>NC_056756.1:41463819-42702569 GCF_018687715.1 Carya illinoinensis
AATCATCTCCTTTCCTTTTGCTTTTTTTCGTCCAATCTCTTCCTTTTTTTTTTTTTTTTTAAATCAGATTCTCTATCTTCTTCATGCTTGAAGTCCACGTGTAGTTAGGATCCTTCAACTTTCTTTATTCATCAACTTATCCCTTCTATCTTTAGTATCTTGAAAAAGAATCAAACTTGATCTTTATCCTCAAATTGCACCGGTAAAATTTAGATATTTATTTTCTTCAAATCTAACATAAAATTTAAATAACAACAATGAAACCTAAAATCAATAAAAATAAATAAAATTAGACTAAATTTTAAAGTTAAGATGTGATAAAATATATTAAATTATACAAGTCATCACTATTCCAAGCAGTGAAGTAAGATGGTAACACCAAGGATGCAAATGCTTCCAAATTACAAAAGAATCCCAACTTTGTTATAGGACTAATGTCTAGAACTAGGACAAAAAGATTAAATTAATATCGAAAACCTCTTATCAAATGGGAAAAAGATTTATGAACAAGACATGACAAGGGAAAAATTCCTTAATAGTTAGAAGAGGTATATACAGCTCTAAGTAATCAGTGATTTTGGATCCAAATGGATGACAGTATCTGGAAAATCTGTTCTTGGTCCAACAAGGGAGTAATGTATATGCAAGTATGTGGGCAAGGTGCTCAACCAGAACAGTCTCCTCAAGCTGATCGGTGACAACAACTCATCTAGAAGGAATTAATTCAATATTCCAGAATGGGCGAGCCAATGCCAAAAGGTCACAACTCGTTGGAGAGCAACAAATACACTCAATCCTGCCCGTAAAATACCCCATAAGCATAAAATATTATCATTACTTAAAGAGTAAATCATTGTTTGAGAGAGAGAGAGAGAGAGAGAGAGAGAGAGAGAGAGAGAGAGAGAGAGAGAGAGAGTTTTAGTTAGAGAGGGTGGGTGGAGAAAATGAGATCGACGATGGGGGAAGGAGGAGAAAGGGGGGAACAAATTTTGATCGGGTGTTTCAGAGAGGGTCCTGACAAGGGATAAGGGGACAAGGGTTTGGGGTTGGAGTGGGTGGGACAATGATGGGTGGGGGTTGGGGGGGACGACGATGGTTGTGTGGGGACAACAGAGCGAAGGTCAGGTTTTGGGTGTGTGGCGGAGCGGGGACAACACATTCATTGCATGCAGCTCCATGTTTAATTTTGTTAGAGTTCTTATGTGTCTTATTATTATTAGTGGATGTAAAATGAAGTTTCACACTCATCTGGCTCCTAGCCGCACCTTTCCATAAAGTGCCCAATTCTTATGGACCTATTTGCTCAACAACTTGAGAGTTTTATGATACACATTTCATTCTCTAAACGTGATCTTTATAATGCTATTATAATTAATATTAAATATTTGAGTTATTCATGAGACAAGTTCGGCTTCTCCATGTGAGCTCTATTCATTTTAAAGTTTGGTTTGGATAGCAAGAACCTTTCATCTCATCATATTATCGCAATATCTAAATTTCATAAATATAAATACTTTTTAATTTTAAATATTTTAACTTTTTATCTATCCATTACGTAATAATGGATATAATGAACTATTGGAGGAAATTAAACTTTTGGTAAGTATGATAAACGTTAGTTTCTATTCACATGCATGTTGCTTCATGAGACAAGTTCGCTTCTCCATGTGAGCTCTATTCATTCTTAGGTCTAGTTTGGATGACAATAGTGGCGGAACCAAAAATTTATTCAAGGGGGGCCAAATAAAATTAGAATAATATATGTAAAATATTTTTTGTTCTACTTTTATATAATTTTTTTTACGATATATAATAATTTGATAGGAATATTTACAATAAAAAAAATACGTTTAATACAACTTATATATTAAAAAAATATTTGATATGTCAATAACAATATATTATTGAAATAATATAAAGAAATTCATACAAATATATTAAACAAAAAAAATACAGAATGTCTAAAATTGTAACTTGCGTTCTTTTAAACAAACAAAATCATCAAGTATTGAATCTAAATCAAAATTCTTAACTATTTCTCTTTCAATATAAAAATAGAAAAAGGTTAGAAATACTATTAGACTACTAGTTATAGTTAGACTTTTTTTTTTTTTTTTATAATAAAAGTTATGTATTTTATTTTATATGAGATGTGTTTTATTTATTTCATTTTTATATTAGATTAAATTTTATGGAGGGGCCAAAATAATTTTTAGAGAAGGGGCCAATACATGATAAATTAATATTATTTTATTAAATCAAAAAAATTAACACATGATATTTTTTTTTCCAAATTTGTAGGGGGCCATGCCCCCCCCCCCCCCCCCCAACGTGGCTCCGCCAGTGAATGGCAATAACCTCTAATCTCATCTTATTATTTCAATATCTAAATTTCACAAATATAAATATTTTTTAATTTCAAATATTCTACTTTTTCATCTCTCTATTACATAATCATTACTTCATGAGATGGTCCCGGTGCTCACACGAGCTGGCTATGCGCTAGGTCTTTCCTAGCCCCCAGATGAACATTGCAATGCTAGCATCATCCCCATGTGTCACACGATTACAACCGTCGCAACATGGCACATACGTGAGGTGGCTTTGATACCATTTGTTATGAAACTAATAGGTAGAATTCACTCTTGAAAACAGGCTTACAAGGAAAGGGTGCTTAGGGTCAATGTGAGATAGAAACAATTTCAAAACTCTATAAAATATATGAATTCAAATAATTTTATTATTATTTATAAATCAGATCATCTCATCCCATTATCCAAAGAGTCATTAGTCTGTATTTACTTTTTGTTAAATACAAGGTTAGCATGTTTAGTTTGTCCTGATATATGTACAATTGCTTATCTGCTTTTCAATTGAAGTTTTGACTCCGAGTGGTTGTAATATCGAACAACGTTTGCTTCTTCATAATTTCACTAGCATACCATTAAAGACCCCACATCTTGCATAAATCTTGTAAATCCCCTAAAACCTGTTTCTTTTTTCTTTCTCGATGAGAGCAGATCGTGAAGAGTGATTTGGTTCCCTTTATTTGCACTCATCGCCCAAATTTTGAAAGCAGATTGAATTTCTCCAGGTTTGTTTGCAACATTAATTCAGATTTTGATCTTGTATTCGATTTGTTGTCTCATAGGAATTTCAAAGATGAGTTTTTTGACTTGCAATTACACTGAGACAAATTAAGTGGAACTTTGATACAGGAGTTGACGATCTTTGTCGAGTAATTAGTGCTTGTTTGACAGATTTTGTGGTTATACTCGGCCAAAATCATTGATCCTTCTAGAGTTTCAAAGTTGTGAAGTTTTTCTGCGCTCCACCTATTTGACAGATTGTGCTCAGAAAGTTTTGTTGTGTTCTAGCACACACCAGCTTATATTTTTCAACCCTCTAAGTTGCACACATTGCTAGTTGAATATTATGTGAGGAATCGGATATATGTCAAAAGTCAAAATTATTCTTTTGTTCTTCAAAATAATGTAATTTTTTTACATAGCTACTATTTATGTCTTAAATGTTTGAAACCCCCTCTTATTAGATTTTGGATGGTATTATACATTTAGTTTTATATGTTAATTGTTTGATTCAATGAATTTTTGTTTCGGCCTAATGTTTATCTTATGCAATTTAATGATCTATTAGAGGCAGAGGCCACTCTAAAAGGTAGAATTCCGAGAATTATAGGGTCAAAGTTTTCATTTACAACTATCCGATGATCCAGTTTTATAAAACCAATTGTTTGCTTCCATCTTTCAAAAAATTCTACCCTGAGCCCACTCATTTTAAAGGTTTCAAAGCAGAATCAAGTGAAAGTATGAAACCCTAGGCAGAAAATTGGAAGTAGACGATGTAGCAGAGAAAATCAGCTTCTGGGAGACCTTCTGGGACAGATGGCTCAGATTTTTCCTATCGGATGGTCGTCGATTCACGTAAATCCTGTGCAAACCCTTAAGGCTTCTAACAAGGAGCATTATTGTTCTTCGCTATAGCTTTTCTATGCAAATAAAGGATAAACTAGATTTAAATTTTAATCTTATTTGGATCTTAGGGTATCAGAAGGTAGCTTCAGGGAAGTCTCGTCTCTCCTCTCTGATTTTCACCCAGGTACAGTACTCCCTCTCAATGTTTGCTTTCTACATTCCATTACCAATTATAATAATGTTTTATTTTTCTGTATGCATTAAGGGTTTATGCATATGATACATGTAGATAGTGGCTCCTAATTTCTAAGAAAATCTGAACCTTTTTTTTAAAAAATTTTGCGGCTGATTTTTTGAAGTGGTGGATGCAGGAGCAAAATTTTTTGCATTTTGTTTTTCTAGTTATAGACTTTATTTCTCTGAGGGTTTTTTTTATTTTTTATTTTATTTTTTATTCTTTTTAACGTAGAAATATATAGTATATAACTCTCTTACCTGCATTATATTGATTGCCAGTTATTTGGCTAGATGGTTAAATCTTTATTTTAATCTATTTTTCTTCTTTCTTTCCTGATTGATGCGGGCAACAGGTTAATACCCATTTCCCATGGACAATAAAAGATTGTTGCTTTGACTAAATTGGATACAGGTTGATCTAGGTCAACAGATGGATTGATGATTGGATTCATATTGTAACTTTAGTTGCATAAGATTAAAAAATTAAAAATTAAATTAAAAAAAATAAAAAATTGTTTGATTTAGTCCTCAGAAACTTGAATGGTGTTACCGGAGATGCACTAAGTTTGACTTGTGGAAGATTGGATATGGACTAGACCACTTCAGGTATTCTATGTTTTAAAACCTTAGGAGAGAAATTTTGGCTATTCAATTGAGGTGTTATAGTTCTTTGCTTTAATTCTATGATATTGCAAATAGTAGTAGTGGTGTTACATGCAAGTGATTACTCATATCATTTTTGTCAAGTGGCTACCTTTGTATTTTCTATTGATGGATTTGCATTGTTTACTACAGGCTGTGATTCAATTAATTGAAACTGTATGCACAGTTCTGTCAATCTCAAAGGAGGATCCTGATAGAATTGCTATTTTCGCTGTTGCTGTTGGGTTTGTTTCTCTGATACTAGGGGAATTAGGTAGCTGACCATATTCTAAATATTTTTTTTTTCAAGCTACTATATACTTCGCATCTGTTTTCAATTGTTAGATATTTAGTCCTGTTGTGTTGTAGGTCGAAGACGTAGTTGAGTGGGTTTGTTAAAAATCTACATGGTTGGATCTTCTACCATGATACTTCTCTGGCTTGCTTGTCTTTTTAAGAGCAATTTTATGTTAGAGGTAAGAAGGTTTTTTTCTAACCAATGTTGGTTATTATCGAGAACTTTAAGAAGCAATCAAGAATGTTGAACGTTGAAAGAATCAAGGAAAAAAACAGATAAAGAAAAAAGAATTGAGCCAAAATCGGTAGAGCAACAAGATTGAGTGACCTTTAAAAATTAGTTTTTCTTTTATATGACAGGATGGAGTTATTAATTCAGAACCTGGAGTAATATATAAAATAGTTAAGAGGTCCTATCATTTGCATACATATCTGAGCTCATTATGGCCATTGCATCCCATAAACAGTGTCCTAAGTTTAGTTGTTAGCAATGCACTAATGCTATGTAGGTCTCCAACTCTTTTACTTAGGAGATTTAGTACAAGAAATTATGATATTTAACTATACTGCTTTAACTTTGAGACTAGAAGTCTTGTCATATGTTTGCTTTTCAAATATACTTCTTGTGAGTATTAGAAAACATCTCATTACCTGAATTTAGGGGTAAATAAAGTAGTTGAAGCATCACCAGTCATTGGATGCCACATAAACTAAATTTATACTTTTGCTCAGTCAACTTAACCCTAGTGTTCACTAAAACAAAACCCCTTAACCACAATGTTCTAGTTTGATTGGCCTTTAAATGGAAGTAGTTAAATTGAAATCAGTTATTTTGTAGTTATCCATATTGTGCCATACAAACACCATAACATGAGCAAGCCAAGTCTCCCTTAGCTTAATAGATTTCTTTGGCTCTTGATCTCCTCCCCAAGTTTCACATTCTTTAATTTTGTAACTCCATGAATATCTGTTACTCAACAAACATTTGAAAAAATTGCCAATGGGTCGGGCTTTGTATGTTTCCGAATATCTGTTTCAAATGTGCACGTTGTAGCTCTGTGATGTCATTGTGGTAGTATGTATAAATGACAGTAGTTATACTCTGATTAAATATGGGCCATAATATACGTGTCTGTAAAAAAGAGATGTGCTGCATGCTGTGAAGCTGCTAAGATGAGTGCAATTAGTAATAGTACATAATATAATCAAACTTGTGATTTATCACTTCTATCCTGTGGAAAGATTGTCTCATCTGTCTAGGCATCAATAAAGTCACATACACGGCCCGTTGGGATGTTGAGCTAAGTTGAGATGAGTTAAGTTTTTTGTGAATGGTAGTAAGTTGATATGGTGGAGTGAGTTTTGCGAGACCCACCTAAAATGAGTTTAGATGTATTTGAATGTTAAAATAAATTTTGATGTATTTATGAGAAATTGAAAAAGTTGTGAGTCCCACGTGTAAAGAGGTTGAGTTGAAAAAGGTTGTGGGTCCCACATATAAAGAGGTTTTAAGTTGAGATGAGTTTAGTGATTTGAGAGTTGGTTGCTTGAATATTAGACTCAAGTTAAAATTAAACTAAACTAGTTGAACTCAGTTCAGTCCAACTTCCAACCAGGACTATATGCAGTTGTAGAGTACAATCTCCAAAAATGACTATGTCTATGGTTGGTGGAAACAGTTAGTTACTGTGGAACTTCGATTGTTATTTCTGTTGACATGCCCTGATTCTGTTTGTGATTTCTGAGTAGGTTATCCGAGATCCAAGTAAATGGGAAACAAAGAAGTTGGAACTTCTGGAGACTTCTCTTGTTCTATTTGGTGAGTTCTAATCTATAATGTTGATTATAAAATCATTACTAATGGTTATTTGACATCTAAACTGCAAGTTTAATCTCCTCTGTTGAACTTTTCGAGGGTTTCTGGTACAAGTATTTACAATTGGCACAACAACATCTCTTATAGGTAACATGTGCCCTCCCAAAAGGGCCTCTTAACTGATGCTTGTAACTACAAGTAACTCTCCATGTCAACGGCTAAAGTTTTTTGGGTGCGTCATAATCCACACAACTCACGAAAGATTTGATTTTGTAGTTTTAGTTCATTGATTAACTGGCTGAGATCCATCCTTAAGAAAGAATGTTGTAATTCCACACTCGCGCTCTGTAAAATAGCATATCGATCAATATAATAATTATTAAAATTTAAAATAGAATATTATGGTTAAGTTAGTAGTAAAAATAAGAATCAGTCCTCTTATATTTCTTAATGATGTCCTTTGTTTATTTTTTGTGGGGTTAAGTGTAGTTATATATGGTTGTGACTTCTGTGTGTACGAGACTGCAACTCATTGCGACAAAAAAAAAAAAAAAAATCTCATGAAGAGCTTAGCCTCATCCTAAGTGAAGAGCCACAATACAAGCGGAAGCTTCCACAGATCGATGACAACCAACGCTATATATACAAACCGAATATTCGAAGCATAAAGTGAATGACAACAGATTATATGATGTCGCAGAAGCATCCACACGCTATTTTTCTTATGAGTTAATGCAGGTATGTACAACTAATATATATTAATATAATCTCACTATTTTAAGTCTTTAAAAAAAAATTATATAGTGAATTTTCTTTCTTTTAAATAGTTGCACGAGACGACTTTCATGCTCTAATATTTAGCATTACTCTTTTAACAAATTGGGCACTATAGAAAATATGTTCTGTATGGATAGATAAGGGAAGGGGGCAGTACGTATGAAAAATGGGATAAAATGTAATTGAATTTTTCTTCCATAAATTACCATATTTTCTCTATTTGACTTATAAACTTAAATTCCCTATAATCTTGGACTTCATGTTTTAGTTCCTTATTTTTCCAAGTCTCAAAAACTAAGATTTATTAGAATGAAGTGATAGTTTATGTAAGGGTGGGCGGCGGGGCATGGCACCGCATCCATCTGCCCTCCACCACCTTGCTCTGTCTGGGCAGCTCGGACAACTCTGCTGTTGGATGCGGGGGTAGGGTGCCCTACCTACATCCTTGAAAGGTAGTGGGGTTGGGGGGGCGGGCTGGGCCCAAGTCCACCTCACCCCCATAAGACCTTGCCTCCTAACCCACCCCTACAACACAACCCAAAATATTTATAATTATATATATATATATATATATATTAATAAAATGACATCGTTTTGGAGTTAGGTTTATTAACTTAAACTTAAGCCCCCTTTCTTTTCTTGCTCTCTCTCTTTCCTTTTTGGTCCTTTCCTCCCCCTTTCTCGGTCACTATCTCTATCTCAGTCTCCCTCTCGCCGTTGCGCCTCCTCCTCCTCCACTTTTTCTTCTTCTCCTTAAAGGATGAATAGTAATGTAAACCCATGGTCATGAATGGCCGTGGGTTTGCGAAAGGAACCACAACCATGGATTTGATTCTTTGTAGAGTTTTGAACTCATATTTGTTAGGCTGCATTTGGATTCTGAGGTAATCTTAAATTATCTAAGTTGATTTATAAATAGTAGTATTTTGTGTATCCTATTAAGATGTATTTGGATGTAAATAGGTCAAGATATGTGTTTGAATGTATGAAGTGGGTTGAGATAAGTTTTAACTTTTATGAGAAGTTGAAAAGGTAATGGGTCTCATTAATGATTGATTTGAGATGAGTTGAAGTGATTTTTTGGGATGCTTAAGTTTATTAGTTTAGGATTTTTTTTTTCCAATTTATTGTAATTTGTAATTTGGATTTTTTTTTAAGTGTTTTCAATTGTGACAGTTGTTTATTTAACTGGGTGGGCGGTGGATAGAGGGGCAGACAGAGCAGGGTCCAATTCAACCCCGATGTTCGGATGGGGGACTCCGTCCAATGTGGAGTTGGATTCCGGGAGGCAAACCGCCCCCGAACTGCCAGGGGCAGGGTGCGGGAAGCGCACACCCTCACCCCTAAGTTCATACTAGAGAAATTATAAATAATCTAAAAATAAAAAAGGAAGATGTTACCAAGGTAGACACGTGGGTGCACTTTATAGGATGGCACATTAGGCCAGTGGATGATTGGGGCTAGGGCTATGCAAAAAACAGAGTAGCTCGACCCGTCCGTGAGACCCACTCCGACCCGCACCGAAAAATACGGTTTTAACCACTACACGGGTTCGACCCATACAACCCGATAACCTAGTATAAAATCTGCAGCTGAAATCCTCGCCCCCCTCCTAGAGTCTTCTCACTTCTCTTCAGATTTCACCTTATCGCCTAGGCTTTCCTTGAGCTTCTAGAAGCTGAGTTGAACGGCCGATTTCTATGGTGGAGCCAATTGTGATGATTTTACAATCTGCAAATTTCCACCGATTTTGTATACTATTGGTTTTCTGTTCTAAAGTCTTAAAAGTCTTTGGGTGGCAATGAATATGGACAGGGCTGTCATGATTGTGGATGAGAAATTCTGCTTCCTTGAAGAGACCCTTCTCACAGTCTAGAAGACCTCAGTCTTCTTCCTCGGTGACGGTTTCATCGTGTATGATCCACAAGGGGTGCTTTATTCCAATTTGACTTGTACGACCCCAATTCCAAACCCAAAGACGAACTCGTTCTCATGGATTCCTCCGGAAAATGCCTCATCACTCTTCTTCGAAAGGTTTGGGAGCAGCCCAAGTGGGGAGTATGGCTTGATAGAATAGGAGTGTTGAAGACGGGGGTATGTGTTTGGGGGTTAAGAATGCGAGGAAAAATGGAAACGAAATGAAATTGGGTATCTTGAAAGAGGATATTTGACAGTAATTGAGACTTAAACAGTGATGAATTGGAGAAAAAGGAGGGTTGAAGACGGGGTGGGTATGCGTTTGGGGGGCGAGAATCTGAAGAGGCGAAAAAAACACGGGTTGACCCGCTCAATAATGTGTAGGTCGGATTGATTCCGCCTAACTTATCCAGAAGCACGGGTCAGGTCGGGTCCAAATTCTAAACGGGTTGCACCCCTAATTGGGGCCTCAGCGATCTTATCTAACCAACGGCCCATTAATATTTAAACGGCCGGCTTCTCACGCACCTTCAAATTCAAGTATAAAACCTCTTTTTATTTTTAAGTTTAATAATTTGGAAATGCATTTTTTTTTTAACATGGAAATGCATGTTTGAAGACGACGGTTGTAATTATTCTATAACAAATGCATTTCCAAATTATTAAAACTTACGGGTGGGAGTAGTAGTCAACTTAGTAGGACATTTGTTACTGTCACATTGTCAACATTGAACAACAGATTCTTAATACATTGAGAATATATAATTATTGTTAGTAATTAACAATTGCCAATTAATTAATTAATTAAGAAATCAAGTCGAAGAAAATCCGTAACTCCCATGAACTAATGTACTGCAAACCCTACATATATAAGAAGTTGATAGACAACAAACAATTAATACTAATTAATTATGAAAATGGAGGTGCATTGACTTCCCATGCACGTTTGTTACCTGTATATTAGTTTATCTAATTAATTCAAATAAGAACATAATTAATTGTGGAGTAGAGTATGGTAGAAAAAATCATGTGCTTATGATCATCTTCTCTTTGGTCTCACTAGATCAGTTATAATGATCAAAGGAAATGCAGATACATAAACTTAGGGGAAGTTTGGCACTACAAAAAAAATCGTTTTTTAATTTTTTCAATGGGAGCTTCGTGGAAAAAAGCATGTTTTTTGTAGGAAAAACGATGTATTCACAAATTTCTCTCGTGAGAGTCTCGTGGGATATAAGTCGCCGCAAAAAGTATTATATCCCATGAAAATTCTAATTCATGAGAAATAAATGCTTTTCTACACGGTACATTCCATGGCAAGAGCCTTCCACCACTCGCAGCAAAAACCAATTTAATTTCCTTATGATTTGTGAGAATGGGATGAGATTAGAATTTTGTGAATAATAGCAAGATAGCTTGTGAATAATAGTAAGATAGTTTGAGTTGAGTATTTTTTAGATTTTGAAAAATGAGAGAGAAAAAGTTGAATAAAAAATATAATAAAGTTAAAATATTGTAAAAATATAGTTTTGTAATATTATTTTTATTTAGGGATTTGAAAAAATTGGAATTGTTTTTTTTGTTTTTTATTTGAAAGTTTGAAAAAGTTGTAATGACTAGTTTGAAAATTTTATATTTAAATTATGTTTGAAAATAAGATCAGATGAAAATTTTATATCTCTTCTTATACTCCAAACATGCGCCCTTAATCCAAAACGACTGGTCAGAGCTATAAGAGAAGTTTCTTGAAATCATTATAAAGGGTAAAATCTTCTCCCTTTTAGAATTCTATTCACCACTCTGCCATCTTGAATATCATAAAACTCAATCATTCAGGACCCACTCTTTATTTCCACACCCGTTTTCCATCAAACCTTAGTATATATGCAAGTTCCTGATGACTCCTCTTCAATGGATCGTCTGGTTATCGAAACATGATATAAATATCAATCATACAAACAGCTGGCCATGGTTGACTTACATAAAATTATGGTTGACGTGAATATAATAAGATTATATAATCAATCTATGCATAATATTTTCAACTGCAGAACACAAATTATATTAATATTATTAATGAATTCCATAAATTTCAGTGATGTGCAGAGCACGATGATCAATGCGAATTGGATGATCAAGACGTACGTACCTAGCTAGCTAGCTAGCTAGTTGACATCGTCGGGTCGTGCTGACCTATAATATTCCTTTCGGTATGCATATACCAACATGTGATCGATTTATTCCTTGGACGCCGGCCTAATTCTGAAATTACGTACCCCTTTTTTACGTACTTATTCACTTGTATTCTTCTGGAGTATGATTTTGATCATTTCCTGGTGATCTTTTCTACAGCATCATGATCACCGTAGCGGCCATCTGGCCTACAGCTCTCCATCCTATATATATTGGACTCCTCCACAAACGCATGAGTGCGTAGAAAAAAGAGAGAATTAAAGAGACATGGCAGCCAACAAAACTCCTAGACATCCACTCTCATACCATCATGTTTTCATGATGCTTCTCACTCTTCTATTCATGTCGACGCTTCAAGCAGTCTTAGCCACCACCAATACCAGCCAAACCTACGAAAAATACATCATCACATCCTGCAATTCAACCACATATCCACAATTATGCTACTCGTCCCTCTCCCCCTATGCCTCCAAAATCAAAGCAAATCCCAAAAAGCTTTGCAAAACCAGCCTTTCTGTAGGCCTAGAAGCTGCACAGAATGCATCCTCCATAGTATCGAAGCAACTGAAGCAGAAGGGATCATTGACGAGTTCTGAAACTGCAGTTATTAAGGACTGCGTCGTGAACATTAAAAAATCCATTGATGAGCTCCGAGAATCCCTGGATGCCATGGACAAATTAAGCGGTTGGGATAAGGAATTCCAGATGTCCAACATTAAGACTTGGGTTAGCGCGGCCTTAACGGATGAGAATACGTGCTTGGATGGGTTTGAGGAAGGCCAAGAAATAAGCGAAAAGGTGAAGAACAAGGTCAGAAAACGTATATTGGAAGTTGCCAGGCTGACAAGCAATGCCTTGTATCTCATCAACAACCTTAATTACTAGTTCAAAGTAACCCTAGTATACTACTCTTGCATGCATGATTCAGGTCCTTTAATGGGACAAGTAGCATAGTACTGTCACGGAATAATAACGAGAGCTTATATATGTAATGCGCGTACGCTCGAAATGCTTAGATCATCAGTTTCTATCTGTACAAATTCTGAGACTTCGATTGAAAATAAGAGAGACTCTATGTGAGTCATATACATGTATAAAATCATGTCAGCCGTACATAGTTATTTTGCAAGGAAAATGACCTGTTAGTACTGTTGAAAAAAGAAAATGAAAAATCTTACATGTTAAGTTGATCTCCTCTAGAGATAAAAATTAGAAACTTGGAGTTTATAACTTTATTTTCTTTTTCTTTTTTAAGTTATCTAGCTATACTAGTTGCCAACCCATGGAATTCTTAAGGCATGCATTTGGTGATCAGGAGTATATATAGTTGTATTAATTAGTTATATATATATATATACAGATATATGTATGCAGTATTTTTATTAAATTAAATTGTCTATTTAGATTAATGAATATAAAATGATGAATGCTTTTATTCTATTCATTGATCAGTTTACACAAACAAAAAGTCCGTAAATTAATCTAAATCCAGGTACACCAAGATCCTTCATTTAGCAATTATATATTGAGGGTCAACCCAATTGTCATTTGCTTCCATATATACATGGGCTTTTCCACAGAAACCCTACCTGCCCGTTTGATCTATCCTGTCTCACCCTATCCTAACCTTTCCTCATTTGTTCTCCCCATGAGTCTCCTTAATTTAATTTGCTCCCTTTTCTCTATTCATTTTTCACCGGCCGGTTCAAGTACCTATACCTAGCTCCTCCGGTCGAGAGGTTATGGCTCGTCGGAGCCATGCATGGGAGGGGGAGCGACCCTCCCTCTAATTCCCTTCCTGTTGCTGCCGGCTCAATAATATGAGTAGTATTATGTTGATCACTTCCATGATTTCATCTTTCTGTAACACACCCCAAAAGGATTAAAAGGATAATCTCACTTTGAAGTACCTTCGCAAAGAAGAAGATAGGAGAAGCTACAAGTTTGGACTTTTTTAAACTGTTTGGATGATTTCTCAAAACAACAAAAAAATAATAAAACAACAATCTCTAATTAACGCTATGGGCTCATGCACTAATTAATACAACTTAAAGTCCAACTAATATTCTAAAGGCTGAAGTGCAAGATAAAAAAATAAAAATAAAAAGATAACTGCAGCCCATGAGCCACATGGGCTGAACTCTCAAGCGGGTTTGTTACACTTTTATCTGTGATTCTGTAGGATAACGGCATGCATGTAGATTCTTACGAAAAAAAATACTATCATTTATTGTCGTATTAGTAGATAATGAAATGATGTGAGAAGGATTAATAAAATTCTTCCTCCCAAAAACCTGACTTACTATTGAGGCTGGCCGTTGCCATAGAGAGATCAGGAATCATTGACCTGTTGACATGATCTGGCTGTTAATAAGTCTACAAGTGGATGTGCTTTATAGGATGCCACGTGGGAAGACTGTACTCTTGGAATATCCGTGCCGCTTATCTTATTGATCACCTCCTGACCGTATATTTATTCATAGCTGCTTTGGATATTTAAAATATTTATAAATAATAGTAAAATAATTTATAAATAATAGTAAAATGATTTGAGTTAATATATTTTATTAGGTTTTGAGAATATAGAGAAAAAAAGTTGAATAAAAATATTATAAAGTTAAAAAATTATAATTTTTTAATGTAATTTTTTTTTAAAATTTGAAAAACTTTTATTATTTTTTGTGTTTCATTTAGAAGTTTGAGAAAGTTGTAATGATTAGATAAAAAGATTAAAAATTTAAAATTAAAATGCATTTTGCATTTGAATGATATTTGAAAATTAAATATCTGATAATACCTCATAATACTTAACTTCCAAACTAGGTCTAGTTTTCTTATTAAATATCAAAGAAACTACATATAGTTGAACAAACTAAAATCTTGTACTTTCCTTTTTCAAAATATTTACATGCAAACATTTCTTTTGAGATTTTATTTTAGGCATGTTGAAGAAATGAGTTATGACCTAGAAATTGATGATAGCTTATCACTAGCTTAGACCCATATCAATATGTCTCACAGATCAAGAGTAAGCCCATTTTCAAAAGAGCGGAAAAACCTCAAAGCCTAATTCTCTCTCTCTCTCTCAAAGCCCATCCCCCAAAACATGGGTTTCACTACTCTTTATTGAACAAAATTAATGGGCTTTGTCACTTATCACTTCCCTAACAAGATTATTAAAGTTATCCGGACGGAGACTCATTAGTACTTGTTATCTCTTTCAATTATTTAAATTGACTTGATTAAACCTAAATTTGATAGATGCCGAGCTTAATTTTTATATAAATTTTTATATGTATATTATATTGAGCAAAGAATAATAATTTGAAGAAGGAAACCTACATATACAATGTAGATTTCACTCAACTTGGGAGGGAATCTAGAGTGATTTGTGCTTTATGAGAGGACGTTTGACCCAATCCAAGCTGGGGTCTGCTTATGTTACAGATGGCTGGACGGAAAGCAAGCGATGTGGATGAATCGTGCCAAGTAAAGCAGATTTTTTGGACATCGGAGCAAGGCCTCTTACCAGATGATGTCAAAGAGAATTTTCCTGTACAGACTGCCACAACAAATTAGCCTATACGTATTGCTGAAATACACAACGAAGCTAAAATTTTAGAGTTAAAAAGGGAAACCTCATAGAGAGAGTAATAATGGTACTTGAAATTATAAAATGAAGAGAATCCTTATGATCCACACCAAACAATTATAATGATTGAAGTTTCCAAACGCTAACGTTATTCCATTTTTTTTTTCTTTTTTGTCAAACCTGGAGGAATCCCTAAAGAAGTAGCTGTTTTGGGTATACAATGGTGAGGTTTTTATCTGAATAGGCTGTGATACTGACATAAATTAAATTTAGTTTCTCATTATAATCACTTTGATGTTTAGTTGATTTCTCAAGTACCATGTAACATCAATATATTCTTTTCTTTGTCAAAACAGAATTCCACGGCATACTACGTACTTTATACAAAGTTGTTTGAATCATAGATGATATTAGGACAACACAATAAAACAGAATCTTCTTAAGAAATTGTCTTAGATAAGGAATTTTCTTGGTTAATTATCCCATTTATTAGTCCATTCCTGTAAGGGAAAAGGGCCTAAGCCCAATGGTCCAATCCAGAATAACCCTAGACCAAAGTACGTTGGGGGGCCTAGGGCAACCCAAAGTCTAGGGCCACCCGACGGCCAACACGGGGATCCGAGGTAGGAGGGACTCGGCCCACCCTTATAGTGTTCCCATCCATCAGAAGGGCTCACAGGTCGGGGTCCTAAGGTGGTCAAGAAACCTATTACGGCTATGACCACCCAAGGCCTCAGTGAGGAACTAAGACCTGACAAAAGGTACAAGAATAGATGACTAGGTATAGTGCCGACAACGAAGACATGTCTGGTTATGGGCGCATCCAATCAAGGACACGCCGCATTTAAGGCATGTCAGGAGACACAAACACGTGACGGCGAACCCCTAGGACGATGCGAACTAGGCATGGCATTGCATCGCAGTGGCAGGGAGGTGACATGTCTGACTTGGCACGACTTGACACCCCAAGATCTCCCCCAACAGCAGAGCCCAAGCCGAGTATAAAAACCTCGGTTTCACCCATAGGAAAATGTCTGATTCACTTTTCACTTCTACATACTCATTCACTAAGTGTTCTCGATTAACTTTAGCATCGGAGAATTTACAAACTCTACCAGAGTCCACTCTTCACTCTTCTTGTAGGTGCCAAATGCGCGGGCCTTCGTGGAGCTGCTCGGGCTATGAAACACTACGTCAACAATTCCATAGACTAGTGATCTTAGTCTTGGTTTGGTTTGACATCTAATTATTATAACTTTTTCAAATTATTATACAAAATATAATAAATAATTTAACTTTTTCAAATCCTAAAATAAAGATAATATTAAAAAATTATATTCTAACAATATTTTATTCAACTTTCAACTTTAAACTCATCTTATCTCTATAACCAAACCTGGCCTAAAATTATTAAGTATTCAGCTTTTCACTTATTATTATTATTATTATTGTTTGTTGTTGTTGTTGTCGTCGTCCTTGTCCTCATCATGGTAGCTATTGAAGCAAATTAGATTTTAGCGACAGACTACAGTAAGAATCCACAACTCTCTTCAATTTTCCTCATCATTTTTCTTCTTCAATTGATCATTCTATTTTTTATTTTTTAATCTTTTCATTTTTTGAAGTAGGAGTAAGTGAATCATATATATACGACAAGGAGGAAAAAACCCATACAAAATGAGGATACAGCCCCTGAAAAAACATCCTATGACACCAACCAGCCCGTAAAAACATGAGTGAAACTATGGTGTAGTTACTCGGATAGTAAGATGAAATGAGATGGTTTTAAATAAAAGTTGAAAGTTGAATAAAATATTATTAGATTATTATTTTTTAATATTATTATTTTTTTGAAATTTGAAAGTTGAATTGTTTATTATATATATTTTATATAGAAATTTAGAAAAATTATAATGATGAAATAAAATTATACCGTTTTGGTATCCAAACTAAGCCTAAAACAGTAAGAGCTACTAGCAAGAAAAAAATCAACTGAATGCCTTGCCTTATCATTCATAGTACTATTCATGTTAAGCGTGATATTAAGTAGTTTCAACATTTAGAAATTAAAGAATAAATGCTTATAATGACACTTCCATGGAAAGTATAACAAATGCTGTTAATGACATGACTTTTAATAGAAAGCTGATTAATTGTGAGTTTCAATTGCCTGATGTTCTTCTTTCTTCATCCAAGCAGGATTTGAAGTCGATCTTCAAATCAGCAGTTATTTATATGTACGTGACAAAGGTGAGGTTTCTATCTATAAATTAATGACCTAGAATTGGATGGGTAGTGTCTGATAATGATTATCCGAGTAGAGGATAATAACCGATCCAAGTGTCTAGTACCCAATGATGGATCCCTTGGTAATTTTGTATTCGAAACCTCGTTTATAACAAGCCTAGCTCGATTATGAGCAAACTCTTCACCCTTAGCCATAGGATAGCTCAAGAACATCGACAAGCTGGCACATGATATATATATATATATAGAATCGAGCTCAACTCAATTTAAAGTTAGCTACCCTAGACATTTAAGCCTAGAGGTTTATAAAGGACTGCTCAAACGGGCCGGGTAAACCCGGAATCCGGGTAAACCGGAATCCGGTTCCGGTTTTCGGACCGGATCAAATCCGGGCCGAAATCCAGATTTAGAAAACCATATCAATCCGGACCGGGTACCGGATTTTAAACCCGGGTCCGGGTTTAAAACCCGGTATCCGGGTTTTATAAAATGAAAAGCCTTTCATGTAGCCCTAGCCGCCCCCCCCAAAAAATCGTCTTCCCCCCCAGACTTCACTCCTCCCTCTCTCTCTCTCTCTCTGTGCTTTGCGTCTCTCATCTGCTCTAGCCCTAGTTTCCTTTCTCTCATCTGCTCTCTCTCTCTCTCTCTCTCTCTCTCTCTCTCTCTCTCTCTCTCTCTCTCTCTCTCTCTCTCTCTCTCTGTGCTTTGCGTCTGTGTCTACGATGCCCTAGCCCCCGAAATCACTCTCATCTGCTCTATATCTCAGTATGCTATCTGTGATGCCGAATGGTGGAAGTGCTTTAGGATCCAAGAGATTAGAATGTATTTCCGTTTGGGTAAGTTTTCTTTCTCCCTCTGTTGTGTTCTCTCTTTGTTGGGTTTTTTTTTTTTTTTTGTTGAGAATGTTTGAATGTTTGAGGATTATTTTTATGCGTTAGATCCGTTTGAATGTTTGAGGAGTATTCTGTTTAGATCTGTATAGCTGCAAAATGGTAGAGCCGTGGGTTATTATTATTTGGAAGAATGGGTTTAGATCTGAAGAATGGGTTTCTCTGTCTGTCTTTTCGTTGGTCTCTCTGCTTCATGTTCATGGGTTCCCGACTCCCAGGATTCATTCCAGTTCCCGGTTCGCCATTCCCAGTTGAGGTATTCTCGAGACCCCCTCAACGAATTCCTTATCTTAATCTTCCACCGTCAAGTTCTTACTCCATAGTTGCTTCTTCTGAGAACATTTCGAGCTCTGGAAAAGGATCACCGTCACTTAATGCTGTCAAGGAGGAACTCACCTATGTACTTATCTACCCATTTATATGTTTGTGTGCGTGGTTTGTGTTATACGAAATTTATGGCCAACTTTTGGTCTGAAGGTGTTTTGTTTTTCAGTTTCCTTATTGTTTTTATTTTGCTTTGAGGAGGTTTCCAAGTTTAGTGCTTTTCTATACTTCCAGGGCAGTTGGTAGTGGCATCATTGCTCAGCCGGAATATCAAATCTCGGCTATTACTACGAGAACCTGAGAAAGCAATCACCTTGTTCATATGATTTTATACCTTACAAAGTAAGCACTAATAAGGAAAGTATTTGAATATAAATTTTATACCTTACAAATATATATTTGCCGAATGCTCATATTCATATGATTTCCAATGTCAAAGTTTTTTTAGGAATTCACATATTCTGTACACTTTCTTTGGTGGTTCTTTGAGGATTTCTATTACAAATAAGAGCAGTACATATATAACATACACCATATGTTTGGTGTAATGTGTTGGTGAAATTACTTTTTCTTGCTTGACATAACCTGCTTTTTATTTTTATGAGTAAACAATAAATCATGGATTCACAATTCTTGAGTTGGTTTCACTCTAGGCCAGAGAATTATCTTCTTCTAGGCAGTTTGAACCAATTTTTAAATCTAATCCTGTTTTAGCATGTTTGGTCCTGTTTTTTGTGCCAATATAATCTATTATCACTTCATTACCCATTTGTAATATGGGCATGATGGATTGAGGATCATGCTCATATTACAACAGCCTCATCAGCTTCAAGGAGTGGTAATCTTATTAGTAGTAAATTAGCTAATTAATACTATGTAATTCAAGCCTCTTAAGACTACTAACTTTCTTTGCATACAAATTGTGCAGGATCTCTCTCAATCAGATCCCTCGGAAGTTGCTACTTGTTGGATTTATTTTGTAATTCATACCTTGTAGTTTTGTATTTTGTATTATAATGTAATGTGTAAATAATAAAATAATGTAATATGTAGTCATGGATTGGATGCATTTTATTTTTGCATTTTTATATATTTTTATTATTTTGGAAAATGTTAGTATTATGCTTTTTAATGAGTTAGAAAACTTTTTATATAATATGGCTTTGATAAAAATTATGATTTTCAACACTTTTTTTAATATTTTAAAATATAGGATAATCATGCTTCTCAATATTTTCATATAAATATAGGCTTTTAAAAAAAGAGTATGATTTTCAATTTTTTTTTTTAAATTTCTATAATAAATATAGGTTTTTACATAAAAGAGAATCATTCTTTTTAACATTGATTTTTCTTAAAAAATCTTTAATATAATATAGGTTTTTATTTAAAAAATAATTATGCTTTTAAAGCCCCACAAAAAAAAAAAAAAAAAAACCCGGGTTAAATCCGGAACCCGGAATCCGGTTTTCGAGAGACCCGGATTCATCCGGGTTCCGGCCTGTTCCTGATCCGGGTTAACCCAGTCCGGGTTCTGGTCAGGATTTGAAATCCGGGTTCCGGTTTGGGTATACCCGGATTTCCGGGTTGGAACCCGGATAAACAGCCCTAGTTTATATATATGCAATAGTTGTTTCTTTATTTCTTCTTCGGCATATATAGCCCTGGGGCTGGGGGCCGGAGACTTTAGTTTTTCCTTTCATATTCATGCAGTACTTTCAGTCCAACTAATGATCATTCTCATCGACTTCAGTAAGAACATCATGCATCTTTCCTTTGCTCTTCATTATTTTTTTTGAATTACATTTTTAGCACATCATTCTTTAGGCTATCAAGAAGGGAAACAAACGCAATGGAAAACATTAATGAGTTTTGACAACAAAAAAAAAAAAAACTAATAGTCACTATGTTTAGTTACAAGAACAATTTTGACAGATGTGCAAGTACTACACTTTTTTTCTCTTATCATCTATTTCAGTGATGCCCTTCCACATATAGGACTATACCATGGACCAAAAGTTATACTGGCAACTCTATTTCTGCTTGCATTATTGATATATAATTAATGGCATGGGAGACATTTATCAATGTATAGTGCTGTTGAAGAATTTTTGCAAAAACACAATCACGTTGTGCCAATAAGGTACTCTTACTTAGAAATAAAGAAGATGGCCAAAGGTTTTAAGGATAAACTGCGTAAAGATAGCTATGGCATTATCTTTAAAAGAAAACTTCGAAGTGACCAACTTGTATTTGTAAAGATTTTAGCTAGATTCAAAACTAATAGCCAAGAATTTATCAGCGGAGTTGCAACCATTGGAATGATTCACCATGTTAATATAGTGCAACTCATTGGCTTTTGCGTAGAAGAATCAAAGCATGCTCGTATATGAACACATGTCCCCCGGATCTCTCAATAAATACATTTTTTCACAAGAAATTATTATTCTAAGCTTTGGAAAAAATACATGATACTGCTCTTAGAGTAACTTGTGGCATTAAATATTTACATGAAGGTCGTGAAATGCAAATTTAGCATTTCGATATCACGCCTCACAACATTCTTCTCGGTGAGAGTTTTACACCTAAGGTCTCAGATTTTGGCTTGGCAAGACTTTTTTTCAGTAGATGATAGCATTGTTTCTTTGACTGTTGTAAGGGGGACATTAGGATACATGATAGCTATTGAGTTGTGCTTTCAAAATATTGGGGGCGTCTCATACAAAGTCAATGTTTATAGTTTTGGAATGTTATTGATGGACATGATGGGTAAACGAAGGAACTAGAAAACATTTGCATATCATTCTAGTGAAACCTACTTCCCTACTTGTGTCTATGACTAGTTGTGCAATGAAAATGGCATAGAAACAGAAGATGGCATAGAAGAAGAAAAGAAAATAACTAAAAGGTTGATCATAGTTGTATTATATATGTTGTGTACAAATCAAGTCTAATGATTGCCCTTCAATATTGAACAAATCATTGAAATGCTTGAACAAAGTCGTTAATTTGCAGGATTTTTAATCCTTATGGATAAGAATGGCATTTTAATTTGTTCAATGACTGATTCATTAAGTTCATATTTGAATGTGACCTATTGTTTCAAACTTACAGAGACTGCTGGTTGTATGACTAACCTATCAGTTCCAGAGCAATGATTACTTATTTCAGTTTCTCTTGTTCAATAATCAATTTTGGAAAATATGGTAATTTTATAGCATGTATAAGTGAATGGAATTGCTGATTCACTTCACACTACTTATCTTTATATTACACTGTTCCCATCGAATCTATTTCTTTTCGAATGCTAATTTTTGTGATTAAAAATTTCAGATATTTAGTTTAATCTTTTGTGCTCTTTTGTAAATATTTTGCAGTTACGTAGATGCTAGTGGAGTTGGGAAGGATGTCTATGAGTTTGTTAGTTTCAGAGCAGTTTCTCTTCTATTGAAATTGCTAATATTTTCGTATAACCTGTAATTATTTTAAGTGAGGCTCTGTAGTAGATTAAAGCTGCTAGGAAGTTCAAGGAAACAAAACGAACCGATGGGATTTCTACTTCGAATATTATAATGAGGATTGTAAAAGATTATAACCAGTATGTGATGCATGTGTAACTAGGATCGTGGATATTCAAGAAAAGAGCTTGGCGTTAGCTATGTGAAGGCATGATTTTGTTAGTTAGATTTTCTTTATTTTTTGTTTGAGTTTCTGAGGAGATGATCCCATTTTGTGAATTTTGTTTTGGAATTGACTTTCATTATAGCTGTTCCTGGTGAACTTATTCTAGTATTATTCCCGTCCACAAGAAAAGCGGTTGAGGGTGAACATGAGATATTTGAAGAAACTACAAGAGAAAGTGAAGGAACAACAAGAGAAAGTGGGAGAGAAGGTATGTGAATGCTTGAGTCTGTAACAATATAGTGCTATTTATCTGTATAAGATGTTATGGAAGAGCAAGACAGACTTGATTTTTGCATTAAATTTTAACATTGGTTGTATAAGTACCGGGAACATGTAATGACATTTTGGTGACTTGTGTTTTATTTCATAGATTTCCTTGAAATATATCTTTACCTCCAATAACATTATTTACGTTATACCCCTGTGAGACACCATTTTATTTATTGCAAATTTTTTACTTGATTAAAGTATGAATTTTAAGGGTAGTTGGTGTACATTCTTTCAAGTTTAATCGAGTATGGAGCTTTTTTCTCTTAATAATTTTGTTCTGAGAAGTCTTGATCGAGCTGTTTTACTTTATTCAATTGTTCTGATAAGTAACGATCTGTTTTACTTGGATTCATGAACCCAACTACGTATCAAGATGAAGAATTCTGAGTAAGAGTACGGTTAAATCAATTGTGTGATTCGCTTCTATATTGAGCCAACACCAAATTTGAATAAGTCAATACCACCAAAGGGATTGACTTTGAGTCAATATGTACAGTCGTCAATACAATTAATTGATATGTTAGTTTGTTGATTTACCTACATAAAAAAGGTAGTACCCCTAATTTAGTTGCACTTATATAAATGCATAGACTAATTTTGGGCTAGCTAAGTACGTACTAGCTTACCGTAGAACATGCTATTATTAAGAGAGATACAATCACCTTACAGCTCCACGTTATTTAGAAACTATAGCACTATATATCTAAATTCACGCATGCAAAAAAAATATATTAATATATACATATTTATGCGTATATAAATGTAATATATACATATATGCCTCTTATGTATGTACATAATGTTTACAGCAGTACCCATCAAGGTTTATAAAGTTGGAAAAGCTAAAATGCTATAAGAAAATGTTCTATACCATATACCATTATCTCACTATGATGATTTATATAATTTTGAATTTCTTTTTTTATTTTTTTAAACGGAAAAGCAAAGAATTAAGATTAAGAAGATCTTCATGAGCCTAAGATTGTGAAGATCTTCATTAAGCTAGGAAAGCACGAACGGCATGGGCCTAAAATGTTGAAGATTTTATATATAATTCAAGATAGCATATCTGATTTAAGTTGGTACATCATGTACTTTGATCGTGGAACCGTGATCCGCAATTTTGCCTCCCTTAACAATTTTTCTTTCCTTGGGAGGCTTATTCGTTCGTGGAATCTAAGATTTCTCTCTACATCTACATTTTTAAAAACAAAAATTTTATGTACAGTCATTTTTATGTATTCCTTGTGTACTCCACTAATATAATTTGTTACATCATTTTATTAGTATAAAATAACTGTTTTAACTAATCATATCAGTAGAGTGCACAAAAAGTACACAAAAGTGCATTTTATATTTTGAAATAATTTATATATTTTTTAGCAGTTCAAACTTATTCGCTAGTTCATGTAACTTTTTTTTCAACTAAATAACTTATAGTACTTGGCATATGTTTATCTACAAATTTTGACTAACTTTATGATTTGGTAAATTTCCTTTATATAATTTATCTATACACATTTACTGAATGATTCGTTCATGAATATAAAATCCTAATCGGTAATTAGATGGCATGACTCATATAAATTTTGACTATCGACTCTCACAAGGAGGTAGGTTATATGGGTAGTTTGAGATAAGACCCGCTCCTGCTTGTTATGCTCACGAGAAAGGTAAGTTGTAAAGTAGCGGAGGGCTGACCCGCACTTCACCACGGAAGGGATAAATCTATCTTAGGCATTACACTCATCTATTTGGTATCCTGCGGGGAAGGTAAGTGTCAGACAACTGAGCAACTGGTCTGCACTTCACCATGGTGGGGATGGTGTAGGTTGTTTGGGCAGCCGAGAGGTTGAATCCACTCTCATTCATGAGGGAGGTCGAGCCGCGGCGGCGGCTGGTCCAGCCTATCATCTTGACATCACAGGGAAGGTAATGTTGGGTCAGGCTAGTGCTGATCCTATTCTTCATCGTGGTAGAGGTCTGGTAGCTGAAGGGCTAGACCCGCTCTCCCCTAGAGTCCTGTGAAGAGGTAAGTTACCGGACAATTTGGGACTGAAGCCACTCCCGTTTGTTGATGCTCACAAGGAAGGTAAGTTGTCGGACTGCCAAGGGCTAACTTGCACTCCTCCACGGGAGGGATAAAATAGCATTACGCATTACACTAATCCCTTTAGTGCCCCATGGAAAGGTAAGTAGTTGTTGGAGATTTTGCTGATAGAAATTTTCGTTGGTGGAGATTATGTTGATGGAGAAAAGGAGTTCACACATTTTATTCCTGAAAAGTCACTTTCATTAATAGAGTTTACATTGTTAACATAGGAATGTAAATTACAAATTATAAAACTTTTATCAAAAAAATTTCTACAAGCGCTCGGTGTTCTGCGAGTGTGGTGGCTCATTCCTTTAGAAGTCTCGAAGCCAATAAGAGCTTGGGCGGTTGTTGGTGGTGATCACGTAGGGGCCTCTCCATTGAAGCTGAGCTTCCCTTCATCCGTAGTGATATGCGCCCCAACTCCCCATTCAGCCTGACAAAAGGAGTCATCGACGAATAATTGTGGAGGCTTCACTACCCTCAGGGCTATTGAGGGTTGGCCGACCAATTATGGCATTATAATACAATGGGGCCTTTACCATCAACAAGTTGACCATGACCGAAGCTGTGCAAGGAGTGCTGCCTGCCAAGACGGACAACGTGATGGTTCCGATTGGCTGGACCATTTCGTCGGAGAAGCTCTTTAGCAGCATAGGAGCTGATTGGAGTCAGACGGCGTCTATCCCCATTCGGGTGAAGGCTTTCTAAAAGAGGATGTCCACCGAGCTGCTGTTGTCAACGAGGATTCTCCTTGTAGTAAACCCAAACGCTACCAGATAAAAACACATAGGACTCAAACAATATGCATGAAACATGCCCAATGTACAAAGCCCATAAAACATAATTTTTTTCCACACACGCCAAAAATCCCATTTGGCCCAAAAACATATCCTTTCCGAAAAACACGCCAAAAATCACATTTGGCCGCCAAAAGTCCATTTGGCCCAATATCTCGCCAGAAGTCCATCCGGCCCAATATCTCGCCAGAAGTCCATCTGGCCCACGCCAAAAGTCCCATTTGGCCTTACAAACCATTATCCAATTTTAACCGTATACACCATGACCTCCCCTAGGGGTCATCCGCACACCCTGGCTCCAGTGTCACACCATAGAGTACCACCACGCATGTGACACCTAACGAGCGATGCCCAGTTCCGCGCCCCGCACGTTCGTAGCCAAGTATCCTCTAGCCCTCGCCAGCGAAGGGCCACTGAGTCGGTGAGTAGGGCGATGCCCGGTTCTGCGCCCGGCGCGTTCGTAGCCAAGCATCCCCTAGCCCCGCTCCCGTCATCGCTCTCGACAACTCAGGGGACATCACTCAGTTTATTCCACTCCCGAGTGACCAGAGGAGCTCCACCGAGATAATAACCTATCCCGGCTTGGGCTCGTGATACACGCACCCGCAATACACTTACGCCAATACACAGGCTTTTCACATAAATCCACAAACACACGTGCATGCACAATGTAATGCCATAACAATGCATAATAAAATAATCCAACAATCATAAATCAAATAAACAGACAACTCCGTCCTCCATCCATCCGACCCCCGAAACTCCTCGGACTCAGTCCGGAATCAACAACCAACAACAGTAAATAATTGAATGAGCAATATATATTAAAATCTGAAAATAGGATTTGGAAAATACTTACAGCGCTATATGGCAATTTTAGAAAACAAGCGGCGTTGCAAACGGCAGAGGAAAAGCAACGTAACAGTGTAATTTACACTGTTGCCGTGGGTAATAAATTACCCACTTTCGAACGAGGACAAACCAAAGCTCGGGATTGATAGGGAAGGGTCTTGAGATATTTATGAAGCTAAAGGAAACGAGTTTTGGCCGTGGGTGGTGGTGGAAACGGCGGTCGAAGGCCAAAAAGTTGCTGAACGGAGATGAGCTCGTGGGAGCTACTCCGGCAACGGATCGGGGCCGAAATTAGGTGGGTTAGGTCGGCAAGAGGTAGGGGAAGAAGCTGTGAAGAGATGGTGGCCGAAGGTGGTGCGACGGCGCCGGAATCGGTGAAAAACCGTGTGGCTTCAAAGGGCTTTTCCGGCCAAACGGCCGGCCGAATGGGGGAGATATTTGGTGGGAAGGTGCGCCGGAGGGAGGGGGTTCGAACGAGACCGGCAGCGAGCCGAACGGTGGCCGGACGGCAGCAGTCTGGGCTGAAGAAGATTTCGGCGACAGGGGCAAAAACAGAGCAGGTGCAGCGACTTCCGGCGGCTCTCGAAAGCTAACGGCTGTTTCGATGGCTCTGAAAATTGATGGGGATGATCTATGGTGGAAGGGAAAGAGAATGGTGGTGACGGTGCATCAAACGGTGGCCGGACGGCAGAGAACTGGCCGGTCAAAGTGGCGGCAACGGGAATGAGAAAAAGAGAAGACGCACGGGACGGAAGGAAAGGAAGAAGAAAGAGAAAAGAAAGAAAAAGAAAAGGAAAAAAGAAAGAAGAAGAAAAAAAAGAAAAGAGAAAAAAAGGAAAAGGAAATAGAGAAAGAGGAAAAAGATGTGAAAAGAAATGAGGTCCAATCCTCACTCCGGAAAACACACCGAAAAGAGATTAAAAACCACAAAACAACTAAAAGAAATAAAACACAACATCAAATAAATTAAAAACCAATTTAAAACACAATAATTTAAAATAAATAAACCAATATATTAATTAAATTAAAAACAACCCTTCAGTGAAAATACACGTAAAAGCGGGTCATCACAATATCGGTATAGCCAATCCATCCCGAGGATGATATCGAAGCCCAACAGCTTGAACACCACCAAATCAGCATCCAAAAACCTTCCCTCAAAATTTAACGGGCATCCCAAAGCAACCTTGGAACACCACACCATCTCACCATCGGGTAGAGCCACTACCATAGACTTCGGCAATGGTTCCGTGACCAAATTACACACCCGAGCAAACGTGGAAGATACAAACGACCGTGAAGCACCGGAATCAAACAAAGTACAAGCATAAAACTCATACAAACAGACTCTTCCTGTAATTACTCCAGCATCATGGGTCGCTGGTGCCTCATCATCCACCTCTCCGGGTGTGACAGCATAAACCTGGGCTTGTACTGCTTGTCTCGGGTTGGTTCTTCCACCGTGTCTACCTCGACGGCTTTCTTGAATTCTGACGGAGCAATCCCGAGCGATATGTCCCACTTGGCCGCATCGGTAACACTGGGGTCCACTACTCATCCGACACTCGCCCTCATGAGCTCTATTACAAGTTCCACAAATAGGCACCCGTCCTCCCATACGAACACCTGAGGACGTTTGAGGTCGAGTTCCGGTCCGCTGAACAAACTTCTGGGGCGAACCCGAGCTGCTTCCTTCACCAGAAAAACTCCGCCTCTTATGCCCTGGAGGGGAGCCCACACTCAGATTATTTTCCCGCTCCACAAGGGTGGCCACATCCACTAATTCCTGAAAAGTGGATATCCGATGGCTGACCACCATACGGCGTATGTCATGGCGTAGCCCCTCCTGAAAACGATCTGCTCGCATCTCCTCAGTGGCAACAAGGTGAGGGGCAAATCGCTCAAGTTCGATGAACCTCCGAGCGTATTGTTCCACTGTCGCGCCCCCTTGGACCAGATTGGATAACTCTCTTGCCTTTTGCTTCCTTACTGATGCGGGAAAGAAGCGGTCATTGAACTCCTTCT
The DNA here is from genome assembly GCF_018687715.1 of Carya illinoinensis. Classification (NCBI taxonomy): domain Eukaryota; kingdom Viridiplantae; phylum Streptophyta; class Magnoliopsida; order Fagales; family Juglandaceae; genus Carya; species Carya illinoinensis. The sequence continues at coordinate 41,492,410 of NC_056756.1, forward strand.
TGAAACGCTGCCAGGTCACCGCAGCGAAAGATCCCAGTTCAGATTCCAACAACACCCTCTTGGTATCCCACCAATCAGAAGCGGTACCTTGCAAGAGATAGCTGGCGTAGAGTACTTGTTGTGCCTCAGTGCATCCACACACCTCAAAGGTCTTCTCCAGATCTTTGATCCATTTTCCAGCCTAAAGTGGATCCTCATTTCCAGTGAAGTGTGGAGTCCTATGTGCCAGGAAGCGCTCATAGGTGCATCCGGCTTGCACCATGCTACTGAACCCTCCTGGATACATCCAAGGCCCTCCCTGATATGGCCAAGGACCTCCTGGTTGTGGCCAAAACCCTCCTTGTTGTGGACAAGGCCCTCCTGACGGTGGACAAAGCCCTCCTGATGGTGGCCAAGGACCCCCTTGTTGTGGCCAAGGTCCTTGTGGTGGCCAAGGCCCTGTCTGTTGAGACCTCGCACTCTGCTGCATAAATTCCGTCATCTGCCGTAATGCTTCGGCTAGGGAGTCATCCCTGGAGGTATTATCCCGTGGCTCCTGGGTAGATTTCCTTGGTCTCTCCATTTTCCTGCCACAACACCACTCTTGACCCTCCTTTAAGAAAACAAATAAAACCATCATAAAACCAACAAAAACAAAACCAACACCACACAACAAGAAACAAAAGAAACCAGCTTGCAAAAACATAACCAAATAAATACAAACAAACAAACAAGCTCAAACAAATAAAACAAATAAAACAACTGTACTTAACATAATTTTCAAAACACAACTTTAAAAAGCATTCTGGTACTGCCTACGGGACATGTGGTTTTACCCAGAGCTAAACCGCTCTGATACCACCTGTGACGCCCCCAAAATCCCCACGCCCGAACACGGGGAAATCGAGACGTCCGGATGGTGACAACCCGGGTCACCATCCCATCGACGGGTGCCAAGTGTGTGCAAAAGCAACAAATGTGCACAGAGAAAACACGCAACGGATCACGAAAGTCATAACTAAGTACCAGAATTTCTTAACGTAATACAAGCTGTTTAAAACATACATAGATAAAATATTACAAAAACACAAATACAGTTTTAAACCAAAATAATAAAGCATAGCATCAGCAACCCGGCGGAGCCGCATCCTCGGGCTCAGCCTCCTCCTCTTCGTCCTCCAACTCTGCACCAAAAGCTACGGAACCAAAAATGGTACCGCAGGTAAGTTAAACCCAAACACTACCAGATAAAAACACATATAGAACTCAAACAATATGCATGAAACATGCTCAATGCACAAAGCCCATAAAACATAATTTTCCACACGCCAAAAACCCATTTGGCCCAAAAACACATCCTTTCCGAAAAACACGCCAACAGTCACATTTGGCCTTTATCCGTCTCAAACCATTATCCATATTAACCGTATGCACCATGACCTCCCCTAGGGGTCATTCGCACACCCTGGCTCCAGTGCCACACCGCAGAGTACCACCACGCATGTGACACCTAACGAGCGATGCCCAGTTCCGTGCCCCGCACGTTCGTAGCCAAGCATCCTCTAGCCCTCACCAGCGAAGGGCCACGGAGTCGGTGCATAGAGCGATGCCCGGTTCCGCGCCCGGCGCGTTCCTAGCCAAGCAACCCCTAGCCCCCGCTCCCGTCGTCTAGCGACGACCCAGGAGACATCACTCAGTTTATTCTGCTCCCGAGTGACCAGAGGAGCTCCACCGGGATAATACCCCATCCTGGCTTGGGGTCGTGATACACACGCACCCGTAAGTCCAATTACGCCAATACACAGGCTTTTCACACTTAAACAAAAACACACGTGCATGCACCATGAAATGCCATATCAATGCATAATAAAATAATCCAACAACATAAAACAATAAAACAAGCAACTCGGTCCTCCATCCATCCGACCCCCGAACTCCTCGGACTCAGTCCGGAATCAACCAACCAGTAGATTATTTAATTGAAAGAGCAATATATATTTAAATCTGAAAATAGGGTTTGGAAAATACTTACAGCGCTATATGGCAATTTTAGAAAACACGAGGCGTTGCAAACGGCGGCGAAAAAGCAACGTCACAGTGAAAATTCACTGTGGCCGTGGGTTGTGAAAAACCCACTTTTGAACGGGGACAAACTAGGGCTTGGGATTGATAGGGAATGGTCTAGGGATGGTTGTGAAGCTATTGGAAGTGGTGGTTGGCCGTGGGTGGCGGCGGAATCGCCGGAAAGAGGCCGGATTTCTCAAAAAGGAAAGCTAGCTCGTAGGAGCTGTTCCGGTGGTCGTTGGAGGCCGGAAATATGTGGGTTAGGACGGCAAGGGACCGGTGATGAAGTGGTGAAGAAATAGTGGCCGGAGGTGGAGCGACGGCGGCGGATCGGGGCAAAATCCGTGCAGCCTTTGGAGAGCTTTTCCGGCCAAACGGCCGGCCGGATGGGGGTGGAAAACGGTGGGGTGGTGCGTCGGAGGGAGGGGAAGGTTTTGGTGGGGGTGGTGTGCCGCATGGTGGCCGGCGGCGGTGGGTCTGGGCTGAGGAAGCGTTCGGCCGTGAGGGAGAGAGAAGAGAGAGAGAGGCCGGGGGGGTCGACGCGGGGGAGAGGAAAAAAAAGAAAAGAAAGAAAAAAAAAAAGAAAAGAAAGAAAAAAAAAGAAAGAAGGAAAAACGAAAAAAAGAAAAAGGAAAAAGAAGAGAAAAAGGAAAAGAGGTGTAAGGAAAAAGATTAGGTCTAATCCTCATTCCTGAAAACAAAACAAACCGCCGAAAAGAGATTAAAAACCACAAAACAACAAAAAGAAATAAAACACAATATCAAATAAATTAAAAACCAATTTTAAAACGGAAATAAATTAAAATAAATAACTAATATATTAATTAAAATAAAAACAACCATTTCAGCAAAAATACACTCAAAAACGGGTCATCACAGTTCATTTGTATGTACAATTCACTTTGTAACCTGAGATCAATACACAACTTTATTTGTTTCTCCTCTCTGTTTTCTCTCCTTCGGCTCTAATTCTTGATTTTTGTTAGGAATGATAATATACGACAAAACTCATATATATAGTGTCTACCATAATCCGTCTAAATTTATAGTAATCCTTCATAATTAAAAAAAAGTTACAGTGACACTAAATGCAGGATGGTGACGGTCTCAACATAACAGAAGTGTAAGATGAGATAGAATTGGTTCTTCACAAAAGTATTAATTTCGTTATTTATTTAAAATCTAAAAGAGTTGGTGTGGTATGGATATTTATTAGTCAAATTGTAAATCAGACCTAGCTAGCTAATTGCTTGAGTTCATCAATTCCTATAATTACTCGTCAGATCACATGTGGAATACGTACGTGTTGTTTGTATCCTAGCTAGTATGATATACGTATTTTACATTTAGCGAGTTTCATTCCAACAAAAACTTGGTCCAAATTAAAATGATCTACTCAATCAACAGGGAGTCCCATAATGGAGTTAGAAAGATTAATATATCATGAAAATAAATCATACTTGAAATATAATTGTCTTGGGGGGCTTCAGCCTCCATGTGCCACGGTTGGGAGGTGGCAGGGAAATTTGCCGCCAACCCTGCGGGTGCAAGGGATGGACCGGGCATGGCCCCGTTCTGGATTAAACAAACAACGTTGTTTTCATCACCCCCTTCCCCCCCCCCCCCCCCCCCCCCCCCCTCTTCCCTCCTTTAAGACTCTCTCTCTCTCTCTCTCTCTCTCTCTCCCTCCCTCCCTCCCCACGACGCACATGGCACACAAACCTCTCTCTTAGTCTCTCTCACTTGTCGTTGTTGAGCGGTAAATATCGCGCATTATTTTGAAAAAATTAAATAAATATGAGTCGACTCACAAAAAAGAAAAAAATTTATTTTTTTTAATAATAAATTCGTTTTTTTTTTTTTTTTTTTTAAATAAATGTACTACTTACAAAATCTATAAAGGTATCTACCATTACTCTTGTGGCAAGAAATTACAAAATGAACTCAAACTACACTATCAACAACGTCATTGTTTGACATGATGGGAATTGTTAAGTTTAACTGTTTAAGGCAACGTGACAGCAGGCCGACGTTTTCACATTCCTTACGTGACCCATAGTGTGGCTCTCTAGAACTTCTATAAAAAAGTATTCCAACAATACTTAGAAATATCATCATCATCTTCTTGCTGTGTTATAAACAGATGATTTGGTCAAAAGAAAGGAAAAAAAAAAATTCAATGAAAAGGGGCAATAGTGTGAAATGGAAATTGCAATCTGCGATTCTAGATGACCATCCGAATTGCATCTCTTTCAAATAGTTCGACATACAGGAAGGTCAATGTGAGAACTAAGAAAGGGTTCCCACTTCCTATCACCATTGCTGTCGCCGTCGCTCTCGCTCTCGCTGAGTACGTGTACGTCTCTCTCATATGTCTTCAACTTGTAAGAAGAATCCGGATTGGACTATAGAGGCCACAGGATTGATAAATAGACTTGAAGGATAAGGTTGTAATTTGTGTGCAGTGGAGATATTTGTATGGTTGTGATGATGTTCATTGTTTGGTGAATTTTTATAGAATTTTTGTAAATTTAGGATTTCAATTCCATATTGGGATTTCAATTCCATATTGGGATTTCAATATTGAGACCATAGTTTTAAATTATATTTCCTTATAGTTGTTTTGGCTGAAATTTTTTGTTTCAGTGTAATATCTGGTACACTGTACCTTATCATTCCATTTCACTCTAATTAATTCCTACACATTTCTGTCCGTTTCGGCCATAGCTAGCCATTCTTGGCAAAATTGGCATTTCGAACTCAATTCTCCTTTGGACTATTTTTGTCATTTTCTTGTGCTTGAATGATATTTTTGTAAATTTTAAATTTAGATGGTATTTAATTAATTCTAGAATATAAAATGTAAATATATAATCTTAATTTTTTTGTAACTTTAAATGTGTCCTTTCATTCTCTTTTTTTTTTTTTTTTTAAATATGATTATTTTTAATAAATCCTCTTTTCTTTTCTTTTTCTTTTCTTTGTTTTTGTATCTCAACTCATAGTTGTATTTTTTTAACGTATATTCATTTTATAAATCTTCAATTCTTTTATATATATACACATATATGATACACAATTATATATGTATGTATTTATTTTATTAGTTATTAGTTTATATATATATATATATATATATAATATATAATTAATTTCAAAACAGTATATTGAAATGCATCAACATTGAAATTTTTCGTTCTAATACTTAAACCAGAATTATGATCAGAGCATAATTTAAAACATTGATGAAAATTCAAACAAGCCATGAAAACTCAAACTAGGGCGCGGCTTTCGATCTAGCTAGGATCCACGTACGTTGTGTTTCTGTCGCTGACTAAATTAGTATATATTAATTCTAGTAATGAATTTATAGCTTCTGATCATTAATTGAGTAGGAACGTATATGATAGTATTTTTATTTTTTTAAGTCAAATGTCTCCTGTGATAAAGTACTGTTAGTCTGATTAGAGATAATTAATTACTTATTAATACTTCTCATTGAGCAGGAACGTAACATTCTTGTGCTTTGTTTTTGAGATATTTCTAGTTTTTTATTCTTAAGCTTTTCATATTTAGTTTACATTATATTAGAAATATTTAATATTTGAGAAATAAACCCTATAAATGGACGTTTATGTTAAAATAAAAATAAAAATAAAAAAATCTTACTTAATAGGATAAGAATAGGACAGACGTCACAGTACTGATCTGATGCATGCATTGGTGGTCGAAACTTAATCAATTAGTCCAGATTTGACCGAGTCCATATTATATTTATGGCATGGAGTAATTAATATGAAAGTTGAGTACGTACGGTCGTGAGTTGCCAATACATAAAAACAAAAGGAAAATATATCCATGATCGATCACTTCTTTTTCAATCGAGAGGTATCGAGCAAGTTGGTATAGATTTTTGTTTACAAATTGTGATTTTTTCGTTTTCTTTCGAGCTAAAATCAATTCGGATTGGATTTTTCAGACCTCTGCAGCTTTTTTCATCCACTTCTTCCACGTGGTTTGTATTGGCGTGCGACGACCTATTCTATTTATCATTACTTTTATATCATATATTTTCATTTATTTTAATTTTTTGCACTTAATAAGTATATAATATAAAAATAATGAATAAAAAAATTGAATTAATTTAATAGAAATTAAAGAATAAAAATTAAAAGAGATATAATATATGATGTACGTAGGGATGATGTGTTGCAAAATCCTACTTGAAATATCAAGCCATATATAGGCCAGCGCAGTTCTACCATCTAATAGGTGGCTGACATCTGTCATCATAAGCCTCCACTTCAACCATGGCCTCAATTCATGAAAAGTCATATTACATGCATGATGCACGCAATATTATATATATATATATATAGGGACGGATGTGAAATTAAATTACGACTTTGATGTAGTCTCCAAGATGTACTACTGTTAATGCTGTCACAAACTAAATTATTACTCTTTAAAAAATTTAGTTATACGTATTGTATGTATTGTCAAAATAAAAATAAGTGATAGCAACCTGCCAAGCATATTAATAGGAAGATATTAGCGTGGACTATAAATTCAAATAGCAATAAATAGACTATTAGCGAGGAAAAATCGTTTCAATTGATTTTTATCAACAAAGAACTGAATATTAATATAGTATTTCAAACTGAATATTATATATATATATATATATATCAAATTAACATAAAATTATAATTTGAAGGTACTGTTAGTTATATATATTCAATTAACGAATTTTAAATAAATAAAAGAGTGGGTCTCCCAGAAATAATATATTTACGTATTCAAAATGTGGCATGCGATCCTTTCCACACGGGTGGAATAGAATTTAAATATAATCTATCTTATAAAAAAAAGTTTTTCAAAATTGAATTTTTATCAAATTCTGAAAATTATTTAAAATCTATTGCTTTCTTTATATTTGTTATTTATTTAAAATCTAAAAGAGTTGGTACGTGTGAAATGGATATTTATTAGTCAAATTACTTTAAAATCAGACCTAGCTAGCTAATTGCTTGAGTCCATCAATTCTCTGAACAGTGAGAAAACAACTCGAATCCCTTAATTCTCTGAACAGAGGGAGCAATGGCGGCTTTCCGTAGGATGCTCTTGTACGTGGCATGTGTTGTTGTGATGTTGTCGAAAATGGCAGCAGCAGCAGCTTCATTAGCCAAGCCAAACTGCCAGAACTGGTGTGGAAATGTTGAGATCCCTTATCCATTTGGCACAACGGAAAATTGCTACCTTAATGATAATTATTTTATCAATTGTAGCAATTCCCAACCACTCTGGGGAAACCATGTTGTCACCAACATTTCCATCCAAGGCGAGCTTGAAATCTTGATGTTTATAGCCATTCAATGTTACCAAAACTCGAGTGCTGTGCCTGTGGTTGACCACTCGTTCTATCTCCCTTACCCCACTGTCACAATTTCCAACACCAAAAACAAGCTAGTGGGCATCGGCTGTGACACTTACGCCTCCCTCTCTGCTTACCAGAACAATGAACCCTACTTCCTTGCCTGCAGCTCTACGTGTCAAAGTCTTATGAATGTCGTCAATGGATCTTGCAACTTTCATGGGTGTTGCCAAATTGAAATCCCAACAGGATTGAAGAACTTTACTTTGGAGGCAGGTAGCAATTACAATCACACAAATGTCTCTAAATTCAACCCATGCAGCTCTGCTTTTGTGGCTAAAAAAGATGAGTTCAAATTTTCCTCTGATTATCTTGGAAAAATGCCAGCGCCTGACATAAATGATACTTTTCCAATGGTTCTTGATTGGGTAATCGGTACTTATGAAACATGTGAAACTGCTCGGAGCAAGCCGGATTACGTTTGTGGACAGAACACCTCATCATGTGATAATCCCCCAGAAGGGGTTGATGGATATCGTTGCAAGTGCAAAGAAGGTTATGAAGGAAACCCATACCTCCATGATGGTTGCCAAGGTACTTACGTACGAGTTTCTTATAGAAGCTTCTCATAAATTATTTTGAGAGAAGTTTCATATAATATAGAATAAAAAAAAATATAGAAACTTTGCATGAATTTCAATTATGCATGCTCTTCGTCTTGATTATATTAAAAAAGATTATCCTCTCAACAAGAACTTGATCAGGAGACTGGCCAATCTTAGTCGAATCATGTATTAATATAAAAAAAATAAAAAATTCTTTATTGAAAATTAATATAGAATGATATAAGAGTTAAACAGTGGAAAAACCAAAGAAACAAGTAATTAATAATGGGAAATCAATTACCAATATATGATGAAAAAGTTTTTAAAAATTCATGTATAATTTCAAATGATCGAGTATGTTAATTATTTCGGTAACAAAGGCAATAAAATGTAAGGTCTTTTAAATATATGAATTGAGGGGATATATATATAGTTTAACAAGACAAATAAATTAGGAGGCAATTCAATAATATTACAATAGAAAGAAATGCTTAATTCAGAAATTATACGGGTAATAGATCTATATATTGAAATAATAATTCAAGTCAATTGTTTCCATTTATTTGTTGGGCATTAATTCATACTGCATGTGACGTTTCAGATATTAATGAGTGCCTGCAAGTTCCAAAACCTTGCCATGCTAAAGCAAAATGCACCAACACTGGAGGGAGTTTCAGTTGTACTTGTCGCAAGGATTACAAAGGCGATGGAAAGATGAATGGAACAGGTTGCAGTCCTAAAGTCAGCCATTTCAAGAACATCATTATTGCACTAATTGGTACGTATCAAATAATTATAAGTACTGTAATATAATAATTGTTTATTTTCCTTGATAATTTGTTCACTCACACGAGTTGATTGATTTAAACTAAGATAAATGTTTCGACTACAAATAAATCAGTTTACAAATTTACTGTATGTTATTATAAGATATATTTATATACCTAACACTTTTCTTGAATTAAGCTCTCATATAACGTACAATTCCTAGGGTATATATTCACTGTGGTTACTTTAATTGCATGGTTGAAGACTTTTCATGTTGGCACTTTTTGTTTCTACTTATCCAATACTTAATATCATATATCTTCGTATTAATTATTAATATATTTCATGATATATATATATAAAACTGATTATGATATTCTCTATGGTTGATATCATGATAAAATGTCAGTGGTTGAGATTTAGGCTCCGTTTGGATTTGTAAAGTATTCCATCGATCTCATGTCATTTCATCATTACAATTTTTTTAAATTTTCACACAAAATATAATAAATAATTCAACTTTTTAAAATCTCAATTTAATTTTTTTAAATCTCAAAACAATAATAATATTTTAAAAATATTTTATTCAACTTTCATAATTTATCTAAAACCATCTCATCTCATATTATCTCATATCTAAATCCAAATTAGTTACTCTCACATGAATAGAGAGATTCGTAACCTAGTATGTCTCTGTCATGATTTATCCATGAATTTATATTGTTGTGTCAATTTTGGAATATTCTCTCTACTTTCGCAAATATCTCGATCTGTTATTTTCAATTCAATATATATATATATATATATTTATGTGTGTGGGGTATGGATAATCTCGTGCAAGTATAAACGGCCTCATGTTAGGAAGAATCACGAACTTTAATTGTGGTAGATATTTCCGAAAGTGATTTATAGAGTTATGAAATATGTAAGTACCGTGCATCTCTTATTTAAAAATAGACAAATCTAAGATATCTATATTAAAATGGATAATGATATATATAGTCTTATATTATGCAGATCCTGCAAAGTCTTAGATAAACATTTTACTTAATTTCCTGATCGATGCAGGGAAAAACGCAACAAACAGCGTACGTGTTTCTACTTAGAAATAAAAAATAATAAAAGTCCATTTGAAATGTTACGGTTTTAAGAAATAGAAAAGTCTCAAAGTAACCATTTCCATTTTATGTTACTTGTTTTTTTAACAAAGTATCAACCATATTTATACGCGGCAAATGTGTGTATATATATATCATGATGTGTGTGCGCGTGCATATATATATATATATACACTTCTCTGTGTCATGTGTAAGTACATATAAATTCTATATATGCTGCTACTATGATAGACATTAACTATGCTTTAACTCAAAGTCTTGATTCTCAAATTTGCCAAACCCACAAACAAAAATAGCGGTTTGATCACAATGCATGTTTGAATATGTCAGCTATCAGCATTGGCCTTTCAGCATTGTTTGTGGTAGGTTCTTCAGTATATTGTGGACTAAAGAGAAAAAGACTTTTCAAGCTAAAAGAGAAATTCTTCGAACAAAATGGTGGCTTCTTGTTGCAACAAAAACTCTCAAATGATAGAACTTCCATGGAGGTGGCCAAAATCTTTAGTGCAGAAGAACTTGAAAAGGCTACAAACAATTATGATGAGAGTAGAGTACTTGGTCAAGGAAGCTTTGGAACTGTTTACAGAGGAATCTTACCAGATAATAATCAGGTCGCCATTAAAAAATCAAAACTTTGTGATCAGAGCCAAATTGAGCAATTCATAAATGAGGTAATTGTGCTTACCCAAATTAACCATAGAAACGTGGTTAAGCTATTAGGTTGTTGTCTAGAAACAGAAGTGCCATTACTAGTTTATGAATGCATCACAAATGGAACTCTTTCGGCCCACATTCATGATAAAGTGCTATCATCCTCACTCTCATGGAGAAAGCGTTTGAAGATAGCAGCAGATACTGCAGGAGCACTTGCATACTTGCATTTTTCGACTTCCATGCCAATTATACACAGGGATGTCAAACCTGCAAATATACTTTTGGATAATAACTATACAGCAAAGGTATCTGACTTTGGGACTTCAAGATTGGTCCCCCTTGATCAAACACAATTAACTACTTTGGTGAAGGGAACTTTGGGGTACTTAGACCCAGAATACTTCCATAGTAGTCAACTTACAGAAAAAAGTGATGTTTACAGCTTTGGGGTTGTTGTGGCCGAGTTATTGACTGGTAAGAAAGCACTTTCTTTTGATAGGCCTGAAAGTGATAGAAGTTTGGCAGTAATCTTTAGTTCTGCAGTAAAAGAGGATCGCTTACATCAAATTCTTGAGGACCATATTGTAAGCGATGGTAATATTAATGAGATAAACAAAGTTGCTAAGCTTGTAATGCAGTGCTTATGTGTAAGAGGAGAGGATAGGCCAAATATGAAGGAAGTGGCAATGGAGCTAGAGGGGTTGAGAAGTATGGATCAAAAGCATCAATTGGGAAAGGTTGATCTCTATACAAAAGAGGCTGAATGCTTAGTCACTCCACCTGCACAGTACTCTTTCAGCATTAATGGTGTCAATAATGATGATTCTTCGACCAGCGCAACAATGGGGTATGAAAGTATGAGAAACCAAGACTTGAAACCATTGATATTGAATTCTGGTAGATGATCTTGAAACGAAGTCAGTTGCTTATATATAGGCTCTCCTTCATTTTCATGTCTAATATTTATAATGTCTTCTTGCTACCTTCCCTTTTTCTGTCATAAAGCTTCATTGCTATTAAATCAGGTACCTAGAAACTAAATGTTTTAAATGATGTTGCAATGTTGTCATCTTTCATTCTGTTTTTGTGGTCAATAATAATTAAGAACATCTTATTGACTGATTACGTTCACTCAACTAAAAGTCTCTCTCTCTCTCTCTCTCTCTCTCTCTCTCTCTCTCTCTCTCTCTCTCATTATTATTATTATTATTATTATTATTATTATTATTTATCTTCCTTAACTGAGAACATGTGATATGCATACGTCACTTGTATATAATTATATATTTTGTCGTTAATAGGAAAGGCATAAATTGCTTGCATTCATACAAGGGCATGATTGGATTCTTCTACTATCTCATAATTTTCTGAATAGTAGTGAATTAGTTTAAGTGAAGACATGTTTTATTGTGTTTTGAAAAAGAACAGAGATACAAGTTCAATAAAAATCTTATAAAGTTAAAAGGCTGCTTGAATATAATTTTTAATATATATTTTTTTAAGTAAAATTGTATTGACTTTTATTTTGTTTTGAAGTTTGTAAAAATTGTATTGATTTTTGTGTTTGAATAATGATTAAGTAATGCTTAGATGGAAAAAGTTGAAAATTTGAAATTAAGAAGCACTTTATATCTAAGTGATATTTGAGAATGAAATTGTGATAAGTTTCGAGAAATTAAAAATCTTTTAGAAACCAAACTTGCATTTAAAATGCTTTAGACCAAAAACGTATTGAATGGCAAGGATTTGGTTCTTGCCTGGAGTTTGTCCCCATTATCTCAGAACAAGATAAGGTTTGAATGATATCAGTATATGATCATGGTAGTCATTATTACATTTATTGTGATAGAGCCCATTGATGGTCACAAACACCAACATCATCAACAACATAGATCAAGTATGTGACGCCCCCAACTCCCATGTACGGACACGTGGAAATCAAGACTTTGGGATAATAACAACACGGGTCACACACCCCAATAACAAGTGCTAAGTGTGTGCACATGCAACACGTGTAAGGCAAAAGACATAGCGGATAAGTTAAACTCAATCAAATAAGTACCAAAATTGTTAAATATAAATTTGTTTAAATACAAGCGTTTCAAAAAGTATTACAGTTGTCCAATAAAAATATGATTAATCCAAAATACAATAACCAAAAATGGAAAATAAATCCCAACACTCGAGAAAGTGATCCTCGATCACTCCTCTAGTGAAGCCGCATCCTCAAGCTCTGTATTATCATTTGTATCAAAATCTATGGTACCAAGAAACGGTACCGCAGGTAAATAATAGACCAAATAGCCCAAGAGATAAAAATACATTCATGCAACAACAAATATGCATGCGTATGACGAAATATGCATGAAACCCCAAAACTTCATTTTCCCAGAAAATGATTATTTTCCAACGCATGTCAAAAATCCCATTTGGCCCAAAACCACTTCCATTAAAATAAATCGTCACCATCTTCCCAGAAAATGGCCCACATAAAAAAATTCACCATTTTTCCATAAAATTGTCCACATAAATCCAGTTATCCAAACCCCGCCATTTTCCTAGAAAATGACCCAAATATCCAATTAACATTGTAGGCAAGAATCGCAAGCGGAACTCTACCACCATCCCTGCTTACAACTATTCCTATCGCAAGCACCATAGACGGGAATCACAGGCAGGACTCTACCACCGTCCCTGCTTACCACCATCCCTACAGTTCCTTTTACCTCTCTTTCAATCTATTAGAGCACTGTAGGCAGGAATCACAGGAAGGGACTCTACCACCATTCCTGCTTACCACCATTCCTACCGTGTGCACCGTAGCCGAGAATCACAGGCAGGACTCTGCCACCGTCCCTACTTACCACCATCCCTACAATAACTCTCTCTCTCAAACTATTCCATCAGTTCATTTCAAACATTACCAAAATCATTTATCACACGAAAATCCAGTTTTGAAATATACACATGAACATGTATGCAATTATGCGAAAACCCAGTTTTCATTTACAAACATGAACATGCGTGCAATTATGCAATGCATATGATACAATACAAATAAACAACAACCAACCAATCCCAGCATAAACCAATCACACAAACAACTTCGTCCTCCAAATCCAACCGACCCCAAAACTCCTCGGACTCAGTCCGGCACAACTAAACAAATCGCAAAGATTTGTTAATGCAAAATTTATTTAAATCTCAAAAGGTTGTTTGGAAAATACTTACAGCGTTATAATATAATTTTCGGATGATCAAGGAAGTGCAAGAGGCAGCGGCAAAGCAACGTCACAGTGCAAAATGCACTATGGCTGTGGGTCTCAGAATACCCAAATTTGAACAGAGACAAACGAAGACTAGGGAAGGCAAGGATAGAGTTTAGGGGTGTTGGTGAAACTAAAGGTAGTAATGGTTGGCCGTGGGTAGCAGCATGGGCGACAGTTGGAGGCGAAAAGAGGCAAATAGGAGTGAGAGATAGGGAGGCTTCGAGGCGGACAGATCGGGGCTGAGGATGGGTTAGGTGGCTGGAAGGTTAGTGGTAAAGTGGTGAAGAGGTGGTGGCCAGTGGCAGCGCGACAGCGGCACTGGAGTACAAAAGCCGTGCGGCTTAGTGGTCTTTATGGGAGTAAACGGCTGGGAGTTAAGGGCTGAGCATAGTGGAGGATGATGCCCAGTGGGAGGAGAAGCTGTGATGGTGATGGTGGTGGTGGTGGTGTTGTTGAACGGCGCAATATATCAATGGCCCTTTCAAGCTCTACACAGCTAGGAGAGAGAAGGAAGGGGCGTGGGGGTGGTGGCTGGGTTGAGCTCGCCGGAGGGTGGTGAAGGTCGTGGGCTACACGGTGATGCTGGGCGGTGGCGCACGGCGGCACCGATGGTAGTGAGAGAGAGACGCATGGGAGGGAAAAGAGGGAGGGGAGGCGTGCAGGCTGGGAGGCAGGGGAGGAAAAAGAAAAAGAGAGAAGAAAAAGGGAGAGGGAAGAAAAAGAGAAAAAAGAAAAATGAAAGAAAATAAATGAAATCCAGTCTTTTCAACTTAGGGTCTCAAAATTGATCCAACGAAAACAAATTTTAAAACAAAAAGTTAAATAAAATAATTTAAACGCAATGACTTAATAAAATAAAATAATAAAATCTAACAATAAACTAATTTAAAATAAAGAGCATTTTAAATGATGAACAATATTAATAATAATAAAATACTTTGAATTAAATTTCAAAATTAGAAATAATAAAATAATACCACTGTAATAATATAAAACTTAAAACAAGTATGCCCATAATTATAATAAATAAAATAATTTACTTAGTTAAAATACACGTAAATATGGGGTATCACAAAGTACGAATATGTATCACGAAAATTTCATATAATGTGATCCTTTATCATGCCTATTTCCAACTGGTCTTACATCATTCTTTCAAGCCTTATGTATTTCCACAATTTGAAAGAAATGCAGCCTTAGAATCATCAATAAAAAAAAAAAAAATCACAATTGCAGTAAGTGTCAAAATTAAGTACATAACAGACAAACCCCCACTAATAAAATGTCACTGGGACTAACTACTCCTATGCAAGCTACATGCTCCTTAAACACTTTAGTTGGTAAGCCCTTAGTAAGCATATTTGCAACCATGGGATTTGTACTAATGTACTCAATTGACACATGATGATTCTGAACTCTTTTTTTCACGACAAGAAACTTTATGTCAATGTATTTGGACTTTGATGAACTCCTATCATTCTTAGAATATAAATCAATGGCCTTATTATCACAATAAACCTTTAGTGGATTTTCAATATTATCCACAACTTGAAGACCAGTAATAAAATTCCACAACCATATTACCCAATTGGATGTCTTATAACGAGCAAGAAACTCTGCCTCCATGATAGAAGAAGCTGTAAGCATCTGTTTGAAGCTTTTTCATGATACAACTCCTCCAGTCAACATGAAAACATAACCTAAAGGGGATCTCCTATTATTGAGGAAACCAGCAAGATCGGAGTCTGAGAACCCATTTCTAGATTTTCTAAGTACCGCATTACCCTTTTAATAGCCTTCCAGTGATCCATGTCTGGATTACTCAAATATATGCCAAGCATTCCAACCTGAGCATACATGAGGCTCCCTACAGTTGATGCATAAGGGATGTCCTCCATTTGTTTCTTTTCAATATTATTCTTTGGGCAATGGAGTAAACTTAATCTGTCACCTTTTAAAATGGGCGCATCCCCATATGCACACTTTTGCATGCCAAATGTACTGAGTATTTCTCGACATATGCCCTGTATGATAAGCCAACTATACCACATGATCTATAAACATGAATCTATATGCCTATCACAAAAGATGCCTCTCCAAGATCTTTCATTTCAAAGTGTTTTGGAAGAACTTATTGTTTCATGTAACAGGCCTATGTCATTACTTGCCAGTGGAATGTAATCGATATATAGAACCAAAATTATAAATTTGCTCCCACTGATCTTATGATAAATACATTGATCAACAACATTTTCCTTAAAACCAAAAAAGGAAACTATTTGATCAAACTTTCGATACCATTGGAGAGATGTCTGCTTTAAACCATAGATAGATTCCTTTAATTTGCAAACCAAATGACTCGATTCATCAGTCCCAAGGCCCTCTGGTTGCATCCTATATATTGTTTCCTTAATATGACGATTGAGAAAAGCAGTCTTTACATCCATTTGATGAAGCTCTAAATCAATAATGAGCTACAAGTGTCATAATGATCCTAAAAGAGTCTTTTGATGAAACTGGAGAGAAAGTCTCTTTATAGTCAATGCCTTCCTTTTGAGTATAGCCTTTTGCAAGCAGACGTGCTTTATACCTCTTGACATTACCTTTAGAGCCTTAGTTGGTTTTAAAGACCCATTTACAACAAATTGGTTTGTTACTGTTAGGCAATTTGACAAGATACCAAACATCATTATCGTTTATAGAATTTAACTCATCTAGCATTGCACCCATCCACTTTTGGGAGCTAGCACTTTGTTTGACTTGATTGTAGAGATTGGATCACCTTCCAACCCTCTATCGAACTCAAGCTCTTGGAGATAACAATATAATCATCTGAAATTGCCGATCTCCTCTCCTTATTTGATCTCCTTAATGGCACTGCCTATTGAAGTTGTTCAGGTTCTTCCATATTAATAAGAGGCAACTCATAAATGGTTTGATGATCTACATCCGCATCCTGTACTATGACAAGTGTGACGATCTCACCACCCTCAGTGTTTGTTAGGGTTATTTCAATATGTTCATCTTCAAATACAATATCTCTGAGTTATGTACTCCCACTATCCTTAATATCCTCAATGAACTTTGCATTACCTGACTCAATAATGGTATTACCTGAAAGGCAATAAAACTTGAAACCCCTCGATTTCTTCGAGTATGCAATAAAGTAGCAACTAACTCTTTTTTAGTCCAGTTTCCTTTCATTACGCTTATAGGGTCTAGGCTCAACTGCACAACCCCAGACATGTAAATGCCTAATACTAGGCTTCTTTCCAGTCTATAACTCATATGGGATTTTAGATATTGATTTACTAGATACTCAATAGAGAATGTAAACTGCTGTCTTTATAGCCTCTCCTCATAGTAACTCTGGCAAATAAGAATGAGATATCGTACTTCTAACCATATCTTTTGGGATTCGATTTTGTCTCTCAGTTACATCATTTTGACATGGAGTCCCTAGCATAATCTCTTTAGGGACGATGCCACATTCTTCTAAGCACCTCGCAAAAGGCCCAAGATGTTCTTCACCTAATCTGTCATATTTACCGTAGAATTCACCACCACGATGAGCTCTAATGGACTTAATTTTCTTATCGAGTTGATTTTTATCTTTAGCTTTATAAACCTTATGAACCTCCAGTGCTTGTTATCTTTCATGTATCAAACATAGATATCCATAACGGAAATAATCATATATAAAAGTGATAAAATATCATTGACCTTTCCAAGATGCGGTAGGGAATGGATCACAAATGTCAATATGTATAACTGCTAAGACACCTGAACTCCTGTTGGCACATATTTTCCTTATATTTATTTGCTTACCTTTTATACATTTAGCACAGATTTTAAAATCTAAAAAATAAAGAGGATCAATGATTCTAGTTGACACAAGTCTTTAATTCCCTCTTTCAAGATATGTCCCAACCACTTGTACCACAATACAGACAAATTCTCATTGATTAATTTCCTCTTTGTACGACAACTATATAGGTGCATGATTTCATTTTTTCTTAATTGAGAGATCCAAGTCCAACAAATAAAAATTATCAATCAAAGAGCCAGTACCAGCAACATTTGAATCTTGGAAAAGACTGAATTCATCATTTCTAAATGAACAAGAATAATCGAATTTGTCCAAAGAAGAAACATAAATTAAATTACATCTTAATGATGGCATATAAAATGTCTTATCCAAATCCAAATTAAAACCAAACTCTAATTTTAATTTGTAGACTCCAATTGCTTCGACACTACATTTATTGCCATTTCCCAAGTAAATAAGTTTTCAGCATCACTTTGTTTTCGACACTTTAAGTAACGCTGCATAGTAACACTTATGTGAATAGTAGTTCCCAAATCCATCCACCAAGTGTTAGGTGGCACAATAGCCAAATTAATTTCAGTGCAAACAGAGATAAAAAAAATCTCCTTTCTTTGCAAGCCACTTTTTATACTAAAAATAATTGTTCTTCATATGACTATCCCTTTTGCAAGAGTAATAAGCAGAGTCCTTATCCTATTTTTGTTGCACAATTGCATGTGAAGTTCCAGGATTCGCAGTTGCCTTAACTTTATCATTATACTTTCTTTCTTGGTCCCTGGATTTCTAAGAGGAAAAATTGTCATGTCAGCACATTTTGTCATTTCTTGTTTTAATCTTTCTTCATCTTGCACACAATGAGCAATAACCTCATTAAGAGTTAATTTCTTCCTTTGATTATTATAATTAATTTTGAAAAGACCAAATTGTGTAGGAAGGGAAATCAGAATGAGATGTACAAGAATTTCATTAGAAAATTCTAACTTTAATGCTCTCAATCTAGTAACAAGATTGGACATTTCCATAATATACTCACTTATGTTCCCTTTGCCATTATACCGCATTGAAACAAGTTTGCTAAGTAGTGTTCTTGTCTCCACCTACTCCGACTGCACAAATCGGTCTGCTATTTGGCCCGGGAACTTCTTGGCATTTTCCTCTTTAAGCATTGCACCTAAAATAGAATTAGGAATCTTCATTATTATAAGACTTGTGTGATTAGAGCAATCCCATTTCTCATAACCTGTCATTTGATCAGCACAATTCTGATCAGTAGGCTTGGGAGGCTCATAAACTTGAAGCGCATAGTCTAGATCCATATACCTAAGAACAATAGTAGCATGCTCTTTTCATTTTGCAAAAATTGATCCATTAAGGACTTGAATGGTATTCAAATTAGGGGTGCTACCCGCATGGTGCGGGGTGGGGGAGGATTGTTTACCCTTCCTCACACCCCACCCTGCACCATGTTGGGGAAGGATTTCTGACCCCACACCCGCCCCCGAGAGGTGGCCCCCCGCCTCGGTGCAGAGGGGCGGGGTCAAAAACCTCATCTGCTCCACCCCCAGCCTAGGCCAACCCATTGTGTCTAAAAACTCTTTTTGGGTCCAAAGATATTTTTTTGGACCTAAATTATAATATAATTTAAATTATAAATTAAAATTTATAATATAAAAAACTCATTAGAGTGATATTTTGGATTGCCTTGGCCGTCCTAGGCCAACATTTATATAGGAGGTTAAGGCAATACAATAATCATACTTAACCAATGTGGAACTTAATAGATTGTGATACCCCATATGATAAGGATAAGGGTAGGTGGTGTATGAGATCCCACATTGCTTGTGAATGCTAAGTTCTTGCTCTTTATAAGATTCCAATGGTGCTTCAATTGTATCATTGACTATTCCTAACCATAACTTTGGTCATGCAAACTTTAGTCCAATTGAATAACAAGATCAATCAGACAATATGACAAAATTAAATTAAAAATTTTTATGGTTTTATAAAAGTAGGCCCATATGAGATACCTAGTGCATTATCTGTAATGCCCCATACCCGGATGGGCTGGAGAGTTACTACTTGTCACCTAAAATCATCTTCCACATACAAATATAATCTCCAAAGGCTCCAAAACAAAACAAAAATTCATCTATTTTAACCTAATACATAAATTCCCTCCACAAGGTCCTCAATGCAATAAATCAAATGACATAAATAAACGTTTCCACAATCTCCCAATAACCTCAACATAATAAGCTAATAATGCATTAATCTCAATAAGCCAAATAACATAATGAAATCTAGATAGTCAAATGACCCTCTATTAGCGATGGTACCCTTAGGTACTCGACTCCCTATCCTCAGCTAGCCTTGCTCACATTTTCTATTCCTCATCCCCAGCTGAACCATCAACATCATTTGAAAATTATTGTGAAGATAAGGATGTGAGTTATCAATAACTTAGTAAGCAGAAACAAAACATTTCAGTTTCAATATGCAGGTCTCAAAACGTGTTATCAAAAAATCAAAGTGACATTTCACATGTTCATCTAAAATAAACAATTATTCACATTCAAAGACCCTTTAGCATAACATGATTGAACACCTTCATCTTATCATATCATTTCAAATCATATCACCATATCATATCATATACCATATTTAACCCTCGTGGTATGGTTGTGCTATTCCTGGTGTTCAAACCAGGCAATATCAAAATGTGAAACTTTCCCTTATTTATTCTTAGTGCCCCGAGTGTGCATACAAGAAAGAACATGCAGAAAAACTACTTTATTTCCAAAGTGGGTGCACTAATATTAAATATGTTAGTACCAACCATATAACAAAATCAGAATCATCATATCAGAACCAGAATCAGAATCAGAACAAAGTCAGAAAATCATGTTGAAGGTTTTTTAAATGCAAATCATATCAAACAAAGTGTTGAACATATTCATATCATATTCACATAATAAAAAATGGATTCGAAACATCTTTATATAACATGTACAAAATTCTCAAAAATTTTATATTCGCTCTTTTGCACATTTTAGGAACAACATGTCAAAATATTGCTCATGTCTACACTAGTCATGTCAAAAAACTTTTATCTTTTATACAAATTTCATGCATAATACAAAATACATAACTGATGTTGTTTCTTACATTTCTTTTCAAAACATATCATGCACATTTTCAGAAATCAACCCCAATTCATTTTCTTCTTATACAAAGTCTTGCATAGGAACGCACTTACCTGACTCTAGTAATGTACTTTCTACATTCTAGGGTTATAACCTAGCCGTGTCATGATAACCTAAATTCAAAACTTTTTAACACAAGTTAACAACCAAACCAATACATAAACTTAATTAACCAAAATTTTACAATCTTTCTAGAATAAAACAAGACAAGCCTATAAATAGTTAAATTTATAACCAGCCCAACAAGATCAACCCAAAATCAGTCATAAAGCAGACCTATACAGCCACTTAATTCAACACCAAACAACCATCCTAATAACTCCATGTCCAACATAAATTTTCCACAAGACACTCCAATATGGACAGCCACCAATATCAACTATTCCATAACCTAGAATCAACCCAAAAGTAACAGTATGTATATAGAAAAATTTCACACGTCAACATATAAATTCAAATACAACCCACTCATCAACCTCGTACATTCACACAACTTTTGACGCTTATACCCAATTAGCTTAACACACTTCATCACACAAAACTAGCCATAAAACAATCCTGACGGCCAACATCAACTCAAGATATAACTTATAGCCATCAATCAATCCCGGGAAATCCCATAACTCCACCTACACTCCCACTGCAAACCGGTCCAACCACTATTTAAAATCATCCCCTTCCACCACACTATAATACATTCACAAACTTTTCAACAGCCACCATAAATTGCACGACCTTCAAATTCAATTTATAAAGCTGTCATAATTCTCCAGCAACTACAACTTTATACGCCACCATAATAAATATTGCAAAAATGCAAAGCGAAGATAAGGTTACTATAGCTAGAGTCGAAGTGGTGATCGATTGGTTTCATGACTACACCACACTACCTAGGGATGAAATTGCTTCTCTGTGACCCACCAACAATGTCAAAAATTGAGTTTATTCAGTGAAGAACACGTTGCAACTGGGTTAAAGTTTGAACACTTATTAGAGAGAGAAATACCTTGGTGGTGAGACGGGTGTGTCCTATTTGTCAAAGCACCAAAATAATGATGGTGGCCTCGATGTTGTCAGTGCACGGAGGTGTTAAAGCTGTAGAGGTGTGCGACGGGTGGTAAAAAATGTTCTATGAAAGGAAGCAATTCGTGAGTGTGGAGAAAAGGGGTTACTGTCAGTGATAGCAATTCCAGTGAGGAGGCTCAACAGTAACACCGATTTAATAGACCCACGAACGATGGCACTCTGAATCACAACAATTCCTTATGTGAAAGAAATGAATGAAGGGAGAGAACTCTAAGTGGGTGTGTGTGTGCATGAAAACAAAGGGTAAATGAGAGGAAAGCTTACCAACATTCGACAATGTGCTCAGCAACACCAATTCGAGAAACCCACCAAAAATTTTAGCACTCTGCAAAAAATCAGAGAACAAAAGAAGGAAAGAGAAAGTCTATTGAGAGAAGAAAATTGAATGTGAGAAAGAATCAAAACAAAAGTAGAGGAAACTATCAAGAAGTGGTAGAGGTGGGATCGGGGAGAGAAAATCTCTAGAAGAAGAAACTGGAGAGAGAGAGAGAGAGAGAGAAAGAGAGAGAGAGAGAGAGAGAGAGAGGTAACCGTTGAGGGTGGGCAATTAGAAAGGAAGAAGAACCTTACCCATACAATGTCGTTTCATCCTAAAGGCTGGGCTTCCATCTGGTCTGGGCCACAGGCCTGGGCTATACATCCTCCCCTTTATAAAAAAATTTCATCCTCAGAATTTGCTACAAGTTATCGAACCTCCCATCGAATAGGCATGGGTGCTTAACTCGCATCTCTTCATCAAATTCCCTAGATGCTTTGTTAGTAGTGTGATTATTTCACAACACTTTAACCAAAGGGATAGTTTGAGTCCGTAACACCTGTTCTTTCTTTTCTAAAATCTGCATTGGCTCATCGGCATAAGTCATATCTTCTTGAATCTAAAGTGGCTCATAGTCAATAATGTAGGTGGGTTCAGTGATGTACTTCCTCAATATAGAAACATAAAATACATTACGCACCCCCGCAAGTGCTAGTGGAAGTGCAACTCTATATGCCATTGGTCCAATTCGATCAAGAATCTCAAAGGGTCTAATGTATCTAGGATTCAGTTTGCCCTTCTTTCCAAATCTCATAACTCCTTTCATTGGTGCTATCCTCAAGAATACGTTGCTCAAACTCTAACTGGCAGCAACGATTATCTTCATAACTCTTTTGTCGTCTTTGAGATGCTTTTATTCTAGCCTGAATGATACCTATCTTCTCTGTGGTCTTCTAGATGATTTATAGTCCCAAAATTTTTCTTTCACACACTTCATCCCAGTACAATGGAGATTTGCACCTTCTGCCATATAATGCGTCATAAGGTACCATTCCAATACAAGCCTGATAACTATTATTATAAGCAAACTCAACTAACGGTAAGTGTCGCATCCAAGACCCCTTGAAGTCCATCACACATGCCCTTAGCATGTCTTCTAAAATTTGAATAGTTCTTTCTGGCTGTCTATCCGTTTGAGGGTGAAAAGCAATGCTAAAATTTAACTTAGTGCCCATAGCCTCTTGTAGGGTTCGCCAAAACTTTGAAGTGAGACGAGGATCTCTATCCAACACTATGGATACTAGTATTCTTAATAAGAAACTTTAATGGGCACGAATCAAGCAATCTTTGTCAAGTGATCCACGATCACCTATATTGCATCCTTGCCATTCAATGTTCTTGGTAGGCCTATCACAAAATCCATGGAGATATGCTCCCACTTCCACTCTGGAATTTGAAGTGGCTGCAACAACCCTTTTGGTCTTTGATGTTTTGCCTTTACTTGTTGGCAAGTTAGGCACTATTCCACAAATTTGGCAATTTCTCTTTTCATACCATTCCACCAAAAAGGTTCTCTCAAGTCCAGATGCATTTTGGTACTCTCTGGATGGAGTGTGTAAAAAGAACGGTGTGCTTCCTTGAGAATTACCCTTTTTAGTTCATCATTAGCGAGCACGCACAATCTACCTCTGAACCTTCACTCTCCATCCTTAGAAGTGCTAAACTCAAATTTAGTCCCTTTCTTGACTTCTTCTATGAACCTCACTAACCCCGAATCCTCTTTCTAAGCAGCCTTAATTCTTTCTATCAAGACTGGTTGAACCATCAAACTGGTCACACAAGCCTTGCGATCGCTAGTGATAACGTCAATACCTACTCTTTCTAAGTCCATTAGCAACTAGTGTTGAGTGGTAAGAGATGCAATTGTTGGTCCCATTGACTTCCGACTTAGTACATCAACTACCACATTAGCTTTGCTTGGGTGATAATTGATGGTGCAATCATAAACCTTAATCAACTCAAGCCATCTCCTCTACCTTAAGTTTAATTCCTTTTGAGTGAAGAAATACTTTAAACTCTTGTGGTACGTATAAATTTTGCACTTTTTCCCATACAAATAATGTTTCCAAATCTTAAGTGCAAAAATGACTGTTGTAAATTCCAGTCATGTGTGGGGTAATTTTGTTCATATACCTTCAATTAGCATGAGGCGTATGTTATAACTTTCCCGTATTGCATTAATACACATCCCAAACCCAACCTTGATGCATCGCTGTAAACCACAAATCCTCCTCTCGCAGTGGGAACTGTTAACACTAGGGCTATCACTCACCTTTGTTTCAACTCCTGGAAGCTTTCTTCACATTTTGTTGTCCACTCAAACTTGTTATTCTTCATGGTGAGGGCAGTGAGAAGAACTGCGATTCGGGAGAAGCCATTAATGTATCGATGGTAATATCCCAACAATCCTAAGAAAATTCTAACCTCACGCACATTCTTCAGCGCTGACCAATTAACTAATGCTTCCAATTTTCCCAGGTCCACTGAAGTGCCATCTTTTGAAACTACATGCCCTAGAAATGCGATTGACTCTAGCTAGAATTCACACTTGTTCAACTTAGCAAACAACATCTTATCCCTGAGTGTCCTAAGTACCAATCTCAAATGTTCTTCATGCTCAGTCTTGCCCTTGAAGTATTTCTGTATGTCATCAATAAAAACAATCACAAGTTTATCCAAATAGTTGTGGAACACTCTGTTCATCAAGTCCATGAATAGTCGTGGATCCCACATTGCTTGAGAAGGAGAAATTCTTGCTCTTTATAAGATTTCAATAGAGCTCCAATTGTATCATTAACTAGTCCTTTTGGAGTATAAGCCATGTGGTTTAGGCCTTCCATTGGGGCATTACATCATTGCAATCAAGTCTTTGGATAATAACTACAACATGCAAGTGATCCTCTCCCAATAAGGCTAGTTATCATAAATAATACAGAAACTAGACCTGGCCAAACAATAGTCTTCCTTTGGGCCGACTATTGAATACATAGACTAATCCCAAAAAAAATTATACAACCTGGCCAAACAATAGCCTTCCTTTGGGCCGACTATTGAATACATAGACTAATCCCAAAAAAATTATACAACTAGGCCAAACAATAGCCTTCCTTTCGGCTGACTATTGAATGAATAGGTTAGTCCAAAAATTATACAACCTAACCAATTAATAGTCTTCCTTTGGCCAACTATTGAATGCATGGGTTAATCTAAAAAATTATGCAATTCACATATAACCACCTTATACCATATGTGACCTGGCCAAATAACAACCTTCCTTTGGGCCAATTGTCATTCTAATGGATATGTATTTAAAGTATTTAGTAGGTTGAGATGGGTTTAAATTTTTTATGGGAAGTTAAAAAATTAGTGAGTTTCATCAATGATTGGTTTGAGATAAGTTGAAATGAGTTTGTGTTCCAAACATAGCCGAGAAGGGAGTTTGAGTATCTTTTTATGTTTTCTTTTTGTAATATATCCTTTTGATCTAATTTGGAATTTTACTCAGACTTGGGCCTCGTAGATTTCTTTTGAAGCTCAAAACTTTCAGTATTGATAGGAACCACCTACTATTTTCTCAGGACCAGACGCTACCTAACAACAAATTGCTATATAACTTCTTTAAGGTCAAATTCTAAATCTTCACAATATACTTCACAATTACATACAGATATATGTATTACATGTACATGTACGCATCACCTGGGAACGTAATAAACTGAGTGACATCCCCTGAGTTGTCGCTGGGCGACAATAGGATCAGGACGAGATGGTGATGCTCTCGTGCCAACTCTGTGGCCTCTCTACTGGTGGCTGTTAGAGGATGCTTGGTCATGAAAGCGCTGGGCACAAATCTGGGTATCGCTCGTTACAAAGTCACATGCACAGTGTGTGGATGATCCCTAGAGGAGATCATGGTGCATGCATAATAAATGGATATGTTTGGGTCATTTCTGGAAAAATGGTGGATTTTAATAAATGGGTATGTTTTAGGCCAAATGGGTTTTTAGTGTGTGTGGATAAATGTGTCATTTTTTGGGAAAATGATGGAATTGTTCTTGTATGTCTTACCGTGTGGCTGTGGACATGTTGGTTGCATTGAATATATTTTAATCTCTTGGATGTTGCTTGGTTTCTTACATGCTAAGATTTCATAATCTCACTGTGGTATTCCTTCCCTACAGTTCCATTTTATGAAAACGTAAACTTTGATGCAAAGGAAGATTTTGAGCCTAAAGGACCGACTCCATCGGAGGAGTGACTTGCTGATGTCACTCATTATTGGTGGGATTTGTTCCCCTATGCTATGTATTATCCTTTTATTCATTTTATTTTGTTGGATGACAGTATAACCCCTATGATGTACTGTTTTAATATTTCTGGTACTTAGTTGACTACCTTCCATTTCTCCACTGTGATTTTTATTAATGCACACTTAATTGCATATTGCACACACTCTGAGCACTTGTCGTTAGGATGCGTGAACCGTGTGGTCCTCATCCTGGTGTCATGATTTCCACCTATTCGCATGAGGGGGTCGAGGGCGCCACAATTAAAATAGGAAAACCAAACCGAACCGGACTGGAACCAATAAAATCGAAGGTACCAGTTTATGAGGGTAACCGGTATGTAATCATTTTTCAAAAATACAAAACCGATTCATACCAGTTTAGTCTCAAATTTTGTTCAAAACCGGTTACACCCCTAATTACCATAACTATCTCTTCTAATTCTTCTCTACTTACCTTCTCCACCAATGTTTCCCATAAAGCTAATAAATCAACTTCATTTGAGCTTGATTTCTATATTACATTTGTTGATTCAGACCATACATCTGCTGTTGCTGGACAGAACCAAATTGCATGCATCACTGTTTCATCATCACTCTTGCATATTGGGCACTTTGAGTTTTCTGTTATTCTCCTAAAAAACAAGTTATTTCTTGTGGCTAATAAGTCCTTTGTAGCTCTACACATGAAGAGTTTGACTTTTCCTAGAATATTCAAGCCCCATATCCCCTTCCACCTATTATCCCCTTCTCTGCCCTCTGAGCTTTAAGCCTTCACTGTCTCTTTCCTACTCATTTCCAACTGATAAGCACTATTGATAGTAAGTGGCCTTTTTTTGTGCTGCCCCATATCATTTTATCCTTAGAGTTCAACTTACTTATTGGTATGCTGTAGAGCTCTTCAACTTCTTCTTTTTTGAAGATTCTCTTTATCAACTGCTCATCCCATTCCCCATCAGAAATCAACTCGCTGACTTTTGCGTCTTAGTCCAGTATCGAGCATGGAGATTGAATATAAAAAAATGAGGGTGTTGGTAGCCATTTCTGCCCCCATATCCTTATGTGACTACCATTCCCAACCCTCCATCTTAACCCCTATGATCCAAGCTCAAGGTAATCTGAGGTACAACTTGTATTTCATTCACTTTCTTCAATTCTATGGTTTCTAATTTCTTAGAAATCATAGCCAACCTAGCATTCAAATCATCTACTTCCCTCAGATTATATTTCCCACCCCCTAAAATTTGCCTTGAACTTTCCGACCTATCATGAACATCAGATGTATCCCATGATTGTGCATTTTCAGCCAGATAATCAAAATATTTAAAAGCTTCCTCAGGTTCTTTGTTAAAAAACTCTCCATTACACATGGTTTCCACAAATTGTCTCATTTTTTGTTGCAACCCCTCATAAAAAAAACTAATGACCCTCCAATTCTCATATCCATGATGAGGACATGCATTTAAAAGGTTTTTGAATCGTTCCCAACAATGATAAAATGTTTCCACATCCTTTTGGCAAAAATTCATGATTTGCCTTTTCAAAGCATTGGTTCTATGCATGGGAAAAAATTTCTTTAAAAACTCAGTTTGCATTTCTTGCCAAGTCCCAATGGATCTTGGTCGTAAAGAATTCAACCATGTCTTAGCCTTGTCTTTTAAGGAAAATGGAAACAGTTTCAATCTTATGACCTCATCAGTGCATGTTCTATCCATGAATGTGGAGCACACTTCTTCAAACTCTTTGATATGCAAATAGGGGTTTCAGATTCCATACCATGAAAGTGTGGTAATAATGGAATCATCCCGGGTTTGAAATTAAAAGCATTTGCATTAATAGGTAAAATGATGCAAGAAGGTGTGCTAGTCCTAACAGGCTGAAGATATTCTCTTAGTGTCCTATTCTGATTCACCATTTCCCTATCATGATGCTCATTTTCAGCCATGTTACTATCAGTGTCAGACGATGATTCAAGAGAAGGTGATGCAGAGTTAAAAGATGTCAATGATTATGTCCTAAACAGTCGAGATGTATGGTCTCTAGTCCAACCATTCATACAAACAAGAGCAGAAAATCAAAGACAATGAAAAATAAACAGAGAAAAGAGAAAAAGATTAGATATCACCCAAGCTGTGAAGAGGTTCACAGCTCCACAAACGTCATCTCAGCAGTAGAGGAATGCTCTAATAAGCACCAGTTGTCCCCGGCAACGGCGCCAAAAACTTGATCAGTTTATAATTTTGTCTTCCAAGCGTAGAAGCTGTCAAAGTAATACAAGGATGAGTCCAGGATCGTATTCCACATGGACAAAGAGTTATCAAAGCGTTCGTGAGATTTCCTTTATGTAAAAGATGTATCACTTATGAAAGATGAAAATAAATGTGAATCTATGTTTCTAAAATTACCAAAACTAAGAAGTTTAGAGAAAAAGTGTAGCAAATGAATTAAACTTGTAAGAAACAATAAAACAAACACTTGGGATATAATTTTCACCCACTGATTTGGAAATGGATTTACTTCTCTTTTCACATTCTCTCAACCATGATCCTATTCCTATAAGTCATGGTCGGATAATATAGCAATGAACAACAATTCTTGGCCTAATAAAACTACTTGACAAATTATATAACAATTGTAAAAAAAAGGGAAAGAAAACCATCAAAGTCTTGTTACTTGTTCAAGTATTAATTGTGCCTTCACGTCTACAACTAATCTAAACCGAGAATAAAGAACTTCGATCCTTTCTAAATGTAAACTGAAATATCATCCACCAAGTTAATCATTGAGACCACATAACATTGAAGAAAATCCACTCCAAAACAGTCATAGGTTACTCATTGAATCCCAAGTCTAAAAATCTAGCCTATCATCTCTAAATTAGTAAAATGCTAAAAATGATAAATCCTAACATTTCAAATTGTTGTGTGAAAATAAATGCAGAAGAATAAATCAAACAAACTGAAAGAAGCTAATCTGAAAACAACTAAGAAGTAAAGCTCGAAAACAAAAAAAGAAAAATAAAAGAACGAGAGGGTGAGAGAGAGAGCCTCCCTGTAAACGTAAAAAGACCTCTGAAAATCAACTACCGTCTGAACAAAAAAAAGGAAATAAACTAAAACTCTACTCTGCTGCTTCTCAGTCTAAACGAAAGCAAGAATTAATGTGTGAAAGACAAACAAGTTGCTGCGCCTAAAACGAAAAGGAAAGAAAAAAAAATAAAAACTCCCCTGCTGCGCCGAAGACTCCAACAGAAACAAAGTTGAAAGTAAAGAGCCAAAACCAGCCCCTCCAACTAAACGAAAAAGAACAGAGATCAAATAAAATTCTGCTGCTGCGCCTACCTCCTAAACGAAAAGTAAGAAAATGAATAAAAACAAAAACTGCCGCCTGCGTCTAAATCAAAAGAAAAGAAAATAAAATAAAACTCAAAGCTAAGAACTAATCTGCTGTTGCCGCTAGCTTCTAAACGAAAAAGCAAAGTAAATAAAAAAAATATCAAAGCCAAAACCAGCCGCCTCCTGTCTCAAAAATGAAAAGAAGAAGAAATGAAACTCAAAGCTCCTGCTACCCTAGTGCTAGGTCCGAAAGACCTCCAGCCGTGCAGACCAAAAAAATGTAAAGTAAAAAAAATAGACAAAAGCAGCCGCCTCCTGTAAGGACCCCTCGGTCTGGAACCCAAAACAATAAAATGCTAACAAGCTACCCCCCAATCACAATCTGTCTGCCCCGAAAGAAATAAAGTAAAGCTATAAAAAAAAAAACAAATGATGATGCCGCCCTCTTCTCCAACGTGCTGGCTCCAGCGTGACGTGCAATTGATCCCTATTAGATGAGGTTCCACAAAATCATAATCAATTCTTCTATTTTCTCATAGGTTCTATTCTTTCTTTCCTTCCATAAATGCCCTACAATATATAAATGAAATGATATTATAGTTTAAGTATTTCAAGGGCAAATATGAGACTTTGATGTGCAAAATATTATCACCAATAAATTTGACATTCAATATTAGAATTCAATGCATAATTAAGTGCTCAATCCTTATTTGATAAAATAAATCACTCATTTAAACAACTTAATTATGCAATTCTAACTCTTTATCATTGATCTTTTTCCACACCCTTTCTTTTGAAACAAAGGGTAGCATCAATTGGACCTGATTACGCCCAAAGAATAACGCGGTAGTTGTAGCACAGCTTTGGAGTGTCGATTCCACAGGGAGACAAATTAAAAAAATAGAAAGAGGAACAAAGAAACTAAAGAAAAATATTAAATAAGTAATGGAGAACAAAGATTAATTTTAAATATAAATTAAAGTGAAACAAAGTGATTAACGGAAAAAGTACTCAAATTTGATGAACAGTAGAGCGTCGGGAATCCCTTGCACAAATCCGGTATTTTAATTATTCTTAATTCATTGGATAGCTCAATTAGGAACTCAATTTACGAAATTTCCAATCGGAAGGTATAGATTTATAAACCAAAATTGAGAGAGTCCTCCCTTTCCCTTAGGAGAAAGAGTGAGGTTGTCCAGTGCCTTTGGTCTCAAAGGCTTTATGTCTCACACCCTGTGAGTTTTTTAGTTTGTTACTTAGTTTCTGTATCGAGTGTTCTTTGTATATCACGACTGGGAGTGATTAAATGGAGGCAGAGGATTTGGCAAAGAGGTGGGAGAGACTTCACCTATCGGAGGAAGAAAAGTCTTGTTTTCACGTCAAACAAGATTTTTCAATGGAGGAGGAAAGAAGAGGAATGCATTGTATAGTCAGAAGAGCGATGATAGAAAAAGGAATTAATAGTGAAGCTTTCAGAATCACAATGTCTCAAATCTGGAGGTTGGAAGGCTGGGTCAGGTTTAAAGAGTTGGGAGACCAGAGTTTTCTGATCGAGTTCAAAACTCAGGCAGACAAAGACAAAGTTCTCAGTGGTCGTCCCTGGTTTTTCGACAGACACCTCCTCACGCTGCTAGAAGTGGACGGAACAGTATCAATAAACGAGCTACATTTTGCGTATGAACCCTTCTGGGTTCAGCTCCACAACCTGCCACTAGCCACCATGACAGAAGAACTTGGAGAACAGTTTGCTACATCCATTGGAAACGTGATACGGGTGAACACTGAAGCAGATGGACGTGCATGGGGGAGAACCCTTGAGACTAAGGGTAGCAGTGGACATCCATAAACCTCTCCTAAGAGGGAAATGGATTAAGTTTGGAGAAAGAAAGCACTGGATTTCGATTAAGTATGAAAGGCTGCAGAATTTCTGCTTTCAATGTGGGGTACTTTTTCACAAAGGCAAAGATTGCACCAGACTGCGGCCGGAGCATCGAGGTGAGGAGGAAGCTCCAACACAGTTTGGGCCCTGGCTCCGTGGGCAGCCTAGGAACATAAACATCTTGTCAGTCGCAGGTATGGTGGCTCTGGTGGGGAAAAAAAACAGTATGGGGAGCAACAAAGAGATAGAGAGGGAGGTGTCAGAGAAGAGGCATGGCAAAACTCTCAAGCTGTCAATCAACAGGCTAAGTGGAGCAGGAAAGTCTACCAGCGGAAAAGAAGGAAAAGGGTCTTCGAGCCTGCAGCACACAACAGTTAAATGAAGGAAATTCGGATTAAGGTAACTATGTTGGCCCTTTCCTAGGTGTCCTTAAATCAGTTCAGGCCAAAAGTGAACTTTTAGAACACAATGAGGTAGTACACGTCCAGGGAAATAGTGTAGCGGGGGAAAAAACTAGTTCCCAAAGTCCACAGGGTCCTAACGTGGGAATGGAAATAGAGCCTGACTTAACAACACCTAGAGGAATAGGGGTTTATACTAATACTATGGCACACGTGCTAGACTGTGAAGTGAACATAATAACCGCTAAAAGTAAGGAAGGGTATAAGGTGGGGCAAGGTGGTCCTAAGATCAAGAATTCTAGCATTAGCAAGATGACAGCTTACCAGCAAGAAGAAGGTGAATATAGATACAAGGTACGGCTAGTTTGAAGAATAAGACTAAGAAATGGAAAAGAATTGCAAGACAAGGAGGTTCATACAATGAAGTGAATGCAGCAGAGCTTCTGGCTGATATCTCAAACCAGGTTTCGAGAACTAGTTATAAGAGGGGGTGTAAGAGGAGGGTATATGAGAATGTTCCTGGTGTAAAAAGAACTAAGAGAATTGATGACAACAAGGAAAACCACAATGAAATGGCAGAGGCTGGTATCCAGCCCTGCCAATCCCAATGAGCATACTTGTTTGGAACTGCCGAGGGCTTGGGAACCCTCGGACAGTTAGTGTTCTTAGAAATTTAACTAAGGAAAAGTGGCCCAACTTAGTCTTCCTTGTGGAAACTAAGAGCAGAAAATCAAGACTTGAAGAGGTGAGAAGAAGTTTGAAGTTAGAGGGTTGTTTTGCTATGGACTGTGTGGGAATGAGTGGAGGCATTGCATTACTTTGGAAGGAAGCATGGCAAAAATAATCAACTACACAAGATGGCATATTAGTGCACTAATTCAAGAAGGAGATCCTGGACCAACTTGGCAATTCACAGGCTTCTATGGACACCCTGAATCAGCAAAAAGGAGTAGCAGCTGGCAATTGTTGCAAATGTTAAAACCCTCTAACCCCATGGCCTGGCTCTGTGCAGGTGATTTTAATGAGATACTGCACCAAAAAGAAAAAGTGGGAGGAGCAAGTAGGCCATATCGACAAATTGAATCTTTCAGAAGGGCTATAGACTACTGTGGTCTTAATGACATCCATTCATAGGGACTGAGGTTCACATGTTCCAGCAATAGAGGTGGAAAAGCTTTCATAGAAAAGATTGATAGAGCCTTTGCTAATAAGGAATGGAATGACCTTTTCAAGAATGGCTCGAGCACTGCACTAGCTGCAATTCAATCTGACCACTCACCCCTAGTAATTGAAAAGCACACAAAAGGCCCTAAAGGAAAGAAAAGAAGGAGCTGTTTTAGATATGAGGTGGCTTGGGAGATGAGAGAAGACTGTTTGAAGACAGTATCCGAGGCATGGAGGAAGGATGGAGGAGGAGGCACAAAGGCAAATCAGTTAAGACAGAAACTTGGTATTTGTCAAAGAGACCTGCAGAGTTGGAACAACAAGAGACAACAGGAAGGTCACAAGGCAATCAACAATGGAATGGCAAAACTTGGTTACCT
Source organism: Carya illinoinensis (assembly GCF_018687715.1). Taxonomy (NCBI): domain Eukaryota; kingdom Viridiplantae; phylum Streptophyta; class Magnoliopsida; order Fagales; family Juglandaceae; genus Carya; species Carya illinoinensis. The sequence goes on from NC_056756.1 coordinate 41,526,119, forward strand.
CCAAGAAACTGGCACAGGTGATCACCTGTCCCAAATGAAACAGATTCAGAGGGAAGTGGAGGAAAAATTGACAGAGAATGACTTAAAGTGGCGGCAGAGGGCAAAGCAACACTGGTTCAAACTTGGTGACAAAAATACCAAGTACTTTCATATGCAAGCCAGCCAAAGGAGGAAAACCAATACTATCAAAGCAATAGAGGATCCAAATGGGAGAACTATCACTGAACAGACAGAGATTAGGGCAGTCTTCATAGGGTATTTCTCTATTCTCTTTACTACTTCTCAGCCTTCTATCTTTGATGAGTGTTTAAGTGCCATGGATACTAAGCTAGCAGGGGATATGAAGACCTGGCTTATGATTCCTTTCACTAGAGAGGAGATCAGAGCTGCTGTTTTTCAAATGAACCCATTGGGGTCTCCTGGCCCCGATGGTTTTCGAGCCCACTCTTACCAAAAACACTGGGAAGTATGAGTGAAGATGTGTGCAAGCTAGCCCTCCAAACCCTTAATCAAGGTGGTTCCCTTTCTGAGATAAATGACACACTCATTACTCTAATTCCCAAAGTCAAGAGCCCCAAAAGAGTTACTGAGTTTAGACCCATCAGTCTCTGTAATGTAGTGTACAAAATCATATCCAAAACAATAGCAAACAGATTGAAAGTAATTCTCCCTAGACTTATCTCTCACAACCAGAGTGCCTTCGTGCCAGGCAGATTAATCTCTGATAATACCATTGTGGCTTACGAAATATTACACTCTATGAACTCTAAAATGAAAGGAAAAAAAGGTTTCATGGCACTCAAGTTAGACATGAGTAAGGCTTATGATAGGGTTGGATGGAGCTTTATTGAAACTATCATGAAAAAGATGGAATTCCCTAACCACTGGACAAACATCATCCCGACTTACCTTAATTTAGTGTCATATTCAATCCTCATAAATGGAGAAGCCCAACAGTGTTTCTGGCCTTCCAGGGGCCTTAGACAGGGGGACCCTTTGTCCCCCTATCTGTTTATTCTTTGTGCTGAAGCTCTTACCTGCCTCCTCAATAGAGCCGAGCTTTGTGGTAACCTCACACCTGTCCTAATTGGAAGAGAACCTGTCACTGTGAACCACCTTTTCTTTGCATATGACAGCCTCTTATTCTTCAAAGCAACCCCTGAGGAACTCAGCTGTGTCCTCAATATTCTTAGCCAGTATGAGAAGGCATCTGGACAGGTTTTGAACAAGGAAAAATCATCTATTTTCTTCAGCAAGAAAACAAACCAATCAACACAAAATCAGTTATTGCAAGTAGCAGGGATTAAATCCTCTGGGACTTTTGAAAGGTATCTGGGCCTTCCTGCACTGGTGGGCAGAACAAAGGTAGCCACATTTCACTCCCTCATAGACAGAACCTGGACTCGTATAACCAATTGGAAGACAAAGCACCTTTCTACAGCTGGGAAAGAAGTCCTTCTAAAAGCAGTCTTGCAAGCCATCCCTACTTACACCATGGGGATGTTTCTTCTTCCATTGTCCATCACTAACAAACTGAATCAAATGCTCAGAAAGTTCTGGTGGGGCTTTGATGAGGAGACCTCAAAAATACAATGGGTTAGTTGGGACAAAATCAGCACTGAAAAAGGCTCAGGAGGTCTTGGCTTCAGAGATTTGAGGCTATTCAACTTAGCATTACTTTCCAAACAAGGGTGACAGATTATACAAAATCCATCCTCCCTAATGGCCAGGGTTCTTAAGCAAAAGTATTTCAGTAAGGTGGATTTCACAGAAGCACAGGTGGGATCAAGGCCTTCCTTTGTATGGAGAAGTATCAATGCAGGAGCAAATCTGTTAAAGAATGGTCTCATGTGGAGGATATTGAATGGAGCCAAAGTGAATATATGGTCTGATAGATGGATACCTCATACACATAATCACATGGTACTATCAACCCGAGATGAAGACTGTTGGTGTGAAAAAGTCAGTGACCTTATAGATCCCCAAAGGCTGGAATGGAAAGACTCACTTCTCTATGAATTATTCGACCAACAGGAAATTGAGAACATTAAAGCTATACCTTTAAGTATGGGAGGAAGGGAAGACAGGTTGGTGTGGGAACTTACCAACAATGGCTTATATACAGTTAAGAGTGGATATCACCTCAGTAAAGAGCTAGACAGAGAAGTAGAAGGGGAGACATCAGATAGAAACAAGAATAAGCTGTTTTGGAAGGCCATCTAGAAATTAGATACAACCCCCCAAACAAAGATGTTCTTATGGCGAGCCTGCAATGAGGCCCTTCCCACCCAGGCCAATCTGAAAAAAAGGAAGATTGTGGAAGACAACACATGTTTGATATGTTTGCAAGAGGCTGAAACTTTAGGACATGCTCTATGGGGATGTAGTGCAGCCAAAGATGTGTGGAATCAAGGGGGAAAAAAGGTGCAAAAGATGTCTCACCATAGTGACTTCTTCTTCGATATCTAGTCCTTTATGGTAGCTTCCATAGAACCACTAGACCTTACTGAGATAGCCATTACTGCAAGAAGAATATGGACTAGAAGGAACGAGTTCATTCATGGAAAAGGCTTCACACATCCCACATGTGTGTATCAACAGGCAAAAACAGAAATGACAGACTACATGGAGGCACTCAAAGAACCAACACCTCCCAATGGCAAGGCCCCAGCAAGGAATCTCACCTGGTCAAGACCTGATGCTGAAGGCTTCAAAGTCAACTGGGACTCAGCTATTAACTCAAGGGAAGGAAAAATAGGCATAGGAGTTCTTGTCAGAGACCATCAAGGTCGGGTCATTGGAGCCCTTCGTGCAAACAGGCCCTTAAAAGGATCTCCCTTTGATGCTGAAGCATATGGTGTACTCTTAGCAGCAATTTTTTGTAGAGAGCTTGGCCTGAAAAGTATCTACTTAGAGGGGGATGCAAAACAAGTGGTGGACCTGTTGAAGAATCACAAACTGAACTAGAGTCTAGGTGGATGCCTCATTGGAGATGCAAGACAGCTACTTAATGATTATAGCCTCTGGTCTGTATCACATGTTCTTCGGGAGGCTAATTTAGCAGCTCACTATCTAGCGAAAGATGCACTTTTGTGCTCTGAAGATCTTTATGACATAAAAGTGTGTCCGTCGTGTATCTGTACTATAGTTACCAAGGAAATGTTGTATACTCTCTAGCTTCAATTGTTCTTTCAGGCTAACTTGGGTGTATTTGGTAACTGTTTTATTAATGAGATCAGGTCTTCTCTTCAAAAAAAAAAAAAAAGATTTATAAACCAAAATTAAATCAAATTTAACCTTTTGAAAAATCATTCACCACTTTTAAAATACATAAATTACTACCCCTATTGAGAAAATCCAATGACGACAATATACTCAGGGAGCGATATTGCAGCAAAAAACTAAATCAATATAGATAAATAATTGATCCAAACATAATCAAAGAACTAATCCATTCAATAGAAAAAGCATGACTGAATCCATAAACAGAATAAATTCTATGATTATTCGGAGAAGAAAACATCAACGATGAATTGAGAATGATAAAACAAAAGAGTTTTAGCAATTGAAAATCAAATACATGAATTAAAAATAAATTAGAAATTTCATCTAATGTGCAAGTTCATCCCTAACCCTACTTGAGAATTTAGTTACCCATAAATATACTGGACAACAAAAATCTCCAGAGAAAACTGAAGCGAACGGTGGCCATGGAAGTGATTTTCTTCTCTCTTCAAATTTGCCTCTTGTGTCTCCTCCTCCCCATTTCGTGCTAATGATATGCTTATATAGGGTAGGAAAGAAACCCTTATGTCCTCTTAATTTTCGCATAAAAAAATCGCCTAAATTTTAGGATTTATCTTGGCAGCCATGTACACCCTTTAGGAGTTCGAATTTGGAAATCCTTATTAGAGACAAAGTTATAGCCCTTTAAGATAGCTTCCTAATGCATTAAGAATCGCATCAATCTGATATGTGATTAATACAGTTAAAAGACTAAAGTATATCCAGATTGTCTCTTAGCAAATTTCAGACTTGGACTTCTTGTAGTTTCATTTTGTGATTTTTTTTCTTTTTCTTTTTTCCAAATTGCTCTCAAACCCCATGAATGTCCTCCTTTGAATTTGACTGGGCTTGACTTGCTCTTTTATAAACTATGAAATTAAACATAAAAGAAACTGTTTAGGAGTATCCCAATGTAAATAGAAATTCAATTTAAGAATACACATTAATTCCTATGATTTCTATTCACATTTTAGCATTTTAGTCCAATAATAGGGGTATTTAGAGTGCACTTTGGCACACTCATCAGGACCCCTTCACCTTTTTACATGACCCAAGTAATAAAAGAAAATATAGAGCAAACAATTGGATCCAACTTAACTTTGGTACATCCAAACACCCAAATAATTTCTCTCTCTTTTCAGATTTCTAAGAAATTTTGAGAAAGTAGACTATATATGGGATTCTTGACTAGCTCATTTGCACCCTGGAGTTTGTACAGATGATTTTCTTGGTGCAGCTGCAAATTAAATGAATATCAAAGAATTTACTTGGCAATCAATTAGTTGAACAGCCATATCGACCAAAATGCAATTTCTAATTCAACCAAAACAAATTTCTTAAGGCAGAAATGCCATAAGTGGAACCATGGAAAAGGGTATGTGAGATGATAAGTAAAACAATTTCATTTTTGAGTTTAGGAAGCATCATTTGGGACAAGGAAAGAAATTAAGCCATCAGAAATGCAAAATATATAACTCTTAAACATATATACCTTTGTTTATCAGTGCCTACCTCATATGTTTATAGTCTGCAGAACATCAAACCTGGCTCTGATACCAACTGTAATGCCCCGAAAATAAATCAAAATATCCGATATCAAATCAAAATATCAATCAAAATATCTAAAAATATATCAATTTACTAACTATGACTCTCAAATAAGCACTTGTACCATTGGTCACTTATTCCACTATGATTATCACACCTTGTTAAAACTTCCTGCTCTTATTCTCCAGCTGAACCATCAAAATTATCTAAAAAATATTTGGAGATAATGAGTGAGTTATCAACAACTCAATAAGTAGAGAACATATACTAGTGTGCAAACATGAGCATTTACAGAGTTCAAAATGCAGAATCAAAACATGTTATCAAAAATATCAAAGTGAAAGTTTCAGAAAAATATTCTTGGGTGAAGGTAATAGTATAATTTGGGCTAAAGCCGTGGGTCTCAAAATACCCAATTTTGAATGGGGACAAATGAAGACGTGGGATGGTTAAGGAAGGGATTAGAAGTGTGGGTGAAGCTAATGGTGGTGGTGATTGGCTATGGGTGGCGGCGTGGGCGGCAGTTGAAAGTCCAAAAGCACAAATCGGAGATGGAGATGGATGGGCTTCAACAATGGCGGATCGGAGCTGAAGAAGGGTGGTTTGGGTGGCTGGAGGGCTGACGATGGCGTGGTGAAACGCTGGTGGCCAACGATGGCGCGACAATGACTTTGGAATGAAAATCCTTCGGAGCTTGGAGCTGAAAATAGGTGGGTGAGGTCGCCGACTGGAGGGGAAGAAAACAGGGTGGGCGATGTCGGTCACGAAGGGCGCACAATGGCGCTTTGCGCGGTCTAAAAAATGGATAGAGGGAGAGGGGAAGGGGGTGTTGCGCGCGGGAGAAGAAAGCAAAGGAAAAGAAGGAGAGAGAAAAAAAAAAGGAAAAAGAGAAAAGAGGAGAAAAGAGGAGAAAAAAGAGGAAAAAGAAAAAAGGGAAAAAGAAAAAGGAAAAATGAAGGGAAAGAAATGAGATCCAGTTTTTTCATCTTGGGTCTCAAAACGAATCTAAAGACAAGGATTTCAAAACGGAAAATTTAAATAAAATAATACGACCCAACAATAAACTAATTTAAAATAAAGAGCATTTTAAATGATGAACAATAATTCATAACAATAAAACACTTTGAAATTAAATTCCATAGATAGAAATAATAAAATAATACCACTAAAATAATATAAAATTTAAAACAAGAACGCCCATAATGTTAATAAATAAAATAATTTACTTACTTTAAATACACATAAATATGGAGTATCATAAGTTTTATTTTCTGTCTTCATGATTCCATTATTTCATTATATTTTTCAAACAATAAATATGTCACATCTTACATATTGGGATAATAGTGTGTCATACAGAATTTTCCTTATCAGAAATGGTAGCTACAGCATTAGCAATTCAATTAGCCAATATTATGCCTAACATTCAAGACTGGTACTGTGGAAAAGTCGAAATACCCTATACTTTTGGCACAACTAAAAAAATATTTTTTTGATCATTCCTTGTGACAACTGGTCCGAATGTTATGATACTTAGGGTTAAGGTTTAATCAAATTAGTATCCAATAGTTCTAAGACTTTTGAATCAATGGTTAGGTCTTTAACACCGAACGGCCATAACCACTGAGGACCGGAAGTTTTATTGTCATCAGCTTGGTGCTTGATGGATATATATAACCCATGATTAGTACTGCGTGCTACGAAAGCTCGAGTGGTGTAATACTGCTTGTGTCTTAAAATGAACCCTCCCTCAAATTCCCGATCAGTTTCGTGTGCAATCTCCAATACCCAAAACAAGTTCGATCATGGTGAATTAAATTTAAAAGTGAGTGACTCCTTTCTAAATCTGTCAACTTAGTACTAAATTAAGGGTATTCCTAAAGACATTGCATACGGAGAAAATTTCAAGTAGGCCAAAGTTCTAGGCCGGATATTATATCAAAAATTCAAATTAATACATTATAAACTAAAAATATAATTGAAATAATTATGAGGATTTATTAGGATGGGAGGACTGCTCTAGAGGGAGAGGGAGACACCCTACCATCCATATCCCCTCTCTCCACTCTTTGGAGATGTTGCCACCACCCCACGTATAGGTGGGGTCCTTTAAATTCTATCTCAATATTCATTTGTTACAAAGAGGCATCATTACTTGAACCTAGAAAAGAAATAAAGAGACGTACTCAGTTTACTTGATTAAACTGCACAATGTAACTAGACCCAAGATGCCAACGGTTCCTCCCGATAAAGTTAAAGTAGTAAAATGAGGAAATAATTCTATTAGAGGCTGTGAGCTGTCAATCCACTCTTTTATTCATTTCATTATTTCATTATAGTTTGTAATCTATAAATAGTGATACACATTTGTAAATGATCAATGATTGATTGAATACAATTCGGTTATTCACCACTTTTGGCACTCTGTTACACTCATCTTCTTCCGAAGCCTTTTCCCTGCATTCCCTTCTCTACGTTACTATCAACATGGTACCAGAGCCATGACAGACACCCCTCCAAACACTGAAATCAATGATTCCAATATGTCTTCCAATCCTGAAACCAATCCGCACCATCCCGCTAGTCCCTATTACATCCCGCCTAGTGAAGGAGCTTCTTCCCCATTGGTTTCCCATTTGCTCACCACTGAAAACTATGAGACTTGGGCAAGAACCATGCGTCGGGCCCTCAATATATATATATATAAACTCAAATTTATTGATGGCAAAATTCTCAAACCTTCCCTTACTGTAGATCCTCTATATGCCCCTTGGGAATGTTGTAATGATATGGTGATTGCTTGGATACAACACTCAATTAGCTTTGAACATTGATTGAGCATCGCTCATGCAGAAACTAATGCTAGTGTGTGGAACGAGCTTCGTGAATGATTCTCAATCCAAAATGCTCCAGGAATTTTTCAACTTACCAAATCTATCTCTTCACTCACACAAGATGATGATTCGGTAGGTCAGTATTATAACAAACTTAAGAGTTTTTGGGATGAACTTGAAACATATGAGCCTATACCATCATGTACGTGTGGAGCAGTAAAGACACTAATGGATAATACTCATAGAAGCAAAGTCATGTAGTTCCTCATGGGACTAAATGATTATTATGATTCGGTGCGAGCTCAGATTCTACTCAGTGATCCTCTCCCTGCCTTAAATTGTGTTCTATCTCTTGTTCAACAACAGGAGAGACGCATACAACTCCACTCCTCACCAGCACCTATTGTAATGGCTGCCAAGGGACCTGATCATCGTAGTCCAACTTCTTCTCGCATAGATCGATTATTTTGCTCTCAATGCAACATATTCATTGGAGCGATATTTCAAAGAAAACCCACATTTACCTATGTTTTCACTGTCGTATACCAAGACACACCAAAGGGAAGTGCTACAAACTCAATGGATTTCCTCCCGGGCACAAAAATAATGCCAAATATAAATCATATGCTAATCAATCTTCTCTTGAGTAGGAACAAATCATCAATGACCACCCATTACTCAGGAGCAATACATCCATCTCCTTGCCTTACTCCAATCTTCCAACTCCCCTGTCAACACACCTGCTGCCAATCACGTTCATGCCAACATCTCAGCATTTGAATCCCCTGTGTCTGGTATTATGTCTTGCAATTTCACGCACACATCTAATCCCATCACTAATGCTGCTATCTCTTGGGTAATCGATATGGGAGCTACAGATCATATGATCTGTAGCCCCCACTTCTTTACACATAATGTCACCATAGTTTCACACACCATCAAGCTTCGCAATGGCACAACCACAGCAACAACTCACGTTGGTGACATGCATATTTCTAATCAATAGATCCTTGAAAATGTTCTATGCGTGCCTAAATTTTTAGTCCAATATTCCAATTGTAGCCTAATGTTTTTCTCTGACTTTTACTACATTCAGGACCTTTCATCTTGGATGATGACTGGAGTGGGGAAGGTGCATAATGGCTTATATCATCTACAAATTTCAAAACCAAGCCTCACTGCATTACATTCCTTTTTTCCTACCTTACATTTCAGTTACGCTAATACCACAAATATTTCCAAGCTAAATGAATTTACGCTTTGGCATTATCAACTCGGCTACAGGTCAATGACACAACATATATTAAATGACATGCAAAAGGGAAATTCTAAGCCATCAAGTTCTTCAAATATTCCTTGTGAAATCTATCCACTTGCAAAACAGCACAAATTAGCATTTACTCAATCAGAAACCACGGTTTCCAAACCATTTGACCTTATTGTTGTTGATATTTGGGGCCCTGACCAAGTCCAATCTTACAGTGGCGCCAAATATTTTCTTACAATTGTAGACCAATGCACTCGCTACACATGAATCTATTTACTAAAAACCAAATCCGAAGCACGTACCTCAATTCAAAATTTATTTTCCATTGTTTCCACTCAATTTTACAGCCAAATAAAACAATTCGATCAGACAACGGTGTCGAATTTCACATGCCTTGTTTCTATCAATCAAAAGGAGTGTTGCATCTTGTTTCTATCAATCAAAAGGAGTGTTGCATCAATGTACATGCATTGCAACACCTAACAAAATGCCTTGGCTGAGCGCAAACATCAGCACATACTAAACATTGCCAGAGCCTTGAAATTCCAGTCAGGACTTCCAATGAAATATTGGACTGACTTCATCACCACTGCCGTATATTTGATAAACAAAACACCCACCCCAAATCTTCACAACAAGTCACCATTCGAACTACTCTACAACAAAAAACCCTCCTACTCTCATCTTAGAATTTTTAGGTGCTTGTGTTTTGCCTCTACCCTTAGTCATACTCAATCCAAATTTGACCTAAGAGCCCGCAAATGTCTCTTCCTTGGATATCCATATGAGGTTAAGGGATACAAACTTCTCGACATCACCACAAACCAATTATTTCTATCTCGTGACGTTGTGTTCCATGAACAAGTATTCCCTTTCAAACACACAAATGACTCTGATTCCTTCCTTACTTTCCCTCACTCTGACTAGAATCCTCCTAACCCCGACGTTGCAATTCCCACCCCAACTCCATAGGACTTTATCTCACACATTCTTTCACATCCCTTAGAAAACATCACCATAGAATCACCTCCACCTGCATACCTCACCCAAACAATTACCCTTCCTACACCCATACCTCGTCTATCCACCATAATAAGAACTGCCCCCTACCTCAAAGATTTTCATCGCAATGCACTGCCTTCACTACAATCAGCATTCGGGTAGGAAGTCACTAAATCTTCATCCATCACAAGTTCAAAAATTTCTTTTCCATTGTCTTCTGTTTTATCCTATCATTCTTATCTCCATATTTTCATGCTTTCACTACATCGATATCCATACACACTGAGCCAACTACATACCCTCAAGCACTCAAAGAACCCATATGGCATGAGGCAATGGAACAAGAGCTCACTACTCTTGAGCTCAATGAGACTTGGTCTATCGTCAATCTACCTCCTGACAAGAAGCCGATTGACTGGAAATGGATTTATTGATATAAGTTCAAAGCTAATGGGTTGATTGAATGTGCCAAGACTCGATTGGTCGCAAAGGATTTTACCCAACAAGAGGCAATTGACTTTCATGGCACCTTCTCTCCAGTTGCTAAATTAACTTCAATCCGATACTTACTTGCTATAGCTACTATCAAGGGCTGGGACTTGCAACAACTAGATGTAAATAACGCGTTTCTATATAGGGAACTTGATGAAGAATTGTATATGAAGCTCCCACCTTGTCTTACCTTAGCTTACACCAACAAAATTTGCAAATTACAAAAGAGCATCTATGGCTTACACCAAGCCTCTCGGCAATGGAACACTAAGCTTTCCTCATCACTTGCTAAATTCGGCTTTGTACAATCCAAAGCAGATTACAGTTTGTCTATTAAGCAAACAGCAGCCTCCTTGATTGCTCTCCTCGTCTATGTCAACGATATTATTTTGATGAGCTTGGAAACTGCTTCCAGTGATGCAGTCAAGCAGTTTTTATCCACCAAATTCAAAATCAAGACCCTTGGGTGAGTCAAATACTTCATTGGCATGGAAGTGGCTCGATCAAAGGCTGGAATTCAACTCTGCCAAAGAAAGTACGCATTGTATATATTATCTGAGACTGGATTACTTGCGACCAAACCATCTCCTCTTCCAATGGAGCCTAATCTCAAGCTTCAAAAGGATGAAGGAGAACTCTTTCATGACCCTGCTCTGTACAGGAAGTTAGTTGGCAAGTTACTCTATCTCACAAATACACATTCGGACATAACTTACAGTGTGAATTTGTTGAGTCAATTCATGAAAAATCCATGAGTACCTCACTATGATGCCATAATCAAAGTCATTCAGTATGTTAAAGGTACACCAGGCCAAGGAATTTTTTTTCCAGCACATCCCAGCTTCAACTCGTGGCTTACTCTGATGCCAATTGGGCAAATTGTCTAGACACACGGCGATCAACTACTGGATTTTGCATCTTCATTGGCAAGTCTCTAGTTGCATGGGAATACAAGAAATAGAACATTGTTTCCCGTCCGCCGAGTCTGAATACAGGGCCATGCCTGCTGTCGTGTGTGAGCTCACATGGCTTAGGTATTTACTTAAGGATTTCGGCATTACCATTTCTGCTCCCGCTACTTTGTATTGTGACAATTTAGCAGCATTGCACATTACCGCAAACATGTTTCATGAATGCACAAAACAGATCAATCTAGATTGTCATCTAGTTCGAGATAAAGTCTCAACTGGGCAAGTCTTCACTGCGCACGTCTCTTCATCAGACCAGTTAGCAAACTTGCTCACCAAGCCAATGCATTCTCCCACCTTCAATAGATTACTGTACAAGTGGGAGTGATCAACATCTACTCTCCATCTTTCAGGGTGATGATGAAACTGCACAATGGAATTGGACCCAAGATGCCTACAGTTCCTCCCGATAAAGATAAAGTAGTAAAATGATGAATATAATTCTGTTAAAAGCTGTGAGCTGTCAATCCATTCTTTTATTCATTTTATTATTTCATTACAGTTTGTAATTTATAAATAGTGATACACATTTGTAAATGATCAATGATTGATTGAATACAATTTGGTTATTCACCACTTTTGGCGCTCTGTTACACTCATCTTCTTCCGAAGCCTTTTCCCTGCATTAATCCCTTCTCTGCATACCCATGCACTTGCATATATATATATATATATATTATATATACATATTATATATATATATATATGCTTTCGCAATTAATTATCTGATCAGTTGGTTGCAATTCATACACGAGAGAGAGAGAGAGAGAGAGAGAGAGAGAGAGAGAGAGAGAGAGTTTTTAATTCATTAGACATGAAGGGAGTTTGAGTTTCTTTTTATTTTCGCTTTTGTAATATATCCTTTGAGTAATTAATGATACATGTACAACCATTTTTATAACTTCTTATACAATTATATTTTAAAATAAAGATATTTATGTGAAGTAATATTACTTTTATAAGTTATTTTATAAAAATGCCCCTTATTTAAAATATAGTTTATAAAAAATTATAAAAAAGTTGCATATGATCTATGAGCATTTTTCATTTCCTTTTGAATCTTTTGACGGAATTTGAAATTTACTCTAGCTCAGGCCTCGTACACTACAAGAAATAAGGGATTTTACCACGAATTTGTTATCCCATGACAACCACTGGTGGGCAATAAGGACTTTATGGCACAAAAAGTCACCAACGCATAAAGTTTTCCCAAATGTCACCAGATTGCGTGCGGCGAGCCATAAGCCGTGGGTATTCGTGGCCTTCAACGACGACATTGGTGTCGTGTTAAAAGCTTTGGGAATTGGCAATTAAGTCTTTTGCCTCTTCCACAATGTAAACAATATTGCTTCGTTGCCCATTTACTCCCCAACCCCCAACCTGCAAAATCCCCAACATCCTTCGAATACTCTCATCTGGGTGCATCAACGCCGGTGGTTTGCTTGCGTCGGCCCCCTTCGACGTATGTCCAGTCGCTGCCGACAGTTGCCGCCCTGTTCCTCTCTTCTGCCGCCAGTTGACGCCACTCTCTTCTAGCGCGGCGTGTTCTCTTCAGGGAATCGTTATTAACTCTCCCTCTCCGCCTGGTAAATCGTAATTAATTCTCTGTGGATTAAAAATCTCTGGTTCATGAGTCCGGTTTCTTCTTCACAGTTTTGGACAACTTTATTATGTTTAGCCATAACATCACATAATTAGGTATAAGGTTTAATGCCAATTCCAAATTTTAATTTCCTTTCTTTAGGTAGATCTATGCACATGCTAGAAACCTTTCATTTCCTTACAACAATTGCTGCAAATTAATCGTGTTAATTACGTGGTGGCACCTTGGTTATGCAGGAGAATGTAAACCTGCTGCCAATGGCTTTCTTAAGCTCTTCACCCTACGGTGTTATTTTATTTTCCTGAATTCCACGTGTAAGAGCAGTTTTATGGAATTAATTATCAAATTCCATAAAACTGAAGTGAAACATGGGAAATATGTTTGATTTTTCCCACTGTTGAGACTGATGCAGCTCCTTGGGGATCAATTAACCACTAATTGTCTTCCTTAGTTCTGTTAGATGTTGATGGAAATTAACTTACCTGTTTATATTTGTTGTATTAACATGAAGTATGAAGCACAAACATACACACACACACATATGGGAATATATATATATATATATATATGTAAGGATTAATCCGTACCAAGTTGGGTTACAACACGGACTACTGGCACGAAAAGCCTCCGTAATGCCTCAACTCAGATATATTCCACTGCATGGGAATATATCGATCACTTGTAATCAGTTCACATCATCTATACTTATATTTATATATATGATAACAATGTTTAATTTCAGACTTTCTTGTAGTTGGGTGATGTGTAAATTAAGATAGTATCAAGTAATTAATTAACATAACACTAACATATTGCTGAATGTATTGCCCTGTATAAGTTATGGCCATGCATGTCTTTCCAACGACTCGATGACCAACTGGGTCACACTTGATGTTGTTTGCCATCCTCATAAGAAAAGCCCCTCTTGACACTCTTTTAATGAAAAGGAAGCTTCCTTTTCATTAAAATCCCAGTAGAGCTTCCTGACCTATGCTAGGCTTTACTTCCATTTCTTAGCTCAAACCCTATATATGATGATATATCTTTCCCTCTTTCTCTCTCTCTCTCTCTCAAGAGCCAAAATACAACTACATATCATCATATCAATGTGGTGATTAAAGAAATGGTTGCAGCAAGTTATGTATTCCTGACTTTGAGGTTGAGTTCCAATTTAATTAGTATAGAAAAGGATGGGTGAATGGTGTGATAATTTCTCAATATGGGAATCTAGCCTAGCACCTTACTATCAGCAGTTCCTGTTTCAAAAAAATGAGGAACTGCTAATGGATTTCTGTTCCTTTATGGGGAAGGCCTACATGACCTACAAGTAGCGGAAGGCCCAACTATCAATGGGGTGTATTGGTTGTTAGTTGGTTAAGTATTGTTTGCTGTCAGAGATAGATTAAACTATACGAATACTAAGAAAAAATAACAGTCATAGTAACTTTACTCTCCAAAACTCTATGAGTTCGAGTAACCATCACTGTCTCTAGAATTCAAATCAACCTCCTCATAGGTTTTTTCCACAAGCATGTTTTAAATTCTAAATAGTTGGTACATTTCGAATGCATCGGGATTTCATGCTCTGGTCCCATTTTTGTTTAATCATCTATTTAACTCATCAGGATCTCGCCATGGAGAGGCTGTAGGCTGGCTGTCTTAGTAAATATCATATGCCTCACAGGATCCTATACATATCTATGCATGTTTCTAACTCAACCATGAATGTCCCATGTGAGGCAGCAAGATTATGGGTATTTTGCAACAAAAATCCTGAATTGTGATAAAAAAAAATCCTTATATTTGCATGTAAATATAGTCTACGCTAAATACCCATCTGGGAACATGTGAGCATCAGGTGTGTGTAGTGCATGTATATTGTATATATGTTAAAATATCTACAATATCATTATCTGAGTTGGATATACAGTGGTCTTTCCTTAGTATTTGGTTGTATAAATTGATGTGCTTAGTTTGTCGAAGTTCACTACATCCTGTTTTAATTACACCAGTACTACTGGATTAATTTACTGTATAAAACTGGGTACTCTTGCGTTTTGGGTTTAATACTGCCTCCACTATAGTTCAGCACAATATGAAACTTTGGTTTGCATTCTGAAAGTCTCTGTTGTAGCTTGTCTTTCATTTTTATTCGAAATGACATGTAAAAATTCTGCTGGAAGTATGAACTGTCGATATGGTATCCTCAGGTTGGCTTACCTTTTTTTCTTTGCTATAACCACCTCACTGTTAAGCACGAGTTGTATGAAATGGTTTTTTGCTACACATACAAGTGTTGGTTAGGAAATTATGTTTGGCTAAACCAGTTTAAAATGACATAACTAAATATGTTTGGCTAAACCAGTTTAAAATGACATAACTATGTCATTTTCGTAAATACTTGCTAATTTTGTTCTATATTGTCTATCTCAGTTGCTTATATTTGAGTGTTTCTAACTTACTGGTTTTATTATAATGTATGATTCATTCACATCTGTCTAGTGTGTATTCACTATCTATTTATTATACTGTTCTCAATCATTCGTAAGAGGCCTTGATCTAGGTATAGACATGAAACTGAAGTTGATATTAATATTGTTCATATTATTGGTCGATGAACTACGGTTGTGTTCAGTTGTCTTTAACACTCAAACTTTCAAATGACAGCAAGCATTCTAAACTAGTATAAACATTGTTTGGTTAGTTGCTCTCTGTTGTTCTATAGCAACTCGGGTTAGGCAACATGATTGGTCCATGAATAAAAGTGATAACTACAGTTTTGCCTGCTTAATAGTCAGTTACATAACGTCACTTTATGTCACGGAACATTCCTGTTGGACCATGTTGTCATATCTGGAAAATCTCTAGCAACCAATGAGGAATATTCTGGTAGACTTATTATAAGTTTTGCTAATCACAATATTTTGCCATTTCCAAAAAGTTTTGCTCTCTAATTGATAGCATCTGAGTAGGCTGATTTAGGGATGTATTTGGTAACTCATCCGATTGATTTTGATTCTACTTCAGATTTGTTATTAAGCTAAAATGATTACAATTGATTGTTGCTATTTTCCCGTGTCTTGTATATAGTTTTATGGTTTTTCCATCCATTATCCACTCATATATTCTTCCCTTGTCATTTCTTTCTGCCATTTTTGGCTTCACAGTAAACATAATTTATATTTAAGTATGATTATCCCATGGTGCAGAAAAAACCAGACATGAAACTGCAGGAAAGCCATAGGTATAAAAAACTATCAATGATGCTTGCAGCATGAATATAGCAATTGGGTTTTCTTGCCCTGTTTTGCATAATGGACTGGGAATTAGGCATTAATGAATGTAAATTTTTCAACAGCAAATGCCAACAAAAATATTAGGGATTACTAACTCAGCAGGTAACTGTTGGGGGGAAAATTGGGTTTAATAAGTATAGTTTAACTTTAGTTTGCACGAATTCACAGTTACATAACAGAAAATCTTCTTGATAGCATTGCATGTATTCTCAATCAATACATCATTTCATATCTGATAGTTTAGGACTTGCCATATTACACCACAGAATCTCAATAGATTCTTCTCCACTATATTGGCCATACATAGCAAACGGAAATGCCATCTACACATGTGAGTTTGTTGTTACTACCATGTATACAAATGGATACCAAGGGTAATTGATAACAATGTGCCATAACCTTCATTGTGTCAACTGCACCCTCTTGTATTTGGTGTCAGTATAAACAATGTGAACTTGCACTTGTTGGACAAAAACCTACTGATGCAGCAGGAAATTTCTATCAGCTTCCTTGGGGATTGCATTCTAACATCCCTGGGTGGAATATTGTTCATATCCAGATATAATAAAGATTATTCTGCTGGATGGTTCCCGTGTCTTTGTTATCAATTGTTCTAAATACGTTGTTGATCCATGCTGAATTGTAGGGCTATAAACTGCTGCTGCTAGTGTTTTAAAAAGAGTCATAACATCATGTATGACTCTTTTCAGGTCTTTTTCATTCAGCTAGTGGATATTTTCTGGTATAGAGAGGCATGTGGGCATCAAGAGCAGCTGGTAGTATCAATGTATCCTGGTGAGATCAACCATGAAATATGTCATACCTTTTTTTCAATGGAGCTACCAGTGAACATACGTTGGAGGAAGTTATTCTGCTGGAAGTCTATGCAAGTAGAAGAGTGTAGTTGTTGTATGCATATTCCCAAAAGTAGTTGTTAAAAACGCTGATGACCCTCTTCTCCTTCCCACAGGGTAAACATTAATGTTTTTCCATTTCCTTCAAAGACTATGCATATGGGAACATTCCTTATCAATGTTGTAAATATATGTATGACCTAAATGTTTTGAATGGATTTGTTGTCTGTATCCCAGCTGAGTTATGTTTAATGAGTGGATGTTGTAAGAAACATCATTGTAATTAATGTTAATCATTATGTTTACTGAAGTTGTGGGAGAATTATTGGTAAATGGTGGTGTCTATCTCGATCAACTCATCATGGATAACAGAACTCGTGGGAATCAATATATAGTAGGAGAATCCATAAAAGGTTCCTTGCCACAGGATGTCTCCATGTAAAATATAGGTATTACATGGAATATGGTTGTGGGGAAAAAATCACCCACTAAAACTTCGACACATTTCCTAAAGGTATTTCTCATGGAAAAAGTTTTTTGCCTAGGAGTGTTGTTTTGTGAGGAAAAAAAATTGTTAATTTCTCAGGCAATATATTAAGGTTTTTTCCACGGCACTTAATTCATGGAAATTAAGTAATTCCCACTGTCACAATCATGGGTAATCAACAAATATATGAATGGAGCAGGGCTTATTTGCCACAAAACAAGTAGTGGGTAATAATTATCTCCACAAAATTCATTTGTCACTGTTGCCCCTTTACCCACGAATTTGTAAGCAAGCAGATGTGCTTCATTACCCACGAGTACCACTTATGGGAATAATACTGTTGCACAAGGGTAGCACTGGTGGGAATTACTCCATTGCCTATGACTTGTATTGTTGGGAATTATACCTTTTCCCACGGGTGAATTTAGTGGCATTATCTGTTTTACCCATGATATTGATAAGAATTTTATTGCCTTTTGCGATGAAGTGTAAAGGATTTAACCACGGAACATTCCGTGGTTAAAAACGTTTAGTCCCCACCAATTAGAGTTATCATGGGAAATGGAAGCATTTGCGGCGAATTATACGCCACGAGACTCCTACGGGCAGAACTTGTGGGAAAAAGAATATTCCCGCCAAAACCTAGCTTTTTGGCACGAAAACCCCCCTGGGGAACCTTAATATTTCTTGTAGTGGTAGATTTCTTTCCAAGCTCGAATCTTTCAGTAATACTGATGGCAAGCGCCTACTGTTTTCTCGGGACCAGACTCTACCGAACAACAAGCTACTAACTAATTTCTTGAAGGTCAAATTCTCAATCTTCACAATATTCTTCACAATTACATACAGATATATAGATACATGTATTTTATGTACATGTATCATGAAAATTAAGCCCAATACAATCTAGGGAAAGTACGTACCCAAAAAGAAATTAAAAGGCATGTTTGGACATTTTGAGAATTCTCAAAATTAATGGTAATATCATTCTCAAACATTATTTAAATATAAAATATTTTTCAATTATTTCAATTTTTCAATTTTTTATTTAATTATTAATTAATAATAATCTAAATAGAAAAATCAATACAACTTTTACAAATTCTAAAACAAAAATATTATTAAAAAATTATGTTCAAGCAGTTTTTAAACTTTATAATGTTTTTATTTAATTTTTCTCTTTCCTTTCCAAAAATCCAATATTAACATCCTCACTCAAACTGTTTCACTTGTACTATATATTCACAAAAATCTAAGATACTCCAAGACCCCAAACATGCAGTGTTCAAAAAGATTCCTATAGAGAGTTCAAATATTCAAGCGCGCTCTTTGATGTAGTTTGTTAAGAGGCAAAGTTAGTCAGTGCTTCAAGATGGACACTCCCATGCTGTTTCCTTGCATACGGCGCTTTCCATCCCGTGCCTGTTGTTTCTTGCATATGTGCCAATCATGCTTTCTATTTTCCTAGCCTGGAAACTTCTTCTTTGATTCACCAAAATCTGTATAGAAGGAACAACAATGTAAGCAAGTCAGTAAATTTTTATAATTTTGTATTTCATATACGTACTTTGGAGTACTACTAATATACATAAAAATACCAAATAGATAAGTAGATTATACGAACCAAGAGTTGAAACTGAAAAATCAAAAGCAGAATAAGAAAAAGACGGCCAATTAGACTATATATAAATTTTCTCTCTTTACGGATTTCTAAGAAATTTTGAGAAAGCAAACTATACATATATGGGGATTATTGACTACCCCATTTGCACCCGGGAGTTTGTACTGTTTATTTCCTCGGTGCACTTGCAAATTTTTAAATGAATATCAAAGAATTGACTTGGCAACCAATTAGTTGGACAGCCATATGGATCAAAATTCAATTTCTGATTCAGCCAAAACAAATTTCTTAAGGCAGAAATGCCATAAGTGGAACCATTGAAAAGGGTGCGTTAGATGATAGTTAGACAAATTAAGCAGTTTCATTTCTGAGTTTGGGAAGCATCATTTGGGACAAGTAGAGAGAAATTAAGCCAGCCGGAATGCAAACTCATATAGATAACTCTTTGACTGATATACCTTTTGTTTATCAGTACCTCCGTGAGTTCAGGGATACCTTCATCGATCAGCACATATCGACCAATTGAAGGATCCTATGACAAGTTCTATCCAATGCCCGTTTGGTTGTGTTCCAATAAACGATACCCAGAGCCTATATAAATATATATATATATATATATATATAAATTTGAACCAAAAGCATAACAAATTACGTAAATGTAAAGTCCAATTTAAGATAAGAGGGGAAAAAACAAGATGGTTTGTTGATTTGAAAAGGCAAAGAGGCTGAGTGGAGTAAAGACTGACTACCTATAAAGATATCAATTAATAAAAATTTCAAATTAACATGCCGCAACATGCATGTTGAAAAAAAGTTGTGCGCGCGGGGTTGTGTGTCTATGTTTGTGTGTGTACGTGTGTGTGTGTGTGTGTGTGTGTGAGAGAGAGAGAGAGAGAGAGAGAGAGAGAGAGAGAAGATTTAGATTTCTGGTGAGGCACGTGCAGTAATAGTCTGGAAATCCACCGATTCGATATGACCACGAAGCCTTTGGAAACAAATTTCTCTTCAAGCAGCCCTGGAAAATCACTCGGAAAGGCAAATAGAAGAGAGAAAACTAAGTGAAAATTATGACAATATTAGGCAGAATAAAGTTCAAACTAATCATGACAACTGTTGATGGAAAAAAGCCTGGGTTTCCAACCTTTGCATTTTGTTATGGCTCCGGGAGGGAAAATCCGTGCATGAAGAGGCTTTGAGCTCTTATTGCAGACGGCAGCTAGGTCATACAGAAACCCTAGGCCTAGGAAATAACCACTCCGACCTGCGAATTGAACACTGCCGGAATCGGCAATGGCTAGATTAGCCATTGATCACAAGTTGCAGAACAGGGTCAATACATTACAATCGACCCCGTGATCTCTCTCTGAAAATGTCGGCCAAATCCTGACCATCTCCTCCTCTAGATCTCTCTCTAAGTCTAAACTTCAAGAAAATGAGTACAGCTTTCTGCCAAGTCTCTCCCTCGTTTTATAGGGCAGAATGTCCGTTTCATTTTAGAACCTGACAACGTACACTGCATGCCCAACGGGCAGGCTAGATAAAGGGCATCTTTCTGATTCGAAAAATAAAAATAAACAAATAATCTTTTTAATGAATAAGATTCGAAGAATACATTATTTAGATTTGTTTTTAAAATGGAATAGACATCTGTTTTACGCTGGTATGATGAGAATGCAGTCTCCTGAGAAAGAAATGAGATTAATCTATTTTCATCGGACATGAGTTATATTTACATAAAAAGAATTAGGATTATTTCATGCACGTACAACTTTTATTGTTATTCTTTATATATTAGCCTCATAAATTCAAAATAAATGACGTCTATTTATGCGCGCTAAAATTTGATTTTTTTTTTTTTAGTATTTTTAACGCTGTTCTTTTTGGAGTTATTACCTTCGTAAAATCCCAATAATACGTAAATGAGCATCCTTTATTTAGTTATATGTAAAAACTAAATAAATATTCCCAACAATTTATACAGTTTTATATTTTGAAAAAATAAAGAAATATCACAATATGAGTTTCTATTCCCTACATATAGAGGCTATAATATATAGTCTATTTGGTTTTTAAACATTTTGCGCAAAACAATATTCTTACATACATGCCAAGACCAACTGAGGAGTCAGCTTGGAAGATTTTATGGAATTTAAAATTACCAAGACCTGTGAAGCACTTCATTTGAAGAGCCTGTTATGATTTACTTCCCACAAGACAGAATTTGTATAAAAAGAAAGGTGGTGGAGAGACTCTGGTGTTCTATTTGTTAAAGGCTTGAAGAAAAAGCAATACATGCACTTTGGTCTTGCTCTGCTGCTAGTGATCATATATGGGGAGACAATAACAGTCCTCTTAAGAAATGGTCAAGTACTTTTTTGATGTTTGGAACTGTGGCAGAATTTGAGTACAAATATGAAGTTGGGAGACTTAGAATATGTGGTTATTGTTATGAGGTATATGGACTAGAAGGAATACTGTTACATTTGATAACAAGTTTGATCGGCCAGAGACTATGCTTCAGAGGGCCAGTAAGAGTTTGGAAGCATATCACTCTGCCCAACGTACAACCTGGTCAAGATCATAATGCAAATGCAGTAGTGGCAATGAAGGGACTAAGGCAATGGGGAAAACCATCTGAGCATTATATGAAGGCTTATTGGGATGCTGCTGTGGACGTTAAGTCCAAGATCACAGGGTTAGGAATAATTATCAGAGATGCTGAAGGTGAGGTTCAAACTTCTTTTGTTTGTAGCATTAAAGCTTGTTTTGAAGGGCGATGGATCTCTGTGCTGATCTAGGCTTCTCCTATGTCATTTTTTAAGGGGGCTGTTAGGAGATTATTCAGGCTACCAATGCACAACAAGTGACTTGGACAGCAGCGAGCTCTTTGATATATGATATCTGTGATATCTCGTATTTACGTGTATTTTGACTAAGTAATAATTGTATTTCTTAGTATTATGGGCTTTCTTATTTTAAATTTTAGATGATTTACATGATATTATTTTACAACTTTAACTGTGAAATTTAATTCAATGTGCTTTATTGTTATTAATTATTTATCATTATTTGCAATGCTCTTTATTTTAAATTAGTTTATTATTAGATTTTATTATTTTATTTTACTTAGTCACTGTGTTTAAATTAGTTTTATTTAAATTGCCGTTTTGAAATTATTTTCGTTTGATCAATTTTTAGACCCAATATGAAAAGGTTGGATCTCATTTCTTTCCCTTCCTTTTTCTTTCTCCTCTTTTCTTTCTTTTTTTTTTTCCCTTTTTTCTCTTTCTTCTTCCCATTTTCCCTTCTTCTCCCTTGCTTCCCCATGCATGAACCCCCCCTCCCCCTGTTTCTCTCTGTGCGTCTCTCCCCCCCAGCCAGCCACCGTGAGCCGCCCTTTGGTGTCACCGCCCACCTCACCAGCTCCCCCTCACGCCGGCGACCACTCTCCTCCAATCCCAGCCCCTGCCTTGCCGCCACCTTCCCCCACTCCCACCTCAAAGCTGCGACCTCGATATACCCCATCTCTGTCATCCTCAGTTTTTAGGCCACCACTCCCCCGCCAATCACCTCCTCCCTCACCGATGACCCCCCTAGCCTCCCCATGCCACTCCAAAGCTCCTAGCCGCTGCACTTTCCCCCACTCTCTCAAGGACTTCCTCTCTCTTGCTGGCCAAGATCTATTGCTAGGCCACCATTGACCGTCGTCTCGAGCCCCCACCGAGCTCCACAAACCCCCAACAACTTCTCCCTCCCCCACGGCAGCCCCCTTCCCTCTTCATCACACACAACCCCTATAGCTAGTCGCTGCCACCCCGGACCACCCACGACCCCTCTAGCTCCTCAATGCCCAGCCATGACCTCCCCGTAGCTCCCCTTGATATTCCATGTTTTGGACCCACGGCTAGCCCTTGAAACAGCAGATGTGCCACTACCCCACCACTTTTGGCATAACCTTTGATCATCCAGAATACCTTTCATCACTGTAAGTAACTTTTCAAATAACTTTTTGAGATTTATATATATTTTTGTGCTAACTCATATTTACTGTAATTTGATTGGTTGTGCCGGACTAAGTCCGGGTAGTAAGGGGGTCGGTTGGATTGGAGGATGAAGTTATTTGTGAGGTTGGATCGTGCTTAATATTTTTATGTCTTGTTTGGGTTCATGATATACATTGAATAATTGCATGCATGTTCATGTGTATAATTAAAAATTGGATTTTCATGTGAGAAATTATTTTTGGGTGCATGTGTATCACGACCCCAAGCCGAGATGGAGTATTATCTCAGTGGAGCTCCTATGGTCATTCGAGAGCGGAATACACTGAGTGACATCTCCTGCGCTGTCGCTAGGTGACAACGGGATTGGATGGGATGGTAACGCTTTCGTGCTGACTTTGTGGTCCCTCTGCTTGCGGGGGCTAGAGGATGCTTGGCCACGAATGTGCTGAGTACGGAACTGCGCATCGCTCATTACAAAATCACTCGCACGATCGTTACCCGTAGTGTAATGAAGGGAGCTAGGGTGTGCAGATGGTCCCTAGGGGAAATCATGGTTCATACGGTAAAAATGGATAATGGGCCACTTTTTAGGAAAATGGCAGTTTTGATAAATGGATACATGTTGACCATTTTTTGGAAAAATGGTAGATTTTATACTGGGTTATTTTCTGGAAAAATGGCAGAGGTTATTTTAATGGACTTGATTTTTGGGGGCCAAATGAGATTTTGGTGTGTGTTAGAAAATAATCATTTTTGGGAAAGAATGATTTTTAGGTATTATGCATATTTCATCATATGCATGCATATTTGTTGGTTGCATTAATGCATTTTTATCTCTTGGGTTGTTTGGGATGTTGTCACTTGCTGAGACTCATAATCTCCTGGGATTCGACGCCATGCGTTACCGTTTCATAGTTTCGTAGATTTTGATGCAGATGATGAAGTAGAGCCTGAGGATGCGGCACCGCCAGATAAGTGATTAGGGATCACTTTCTCGTGTATCGAGATTTGTTTCCCTCTTTTGGATATTGTATTTTGATTTATTTATGTTTTTATCAGATAACTGTATTACTTTTTGAAACACTTGTATTTAAATGAATTTGTATTTAACAATTCTAGTACTTAGTTGATTGATTTTAATTTATCCGTTGCGTCTTTTGTCTTGTACGTGTTTTATGTGCATACACTTAACATTTGTCATTGGAATGCATAACCCGTGTTGTCATCATCCCGACGCCTCGATTTCTACATTAATTCTGTATGTGGGAGTTGGGGGCGTCGCAATATCAAAAGTACGTTGAAGACCAGATTGGGATGGAAAGTTTCCTCCAACTATAGGGAAACAAATCAGGCTGCTCACAAGTTATCAAAATTAGCTATTTCTATGTTAGATGAGCATATTTGGATGGTTGAATGCTCTATGCATATACTGGATGTGGTGTGTAAAGAGTAGGGCTGAGAATCGGACGGTCCGGACCGGATAAACCGACCGGACCGGTCCTGTTTGGACCGGACCGAATTGGGACCGTCCCGGTCCAGGGGTTTTTCACCCCGGACCGAATAGAAATTTTAAAAAAAAATTATTTATATATATTATTTATATAATAGTTGTATATAATTAATTATATAATTATACATGATATAAAAAATATTAATAGTCTAATATAGACTATAGTTATACTTATACTAATATAATTATACTAAATCACTATAACTAATACTTCAACAATAGCTATAGTGACCTATACTAATAGTCTACTATTAATACTAATATACTATTATATAATTTATATAGTTATACTAATCACTATAATTAATACTATGTATAGCTATATAGTATATTTATCACTTTAATTAATATAATTTAATTATCACTATACTTATATTTAATGAATATATAAAAATCATTATAGTTAATACTTATATAGTTATACTAAAGCACTGATTTACCATAACTAATATTACTAATATATAGCTATATTAATGGTCTAATACTATTATAATTTATATAGTTATACTAATCATCATGAGTTAATAACTAAATCACTAGAAATATAACTATATATATTTAGTATGAATGTATTATTACATTATTTAATATATAACTATAATATATAGTACTAGTATATATTAATATATTATAAGAGTTATAGTATAAATATAATATATAAATTATAATATACTAAATCACCATAACAGTATAACTAATACTAATATATAGTTATACTAATAGTCTACTATTATATAGTTATACTAATCACTATAATTAAAACTAATATATAGCTATACAATATACTTATATAGTTGTACTAATACTATTAGTCTATTATATAGTCTAAAACTCAATTCTAATATAGGTTATATAGTTATAACTAATACTAATATTTATATTAATACTAATGATGTAGAATATAGTTATACTAACTAATTGATTCAAAATAACTAATATTACTAATATAATATAGCCAAATTGAATTACTAATAGTCTAATACTAATACAATTATATAGTTATACTAATCATAAATTCATAATAACTAAATCATTATAAGTCTGTAACTATATATATTTAGTATCAATGTATTACTATATTCTTTAATGTATAACTATTAATTATAATATATAGTACTAGTATAACTGATCAAAAAAATATATATAGTACTAGTATATATATTAATATATTAACATATTATAAAAGTTATAGAATAAATTATAATATATCATATATTTGTAAATTTATAATAGTATTAGTATAGTTAGCTTAATATATAATATGTTAGTATTAAATCACTATAACTACATAGAGTATTAGTAATAAGAGTATTACTATTATTTAATATAGTATTACATATAGTATTACTATCATTACATATAGTTATTAGTTATAGTATTAGTACTAGTATAGTTATTAATACTAGTATAGTTATTAGTATTAATAGACTAATAGTATTAGTTATTAGTATTACATATAGTTACATATATAGTTATCACTATTACTATTATTACATATAGTTATTAGTTATAGTATAGTTATTATTACATATAGTTATTAGTTATAGTATTATTACTAATAGACTAATAGTATTAGCATATTACTAATATATATATAATAGTATACTATATGTATATATATTAAATATATTACAATATAATTACATAAGTATTAAAAAAATGTCATTAGATAAAAAAAAAAAAAAAAAAAAAAAAAAAAAAAAAAAAAGTTAATTGTGGGCCGAATGGACCGAATGGATCAGACTGGACCGAATAGGACCGGACCGGTCCTAAGGGAGTTCTGTCCTGTCCAGGGTGGAAAAATCCTGGACCGAATAGGTCCGGTCCGATCCACAAAACCTCTCCGGACCAGACTGAACTCACCCCTAGTAAAGAGAAAGATCGTAATGATTGAATCTTAATATATGCAGTTTCTCTGGTTTGCTTTCAAAAAAAAAATATTCTTACGATGTGTAAGAAGATCAACATCAATATTGTTAATGAATGAAGTAAAGCAATAAATAGAAAGAATACCATGATTCCCCACTAATTCCCGACGGGTTGCCTAGTCCAATAGCCATGGAAACTGCATCGATCCAAACACCACAGGGGGAGAAAATAATGTTGACAATAACATGTAGATCTATGATAGTGGCCGCAACAATTGCATATAGAAAATAATGACGTGCATGTACATACACAAACACAGAGTAATTTACATTTATATGGTAATTCATTGATTCAATGAAAGAACGAAGCCTTTGAATGCCTATCTTGATGCCTGATTCTCTTCTTTTTTTGATAATCTGAGAATATCTCAACTCTCCTCCATCTCGAAACATGAAAGATCAAAGAGAATAGCACGACACCTATAAGCTCCCATGCAGTAGATGAGGGAAGCATGGATCAAACAGAGGATCGCCGAAGCTTGCGAGGGGTCGAAAGGGCCATATTTGTGGCTATTGGGAGCAGTTTGGGGGGCTTTTATAGAAAAACTCTTGAAGTTCAAAAAGGTAACACAACGAAGGGCTGATGGAGGAACATAAAGAACTGTAAATGCTGTAATATTGGAGTTTGCATTGCTATATATGTGCAGAATCTTATTTATTCTACAACAGTTATTATTGCTTGATTTATTTTACAAAAGTCCAGTTCATGCATCAAATATTCTATAATGCAAATTTTAATAAAGGAATTACAAAAAGAGAAATGTTAATGTTACTTTTTGTTAGAAATTATCTTTATTCTATTCTAATAAGCAGAGTTCAAAATAAAGATATTAAACAAGATTTAACAAGAATATATTCACGTACATGAACCAAACAGATTCAAAACTAATCAATAGATTAGACCTAACAGCAGAATCAGGTTATATACAGATTCAGACCATAAACAGATTCAGTCTAACAAAATATTCAACCTAACAGATAGATTCAGATTATCTACAGATTGTAACATAACAAGATTAACAAGAAACTAAACCGTAGCAAGATCAATAATCAAAGGAATAACAGAAATGACAGAAATAAACAAGAAATAAGCAAGAAAAGAACAACACAACTGATTTACATGGTTCGATCCTAATGGTCTACGTCCACGGCAGGAATGACCTCAGATCTTTATTGATAATCAGTGTCCTTCACAGAGAAGCCTCAGAAACACTCAAAGATTTACAAATCTCTCAATCTCACTGTAAGAATCGCACAGATTTCCTTCACAACAGTGAAACCCTAGTTTCTCCTCACTGCTCTCTCTCTCGAAGACTCTCTCCCTCAATCAGCTGAAACATACACAAATGAAGATTAGGTCTACAGAAAGACCCATAGCGATACATATATATGGTGACACAGATGGCTCCACGTGTACAGATCCTGCGGCTGAAGTTTAACTTCTCTTGATGCTGCTTACGAGTCACATGCTGATCACGTGATCACCAACTCAGGCTCTTAAAACTTCACCACTTCAGAATCTTCTACTTATTTATTTCGTTCAATGTCACAAGGAGAAAAGGGTCAGATCACATATAACAATAACAAATAAATTAATTGCCATAATACTACACTTTTAATCCTATATTAAATTTTATTATCTTCAGTCACACATTTTGACATAGTAATTTTTAATTGATTGGTGATAATAATTGTATGGTGATGATAAATATAGGATGAAGAAGACCGATACGCTTTCAAAAAAAAAAAAAAGAATAGATAAATAAATCAAACTAAATAAATAGGAAATTTTTTTTAAAGGAAATCAATTCGGAATTTTAGAAATTAAGTAAGAAGGGCAACGGCTATCGATTCGCTGTTTCGCTTCTGCACGTAAACTTGTGTAAAATCTTTTAAGATGCTTCCACGTGTCCCAAAAACTCTCATGAACCCGAAGAGAATCTTCTTATCGGACGTGGCGGACAGGAACTCGCTCACACCGTCGAAGAGAACTGAAACGAGTACAAATTAGATGGATATGTTTTTTTATAACCGCCAACGGTTGCCTATACAGGGCCAACTGCAACACTTTGAGAGTTCCACAAATCTTTTGAGAGATTTTCTTTGAAATCTTTCAGAGATTGTCTGTCTGGTTTTTCAGTTCTTACTCTTGCAACTTTCCCAGAAAAGTCTCTTCTTTCTCTCGCTTGTATATCCTTTGTTTCACCGGTATACTTTTCCCTTTTTTTACCCTTTTCTTTTACTTCTACTAATGTTTGGTTTCTAAGAAATTCAATGAAGAATATTAGAAGGAAAGTAAATTAGTAGAACTAGTAGAATATGATTCTTCTTTTTCCGTTTTATCAGGATTTACAGAAGAAAATTAATCCTACTTCTGAAATAAGAAGACAAGAAAAATAAACGATGCAACTTTTCTTCTTCCCTTTTTGTCCTCTTTTGTTCTCTGTTTTGTTGGGGACCAAACAGAACATATTAGAATAGGTTTCAGGATTTGTGGTTTTAACTAGGTTTGGTTTCTCCGGGGCTTCTTTGTTTCTCTGTGCTTCTTGTGCTGCCTAATTTTCTCGGATGCGTGTCTGGAAATGTTTCTGCCGGATAAAGTTTTGAAATTAGAAGATTTTACTCATGCCTTCTTCGGAAAATTTTTTTCCCTGAATTCTTTTTTCTCTCGGCTTGATCAGATATTCAAATACATTATTCAACGGAATATGGGGTTCACCAATATCTCGAAATCTGCCTGAAGTAATTAAAGAACAACTTCTTAACAGGGCTTTCAGGAAAATCTGGTCTAACGTTTGATCGCTGTATGTGTTATATGAATGTATCAATCACATTATTTAAGAAATGAGAAATGTCATGAAGGAGTCTTGTTTGGTGGGAATGATTTATAATTTGCATTGGTCCTCTTCTTCTCAGGGAGAGGGACGAATTCTACTAACATGGAAAAACAAAGTCAAGTGAAGGCTGCAAAAGCTTTTACATCACGTGCTGCGAATGTTGCTATTGATGAGTCTCACTTCGCAGAATTAGAATGGATAGATGACATTTCAAAGTGTCCTGTATACCGTCCGTCGAAGATAGAGTTCGGGGATCCTCTAACTTATCTGCAAAATATTGCTCCTGAAGCTTCTAAATATGGTATGAGATAATGAAAAGATACAATTTTTTTGTTTACTGTTTAAGCCCATCAATTTTTTAAAAAAAAAAATTAATTTTCTGTGCTCACATTTTCTTGTTGGAAGTTAAAGCTCTTTTAGTTTGTTTACCGTTACTAATAGTTTTAGTTTTGCAATGGAAATTTTTTAAATATCCCTGAATCAATTCCTTGCATTACAATATTTCAGGAATCTGCAAGATTATTCCCCCAATAGATGCTTCTGTTCCAGCCAGTGTGGTACTGATGAGAGAACTTAGGAACTTCAAGTTCGAAACTGTAGTGCAACCTTTTCGGCTTGCTAAATGGGATGTGAATGATAAGATCTCATTTTATAGAAGAGGAAGGTGACTTCCACATGATACTGACAGTAAATTAAGCATATAGTGAGATATTATATGGTAGTACTATTCATTTTGTCTGAGCAATATGGTTTTCTTTTTTCATTTTCAGGCAATATACCTACCGTGAGTTCGAGAAGATGGCAAACAAGGAGTACTCTGCTTGTCAAGTTTCTTGCTCTTCATGTGATTGTCCTGCATACATGGAAAAAGAGTTCTGGCATCGATTGGCCCGTGGAAAGAAAGAAACCGTTGAATATGGAGTCAATGTTGATGGGAGTGCCTTTTCATCTGATCCTAGGGATCAGCTTGGGAAGAGCAAATGGAACTTGAAGGTTTTACACTCCACATTTGAAACAAAATGCCTAAATTCTTTACCAAAACTTTGATCAATATGATGACTGATTTGAGGCTGAAAATGTTATCCTTCGAATTCTGCTCTCTGTTGTATTCCGTCATCTATTTTACGATTCATATTATAATTTGATTCTTTGATTGCAGAATCTGTCAAGGCTTCGCAAGTCCGTTTTGCGTTTGGTTGGAAGAGTTATTCCGGTATGCTGACCATTGTCCATACGTTGCTAAATTCATCAGATTTTTTTTTCAATTTATGTTATTAGAGCTTTTGTTTTAACTTATGGACCTGAATCCAGGGAATAACGGATCCAATGCTTTACATTGGAATGCAATTTGGTATGTTTGCATGGCACGTGGAAGATCACTATCTGTACAGGTAAAAAACCATACTTCAACTGTTTTCAAAACTGTGTTTGTATATTATGTCCTAACCAAAACTTTCATTCTCAGCATTAACTATCATCACTCTGGTGCACCCAAAACTTGGTATGGAGTTCCTGGTCAGGCCGCTCTGCAGTTTGAAAGGGTAGTCCATGATCATGTTTACTCTCGAGATATCTTATCATCCAATGGAGAGGATGGTGCTTTTGAACTGCTTTCGGTAAAAACCACAATGTTTCTTCCAAGTATTTTGCTACAACATAATGTACCTGTCTACAAGGCTATGCAGGTGCCTGGGGAATTTGTCATTACCTTTCCTAGAGCATATCATGCAGGATTTAGCCATGGTACGTAAACCTCTCTCTCTCTCTCTCTCTCTCTCTGAGTGTGTGCGCGCGCTTGCCAGTAGTTGTCACCTTGATCACTTTTTTGTTAAATTTCAGGTTTTAATTGTGGAGAGGCAGTAAACTTCGCAACTGCAGATTGGTTTCCAATGGGGGAATTGGCCAGTCAACGTTATGCTCTTCTTAAGAAGACTCCAATAATATCATACGAGGAACTCCTTTGTAATGAAGCAATGCTTTTACTCATGCCTTCGAAACAAGACAATTCTGGTGATCCATCCACAGACGTAGTCTCCCAGCGTGCTGTCAAGATTTCTTTTGTACGCCTCATAAGGCAGCATAAGCAGGCGCTTCATCGCATAAAAGCATCATCTCATGCTTCCACACCACATGCTCAAGGAACTCTCTTATGCGGCCTTTGCAAGCGTGACTGTTACTTGGCATACAACATGTGCAACTTCTGCAACTCTGGTCCTTTATGCCTTTTTCATGGTATGATAAGAGTTATACTAAAAATTTAAGTCTAAAAAGATTAGAAACTTTACTTGAAATAATAAGAATGAGACCTGATAAAATTTGAGAAATGATATTTGCAGTCTTACAGTTTGTAAGTTCCACGCATTTCATTTGAAAAAAGTGTATAAATTTGAGATCTATGTAAAAACAAATTAAAAAAATGGTGGATCCCACTTTTTTTTTTCAAATAAAATATGTGGGAATTGAATACCCTGAGACTATATTTAACGTTACCAGTATAATTTAGGATCGAGAACAACCTTCTCATTTATTATTCGAATGTGTTTAAATCATTTTATTCAAGTATTTTAAAAACTTTATACATGAGAATTGTTGTGCTAATACGTCCCTATTCATTGCAGAGATTGATTTGCTTCATTGTTCATGTGGACACGAAAGTACTATTTTTCTGAGGCCGGACATATCAGTAATGGAAGATGCAGCTAAAAAATTTGAGCAAGAAGAAGGAAAATGCTAAATGTACGTAAGAAAAACTGACAAAAAACTTACTTTTTCACATGTCAATTATTGATATGTTGAAAATCATGAAATTTGAATTTTAAAAGAAAACTAATAAAATGAATCTTGTAAGTAAAACTATAAGTATATGTAATACTACTCAACGTATTAATCGGGGCTTCAAAATTAAAGTTTGTTGTATTGGTGATGGATCTAATCTAAATTAGTAAATTTTGTTCAATGCAGTACTCATATTCTTATTCCATTTTCATGTATCATTTTATTGTAAAAGAAAAAAATGTATCAAATATTTATTGTGTGCCTTAGTTCTATTAAGGAGTTTTTTCCCTTATCATGTCTTGTTCATAATTTTTTTTCCCCTTTGGTAGGAGGTTTTCGATTTTAATCTAATCTTTTTGCCCTAGTTCTAGACATTAGTCCTGTAATAAAGTTGGGGTTTTCTTTTGTAAATTGGGTTTTGGGTGTGTGGGGGAGGGGGGACAACAGATTGATTGCATGCAGCTCCATGTTTAATTTTGGTAGAGTTACTATGTGTCTTATTATTATTGGTGGATGTAAAATGAAGTTTCACACTCATCCGACTCCTAGCCGCACCCTTCCATAAAGTGCCCAATTCTTATGGACCCTATTTGCTCAACAACTTGAAAGTTTTATGATGCACATATCATTCTCTAAATGTGATCCTTATAATGCTATTATAATGAATATTAAATATTTGAGTTATTATATCATCAAATCATGTAAAACATATTATCCACATCATTTAAATAGTAAGATTTGATTTGTAAAATTTAAAATTTAAAATTTATCTTCCAAATTAAATTATATCATACAAACATTTTATTAGATGTTATCCACACCAACTTATAAATTTAATTTTTTTTTCTAAATATTTATACATGGAACGGTTGGGTTGTTTTTCAACAATGTTATCATGCAAGCCAAAAGTGCTTCAAAAGATTATGATATATTGGAGGAAATTAAACCTTTGGCAAGTATGATGAACGTTAGTTGCTATTCACATGTTGCTTCATGAGACAAGTTCGACTTCTCCACGTGAGCTCTATTCATTCTTAGGTTTGATTTGGATAGCAAGAACCTCTTATTAAGGAATGTTCCATGGATCAATCTATTCCATAGATCAAGCCAAGACACAAGATCAGATTATGATTTCTGACCGTTATAATTCTTTTGTTCATTGTAAATTATATTTTACCATGTATAGCACCACCTGCGTATTAGTCTAGCATAATTTTTGTACTTGCCTTAAATAATTCTCTGTAACTAGTGTATTTAACAGATTGTATGCATCAATGAAAATTAAGGTGTTTTTCATTGAAATCGTGTGCAGTGTATTTCTCTTTATGGTATCACAGAGCCCTTCCTCTAACGACCAAACCGATTCCACTCTTACCATGTCTTCCTCTTTAGACTCAAATCCCCTCCCTCTCAATACCCAACCCATTTCTTCCACTAAAAAGGCACTCATTGCTCTCAACATAACTGCCCAAATCAATGAAAAACTCATGCCTTCCACATTTCCGCAATGGCGAGCCCAGTTTGAAGCTTTGCTCATTGGCTATGATCTCCTAGACTACGTCAATGGCATTTTTTAGTGTCCTTCCCCTACAGGCACATCCTCCTCGGATCTAAATAAAACTCATTGGGTTCGTCAAGATAAACTCATTTTGAGTGCTATTCTGGCCTCTACATCCCCTACCATTACCCCTCTCATTGCCACTTGCAAAACCTCTCATGAAGCTTGGAAGAAACTTAACCATATGTATGCCAGTAAATCCCGAACCCGTGCCATGCAACTCAAAGCAGAGCTTACCTTAATCCAGTGAGGGAATCGCACCATGCCCGATTACTTGCATACTGTGAAGCTCTTGCTGACAAGATCACACTAATTGATCATCCCATCTCCAATGATCATCTCACCTTGTATGTCCTTAATGGACTCTATCCCAACTTGAGGGACATTGCGGCCCCAATCCAAGCCAGGGAAACCTCCTTGCCGTTCAAAGAACTTCATGATCTCCTTGTGGGTCACGAGAGCTATCAGAGGTGGCTAGAAAGTGTGACTCAATAACTAGTTGCTATTGCAAATTACTCCCATCGATAGAGGAACACGATGAGCTCCTCAAATGGGTCTCAGTTCAAGGGCTCCTCTAAGGAAAATGGGCCTCAACATTCCTAGGGGCCATCTCGCCCATCCAATGGCTATCCAAAGGAGTCTCACAAGCTCAATAATAATTCAGGCAAAACAACTTAGCGGCGCTATCAACCCAAATGTCAGTTTTGTGACCAAATGGGCCATATTGCTAAAAATTGTCCACAGTTGCATTTGTCTAAAGTCATTGTCAACTGTGCTTCTACTACAAATCAACATGACAAAAAATGGCTTCTTGATTCTGCTGCTTCTCACAACATTATTGGTGACCTTGCAAATTTATCCATTCGCTCTGAGTATGATGGCATTGATGAAGTTGTTATTGGTGATGGGTCAGGTTTGGCTATTTCACATATTGGTTCCTTAGCTTTACACTCACCCAAATGGACTTTTCTTTTATATGACACACTTTGTGTACCAAATATATATAAAAAAAATAACAAAAAAATCTAATTTCTATTCACCACTCAAAACCATGTTTTTCTTGAGTTTCACCCACTTTTTTTTTTTCTTGTAAAGGATCAAACCACAGGGCCGATTCTACTAAGAGGTGATGTGAAAACATCGTTTACAAGTTTCCAGACTCACTAGTGGTTTCTCCTTCAAAAATGATGACGTGTGTGCATGAAAAGTCGTCGCTTGATGGATGGCATAAGCGTCTTGGACATCCTTCTCTTAAAATTGTCCATAATCTTGTCAATTGTTTTTCACTTCCTGTTACAACACATAATAAACCACCTTCATTGTGTGATTCATGTTCTATTAATAAAGCTCATCAACAACCTTTTCGATCCACAAGTTTACTCAGCCATGCTCCTCTTGATCTTGTCTTTACTAATGTTTGGGGTCCCGCACATTGTCTTGGTCTTGATGGTTCTAGCTACAATTTCCTTTTGGTTGATCACTACACAAAATATATGTGGCTAATTTTATCCCATGCCTGCCAAGTTGTGTGTTCAAAATAGTTTTCCTCAATTTAAGAAATTGGTTGAAAAAATATTTTGCACCAAAATAAAAAGTTTCTATTCTGATAATGGTGACAAATTCATGAGTCTTAAATCATTTCTCTCTCTCCATGGCATTAGTCACTATACGACAGCTCTTCACATGCCTCAACAAAATGGCATCTCCAAAAGACAACATAATTATCTTGTCGAAACTGGACTTACCTTATTTCATGATGCCTCTCTTCCACTTTATTATTGACCTTATGCTTTTCAAACCACAGCCTACCTCATAAATCATCAACCCACCTCTCTCCTTCAAAATATATCACCTTTTGAGGCCCTGTTTGGACAGAAGTCCTATTATCTCAAAATAAAGAAATTCGGTTGCCTCTGCTATCCTCTTACCCAGCCTTATAACACCCATAAACTTAAGCCCAAGTCCATTCCCTGTGTCTTTGTGGGTTACTCTCAGACCCAAAACGTGTATCGGTGTCTTGATCCAAAAGCCCACAGACTTTAGGTCTCATGGCATGTTCTATTTGCCGAAGATCAAACCCTTGGTTCTCTTGAGTCTTTCTCCTCTTTTGCAAGCACAAATCCCTCTGTGTCTCTCGATGCTCCACCTTCTCCTGATTGCACACTATTATTCATGCCTTCGCTTGCACCAGTGACTTCAAAAGGTGTCTCTGCCGTTGCCACCGGACCTCCAGGTAATCCCTGTATCTCTTCCTCTTCTCCTTTTGTGTCTTCTCCTAATACTATTGAATCGTCATTATCGATACCCTGTGAATCTGCAAAATCCTTACCATGTGTCGCCTCTCCCTCTAATTCATCATCTTCCTCTCCCAATGTTCTTCCCCTAGGGCAACTTGCTGAACCCCCTTCCCAAAACCCTAGGCCACACTGTATGGTTACTAGGTCTATGAATAACATATTCAAACTTAAACAACTCAACCTTGTAACCAAACATCCTCTTCCCGAAAGCCTGGAACCAACATGTGTGACCCAAGCTGTCTCCAATCCTCATTGGCGCACTGCCATGTCTGATGAATTTACTACCCTCATGGGACGTGTAATCCCGTAGGTTGTAAGTGGGTATTTTGGGTCAAGCAAAAAGCCGATGGCTCTATTGATCGCTTCAAAGGTTGACTGGTCACCAAAAGGTATAATCAACGACCTGGAATAGATTACAAAGAGACTTTCAATCCAGTGGTCAAACCTGCCACCATTCGCTCTGTGTTAACTGTTGCTACTATGAAAGGGTGGATTTTGAGGCAAATGGATGTTAATAATGCATTTTTGCATGGTGAGCTCACTGAGACTAAGTATATCATACAACCTCCTGGTTTTAAAGATATGTCCAAACCAGATCATGTGTGCCGGCTGCGCAAAGCCATCTATAGCCTTAAATAGGCTCCTCAGGTCTGGTATTCTTCCCTCAAGGAAGCTCTCCTTGCCCTTGGTTTCTTAATTCCAAGGCTGATTCCTCCTTGTTTATTTATAGTTGTGGCTCTATTACATGCTATTTTTTGGTATATGTGGATGATCTTATGATTGCTGGGAATGATTCAAAATTTGTGACTTCTATTATTCAGCAACTTGGAGCTTGGTTCTCCTTGAAGGATATGGGTAATCTTTATTATTTTTTGGGAGTGGAATTTATTCATGCTCTTGCAGGTTTATTTTTGTCACAACACAAGTATATTCATGACTTGCTGTCCAAAACCAATACAGTTGGTGAAAAGGCTGTTTCTACTTCGTTATCTACTAGTACATCCTTAACATTACATGATGGTACAGCTTCTGTTGACAATACTGAATTTCATTGTATTATTAGGGGTCCTCAATATCTTTCTCTCACTCAGCTAGATATATCATTTGCTGTTAATAAATTCTCTCAAAAGTCGGAGGGTGCTGTTGCATAAACTGGTTTAGGGTGCAACCGACCTTGGGATTCCTCACTCCTAAACCCTGATCATCAGCAAGGTACCGAAGAAGTCTGGTAGCAGCAGTAGCCAACATCTCAGGCTCATTCGGTGGTGGTTCTGTGGAGCCTTCAGGGTGCTCATTACGTCTAGTAACCGATGCCATTCTAATAACATCGTTCATGCAATGAGTATAACTAATATAATCATTCAACAATGAAGCACTCAATCAAGCAAAGCAATAATTAAAACATAATCATAAAGATCCTCGTGAACCTCGAGCTGGCCAGGAGTCGTCCTAGGTAATTTCTATCCTAAACTTTTTTCTTTTTTTTCTTTTTTTCTTTCTTTTTTAAAAAAAGGAGTCTACAGAATCTCTCGACCTGGGCTATGATACTAATTGTAACACCCCGTTCCCGTAGGATAGAGACGTTACTAACAAACATGACAAAATGTCTGGTAAAGTGACCCATTACTCTGAAATACCTCATTTATTGAAAAAAATTTAATTGAAAGGATATAAATAGTCTTGAAACTTGAAACTGAATAAAGCAAAACATGAGCTAGTCTTAAACAAGACTAGTTATTGAAATGACATAGAAGAAAACTTAATCCTTGTGTAAATGACACTTATTCATCTTTAAGTCTTTATACTAAAACTACTCCTGGCCATCCAGCTCTGCATCATCATAATCACTATCTGTGGCAATCAACATAGAAGAAAACAAAAAGACAAACAACAAAAATGAGTCGAATACTCAGTAAATAATACATCATACCGTAAAATACTATCTAGCTTAGCATAAATTTGATTTTTAAAGCCTTATCATAACTTTCATATAACATTCATGGATTAACATGAGTAGAAACATTCATAATCATGGCAAACATGAAGCATGAATGCATGAGTAACTTGTTTATCTTGAATTATACTTATTTCATGGTGAACCACGCTTGAGTCCATGGCACCACATAACTTGTCATGTAGTGAAACACGCTTGAGTCTGTGTTTCACTTAACTTGCATAACATGGAGTGAAACACGCTTGAGTCTTTGTTTCACTTAACTTGCACAACGTGGAGTGAAACACGCTTGAGTCCGTGTTTCACTTATCTTGCTTGACATGGAGTGAAACATGCTTGGGTCCATGTTCACTTAACTTGCATGACATGGAGTGAAACACGCTTGAGTCCGTGTTTCACTTAACTTGTGGTAACCACGCTTGAGTCTGTGGTATCGTCTTAGCATAACTGTGATAAACATGCTTGGGTCCGTGTTACCTTAAAATGTTTATCTTTCTTAATGCATGATAATTTTCTTGGACTTCATAGACTTTTCTAACATGGCATATTCTTGTACATGGCATGACATGGCATAACATGATATATTCTTGTAAATGGTATAGCATAGCATGACATGGCCTAACATGATTTAATCATTTTATGACATTTCATGGCATGCATGATCTCAGAACTACATGAACATGGCATACATGATCTGGCTATTTATTATATGGCATGCTTGACTTAAGTTATTGCATGAACAATACATGGCATACATGGTCCAAGTACTACATGAATGAAGCATGCATGATCTGGCTATTTTAATTCATAGAATACCTATCTTAAATTATTGTATGATCATATCATGGTTTCCATGTGATTTTAGTAACATTTAATCCATCAATTAACAATCCATAATAGCATAACATATATATAGGCTTACTTTCATGTAAATCATCGTAATTCATAGAAGTTCGTGAAAGCGATCTAACCTTAACTTGGCTCTTAGCGCGACGTAGATAACCATCAAAACCATATCATATTATCATACCCAATTATAATATTTACATTACGCATACATTTATATGATCATATTATTTACCTCTTAGCGCTGCTTCCCAAATCTCACGTCGTAGCTCGTGACCTATACGAGGCACTAGACGTTACTAAACTTTCTAGAAATGTGTCGTAGCAATCTAATTACTTAAAATGTTAACCATAGAGATAATTTAATAAATATTCAAATAAAAGATTACATAAGCTAATATTATTCCAAAACTCATATCATGATACTTAATATTTTGTGCAAACAAATAACTTAATAATTTTATAAAAACTAGTTAAAGGTTAATTGGAATATGAACTATGATAATAAGCTGAAACAATATAAATGTTTTCCATAAAAACAAGTCTGACTAATATATTTATTAAAGTAAAACAGTATGCTAATTTATAAAAAAAAAAACAACCTGCTTTACATAATAAATATTTTCTGGAAATAGAACAGTAAAACAAGCCTACCCAAATTAAACAAGTCCAGTTAAAAACTAAGTCTAATAGGTTTATTATAAAAAAAAACTAGGCCCGACACCCTTATAAAGGAAACTCTTGGTTAAAAGCCTTAAAGCCCAAAGGCCATAGTAAGAAAAGAATCTGGTTACGTTCAAAGGGTATAAGCGAAGGGTCAAAGGGCTTACAAGTAATTATGGAAGCAATGAAGGGGCTTTTTGGGATGTCTGGAACAAAACAATTAAAACGAAGCACTACACTTACGGAAGTGGCTCCCAGACGCAACACTTGAAGTCTGAAACCCAAAATAAAGACAGAACCAAATGGCTGTGAGATGCTTACCGAGAGGAAGATGAGGCAACAATGGCTCTGGGTGGCTAGGAGTGACCAGCAATGCCACTGGCCTTCTCAGAAAGGTGGTGCTACCCAAGAGAATGAGTGAGAGAGCTGGAGGGAGAATCTGTCTAGCCGACAGAATAAGGGGAGATAGGAGGATGGTGAACGGCAGTGGGCTTGCCGGAAAGGAGTGGGTTTGGAGGGGTAGGGCTGGTCGACAATTTCTGTTGTCGTGGGGAGGTGGTCCAGCGTCCTTTGTGGTCGATGAAAGTGGTTGGGAAAAATGGAGCCTATGCGTGTGAGTTTTTCTGCATATCTTTTGTGTGCGAAGAGTCTGAGTATATAGTGGGGTTTTATGGAGAAAGGTTTCTTATTTACGTGGTCTTTAGGAGGAGTTTAAATAGGATCTGATTTGGGTGTTGTTCTGATCTCAGAATCTTTTTGAAAAGAATTTGAAATCCATCCAATAAAAACAAAGAATACAAGATAAAGGAAACCTCTTTAAAACTCTACTTAATCTGGTTTATTATCTCATTTAACAAATAAATAATCATAAGCATCTGAAGATAAATAAATAAGTAATTAATAAAAAGAATAAATAAAATAATAACATAAATAAATAATTTCTAACTGAATTAATCTAAGGTCTTATTCTAGGTTCGTATGTTACAATCTCACATCAGCACCATCTCTTCTCTGTGACAATTTTGGAGCTACCCATCTTAGCTTCAACTATGTTCAACACTCACGCATGAAACATATTTAGATTGACATTCATTTTGTTCGTGACTTGGTTCAGTGTGGAGCTCTTCATGTGCGGCATGTGCGTACTCAGGATCAGCGTGTAGACCTGATGACAAAGCCTCTGTCAAGACAACGTACTGAAATACTTCGTCACAAGCTTCGACTTGCCAATGGCAGCACAATCTTGCGGGGGCGTATTAAGGAATGTTCCATGGACCAAGTTATTCTATAGATCAAGCCAAGACACAAGATCAGATTATGATTTCTGACCGTTATAATTCTTTCATTCATTGTAAATTATATTATTCCATGTATAGCACCAGCTATGTATTAGTCTAGCATAATTTCTGTACTTGCCTTAAATAATTCTCTATAACTAGTGTATTTAATAGATTGTATGCATCAATGAAAATTAAGGTGTTTTTCATTGAAACTGTGTGCAGTGTATTTCTCTTTAACTCTCATCTCATCTTATTATCTTAATATCTAAATTTCACAAACATAAATACTTTTTAATTTCAAATATTCTATTTTTTTTTATCTACTCATTTCCCAATCATTGCAACTTTCACAACCTTCCAAACAAAATACAAAAACCAATTCAACTTTTTCAAATCCTTGTTATGAACCTATTAGGTAGAACTCACCCTTGAAAACTGGCTTGCAAGGGAAGGTGCCTAGGGCCTTATAAACCACCAACCAATCTCATACTTGGTCGATGTGGAATCATAACAAACACCACGCTCTATAGCTGACGTCCACGACGGTCCCGATGCTCACACAGGCTGGCTGTGCGCTAGGTCTTTCCTAGTCCCGAACAAAAACTACCATGCCGACATCATCCTCCTATGTCGTACGATTGCAACTGTCGCAACATGGCCCATACATGGGGTGGCTATGATACCATTTGTTATGAACCTACTAGATAAAACTCAACCTTGAAAACCAGCTTGCAAGAGAAAGATGCATGCCTAGGGTTTATAAACCACCAACCAATCTCATACTTAGTAGATGTGGGACAAAAACAATCCCAAAACTCTATAAAATATATGAATTCTAATAATTTCATTGCTATTTATAGATTATATCATCTCATCTCATTATCCAAACGAGTGTCTTTATTTACTTTTTGTTAAATACAAGGTTAGCATGTGTAGTTTGTCTTGATATACAATTTGCTTATCTGCTTTTTAATTGAACTTTTGACTCCGAGTGGTTGTAATATCGAACAACGTTTGCTTCTTCATAATTTCACTAGCATACCATTAAAGACTCCACATCTTGCATAAATCTTGTAAATCCCCTAAAACCTGTTTCTTCTTTCTTTCTCGACGAGAACAGATCGTGAAGA
Source organism: Carya illinoinensis (assembly GCF_018687715.1). NCBI lineage: Eukaryota > Viridiplantae > Streptophyta > Magnoliopsida > Fagales > Juglandaceae > Carya > Carya illinoinensis. The sequence continues at coordinate 41,568,158 of NC_056756.1, forward strand.
GCGATTTGGTTCCCTTTATTTGCAGCATCGCCCAGATTTTAAAAGCAGATTGAATTTCTCCAGGTTTTTTTGCAACGCTAATTCAGATTTTGATCTTGTATTCGATTTGTTCTCTCATAGGAATTTCAAAGATGAGTTTTTTTACTTGCTATTACACTGAGACAAATTAAGTGGAACTTTGATACAGGAGTTGACGATCTTTGTCGAGTAATTAGGTGCTTATTTGACAGATTTTGTGGTTATACTAGGCCAAAATCATTGATCCTTCTAGAGTTTCAAAGTTGTGAAGTTTTTCTGCGCTCCACCTGTTTGACAGATTGTGCACAGAAAGTTTTGTTTTTTTCTAGCACACACCAGCTTATATTTTTCAACTCTAAGTTGCACACATTGCTAGCTGAATATTATGTGAGGAATCGGATATATGTCAAAAGTCAAATTTATTCTTTTGTTCTTCAAAGTAATGTAATTTTTTACAGAGCTACTATGTATGTCTTAAATGTTTGAAACCCCCTCTTATTAGATTGTGGATGGTATTATACATTCAGTTGTATATGTTAATTGTTTGATTTTGATGAATTTTTGTTCCGGCCTAATGTTTATCTTATGCAATTTAATAATCTATTAGAGGCAGAGGCCACTGTAAAAGGTAGAATTCCGAGAATTATGGGGTCAAAGTTTCATTTACAACTATCCGATGATCCAGTTTTATAAAACCAATTGTTTGCTTCCATCTTTCAAAAAATTCTACCCTGACCCCACTCAAGGTTTCAAAGCAGAATCAAGTGAAAGTCTGAAACCCTAGACAGAAAATTGGAAGTAGACGATGCAGCAGAGAAAATCAGCTTCTGGGAGACCTTCTGGGACAGATGGCTAAGATTTTTCCTATCGGATGGTCGTCGATTCACGTAAATCCTGTGCAAACCCTTAAGGCTTCTAACGAGGAGCATTATTGTTCTTCGCTATAGCTTTTCTATGTAAATAAAGAATAAACTAGATTTAAATTTTAATCTTATTTGGATCTTAGGGTATCAGAAGGTAGCTTCAGGAAAGTCTCGTCTCTCCTCTCTGATTTTCACCCAGGTACAGTACTCCCTCTCAATGTTTGCTTTCTACACCATTACCAATTATAATAATGTTTTATTTTTCTGTATACATTAAGGGTTTATGCATATGATACATGTAGATAGTGGCTCCTAATTTCTAAGAAACTTTGAACCTTCTTTTTTAAATTGTGCAGCTGATTTTTGAAAGTGGTGGATGTAGGAGCAAAAGTTTTTGGATTTTGTTTTTCTAGTTATAGACTTTATTTCTTTGAGCGTGTTTTTGTTTTTTTACGTAGAAATATTATATAACTCTGTTACCTGCATTATATCAATTGCCAGTTATTTGGCTAGATGGTTAAATCTTTATTTTAAACTATTTTTCTTCTTTCTTTCCTGATTGATGCGGGCAACAGGTTAATACCCATTTCCCATGGACAATAAAAGATTGTTGCTTTGACTAAATTGGATACAGGTTGATCTAGGTCAACAGATGGATTGATGATTGGATTCATATTGTAACTTCAGTTGCATAAGAAAAAAAAAAAAAAAAATAGTTTGATTTAGTCCACAGAAACTTGAATGGTGTTACCCAAGATGCACTAAGTTTGACTTGTGGAAGATTGGATATAGACTAGACCACTTCAGGTATTCTATGTTTTAAAACCTTAGGAGAGAAATTTTGGCTATTCAATTGAGGTGTTATAGTTCTTTGCTTTAATTCTATGATATTGCAAACAGTAGTAGTGGTGTTACATGCAAGTGATTACTCATATCATTTTTGTCAAGTGGCTACCTTTGTATTTTCTATTGATGGATTTGCATTGTTTACTACAGGCTGTGATTCAAATAATTGAAACTGTATGCACAGTTCAGTCAATCTCAAAGGACGATCCTGATAGAATTGCTATTTTCGCTGTTGCTGTTGGGTTTGTTTCTCTGATACTAGGGGAATTAGGTAGCTGACCATATTCTAAATATTTTTTTTCAAGCTACAATATACTTCGCATCTGTTTTCAATTGTTAGATATTTAGTCCTGTTGTGTTGTAGGTTGAAGACGTAGTTGAGTGGGTTTGTTAAAAATCTACATGGTTGGATCTTCTACCACAATACTTCTCTGGCTTGCTTGTCTTTTTAAGAGCAATTTTATGTTAGAGGTAAGAAGGTTTTTTTCTAACCAATGTTGGTTATTATCGAGAACTTTAAAAAGCAATCAAGAATGTTGAACGTTGAAAGAATCAAGGAAAAAAACAGATAAAGAAAAAAGAATTGAGCAAAAAAGGGTAGAGCAACAAGATAGAGTGACCTTTAAAAATTAGTTTTTCTTTTATATGACAGGATGGAGTTATTAAGTCAGAATCTGGAGTAATATATTAAATAGTTAAGAGGTCCTATCATTTGCATACATATCTGAGCTCATTATGGATATTGCATCCCATAAACACTGTCCTAATTTTAGTTGTTAGCAATGCACTAATGCCATGTAGGTCTCCAACTCTTTTACTTAGGAGATTTAGTACGAGAAATTATGATGTTTAACTATGCTGCTTTAACTTTGAGACTAAAAGCTTGTCATATGTTTGCTTTTCAAATATACTTCTTGTGAGTACAAGAAAACATCTCATTACCTGAATTTGGGGGTAAATAAAGTAGTTGAAGCATCACCAGTCATTGGATGCCACATAAACTAAATTTATACTTTTGCTCAGTCAACTTAACCACAGTGTTCACTAAACACAAAACCCCCTAACCACAATGTTCTAGTTTGATTGGCCTTTAAATGGAAGTAGTTAAATTGAAATCAGTTATTTTGTAGTTATCCATATCGTGCCATACCAACACCATAACATGAGCAAGCCAAGTCTCCCTTAGCTTAATAGATTTCTTTGGCTCTTGATCTCCTCCCCAAGTTTCACATTCTTTAATTTTGTAACTCCATGAATATCTGTTACTCAACAAACATTTGAAAAAATTGCCAATGGGTCGGGCTTTGTATGTTTCCAAATATCTGTTCAAATGTGCACGTTGTAGCTCTGTGATGTCATTGTGGTAGTATGTATAAATGACAGTAGTTATACTCTGATTAAATATGGGACATAATATACGTGTATGTAAAAAAGAGATGTGCTGCATGCTGTGAAGCTGCTAAGATGATTGCAATTAGTAATAGTAAATAATATAATCGAACTTGTGATTTATCACTTCTATCCTGTGGAAAGATTGTCTCATCTGTCCAGGCATTAATAAAGTCACATATCCCCGTTTGGATGTTAAGCTGAGTTGAGATGAGTTAAGTTTTTTATGAATAGTAGTAAGTTGATATGGTGGAGTGAGTTTTGCGGGGCCCACCTAAAATGAGTTTAGATGTATTTGAATGTTAAAATGAATTTTGATGTATTTATGAGAAGTTGAAAAAAGTTGTAAGTCCCATGTGTAAAGAGGTTGAGTTGAAAAAGGGTGTGGGTCCCACGTATAAAGAGGTTTTAAGTTGAGATGAGTTTAGTGATTTGAGAGTTGGGTGTTTGAATATTAGACTTAAGTTAAAATTAAACTAAACTAGTTGAACTTAGTTCAGTCCAACTCAGTTCAGTTCAGTCAATCTCCAAAAATGACTATGTCTATGGTTGGTGGAAACAGTTAGTTACTGTCGAACTTCGTTTGTTATTTCTGTTGAAATGCCCTGATTTTGTTTGAGATTTCTGAATAGGTTATCCGATATCCAAGTAAATGGGAAACAAAGAAGTTGGAACTTCTGGAGACTTCTCTTGTTCTATTTGGTGAGTTCTAATATATAATGCTGATTATATAATCATAACTAATGGTTATTTGACATCTAAACTGCAAGTTTAATCTCCTCTGTTGAACTTTCCCAGGGTTTCTGGTACAAGTATTTACAATTGGCACAACAACATCTCTTATAGGTAACATGTCCCCACCCAAAAGGGCCTCTTAACTGATGCTTGTAACTACAAGTGACTCCCCATGTCAACGGGTGAAGTTTTTTGGGTGCGTCATGATCCACAAAAATCACGAAAGACTTGATTTTATAGTTTTAGTTCTTTCATTAACTAGCTGAGATCCATCCTTAAGAAAGAATGTTGTAATTCCACACTCGCGCTCTGTAAAACAGCATATCGATCAATATAACAATTATTAAAATTTAAAATAGAATATTATGGTTAAGTTAGTAGTAAAAATAAGATTCAGTCCTCTTATATTTCTTAATGATGTCGTTTCTTTATTTTTTGTGGGGTTAAGTGTAGTTATATATGGTTGTGACTTCCGTGTGTACGAGACTGCAACTCATTGCGACAAAAAAAAAAAAAAAAAAAATCTCATGAAGAGCTTAGCCTCATCCTAATTGAAGAGCCACAGTACATGCGGAGGCTATCACAGATCGATCACAACCAACGCTATACATACAGACCGAATATTCCAAGCATAAAGTGAACGACAACAGATTATATGATGCCGCAGAAGCATCCACACACTATTTTTCTTATGAGTTAATGCACGTATGTACAACTAATATACATTAATATAATCTCACTATTTTAATTCTTTAAAAAAAAAAATTATCACTATAGAAAATATGTTTTGTATGGATACATAAGGGAAGGGAGTATTACGTACAAAAAATGGGATAAAATGTAATTGAATTTTTCTCCCATAAATTACCATATTTTCTCCGTTTTACTTGTAAACTTAAATTCCCTATAATCTTAGACTTCATTTTGAAATTTCTGTATCAGTTTCTTATTTTTCGAAGTTTCAAAAATTAGGATTTATTCGAATGAAGTAATAGTTCATGTAGGGGTAGGCAGCGGGGCACTGCACCGCACCACATCCACCCGCCCTCCACCACTCTACTCTATCTGGGCAGCACGGGCTACTTTGCTGTTGGATGTGGGGGTAGGGTGCCCTACCTGCATCCTTGAAAGGTAGTGGGGTTGGGGGGCGGGCTGGGCCTATGTCCCTCCCCCCTCCCCAAAAAATACCCTGCATCGTGACCCACCCCTACAACACAATCCAAAATATTTATAATTATATATAAATATATATATTTATTAATAAAACAACATCATTTTGGAGTTAGGTTTATTAACTTAAACCTAAGCCCCCTTTCTTTTTTCTCTCTCTCTTTCATCTTTGGTTCTCTCCTCCCCCCTTCTCGGTCGCTATCTCTCTCTCACTCTCACTCTCGCCACTGCGCCTCCTCCTCCTCCTCCACTTTTTCTTCTTCTCCTTAAAGGATGAAAGGTCATGTAAACCCATGGTCATGAATGGCTGTGGGTTTGCGAAAGGAACCACGGCCATGGATGCGATTCTTTGTAGAGTTTGAACTCATATATGTTAGGCTGTATTTGGATGCTATGGTAATCTCAAATTATTTAAGTTGATCTATAAATAGTAATATTTTGTATATCCTATTAAGATGTGTTTAAATATAAATAAGTCGAGATATGTGTTTGAATGTATAAAGTGGATTGAGATAATTTTTAACTTTTATAAGAAGTTGAAAAAGTAATGGGTCTCATTAATGATTGATTTGAGATGAGCTGAAGTGATTTTTTGGGATGCTTAAGTTTACTAGTTTAGGATTATTTTTTTTTCCCAATTTGTTGTAATTTGTAATTTGGATTTTTTTAAGTGTTTTCAATTGTGACAGTTGTTTATTTGACTTGGGTGGGCAGTGGATAGAGAGGCAAACAGACCAGGATCTAATTCAACACCGATATTCGAATGTGGGACTCTGTCTAATATGGAGTTGGATACGAAGAGCCAAACCACCCCCAACCGCCCATGCCAGGGGCGGGGTGCGAGAAGTGCACACCCTCACCCCTAAGTTCATGCTCGAGAAATTATAAATAATCTAAAAATAAGAAGGAAGATGTTACCAAGGTAGACACGTGCATGCACTTTATAGGATGGCACATTGGGCCAATGGACGATTGGGGCCTCACCGATCTTATCTAACCAACGGTCCATTAATATTTAAACGGCCGGCTTCTCACATACCTTCAAATTCAATTATAAAACCTCTTTTTATTTTTAAGTTTAATAATTTGGAAATACATGTTTTTTTCAAAAAAAAAAAACATGGAAATGCATGTTTGAAGACGACGGTTGTAATTATTCTATAACAAATGCATTTCCAAATTATTAAAACTTACAGGTGAGAAGTAGTAGTCAACTTAGTGTTGAGAAGAGTTGAAGAGCAACTGATGATTAATAATTTGATGCATCGATCACAGACCAAAATTGAATGATCAGGTAAAGAATTCAGTTGATTTTTGACTGTCACTGCATGCCGTATATATAGTGTTGCTCTTGCTCCGTAAGAAAGTAGAAAAATTTCTCTCTTAATTTTATGTGTCTGATCTCTTGATTAGTGAAGCATGGTTTCTAGCAGTAACTGGTTTGAACTATTAACAAAGAAAAAAAAAAAAAAACAGAGTTAGATGATCATACTTTACCTTCAATAGCTACAATAGTATAAAAAAAAAAAAAAAAAAAAAAAAAAAAAAAAAAGGAAGTATATACATAAATTAAAATCCATGAAAAATAAAAGAAAATTAAGGTACTTTAAATAATTTCATATATGGCCAATAATTAGCGTAACAAACAATCTACTTTTGAAACAAAGCCTAACTCTTGTGGCAGTTAAGACAAATATAAATGATTAAATTTAACTCTAACTATTAATTTCAACTTTTGGAACAATTGATGATTTTGTATGGTAGTAAAATAGAAATCTTAATCTTGAATCTTGGCTCTACACTTCATCCATTTAATTAAATATGAGCCTATAACCTGCGCAATGTGCAGATCGTTATTTCTACTGAATTTTATAATTTTAAATAGTATTTTATACATGATCCCTTTCACAACTATTAAAAAAATTGTATATCAAATATATATAAAATAGAAAATGAATATGTAAAAGAGTTCACTTTACTAATAAATATTTCATAATCAATTTATAATATTAAAAATGTAATATATATATATATATTAAACAATGTAAAATAGATTTCAATTGAAAGATCCAACTGTTTCAACTGTTTATATACAGATTTCACAAATAAATGTTTTTATACAGATTTTCCAAGGCTCGAATAAATGTGTATGTTTATATACATTCAATACCGGAGGGAAGAATTCTCTTTGTGACTATACATTCAATAAGAAAAGCATTCGGTATTATAGCTAGGAACTATATACATAGGCTCGTATAGCTTAATAAAATAGCCCACGCACGTTCCTAGCTATGCATAAACAAACCCTCGCACACATTATATACATGCATACATACAGATCGATAGATAAATGAGGACGTACTCATGTGGTTTATGTTTGGCTTTCAGTTTGCACCCTTTTTTTTTTAAACGTAGCTTTCAATTATAAGTAGTATGAAAAAGATGCAATGATCAGTAATTGTCAAAAATTAGACAACATGCAATCATGCATCGAACAAAATGATCTGTGATAGAGTTTGAATGTGCACAGATGTATGTTGCGAAGGAAACAATTATATTGCCTTACAGAAAATACACAAATCAGTATCACATATATACAAGACTTTCCAAATCTATTCTAGGAAAGTAGGGTAAAAATAAGACCGTATCTTCTAACGGTTACAAGCTTAAAACAGAGTCAACTTTCCTTAATGTTTCCTAGCTAATACAAGCTTGATTATTGACAGATTTGCTGCTGTTAAAATCTTCAGCTTGATTTAAGGAATTATCCTTTATACGCCCCCGCAAGATGGAGTCACCATCGGTTACTCCAATCTTGTTTCTAAGAGATTCAGTTCGCTGGCGTGAGAGGGGTTTTGTCAACAGGTCAGCTAGCTGATCTTGGGTGTGGACATGATGAACTTGAAGGGTACCTTTTTGCACAATATCACGCACAAAATGTAGGTCAATCTGAATGTGCTTCATCCTTGAATGTTGAACTGGATTGAAACTCAGATGCGTTGCTCCCAAGTTATCACATAAAAGCTTTGGAGAGTTTGAAATAGAGAATCCAAGTTCAGCAAAGAGAGCTAGAAGCCATAATGTTTCAGAAGCAGCATTGGCAAGGGCTCTATATTTAGCTTCAGTAGATGAGCGTGCGACAGCCCGTTGTTTTTTTGAACTCCAAGAAATAGGATTAGAGCCAAGAAAACATATATAATCTGAAGTGGATTTTCGATCATCAAAGTTACCTGCCCAATCAGCATCTGAGTAGGTGAGAAGATTGGATGTTGAGCTCCTGCGAATATGAATCCCATGGAAAATGGTATGCTTCAAGTAGTGAAGTAACCTTTTTGCAGCTGACCAGTGAGTTGTTGTGGGCTTATGCATAAACTGAGACAACTTGTTAACAGCAAAAGATATATCCGGTCAGGTGAGTGACAAGTATTGCAAAGCCCCAATTACACTTCGAAATTCAGTGCTATCAAATGAGGAGGTGCCATCAATTAGCTTGAGTGCAGTGCTGGTTGACAGGGGAGTGGTAACATCTTTTGCTCCATGCATATTGGTCTTTGTCAATAAGTCCCTAATATATTTATGTTGGGACAAAAAAAGACCTGTTGTAGTGGGAATAACCTCCATACCCAAGAAAAAGTGTAGCTGCCCCATATCTTTTAAGGAGAACCGAGTGCCAAGTTGAGCAATAATGGATGAGACAAAGCTGTGATCATTTCCAGTGATAACCAAATCGTCTACATACACCAAGAAGTAGCAAGTGACAGAGTTGGTTTTATAAATGAACAAAGAGGAATCTGCTCTTGAATTCTCAAAACCAAAGTCCAGAATGGCACTTTTTAGAGCTGAATACTATGCTCTTGGGGCTTGCTTGAGGCCATAGATGGCTTTGTTTAACCGACAAACATGATTAGGTTTTGTATCATCTTTGAAACCCGGAGGTTGAATCATATATACATCCTCAGTCAACATACCATGCAAAAACACATTATTGACGTCAAGTTGTCGCAATAACCAACCTTGAGTAACAGCAAGAGTTAAAACAGTCCTAATAGTAGCTGGTTTCACAACTGGGCTGAAGGTTTCCTTGTAGTCCAAACCTGGACGTTGGTTGAAGCCTTTTGCAACTAGTCTCGCTTTAAAGCGATCAATCGACCCATCAGCTTTTCTCTTAACCCGAAACACCCATTTGCAGCCAATGGGGTTACAGTTTTTGGGTGGAGGAACTAATACCCATGTGCCGTGTCTCATTAGAGCTGTAAGCTCCTCAGACATGGCATGTCTCCAGTGAGGATCAGTTAGTGCTTGACTCACACAGCTGGGTTCAATGGTATGGGGAATAGGATGTTTGGTGACAGCATGAAATTGCTTAGGTTTGTAAATTTGGTTCATCGACCTGGTGACCATGGAATGTGTTCTTTGTGGTTGAGATACATTCGGAACAGTAGAACCAGGTGGTGAACTTGGTGTGAAACTTGGAAGTTCCGTGTGAGTGTGTGTAGGAGAATGGCCCGTGGAGGGCAAATTTCCGTTTGTTTGTTGGGAAGGTCCAATCGGGTGGGTGTGAGAAACAGGGGCATCCGTGTGGTTTGAGGGTGAGAAACCCTCATCCGGATGCAGAACCAGTGGAGAAGAACATGAAAAATGTGAAGGTAACGATTCAGAAACAACAGGGGGAAGATCAGATGCATTACCTGAAGGTGATGCGGAAGCAGTGGCACGATCCGAGTTCACTGGTGGCGGTCGCGGCAGAGTGGGCACACGGATGAGTGGAGCAGCAGTCAAGGACGACAAAGGGGATGGGTCACGCACGGTAGAGGGAGTCTGAAAAAGGGTTTGGGTTTCATCGAATGTAACGTGACGGGAGAGATAAAGTCGGTTGGTGGATAGATCTAAACATTTGTAAGCATTCTGAGTTTGAGAATAGCCAACAAACAGACACGGAATGGCTTTTGGTTGAAGCTTATTGGTGTTATACGGTTTTGTAAGTGGAAAACAAAGGCATCCAAACTTTCTTAATTTGAGATAATTTGGATGTTGATGAAATAAGACTTCAAATGGGGTTTTGTTTTGTAACAAAGGGGTGGGTTGCCGATTAATAAGATAAACGGCTGTGGAAAAGGCATGGGGCCAATAAGATAGTGGGAGAGAGGCATCATGTAAAAGAGTGAGACCGGTCTCAACTAAGTGACGACGACGACGTTCAGAGACTCCATTTTGTTGAGGGGTATGAGGGGCAGTGGTATAGTGGCTAATCCCATGTATAGAAAAATAATTTTTAAGAGCAACAAATTCACCACCATTATCTGAGTAGATACTTTTGATTTTGGTTTGAAATTGGTTTTCAACAAGGTGTTTAAATTGAGGAAAGATGCTGCTTACACCAGATTTAGTTGCCATGGGATAAAACCAAATGTATTTGGTAAAATGATCAACCAAAATCAAATAAAATCTGGACCCATCAAGACCAACGGTGTTTGAAGGACCCCAAACATCAGTGTAAATGAGATCGAGTGGTGCATGACTTTGAAAACTTGTTGGACGAAATGGTTGCTTATGAGCTTTATTGATAGAACAAGAGGTACAAAGATTAGACACTTGGTCTTTGTTTTTTATTGGAAGCGAAAAAGAATTAACAAGATGTCGAACAATTTTTTGAGACGGATGTCCTAGACGTTTGTGCCACCCATCAAGTGACGTCCGTTCATGCACATTTGCAACCATTTTTGGAGAGGATACCAGTGAGTCCGGAAGCGTGTAGACACCATTTTCACATGCACCTTTGAGTAGAATCGCCCCCGTGATCTGATCCTTAACAAGAAAGAAAGAGGGGTGAAATTCAACAAAAACATTATTCTGGGTTGTGAAATGGTGAACAGAAATAAGATTTTTGCAAATACTTGGAACACAGAGGGTGTCATGTAAATGAAATGTGTGGGTGGGTGAATGAAATACCAAAGAACCAATGTGTGAGACACGCAAACCTGATCCATCACCAATGACAACTTCATCGGTTCCATCATATTCGGAATGGACAGATAAATTTGCAAGATCACCAGTAATATTATGAGATGCAGCTGAATCAATAAGCCATTTAGTGTCCTTGGCTTGGGAGGTAGAAGCACAATTAACTGTTGCTTCAGAAAAATTCAACCGCGGGCAATACTTAGCAATATGGCCTAATTGATCACATATTTGGCATTTAGGTTGATACCTGCGCTGGCCATTGGATTTATTGGGCCTTTTATTGTCCCGTGAATTGCCAGTGTTGCGAGTTGGGGCCGAAGTACCATCAGATTTAGAATGGCCTCCTTTGCTTGACTTGGTAAAACCTCTGGAGCCATTACTTCCAGCCGAAGGATTGGGAAAAGACCTGCGATGGGAGAAGTTTGCTGTAGCGATGAGCTGCTGCGTGCTGGCATCAAGACGACGCAGGTAGGTTTCATGACTCACAAGCAAATCATGAAGCTCCTCAAACGACAGTGGACGTTCCCTTGCACGGATAGGTGCAGCGATTTCTCGAAAATCTGGTCCCAAACCATTCAGAATGTAGAGTGTAAGATCGTCCTCCGAAATCGGGTGATCAATGAGTGCAATCTCATCGGCAAGAGCCTTGACAGTGTGCATATAGTCTTGAATCGACCGATTATCTTTCTTGATCAAGGTAAGTTCCTCTTTTAGTTGCATGGCACGGCTACGAGACCGGCTTGCATACATGGTGTTTAATTTGCACCATGCGGCTTGAGATGTTGTAGCAGCGGAGATAAATGGTGTTATGGTGGGTGTGGTGGATGCTAGGATAGCACTGAGGATCAGCTTGTCTTGCCGGACCCAGTGGGATTTTTGAAGAGAGGAAATAGAGGAATCATTTGGGGAGGGGCATGGTTTGTCACCAGTAACATAGTCGATGAGATTGTAGCCAATAAGTAGGGCTTCAAACTATGCACGCCACTGAGGAAAGGTGGATGGAGTGAGTTTTTCATTGATTTGGGTTGCAATGTTTAGAACAATGAGTGGAGCATCTATGGAGGATTGCGGATTTGTGATAGGAGGAGGAGAAGTTTCAGAGTTGGGGATCGAATGCTCGGTGGAGTGGGGCTCTACTGATACCATGATAGAGTTTGAATGTGCACAGATGTATGTTGCGAAGGAAACAATTATATTGCCTTACAGAAAATACACAAATCAGTATCACATATATACAAGACTTTCCAAATCTATTCTAGGAAAGTAGGGTAAAAATAAGACCGTATCTTCTAACGGTTACAAGCTTAAAACAGAGTCAACTTTCCTTAATGTTTCCTAGCTAATACAAGCTTGATTATTGACAGATTTGCTGCTGTTAAAATCTTCAGCTTGATTTAAGGAATTATCCTTTATAATCTGTACCTATTTTTGCGAACGTCATGTACAGCCTCCTTTTTTTTCACCTCAAATCCAGAAAATGCTGCTCGACCCTCTATTACTCGAGGCTGCACATATATAAGATATTCAAAAGCAAGTAGATCTAGCATTTGAATTATGATAAAAAAATTACATGCCATCAATGAACAAAGAAACTTCAACACTCACTGCTTTATCCTGATCAAGATCATTCACGATTTCAAACTTAGGGTTATATATATATAAAATCAACAGTTTGCTCCCAAAGCAATGGAATTTTAGCCCCTGAACGGTCTACACAATGCATGCAATTAAATGGATAAATAACATGAGACAGCTCAGGTCGATGCAACATGCAATTACCACAACACAATTTTAAATCGAATCTCACGTCGTGGCCTCCCCCATGCCCAGTCCGCACGCAGGGGCTCCTCGCCACACAGCCGCATTTTTGAACCACCTCAGGAAAAGCAATCCACCAAAGCCCAGCCAGCACCCAATGCCAAACACCATAGAAACCACCCCCAACAGCCATATTTCTAGCCCCTGTTTTGCACTCACAAAAACAGAGCAAAAACGACGGTGAATCCTTGAATGTTTCATAATATAGAATGTGTTAAGCAAATTGTATTTTCAGGAAATTATAATATTTTCATAATATTTCATAATATATATCCAAATTGTGTTAAGCACCTTGTACTCTAATTGAATGAGAACGACGTTGTCTCTCTTAGACACTTAGACACTCTGATTGAATGGCAAGCACCTTCCACACACTTCGGCACTCTTCCACAGCAGAGGTTTCCGTGCCAGTATGAAGACGGGTTCGACGCGTTGAGATTCATCGACGAAATGGACAGCCACGATCTAACTGCCAACTCTGATCTTGGGCATTGTTTCCTTGCCGGAGAGAGTGCCGGAGGGAATCTGGCCCACCATGTGGCGGTCAGGGCGGGCTAGTACGACTTCAAGCGGGTGAATCTCCTTGGGCTCATTGCCATACAACCAATTTTTGGAGGGGAAGAACGGGTGGAATAGGAGATGGAATTTTCCCAGGGTTTGGTTTTGTCATTAGAGTTGACAGACTCGTTTCAATTCTCTTTGTGAATTCTGAAACCTTTTGATCGTTGAGTTTATATACAGATTTTTGTATACAAACGCGCGTTGCAAACGACGCTCTTCGGGGGACTTTGAAGTTGGAGATGAAACGGCAGACAATTGGTCGGTCAAGTCGCTGGAGAATTGGACGGAGAAGGAGACTTCGTTGGTAGCGTCGATCCCTGTGCTTGCATGTCGTGTTTACGTAAGATTGTCTTCCTATGAATATGCGTAGGTTTCCGAGGAGAATTTAAGGATTATATAGAGGGAGAAGAGTTTGAAAGTGCAAGAAATTTAAAAGCTGTTTCGGGCGGAAGCCATCACGATGATTGGTGAAATGGTTTATAAACCAAAAATGCATGTTCTAAAACCGAAGGGCACGGAATGAATGACACGTTGGAAAACCCCAACTTGGCTTTTATATATAGTAATAGATTTTACATAGAATGTCCTACTTAATGCAACTTTTGGAGAGAGAAATTAACCATACCGCTGTATAAATGACCCAGTATGCCACGAAAAGCTGGTTCGCCAAAGAAAAGAATAAAAGTTAGCAGTTGGAATTATCGACTAAAATCAATTCATCATCACAACAATTCATCCAAGCTTTTTATTGTGATCAATTTTATTTGAGATAAAAATTAACCTCACCATTGTAAACCCAAAATGGTGTTCCAAGGATTCCTGGTTGACAAACAAAAGATAAATATTGTTAGCGGTAGGAAACATTCCTATATATTATAGGGGTGGGGTATGGGCCATATATAGGCCTAAATCATGCAATATTACGGAAAGCTCACCATAATTAAACCGAGAGTCTCACAAGGCTCATATCATACACTCACCCTAGCCACAATAAATCATGATAAGCGTTTTTGTGCTGCATTTGGAATTTTGGATTTGAACTTTTAATCGGTTTTGACTCTGATAGTATTTGAAAATTTCGAAGAAAATAGTTTGATTTTATAAATATTCTCATTTCTTTCTTTTCAAAAATTATCTTCTTTTTTTTTCCTTTCTATTAATCCTGTTTTCAAATTTCCAATCGTTAAATTTCAATATATATATATATATATATATCCATCCATTTTTAGCAATCACATTCAAAATATATATATATATATTGTACTTTCCTACTTCAACAAAGTGGAGACAAGAAGAGAGGTGCCTGGGAGCGGAATGAAAGACAATACCATTACAAATAATTTAAATGGAAGAATATGTTTCATACATATTTTTAATAATTTATTTTATTATTCTTTGCTCAATAATGTAAACATATAAAACTGTATTTAAAAACTAAGGTTGGCTTCTGTCAAAATTAGGTTTAATCCACAAAAATAATAATAAGTCCATTTAAATAATTGAACGGGATAATAACAACTATATGAGTATCTACCCTTTACTTTAGTACTCTTGTTTAGAAAGTGTTAAGTAACTAAGCCCATCATTTATTTATTTATTTAAAAGAAGTGAAGCGCATGTATTGGGTGTTGGGCTTTGAGAGAGAGAGGGAACGAACATGCTTTGAGGTTTTCCACACTTTTTGGTGGGTGGCCTTATTCTGTTGGGCCATGAGGCATATTTAGGCTTACTCATCCGGGTTCCAACCCGAAAATTCGGGTATACCCAACCCAGAACCCAGATTTCAAATCCAAGCCGGAACCCAGATCGGGTTAACCAGGGTTAGAAACGGGCCGAATCCCAGATGAATCCGGATTTTTCAAAACTCGGATTCCGGCTCCGGATTGAACCCAGGTCTTTTTTTGGTTTTAACCCATATAAAAGCCTAAATGTATATCCAATATTTTCACATGTAGCTCTGTTTTTTTAATAAAAAATAAAAGAATAAATTTGATTGTGCCTTTAGATGTTGAAAAATATCATCAACTCCTACATCAAAATTCCATTTAATTTGCCTCACAATAAAAATGCCTGTAAAACCAAAAAAGATTCCAATATTCATCTATGCAAATATACATGCATTACAATACAATCTACTATATATTATATTATATTTTATTTATACATTACATTACAAACTACTAAATTACAATATATAAATTACAAAATCAGCGATTTAATTTCCACACCAAATAGCAACTTCAAAGTGATTGGCCTGAAAGTGATCCTGCAAAAAATAAAATAGAATGAAATGAGCAATTTACAAATTGTAAATCTTGCTTTACCTTCCAGCAAGACCTTCCTGATTTCCTCCATCTCCAACAGTTATGTACACTGGAGCTGATTCATCAGGTACAAGATAACGATCACCGCTTGACACATTGTAATGTATATTCCAGATGCGAATACCAAATAGGAAAACATCTCTTATTGATATGGGTTTAGCTAGTGATGCCCATCATCAATTGCAAAGCTACGATCATTATCATAACTCATCTTTCCAGCTTGTCTAAAATAAAATCTCAAAAGAATTGTTTGCATATAAATATCTTGAAAAAGAAAAGGACAATATTTTATTTTGTTCAATTTTACAGATTGTCTACAAAGAGCTCTCTAATTATTTACATATTGATGCTCATAGAAATGATTTTTTTGACAAATTTAAATATATTGTGTGTGAGAGAGAGAGAGAGAGAGAGAGTTAGATATATATATATATATATATTTTCCTATATGTCGCTACAGTTTGAGCTATTAAATTATGCAATTAAAACTAACCAAAACTAGAATTAGAACTAATCTTAAAAATTGATTTATTTGAGTAGCTTGGGAAATAGATTCTTCCATTCCAAATATCAAGACCTCAACATTTTTGCTACTTCGAATGAGAGAATAGGTCATTTGTGAGGGCATACCACAAAGGAAATTAGGGATTTATGGCATGCACTACCCAAAAAAGGTGATGTGGGAAGAGGAAAACATATATAGATCTCTAACTTCTAGAATCTACGAGAGTCTTCTTTAAAAATTATTATTTTCATAAAAATTATATGGCTTTTGCTTTTTTAGCCATGAAATCTAATTATTTTTCTTGTACCATAAGTTTTTATTGTCATATCGATCAGACCAAACAAATCAGACAACAAATAATGTAATCCAAAAATAGCCTTACTGCTTTACGACCTTCTGAAGGATGGCCTCCAAACACGCCCCCTAAAATTAAACACATGTAAAGGTCAAATTTTGCCATCATGTCGTACTAGGCTTCCTCAAATAACAACCAGACAGCAAATTCTGCTATCCCATTAGAGAAAGATCGTTGCACGGTCCAAATTTGTAGATAAACAAACGTACATTGTATGTGAAGTAGTAGTAATCTTGTAAGTAATCTATTTTGTGCAAAATAAACATTAAACTTGTAAATAAATACAAACTCACTCGGAAAAATAAACTGCTCTTAAATATAAAATATAATTTGTTGATAATTAAAAAAAAAAAAATCAAACTCACTTAAGTTTGAATAAAATTAAACAAATATAATTTGAATTTGTTTACAAAAGCTTATAAATTCTTAACATTTTCCAACTAACTTCCTAGATATCGATGGGTCGCACGAAACAATATCCATATTGCTCCGTACGTTACCCGTACTGTTGATTTTTCTAGTCGTTGGCATGCTTCTTCACGCCCATGCACTAGTGCATGACCTACGACTTGACCGTGGACCCAATGACTTTTTCTTTATTTTGATTTAGATAATCCAAAACCACATATATAGTATTCAATCAGCTAACAAGTGGTGGCCGGTCTCACATTTATAAATGAATACTGCTACAGCTATAAAAAAATTACATAAAAATAATTACATAAATTGACGTAGTTTTATATAATCTATTAAATTTACTTTATAATAAAAAGTAACTTTAAAATCTGTGTAATCAATTTGTGACTAGAGTATTTTCCTTTATAAATTACTAGATATATATGGACACATGGAAGCCAGCCTGCCTGATCAAGTTCTTAATTAGAATGCTACTAAAATACGAATTTGTAATTAAGCATTATTTATTTAATTTATCACATTAATAATTCGTTAGTCTTCAAAGACTAGATCATAAGGATTTGTTTTAAAATTATTATTTGTATACAATAGAAAATTAAGCAATATGTTTCACATTATTTGTCTGATGTAATTGCAAGTACTGGTAGACCACAACATTATAATCAATGTCGTCCCATAGAAGACAGGCCGTACCACTATATATATATATATATTATTCCGGCGGGATATATATAATTTTATAAGTGCATGATCACTAGAGTTTTATTTATATTGGATTGAACTTTCAATAATATAATAATTTTGATCTCATTCAGGAAATTATAATAACGTCATTGCTATATATCAATATATAAATAAATGAATATTAAAATCATTGCTACAAATATATAAATAAATGGGCCAGGTTTAAGAAAATGAAACACCCAGCTAGGGTGAAAATTGTACATTACCTGTCCATTACTAATTGATGATTTTTTTTTTAGAAACAAACATCTTCATTTGAGATAAACAATTACAGATACTTACGAAACCATAGGGTTTGAGAAAAAAGCCTGGAATACAATCCCACCACATTTAAATATTTTCAACTCTCCAAACATTTCTAACAAGCTGATGAGCTGCCGCCATATTACCATCTCTATACACATGAGTAAAAGAACAACTTGCAAAACAATTACTCAACCTTTGCACTTTAGTAAACAGATTACCAAGCATTGAATTCAACATATTATTCTGCTGCAAAGATTGGACTAACAATAAGCAAACACTCTCTATCTCAATATGCAAAATACCCATAGTGGAACACAATTGCATGCCTCTGAAAACTACAAGTAACTCAACTGCTTCTGGCTCATCCACCTTTGATTCAAGTTTAGAAACAGCCATTACAAATTTTCCCAGATGAATCATATAGAATAACACCTACCACTGCCTTATGTAGATCTAAAAACATAGCTCCATCAGTGTTGAGCTTAAGTACACCAGAAGGAGGAGGCTTCCAACTGAAATGATTTCGAAGCTGAACGTGGGATTTAATAGAAACAGATTTGTAACTATGCATAAGCCCCAAAGAATGAGTGATTACATGTGGAGGGCTCAAGCTAGTGTTGTCAAATTCCAACTAATTTCATCTATACCAGAAGTCCCAGGCAAGACAGAAAAATGGGCCAAATTATTGAGGTCCTTTCCTTCAACAAACTGTATTACCAAATCAGAGAAGGTAAGAGGTGTAAAATTAGCCATAAAAGGAAAGTACTGAACCCATGAATCTCGAAGTTGGCTACAACTAAACACTTCATGTATAATATTTTCAATAGAATGGAAGCAAAACCTGCATGTAGCTTTTGTGATCACCTATTTCTACACCAATTTATCCTTTGAAGGTAGACTATCTTTATATGCACGCCATGCAAACACTTTTATCTTATTAGGGACAGGCAACCTCCACAGAGCTTTCCATAATCTCTGCTGTCTCCCCATTGAAGAGGACTCTATTGTAGCCAAAATAGTTTGGGACATAATAAGCTTATAACAACTTTTCATTGAAAACTGCCCGCTCCTTTCTTGACTCCAAATCAATTTATTAGCTGTACCTTCTGGAAAAACCATGACTTTCATAATATCAGCCACTAACATTGGATTGAAGAGAGTTCTAAGCTTTTGAAGATCCCACCCCCTAGTGTTCTCATTAATAACAGATGCCATTACAACATCCTTGTTCTGCACTTCTGACCCGAGCTCTAGACCCAAAGACCTATGACTTGGAACCCCCCATCGATCATGCCATAAATTTGTAGTCTTCCCATCACCAATCGTCTATGTACATCCCTCCCTCAACCATCTCTTAGCCTCCCAAATACCCCTCCACGTATATGATGGACAACACCCCAAGCTAGACTCAATAAAATTTGACTTAGAAAAATATCTAGATTTGAGTAGTTTATGTAAAACAGAATCCTCATTTTGCATTAACCTCCACCCTTGCTTTGTGAGAAGAGCAAGGTTGAAATTTCTAAGATTCTTAAAACCCATCCCTCCTCTAGCCTTCCCTTCACACAAGTTTCTCCAACTAATCCAATGAATCCTTCATTCCTCCTTCTTTTGCCACCACCAAAACTTGGACATTAGGCCCTCTATTTCTAAACAAAAACCAGTTGGCGATAGTAAGCAACTCATGGAATAAGTTGGAATCGATACTACAATAGCCTTTATCAAAATCTCCTTGCCCCTTTGAGACAACAACTTTTCTTTCTAACGTTGTAACTTTTACCAAACTCTTTGTTTGATAGCCTGAAATGCCCTTGATTTTGATTTACCAACTATAGGAGGTAACCCAAGATACTTCTCATACTGTTGAATATCACCATTACCCCATAGTAATCGAATCGCTTGCCTTAACTCCAGCCCCACAATACTACTAAAGACCATTGAAGTTTTCTCCGTATTAATTTTCTACCCTGAAACCCTCTCATAAACATCTAACATAGCTTGCACTCTCTTGTTATCCTCCACATTAACCTTGTAAAAAATAACACTATCATCCGCAAATAACAAATGATTGATGTTGGGGGCATTCCTACAAATTTTAAGCCCTGAAATATCATTTCTTATCCCAGTTGCATTCAACAAGGAGGTATGCCCTTCAGTACAACAGAGAAAGAGATAAGGGGACAAATGATCCCCTTGTCTCAATCCCCTACTAGGAAAGATTGGCCCTTTCATTCTCCAATAACCAACACAGAAAAAGAGACTGTTTTAACACATAGCATCACCAATGAAATAAAAAGCTGACTGAAACCCCATTACCTCCATCACCTTTTGGAGAAAACACCATTCAACTCTATCGTAGGTCTTACTCATATCCAATTTCAATGACATATACCCTTGTTTCCCCTTCTTCTTATGCTTTGAAAAGTGCACCAATTCATAGGCAATTAACACATTATCAGTAATTAAACGACCAAGAACAAAAGCACTTTGACTCTCTCCAATAATGCTAGGTAAAATAGCTTTCAAACGATTGGAAATAACTTTAGAAATGAGTTTATATGCCACATTACACAAACTAATAGGCCTATAGTCAGCAACAACAGTAGGACATTTTTTCTTTGGAATGAAAGTGATGTATGTATGATTAAGAGATGGAGGAAAATAACTTGAATTCAATGCCTCTAACACAGCTCCCTGTATAGAAGGTCTCACCACATTCCAATATTTTTGAAAAAATGCTGGGGACATCCCATTAGGTCTTGGAGCCTTGGATGGGTTCATTTTAGAAAAAGCACAGAGCATTTCAGCTTCAGTATACCTTTAACTTAGCTCCTTATTCATAGCTGGTGTTACTCTATCAGCAAGCACTGCAAGAAATTCAATAGATCCCCTTAGATTGGAACTTTCAAAGAGATTCTGAAAATAGTCTAAAAGAACCTTATCCCTCTGTGCACCAACTTGCCAAACCCCTTCCCCATCTTTTAGTCTTCCCAACCTGTTTTTTCTCCCCCTCTAAGATGCCTTCATGTGAAAATACTTTGAATTTTTGTTAGCATTTTCTAGCCACAATGCGTTGGATCTTTGCCTCCACATCACCTCATCTCTTTCCAACCATTTTTGAACTTCCTCTCGAGCCCTCACACGATCTGTGTTAAATTCTCCTACTGGGTCAGAAACATTCATCATCTCCATATTTTGCTGTGCCAAATGTAATTGCTTTTGAACATTACCAAAGCAGTGCTTATTCCAGCTATCTAGTTGACTCCCACACTCCTTGATCTTATTCATGACCTCAACCATGCTATTCCTCCCTCACCTCTCCTTCAAGTAGTCTTAATAATATCCTCACAAGCTTGCTCTCCTACCCACATTTCTTCAAATTTAAATTGTCTTCTAGAGTGATTATGGCCCTCTTCCGCTTCAATATTAACCCATATAGGAACATGGTCTGAATAGGCCTCCAAACCTTGTGTAACAGATGCATTTGGAAATTTACCCCACCATGGAAGATTTGCCAAAGCTCTATCTAGTCTCTCACTAGTACATTGAGACCCTTCTCTTTGATTACTCCATGTAAATTTATTACCCTTAAACCCCATATCCCTTAAAGAACAATCATTTAGCACATCCCTAACAGCCATCTCCACCTTCATCGATGCATAGTGCCTTTCTCTTTTTGGGAATAAAAAGCTATTGAGAAATATTGTGTTTAGACCTAGAAGTGCAAGAGAGGAATGAAAGGCATTTCCATTTTTTGCTTGTATACCCATCATGTCTTTCTTTCTTCACAGAGCCCATACGGATACTTCTTTTCACTTGAATAGGCCCATCCTCTTGAATTGGCCCATCCACTTGAACGACCCGAGCTGGCCCATCCACTTGAACGACCCGAGCTGGCCCATCCACTTGAACAACCTGAGCTGACCCAACCGCGTGAACGACCTGATCTGGCCCACCCACATGAAGAGTCCTAGGTTCTGTTATATCCGTTGAGATTATAAATCCTGCAGCAAAGTTTTCTTCTGTCATTTGAACCCCTTCTGCAATTGTTCCTAACTTCTCGCCTCCTCCTACAATCGTTCCCACATTTTTAGCCAAAACACAATCCTCCGAAGTTGCATAACTGTCAGGGGCATTTATCTCCATCCCCTTATCTTGCGCCGAACAAGAAGGAGCCGTTATGTCCACTTTTCGGGTCATCGCAAACCCCCCTAAGTTTGAACCATCCAGTGGAGGATCACGTCTACCACTTCGAAAAATGTCTCTTCTTTCCTAGGAACGGCCATCACAAAATTGATTACCATAATTGGAAGCCCTTAACCAAGCACCATACGGGAGGGACTCTTCCATATCAACCTGTGTAGCATGCTTCCTCAACCCATACTCCTTGTCGCCATGGCCCAAACAAACACATAAGGAGTAGAAATTGGATAATCTCTCATAAGAGAATCTTACCCAACATGAGGCATCATTCCCCATTGAAAACCTAGTTCCTCGTAACAGAGGTTTCAACAAATTCAAAGTGACTTGAACAAGCAGAAACTCCCCCCAAGCCAACTCCCCTTAATCCAAGTGCACCTCTTCAACCCTCCCTATTTTCTTACCAATATGTGCCCCAACACGTTCATTTTGAGCCCTTAGTGGGAGATCATGAATCCGTACCCAAAAAGTAGCTTCTTGGACCTATATTTGATGCACTTGTTTACTCCCATCAACCTCTTGCACCAACACTAAGTGCTTATCAAAGGACCAAGGGCCCTCTCTCAACACCCTTTCCTTATCCGCATATCATCCAATTCAGCAAGAAAGAGGTTCGCATTGAGATCATGAAAACGCACTCATCTCACCAGACGCCATGCTTTCTTCATTCTTAACTTGAACGCATCACGATTGTAATGCTTTTCAGTAAAAAGAGTCATAACCAAACCCTTTCCTTGACACAGAGAAATATCTTCCAACTCAAAAGATTCCACAGCCACTTCCTCCTCCTCCTGTTCGGTCACCGATAACCACTTATATAACCCATCTAGATCTTCCGCCATACCACCGCTACCACCCAGAGAATAATTGAGAATCAAAGGAAAAAAACTGCACTTAGGCAAAGAAGATGCCTATACTCAAACCTAGCGTCTCAGAGAGGAAAAAAAAGGTTATCACTAATTGATATATATATATTTTTTTTTGATCAACAAAAGAACTTGTTTTATTCATCAAAATCAAACCAATTACATCAAAGCATCATGCCAAATGAATTGAGAAACAAACTCTAGAAAAGAGTTCCACCAAATCACTAGATCATCTATATGCCATGAATGTTTAGCCAAATTATGGGCCACAGCATTGGCCATACGACCTCTATGCTAAACAGACACCTTAGAAAACCTTTGCAAAAGCCTCCTAATCTCAAAGACCAAATTCTCCCATATAGACATAGATTCCTGATCATTAGTAAGCTCTTGTATTACCAATAATGAATCTATTTCCACCTCCAACTCATTAATTCCCAAAGGCAAGCAAAGTTGGAGTCCCCTCAACACTGCCAAGAATTCTATTTCCATCGGATCAGTCACTTCATGTTCTGGTTTACTTGCTGTAAAAATCACCTGACCTCGCTCATCTCTAAGAACCATTCCTACACCCGAGTTGCATTGGTCTTGAAAAATAGCACCATCAGTGTTAAGCTTTAAGACCCCTATTGGTGGAGGTGTCCAGCTGCAATTTGGCTTCAATCCCTTTCTCTGCTCTGCTATTGCTGATTTATGTTCTTGCTGTAATGAAAAGGCATGATCCAATATTTGCTGAGGAGACAACTTTTTCTCTTCATAAAGTAGTTTATTTCTTCTGTGCCATAACCCCTATGTACATAAAGCCAATTGTTCCATCTCCCTTTCTCTGTTCCTTAATGCCAACTGAATCATCGCCTGAACAAAGTCTAACTGACCTTGGATATTCTCCAAAAATCTGAGCTGAGCCAATAATGTATCCTTGAAGCTCACACAATTAAGCAAGGCATGATTTATATCCTCTTCTTCCCCTCTGCACCATGGACATATAGCTTCTGTCACCACCTTTTTAACCAGCAAGTTTTTCAATGAAGGTTACCCATCCTTACACACTCTCCACACAAATATCTTCACTCGAGTAGGAATTTGCATTTTCCATAATTTCCTCCACATTGTTTTTTGGTCCTCTCGAAATGATACCTCACATTCTTGAATATCTTCAGCAGCAGACATGAATAGCCTGTAAGCACTTCTGACACTACATTGACCATTTTTTTCATGTTTCCACACCATATCATTAGGCCTGCTATTAGAAGTTAATACCATATGCAGCACTTCTTCAGCTTCCATTGGAGGTAGACATCTTCTAACATTTTCCATATCCCAACTTCTAGTTTTGTCATCAATCAACTCAGAAACTTTCCAATTTAACTGAGTTTGGGTAATTGAATCTAAAACTGGCACCAGCTTATGGTTTGGTAGCCAAAAATCAGACCATATATTAATGGCCTTACCATCTCCAACCCTCCACTTACATCCTTGCAGTAGATATTTCTTAACTTCCCATATACCCCTCCACACAAAAGAAGGGTTTGCTCCTAACTTGGCCTCTTTGAAACTTGTTAAAGGAAAATATCTAGCTTTATAGATTTTATGTAACAGCAAATTGTCCTCTTTAAGGATACACCAACCCTGCTTAGCTAAGAGGGCCAAATTAAATGTCCTTGAATCCTTAAAACCCATCCCCCCATGCATCTTTGACTTACACATCTTCCTCCAACTAACCCAGCTGATTTTATTTTCCTCATTCTTTTGCCCCCACCAAAATCTAGCTATCAAACTTTCCAACTTAGAACACAAGGAGGCAGGCAATTTAAAGCAACTCATGGTGTAAGTTGAGATAGAGAGGGTTACTGCCTTAATGAGCACCTCTTTACCCCCTTGAGATAACAGCTTTTCCTTCCACCCTTGTAACTTAGTCCACACCTTATTTTGCAGCCCAGAGAAAGCTTGATATTTTCCTCTACCCACCATAGGAGGCAGACCCAAGTATTTATCATAATTTTGATGCTGTTGAACACCCCAAAATTGCATAATCTCGGCTTTGGTATTAGTGGAGACATTCTTGCTGACGACCATAGAAGTTTTTTCCTTATTCACCATTTGACCTGAAGCTTGTTCATATACTTCCAATAAATGAAGAATATTTCTATTTGTTTGTGATGTGGCCCTGCAAAACAAAACACTGTCATCTGCAAACATAAGATGATTAATCTTTGGAGCACCTCTGCAAACACAGATCCCCTCCACTACATCTTTGACATTAGCTTTCTAAAGAAGAGAGATAAGGCCTTCAGTGCAGAGAAGGAATAGGTAAGGGGATATGGGATCCCCTTGCCTTAACCCTCTTGAGGGATAAATTGGACCTTTAGGCTCCCCATTCACCAAAATACAGAATGAAACAGATCTCACACAAAGCATTAGCAAATTAGTCCATTTAGCACCAAAGCCCATTTTATTCATAACTGTTTCCAAGAAATCCCACTCTATTCGGTCATAGGCTTTACTCATATCAAGTTTTAAAGACATGAACCCATTCCTTCCTTGCCTTTTCCTTTTAAGAAAGTGAACTAACTCATATACAATTAGCACATTATCCATGATTAACCTTCTAGGAACAAGGGCACATTGTGAACCAGAAATCAACTTAGGAAGAATTGTCTTTAATCTGTTTGCAAGAACCTTTGACACCAATTTATAGATAACATTGCATAGGCTAATTCGCCGAAAATCAGAAACCAACTCAGCCTTTTTCTTCTTTGGAATCAGAGTCACATATGTGTGGTTTAATAGTGAAGGAAAACTGCCAGTATTTAACACATTCAAAACAACTTAAGTAACATCCCTGCCCACAATAGACCAATATTTTTGATAAAAGATAGGAGCCATACCATCAGGACCAGGTGCTTTTGTTGGATTCATCTCCTTTAAAGCTACTTCAACTTTAGTTGCAACAAACTCCATTTCTAGTCTTTGCTTCATCTCATCTGTAACTCTGCCCTTCAAAGCATCTAAAAACTGCATACTGCCTCTTTGTGTTGAAGATGTGAAAAGCTTCTTGAAATAATTCAGTATAACTTCATCTCTTGCTTCATCCACTTGCCAATTGCCAATGTCATCCCTTATACCTTTTATCATATTCTTTGCTTTTCTTTGTGATGCTTTGTGATGGAAAAAACTTGTATTTTTATCTCCCTCAGTGAACCATAGTGCCCTTGACCTTTGTCTCCACATTATTTCCTATCTTTCCAACCAATTCTGAACCTCCATTCTAGCTTTCTTTAAATCATGTATTCTATGACCCTTAGAATCAGAGTCCTCAATTCTTTTTAAATGTTCCTTTGCCTGTCTTAACTTTTTCTGCACATTACCAAAACTAGTTTGGTTCCACTTAGCTAGATGTTCACCACATTTCTGAATCTGTTTCATGACTCCCACCATAGTTCTTTCCCCAGTAGTACTAACCCAAGCCTTCTCAATAAGAGGTTTGCAACTTTTATCCTCCACCCCAAAATGGAATAGCCTTTTTCCTCTACTCTGATATCTGTCCTTTTGCAACTGCAACTTGATTGGCACATGATCAGAGTATGCCACACTACCATGACTGACACTAGCCATAGGATAAAAGGTCTTCCATTTAAGGTTAGCTAGTCCCCAATCCAGTCTTGCATTGATGCTGTGCTCAGGTTCCCTTTTGTTGCACCATGTGAAAGGATTACCAATATACCCTAGATCCAATAAAATCATCAAGTAGTTCACGAAACTCCTGCATTTGTCTATCAGTTCTTGCTCTTCCACCAACTTTTTCATTAATACTTAGCACTTCATTGAAATCTCCCATCAAAAGCCATCCTTGATCACTTGGAACTTTTATGGATCGTAGAAGGCTCCACGTTTCATGTCTCCTACTAGCCTCAGGCTGCCCATACACCCCAGTAAAATACCAAGGATCACAGTTAGTTGAAAAATCCTAAATGGTAGCATGGATATGACTCGTAGAGTAATTTTTAATGTCCAAACTAACATCATTCCTCCATAATAGAGCAAGACCACCACCCCTCCCCTCAATGTTTACTGCCAAACAATTATCATACCCCAGTTTATATTTAATTTTTTCCATTTCCTTATCTTGTAACCTGGTCCCTTGTAAAAACAAGACCTTGGGACCTTCCTCCCTGACTAACTCAGAGAGAGCTCGAACTCCTAGTTGGTTCCCAAGCCCACGGGAGTTCCAACTGAGGAGAATCATTGGGGTCGACAGGGCTGTGCAACAGCCTCTGTCAATATCAAATTATCATTATCAAACTTCTCAACCATATTTTCTCCTACCTTCCCTTTCCCTCCTACGTCCATCTCTGTCAACTTAACCCTCTTTTTTCCTTCATGGACTAAACTTGTATTATATCCATCCTCAATAGGACGTTTCTTACATGCACTAGTACTTTTAGAGAAAATGCTCGTACCTGTGACTCTAGCACGTTGTTTCCAAGTTGATCAAGGGGGTCTTTTCTAGGGTTGTTGAATCACTGAACTTAACTGGACTTTGCTTCCTATTGAGACATGGGCTTGCGAGGCCTCGACATTCACCTGGCCCACCATAGGAGAATCCACATGGACCACATTCAAATTGCCATTACTGCCACCTTCCTAGAGCTGTAACCGAAATGCCAGAATCACGCCTAACCATCTGAACCTGATCCTCTCCATAGAATTCTCCCTCATTCACGAATCCTCCTTCCTCTATATTTAAATTTTGAACATGATCAACCTTTACTCCACCTCCAAAGTCTCCTGAATAGCCGCCACCCATCTCAAACGGTTCCGAAAGTACACCACCGTTACAATTTGTATTATCTGCCATCTTTTCTCCCACCTTCGTCACCGCCGGCTGTCCTTCCTCTGACGAACTACTCCTCCCAGGCATACTATTCCCTCGTCGAGTGTTATACTGAAACCTGCGACCTCCTCCATCCGCACAAAGCCAGTTGCCAAATTGTTTATTATCAATTTCGTTCCCGACAGAACTTTTGCACTCAATATCATCGTGGATAATTCTGCCACAATCTAGCCCACATCTCTTGAAGTTTTTCCATCGCTCACACTCAGACTACGTTGATGAACCCTATCAAACACCACATCTATTTCCTAGAGAGAAAATAGAGAGGAGACTCAGACCTATGTACGAGATATACACAGGGTGTGTACGTTGAAGCTCGCAGAGGGAAATTAATATATGGTGCTGTTTAGCAGTGACTGCTGAGCGTGCCCCTAGGCAAAATTTATCTTTTCAATTTTTTTCATTTTTCTTATTCATATTTTTTTAACATTTTAAAATATTTTTAGAAAATATTAAAAAATATCAATACACTAATATTCAATTCCTTAATTAGTAAGTAAAATAAATTTTTTTTCAAGAAAATTAAGTTAAAATGAAGAAACAAAATAACATTATTCTTAATATATACATGGGGTGATCAGTGAAAATCGTAGGTCTAAATCATGCAATATTACAGAAAGCTCATCACAATTAAACCATAAAGAGGGAGTCTCACAAGGCTTATATGCTCGGCCCATAAGGAATCATGATGACATTCTGCATTTGTCATCTGCAAGCCCATTTAAAGTTCTGATTGGATTCAACTATGATAGTATTTAAAAGCTTCGAAAAAAGTAGTTTGATTATATAAATATTATAATTTTTTATTTTTTAAAAATATATTTTTTTCTATTTATCTTGTCTTCAAAATATTACTTTCTAATACATATGTTTTAAGAAATTCATTTTTTTAAAAATATTGTACTTTCCTAATTAGACAAAATGGAGAGAAGAAAAGAAGTGCTTGAGAGCATAATGAAAGACAATAAAAATTTTAGATGAGATCATGGAGAATAACAAGACTATTACAAATACTTTTAAT
The DNA here is from genome assembly GCF_018687715.1 of Carya illinoinensis. Lineage (NCBI taxonomy): Eukaryota > Viridiplantae > Streptophyta > Magnoliopsida > Fagales > Juglandaceae > Carya > Carya illinoinensis. Next base: position 41,597,091 of record NC_056756.1, read on the forward strand.
GAAGATGTGTATATATATATATAATCAGACATTTTTTGTATTTTTATTTTTATTACTCTTTGATCAATATGATATATATATATATATATATATAGAAATTTATTTAAAAATTAAGGTTGGCATCTATCAAAACTAGACTTAATTAGGGTCGGCTAAAGGGGCAAGTGACTTTGGCAATTGTCGAAGGCTCCAACCCTAGTCAAGGCCCCACAAATTGATTTTCTTAATATGACACCAAAGAAAAGTAGGTGGCGCCATGACGGTACTAGAAGGCAAAAATTGCACGGCTTGAAGTCGTGAGTGGGGACTAATAGTGGCATTGGAAGGGCTGAGAATAGAGGAGAAGGTCACTGCCCGGTGGGGAAGAGGATGGGAGGGGTGGTGGAGGCCACAGATGGCGCACAGCGGCGAGTTTGGGCAGATGAAAAAATGGCGGAGAAGAGAGAAAGGGACGTCGTGTGCGCAGGGGGAGAAAGCAAAGGAAAAAGAAGAAAAAAGAAAGAATGAAAAGAGAAAAAGAAAAAAGAAAAAAAGAAGAAAAAGAAAAAGGGACAAAGAAAAAGGAAATGAAAAATTGAGATCTAGTCTTTTCATCTTGGGTCTCAAAACTGATCCAATGAAAATGTTTTAAAATGATAACTTAAGTTAGAAACACAGTAACTAAATAAAATAAAATAGTAAATCCAACAATAAAATAATTTAAAATAAAGAGAAATGTAAATAATAAACAATAATTAATAACAAGAAAGACAGATTGAAATAGATTTCAAAATTTAAAATGTCATAAAATAATATAACAAAACTCATATAATTTTAAAACAAGATGACCAATAATAAAATAAATGAAATAATTATTTAATTAAAATACGCGTAAATACGGGATATCACATTTAACCCCCCCCCCCAAAAAAAAAACAAGACTTTGGCTCACACATTATAGCCTAGCTCAACCAATGAATCTTTCTTTTCTCTTCCTTTGTGACCCCACCAAAAATTAGACATTAACCTCTCTAAATCAGAACACAAAGTAGAAGGTAATAGAAAACTACTCATGGAATACATTGTGATAGAAAGCGCCACTGCTTTTAAAAGCAGTTCTTTTCCCCCTTGAGAGAGAAATTGTTCCTTCCAACTTTAAAACTTTTGCCACACCTTTTTGTCGAGACCTTCCTGCCATAGGAGGATGGCCTAAATGTTTATCGTATTGCTGAATCTCTCCATTCCCCACAGTAGTTTAATGTCATCTCTAACCTCCTTTCCAACATTACGATTGAATAATATAGTTGTTTTCTCTTTGTTAATCTTCTGACTTGAAACAAATTCATAACTAGCCAAGACGGCTTGTACTCTTCTGTTCTCCTACACATCAGCCTTAATAAAAATAACACTATCATTTGCAAATAGCAGATGATTAATGTTTGGTGCTCCCCTTCAAATTTTCAGACTTAAAATCTCCCTCCTCACCCTTGCTTCTTTTAATAGAGTAATCAAGCCTTCAATGCAAATCATAAACAAATACAGAGATAAGGGATCCCCTTGTCTCAAACCTCTAGATGGAATAATAGGCCCTTTTGGATCACCATTAATCAACATTGGAAAAGAAACAATTCGAACACAATACATAATCATATTAATCATGGTTTGATCAAAACCCATAACCTTCACAATTGATTGTAGGAAGCTTTGATCATATCTAGTTTTATGGATATATATATCCCTTTTTGCCTTTCTTCTTTGTTTTAAGATAATGCACTAATTCAAAAGTAATGAATTCATTATCTATAATCAACCAACCCAGAACAAAAGCACTCTGACTCTCCCCAATGACACAAGACAAAACCTCTTTTCAATCTATTTGATATCACTTTTGCAAGCAATATATAGGCCACATTACACAAACTAATAGGCCTATAATCACTAGCTTTTTCAGGAGACTTCTTTTTTGGAATGAGAGTAATAAACGAATGGTTTAAAGAGGTTGGAAAAGAACTTGAATTCAAAGCATTGAGGATTGCTTGTGTCACTGAAGCACCAACTACATGCCAATATTTTTCAAAAAACATGGAGACATGCCATTTGCTCTTGGAGTTTTTGAAGGATGCATTTGCTAAAGTGCAACCTTGACTTCATCTGCAATATAGGCTCTGGTCAGCTGCTCATTCATATGACTTGTCACTCTTCCTGCTAAAGGCTCTAAAAAAGCCAAAGACCTAGTCGGATTTGAAGAAGAAAATAGATTGTTGAAATAATCAAGAATAACTCTATCATTTCCTTCAGAATCATGCCAAACCCCATTATCATCTTGTATTCTGAGCAGTTTATTCTTCCTTGTTCTTTGAGATACCTTCATATAAAAATACTTTGAGTTATAATCATCCTCCTTAAGCCACAAAGCTTTGGATCTTTGACGCCACATAATTTCATCCCTTTCAAGCCATTTCTAAACTTCAGATCTTGCCAAATCATGTGCTTCCTTGCTAGCTCCTACATAACCTTATTCATGAACCTGTGCCAAATTCTATTTTGCTTTCTGTAACTACTGCTAAACATGCCCAAAAGACTGTCTATTCCAATCATTCAGCTTGATTCCACAATGTTTAATTGAATCCATCACTTCACTTATACTGGACTGTGAAGCACACCTACCCCAACTTTCTTTAATAATTTCCTCACAAGCTTGCTCACCAACCCATATAGCCTCAAACTTAAATAGTTTTTTGGCCTTAGTATGTTCCACTATTCCCTCCATATCTACCCAAATTGGAATATGATCCAAATATGCAACTAAACCATGAATAACACTAGCATTCGAGAATAATTGCCACCAAGTGGAGTTGACTAAACATCTATCAAGCCTTTCACTCACATTTTGAACTCCTTCCTTATGATTACACCAAGTGAAAGGGTACCCTCTATAGCCCAGATTTCACAACCCACATTCGTTCACCACCTCCCTAAAGGACTGAACTTGACTCTCCTGTCGAGGCCTACCACTACGTTTCTCATACTGATACAAGATCTCATTAAAGTCCCCCAAAACTAACCAAGGACTCCAATGAGCTCGACATGGATCCCTCATTAGTTGCCAAGTTCGGTATCCCTTATAAGCATTAGGATTACCACATATTCTAGTCAAATACCATGAATTCAAATTATCATATTTAACAATAACATCAACATGAGAATTTTAATAATTAATCACAGATAAGTCAACATCTTTCTACCATAAAATTGCCAAACCCCCCTTTCTTCCATTACAACTAATCGGTAAACAATTCAGAAAACCAAATTTGAACTTATAGGAATCAAATTCATGAACAATAAGCTTTGTCTCCTTCAAGAAAAGCACATCGAGCAGTTCCCTCTTAATCAAATCACAGAGGGTACGAATGCCTCGTGGGTTCCCAAACCTACAAGCATTCTAGCACATGATCTTCCTAGCAGTGCTGGACCCCAACTGCATCCGATTGATCTGCTGATGTGATACCCCCCATTTTAGTGTATTTTAATTGAATGATTATTTTATTTAAGTTAAACTTGTTTTAAATTTATCGTGTTTCTCGTTGGATTATTTTATGATTTTTAAGTTGTGAAATTTATTTTGAAGGACTTTCTTGATATTAATTATTGTTTTGCATTTAATTTGCTCTGATTTAATTTATTTTATTGTTGGGTTTTAATTATCTTATTTTATTAAGTGTTTTTATTTGGCTCTTATTTACTTTTATTGTGCCTTTTTATTTTGTGGACCTCCTATTTTCGGACCGGGCTTATTTTTAGTGGGTTTTTCCTTTGTTTTTGGGCCAAGCCCTTTTAGTTTTCGGGCTTAGCCCATTGCACCAATCTAGCCATCTCTTTTTACCTATATGGTATCATTTGGCTAGCAGCCCTTAGGGCTTCACCTCTGCTTTCTTCTCCCTGCACCGTTCACTCCACTTCTTCTTCTTTCATGTTTCAGTTCCTTTCTTCTCTCTTCTTCAGCTATTTGTCACGCAGGCTGCTGCTTTTCTTCTTCTCTTTCATTTATTTTCTTCTTCTCCTGCCATGCACCACCTGCTCCTTCCTCTTCATTCGATTTTCTTCCTTCTCTTGCGTCTTCGTCTGTTATTTGGTTCTCATTTTAATCTCTTTGATTTTCATCTATTTTGCTGTAAACTAAATCTTCTCTTTCCCTCTCTTGTATTTATTTTTTTCATCTGTTTTCCTCTCCATTTGCAGGTCTAAATCCATGCGGTCTTGTTTTGTTTTTGCCCCATTTTCATGCTCGATTTTCTCTGATTTTCCTTAGTAATTTTGTGGTTCATGCTTGTGATTTATCTCCTTACTTTTCCTTTTGTTTTGGTCCTTGTCATTGCTTAGTTTTTGGCCTTGTCATGCCCTGTTTTGGTCTAAAACCTTGAGCTTCATTTTTGGTTTTGGCTATTTTTGTTCTTGCCTTGAGCCTCACTTTTTCTAGCCATCATCCCCTTCATTTTACCTCTTGTAAATCAATTTTTTTTTTTTTTTTAAATATCACTTCAAATTTCTTTGTGGTCCAAACCCATTTTTAGTCTCAAAAATTTTGATTTTTGGTGATTTATTTTTGGGCTAGCTTTTGGCATTAAACCGGGTGCTTGATCTTTCAAAAATTTTCCATTAGCACTGTAAGTAATTTTAGAAAGAGCTTTACAAGATTTAAATATATTTTACACTAACAATTCTTTTGTGATCTGGTTAGTTGTGCCAGACTTTGAGTTCGAGGAGTTTGGGAATCAGTTGAATTAGAGGATGGAGTTGTTTGTGAAATTGGATTATGATGGGATATTTTATTTGTGGTGTTCGATGTCTTAGCATTTATCATTGTGTTCATGCATGTTCATGTGCATAATTGAAAACTAAGTTTTCATGTTGAGAAAATATTTTTTGGTGTGTGTGTATCACAACTACAAGTCGAGATGGGGCATTATCTCGATTGAGCTCTTCTAATCATTTAGGAGTGTAATATACTAAGCGACATCGCCTGGGTTGTCGTTGGGCGACAATGGGATAGGATGGGATGGTAAGGCTCTCGAGTCGACTCCATAACCCCTCTATTAGTGGGATTTAGAGGATGCTTGGCCACGAATGCGCTGGGCGCAGAATGGGACATCGCTCGTTATAAAGTCACATGCACAGTTGTTACTCGTGGTGTGACGAAGGGAGTTAGGGTGTGCGAATGATCCTTACGGGAGATCATGGTGCATAAGGTTTAAAATTGGATTTTATACTAGGTCATTTTCTATGAAAATGACAGATGTTATTTTTTATGAAATTGGTTTTTGGGCCAAATGGGATTTTGGCATGTGTTAGAAAATAATTCTTTTTGGAAAATGTGGATTTTTGGGTCTTATACATATTTCATCATATGCACGCATATTTGTTGTTACATGAATGTAATTTCATCTCTTGGGCTGTTTGGTTTATTAGTTGCTGAGACTCGCAATCTCATCGTATTTGATACCTTGCAGTACCATTTCATGGTATCGTAAATTTTTACGCAGACGATGAAATAGAGCCTGAGGATGCAGCTCCGCCGAAAGAGTAATCGGGGATCACTTTCTCATGCGATGGGATTTGTTTCCCACTTTTGGATATTGTATTTTTGATTTATTTATGTTTTCACTAGATAACTATAATATTTTTTTGAAAGGATAGTATTTAAGTGAATTTGTATTTTACAATTCTGATAGTTAGTTGATTAACTTTAATATATCCGCTATTCTTTTTTCTTACACGTGTTGCATGTGCACACGTAGCACATGTTATTGGGGTGTGTGACTTTTGTTGTCATCATCCTGAGGCCACAATTATTGTATTTTCATACCTGTGAGTTGGGGGCATCACAGGTAGCATCAGAGTAGTTCGACTCTAGGTAAAACCGAATGTCCCTTAGGTGCAATACCAGAAAATTTTAAACGTTTAATTTGAATTCTTTTTAGTTAATTTGAATTTATTTTATTTAATTTGATTTTTTTTTTAAATTGAAATTATGTTATTTTATTTGTAGAATTTATTTTATTTTGTTTTGTTTTGTTTTGTTTGGAGTTGAAAAGTGGGTTAAGGGTAACACTATGGCAGGAAGATGGTACGACCATGAATGCCATTGTTAGGTATGAATATTTAGTATAGTAGGCTTGAATTTTTATCAACTTTATTTATTTTTATAATAACAAGGCTTGAAGGGGACGACATGGCCTAGGCGAACTCTTTGGTGTAGGAACTCAAGTCACAACTGAGGAGGGGGGATAGTTTTAAATTATTTAGGATACTTGAGGTCTTGGATTCAGTAGAATTTATGAAATGAGGCTTTAGAATAGGAGGTTGTAAGTGCAACAAACTTCGAGGATAGATTTATAAGAATTTCATCCAAAGTATTGAGGCCCTATAGATTTTATGAATCTAGTTTTTAGGAATTAAGGTGGTAGGTTCAACAAGCATTGTCGAATTAATTAAATTAGAAGTTTTAGATTTTGCCGACTTGGATAAGCAATTTGGTAGCAATTGGGGCTTTAGAATTTACAAGCTTTTTAAGGCGAATTTTTTAGATTTAAGGTCATAGTTCTTGAGGATTTCAAGAAATGATTCTTATTTGGTTTAAGGTTTTAGAATTGCAGAGTTGAAGGACTGAATTATAATAAGATTTAAGTTCTTAGTTTTGTAGACTTAGTACACTAGCTTAATCTATTATGGGGATTGATTAGTCAATAACCATTAAAATAGGATTGATTAGGGTTGAGTTATTGATATGAAAATTTTTCTGGAGAGTATTTCTTTGGAGATTGAAGGTATAATCTAGTGCGTGTATTTTTCTGAGGATTGAAGATATCGATCTAGTTCGTAAAAGGTTATGGACTTGGTTTTTGGGCCAAATGGGCTTTTGGCATGTGTTGAAAAATAATTATTTTTGGGAAAGGTGGATTTTTGGGTCTCATGCTTATTTCATCATTTGCATACATATTTGTTGTTGCATGAATGTATTTTCATCTCTTGGGCTGTTTGGTTTATTAGTTGCTGAGACTCGCAATCTTATGGTACTCGATACCTTGCAGTACCGTTTCATGGTACTGTAGATTTTGATACAGATGATGAAGTAGAGCCTGAGAATGCAGCTCCACCTGAGGAGTGATCGGGGATCGTTTTTTTTTTTTGGGATGAGATTTGTTTCCTGCTTTTGGATATTGTATTTTTTATTTATTTATGTTTTCACTAGATGACTGCAGTATTTGTTTGAAATGCTTGTATTTAAATGAATTTGTATTTAACAATTTTGGTACTTAATTAATTGACTTCAATGTATTCGCTGCATCTTGTCTTACACGTGTTGTATGTGTACATACTTAGTACTTGTTATTGGGGTGCATGATTCATATTGCCATCATCCTGATACCTCAATTTCCATACATGGGAGAGTTGGGGGCGCCACAGCTGAACCACTGTCATCCTCGTCCATAGCTGACCAGAATGTGCCACAGCTGAACCACTGCCACCCTCGTCCATAGCTGACGAGAATGTGTTTCATTGGTTTGCTGAGACTCCATCGGAGCCCTCACCAACATTCGCTTTCCTCTTTCGTGAGTGAGCCAGAGAACCGCTTTGTGATTGCAAAGGTTCCGTTGTTTTGTTGAGATTGGAAAGTCATTTCCATTTTTTGCTAGTCACACCATCAGACCCCAGCAAGCTTGGAGCCTCTTCTAAGCCTCTGATGACTTTAGTAACCTTAGGCCCTTCTTGCAAACCGATACTCTCAAGCGAAGCTGATCCCTGCTTCTCAATGGGCCTGTCCACCTACTTCTTCGTAGCCCAATCAGGCTTAAAAACTCGAGGCACATCATCTGGCCCTATTTTAGTTAAAACTTCTCTGCCTGCCTTTTTGCTGAATCATGAAGACATTCAGTTTACTGAAAAGTAGTACCCTTATTCAGCGTGACCGTAATTCCTGCGTCAGTTACTGGTTGAATATCCGGTCCCTTATAACTTTGATGGAAGCCTTACTCTCACTCACTTGTAATTGACGTATTGGGTGATTAGATCTAGGATTACTTCAAGACAACACAAAGATCAAAATTAGTTTGTTGGTGAAAATTAAAACTAACTCAGTCTAGCACTTATCTCTCTAAAGTTTTGAAGAGAAAATTCTTATTGAAAGAAAACATGACAATAATGAAATAACAATGCAATAGCTGAAACTTATATAGTGGTCCTCTAGGGTTTAGGCCAACTAGATCTAGATATCACACATAAATCACTCCTAAGTTTAAGGAAACATAATTTAATCAAATGCGCATCTATCCCCTGACGAACCATCTTCTGCTACCTCCATCGCCACTTCCCCCCTACTGTCGTCGGAATCAAACTCGTACCAGTGATGAATGTATTGGAAAAAAATCAGGATTCTTCCTTTTTTTTATTGTGTTGCCACAATCTCCATAACCCACCGCTCTTAACCAAGCGCCATAAGGAGGTTCATCTACGGCAGTAGACAGAAATGAATTACAGAGAAGACAATCCATATCTGCGTGTCCCAGATAACCACATTGATTACAAACATTCGGCAATCGTTCGTATGAGAATCTGATCCGGAAGGACTTGCCAATACCAATGTTAATTTTGGTGCCTCTTAACAGAGGGTACTGCACATCAACAGTCACACGAACTCGCATGCATGTACTCACCCCATGCAATTTCTCCCTTATCTAGATTGACCTCCTCAACTCTACCAATTTTGTTTCGCACCAACCGGCCCACAAACTCATTCCTAGCCATGAAAGGAAGATCATGAAGATGAATCTAGAACAAAGCTTCTGTAAGATGGACCTGATGAACCTGTTGCCCCCCCATCAACTTCCTTCACCAGGAGAAGTTGCTTATCGAACGACCACAGCCCCTCTCAGATAACCCGTTCTTTATCCCACATATCATCAAATTGTGCTAGATTCAACTCTGAGTTCATATCACAGAATTTTACTTGCAACACAGGCCGCCAAGCTTTCCGCATCGTGGCTTTGAAAATCTATTTGTTGTAATGCTTATCAGTATGCAGTTTAAGAATCACGCACTTTCCCCCACATAAAGTTGCACTTTCAAGCTTTTCCGGTGCCACCACCACCGCTTCATTCTCTCAATCAATCAACGATAAATGCTTATATAATTCATTCAGATTGTCGTCCATGGGTTAGGGCCTTAGGAGAACCAAGTAAAAATGAAAGAAACTGCACACAGGCAGCACATGAACCTCTACGTAGAAACTCTACCAAAATTTCAAACTTCGGCCGGGGTGGGGTTGGGGTGGGAAAAAGTTAATTTTCCCAACTCCAAGACAATTATATTTAAATTCTTTACCCAGCTATGGCTTAATCTGTTATATTAATCTTTCTAACTCTATTATTGGACTCCATGTCAGATACAGATTAGAATACACATGTAACAAGTAATAGCTAGGAATTAAACTCAAGCCATATCTAATTTGACTAATAAATATTCATATCACACCAACATTTAGATTTTAAATAAATAACAAACATAAAGAAAGAAAAAAGATTCAAGCTAGTCTTTGTATTTTTCTCCCATTGTAATTTAAAATATGCAAAATACACTTTGTATCAACTTGGAACACCAAATCAAAGTTGTTAAGATATAAAATAAATAATAAAATTTAGTTCTCTCCATTAGTTTAAACTTTTAAGACAAGTGATGATTTCTCAAAATTCAGATCATGGATGCACACAACAAGATTTTCTTAAAATACTAATTTAGGTTGTGACGGCACACATCTTGGAGAGTAGGACAGATAAAGTAACCATTCAACGTGAAATCTTTGCAGTTTATTGGACATTGAGTAATTAATGATATTCACGTCCAATTCCGCTACATACAGATGAATTGGTTCACAAATTCGAGCACCCTAACTGACATGGTGTATTGTTTTATTAAAAAATAAATAAACAAAGAAAACACGAAAACTCGCTTTTCCTCTGGATTTCGTGCTTATCAACTTCAGGGAATCTGTTACAATTACTAGGCCTCCATCCAGTATTCTTGCGACTTCATCGAGACCCCCATCCCTTTAATCGAAACAAAATAAAAATCAAGTCTTTGAATTGAAACCTGTCAACGAGGAATGTTAGGCACCGTATTAAGAGAGAATTATGGAGGAATGTTAGGCACCGTTTGTTGTATATAATTGACTTTCCATGTATAGTATTCGGTGGCATAGTTTATATAATAAAGAAGAAATCTCAAGGCCAAGGCATTCGGCCATTTACACAGAGTTTTATCTTATTCTTGACATGGTATCAGAGCTGTGTAATTTTTTCTAAGTGTTTTATATTCTCGGTTTCTCTTTCTGATCTCAACGTGAAACACTGATCTGTACCTCTCGGCACCATCATCTCGACAGATTCTGCATCTCTTGGTTTCGTGCTCTGCAGGTTCTCGGTGTCGCCCAAGTAGCTCCCGTATTTCTTTCTGCTCAAGTAGCTCCGAGGGCAAATTCTCGGCAGAAGGAGTTGCATAAAACGGGAGAGGCAGAAGGGCAGGTTCTCGGCAAACCCCATCATTCTGTTGGCTTCGGTCTCATTTCTCTCAGTCTCAGTCGTGCTCTGCAATCCAACTATATATATATTTTTTCCCCAACAGCCTCACGTGGGTCTCTTTCTTCAATTAAAGCGGCAAGAACATTTTTTTTTCAGCAGCTTCATGTGGGTCTCTTTCGACAAGAATATTTTTTTTTCCAGCAGCTACTTATTTTTTTTCCAGCAGCTTCACGTGGGTCTCTCTCTTCAATTAAAGTGGCAAAAAAAAATATTTATTTTTTTTTTCCAGCAACTTCACGTGGGTCTCTTTCTTGAATGTGAGTCTCCCTATTTTCAATTAAAGCGGCAAGAATATTTTTTTGTCTTCACATGGGTCTCTTTCTTCAATTAAAATTTTTTTTCTTCTCCTTTCCGTGGGTCTCTTTCTTCACGGGTTGGCTCTATTTTTTTTTTTTTCTATGGATTCTGCACCTGCATGTATCAAGTTTACGGGCAACAATTATTCTACATGGGCGTTTCAGTTTGAACTCTTTCTTAAGGGAAAAGATCTTTGGGGTCATATTGATGGCACGGATGTTGCCAAACCCTCTGCTTTTGAAAAATCTCCAGATGACAGGTCTTCTCCGTCATGGGCTGTGCTTGATGCACGCATCATGTCTTGGCTTCTTGGTTCAGTGGAGCCTCATATTGTCACCAACTTGCGACCCTATCGCTCCGCTCAATCTATGTAGGCTTACTTGAAGAGAGTTTATCATCAGGATAATGATGCTCGTCGCTTTCAGTTAGAACATGCGATTGCCATGTTTCAACAGGGTAGTCTTTCTATCCAGGACTACTACTCGACTTTTCTGACCCTTTGGCATGAATATGTTGATTTGGTTACAGCGGATGTTCCCGATGCCGCTCTTTGCACTATTCAGACTCTTCATGCGACTAGCAGCCGTGATCAGTTTCTTATGAAACTACGTTCGGAATATGAATCTGTTCGCTCCTCTTTACTGAACAGATCTCCTGTTCCCTCTCTTGATATTTGTTTTGGAGAGTTACTTCGTGAAGAACAACGTCTTAATACTCAAGCTATTTTAGAGCAATCTCATGGCAGTTCTGGGATGACTACTGTAGCTTATGCTGCCCACGGACGAAGACCACCTATAAATTCTAAAAACTTGCAGTGTTTCTGCTGCAAGGCATATGGGCATATTGCTGCCAATTGTTCTAAGAAATTTTGCTCTTATTGCAAGAAGAAGGGTCACATTATCACAGAGTGTTGTATTCGCCCTCAGCATCGTCCGGCCCAAGCACTTCAGACTTCGGTTACTATTCCTCATGCAGCACATGGCTCTCCTTCCGCTGCATCCTCTGATTCTGCACCTCCTACAATGAACTACTGCACCCCCGACATGGTGCAACAGATGCTCATTTCGGCCTTATCAGCAATGGGGTTCCAAGGTAACAATTCTACTAAACTCTGGTACGTGGACTCGGGGGCCTCCAATCACATGACTAATAATCTCACTGCTTTATGCCATGTCCGGCCTTACGTTGGTCAATCTGCTATTCAGACTGCAAATCGCAGCTCTTTGCCCATAGCTGCTGTCGGAGATGCCTCTTCAAAGCTCACTGATGTGTTTCTTGCTCCTCAGCTTTCTACGAATCTTATTTCTGTTGGCCAATTAGTTGATAATAATTGTGCTGTTAATTTTTCTAGTGATGGTTGTGTTGTGCAGGACCAGGTAACGGGGGAGTCGATCGCGAAGGGACCTAAAGTGGGGCGCTTGTTTCCACTATTTTTGTCTGTTCCCAATTTCTCTCCAGTTTCTTCTATTAAGTCTTTTGCTTGTAATAATGTTTCAGATCTTAGTATGGTATGGCATCGTCATTTAGGTCATCCTCATACTCAAATCTTATCTCATGTATTGAACTCTGGTTTACTTGGTAATAAAAATCGTTCTTCTTTATCTCTTGAATGTGATTCTTGCAAACTTGGTAAAAGCAAAACTCTTCCCTTCCCTTTGCATGCTAGTAGAGCATCTCACTGCTTTGATCTTATCCATAGTGATATTTGGGGACCTTCTCCTGTTCCTTCACATGAAAAGTTTAAATACTATGTGACTTTTATTGATGATCATAGCAGATTTACTTGGGTTTACTTTCTTCGCTCTAAATCTGAGGTCTTTCGTATTTTTACTGAATTTTTAGCGTATGTTGACAATCAATTTTCTGCTTCTATTAAGACATTACGCACAGATTCCGGTGGTGAATATTTGTCTACTAAGTTTCAAACATTCTTGGCTTCTAAGGGTATTATTCATCAACGTTCATGTCCCTCTACTCCTCAACAAAATGGAGTAGCCGAACGCAAAAATCGTCATCTCCTTGATGTGGTACGTACTCTCTTGTTAGAATCTTCTGTTCCATCCATGTTTTGGGTCGAGGCTCTGAAAACAGCTACTTATTTGATTAATCGTTTGCCTTCTCAAGTCTTAAATATGGAGTCTCCTTATTTTCGCTTATTTGCTACGCAACCTAGTTATGATAACCTTCGTACATTTGGTTGTGTATGTTTTGTGCATTTGCCTCCTCATGAGCGACATAAATTATCTGCTCAATCTGTCCGCTGTGCTTTCTTGGGATATAATGTGTGTCAAAAGGGATTTGTGTGTTATGATCATACTTTACATCGTACACGGATTTCTAGAAATGTTATTTTCTTTGAAAATCAACATTTCTTTCCTCTGTCTTCTGTGTCATCCTCTTCTACTGTGATTCTTCCTTCCTTTGAACAGCCATTCTCAGATTGTCATCCCGTCAGTTCTCGCTTTAGACCAGGTTTTGTGTATACAAGACGCTCCCGCCCACAGTCTCTTCCGGTGGCTCCATCGATATCTGCTCCTACCATGCTTCAGGACCAATCAATTGCAACACCCTCAGAGCACTTGACACGTTGCTCTTCTCGAGTGTCAGTACCTCCGGATAGGTATGGATGGTTTGCTTCTGCTCTTACTACTACATTATCCAATTTTGATATTCCCACATGCTACTCACATGCTGTCAAGCAAGATTGTTGGCGACAAGCTATGCAAGAAGAAATTGCTGCTTTAGAGGCCAATCACACCTGGGATATTGAGCCATGTCCTCCTACCATTGTTCCTCTGGGTTGCAAATGGGTTTATTCAGTCAAAGTTTAATCTGATGGACGTTTGGAACGTTACAAAGCTCGACTTGTTGCACTTGGGAATAATCAAGAATATGGTGTCAATTATGAAGAGACCTTTGCTCCTGTGGCTAAGATGACTACTGTTCGTCTGATTCTAGCTCTTGCTGCTTACAATGATTGGCCACTACATCAGATGGATGTTAAGAATGCTTTCCTTCACGGTGATCTTAAAGAGTGTATTTACATGAAGCCACCTTAGGGATTGTTCACCTCTCCGACTTCACATGTGTGTAAGCTTCGTCGCTCCCTTTATGGTCTCAAGCAAGCTCCAAGGGCTTGGTTTGATAAATTTCGCACAACTTTATTACAATTTTCATTCAAGCAAAGCAAGTATGATACTTCATTGTTTCTTCGGAAATCAGACATGGGTATTGTTGTTCTTTTAGTTTATGTTGATGATATTGTGATCACTGGTTCCGATTCTGTCCTACTCGGCCAGCTCAAAACTCATCTCTTACAGTCCTTTCATATGAAAGATCTTGGATCTCTCACAAGTGCATCGTAGTCCTTCTGGTATTTCACTCAATCAACATAAGTATGCTGGTGACTTGGTAATTACAGCTGGCCTACAAGAAGCTACTTCTGTTGATACACCTATGGAATTAAATGTCAAGTTTCGCAAAGAGGAGGGTGACTTACTTGTTGACCCTCGATTATATCGAAAGTTGGTGGGTAGCCTTGTTTATCTCACCATTACTAGACCAGACATTTCTTTTGCTGTACAGCAAGTCAGTCAATTTCTTCAGGCTCCTCGTCATCTTCATTTGGCTGCTATCCGTAGGATCATACACTATGTTCAGGGCACTTCCGCCCATGGTTTATTCTTCCCGGCTAGCAACTCTACTAGTCTTGCTGCTTATTGCGATGCTGATTGGGCTGGTTGTGTAGATACACGACGCTCCATCACTGGTTGGTGTGTGTTCTTAGGTAATGCATTGATCTCTTGGAAGAGTAAGAAGCAAGATAGAGTTTCTAAGTCTTCTACGGAATCGGAATACCGGGCGATGTCTTTAGCTTGTTCTGAAATTATTTGGCTTCGAGGTATGCTTGCTGAGCTAGATTTTTCAGAGACTGATCCCACACCTCTACATGCCGATAATACAAGTGCTATTCAGATCACGGCCAATCTTGTCTATCATGAGCGCACGAAGCATATTGAAGTCGATTGTCACTCTATCCGTGAAGCATTTGAAGCTCGTGTTATCACTCTTCCACATATTTCTACTGAACTTCAAATCGCTGATGTCTTCACCAAGGCTCTCACTCGTCATCGACATTGCTTCTTAAGTAACAAATTGATGCTTGTTGATTTACGGGCATCAATTTGAGGGGGGCTGTCAACGAGGAATGTTAGGCACCGTATTAAGAGAGAATTATGGAGGAATGTTAGGCACCGTTTGTTGTATATAATTGACTTTCCATGTATAGTATTCGGTGGCATAGTTTATATAATAAAGAAGAAATCTCAAGGCCAAGGCATTCGGCCATTTACACAGAGTTTTATCTTATTCTTGACAAAACCAACGCAAACCATAGAAAGGAAACCCAGAAAAAGCATGCATAAAGCAAATAAGGGTGAAGAGAACAATGGAGTCGTGATCCATGAATTAGAGCAAACAAAACCGAGAGAATGGTACGGTTGAAGAATTGGATTAGAACAGAGTGAAGAAAAAGAAATATGAATCCGTGTTTGTGTCTGAGAAACAAAGCAAACCAAGAAAACAAGTTATCCTTGCAGGATTTGCTCGTTCATTGGAGTCGCTGTTTTGCTTTTTTTCTTTTTTTTTTTTTAAGAAAGAGAAGAAATCACATGTCCAAGAGTGATTTCCTCCCATTTTTATTCACCCTCACTTTTAGGAGAGGAAAACCGAAGAAAAAACATACAAATACCAACAACTACCAACCCACGACAATCCCCTCAAAACCAACTTAAAAAAACAGACCCTTTACCCATACACCTACCTACGGATAGAAGGCAATCCAGATTTATCAAGTCTTAAAATACCTTTCAACAACACAGGAACCTCTCGAGTCGACCACCACATCTCATTTCGTCCTGCTGCCCCCAACCGAGCAAGATAATCTGCTGCATGATTTCCTTCCCTAAAAATATGTTTTATACTAACATTCAGCCCCTGTAACGAGACCATAACTTCTTCCCAAAAGTCCTCTAAATACCAAGTATTACAGCTATTCTTAGTTATCCAATGTACCACCAACCAAGAATCAAGTTCCACCTCAAAATCCACAATGCCTTGCTCCTTCACCAGCTGAATACCATGTAATAAGCGCATTAGTTCTGCATAATTATTTGTCCTGTGTCCCAAATGCTTAGTAAAAGCCATCTTCACGTTCCCATCTGAATCCCGCAACACTCCTCCTGCTCCTGCTGTTCCTGGATTTCCTCTTGATGCGCCATCTACATTCAGCTTCCATTTTCCTTCATCCGGACGAGACCAACGCACTAGGCGAGGACAACTCCTCTTCGGAGCAGAAAGAGGGACCTGCAGATCTTGCAAGATTTTAATATCTCTATCGGACTGCTGCTTTGTTGACTTAACCTTCTCTCCTATTTTAGCAACCCAATGCTTCAGCTGCACCCATATCTGACTAACAGTCTGATTTTTACCTTCTGCTCGAGCCCTGCATCTTCTCAACCAAAGTAATCAAGTAATTACCGCTGGCATTAAACCCAATATCTGCCCCATCTGTGACCCTTTCTTGGCCTTCCGAAACCAGATATCAACCAATGCTTTCCACGTCGACGCCGTTACGGTCCCAATACCAACCTATTCTGCTACTTTTTTCCACAATTCTTTTGCAAAGTCACCAGTTGCAAGAACATGATTTAGATCCTCAAACCCACCCTCCAAACAGCAGTTACACTTCGAAACTATAGGAATACCCACTGTTCTCAGTTTTGCATCCACACTCAAAGCATTATTTAATGCCTTCCACATAACCACCGACATATTTTTTGGCAAACATGAATGCCATATCCAATCCACCCACCTGATTTTAGAAGCCCGAACTCTCAAACAATTCCATGCACTCTTTGACGTAAATTGCCCTGTTTTATTTTCTAGCCATATTAATATATCATCTCCCTCCGGTCTTTTACGTAAAACCCTTAGAACCTCACCAGTTTTTTCCTCCCCAATTAAATGGATCAACATATCCTCATCCCATTCGTTTTCTACCCAACAGTCCTTCACCCTCATTTCCGGCCTGACTACATTATCCTGTAACTCTTCGATTGGCCCATCATCCATCCATCTATCCCACCAGAAGGACACATTGCCCCTACGTAATTTCCACTTGGACCTACTCAGAACCTCGGGGAGACACGAATATACCTTTTTCCAGAACCTCGTACCATTCCCCTGCTGTATCAATGATACATGACGATCTCGCACGTATTTAGCTTTGAAAAATTGTGACCAAAGCAAATCTTCCATTAATAATTTCCATGAGAACTTCATAAATAAATATTTTTGTACATCATGCAAATCCCTAAAGCCCATTCCTCCTTCAGACGTCGAAAGACACAAACTCTCCCAAGACTTCCAATGTTTTCTTGGTTTCCCATCCTTGACACCCCAAAAAAAATTACTGAAACTCCTATTAATTTTCCTCATCACAGAAATAGGAATGTGAACCGTAGATAGCAAATGAATTGGTAAGCTCATAAGAACTTGTCGCAAGAGAATCACCCTCGATCCATTAGAAAGAATTTTATTTTGCCATCCCTCAATTCTACTTGTAATTTTACCAACAATATCATCCAGATGCATTGCCTTCAATCTACCATCTATAATGGGCACACCTAAATATTTAAACGGGAGTTTTCCTTCCACAAACCCCGAGATTCTCAATAACCTTCTCCGACGACTACTCACAATGTTCTTCGAAAAAATAATAGAAGACTTTGAGGAACTAACCTTTTGCCCAGACCATCGTTCATAACCTATTAACCTTTTGCTTTGCTCGAACTGCAGAACTGCAAAATGTTATTCTCGATTCAAGAAATATTGTTGTATTTAGATAAAGACTTTGTAACCTCAAATTCGTAGGAAGACAAGGGAAGGTTTGGCTACATGGAAATGGATGTGGTTCAGAGATTGGAGAAGGCGTGATTCAGTGATCAATCCCACATACACCAAAATGCAAAACACAGCGTTTAATTTTGTTTGTTTTGCTAGATCACATTTCGTGCACAAGATGTGCACGAAAACGCTTGTATTAAGACTTTTTCATTCACAAAAATTCTATATGCAGTTACTTTTGCGTACTCCATTGATGTGATTGGTTGTCTATTAAAAAAAATCGATCCAACCAATCATATTAGTGGAGTGCGTAAGGAGTATGCAAAAATAAATGTATGTAGCATTTCTCGGAGTGGGGGTATGTAGGGATGCTAGTAGGGGGCCGGGAAAAACTAATTTTTATAAAGTATATTCTAGAAAATGAATCTCAAAAAACTTCATTTCTTGAGGGTTTTTTTCATGTGGAGTCTGAAGCCGCCCAAGGCACAATTATATTTAAAATCATTAGCCAAGAATGATTTATTTTCATAATATATTAATGTTTCTAACTCTATCATTGAACCCCCTGTTGATCTAGTAGAGTTTAATTTGAATCCATTTCTATAGCTTTGCTGTTGTCATGGAGTTTTTAACAGGTGGTAAGAAAGTAATTTCTTTTATAGCCGTTTCGTGCATCCAAAAGAAGGAAAGAAACAAAATAAATCTCTCACCGCATCTAAAAGCTAGAGAAGACTGTGTGCGTGATATTTACTTTTCTTTGTCAAATGACATTAGTATGGGTGTTGCAACCGAAATTTCTTTCTTTGTCACCATTTTCTTTAATTTCAAGCATGGGTCTGTATTTCTTTCCACTCCCATGTACTTTCAAATTCATCTGTGCATTTTGAATATTAAAAAGAAGTGAAAACAAAAAGAAATAACACATTAAAAAAATACAAAACTAAAAATAAATTAAAAAGAAGAATAGAATATCAAAAATGTGTTTTGCATGTGAAGAATTGTTGATCAATTAAATCATATGTTATAAAATTAAGCATAAACCATGATATTAACTAATTAAAATCACAAACTCATATTTATGCTTATTTAACCATTTTTCCATCTAAAACTAATAATAATTTCATGAACTAATTAAAATATATTTGTTCTAGATATAAAATATAAAATAATTTAGCACAATCAGTACATACGACCCGATATTAGGGGAGCTTTAATAGATTTGTGCTCCTTTTTCAAACAACTATGTTCACGAACACTAGACATAACAGTGTTGGAATGGCTTAAAGCTAAAATCCCAATCACTTTTTGCAAACTGGAAATGATATTCCCACCTGCATTTTTTGATATTATGGTGCACCTTACTATTCATCTGCTAGATGAGGCATTGCTAGCAGGAGCTATTCAGTATAGGTGGATGTACCCTTTCGAGAGGTATTTGGATAAGTTCAAATGGTATGTTCACAACAAAGTTGGTCCAAAAGGCTCAATTGCTGACGCATATATTCATGTCGAGTGCTTGACATTTTACTGTTTGTACCTTAATGATATCGACACTAAACATAACCAAGAGGAACGGAACATTGATGCAGTTGGGCAAACCTCCCGAAAGTCAAGTTTATTAGTTTTCTCCCAAAAGGTGCGCACGTTAGGGGCAGCAAGAGTGGAAAAATTAACCAATGCACTATTGGCCAAGGCCGAGTGGTATGTCCTTAATAATTACGAAGAGATTGAGGAATATATAGAGTAAGTGCATCCTCTATCCCCAATTCAGCATTTTACTTTCTTATATTGTAAGTGGATAAATTATTAACGCATTTAGTTTTTATAGTGACAACTATAATAAGATGAAAGAAGAGGACCCCAGTAACATCAAGCATAGGCACCAAAGTCAATTTCCAATGTGGTTCAGAACACACGTAAGATTAAATGCTTTTCATTTACAAACATTCCCCTTTATTTAACCTTCGAATTTCTTCCTTACTATTCTCCTTTGTCAAATATCCATGTTAGATCAATGAGTTGCATGCTAAGACTCCTCTCGAGGTGACCAATAATATATATGCATTAGCATGTGGTAAAAATCCACTGGTCACATCATATTCTGGCTATATTATGAATGGAATTCAGTTTCACACGAAGGATCTCTAAGGGCATCACCACACCCAAAACAATGGGATTGTTGTTAATGGTGACCATCAAGGTTTGTCAATTGACTTCTACGGTGGGTTGGAGGACATCATAGAATTACGCTATATGGGTTGGCATAAGTATTTTTTGTTTAAATGTGATTGATGGGACATTGACGACACGAGAAGGAGGATACACATTGGGGATCACTTAAAGAGTGTCAACACGTCTAGGCAATGGTATAAAAATGAGCCTTTCGCGCTAGCGTACCAAGCATTGCAAGTTTTTTACATAAAGGACCCGACTTTGGGGGAAAGTTGGCATGTCATACAAAAGATAAAAAATAGGAATGTTTATAATATTCACCACAAGACCTCAGACTTGCATGAACTTGATGATGAATCTGACGGTGGTGAAACAAACAACGAGAGTGACACTCATCCTAGGAAATATGGTACTGTTAATGAAACTAACCCGGGTGTGCTCAATCCACTGACCTGAGTAAATAAAGACCACTTGCCCATTGATTCTTCAGCACTGTCACTAGAGCAATTGGCTGAAGAAAGTGACGATGAGGCCTCCATTGATGATGAAAGGTTAACGATGATTTGTGGGATGGAGAACCTACATGACGGGGATAATGGTTTATCTTTTTATCCCCGTCATGGAGAACCTACATGACGGGGATAAATAGTGATGGTACTCAAAGACAGTATCTTTTTCATTATTATACAGAGTTATCCTCATCATTTATCCTATCCTATTTTCAGGATAATGGTTTATCTAATTATATATAATGTTCATCACTTCTGCATAGCTATTTAAGTTGCTTTAAACTTGGATTCCACCATACATGAATTAGGTGTCCATTAGGACGTCATACACATATGCTTTTTATTATTCTGTTAGAGTACCAATAGTGCACCATCATGCTGTAATATATTTAACAAAGGGATTTATATTACTGTCTTTACTAATTTATATTTCATATGTTTGCATACAGCGCGTGACTTTGTTTTTGGGATATCATCTCCACACTTCAAGAATGCATGTGTGAAGGCATTATTTTGATATAATGTGGCCACTATCTATATGCTTTCTTTACTTTGCCTTGCAACGCTGGAAATTGAGACTCAACCTATACTCTTCCCTTTGATATTCAGAATGTTTACAATATACGAAAGCCTTATGTTTTAGAAACCCAAAACACACTACTGAATAGTATTAGCCATGACTCCAACAATTAATGTCTTTTACCCTCGTACTCGACATTAAGCAGTCCAATACACATGATTTATACAACTACATATCAGTCACTAGAAGGTATCATCTAGTTCACATATTACCAGTCATGAATTTAGTAAGGTACAGGTGATATTGACAATTAGTAAGAAAGACTGTATATGATACATCAAAAAATATAATATTGATGCAACATTATAATATTGACAAGGGAAGATAGCTGCGTACAAATGTTTACAGATTTAGCTAACTTTTAGTTTGCTTGAACTCTATAACTTAAATGTAAGTTAAATTAGGCAATGGTATCTACAAATGACCACCACACCGAGCAATCCAACCAAGTAGTTTATTTGCTTTCATTAAGAACTTGAAAGCACCAGGAACACTACAAAACTTAGTCACTATTCAAATGTGATATTTCATAATATTGTACATAAATCTAAAATATACATGGTTCAATCAGACACAACCATGAACTTTTTGATGATATTGGTGTGGATTTCTAGGCTATCTATCATAGTCTTTTTATGAATTCAATGTAGATAATTCTCAATATTAGTCTTTACTCTAAAGAATAAGTTGTCACATCTTGCTCAAAGCAATAGAATATTTCTTGCTAAATACTCACCAACTTGCTACATAAAAATAATGTCTTGGGCTGGAGGAAACTTTCTTAATGCTAATTACAAATCCACACCATTGCAAATGCTTAGTGGTAAGGTCAATTTCAAACTGACCTTACTACCAAATTTTCAGACCCAATGTCTGTATAGTTGTATCTCCAGATTATAAATGATTGGATGACCACATGACATAAGGCACATGGTTTGAGGAGGCTATTATATATATTTCACATAAAGGGTCTAAACTTACCGCTTAAAAACATTAGGGGAGCTCGATTATGGTCATTCAATGATTGTGAGTACAGGGCTGTTTGCTTTCCAGGTGCAAAGAGAGTGACCAATGTGTATGTCACTCATGAACACAGGGGAAATACAATATTGATGGCCATATATAAACAAAGTCAGCAAACCTTATGATTTCTCACATATATACTCTAAAAATTAGATCTTTAACATAAAAGAGTGACACTGAAGTTTAAACTTTCCATACACAACATGATATTTGTGGGGAATTGATGTCAGCCATGTAATACCAGATTATTGTCCTCTAAATTGGGCATAAATGCCATTGCAAACATAACTATAAGTAAGAGAGTTGCAGCCACTCAATGGGACTACATAATTTCTAACAAGTTTCCTATAGTTTGAAAGCAAAGACACATTCATGGATAAGGCTTTTGATATGGAAAGTTTTATATATGGGAAGTCCAAGTATTAAAGCAATGGTGGGAAACATTGAGTATTTTACGTGATGTATGAAAGGTTTGATGCTTGGATGCATATATAGGAAATTAAATCCAGGTTTGTTGTTACATAATGTTGGAAATTATATATAAATAATTAAGCCAAGAATAACACTAATTGGAATATAATATTATGGAAATGATCTTGGTATATGTTAGAATAATTTGCACTCATAATTACATAAAAGGGCATGAACGAGAAGTGTTAAAGGAAGGCATAAACCAATACAGGTAAAAGGCCGCAATAGATAAGGACTTGCAAGTGATTCATAATACTTCTAAATAAATTACTATCAATTCCTAAGTAGTGGTAGTGTTGCTGTTATTCTTTCAAACTGTGTATGTTGTTGTAACCATTGACAACAAAACACATGATGATAGTGCATCGGCAAGACCTGACTTAAAAGTCAGGTAATCACTTGCTAGCATTACTGTAGTTATTCGTCAATTGCCATGGTCCATATATGTTTTGGGTGCAAATTTCATTCCCTGGTAATCTTTTTGCCAGACAGAAGGAGTATTTATATATTCTATATAAAAATTAGCCATACTTTTTCGCAGAGTAATGTACCTTGTGTTTTTTAATTTAATAAAAATCCTTATAATTTTATTTAGTATAAAATACTAGCGTTTTATAAATTACAGACAAAGAGATCTACAAAATTGATGAGTTTTTGTAACTGTAAACGATGAAGAATATAATATACAGATTGAGTAAACGAGCTTCCCCCACTATAAGAAACAAGCTTATTTCCGGCGAACATATGCCGACGCAAATACTCAAATATTCGCCGCAAATACCTATTTCCGGCTAAAATTAATTGCCCCGAAGTGGCCAGGAAATTTGAGCCAAGAAATATTGTTTCCGGCTGTAGGAGGAACTGACAGAAATATTTTACTATTTTCGGCAACATTTAGTCGCCGCAAAAAGTATAAAATCCACCACAAATACTTCCGACGACATCTATTCATGATTTGTTTTTTTTTTTTTTTACCGATTTTTTTTCACGTTTTTTTTAATTATATTAATTTTTATCCACTCATATCAAATGATAAAATGTGTCTTTTTTTCACAAGCATTCTAGAATTAATTGAAATTTTATAGATTTCATTCCCTACAATTAAAATTTTTCTTGGCCAACAGTAAATTTCTCAACATAAAAAACTCTGAATATCACAATACAATAATGATTTTGTTTATTATTTATTCAACAACTTGAGATCAGTTTGGCATTGTTTCTTAATATCACCCTCATTATTTCATTACAAAGAAACATATAGATATATACAAGTATTCATGGGAAATCTAGCTATTCTAAGAGCCAAGTGCCTAAGAAAACCACTCAAAGGAGTATTAAGTTATTTCTTCTTCCACCTCTTTAGAAGGGAGGGAAGGAGGCAACATGATAAAAGTCCTATAAGCTGAGATTACAGAGAGAACAATGAGACACTAAAGAGTCAAGGCATGGAGAACTAAAGCTAGCTTCATTCTACTGCAAAACCTTCCGTAGGACATACATGCTTCATTCCATGAGATTTCTCTGTCACCATTGTAAGCTAAGTATAGTATCTGCAACACTGCTGCCCCGAATGTGACGATTAAAGTAAGCTACAATCTGCACCAGAAAAATAATTGCAAAAGAAAATTGCTATTAGAACCTTTTTTGAAGGAAGATTTCAATGTTTATTTTTTCTTCAATCTGTATGGAATATTTTAAAATGCCAAAATTTATGTTACTCATCATCCACATGCTACACACCTAAAGCAAAACAAAACATGTCGACAATGTTTATTATTAGTCCTCACTGCAATTTCAGGTAGTACTCCAACTTGACAATATAATGAATATCTACAATAAAGAAAAACTCGAATGCTATCTACTTTTAAACTTGCATAAAGATATTCTCTTCTGAAGTAAGACAAATTGACTATATATAATTACTGAAAATTTTGAACTTGTTACCACTACAACAAAAATAGGTTTTAGTGACAGATGAAATTGTCACAAGAAATGCAAAAAACGTCACGAAATATATTTGGTGACGGTTTCTGACCATCACAACAACTGTCACGTAATGTGCGTCACGGATTACATTTGGTGACAGTTTACTGTACAAGCGTCACTAAAAATATTTTTAGTGACGGTTGGAGATGTGCCGTTTGAAATAACGTTCGAACGTATGATTTTCTGTGACGGTTAGAATCCGTCACAGAATATAACGTTCAAACTTAAAAGGAGAAAAGCTGACATCCGAACGAGAAAAGCTAACGTTAGTTGATTATAGTTCGGACGTATAATGTAAACGTTCGAACGTTTATACGTGCGAACGTTACGTTCGAATCTCGAATCCAACGAAAATGAAATAATGTCCGAACGTTTGTATCATGACGTTCGGACGTTAATTCGAATGTTAAGTGAGTAGAGTTCGAACGTAAAGTGTACGTTCGGATGTTTGTAACGTTAAACTTTTTTGACATTCGAACGCTTTTTTAAATTGGGTTAAACGTTTGAACGTTTTGTTACTATTTTGTAAGGTTACGTTCGAACGTATTTTCGAATGTTTAATACTGTTAAAACATATTTTTTTTACATTCGAACGTACATATCAGAAATGCTAAACTCATCCACTTAATAAACAAACCAATTGTTTCACATTACAGTACATATTTCACAACCAATATTGTTTGAAACTGTTTTCAAATTAGATGTAAAAAACGTGATACAGAAATAAGATTCATTTCTTTTTCTTTCCTCGCCCAGCACGATTCTGTTGCAATGACATAACACGCTCCATTTGCAGCATCATCTCCCGCTGCACTTGCTCTTGGACCTCACTACGGATTCTTTCCTCATGTTCTCTTTGTTGGTCCTGCAAACGCGTCTCTAAATGAGACTGTCGCTCTAAGAGGGACTCCAACTCTTGCTGTCTAGACCTCATATACTCATTCTCGCGTCGTGCAGCTTCTAAATCTTTGGTAAGATTATTAATTTGTGATGTCGATGAGGTTGAGGAAGATGAACCGGAATGCTTGAAAGATCGTCCCAAACCTCTTGCCATACTAGAGTTGGGCCCAAGCACCTGTGAAAAAATGTCCAAGTCACTAGGAGAGGAATCCCCAGAAGCTAACTGCATCTCCATCATTTTCCCCTGCAGTTTGAAAGATCAAAACACACAATAAGTAACATATTAAAAGAAATACAAATAAAAAATAATTTAATCACATGTTACATAATTTATTCAACAAAAGGAACACCGCTTACATAATTAATTGCAGCTGCAGGATCCATCCATTCACTATGCTCATTAGTGTGAGCAGCAGCATAGCCATGAATGAGGGAAAAGTTTTCAGGATCATCACGTTTCTAAGAAAATGACATTAGCAATTTGAAAAAGACAATATTAGTACTTATATAAAAGAATAATAAGAAAAAATATGAATTATTACGTTTATTAATTACCATTTTTTCAGCAAGACGATGGAATGATCTTGAACCAGCACAATGGTGAATAGTCAGAGCAGATCTATTATTTGCATTTGTAGAACTTAAGTGCTACAAAAATAATTCTCACCGTTAATTGTAATATATGTACATACATATAATATAAACAACAAATATAAATGTAAATAATTATAGAAAATAATTCTAGAATACCTGATATTCTGGAGAGGCAAAAAGATCACAACACTTTATCCAGTCGTCTAATTTCATCTGCTGGAAAGGGGACTGTGCAGCCTCTTCAAACGTCTCAAATTTCTTGAAATGGTCGTGACATCGTCCCTTGTGACGTCGGAATAGTGTAGCCATTAACTCATTCACAGTTCTCAAATCCTCGCTACGACCAAAGTCGAGGTCAAATTCATCCTAATTATAAATTAGGAATGTTAAAAATATAATAAACTAATGTAGGTGAAAAAAATGATATAATAAGTAAACTCACCAGCACACGACTCCGAATGTGTTCCTTAATCTCATTCGGCACATCTCTCCAGGAGCGCCATAAAATGGAGCGTAAGCTCGAATTACTGTGCCAATATAGGAGGAAAGCGCTGCTGCACTATCATTCACTCCTCCAGTGGAATTATCAGGAATTGTGATTTTCAATTTACCATGCCTTCGATTTTTCTCAAGTGAGATGCCGCGTGTATAGCCACGACCGCGACGAGCCAATTGTTCATCAACTAATAGATGATAGTATAATTTTGAAGGTTATATATATTATTTATTGAAACAAACATCTTCAAGTATATATAGTATTAACGTAAACATTCCTTACCAGTAGGTGTCGACTGTGCATCGTTCTCTGTAATGTTAACTTCATCTTCGGGAACAGACTCCTCAGGTGGGGAGTCCTCAATGGGTTCAGGACTTGGACTCGGTGGAGGAGGCACATTTCTCCTTTGTCTTTTTGGCGGCATACCTGGAAATGATTATATATAACAAAAAAATATTATTAGAATAAATTTATATTTATTATAAAATTCTATAATGGATGTATATGAATAAACTTTTTAGTACTTTTAGTCTTCATCTTCGGATGTATTTTCCATGTTTGTTTCAGAATGTCTCTGTATAACATCTTCGTCATCATCATCAAGCTCTTGTTCGTCATCCTTATCCACTTCCCCCCCGGATTCTTGTTCGTCTTCTTCTTCTGACTCTTCTTCTGTACTTTTCTCACTTTCTTCAATTGAGTGATAATTTAATGAAGACGGGTCGAGATGGATGAGTGGGACGTCATCTCTATATAAGGGGAGCAACTCGAGTGCACCGAGGTCAACAAATAAGTTAATACCCCCTCCTCCATCTTCCTGGTAGGCCTCTACATTTAGAGTGTCATCTTCATCTCCACTATTATCGTAATCTGCACTCGTTCCTACTTCATATATATTTCGAGGGACAAATTTTTGTACAACTCGCCAAGTTATCTCTCCACTATCTTCATCAGCACTTTTCATTGGATCAATCAAGTAATAGATTTGAGTAGCTTGACAAGCCAGTACGAATGGATCATCTTCGTACCATTTAGATGCAGTATTGACACTCGTAAAATGATTATCCCTATATATCGAATCCCGACCACCGCCTAGATCCCACCAATCACATTTGAAGACATATGTTATAGACCCACCCAGATATTTCAATCTGATAATATCACGAATGACACCATAATAATCAATATCATCTGTTCCATGACTCCCCTCGACCAAGACACCACAGTTTTGAGTTTTTCTATTACGTTCACGGTCCAGAGTATTGAATCTATAACCTCGAACTGTGCATGCAGTGTATTGAAGTGCTCTGTTTGATGGACCACGGGCCAATGCATACAATTCAAAAGAGACTGATTCGGGATCACGAGCACGTTGTTCCAATATCTAACAATTTAAATAATGTCATTTATTAAATATTAGCTAGAGTTAAAACTTTCATCATGTAACATATAGTATAGAGTTTAGTTCATACACGTTGTTCAAACCATCCAGAAAATTCTGACTCGTGTCTTGCCACTATATCCTCGACGCCTTCCATCTTAAGTTTGTCCATGTGCTCACTGTATAGTATATATTATCATATTATTTTACATAACAATAGTTAAAGTTGTATATAATCTTTAGAATTATTTAAACCTTGTACAACGACATACCTGAGATAGTGATCAATCTCCTGACAATTATTTAGTACGTACCACCGAACTTTACCCAACTCTGTATCAAGTAAATCGTAACCCGTTTGTGCACCCAAAGGTCGTACATTCTGAGAAAACACTGATAGCTCACGAGAAGGCGAAGCAGCAAGATCAGCATTTCGTTCTTGACGAATAAATCGTGTCTCCACACCACGAAGATATAAAGAGCAAAATGTTAACCATTCATCGTGTATATAGGCCTCTGCTATTGAACCCTCAGCTCTGGCTTTATTCCCAACAGTGCGCTTCAGTCGACCTAAATATCTTTCAACTGGATACATCCAACGGAACTGTACTGGTCCACCCAACATGATCTCCCGAGGTAAATGTATTGCTAAATGGACCATGACATCAAAAAATGACGGTGAAAAGATTTGCTCAAATTTACATAGTATAGTAGCAATGTCTTCTTCCAGTTTTTGCAGCATATCTCGCTTCACTACCCGAGCACACAAATCCTTAAAAAACATACACAGTTCAGTTATGGCAACACGTACAGGAGATGTTAGCTTCCCACGAATTCCCACCGGTAATAACTTCTGTAAAAATACGTGACAATCATGACTTTTCAATCCACCAATTTTCCAATCATCATGACTTACGCATCTACTGATATTTAAAGCATAACCATCTGGCAACTTCACACCTTGCAACCATTTGCAGAAGTCCATCCTCTCCTCCCTTGTCATTGTAAAACATGCATGCGGCATGACCACCCTCTCACCATCCACTCGTAAATGCAAATTATGTTTAATTCCCATTCTCTCAAGATCTTTCCTTGTCTTAATCGTATCTTTCGTCTTTTTATTGATGCTCATCAATGTACCCAGTATATTATCACAAATATTCTTCTCAATATGCATTACATCCAAACTATGTCGCAACATGCAGGACGACCAATACGGCAACTCAAAAAAAATACTACGCTTTGTCCAATTCAATTCTGCTACGCCTCGTTTTCTCTTGTTCTTTCCCCGACCTTTGCCAAAATTGTTCGCTGCCACATGTACCAATTGTTCCAGGATCTCTTCCCCAGACAACTCATTTGGCGCAATTCTATCTTCTACGCGTCCATCAAACTTAGCGGATTCTGTTCTCCATGCATGATTAGTTGGTAGATAACGTCGATGACCCATGAAACACAACTTTTGAGAATATTTTAACCACTCACTAGTAGTTTCTTTATTACACGTCGGACACGCTAACTTTCCTTTAGTACTCCAGCCAGAAAGATTCCCATATGCCGGAAAGTCATTTATCGTCCACATTACCGCAGCATGCATCTGAAAAGTTGTTGATGTGGATGCATCATAAGTTCTGACGCCTGCTTCCCATAACTCTTTCAACTCTTCAATCAACGGCTGCAAATATACGTCAATGTCATTCCCAGGTGATCTCGGGCCGGGGATAAGCAAAGTTAACAAAAAGTTGGGCGCCTTCATGCACCTCCATGGTGGAAGATTGTACGGAATCAACACTACAGGCCAAGTGCTATAACTTGTACTCATATTTCCAAAAGGGTTGAATCCATCAGTTGTGAGTCCGAGACGCACGTTCCTTGCTTCTATCCCAAACTCTGGATACTGATTATCGAAAGATTGCCACGCAAGTGAGTCAGCAGGGTGCCTCATAAATCCATCATTTTGAACTCTTTTCTCTTTGTGCCACTTCATATCGTGAGCTATTTTCTTACACATGTATAATCTTTGCAACCGGGGTTTCAATGGAAAATATCGCAATACTTTAACCGGAACGCTTTTCTTATCCTTCCACCTCGACTCTCCGCATACAGGACATTCTTGTTTCTCCTCGTTCTCATTCCAAAATAAAACACAATCATTCTTGCACGCATGTATGGACTTATACTCAAATCCTAATCCCTTTCTCAATTGTTTCGCTTCATAAAAGTTCTTCGGCAATGCAGATCCTTCGGGAAGCACTTCGTTAAATAAGTCTAATACCATGTTAATTGCTTTGGTTGACATTCCACACAATGATTTTATGTGAAGCAACCGCACAATAAACGACATTTTAGAATGGTTTGTACAACCTGGATAAAGCTCATGCTTTGCATCTTCCCACATTTCTGGAAAATTATCTGAATCATTCCGTCGCCCACTTGAGCCATTGTCGTCAACCTCATCCATAAACATCCCAGCTCCAATGTCACTCAACATCTCCTCCATCTCATCTCGCTCATAATCATCATCCACGTTGTGCAAATTTTCCCGCTGACTGAATAAGTCATCCGCTGATTCAGCATACGGCTCACCATACAGTACCCATCGAGTATAGCCCAAATCCATACCATTCACAAATATATGACTTTCAGCTTCATCCAATCCGATCGCACACAAATTTTTACAACCTCGACATGGACACTTAATGTAACCACGACTATCAGCAGACGCCTTTGCAAAATCAATGAAAGCCCTTACTCCACGCGCATAGGGTATGTAATCTTTTCCAAGTCTATCGCGTAGACGCATCCAACTTTTATCCATTTCTAAAAACATCTAATTTTTTAGTAATTAAGGTAAAGTTAAATACACATGCATGTCATGATACATCATGTTCAAAGTACTCTTTCTCAAGGTAGTTGGTCCTATCCCATTCGAGATTATATTCTCCATATTGGACAATTCCCGTCACTCTACTACTTTGAACGTTAATAAAAATTTCGGCAGCACTTCCCCATAGTTCTCCAAGTATACATGTTCACATATAGGGATTATGACCCTAAGAACAGTATACCCAAAGAACAAATGAGGAAGACACCGAAATTTCATACTAAACGTTCAAAGTATGAATAACGTTTATGTGCAATACAGATAATATAATCTCAAACTGTCCACACTGGACAATTCAGGAATTAATGTACACCTAAATGTACACTAATTCCCAAACGGGTCTAAGGTTATTTATGCAATGTTATACAATATCTAACAAAAAAGTTTACAAATAAATTAGCACACATTGTTTGAATTATACCGATGTACTAATAATATTTATATTATTAATGATTGATAACACTTAGAAATTATTTGTAGACTTATATAATTCCTTATTTATTATATTATATGTCATTTATCAGCTATATAATATATAACACTACTATAAAATATATTATAATTACAAATATAAGTTACTAATAACACTTATTATATAATTATTACTATTATTGCCAAAATTATTATTGATAACACTTAAACAATATCAGTTATTATATAATTATTACTATTATTGCCAAAATTATTATAATTATTATAATAAAATATAGTTATTAAATAAGTAACTATTATTATAATTACTTATCTATTTCTTATTAATCATTTTTTTATACTATACATTACATGATAATTATTATTATGGATTAATACTAATATACTCTATACTATATATTATTAGATAAAATATTTAGGATTATTGAGCTATTAGATAAATAAGTATTATTATTTTATAATACTTATTTATATTATAATTTTAGTAATACGATTTTTTATATATACTAAATAGTTATGCCTTATAATTGACACTTAGGGTCATGTGATAATTTATTATATTAGTTATTTAACTAATTATATATATAATAGTTATAATTGTAATATTATAATTTATAATTATGACCATCCAATAAATTATATACCAAAATTGTTATTCTTACACAAATAATATAACAATTTATTTATTAAATAAATTGTTATATATATTCTTTTATAACAACAAATTACTAAAATAGACACATAAACTAACAAATAATTATTATTCAAAAATATACACTATACTAAAACATTATCACATTAAGAATAAACATATTCAATAACAATAATTTTTCTTTTTAATTCATCCAAACAACACAAACTTAATCACAAATTATATCCACAATAAAATATAACAATAGAGTTTAGTATATATACCTTGTGCTTTAAATAAATTCTTCTTCAAAAATCACAACTTCTCAACAATTCACAACAAATGATCCTTCAAAAAATACACAATACTAGTTAGTTAAATATATATGAAATAAAACATTGATAATTATCATGTATATTACAAATAAAAAATGAGAAAAACCATTTACCTTAATGCTTAAAAAAATACCTTTGCAAACATATACTCACTATAACCCTCCACTAGGGCTGAGCACCGATTCAATCGGAGTCGGATTTGGCCTCCTCCGACTCCGACTCCGACTTTGTCGAAGGCCGAATCCGACCTCCGACTCCGACTCCGCTTACACCCTACTCCGCTCCGACTCCGACTCCGACATGTCGGAGCGGAGTCGGAGTCGGGCTTTTTGTTGGGCTTTTTTATTGGGCTTTTTTTTAGACTTTTTTCTTTGACCCAATTAACATTCAATTTTACAATTTGCAACTCAAATTGGATTTGGGCTTCTATATCAATTTTTAAAAAAAATATAATTTGAGATTTCTAATTTATCTAACCAAAATTATTACATTAGAAAATAAAACTAAATTCAAAATCTATCACTATAAAAAATAAAACTAAATTCAAATGTGCAACCAAAATTAAAAACTAAATTAAAACTAAATACACACATTAAAATTACATAACCAAAATTACAACCTAAAATTAAAAATACATAACCAAAATTAAAACCTAAAATTAAAAATAAATAACCAAAGGTCCAAAATTACAACCTAAAATTAAAAATACATAACCAAAATTAAAACTTAAAATTACAAATACATAACCAAAGGTCCAAAATTAAAACATAAAATTAAAAATACATAACCAAAATTAAAACCTAAAATTAAAAATACATAACCAAAGGTCCAAAATTGCAACATAAAATTAAAAATACATAACCAAAGGTCCAAAATTACAACATAAAATTAAAAATACATAACCAAAGGTCCAAAAAATGTCATTTTTCAACTTGTGCCTGAAAAAAAAGAACAAAATTAGTAAAGAAATAAGATACCATATAAATTTATAAAAATAAAGAAAGCAAAATTGAAATAAGATACCAGAAACAAGATTGTCAATCCTCTTCATGAACAAAATAAGATAAATATAAACAAAATACATTCATGAACTAATGTAAAGATTACTCAAGTAAATCAACCAAAATATGCCACAGGTGGTTAGACGGTGTAGGTTGTTTTACTTTTTTATTTTATTTTTTTACTTTACCTTTTACTCTTTTTTTTAAGCTAACAGGTGGTTATTGCCACATAATTATTTGATATTTTAAGCTAATTAATAAGAATTAAAATACAATTCTTTTTTTTTTACATATAAGATCATTTTATTAATATACAAAACTGTCAACAATTCACAGCATGCTACATTTTAATTTTAATGCACCAAAACTTAAACCCATATATATACTTCCAATACTCTTTAGAGAGAGCACATTAAATCCCCATTAAAATACCAGCAACGCCTGCATCAAAGAAAACGAAAGTAACATTCCACAATAAAGTCATACAATTACACTTAAAACGCGATCATTGTGATATCAAGCACGATCATCGCCAAAACAAGCTGTTTTTCTAACTATAATCTCAGAATATACACTCACTGCCCTCCTAATCTTCCTGCCAACTCCAACCACAAATGGAGATGCAAAAAGATCATTAAAATTACAGTCAGAACGAGGTTCGATTCCAACGAAATGAAATTCATCGAGGGAATGAAGCAAAATACATGTAAATTCACCCAACTACACACGCATGCAAACAAAGTGAGATGAGAGACTCACCGAGAATCAGAGTGAGCTTTGAAGCGCTTATGGTGATAATCATGCCCACGATCCTCGACACCACCAGTCGCCGATTTACCGTAATGCGAATTAATAAGAAATTGAGCTTTTATCCCTTAATATTATTCTATATATTCATGATTTTTTTACTAATTATTAATTAATCCTTTATCTTGATTTTTTTAGCCGAAAGGAATCCAAAGCATGTATTAGCTGGCCTCACGATAGCAAATAAAAGAGAGTGAAATCAAAAATCAACAACCAAGCAACAGCCAACAAATCAACAATCAACAACCAAACCCATAGCATTTAAAAGAGAAATCAAAAATAAATCAACCAATATCCATGAATAAAACCCATATCCATGAATAAAATACTAGAGAGAGAGAGAGAGAGAGAGAGAGAGAGAGAGAAGAGATACCGGAGATACCGTCGGAGGCTGGAGCTGCACGGTTTCGTGGTGGTTGAGGGCGTCGAAGGCTGGGAGGGAGTCTGCAGCTACTGGGAGCTTGGGCGCCGTTTCAATTTTCTGCTTCTGGACTTCAGGACTTGGGAGAGAAGAGTATAAACCCTAAGTAAGTTACTTAACTTACTTTATTTCCGTATGGGGGGAGCAGGCTTTTGGTATTTTTTGGCCCCTTTTGGGTTTTTTTTTTTTTTAAAAAAAAAACTCTAAAAACCGGTATTCTTAACTTCTTAATACTTTAGTCTTCAGACCTTTTGGTCTTTTTGGCCCCTTTTGTTTTTTTTTTTTTTTTTTTTTTTTTTTTTTTTTTTTTTAACTCTAAATCAAATAATAATTTTGATTTAATACTATATATATTAACTAATATAACTATACTATTATATATAATATAACTATATATATATATATTATATAAGTATAGTTAATTAGTAAGTTAATATATAACTATATATATTATAGTATATAAGTATAACTATATATATTATAGTATATATTATATATAGTATATATAGTAACTTATATAGTAACTTATATAGTAACTTATATATAATTAGTAATGTAAATTAACTATATAAGGTATAGTTATATATTATATGTAAATATATATGATTAATGTATAAAAAATAAATAGTATAGTAACTATATATTATATAAGCCCTTAATGTATATAGTAATAGTATATATATAATCTATAATTATATATAATATAACTATATATTATATATTAACTTATAGTAAACTAGTAATGTAAATTATAAAATATAAAATAAGCTATAGTAACTTATATAGTAACTATATAGTCTACATTAACTTATATTAAATTAGTAATATAAAATATAAAATAAGCTATAGTAACTTATATAGTAACTTATAGTAAATTAGTAATGTCAATTAACTATATAAGGTATAGTTATATAAAACATATAAATATATATGAGTAATGCATAAAAAATACATAGTATAGTAACTATATACTATATAAGCCCTTAATATATATGGTATATATATAACTATATATTATATATAATATAACTATATATTATATATTGACTTATAGTAAACTAGTAATGTAAAATATAAAATAAGCTATAGTAACTTATATAGTAACTTATATAGTAACTTATAGTTAACTTATACCAAAATTAAAAATACATAACCAATAACTTATAGAGTTATAATAAATTAGTAATGTAAATTAACTATATAAGGTATAGTAATTAGTAACTTATAGTGTAACTAATAACTATATTAACTTATAGTAACTTATAGTAAATTAGTAATGTAAATTAACTTATACTAACTATATTAACTTATATTATTCATTATAATGTTTATACATTATTATTTATTAGATGTTAATATATTGATAACACATATTTTTATAAAATATGCACAATATCGGAGTCGGAGTCGGAGTCGGATTTGGATTGGAAGTCGGAGTCGGAGTCGGAGTCGGAGTCGGATGATTTATCGGAGTCGGAGTCGGTGTATCGGAGTCGGAGCTGGATCGGAGCAGAGTCGGTACAGCTCCACCTCCGACTCCGACTCCGACTCCGACTTCCAGGGGGGAAAAAACTCCGACTCCGGCTCCGACTTGTCGGAGTCGGAGCGGAGTCGGAGCGGAGCCGGAGCGGAGTCGGAGCCGGAGTCGGATTTTCGGATTTCTGCTCAGCCCTACCCTCCACTTCTTCTCTTCCTCTCTCTAAAACTCTCTCTCTCCCCACTGCTTTCCACTTCCTTTAGTACTCCGTCTCTCTAAAACTCTCTCTGTCTCTCACTCTAACACGCACGGAGGAAAGCAGAAATGAATCTGCTTTCCGTGCGTGAAAGTTTTATTTTCTGCTTGTTATGCAATTAACGTTCGGACTTTCATTAATGAACGTTCGGACGTTTGATTTTACGTTCGAACGTTAATGCTTCCATTCGAACATTTAAGCATTAACGTTCGAATGTAAAATTATCCCGCCCTATAATTATACAGTACGTTCGCACGTATGTACGTCCATCCAACGTATTCGTCAGTAACGTTCGAACGTTAATATAGTACGTTAGAACGTACTGTGCAAATTTGGTTTAAGCGGGAAATTTCCCTCCGAATTTATTATAACGTCCGAATTTAAGTTCGAACGTTAATATTATTATTTACATATTATATATTTAGTATATTCCTCATAATATACTTATATATTAAATTATAAATTATACAATATTAATTAATATATAATTTGTACCAATTATATAATATATAACATAAATATTATATAAGAATGTACTATATATATTATAACTTTATATAAATATAATATATATAAAATATATATTATATTATAACTATAATATATAATATACTTATTATATATTATAGTTATAACAAGTATATTATAATATATTATATTGGAAAAATTGTATATTATCCTAGTATAGTATACTTTAATATAGTATATCTAATAACTATATTAAAGTAATATAGTTATATACTAATGTAGTATAAATATTATATAATATATTATCTATATTATAGTCTATAATATAGTATAAGTATTATATAGTATGTTATCTATATATAATAACTATATAATATCGTATAATATATTATATAGTAAATATATTATAGATATAATATAGTACCAGTACTATGTTATATATACTACTTGTATATAATATAGTATATATACTACAAATATAGTGTAATACTTAGTATACTATACATATACTTTATATGTATATACTATATATATATATTATAGACTATATAATTACTATATAATATACTATAGTTATTATATAGATACTATAGTATATACACTATAGTATTGGATATATAAATAACTATATAATACTACTATATAATATATACTATATATATTAACATTATATACTACTATATAATATATACTATATAATAACGGTTTCAATAATACGTATATAACACTATATACGTATTAAAACTACATACACTATAACACTATATAGTATACACTATATAGAACATAAGTGTAATATACTATATACTATATAGTATAACACTATATAGTATATAATATACGTATATTATACGTATATAATATTATACATTATATAATATATAATATTATATATTATATATCATATTATATAGTAATATATAGGTAATATAATATATATTACATTATATATATTATATAATATATATAATATAATATATAGTGTAACAACGTTCGAATGTTATAACCAAAACGTTCGGACGTTTTGATTGACGTCCGAACATAATAGACGCACGTTCGCATGTTAACACAACGTCCGAACGTAAAAGTTATACGTTCGCACGTATGCTTTTAAGTCTGAACGTGATATACATAACGTTCGCATGTGGAGTTAACGTCCGAACGTTAATTAATTAACGTTCGGACATTAACTGTATATAAGGCCAGGCACGACGGTTTCCAGGCCATAACTTGTACGAAACCGGTCCGGAAACTCAAACTCTCTCATCCTCTCCGCCACGCACGCCGCTGCAACCGTCGCCATCCGCCACCGCAACCGTCACTAAAAGGTAATGTGCCCTCTCCCTCTTCTATTTCCTTGCTTTTAATTGGTGGGTTTCAAAAATTTGAAACCCACCGTAGCCCGGTTATAAAACTTGCATTTCCGGCCACCATTCGCAGTAAAATGATAGAATAGGACCGTAGAAACATTTCCCATCTTTTGAAATTCATATTTTGGTTGTTTGTGGCTTCGAAACATGCGTTTCGAAGCTTTCGGTAATGGCTGAGTCGACTCAGCGATTCCGTGTCGTAACGTTCGGACGTCACGACACAACGTCCAAACGTGTGACCTTTTGTATTCAATACGTTCGCACGTTATATTGTTACGTGTGAACGTATTAGTTTTATGTGCGAACGTTTTTATCCAACGCTTTAACGTAACGTTGGATAAAACGTTCGAACGTAATCCGTTGGTCTTCTTCGGCTAGTAAGAACGTCCTAACGTATGACGATTCAAATTCATTACGTCCGAACGTTTAGGTAATACGTTCGGACGTAATGAACTTATTCGCACGTTTTTATCGAACGCTTGAATGAAACGTTCGATAAAAACGTCCGAACGTTTCATCTTTGTATATTCGGACGTATGTTAACGTGCGAACGTACATTGTATTAACGTTCGAACGTTTACAATATAAAATTTTTTTATATTGTTTCTTTTAGGTATTATTATTTTATATATTGAAAAAGTGAGTTTCTTTAAAAGTTTTACTCGCAAAATTATGTAAATTTATAAGGATGATATTTTAATTTTTAGTATAATCCATATATGTCATAATACGTATGTATCTGTGATTATAATCATTTTTTTAAAATGTTATAACTTATATATATTTTTTTATTTTCAGGATATGGCTCATTATATGACGACAAGGAAGCGAGGGAGGGATGGAGGCAATCCGGACATCGCTCGACTGGGGGCACGAACTGTTATGGGGGAACGAGAAATCCTTATTAATGAGTTTGATGAGCTCAGCTGGGAGCAAAAGACGCTGAGAGACGTCTTTGTCACCAGAGGCTGGGGCCCCATATGCACATTGAGGGGAAAGATTTACCCCACAATGGTTCGAGAGTTTTACATTGGGATGGCCACCATGCCTAACGATGCATCATCCCATACTCTCAGTGTACGCGGTGTACAGTTTCAGTTCTCGGCAGATGTTCTCGCCGACTTGCTCCAGATTCCGTGTATGCTACCTGAGTCGACAGCTGCTCAGGCTGATGACATAGCAACTGCATTTTCCCCGGGCATATTCGAGGCAGATCCAGCTGCTTCTGCTTCATCTTCGGGCCCCGTTGAGTTTATGCCCAGTCATGAAGAAGATCGACCCGAGGGCGATCCTATTGCTGCTGAGGTTGGTGGCGATGAGCGGGACCAGGATTTCTACATCCTCACTGGCACGGACCGCACAAAGCTCGATAGGTCGAACTCCTTCAGCCAGAATCAGCTGCTGCCTTTCTTTCGCATGTTGCACATTTTTGTTGCAACAAATGTAGACCCGGTGGCACATAAGAGCACATTCAGTCGGGCTCGTGCACAGTTCCTGATTGGCTTGGCACGTG
This sequence comes from Carya illinoinensis, assembly GCF_018687715.1. Lineage (NCBI taxonomy): Eukaryota > Viridiplantae > Streptophyta > Magnoliopsida > Fagales > Juglandaceae > Carya > Carya illinoinensis. The sequence continues at coordinate 41,636,611 of NC_056756.1, forward strand.
GTGAGTCCATTGACTTGCCCCTTGTTATATTTGAGCGGATCCGTTACGAGGCCAGCATCGTTACCACGGATAATCTCCCGTACGGAGTCATCATCAGCCGCTTATTACTAGCCCGGGGAGTGCCACTCCAGGCGGAGGAGATGGTGATAAACCAGATGAGCCCTATCGACATAACCACACACCGCCGGAGCATTGGACAGGGGAGAGGCTCAGCTCGGCGTCAGTCTGGTCCTACGCCAGATCTTGTTCCCCCGACTGAGTCTGGGGCTGATGTTGCTCGCCCGTCGGTGAGTACTAGTCAGCAGCCGGGAGTTACATCTGCTGGGGATGTGCGACCTGCTTGGGTTGATACAATGATGACAGATATGAAGGCGCATATAGACCGACAGATCGATAGACAGATTGCACATATAGATCAGGCTGTCGCACATCTTGCACATCATGTAGATGTGCTAAACAATAAGGTTGAGACATTGACTGAGGAGTTTCGATCTTTTGTAAACCAGCAGTTCTGAAAGTGATTTGTAAAAATTTATCATTCGAACGTTTTTTATTTTCGACATATGTAATGGACACAAATATTTAATGTATGTATTGTGTAGCTTAATTTCTACTCTTAATTTTTTTTTTAATATAACGTTACTCAACCTTACTATTAAAAAAAATATATATTATGGTTAATTTATGTAATTTTACATATAATGTTCGAACTTTATCACATTAACGTTTGAACATTGGCGCTAATATATTCACGTTCGCACGTAAATAGTTAAAACGTTCGAACGTTCGCGCTAATTTTTTTACGTTCGCACGTAAATATACATAACATTCGAACGTTACTGTGACGTTCGAATGTATTATGGAAAACGTCCGAACGTTTTGAAATTCTTGCCCAACATTTAGTGACAGTTCTCACAAACCGTCACAGTAAATACGTTTTAGTCACAGTTTGGAAACCGTCACTATTTATAATCTGCCACTAAAAGCCATATTTGTTGTAGTGTACTAATAAGTTGGAAAGGACGTTTCTGGATCACCCCTTAGACTGAGTGGAGCTAACGGTTCTAACAATGGCTGCACAGGATTAGCTTCAGGACAACTACTTGAGCCAATTGGCCATCTCATTGGAACAACTAAATCCCTGCAGCAAATGAAATGACAATTTAGGTATAGGTAAGGCAGAAAACGAAGCGATAAGAACAGCAACTAAAAAGAGGACATCAACAAGACTTATGTTCAGGAGGATTGAAAGTTATCCACTTCCTGATCATCAACACCATTGCATAGATCATTATTGAACTTTTTCAATAATTATTTAATTTCCAATCACTTGAATGCAAATGTTCTTACCTCTTAGCACAGGACTTTAGTACCTGTTCTATTTGTCAGTGTACATGCACTAACAAAATCCCAAGTGAGAAAATGGTTAAAAAAGAGTCAAAGAAAAGCATACAACTTTAGACAGCAGAAAGCTTTTTATTCAAGAAATCTCAGAACTCACACTGTGACTGTCCCATCCTCTTGTGAGCATCGTATGGCCCATTCAAGCTAAGGACTCTTATTGTCTTATGGAAATGTTTTTCTGCTTCAGACAAAATCTTTCTGCATTAGAAATTTGGTCTGCATTTTTTGGTTTTTGTGGCCATATCAATCTCTAAATCTTGAGAATAAAAAATCAGCACAGTATCTAGCTCAAATACTATCTACAGGATAAACCATTGGTTGATGAGATAGATGTAAAGGCAATTGCTCGTGGTACTCCAGGATTTAATGGGGCTGCACAGGATTAGTTTCAGGACAACTACTTGGTTAATATTGCTGCCATTAAAGCTGCTGTTGAAGGTGCAGAAAAGTTAACAGCTTCTCAGCTGGAATTTGCAAAAGACAGGATCATGATGGGTCCAGAGCGGAAAACAATGTTCATGTCAGAAGAGTCAAAGAAGTTGCGGGTGTTTCCTTATGAGCTAGTCCAGGGTAACCTGTGGCTTATATTGCTGAAGTATGATTTTATATACCCATAGAATCACTTGTTCAATGTGTTGGGTTGAGTCTATTTTTTTTTTTTTTTATAAGTAGGTTTAGTCTGTTTTACAACCCATGGTTTTGAAAAAATAGAGCCTCAGTATATCGTTTGATTTTGCCATCTCAAATTTCTATATGATCTTTGATCAAGTGGATCAAAATGCTGGCATACCAATGACTTTAAAGCATGAGGCACAAGAATAGAAATATCTTCAGAACATATTATATCGTAGGTAGGTCATGCAGATGATATCAAACATCTTATTGCTTGATGGAAAAAGTGCAGTTTAGTGCACAAAGAAGTGAATATACTCTTATAACATGCAAACTATAGAATTGCATCTGCATGACAATAAACTCTTACAGTTTCCTGGGAATCATCTATTTAAAATACCCAAAAAGAAAAGGAAATGCATATTTTTTTCTGCAAAAGAAAGCATAGAGTTCGTAGTAGTAGTACTGGTGGCATGTGGGTGCACAAGATCAACACATGATGGTGTCCGCATTTACGAGGTAGCCAGCTAGGTTACTCATTGATTCAAGCCCTAGTTAATTTGGCAGTTGATGGGCTAGCTGCCTCCCAACTTCCAACAAGACTGTGAGACGTATACAGAAGTCAGTACTACTACTAATTATTTTCATAGCTTTAATTGCTAACCCGGAAACAGAATTCTTCCAGCTTATGGGAAGTCTGTGTTTGTGATAGCAATGTTCAGATACTAGAGGTTGCAGAATGCCATGCAAAGATATATGCAGAGATCTTAACTTTCAGAGGGTTATGCAAAGGCCATCACCATGATTCATGGCAGTAAGAGTGAAGAAGAGATTTTGTCCTACTATGGTCATTTAATTGATGACAGGTGCTTAATAATAGATGCGTGCTCTCAAGAGGAAAGGGTTTGGATCGTAGAAGTCCTAGATTTCATTGTAAATAGTCTGGAAAAAGATAAAATTTGTATGGTTGGAAATCATATGTAAAATACAGAGGTTATTTTAAAAAAAAAATTGTGGGATGAGTGACACGATTGGGCCAGTTCACATCAATGAGCAGCCAAGTTCAGAAATGCAATCACGTATTGATGCTGAAGTATGTTTGTGGAATCTGGGGTTCTTGTGATTTATTAATAGTGGTAGACATACGTTTAGTTTATTTAAATTTCTTGCATTGGTTGTGCAGGTGGTGAAACTCCTAAGAGAAGCATATGACCGTGTAAAAGCCTTGCTAAAGAAGGTTTGTCCCTTAGTTCTCATCAGTTTGTAGTATTTTTTTTTTCTTTTGAAAAATGAGAGCTGCAATATAAGAAAAAATATATTTGATTATCCCTATGGTCCAGAGAAGAATTGGCCATTCAATCTTGTAAACTAATCGAGACTGAAATTGGGAAAAGAGATATATGAATGGAGAGGAATAACCAATCAATTTGTTTCTCTAATTCATAAGTCCAAGTGAATTCCAACCGATCCGAGTGATGGAGTTATATTTTTGTGGAGTTGAAAATCCATGAGATGTAATACCTTGAAATTAGATTCCTAGATTAATTAAATTTCCAAGCCACATGCAGCATCAGTGCATAGCGAAGCTTAGACTAGAGTGGTACTCAAAAACAAATCGGACTACTCAAAAAAATAGAAAAAGAATAAACATCTAAGATAAAAACTACACAAATCGGAAAGCTGTAAGCTCACATATAGAGAGAGAGAGAGAGAGAGAGAGAGAGAGAGAGAGAGAGAGAGAGAGAGAGAGAGAGAAAGAGAGAGTAACCTTGGTGAATCCGAGCGAGAGTCAGAGAGAGAGAGAGAGCGTGATAGATAAAGTCAGAGAAACTGACCGGCGACGACGAGAAGATGGATGGCAGGGAGACGACGGCGTCGGTGGCATCGTTTGGAAATCCCGTGAGAATGTTAAATCCCTAGAGAGACAGAGAGAGAAGAAGGGAGAGAGACGAAGGGGCGAGAGTGACGGAAAGGGCGAAGAAGTAATAAGGTTATTTAGAATAGTTAATACGGCGACTAGAAGTCACGGTAATAAGTCATTTAAAAGGGCCAACGAATTTGTGGCAAACCTTTATCGTTGTAACAAGTTTTTAAAATGACCTACGATTACGGAATGGATTTTTTTTTGGCAAGATTATTTCCGGCGACCAAAACTCGCGGGAAAAAGTGTTTAATTCCGGCTCCTCTCCCAGTTAGCCACAAGATTTCGACTGAAATCAAGATTTTATCTATTTCCGGCTATATTTGTCTTGTAGGAAATAAAAATAGCCTAATCTACTCATTTTTTTTGTAGTGCCCATTAAGGATTTTCATATGTTGCATAGGTTTAACGATGATAATGAGATATTTTAATACGTTAGCATTAAAATCCAATGTCCAAAATAGGCTGGCCAAATTACTCATGCAATTGGATCCCACTTTATTTTATACAATTGGGTCCCAATACTTCCCCACAGCTTGGATACAAAGATACATGTTCGGCAGAGACCACCAATTGATATGAAGGTGAATGTATATTCCATATTATTAATAATGTTTATTTTTTTAATATGAGATTCTTTTTTAATTTTATCAGTAAATGGAAAGTAATATTAAATGGAAAGTAACATTGGAGTCTATCATATACTTAAGATGTGTACCAAACAATGCCAGCTGTCTTTAAGTAATGTATATATCAAATTATTGAGTTTTTTATTTTATTGCATATTGGAGTCATGTATATACTTAACATGTGTACCAAACAATAACAGTTGGCTTTCATTATCAAATTAAAGAGATTTTTAGAATATTGAATATTGGACGACTATCATATACTTAACAAGTGTACAAAACAATGCCAGTTATCTTCATTAATATATTTATCAACTTAAAGAGATGCATTCCATCAAAAAAAAAAAAAAAAAAAAAACTTAAAGAGATGCATATTGTGATAATACGTTAATATAGTATTTTGCCCAGCTCTTACCAAGACCTTTGATGCCCGATACTTAAGATGACCACATGCTGATGCATTTGGGGAAATTATTATTTGGAAGAGGTGGGATCTTATAGCCTGGACAGTGGTGAAGTGCTGGCGCCAGTCTATGACCTTGGAAGTGACAGAAGCCGTACATCAATTCTTTGTGGGTTCGAAAGGCCAATCCAGACATTGTGCTTTGGGTTCCAGTAAGCTAAGTGAGTAAGCAAGGATATATAAAAGTGCGTTCAGAATCTGCAAACCGAATTCCAAGTATGCACTGTAAAGCTTCTGATTTACAGAAGCTTCACCACATTTTTTCAACCATTTGGCTGAAGACCTAACCAACAAAGACAAGAAAATGTTTGTTTTTTGTAACCCTACAATCATATTCTTGCCTTTACAAATTAAAAGACTATTTATTTATGGTTTTACTGTGTGATATAATAATGGCAAAAATTTGGAAAAATATCCATATGCATATTCGAGGCTAAATTTCTGAATGTTGTAACTGAATACGTAGAGTTTTTCTGCTATGGTTTGATGTTTGATAGATATTGGGGTATGAAATTCATACTAGGGTTTGCATATAAGGATTAACTAGAAACAAATAGTGGAAAATATTTGCTTAAAGGTGTCGTTGTTAACATAGAAGTACCTGCTATATAGTTTAGGCATGTAGCTAAGTCTATGTGAACCCAGGGAGCAGTTTGATTACCCACTGGAAGGTGTGTTGCAAACACCTCATTTTTATTTTATGTTATTTTGTCAAAGTAGAGGGCTATGGATAAGATATTTACATTATGACATCCTTGAAATGCTTTTTAAGTCCTCTGAATTTAATAAGAGACCAGAGTGTGATATTTTCTCAATCTCTAAATTCACTACCTTTGATGAAGAGGAAAAAATCAATATGATTTTGTGATTATACGTACAAAGTATTATGTGGGTACTACATAACTTGAAGCAAGAGTGTTACATGTATATTGCATGTGACAGGTGGGTGCTAAGTGGTGACTAGTGAACAGAAAGTATATTGCCTTTTTCAGAAAAGGTTGAAGTAGAATAGCAACTAGTTTGATCCAACATTATTATGTAACCTGAGGAAGCCATATATATTTTCAGGCACATTCACACAATGATGTTTACTTACATAGTGAAGTTGGTGGGTAAGCAGGAGTAGATAGTAAATATGAAAAGCTAACACACTTGGCATAATGTTGAAGTATGTCATATGTGGTGATGTAAAACTAATCGATGTTGATTGTTGTATTGTAATTACAGGAAAATACAGCAATGTAAAAATCATGAAAGAGATTCAGGAGGGGACGTCCTCGACTGAAGCAGTACTAGAGGTGGGTGTTGAAGAGTGCAATCACAATGTACAACATGACTTCAATGCGGGGGATAACAGCATTGATCTAGCCGGTAAAGATTATGATGTTTACCACATGTATATACGCTAGTTTTGATGTTTATAATCCGTATCCATGCTTAATTGTATTTAACAAATTTATTAATGTTTGTAATACAATTCCACCCATTAAAAAATGAGGTTGAGGGCCAGTGAAGGGTACTGCATTTGAAAGGTGGAGAAAGTTTGATACGAGCTCTTTAAATATAAAGGATGGGCATAGGCGTCCATCATGCGAAAATGCCAGTATATTCAGTAGTTGTGTGAGCTGGATTATAAGAATACATGCTTAAATGTGGCATGCTAGTTGGAGTGCAGTAGACGACAAGGAGAACCACAAGCTTATCAATTGTGTTAGAGTATGGGTTTAATATATATGCGTAGTCATTGTTATTTATGATTATGCCACCATCTTATTTTGAGTGACAACATTGTATGTGATACGATACAATGCTTTGCAAGGTCACTTTGAGTTGGACTAGACCAAGGACAATCATCGCGAAGCTATAGTAAACACACTCGCTGATAAGTATAATGCATACTATTATGAACTACACAAGCATTACCATAAATACATGCATGAGGAGGCAATAGCTGGTCAGAGATCATCGATGGAGCCATATGTTTGGGAGTGGCTATGTGAACGGTGGGCAAATGGGGCATTCAAGGTAAGTATGAATAGTGTTATAAGTTGGATTTGGGAAAACTGAGTATTACTTTTTTATCCTCTTAATGTTGTCATCTATTTAGCAATTAGTCCTATTGAGGCATTGAGCATCGGTGTGTAAGTGCATGACAATAAATACCTAGAACTCTTTGAGGAGCAGTCTCATAGAAACACTAATAATAGAAAAAAGCAGAAGGTCGAACATACTGGTGGGAGGAAATCATTTGTCAGACTTATGGAAGAGAGGGTAAGATATTAAGTGTTTAAAGTATGTTTCTGTGTTTTCTGTTCATACATTGATTTTGAGCCTAAATGTCCCATAAATTGTCATCGAAGGGTGAGGAGGCACCGATTATGATTGCATTTTACAAAAAAACACACTGGTCAAGGTCGAAGGGAAAATTCATCAATGTAGCAAGTGAACATAATTATGTGAGTTAGCAACTAAATAATGATTTCTAATTATTTAGTTTCTCTATGCATGGCTGACCTGCATGCAATGAATTGTTTCTTTATGAAATTTCAGAATCTAATGTTAGAGAGGTTGAATGAGAAAGTCGCTGAAGAGGCTTAGGAAGATGATGCTGCTGTTGATGTTTTCAAAGAGGTCTTAGGTTAGTCATTCATGAGCCCTCTCCTTTTATACAAAGGACAAGGCATTTAAATGATTGGCTGAGAAGAATGAAAGGCAGAATACCTGTACAGACAATTACAAGACTCAACTAGAGTCACTTTTGGGTGATATGGCCAATCTGTGCAAACAGTTTTCTGAGCATGACAAACAAATAAACATGATAAACTCATAGTTAGATCATATGTTGAGACTCCTAGAGATGCTTAGGCATCTCTCAACTATTTTAGGTTTTTGTGTTGGGGTTTTTTGTGTTTTTGGTTCCCCCTATGGAAATGGCAGTGTGTTAAATGCCAATGGTTTAATGTGTTTTTGGTTGAGGTTGGAGGTGTTTTGATAGAAAGGGTGGGAGATGGTTATAAGAGTGGGCTTTTGTGTTGGGCATTGTAACCTTTTGTTAGTCATGGAAGTAAGTTGTTGGGTATGCATCAGGTAATCTGAAATCACGAGCAGTAGAAGTGAGTATTTTCTCATATACAATGAACTTAATTTTGGGTTAGTAGGGATCTGTATATTCTTTAACTGAGTGGGCATAGATGACTAAAATATTTTGGTTTTTTATCCAGGTATATTGCTACCTGCATTAGCTTAGTTGACTGAAAGGTTCCAGCAGTGTCTACAGATCTTTTTTTTTTGCAACTGTTCTAGCACAAATCTGATATTGAGATCTAGTTCACAAAGATAAGTGAAAAATTTAAATGGATATGAGCTCTAGATATGGTGATGGTATGTGTAAGGAATCTCTAAACTTGTTTATACATTAGTGATTTATAGTGCATGGTGTTAGCATAGGGAACTTGCTCCTAGACCACGCATTGTTTAAAAAATATTTGATTTTGGTATTGATTGGTGTATTTCAAGAATAAGTAGCTGGAATTAATAAATAGGTGGTTATGATGTTGGTGGAAGATAAGAATAAGATCATTTTGTCAATGGTCTTCCCAACGTGGTTGCATTCTCTAATTATTATGTTAAGAGGTCAATTTTATAGTCCATATACAATTTGGAGTGATATATAGGCAGGGAGAAACAGGAAATGCCAAAAATTATAATATCTTGAACTTAAGATCATTGACCTCTAGCCATGAAAATGAGGATAATGAGTAATGCATTGGGGATGATCTTTCATGTGTACAGCCCAAAAGGGGGGAGTCCATTCATGATGGCCTTGCTGCATTCAATTTTGGAACAATTTGTCTTTTGTTTTAGTAATGGGATAGTGGTTGCAGGAAATTATATATTGCAACTAAAAAGCAACTTCATTGTCCACATATGAAGTAGTTTTCTATTTGCTTTCATACTAGATTGAAGCTTATAACAATATATGGTATATGGGTCATAGGATACCTGCATCTTGGCTAAACATGTGGACTAAGAACAAACGATGGATCGTACATATATCCTTAATAGTTTTCATGTCTTTCTTGTTTAGCAGTCATAAATGTAGTTTGATCCCTCCTTAATGACCATAGGATTTTATCTAGCTATAAGCTGTCCTTTCCTCATGTTATGAATTATGGGAAGTATAGAACTAGTGTTCTAATTTGAGGTTGAAAAGCAAACCTGAAGTTGGAAAAAGAAGTATCCCTAGAACGTACCGTTGTATCATTTCTGTACTTGAAGGATGGAAATGATAATATTTTGAGTATGCTCAATTGAGCAAAGGTGTTTTTGGCCTATACACAATCTACTTGATGTTTTCGTCTACTACTATATATGTATGCAAAAATATGGCATATATATATGCCATCTAATTTGGAAGAACATTATTGTATATATATAATGAAGGTCTTGATTTACAGAGTGTTATATTTGCATATTAGGTTGAGAAGTGAGGGTTTCTTAATATTATTTGGGGTAGGGTGTTGGGAGCTGTTCTGACACAGAGACGATTCTAAATAAAGGAGGGACGAAATTTAACGTGGTTCGGCAATTGCCTACATCCACAAATGCTGTAATTTCACTATGGAAATAATTTTTACAGAAAAATTTTCTTTGCTCACCCACTCTCTTCCTCTCTTCTTTCCATTATGCACTCTGTCTGCACTCTCTGCTGCACACACTGCTGCACCCTTAAGCTCTCCTATTTATAGGAGAGCATATCACTACGTTGCAGCAATTTGCTGCATGATTCTTGGGGAGGTGCCTAACAATACAAAAGCACCGAACGGTGCCTAATGAGCCAAAGAAGCAAACGGTGCATGGTTCACCGTTTACTATTTTGTCTCCATCTGCAACAATCTCCCACTTGGAGACAAATGAGTCTACATATCTTCATAGCAACTATCACAGCAATTTCAAGTCATGCCTTTAAGTACGAAGTCCAACTGAAGCTATACACAGCTTCAGTTTGTCAGCAGTAACTACTTTTGTGAACATGTCTGCTGGATTCTCTGTTCCTCGAATCTTCTCAAGTATCAGCTGCCCACTATCGAGAAGAGATCGGATAAAATGGTATCGCAACTGTATGTGTTTTGTTCTGGAATGAAAGGCTGGATTCTTTGCAAGAAAAATAGCACTCTGACTATCACTGTGTAGAATGCCTTTTTCATTCTTCTTTCCCAATTCCTCCAAGAATGACTGCAACCAAACCATTTCCTTCCCTACTTCAGTTATAGCAACGTATTCCGCTTCTGTAGTTGAGAGAGCAACACTCTTCTGTAACTTAGAAGCCCACGATATAGCTGTACCACCTAGCGTATACACAAATCCAGTAGTACTTTTTCTGTTGTCAACGTCACCTGCTAAATCAGCATCTACATATCCCTGTAGTTTTAAACCTGCTTTTGTAAAGCATAGTGACGTATCTGAAGAGCCTTGTAGATATCTTAAAATCCACTTGACTGCTTCCCAATGCTGCTTTCCTGGATTACTCATGTACCTACTCACAGCTCCCACTGCTTGTGCAATATCTGGCCTTGTACAGACCATGACGTACATAAGACTACCAATAGCAGATGCATAGGGTATTCTGTCCATGCATTCTTGCTCTTCCTCCATCTTTGGCGACTGATCCTTAGTTAGTCGAAAGTGACTAGCTAAGGGTGTGCTCACTGGTTTCGCCTTGTCCATGTTAAACCTTCTGAGCACCTTCTTTACATACTCCTCCTGCGAGAGCTTGAGAGTATCATTAGAACTGTCTCTAATAATTCTCATACCAAGGATTTGTTTTGCAGCACCCAAATCCTTCATCTCAAATCGCTTTGACAACTGCTTCTTTAGTTCATTGATTTCCTCGATGCTTGACCCTGCAACGAGCATATCATCCACATACAACAATAGGATAATATAAGACTTGTCAAAGTTCTTCATATAGCAACAATGGTCAGCCTGCAGTCTTGTAAATCCATTACTGCACATGAAGTTGTCAAACTTCCGGTACCATTGTCGTGGAGCTTGTTTTAGGCCATACAAGCTCTTCTTCAGTTTGCAAACTAGATTCTCTTTTCCCTTCACTGAGAATCCTTGTGGCTGGTGCATATAAATGTCTTCCTCCAAATTACTATGAAGGAATGCAGTCTTCACATCTAACTGGTCAAGATGTAGATTCTCTGCAGCCACAATTGCCAACACTAACCTGATCGTTGTCAATTTTACAACTGGAGAGAAGATGTCTGTGTAGTTGACACCTTCCTTTTGTTGAAACCCCTTCACGACCATTCTGGCTTTGTAGCGCTTGCTACCATTATGCTCTTTCTTAATTTTGTACACCCATTTATTATGCAAAGCCTTCTTGCCTTTTGGAAGCTTAGTTAGCTCCCATGTCTGATTTGACATTAGTGACTCCATCTCATCTTGCATGGCTTTCTCCCACTTGATCGAATCTTCAATTCGTAGAGCTTCATCATAACTTTCCGGTTCACCACTATCTGTTAGCAAGATGTAGTATAGAGATGGTGAGAATCGCTGTGGTGGCCTAATTGTTCTTGAAGATCTTCGAGTAACAATGAGTGGTGTATGTTGTTCGATCTGTGTATCATCATTTTCTTGATCCTCGTTCTGATCAGTGTTGACTCAAGTAACATCAAAGTCAACAACCTCAGGTTTCTTTGGCTGTTCCTCAGATTCAGCTTGTGACTTAGCTTTGTACAGAATCTGCTCATTAAATATCACATTTCTACTTCTGATGATTTTGCGATTTTTATCATCCCAAAATCGGTAGCCAAATTCTTCATCACCATAACCGATGAAAAAACATTTTCTAGATTTGTCTTCTAACTTGTTACGATCAGTAGAATCTATGTGAACATATGATAAACAGCCAAAAACTTTCAAATGGGAAAGATTTACCTTTTTTCCGCTCCAGACTTCCTCTGGTAGATCGAACTTTAAGGGAACTGAAGGTCCCCGATTAATCAAATAGGCTGCATTGTTAATTGCATCAGCCCAAAAACATTCAGGCAATCCTGAATTCAGCCTCATGCTTTTGGCACGTTCGTTGAGAGTTCTGTTCATGCATTCAGCTACGCCATTCTGTTGCGGTGTCCCGGGAATAGTCTTCTGAAATCTAATCCCATTTGCAGCACAGAATTCTTTGAACCCTCCGTCGATGTACTCTCCTCCATTGTCTGACCTCAGACATTTTAACTTCAAGCCTGTTTCATTTTCAACCATGGCTCTCCACTTCTTGAAGTATCAAATGTGTCAGATTTATTTTTCAAAAAATAAACCCATACTTTCCTGCTTGAGTCATCAATAAAGGAAACATAGTACCGCGATCCTCCAAGAGAAGCGACTGGGGATGGCCCCCACAAATCTGTGTGTACCAACTCCAACTTTGAAGATTTTGGAGTTCTACCATTTTTTAGGAAACTAACCTTTTTCTGCTTCCCAAAAATGCAACCTTCACACATGTCAAAATCAGTTGATTCCAACTTTGGTAACTTCCCCTTGGATAATAGTACTTTCATTCATTTCTCACTCATATGACCAAGCCTTTGATGCCATAGGTTGGCATTTGCATCAGCAATTGCAATAGTATCTCTAATACTTGAAGTCATGTATAGAGTACCTGTTTTTGTGCCTCGAGCTACTACCATAGCTCCTCTTGTTATCTTCCACATACCACCGGTAAATAGTACCGAATGCCCATCAGCATCAAGTTGTCCTACAGAAATCAGGTTCCTCATGAGCTTAGGAACATGTCGCGCCTTCTGTAGCAACCATGCACTTCCATTGGGCAGATTGATTGGTACATCTCCCATGCCTTCGATTTCCAATGCTTCACCATCTGCTAAGTACACCTTCCCGAAATCACCAGTGACATAGTTTTGCATGATTTCTCGGTGTGCTGTAGTGTGGAACGAGGCTCTTGAATCTAACACCCAAGATTCAATTTGGTTGTCGACTGAAAGGAGTAAGGCATCTTGGAGATCTTCTGTTGTGGCATTAACAGAGTCATGCTCATTCTTCTTCTTTGCTTCCTTGTAATTATTTTTGAAGTGGCCAATCTTGCCACAATTCCAGCACTGTACTTGTTTTCTGGACCTAGATTTACTTCTGCCTCTTTGGGACTTCGATCTGCCCCGATTTGAACTTCTATTAGCTCCTCTACCTCTCGTCTCGAGGTTTAAGGCAGAACTGGAAGTTGATGCTTCTCCTGTATCTCTTCTGCGAACTTCCTCGCTAAGAATATGGTCCCGGATATCTTGATACTTCATCTTTGTTTTGCCATAAGAATTGCTAACAGCTGTTCTCATGGCCTCCCAGCTCTTTGGCAATTGAGCTAGAGCAATCAGTGCACGTACTTCATCATCAAATTCAATCCTCACTGAAGCTAATTGATTGATGATGGTGTTGAACTCATTCAGATGCTGAATAACTGGAGTTCCTTCTGCCATTCTCAAGTAGAATAGCTTGTACATCAAATGCACTTTGTTATTGGCTGATGGCTGCTCGTACATGTCCGATAGAGCTTTCATCAAATCCACCGTGGTCTTCTCCTTTCCCACATTGTGTGCAACTGATCTTGACAGTGTTAGTCGAATGACTCCCAATACTTGTCTATCAAGGAAACTCCAATCTTCATTGCTCATATCATCTGGCTTTCTTCCTAGGAGTGGAAGATGTAGTTTCTTTCCATAGAGATAATCCTCTATCTGCATTCTCCAATAGGCAAAGTCTGTACCGTCAAATTTCTCAATACCAACACCTTTAGCTTCTTCTCCAACCATAACTTTACAAATGAGTTCAAATTCAAACAAACAAAGATCACCGTTGCATCCGAAACACTCGAATTAGCTGGAAACGAGTCCGGAATGATCCAAATAGTTTGTCAGCACTATTTGATCGTCCCGATGGAACTCCAATTGGCGTGATCTAAACCAAAATGATCTGCAACACGTGGATGGTTCAGATCCAATGTACTGATGCTGAATCTCAAAATTTCGACCGTACGGATGAGTCCGGAATGATCCAAATAGTTGGAAAGCACTATTTGATCGTCAAAATCGGACTCCGAATGGCTTAGATCTAGCCAAAAACAGATCTGAAAAATGGACTGTTCTTATCTGTCTGGCGCGTGAGATACATGAGCTACATAGTGCGCGTGGGCAACGCGTGGGCGCGTGTAATACACGCGCTACAGTACTGTGGCACATGGGGGAGAGTGAGGCGCGTGTGACACACGCGCCGAACCTCTGTAGGGCACGTGGGGGTGCGTGGGGGCTTGTCCTTCACGCGTCTTCAACCTCTGGCGCGCGTGGGGGCGCGTGAGTTGCAGCAGATGCACGCACCGATCTTCTAGGGGCGTGTGTAGCCTCGTCCAACCTCCGTTTTCGATTCCGTTTGTGGCAACGGATTCGTCTCGACGCGAGGAACACCGTGGAGTTGTCAAAAATTGATTTTGAACAACTTGAACCAGTGCTCTGATACCAGTTGTTGGGAGCTGTTCTGACACAGAGACGATTCTAAATAAAGGAGGGACGAAATTTAATGTGGTTCAGCAATTGCCTACGTCCACAGATGCTGTAATTTCACTATAAAAATAATTTTTACAGAAAAATTTTCTCTGCTCACCCACTCTCTTCCTCTCTTCATTCCATTCTGCACTCTGTCTGCACTCTCTGCTGCACACACTGCTGCACCCTTAAGCTCTCCTATTTAAAGGAGAGCAGGTCACTACGTTACAGCAATTCGCTGCATGATTCTTGGGGAGGTGCCTAACAATACAAAAGCACCGAACGGTGCCTAATGAGCCAAAGAAGCAAACCGTGCATGGTTCACCGTTTACTATTTTGTCTCCATCTGCAACATATGGATCCCTCATGTACATGGGATCCTGACTTTTAAAGAAAAAAAAAAATTCCATTGTGTATTGCTAGCATCCCATGCGGATTAATAGAGGCTACATATACAGAGGGAAAATTTTCCTAATATAGAGGCTGCATTAATGGTACAGCTGGAATGCCATCACTTAGTAAGATGAAAATGAGTTCTCTCATGCGGATGAAGGCAATGGAGCAGGAGTAAAGTTCATCCTACTATATGTAGAAATATAGTTGCTTTATGGGCTATACAATAGTTGTAACAATCATGTTGATCCTCCCAAACAATTCCCACACAGTAAACATTGATGTATTTCTATTTCATTCTCTGAATAGTGGAACAATATTATATTGAATTAACTATATATGAATGTTTGGTAATTATGTGATATGGTTGTGAGTATATTTTTGAGTGCTTTTGCTTTCAATATTATTTCAAATAGGTATCAACCAATTTATTCACTCCTTAATGGGAAAAAATTGAGGCAAATGCATATTTCCAAAAAATATTGGTTACAGTCCCAGATTAGTGGGGATAACTTGTTTTTGCCCCAGGAACTAGCTAGTGGGTAAAAATATGATTCCAAATTTGCCAAAACACTATTGTGACATGAATCCTCAATGGGAAAAGATTATTTGCCACGATGCATTTAGTGGGATTCATGGCCACAATTGGGTTTATGTAAAACGCATTTCCAACATACTTCCCTCATGGAAATTTTACATTTCCTATGAATGTGTTGTTTTGAGGAAAAGTATTTTATATTAAATGTTAACATTATTCTCCACAAGATCGATTCATGGAATATAATCTTTTCCCACTATCATTTTTATGGGTAATCAGTCATAGTTCATAACAGCATTTTCCCAAAAATTTGTGTGCAAAAGGCTTTTCCCACGAAAAAACGTCATTTTGCCATGATGTTCCCTCCGGGAAATGCCAATATTTCTTGTAGTGGATCTACTAAATGCATATTCATTCTCATTCTACAATATTGGTACAATATTTACAATTTATCGTTGAGTTTTTTTTTTTCCTTTTTTCAAAGTGCTGCTCTCCTAATTTATTTCCCCAATGTGGGTCCCATCAATTGAGATAAATAAGTTGTGTTTGGAATGGGGGTATTCAGATATATATAAAAACATTTGAGATGATCTTAGATATTCTTTACACCCAAATGCAACCTCACTCAATGCACCTGCAGACTCTTTCAACATTATGTCTGAGTGTGGTTCTTCTTCTACCAGCACACGTACTATTCGGTTTGGAAGTATGCCGAATTAAGTTGAGCTGAGATGAATGTTGAATAAAATATTGTTAGACTATAATTTTTTAATATTATTTTTATTTTGAGATTTGAAAAAGTTAAATTGTTTATTGTATTTTACTTCGAAGTTTAAAAAAAATGTAATAATTAAATTAAATTAAATGAGATGAGAGAATTTCACTAAACAAACCAGGCCATTCTTGAAACCATTGGATGACGGCAGATGATGAGTTTGTCCCCTAAGCGTGTGCGTGCACACACACATATTTGTGCCAATTGATGAAGCCAATTACTTGTTTATATCTTTAGCTGTCCCGTTTTTTCATGTGTTAGATCTTGTTAGTGTCTTGCCGGACGCTTGGCTTGTCTTTTCTGTAGTAAGGGTTCATATTACCAATAGATCATGTAATTATATTATAGAAGAAATGTGTTGACTTGTACTTGACCAGAACATGTTGCATTTATGCTACATGACATTTCTCCAGTTATAGCCAGAGATGAAAAGGGAAATTAAACGAGAACGTTTAAAATCAAGATCAGATATAAGTTAATATTGTGCAAAACATGAAAATCTGAAAGAAAAAAAAAATCGTAAATTAGTTAAATTATTGAGTCTAGTTTAGTAATAAACCTAATATTTTGCTACATGAGAAGCGTACTGCATGCATGTCAATATGAACTAAAAATTCACAAACAAAATATAAAACAAACAATACAGTTTAATTAGTTAGTCAATTTAGAAATGCAAATGTTAGATAAGTAAGAAAGTTAGGTTGAGTAAATTATATATTTGAAGATATATATCTATATATATATGTATACTAGTAAAGAGAACGTCCTTTGGACATTTGCCTAGTGGGCACTACAACAAAAAACATTTTTTGGGATGAAATTACTTTGGGACGAATTGAAAATCATCTCAAAAAGTGAGAATTTGGAATGAAATTTGAATTTCGTTCCAAAATGACGACGGTTATGCCAGACCATTCGAACGCGTTCGAACGGTATTCTTAGGGACGAAATTTTTTGTCCCAAATAAGTTAACCGTTCGACCGTTAATGATTAACCCTTCGAACGTTTAATTTTTACCGTTTGAACGTAATATTGGCGCGATAGGCAAAATTATTTTGGAGGGAAATTGATAAACCGTTTGAACGGTAAACAATAACCGTTCGAATGATGCATACTCACCGTTCAAACGTTATTTGAATCGGTCGAACGGTGACAGGGTTTTAATTTTTTAAGTTTTTTGCCAAATTATATTTAGATTAACTAGTAATTATAAAAAATTGGTTAATTAAATAATATGAATAATCTAAATTAAGAATTAGTTTAGAAAATATAAAACAATACTATTTCATACTTAAGTACTGAATTTACAAAACACAAAATATTGACCATACAAAAAACAGGAAATAAATAAATAAAATATATCATAAAGTAATTAAGACATCAAGTCTTTGCACACTTCCTCGACTGCAGCTATACGTTCCTCTATTTGTGTCAGTCGAGTACTGATGGTGACTTGAGTCGCAGACATGGCAGCAAACTCTGTACGAAGCTCAGACACAGTAGAATGGATCTCCATACGCACTGCATCGATCACTGCTGATGTCTGCTCGCTGATCGCTGCACGCACTATGTCAGCCATCTCCTCACGAGTAACACTGTGGACTGATGCCTCGGCCCGTGTAGATGTCTCTGCAGCTGCAGCTGAGACTCCATGATCTCCCGGCTGTGCATCTCTGTGAGGATCAACAGGTTCTAGAACATGTGCACGAAAACGCAGTCTCGAGTGTCCCGTGCTGCGTGAGAGGGTGGTGCTGTTTATCGGTCCCATCGGCTCCCGTTTACGCTCAGCAACATCTGGCACAACACCAGCACATAGTAGATATCGGGTGATCAGGACTCCGAATGGTAGTATATCCATCGAAATGTACCGAGATTCTGATCGAATCCTATCGAATATATACCCCACCAAGTCGATAGGAATGCCACGAGCGACCCGTATCATAAATTTCGTTCGATCAATGCCAACTTCTGTCTTGTGCTGCCGAGGGTCAATGTTATTGGCAATTATCAAATTTAATATCTTAAAGAAAGAAGATAAATCTGCCTGTTTGATGCTCTTTGTCCGTCATACGGTGGAGCATCTGGACCGACAACCAAATCCCTCACCTCATGATCAGCAAGGGTATCGACCTCATCAGTATAAACTGATGCCTCCTCCTCAGCTGTCTCCGCCTCAACTAAAGGATCAGACTCTCTAGGCACCACATTCGGATATGCATCTGGCAGCCTAGGAATATCGAGATGCTCAGCAAGTCCATCTCGTGAAAATACAACGGGTACTCCTCGGACAGTGATACTATAGGCCCCAGAATCATCTGCGCTGGCACTGCCGAGTTCTCTATAGAACTCAGCAACAATGTCAATGTAGGAGACTGGCTCCCATGCTTCCTCCCGTTCATCCAAGATAGGTCCCCAACCACGATCACTGAATATTGAGGGCAATAAATGACCCTCCCAGAGAAGACTCTGGAAATCAGAAATCTTCACTGGTCGCTCCAGTGAAACTGTCCTCTCCCGAACTGGACCACTACTACTCTTACCAAGATTGCGTCGCTTACGTGCCGGTCTAGAAGTAGACATTATAATCAACCTGAAATTTATAATTACAAACTAGATATATAACATTAACAAGAAAAATACAATAAATAACTATTTACAGTAGTTTGAAACAAACAACAATTTAATAATATTTGATATTCTGAACAACATTATCAACAATAAATATATTTCTCAATATCAATATTAAAAATATAAATATAAAATTAAAAACCGTTCGAACGATTACTGTAACAGTCGAACGGTTACAGACAAACCGTTCGACAGTAGTAATACGTTCGAACGTATTACTGTAACGGTTGAACGGTTACAGACAAACCGTTCGACCGTTATGTTATATCGTTCGAATTCTAAGCATAGCGTTCGAACGATCTTCGTGTCGATCGGGATTCTAGGCCGAGTCGACTCGGCCATTGAAATCCATGGAATCCTTCGATTCCTTGGATTTTACACCAAAATAAATGCAATAGAAACCTAAATAAACGTTCCTAACATGGTTTTATGCAAATCTACCGATTATTTTGATGTATAAATCGGTTTACCCTAAGTTAAACAATTAATCTATCAAAAACCTAAATCTAAACGGTAAAATGCTTTAACAATGAAAAATACCGGTAGTTAGAGGTAGAGGCTTTGAGTGGGCACTGTTGACTGCAGCGAAGACGGCGTTCAACGGCAGAGATCGACGGTTTGGAGGCTTAGAACGGAGGAAATGGAGACGTAAACATCGGTGAAAGTGACGTCGAGGGCTTATATATGCAGTGACGTTCGAACGGTAAGTTACTACCGTTCGAACGTATTAACTGAATATTAATCACTTCCCTAATTAATCGGTTTTTCATGATAATAAATAATATTTAAATGCAATATTCGGTATTAATTATATTAAATATAATAATTAATTCAATTATAATATATTTTAACTGTTAAATATATTTAATGCACTTATATATTATTAAACACTATGTATTATATATATAATTTTTTATATATAGAGTATATATTATATTATATTTAATTAAAATATATTATACTATTGAATATTATATAGTATATAGTATAAGTTATATTATATAGTATAATTAATATAATATAGACTACTATATACATGAAACTATGTTCATGTATTTATATAACATATATATTATATGTGATATTAACTAGTATCACATATATATACTAGTATAGATGACACTATATATATTAATATATATATCCATTTATTAAATAATATAATAATAATATAATAGTACTAAACATTATATATATATGCATGTGATGCATATAACTCTATGCTATGGTACCATATATATGTTATATATAATAGGTTAATATATGTACTTGACTATAATATTAGATGTAATATGATATTTTATACTATATATGTTACTAAACTATATAATATTTGTTTGATTATATATTATATAGTTATATTACTATGTCTCTAAACTATAGTATATTTAGAAGTTATTATATTTAAAGGTATAGTGCAAAAAAAATACAATAAGCAACAATATAACTTAAACGTATGAACGGTTTAATAATGGCGTTCAAACGTTCATTAAATATGTTCGAACGGATATTTTAACGTTCGAACGTTAAATTACCGGGGAAATTTGACGTTTGAACGGTTTAATATAACCGTTCAAATGTATAATAAAACGTTCGAACGTGTATTTTCACGTTCGAACGTTAAATAAGGGGGGGAAAATTTTTTCCGCTAATCGATTTGACGTTCGAACGTTCATTAAACAACCGTTCGAATGTAAATGTTCTACATTTACACGACAGAACTTCACAATCTCGCACTCGTTCCAGTCGACTCAATATCACTCCCACGCTCATTTTCTTCCAACCAACGCCATTATTCTTCAATCTAGCCCTCAAATATTACTAACTCCTATCAATATCTTATATTTTCGGATTAAGAGGTTGTTTTTACCGTTTGGTGAAGAGTTTTTACCGTTTGGTGGATTTTCCGCTTTATCTCTCCAAATTAGGTATTCTCCTTAAATTTGACCTCATTTTAGTTTTTATATAAGTGTTTTCGTTTGCTTACATGAGTTCATCATATAGTTTGCTATCTTTTGATGTAATATGGACTGTAAATGTTGGGGTTTTCGGAGGTTAAAGACGAGTGGTTTCTGGAAGTAATCCGTTTGAACGGTATGCGTGTTCGGTTCGAACGTATGTCCTTAAATCGAATGGTGACGAGCACCGTTTGAACGTTATGTTGGTCAGTGTTAAAATAATTAACATTTTAAATGCAGGAGTTGAATTACAAATTAATTATTTATAATCTACATTTAATAATACTTAAATATTTAAAAGATTTAAATAATCAAATGAGAATGAATTAAATTACAAATCATCTAAGATTTGCTACAAAACTTAATTATTTATGATGTTGAATTATTCAACTATAGGTTAATACAATTTGTTTTGTTTTAATAACACAAAAATACTTAATATTTGAATTAATAAAATGAATTTTAAATAAAATACAAATAATCTGGATTTAATAATACTTAAATACTTAAAAGTTAAAAGTAATCAAATGAATTTGATTAAAATATAAATTCCGAATTATAATTAATAAAATGAATGTTAATTACAATACAAATAGTTATAATTATTAACATGCTTGTTAATTACAATACAAATAGTTATAATTGATAAAATATTTTGAAAGATATAAAACAACTATCTAATTATTTAATAATATAAATACTTAATTAACATATATTGCATTGTTTGTTTGATACATGTTAAATATTGGCATATCTTATATTGCTTGTTCATCAATATTAGCCTTAGACCCGTTCGAGAGTTATCAATCCGCCTTAATTGAAAGATTGATAACTCTTGAATTGTCCAGAGTGGACAGTTTGGAATTGTAAGATCATTCTCGCAAACTATCAATCTATATCTGTTATACGTCCAGCATTAAGATTTTGGCATATTTATCCCTTGTTCTCCGGATATACAGTTTCTGTGCACACAACCAGACGAGCATATTTGGAGAACTATGGGGAGATGCTGTCGAAATTTTGCTGGGCGTGACAGATTATAGAGGATAGGTTTGCGACTATGATCTTACAATTCCGAATGGGATAGGACCAACTACCCGGTGTAAGGTAGCATGCTCCTTGATTGATACATGATACATGCTTGTTTGTTGATGCACACGTGATTGTTTATAATGAAGATAGTCAGCATGGATAAGAGTTGGATGCGAGTTAGCGATCGTTTGGGTCAGAATTACAACGTATATGCTGAAGGTGTTAAGAAATTCTTAGAGTTTGCATTGGGTACATGTGATAGTGATGGACGTATTAGATGCCCATGTAAAGAATGTAGGAATTTGCGCTCTCATAAGATAGACTTGGTGAGAGAGCATCTGTTTGTAAAAGGTATTGACAAGGGTTATACTGATTGGGTCTTACACGGGGAACCATATCCAACTTCATTCGATGCTCCACATGAAGAAGAAGAGATCGATGAAGATGTACAACCAGATGTTGTTGGAGATGAGTATGATGAGGATATGGAAGAAATGTTAGGTGACATCGGTGCGGGAATGTTTATGAATGAAGGTGGCACGGACACATCAAGTTCAAATGATGGGGGTCATAATACTTTTGCACGATTGTGGAATGAGTCACAACGTGAACTATATCCAGGATACAGAAGACACAGTAAGTTGTCATTTACCGTAAGACTGCTTCACATAAAATCAATGTGCCGATTATCAATTAAGGTTGTCAATATGTTACTCGAGTTGTTTAAGGAGGCACTGCCATCAGATAATACACTTCCTTGTAACTTCTATGAAGCAAAAAAATTGAAACGAGGACTTGGATTTGATTACAACGTAATACATGCATGTAAGAATGACTGCATATTATTTTGGCAAGAGAACGAGCAGTTGAACGAATGTCCCATATGCCACGAATCAAGATGGACATCTGACAAACAAAATGTGCCGCAAAAGGTAGTACGCCACTTTCCATTGACACCTAGATTACAACGATTATATATGTCACGTGCAACGGCTGCAGACATGATATGGCACTCATCAGCCAGAGTTAGAAACGATGATATTTTATCACATCTTGCTGACTCTCAGGTGTGGAAGGAATTTGATAAGGAGCATACATGGTTTGCAGAAGAACCACGTAATGTGAGACTTGGGTTGGCAACCGATGGATTTAATCCGTTTGGGAACATGAGTACTAGTCACAGTACTTGGCTAGTCGTACTTATGCCGTATAATCTACCATCGTGGAAGTGTATGAAAGATCCATATTTCATGATGAGTTTGCTCATTCCAGGTCCGAGATCACCGGGAAATGATATAGACATACATTTACAGCCATTGATTGCAGAATTGAAAGATTTGTGGGAGAATGGGGTTGTCACATTTGATTCATCAATAGGCAAGTCATTCAAGATCATGCTGCCGTTTTATGGACAATAAATGATTTTCCAGCATATGGAAACTTGTCAGGTTGGAGTACTAAGGGGAAAATGACATGTCCAACTTGTAACAAACATACTAAATCTGAATGGCTCACTTACGGGAGGAAATTATGTTTCATGGGTCATCGTCGATTTCTACCTGGTGATCATAGATGGTGGGGAAATTCACAAATGTTTGATGGTACTGTTGAATGGGGCCAACCTCCACCATATTTGTCTGGTGAAGATTTACTTGCACAATTTGTAGATGTTGGTTGTAATGAATTTGGTAAAAAACAATGAAAGAGAAAACGAGCTACATCTGAGTTGAATTGGACTAAGAAGAGTATATTTTTTGATCTTCCATATTGGTCAAAGTTAAAATTACGGCACAGTCTTGATGTTATGCATATTGAAAAAAATATATGCGAATCCATATTGGGAACATTGATGTCAATTGAAGGAAAAATGAAGGATACATTAAATTCAAGGAAGGATTTGAAGCGGTTGGGAATAAGACCGGAAATGCAGTTGCAAGAAAATGGTTCGTCTGTTTACATGCCGATTGGGTGGTATACATTGTCAAGGAATGAAAGGGCTACTTTTTGTGAGTGGATAATGAAAATTAAATTACCGGATGGTTATGCCTCGAATTTGACAAGGTGTGTGCGAACAAATGACTGGAAAATAACTGGGTTAAAAAGTCATGATTGTCATGTCCTTTTGCAGCTTATCTTGCCTATTGGTATACGTGGGTACTTGACTAGAGACGTGCGCATGGCTTTGACTGAGTTGGGTTTATTTTTCAAAGAATTATGTGCACGGACATTAAATGTAGAAGCTTTGGATCGAATGGAACGGGAAATTCCCATAATATTGTGTAAGCTAGAAAATATTTACCCACCATCATTTTTCGATGTCATGGTTCACCTAGCCGTCCATTTGCCACGTGAGGCTCGACTTGCAGGACCAATTTAGTATAGATGGATGTATCCCATTGAACGATTTCTTGGGAAGTTGAAACGAACAGTTGGTAATAAAGCTCGCCCAGAAGGATCAATTGCAGAAGCATATATTGATGATGAGTGGCATACCTTCTGTTCCAAATATTTCCACAGAGTTGACACTAGGTTTGATCGGCCAGAAAGAAAATTTGATGTTGACAGAGCAAGACAACGAAATGTGTTTTCCGTGTTTTCCCAACAAGTACGCCCACTTGATGCAGTGCGTGGTTATGACTTATGTGGAAGAGAGTTTGAGAAAGCTCAGTGGTACGTGCTGAACAATTGCCCTGAGATAGAGATTTACTTGAAGTAAGTATTAATCTTTTCTTAATTTAGTATTCGCTCATTTACTTTCGCAAAATTCTAATAATATAAAATACATGTGGTAATCATCAATTTCAGTGATCATATTAACATGCTCAAGGAACTAGGAGTAAATGATATAGACCAGAAACATGAAGAAGAGTTTCCGAGATGGTTTGAACAACGGGTAATGACATTACATATGCGACACTTCATTCAATACAAATAGAAAATATTGATTGTTTTTTTATTGATATAATAGAAATTTTACTTAATATGTAGGTTGTACAAATGCATGCCAATAATCCAAACGATATATCAGATAAATTGTATGCATTAGCGCGTGGCCCATCGAGACGGGCTACAAGATATTCTGCATGTATTTCTCGTGGTAGTAGGTATCACACAATAGATCGAGATCATTATAGGAAAACACAAAATAGTGGTGTCCTAGTTGAGGGAAGTCATGATGGAGAAAATATTGATTTCTATGGAGTGATTGTTGATATAATTGGAATGAAATATTTGGGGGAGCTTGCAGTGTATCTGTTTAAGTGTGATTGGT
Organism: Carya illinoinensis; assembly: GCF_018687715.1. Lineage (NCBI taxonomy): Eukaryota > Viridiplantae > Streptophyta > Magnoliopsida > Fagales > Juglandaceae > Carya > Carya illinoinensis. The sequence goes on from NC_056756.1 coordinate 41,661,789, forward strand.
GGGATTTAAGTAATCCTCGAACTGGAGTCCGTGATGATGAATATTTCTTGAGTATTAATACATCAAGAAAATGGTACGAGGATGATCCATTTATTTTAGCTTCTCAAGCATCTCAAGTATTCTACTTAGATGACCCGAAGTTAGGAACTCAATGGCGAGTAGTACAAAAATATGCTCCAAGAAATATATATGATGTTATCCCTCAGGCAGAAGGGCAAGATGAAGAAGAAGATGATGCCTCTACTCAAGAAGCATACCAAGAGAGTCAGCCCGTCTTTAATTTGTTTGTGGATTTGAGCCAGTATGAGATGATTACATTGAATAGAGAAGATATTGAGGCTGGAATTGTTGATGCGACACTTGAGCAAAGTGTTGATTCATCTGAAGTATCTACAGAAGATGAGACTGAATTGTCAAATGATACTGATACAGATAGTGATTGACGAATTATATTTTCACATTATGTGATGATGAGCACTATTTTACTTAATGAATATTGTATCAGTTTTTTGAAATTATGCCTCCGAAGAGAAAGGAAGTGCGCAACCCATCTCCACCTGTTCCTAGCTCTCCTTCAGACTCACCATTAGAGATTGACTCTACAGAACAAGGTAAAATTCTAATAGTCATAAAAGTTATTAATTAAGATTATAATAGAAAATTGATTATAATGTTATATATCATGATGACTTCACAGTACAATCTCGTCAAGGTCGAGGCACTACGAGAGGCATGACGTTGGAAAAATATCGTAAGGTGGGTAAGATCAAAGTTAACATTCTTGATGAACATACCGGAGGCAAAGGACAACCAGCAGCTTGGCTTGCATCGCATGTGGGTGCTCTTACACGAACTTATGCACCTTTGGCAACAAGTTCATAGAAGAAAGTCCCCCAAGATGTTAAGGACCTTATCAAGAAGCGTTGTTTGGTAATGTTTAATAAATGAAATTTAATTGGACTTATAATTTTATTTTACTTTAAAGTTAGAATATTATAAATGATAATATTTTTGTCCAAACTTTTTTCTGTAAGGATGATTTCAAATTAAATTTTGGTCGGAGAGAGGAGCGTAAAACTGTGGAAGAGCTTATGAGTAATGCATTCCGCAAGTATAAGGCGAGGTGTCATGAGCATTATAATAAGTTTGAGAATAGTGAAGAAGCACGCCAACATCCTTTTCAAGATGTGCAACTTTCTGATTGGGAAAAACTTTGTGACATGTTTGAGGATCCATCATATAAGGTATAATTAATTTAATTATTTTAGTCCTATTTTTAATTTCACTTTTTCATATTTTCAATTCTTATGTAGGAGCGAAGTTCTATAAACAAAACAAATAGATCAAAATTGAAGATTACTCATCATGCAGGCTCAAGATCTTTCCACCGCCTCTCTAAAAAATTGGTATTGCTATTCTTTTATTTGTATATAGTTAACTGAATATATCAATCATAATGATTTTATATCTTAATAAATCTTTATTATAGCAAGATTCAGATGCCAATTATGATCTGACAAAATTATATGCTGCATCACATACTAATCGTAATGGAGAGTGGAGTCATCCTGATGCCCGTGAAAATTATGTAAGTATTATAATTTGTTTTAAATAAATATATTTGAATATTTATGATGATATTAACTCTTTATCTTATATGTAGGATAAAATGGTTGCCCTGGGTGTTGAATCTGCGTCAAATCAAAATTCCTCAAATACAGATGTTGAGATTTTTACACAAGTTCTGGGTGAACGTTTAGAATATTTGAGGGGTTTGGGTTGCTGTGTAAAACCTTCTCCCTCTTCCTCTTCTTCCGGGTCTACCTCTATAGCTCAAGAGAATGCGAATCGTAGAATTGAAGAATTGGTTGCAAAACAACAAGAGTTAGAGGCTCAATTGGCGAGACGAGGAGACATGGAGATGCGCCTCAAACAACATGAAGAAGAACAAGCAGAGTTCAGGAGAGATATGCAACTCCAAATGCAACAGCTTATGCAACAGGATAGGCCTCCAACCAACTGATGGTTTTTTACGTCTAGCTTATGACATTATCTAATTATGTATGAACAATGCTAGTTTTATGGTTATTTATTTCTTCACACTTATTATAAAACTTTTGTGAGTAATTAAACAGTTCCTAATTTATGTTTTTCAAATAATATGGATGTCTATTTAGTTTTTTTTTATAATTATTGGTTTTAATAAAAATAATATCCGTTCGAACGACCGATTCACGTTCGAACATTAATGGGCTTGCTGTTCAAATGATAATGTAGCGTTCAAACATCAATGCGCAAACCGTTCGAACGATACCAGATGCTCAAAAAAACATTCAAACGCAGGACATTACCATATCGTTCGAACGTTGATCATCACCGTTCGATCTCTTATACCGTTCGAACGTATTTCTATTGATCGTTTGAACGTATCTTGCTAACCATTCAAAAGAAACGTTAACGTTCGAACGGTATATGAGAAGCATTCGAACGCTATTCTGGAACGAATTTTAACCGTGACAAAAAAATCCATCGTTCGAACGGTATCGAACGGTCAATTTCAAAATCGTTCCAAAAGATATATTTTGGGACGAAATTGTGATATCTTCTGGGACAGTGATGTTGGGACGACCTTGGGATGAAATTTTTTCGTCCCAAAAAATCTTTCAGAACGAAAGCTATACATTTTGGGACGAAAATTTTCGTCCCAAAAAAGGTTTTTTGTTGTAGTGGTGGCCATAATTTATACGCTAATTTATATGTAAATATGAACTTTACATATGAGTTAATATTTTATTTTATTTAAGTATATAATTATAACAGTGAAAAGTTTATATAAATTTAAAAGTAAATAAGTAAACATAAACTTTATATATAAGTAGTTTTAGTTAGTAGAATTTTTTTTTTCTTTTCATTTAACGTATATTGGTTTGCAAGTTTTTGTTTCTTTCATCTATTTGTGCTGAGATTTATTTATTTGTTAGTTTGTGGTGCGATTTTTTTGTTTCTTACTCGTTTGGTTTGATGTTCATTTTTTTGTTTATTTATTGTGTTATTAAACTTTTTATCTTTTCCATTCATGTTTATTTTTCGTTTCTTTTTTTAACTAATTTTGTTGTTGGGCATATGCATGACCACTGTCGCTTTTCATCTCCCTCATTTTGTTTGCTTTTATTGTTGGTTTTTATTGTTGTATTTTATTAAGTTTTAGTTGTAGTGTTTTATTTGTCTTTTATCTATTTTTATTATGCCTTTTTATTTTGTTGGGCCTTCTTTTCGGTTTGGGCTTGTTTTTAGGGTGTTTTATTTCATTTTTGGGCCCCGCCCATTCGGTTAGTGGAGCCTAGCCCGTTAGTTTGCAGTCCAGTCCCCTTAGGGCTTTGTTTCCTTTTTCCTTCCCTGCGCCGAATAGCTCTTCTTCATCTTCATTGTGTTTCGGCTACTTCCTCTAAAAATCTTTGTTGTGCCTGAACCTTCATCTTTTTTCCTTTGCATCTTGTGTTGCCGCTGCTTCTCTTATTCTTCTTTTCAGTTTCTTTCTTTTTTCTTCTGAAAATGCTTGTTGCAAGCTGCTCCATTCTTCTTCTTCGTCTGGTATGGTTTTTTTCTCTCTCTGTCTTTGATTTTCTTCTTCTTCTACTACGAAACCTTGCCTTCTCTTCTTTTCTCTTGTTTTATTTTTCATTTCTTTTTTCTCCATTTGCAGGTCTGATGTGAGCCTCCATGCCTGCCTCGTTTTGTCTTCGTCGTTCCCTTAGCATTTCCGAATGCAAGCTTGTGAAACTCCCTTTGTATTTCCATTTTTTCTTCCCCAAATCCGGCTGCCTTGAGTTCGGTTTTACTCTATTTTTCAACCCCTAAACTGTGAGCTTCATTTGGTTTGCTTGGTTCTGGGCTATGATTTTGAGAACCGTTTGCTCTGATTTTGAGCAACCAAACATAGATTTTGAGGAGGTGAGGCTGCGACGGTGAAAATGGGTCTGGGTAGAGGTGAAGCTTGGCTTCGATTTGGGTTGAGCTTGGTGGCAGCAACTTTCGGTTTGCCTTTTGGTTTGAGTAGGCCACAAGCATGAAGCTCTACAACCGAGCAACTACCAATAGAGATGAAACAAGGTAGCAGCAGCACCGAGAAAGAAGTGTATGATCTTGCACGGATAGCTTGCACAAAAGTTGAAAAAAAAATACGGAAATGGAATTAGAATGTACTGTTCATTACTGTAACTGTGTTATAGATACTTATTATTATAGATAAATATATTAATTTGTTAATGATGAAAATATCGATACTCGGAGACCAACAAGTCTTATAATAATCAGCGGCGAACCTACGTATCTTTCAAAATTGTTTGAAATCTTGAACTATCACTTAGTTTTTATACAAATTTTGTAAATATAGAAAATGCCCCCACCCCACCCTAAACTTTCATGATTTCATTGATTTGTATTGAGTGCTATTTATACACAAAAATAACGAATAAAGAAATCATGAATTGTTACAAATAATTTGAGAGAAAGTAGTTAACGGTTTTTCTCTACTGTTGTATTCTAGAAGACTTTGTGACGATGATGTACAATTGAGAGGAAGGACCCTTCAGCCATTACTTTATTGCTGTATTGTCCAGAGTGCCCTTCATTTGTTTGTGAAAATTTCGAGGAGAGTCGCTTAGCTTGATAGGGTCTTAGTTGGAACGTAACATTCATCTTGTGCTTCGTTTTTGAGATTTTTTCAGTTTTTATTTATTAATTGTAACTTGTTAAGCCTTTGATCATATTTAATTTTGATTCTATTAGAAATATTTAATGTTTGAGATCTAAAAGAAACGCTATAAATAATTTATATATTGAAATAAAAATAAATAAATAGTTTTATTTATGGTTTTATCAAAATGAATATAAAATTAAAACATAAAGTTGATAAGGATAGGGCCTGACACGTGATCATCTGACGATGGGTGGTCGAAACTTAACTTAGGTAATTAAGATGGATCGAGTCAATGGCATCTCGTTCTAAGATGAAATATGACGTACGATAAAGACGTCATGAGTCTTCATATGAAAACAAGAATATTAACCTAAGGGTTTATAAGCATAAGAAATTTGTAATCAGAAATATATATTCCTACAACTATTTTTTATAATTTTATTTTAAATTATATAAAATTCATAAAAATAAAATCACTTCATATAAATATTTTCTATTTTAAAATATAGTTAAAAAAATTATAAACAATACATTAATCTTATAAGCATGGCTCTAATCGATGCATAATTGGAAATTCTAGCTCCACTAGTCCTAGCCACCCTCCATCCCTTTAAAAGACTAGCATGTACAAGAAGTCTTACAAGAGACAAAACAGCTCGAATCCCATAATTCTCTGAACAGAGGGAGCAATGGCTTTCCTTAGGATACTCTTTCAAGTGGCATGCGTTGTTGTGATGTTATCGAATATGGCAGCAGCAGCAGTAGCTTCATTAGCCAAACCAAACTGCCAGCACCGGTGTGGAGTTGTAGAGATCCCTTATCCATTTGGCACAACTAAAAATTGCTACCTTAATGATAAGTATTTTATCAATTGCAGCAATTCCAAACCACTGTTGGGAAATTTGATTGTCAACAACATCAATTCCATCGAAGGCGAGCTTGAAATCAATGCGTCTATAGCGCATCATTGTTTCGAAAACTCGAGGACTGGTGTGATTGGTTATGAGAACCATCCCTATCTCCGTGTCCCTAATTTCACAATTTCCCACACCAAAAACAAGTTCGTGGCCATCGGCTGTGACACTTACGCATTCCTCAATGCTTTCCAGAACGATGAACCTTTCTCCATAGGCTGCACCTCTACTTGTCAAAGTCTTATAAATGTTTTCGACGGATCTTGCTTGGGACTTGGGTGTTGCGAGGTTCAGATTCCAAAAGGATTGAAGAACTTTACTTTGGATGCTCGTAGCTATAATAATCATACAAAAGTATCGGACTTCAGTCCATGCAGCTTTGCTTTGGTGGCTAAAGAAGACGAGTTCAATTTCTCCTCTAGTTATCTTAAAAGCCTACAAGATATCGACACCTATCCAATGGTTCTTGATTGGGCAATCGGTAATGAAACATGTGAAACTGCTCGGAGCAAGCCGGATTACGTTTGTGGACGGAACAGCGCATGCTATGATCCCCAAAATGGTGATGGGTACCGTTGCAAGTGCAATAAAGGTTATAAAGGAAACCCATACCTCCATGAAGGTTGCCAAGGTACGTACGCACGAGTTGCTTATAGAATCTTCTCAAATTTTGAGAGAAGTTTCATAGAATATAGAATAAAAAAAATATAGAAACTTTGCCTGAATTTCAATTATGCACATGCTCTTCGTCTTGATTGTATTAAAAAAGATAATCCTCTCAACAATTGAACTTCATCAGGAGACTTCAATCCTAGTCGAATCATGTGTTAATATAAAATAATTCTTTATTGAAAAGTAATATATATAGAATGATATAAGAGTTAAATAGTGGAAAAACCAAAGAAATAAATAATTAATAATGGTAAATCAATCACCAATTTATGATGTAAAAGTTTTTAAAAATTCGTGTATAATTTCAAATTATCGAGTATATATGTTAATTATTTCGGTTACAAAGGCAATAAAATGTAAGGTCTTTTAAATATGTGAATTGTTGGGATATATAGTTTAACAAGAAAAATAATTTAGGAGACAGTTCAATAATATTTGAATAGAAAGAAATGCTTAATTCAGAAATTATACGGGTAATAGATCTATATATTGAAATAATAATTCAATTCAATTGTTTTATTTTATTTAATGGGCATTAATTCATACTGCACGTGTTTCAGATATTAATGAGTGCCTGCAAGCTCCAAAACCTTGCAATGCTACAGCAAAATGCATCAACACTGAAGGGAGTTTCAATTGTACTTGTCCCGACGATTATGAAGGCGATGGAAAGATGAACGGAACAGGTTGCAGTCCTAAAGCCAGCGGCAGCCATGCCAAGATCATCATTATTGCACTAATTGGTACGTATCAAATAATTATAAGAACTGTAATATAATAATTTATTTATTTTTTTTATCTTTTTTGCTTTGTAATTTGTTCACACACATCATATCATGAGTTGATTGATTTAAATTAAGATAAATGTTTTGTCTGTAAATAAATCTTACAAACTAATTTACCTATATTAGATTATAAAACTTATTTTAATATAAAATATATATATGACATATTTACATTTAATTACACCAGTTTACAAATTTCCTGTTATTATAAGATATATTTATAAAGCTGACACTTTTCTTTAATTAATCTTTCATATATATATATATATAAACATACGAATTCGGGTATGTATTCAATCTCACACAGTGCTTAACTTTTATTTGGTGGGAGATTTTTCATTTTGCCACTTTTTTGTTTTTTGTTTTCATTATCCAATACTTATCATCTAAACAATTATAAATTTTCTTGATCTAATTAGTTTGAAGTCAATGACTTTAAAATTCCTATAAAAATAATATTAAATGTAAATTAGGTAGACGCCGTACATATCATGTGTATATATATTGTACGCGCAATGCGATGAATATATATTAATATTAGGTAGAAATGCATACATATGTAAATTTGAGGGGAGGAAAACTTTGAAAAAAGAGCTCGAGTAGTTTTGAAAGAAAAAGTGGTAAAACTTTATGGTTCCTTTTTATTGTTTTATTAAAAGCAATGCCTCGAGGATATTTAATTCAACAGTATCTTTAAACTTCAATCATAGCTTCTTCGTCGTTGGCCTTCTTGGTCAATGATTGTCCCACGTACGACTTTTGGGATATATGCCATTGTCCTACTTAGACAACATGAGCTGGCAGGACCCCTAGCTACTATTCTTCGCTAATTTCGAGACATGACTCCCACTTTTTGACCTGCTTTAGCTGGCTTATTGCTATGTGGGGCTTTCCTGTTTTATGGATGCTTTATTAAGCTAGGACATGATTATATTTATCCTGCTTTCAATCTTTTTTATAAATATCTGTATTATTTTCAATTCAATATATATTTGTTTATTTGTGATAGTGATAACCTGGTGAAAGTTATATATATCATCGTCCTGTTAGGAAAAAGTTGTAGGTATATATTTATCAAAAAAAATGATTTAGGTAGTTTTAGAACGCACAAGTTTTATGTATTTAATTTTAAAAAAATAAACAAATATGATATTTACATGAAAAAACTCATGTTTTAATAGAAAAATAGTTTGTACATGAAATTGTCATAAGCTTGCGCAAGCCTCCAACAATTTCTTTGAAAAAAGTTGGTAAATCTTAAACCTATATGAAAAAAAATAATCTTTTAATAATGAATTTTATTTTTATTTTTAAATAAGTATGTGAGATTTACACACTACTGGACTATATCTAGTATTATTCTTTCAATGGTAAATCTCATTCTTTTTAAAGAGGGTAGGCAAGGCTTGCACATCCTAAGAGTGCATATAACAATATTACTCATTTATATAATATGTTCTCTAAACTAGTTGGCATGCATATATTTCAATGTGTGTATATATAAATATATATATATATATATATATAATATTCTATATATGCCGCTTATGTGATAGACACTTATAACTATGCTTTAACTCAAGTCTTGATTGAGCCTTCTTCATATGATACATATATATGTTACTTGTTTATTGATTTAAATTCCTCAAGCCGTTTGTGAAAACAAACATAGCATGTTGACTAGAAAACTTTGATCACAATGCATGTTTGAACATGTGCAGCTATTAGCATTGGCCTTATGGTATTGTTTGTGGGAGGTTCTTCACTATATTGTGGACTAAAAAGAAGAAAACTCTTCAAGCTGAAAGAGAAATTCTTCCAACAAAATGGCGGCTTGTTGCTACAACAAAAACTCTCAAATGATAGAACTTCCATGCAGGCGGTCAAAATCTTTAGCATAGGAGAACTTGAAAAGGCTACAAATAATTATGATGAGAGTAGAGTCCTTGGGCAAGGAAGCTATGGAACTGTCTATAAAGGAGTCTTACCAGATAATAAACTGGTCGCCATTAAGAAATCAAAATTTTGTGATCAAAGCCAAATTGAACAATTTATTAATGAGATGATTGTGCTTAGCCAGATTAACCATAGAAATGTGGTTAAGCTATTAGGTTGTTGTCTAGAAACAGAAGTGCCATTACTAGTTTATGAATTCATCACAAATGGGACTCTTTCGAAGCACATTCATGATAAAGTTCTATCATCCTCACTCTCATGGGAAAAGCGCTTGAAGATAGCAACAGATATTGCAGGAGCACTTGCATACATGCATTTCTCAACTTCCATGCCAATTATACATAGGGATGTGAAGCCTGCAAATATACTTTTAGATGATAATTATTCAGCAAAGGTGTCTGACTTTGGAACTTCAAGATTGGTCCCACTTGATCAAACACAATTAACTACTTTGGTACAGGGAACTTTGGGGTATTTAGACCCAGAATACTTTCATAGTAGTCAACTTACCGAAAAAAGTGATGTCTACAGCTTTGGTGTTGTTGTGGCTGAGTTATTGACGGGTAAGAAGGCAATTTCTTTTGATGGACCTGAAATTGATAGAAATCTAGCTATGTACTTTAGTTCTGCAGTAAAAGAAGATCGCTTACGTCAAATTCTTGTGGACGATCTTGTAAGTGATGGTAATATTTATGAGATAAATAAAGTTGCTAATCTTGTAAAACGGTGCTTAAGTGTTAAAGGGGAAGATAGGCCTACAATGAAGGATGTGGCAATGGAGCTAGACGGGTTGAGAAGTATGGAGAAGCATCAATTGGGAAAAGCATATCTAGGTACAGAAGAGACTGACTATTGTGTCACTCCACCTGCAGTACACTATTTCAACATTGGTATCGATGATGGTTCATGTTCTTCTACTTCTACCAGTACAGCTGTTGGATATGAGATCAGTATGAGAACCCAAGTCTCGAAACCATTGGATGATGGTAGATGATCGTGCATTACTTCGTATCAACATATTTTCATGTGTTATATCTCAATCTTCATGCTGCCTTCCCTTTCTTTCTCTCACTAGGCTTCAGTATTCTATTGGACGTTTCTTAGAAGTGTTTAAAATGATGTCTCGGGGTTATCTTTCATTTTATCTTTTGTTAGATATTTGTATATATAATATGACCCTCCTTTATGTTATGTTATCTTATCACATTATAACTAGCTTGTTTTCTTACCAATCCAGTATATAGCTCGTCGTTTGTTCTTTTTTCCCGTACATTTTATTGTCCTGCGCGCATGGTCTTGCCCGGCCCATAAATTAGGTAGATTTTTCTCCTAATTACCTAGCTACCTTCTTCTGACCTGGCATCCATGCACCCTGTTGGTTAATTAAGTTAAAAGAATATTGTTACTAAAATATGAAATTCATTGCATGCAAGTGATTCGTGGTCATAATTAATTTAAAGAGCTGAAATAAAATTCGTTTAATTTACACTACTATAAAGAGTTATATATCCCTATATACTAAACGCATATTCATTCTATTCTACAATATTAATTGGTAGGTATTTACAATTTATCGTTGAGTTTTTTTTTAATTTTTTAATTTTTTTTTAATTTATTCCAAAGTGCTGCTCTCCTAATAATTTATTTCCTCAAAATGTAACTGTAGAAGGACATATGTATATATATATTAATGATTTTCAGGATTTTTTAGATCTTTTTCTTTTCTCACCTTATAAATTTCTAAATTGTGTATGAGGATTTACTTAGCTTATGGTTTTTATTTTGCTTTATTTTACATATTTGTGTGTAATTGGTTCTCGACTAATTATTACAATCTTGGAATCTGAGGATGAAATATGGATTGCATGAATATATTCGCATATTTTATTTTATTCTTTTAATTTCCATTGGGGATTTTGGAGTTCTGTTTGATCAGGTTTTGTAGGTGTCGTTTTACAATATAGATTGAAGACTAGTATCTTTTATGATTTTCGATATTTAAAGGGTTTGGGGATATTCAATTACGGACTTTCATTGAATGCGCAGGTTATACTTCAGATCTTTTAAGTCGACATTGGATATTGGTGTCCTCTCTTTTCTCATTAATTTTTCAGATATTTTTCGTATTCATGTATCGTTTCCGGAAGACAATTTATATAGGACTAGTACTTTTGCTTAGGTTAAATGGCTAACATCGAACTCCGTAAATGTTTCTACTCGTGAATATGAATGGTTTCTTTCTCAGAAAGGCTTTATGCATGTGTATAAGCTGCTTAATTTTTGTTTGTTTGTTTTGTTTTTGGTTTCCCGACGGGAATAGGAATTCTCATCTCTATTCTTTTATTTGGTGATGCCTAATTTGAATTGAAGTAAAATTTCTACAATATCCAATTTTTTTAACAAAAATGTCAGTTTGGAAAGAATGTTTTAGACCACTCATTTGATAAGGGGCCTTTCTTGCATTCTAAATATTTTAGACCCCAAAAAAAAAAAAGATAAAAAATAGAATGGCAAGAATGTACTCAATCAACGTTCATTTGGGGCCCATGTTTTAAGCTGGAATATATTGTTACAAATAACTATCTACATCAATACAAGCGTCATGATTATTTGTGGCAGCCTCGACCCCACGTGTGATTTAGTGATAATCATGACATCGAGATGATGACTACACAGGTCACACACTCCAACGATAAGTGTTCAGAGTGTGTGTAACATGAAACTAAGTGTGCATTATTAATAATAATAATAATAATAATAATAGCGGATAAATAAAAAATAACCAACTAAGTGTCAGAATTTTAAAACAATAGAATGAAGGAAAAATCCTCAAAAGGGTTATACAACCATCCGACAAAATAAATAAAAGGTAAATACATAGCTTGAGGGAAACAAATCCCACAATCAATAAGCGACAACAAGAAGTCACTCTTCTGGCGAAGATGGTCCCTCTGGCACAAAATCTTCCTCTGCATCAAAGTTTACGAACCATAGGATAAGAATACCAAAGTGAGATCATAAAATCTCAACAAGTAAGCAACTAAACACCATCTAAGATATTAAAACATATTCAATAGAACTAACATCTCCACAGCCATACGTTAAGTCTTGCAAGAACAATTTCATCATTTTCCAGAAAATGACACATTTACTAACACACACAAAAAACAAAAAACCCATTTGGCCCACAACACATCCATTTATTATCAATGCACTATGGTCTCTCCTAGGGATCATCTGTACACCCTAGCTCCCTTCGTCACATGCACAGTCGTTGTAACGACAGTGCATGTAACTTCATAACGAGTAATGCCCGGCTCTGCGTCCAATGCAGACCGCGACTAGGCATCCTTTAGCCCTCGCCAGTAGAGGGGCCATGGAGTCGCCATGAGAGCATTACCATCTCATCCGATTTCGTTTATTACACTCTCAAATAACCAGAGAAGTTTCACCGAAATAATACCCCATATTGGCTTGGGGTCATGGTACGCACACACCCTCAAATATTTTACCAAGACACGAAAATCCAGTTTCCACACCATGCCACATAGCAGAACACAACACAGTTAAATAAGCAAAACAAATATTAATAAAAGTAAATATGCTGATGCATGCAACTCCACCAACCTCCCTTAGCTCCTCGGCCTCTATACACTCATTTTCCCATCCCCTGTTCCTGGCCCAAGGCCCAAACCAACTCAACCATAGATTATTTTTCCCAACAATCCACTGGGCTCAAGACCCAGTCCAACCAACTAGACTATAGAAACAAAGTTAGTGTACAAATATTGTTTAAATCTCAAAGAGATTCATTGGAAAATTACTTACAATAGCAAAAAGGAAAATCTAGAAGATCAAGGGTGCACTAGTCTACAAGTGAAGCTGAAAGTGGTGGAGCGGTGGCAAAGCCGTGATTTCCAAGTGCTAGCCGTGGGTCTTAAGGCAAGCAAATGGAAGGGGAAGCTAAGGGGAAGGTTAGGCTAAGCATAGAGGAGCTAAGGGAGGCCGGTAGAGTTAGCGGTGGTGGCTAGAGGCCTTGGGTGGTGGTGCACGGTGTCAGATCTAGCCGTTTAAGGAAGGGAAACCCATTTCGGGTCATGCTCGTGTGGGGGGAGAAGGGGCTGCCGTAAGGGGCTAGGTTCGGTTGATGGTTCTAGCCAGCGTGAGTGGAAGCTATTGTGGTGGTCGGTGACATTGCAAGGCGGCGTAAGGGTGGAGAACCCTTGGGTTCGTGTGTGCGTGCGTGGGAAAAGGTGGCTACGAGATGGAGGCTGGGTTCAATGGTGGGAGCTTGCCAGCATAAGGGGGAGCTAGTGAGGTGGTCGATGACAAATGGTGGTCGGTGGTGGAGCTGGGCTAACCTGAGAGGGGAAATCGGGTAGGGAGAGGGCTGCTGCTCGCGTGACCTGAGGGAGAGGGAGGAGAGAGAGGGAAAAGGGAATAGGGGCGTGGGGTTTTAATCCCAACCCTTTATCTTGGGGTCTTCAAACAGATCTAACGATGAGGATTAAAACACTTGTTTAACTTTAAAAATAGTAACGTAGTATTAATAAATTAAAATAGTAAAACCCAACAATAAAAATAATTTGAAACAAAAAGCCAATAGATAATAGACAACATTTCATAACAAGAAAAAGTACATTAAAATAAATTACACAACTTAGGGAGTGATAATGATAAAATACTATAACCAAAATAATAATAATAACCAATTTAAAATAAAAGAACCAATAATAATAATTAGTAACATAAATATTTAAAAACATAAGGAAATAAGGGATATCAAATCCTACCCGTGTAAATAAAAAGAAAAAATTCAACCTCGAAATTGGCAAAGTCAAACATTAATGCTAAGGCAAGTTATCCGACACAACTAAAAACACGCTTGAGAGAAACGTACCATCAATGACGCCTAAATAAATAGGGGTACTACTCTCTCATGTCTGCCTCTCTCTCCCATGGGCCAACAGATCTCCGTATGACGTCTTCACCAAAGGTATTGACTTGGATCCCAACTTCCCTTGAATTCTAAGACATGGGCTTGTAACATATCCTTGAGAATCTAAATTGTGTGTTCTAATTGGCCGTCGGTTTGAAGGTGATACGCACTTCTAAACTTCAATTTGGTGCCTAAGGCTGATTGCAAGCTCTTCCAAAAATTAGACATAAACCACAGGTCACGATCCAATACAATGCTCTTGGGTATTCCATGCAAACGTACTATCTCCTTGATATACAACCGAGTCAACTTTCTCCTAGTATTGGTAATAGTGTTAGGCAGAAAATGGGCACTCTTGGTCAACTGATCAATAATCACCCATATCAAGTTCTTTCCACTTGGAGTCTTCGGCAAACCTACTACAAAACCTATTGCAATATCATCCCACTTCCACTTAGAGATAGAGAAGGCTTGAAGTTTACTAGTAGGACTCTGATGCTCAACTTTAACCTGACGGCATGTGGTACATCTCACAACGAACATAACAATGTTCTCTTTAAGGCTTCATCCTTTCCCACCAGAAGCTTCTCTTTAAGTCTCGTACATTTTCGTGCTTCCAGAGCCTTAGCCAAAATCCACTCCTTAAACTATGAATTCTGAGGAGTCACCCTACGATTCCAAAACTTGAGAATATCATTTTCATCAAAACTGAAATGCATGGGTCCTCTAGACTTTTTGACCCTTTACCTGATAACCTAACAACTCTAGGTCCCTTCTCTAACAAGTCTTCAATTCCTTAAAATCAACAACTTGGACATCAAGAATCGAAGCTAACACCTCTTCTTCTTGCAAGCTCACAACAAGAAGTCTTCTCTTCCCACAGAGGAGAGAGTCCAACCCTGACGGCTCAACCTCATCCACCAAATGAGACTTTCGACTTAGTGCATCTACAACTTGATTCGCCTTCCATGGATGATAATTGATCTCATACTGATAATTGTTTATCAATTTTAACCACTGTCTCTATCTCATATTGAGGTTCTTCTAAGAAAATAAATGCTTCAAGCCCTTATGGTCAGCGTAGACTTCATAGACTTCCACATACAAATAATGCCGCCAAATCTTAAGTGCAAAGGCCACAGCTGCAAGTTCCAAGTCATGTGTGAGATAATTCTTTCATGATCCTTCAACTGGTGGGATGCATAAGCAACAACTTGCCCATCCTACATAAGAACACATCCTAACCCAATCTTGGATGCATCACTAAAAACCACAAATAGCTTGTGTGGCTCAGGAAGTGCCAAAACGGGTGCAGTTTTCAGCCTCTTCTTCAACTCTTGGAAACTTCTCTCGCACTTGTTAGTCCAAACAAACTCAATATTTTTCTTAGTCTAGGCAGTGAGAGGTCCAAACAATCGAGAAAATGCTTTCATAAATTTTCAATAGTACTTGGCAAGTCCCAAAAAGCTCTGAATCTCACACACTAATGAAGGGTGCGGCCATGCCAAAATAGCTTATACTTTGCTAAGGTCTACTACCACACCATCTTGGGAAATGACATACCCAAGAAATTTGACTTCTTCCAACCAGAATTCTCACTTGCTAAGTTTTGTGTACAACTGATATTGTCTCAACTTTCCTAGAACCAAACGAAGGTGACAAGCATGCTCCTCTAAATCCTGAGAGTAAACCAAGATGTCATCAATGAAGACCACCAGAAATGAATCCAGATAAGGTTGGAGCACCCAATTCATCATGTCCATGAAGGCTGCAGGGGCAATAGCTAGTCCAAAAGGCATCACTTTAAACCTGTAATGTCCATACCTTGACCTAAAGGCTGTCTTGAGTATATCCTTATCTCTTATTCTCAACAGATAGTACCCCCGACCTCAAATCAATCTTCAAGAAGGTAGCTACACCTTGGAGCTGATCAAGCAAATCATCAATTCGAGGGAGTGGATACTTATTCTTGATGGTCACCTTGTTGAGATTTCGGTAATCAATACACATTTCGAAGGTACCATCCTTCATCTTGACGAACAGCACCAGTGCTCCCCAAGGCGAAGAACTAGGCTAAATGAACCCATTATATACCAACTCTTGCAACTGAGTTAAAAGAGTTTTCAACTCTTTTAACTCAACTAGTGCCATATGGTAAGGAGCTTTGTGCATGGATGTTGCTCCAGGTTCCAAATCAATAGTGAACTCCAACTTGCGAACACATTAGGGAACTCTTTAACAACTGGGATATCCACTATGGACTTCTTCACAGATGGCGTGGACACCACTTGAACAAATAAGGCATACACCCCACTAGTTAAGTCCCTCTTCGCTTGAATTGCAAATATGAATATAGGTCATGCCTTCAGCTTGCTTCCCACAAACTCCAAATAGTCTCCTTCAGGGAGTTGAAAACTAACTACTCAACTCCGATAGTTGATGCTTGCATAATGCCGATACAACCTATTCATTCCAAGAACAACGTCGAACCCCAGTAACTTCAACATGAGCAGATCCACATCAAGTGTCCTCCTACCAAAATCCAAATGACAACCTAATGCGACTTTTGAGCCCCACACAATCTCACCATTAGGTAGTGCCACTACAAAAGATTGTGGTAAGGGCTCCGTGACTAGATTGCACATCCGTGCAAAAGTGGCAAACACAAATGACTAAGACACCGCCAAGTCAAACAAAGTGCAAGCATACAAATCATATAAATGAACTCTATCTGTTGCAATCATTACTACCAATGAAATCCAAAGATCAAACCACACAAGGCATCAACTCCAAAAGATTGGATTATATCCATACCTATAATGACTCCAGCATCCTAAGTCTATGGAACCTCTTTGTTAACATCACCAGGTGTCACTACATACACCTGAGACTAAACTGCTAGCCTCTGACGAGTCCTACCATAGCGCTGGCCTCCATAGTTCCCCTGAGCTAGGTTAGAGCACTCATGAGCAAAGTGCCCTGTCTAGCCGCATCTAAAACACTGGGTCCCACCTTGTCGATGCTCTCCTTTGTGGGATCTGCTACATCTATAATAGACTGGGGCTTAGCCTCCCATACGAACTCCAGTGGATGCCTAAGGTAGGACCCCAGCCCTCGAGACAAACTTATGTGGTGACACGGTACTACTCCTTTCTACAGCAAAGTTCCACCTTTTCTGACCTGAAGGGGAGCCTACCTCAACACCGTATTCTCGTTTAGCAATTGAAGCCACCTTAACTAACCTCTAAAAGTTATGGATTTCCAAGCAAGCAACCCACTTGAAAATATGCGGCTCACATATCTTCGGTGGTGATGAGGTGGGTGGCAAATCGCCCAAGCTCTATAAACTTTTGGGCATACTACTCAATGGTCACGTCCCCTTGAAACAAGTTGTTGAATTCTCACGCCTTCTGTTGGCTCACAAGAATAGGGACGAAGTGGTCGTCGAACTCTATCATGAAGTGTTGCCAAGACACAGCTGCAAATTATCCTAATTCGATCTCTAGGAGTTCCAGCTTGGTCTCCCACCAAGCAACCACTTCACCTTGTAGTAGATAACTAGTGTACAACACCTTTTGTTCCTCTGTACAACACTTTAAAGATCTGTAATGCATCTCCCAGCCCAAAGTGGATCCCCTTCACTTGAGGTCCTATGCACTAAAAAGTGCTCATAGATGCATCCGATTTGTACCTCCTTATGTTGCTTTACCTACGACAACCGAAAGATCTATTGGAGGAACTTTGTCATCCAATTTAACACCCTGGCCATGGCGTAGCTTCCATCACCTCAGGGTAAATCATCCTCAAGTCCACCTAGTGGCATTCTCAATCGTACTATCTTCTTGCCATAGCGTAACCCTTAATCCCACTTTTCAACTCAAAACAAAATAAAATAAAATAAAATAAAACAAAATGAAATAATTTCAAATTAGAACTTTAAAATTTTCTATTACTGCACCTATGGGACATGTGGTTTTACCCAAAGACGAACTGCTCTGATACCACCTATGATGCCCTTGACCCCCACAAGTGATTTAGTGAGAATCGTCACACTAGGATGATGACCATATAGCTCACGCACCCCAGCAACAAGTGCTCAGAGTGTGTGCAACATACAATTAAGTGTGCATTAATAATAATAATTGTAGCTGAGAAATAAAGGATAGCCAACTAAGTACCAGAATTTTAAAACAGTAAACGGAAGAAAAACCCTCAAAGAGGTTATATAGCCATCCGACAAAATAAATAAAAGGTAAATACATGGCTTTAGGGAAACAAATCCCACAATCAACAAGTCATTCCTCTAGTAGAGCCAATCCTTTGGGCTCAAAATCATCCTCTACATCAAATTCTACAGTTCCGTTTTATGGAACCGTAGGGTAGGAATACCACAGTGAGATCATGAAAGCTTAGCAAATACGCAACCAAACAACATCCAAAGGATTAAAACATATTCTATACAACCAAAATGTCCACAACCACATGTGAATTCATGCAAGAACAATTCTATCATTTTCCTAGAAAATGACACATTTACTACCACATGCCAAAAAGCTCATTTGGCCAAAAACACATCCATTTATTATGCATGCACCATGGTCTCCGTTAGGGACCATCTACACACCTTAGCTCCCTTCGTCACACCATAGGTAATGACTGTGCATGTGAGTTTGTAACGAGCAATGCCCAGTTTTGCACCTGGCGCGTACCGTGACTAGGTATCCTCTAGCCCCTGCCAGCAGAAAGGCCACAGAGTTGGCACAAGAGCATTACCATCTTGTCCAATTCCATTTATTATGCTCCTGAGTGACCAGATGAGTTCTACCATTATAATGCCTAATCTAGGCTTGGGACCGTGATACGCACACACCCTCAAATATTTTACCAAGACACGAAAAATTAGTTTCCATACCATGCTGAAAGGCAGAAAATAGCATAGTTAAATGAGCAAAACAAATATTAATAAAAGTAAATATGCCGATGCATGCAAATACTATATAGGATGACATCACATAAATAAATAGAGTAATGCACATTGCAAACAGTCATAAACACAGTTTCACAATTCGACATCAGAACTACACATGTTTTCCCATCCTTCATTCCAGGCTTAAGGCTCAAACCAACTCAACCACATATTAGTTTTCCCAAAAATCCACTAGGCAAGACCCTGTCTAACCAACCAGACCTGTAGAAACAAATTTAGTGTACAAATATTGTTTAAATCTCAAAGAGGTTCATTGGAAAATTGCTTACAATAGCAGTAAGGAAAATCTAGAAGAACAAGGGTGAGCTAGTCTAAGGGTGATGCCAAAAGTGGTGGAGCGACAGCGTAGCCACGATTTCCAAGTGTTGGCCATGGGTCTTAAGGCAGTGAAACGAAGAGGGAAGCTAAGGGGAAGCTTGGGCTGAACATAGAAGAGCTAAGGGAGGTCGGTGGAGTTGGTGGTGGCGGCCGAAGGTTGTGAGTGGCGGCGCACTTTTGCAGATCGTACAGTTAAAAGGAGGGAAACCCATTTTGGGTTGTGCTCGTGTGTGGGGAGAAGGGGCTACCGTGAGGGGTTGGGTTCGGTTGAGGGTGCTCGCTGGCATGAGGGGAAGCTGCCGTGGTGGTCAGTGACGTCGCAAGGTGGCACACAGTAGCGTAAAGGTGGAGAAGCCGTGGGTTCATGTGTATGTGCTTGGGAGAAGGTGGCTATGAGATGGAGGCTGGGTTCAACGGTGGGAGCTCATCGGTGTGAGGGGGAGTTGGTGAGGTGGTCGATGACCAGCGATGGAGCTGGGCTGAGCTGAGAGGGAAATTGGGTAGGGAAAGGGTTGCTACCCACATGAGCTGAGGGAGAGGGAGGAGATAGAGGGAAAAGGGAATGGGTGAAAAAACTTAAGGGCTCGGGGTTTCAATCCCAACCCTTCATCTTAGGGTCTTCAAACATTTCTAGCGGTGAGGATTAAAATGCTTGTTTTAACTTAGAAAAATAGTAACTTAGTAATAATAAATTAAAATAGTAAAACCCAATAATA
Source organism: Carya illinoinensis (assembly GCF_018687715.1). Classification (NCBI taxonomy): domain Eukaryota; kingdom Viridiplantae; phylum Streptophyta; class Magnoliopsida; order Fagales; family Juglandaceae; genus Carya; species Carya illinoinensis. The sequence continues at coordinate 41,681,775 of NC_056756.1, forward strand.
AAAATAATCTGAAATAAGGAGCCAATAAATAATAGACAATAATTAATAACAAGAAAAAACACATCAAAATAAATTACACAACTTAAGCATTGATAACGAGTAAATACTATAACCAAAGTAATAATAATAACCAATTTAAAATAAAAGAACCAATAAGAATAATTGGTAATATAAATATTTAAAAATACAAGGAAATAAGGGATATTACATCATCTATGGAGGATAGTTTTCAGAATTAGTCCCCACTATGTTGGTGTGGTTTAAAAGCATGATCTCTGAAATCTTCTCAAGCTAATTCCGAATGACCATTCGATATTTGCTTGCCTATTTAGTTAGATGCAAAAGACACTCTATATATACATGGGTTAGCACTAAGAAAAGGAAAATTCTACTTGGTTGAATGAGAGTTAAGAGTACTTGGGATGTAATAATAAGTATCAAGACTCTACTGCGAATCTTCATATGAGCAAATACTACTGAAGAGAAAAAGAGAGATTCAAAAGATTAGGGATGAACTCTAGAAGAGAGAGGAGAGGAGGAGCCGAGGAATGAGGGAAAATTAGAAGACTTAAGATAAGTTTCAAATGCATATATGATAGGGATGATTATAGGTGTACATACAAGACTATAAATATTGTACATGTGTACATTAGGATTTATTCATCATAATCATATCTAGCGGGTTTCAATCAAGCCTATTGGAGCATGATAGTGAAAATGCAACAAAGGAGAGCACAATACAGAGGTGGCCTCGTCAAATGTAGTCACCTGAGCATAATGGTGCATGGCTGTACCAATGTCAAGGACATTTTTCCTCTAAATGTTCATTCTTTGTAGTGGAGTCATTAGTCATTTTTCTTATTGTTTATTCAACTTTGTATATATATATATATATATAGAGTTGGCAATTGCATAGCAAATATACAATTGTTTCCTTGTGTTCTTTTGCATAGATAGTAATAGGTGCCTCTGATACATGTTTCTATATATTGTATTCTGTAAATTCATTTCAAAGTTAGAATGAAAATTCCAAAACCTTCCTTTTCCATTTGAAGCTAGTCTTTCTTCTCACGTTTCTCTTCTATCCTTTGCTTCCAAGTGCTACTCAGCACCTTGATTTCTTACATGGTATCAGAGCAGTAGTTGTTGTGAACAACGGAAGAAGAATCAACCAACCAAAATAATCAACAACATGTTTCATGATTCCTCAACTTCTCTCATCAAAATAATCCCTATGGGATAGAGAATTGGGATAACACAGCAGCCAGTTTGGTCAATAACCTCTTAACCACAGAAAACTATGTTACTTAGTCTAGAGCCATGCGAAGAGCACTCAGGGCCAAGAACAAGATTGATTTCATTAATGGAGACATCAAACGCCTACAAGTTAGGATGATCAACTTATGGAGGCTTGGGAATGTTGCAATGATGTAGTGGTATCTTGGATTCACAACTTAGTAAGCAGCTCTATGAGAACCAGCTTAGTCTTCATTGATGATGCTTATGCTATCTGGAATGAACTGCAAGACAGGCTATATAACTCACTAAAAAATGAGTTGCACAAAGGCTAACCTAAGTGCAAGAGGATGTCGTGTAATAATTAGAAATAAAATTCCTAAATCGTCTCATCGGGAGAAGTTGTTAAAAATCAAACTCATGTAAAAGATAAACATATTCACAAAGAGGAAATCAAAGTGATGATATTTGCAATGAGTGGAAGAGTGCAATGAAAATGAAAAGAAACTAGTCATGGATTAGATCCATATTTTTAGATTTTTTAGTGTCGAAATGAAATGGAAGATACTAATAAATTGAAATTAACAATCAAGAGACCAACTAAGCTAAACAATCTTAATTAATTAGAAAATAAATTTATAAAATCAAAATTATTTAATTCCTAATTAACCTTGAATCAATCTAAAATGCAATGGAAGCAAGAGATTAATAAAACTAAGACAAGAATTAAGCTAGATTATAAAATAATTAACAAAATATGAGTTGAAAATTGGAAAGTCCCAAAATCAAGATTCTGGGGTTCATCTTTGTATTCAAGTAATAAATTCTCAAAATCAATTCAAAACAATCGCAATGCCTATTTAATGGAAATTTAAAGAAGCAAGAAAAATAACTAGTATCACGTAAAATAAATAACAAATAAAATGTCCAAACTTTTAAGTCAAAAATCACAAAAATACACCATAAACTTCAAACTGAAATTAAATAAAAAGTAAGGAATGGAAAGAGCAGGGCAGATAAAGGTGACAAGTAATGGAGGATGTTGGGCAGCAGCAGTTGGACCCCAAGGAGTTCTTCAAACAGCGTTGCTGTGTGTTTCTTCTGAAAAAGAACTTTCTGTATTCTATCTCCGTGTTTTCATAGCAGAATCCCACTTACGTCCAAAAACATCAAAACCTTCCGTCCCAAATGGAAATTCTAAAGGGAAGCTGGCCCATGTTGCGTAAAACTCTTTTGGGTTTTATTTTCAAAACACCGAAATGTGTGATACATCCATGAATTTCTCCAAACCAAAAGACTAACATCATGGGTCCCGCATAAAAGCAAGCTTATCTCATACCAAGCCGGAAAGCATTCTTAGTTTTGAGAATAATGCCATGTACAAGTATGCCTTTTTGCCTTTTTGACTTTTCTCATTTCTAATCTTTGTATTCCTTGGACCTAAAAAAAATGGAAATAAGAAAAAAAATAAAATAAAATAAAAAAGAAGAATAGAATATCAAAATTGTGTTGTACATGTAAAAAATATTGTCCAATTAAATCACAAGTTATAAAATTAAGCATAAACCATAGTATTAACCAATTTAAATCATAACTCAAATTTATGCCTCTTAATCATTTTTTCATCTAAAATCTTCTAGTACCTCTTCCCCTAACCTTATGGCCATGTTCACTAAAGGGAATTTTGGCAATTTCAAATATGCAAACAGGCATGAGAGGCCTTATTGCACACATCGTAAGATGCAAGGACACACTTTAGATACCTGTTTCAATGTTGGAAATGCCAAGACTCCTGTATGTAGTAACTGGCATATGAGTGAACACTTAGTAGACAAATGCTACAAGCTACATAGGTACCCACCAGCATATAAACTACATAATAAAGGGAAGGGGTCCAGTGCTTTTGTTACAAAATCAAACATCCCAGTTGAAGTAGATCAAGATGAAGGAGGTGATGATAAAATGGCACTCACCAAAGGGCAATATCAACAACTTCTAGCTTTGCTGCAGAAGGATCACTCAATCAAGTCTCCTATAGGGCAACATCAGACCATCTTTCCCACTGTAGCAAACACAACCAATATTTCCAAGATTTCTGGTATTTTTTCTTGCCTCTCAGCCTATACATAGAAACCCTCTAGTTTTCTAGTGTTCCCTGGATTTTGGACACGAGTGCAACTGACTACAAAATTTGTAACCCCTCATTTTTCAACACAGTCACTGCAAATGGACTTTGTTCAGTTAAGCTTCTCAATGGTGAAAAGGTACCTGTTACACATATAGGAATTGTTAGAATTAATGAGCACATTATTTTACATGAAGTGCTTTATGTCCCATCATTTTCCTTTAATCTATTGTCTGCAAGAAAAATTGCTAAGGACTTTGCTTGTTTCCTTGTATTTCTGTCAAACTGTTGTTTTCTACAGGACCTTTTATCAAGAATCATGATTGGGATGGATGAAACCAAGGATGGATTGTACCACTTGTTGACAATGAAAGTCTCCCCCTCAGCATTGATGACTACCCTTTGAAATCTTTCCAAGAAAGACATTTTTTTTTTTTTTTTGCTTATGTCATGAATAGCATTTGTGTTTTAGAGCTTCGACATTGTCACCTAGGCCATGTTTCATATTCTAGGTTATGTTTGATTAATGATCCTATTGTACAAAACTCTTTACATTCTAATGAAAAAATGGTTTGCTGTGTTTGTCCTATGGCCAAGTAGCATAGGTTGCTTTTCCTCACATCTCTCATTATTCTTCTAACAACTTTGAAATTGTTCACTTTGATCTTCGGGGGCCTTCTTCAGAGATTGCTTGTGATGGTACTCATTTTTTCCTCACTATTGTGGATGACTTTTCTCAAACCACTTGGGGTTTATATCCTTAAGAACAAATCTAACACAAGAAAGTGCATAGAGTCCTTTTTTAACCTGGTTGAGACCCAGTTTGAAACTAAAATTAAAATTCTTAGGAGCGACAATGGTGTTGCGTTTCAAATGAAATTGAAGAAAGTTGTAATTCATGAAAGGAGTTGTGCCCAAACACCTCAACAAAATGGCATTATTGAGAGAAAACATCAACATCTTTTGAATGTTGCACGAGCCTTAAAGATTTTAGTCTAACATCCCTTTCAAATATTGGAATTGTGATATCCGTTATTTCTTTGTGTTTTTAAATATTTATTTTACTAATTATTCTTATTAGATCTTTTATTTTAAATTCGATATTATTATTTTGGTTGTAGCATTTTATTGTCATTACTGCCTAAGTTGTGTAATTTAGATTAATGTGCCTTTTTTTGTTACTAATTATTGTCTATTATTTACTGGCTCTTTATTTCAAATTATTTATATGGTTGGGTTCAACTATTTTATTTTCTTATTACTAAGTTGTTGTATTTTTAATTATCTTTTTATTTATTTATTGCGCCCTTTTTATTTTGTTGGGTCTTTTTTTTCGGTTTGGTCTTTGTATTGTGGCTTTGTGTGTTTTTATTTTTGTTTTGGGCCCAAAAGGGTGTGGAAAATGGGTCCAGCCCCTCCACCAAAAAATGCCGTCATTTTGGCCATAGCCTTTAAGGCTTCATCTCTTTCCCTTTCCCTCTGTTGTGCCACAGCCCCTTCTCCCTTTTTCCCATTTCAGTTTTCTTCTTCTTCTGCTTCTCATTGCCATAGATCCCTTTTGCTACACCCATGAGCAACCTACATCCTCCATGTGCCGCAGCCTTCATCTTCTTCCTCTATTCTTGTTTTCTTCTTCCTTTGGTTTTTTTTTTTTTTTCTCTTCTTCTTATTCCCTGTGGATACATGCCTTCCCCTCTCCCCTCTCTGAAAATCTTCCTCTGTTTTATTTTCCTGCTGAGCCTCTGACTCTCTTCTCCTCTGTGAAATTTTTGTTCGCTTATTCTCCTTGCAGACAATAACCCATGCACTACCCACCTCCCCCAACGAGCCACCTTCATTTCTCCCCAGTTTGTGCCCCTATTTTCTACTACAAACCAAGTTTCTCCCCTTCGAAACCACCTCATCTTGGCCTCTAAACCCATCCCAAGCCACCACACTTGTAACCCCATCATCCTTAGCCCAGAAAGCCACTCCAAACTATGGGTTTGAACCCAAACCGCTGATGCCCCGCTGCTGCTCAACCACTTTTGGCATCACCCATAGACTAGTGCACCCTTGATCTTCCAGATTTTGCTGCAGTGTTGTAATTAATCTTCCAATAAACCGCTTTGAGATTTCAATATTATTTATGTACTAACTTTGTTTCTGCAGTCTAGTTGGTTGGGATGGGCCTTAAGCCCAGTGGATTGTCAGGGAAAAATAACTAGAGTTAAGGTTGGTTTTGGCTTTGGGCCAGAATTGGAGGATGGGAAAATGTGTTGTGATAGACCAGAAGGTGCTGTACGGGAGATATCTATTGCAAGGTGAAGTGGCTGCTTGCTGGGAGACCAAGCGAGAACTCCTAGAGATGGAGTTGCGATTCTTTGTAGCTGTGTCTTGGCAGCAATTCAAGAAATAGTTTGACGATCATTGAGTAGTATGCCCAAAAGTTTACAGAGCTCAAGCAATTTTCTACCCATCTCATCTCCACTAAAGAGATGCGAGTCGAATGTTATCAGGAAGGGTTGTACCAACAGATCCATAAGCATGTCGATTGCCTGCAAATCTAGAACTTTTAGAGGTTGGTCAAGGTGGTCTCTATTGCTGAGTGAGAACATAGTGTTGTGGAAGGCTCTCCTTCGAGTCAGAAGAGGTGAAAATTTGCTAGAGAAGGGAGCAATTCCAGGTTGCCACAAAATTTTGTCTCGAGGACAGGGGCCCCACCTCGGGCATCCACAGGAGTTTGAATGGGAGGCCGAGCGCTAGTCTATGTTAGATGTAATAGATCCCATGAAGGCGAGTGCCGATAGGGCGGGAGATAATGTTTTAAATGCGGCCAAGCAGGGCACTTTGCTCACCAATGCCCTAACCCAGGGGGAACCGTGGAGGCATGGTGATAGAACCATCAGAGGCAAGTAGTCTAGGCACGGGTGTACATGGTAACGCCTGGTGATGTTGACAATGAGGCTCTAGATACTCAGGATGCAGGAGGCATTACTAGTATGGATCTAATCCAATCTTTTGGAATTGACACCTAGTGTGGTTTGATCTTTGGATTTCATTGGTAGTTATGATTGCATCAAGTAGAGTTCATTTGTATGAGTTTTATGCCTCCATTTTGTTTGATTCAGGTGCGTCTCAATCTTTTGTATCTATAACTTTCGTACATATGAGCAACCTAGTTAAGGAGCCCTTACCACAATCTTTGATAGTGGCACTACCCAACTATGAGACCGTATGGTGTTCAAAAGTTACATTAGGCTATCCTTTGGATTTCAGAGGGAGGACACTTGATGTAGATCCGATCGTGTTCAAGTTACTTGGATTCGATATTATTTTGGGTGTAGATTAGTTGCATCAGCATTTTGCAAGCATCAACTGTCGGAGTGAGGTAGTTAGTTTTCGACTCCCAAGAGGGAACTATTTGGAGTTTGTGGAAAGCAAGCTAAAGGCAAGACCTACAATCATATATGAAATTCAAGCAAAGGACTTACCTGGTGGGGCAGATGCCTTTTTAGTTCATGTGGTGCCTACGCCATCTATTTAGAAGTCCATAATGGATATCCCAATTGTGGAAGAGTTCCCAAATGTGTTTGTTGATGATATGTCTAGTTTTCCACATGTATGTGAGTTGAAGTTCACCATTGATTTAGAACCCAGGGTAGCACTTGTGCACAAGACTCCTTACCATATGGCACCAGCTGAGTTGAACGAGTTGAAAACTCAACTGCAAGAGCTAGTAGATAAGGGGTTGATTCAGCCTAGTTCTTCACCTTGGGAGCGCCAGTGCTGTTAGTCAAGAAGAAGGATAGTACCCTAAGAATGTGTATTGATTACCGAGAGCTCAATAAGGTGACCATTAAGAATAAGTATCCACTCCTTCGGATTGATGATTTTTTTGATCACCTCCAAGGGGCAGCTACCTTCTCGTCAGGGTACTATCAGTTGAGAATAAGAGATAAGGATGTACCCAAGACTACCTTTAGGTCAAGGTATGGGCATTATGAGTTCAAAGTGATACCTTTGGGACAAGCTAATGCCCCTGCAGCCTTCACAGACATGAAGAATTGGGTGTTCTGACCTTATCTAGATTCATTTGTGGTGGTCTTCAACGAAGATATTTTGGTTGATTCTCTAGATTGGGAGGAGCATGCCTGTCACCTACATCTGGTTTCGAGAAAGTTGAGAGAGCATCAGTTATATGCAAAGCTCAGTAAATGTGAGTTTTGGGTGGAAGAAGCCAGTTTCTTGGGCTTGTCATTTCCCTGGATGGTGTGACAGTAGATCCTAGCAAAGTAGAAGCTGTTTTGGCATGGCCCCGCCCTTCATCGGTGCCTGAGATTTGGAGTTTCATAGGAATTTTTGGGTACTATCAAAGATTTGTGGAAGGATTTTCTCGATTGTTTGGACCCCTCACTACCTTGACTAAGAAAAATGTGGAGTTTGTTTGGACTGACAAGTGCGAGAGATGTTTCTAAGAGTTGAAGAGAAGGCTAACAACTGCACCCATTTTAGCACTTCCTGAGTCCCACAAGCTGTTTGTGGGTTTTATTGATGTGTCCAAGTTTGGTTTAGGATGTGTTCTTATACAGGAGGGGCAAGTTGTTGCTTATGTGCCTCGCCAATTAAAGGATCATGAGGGGAACTTGCACCTGTGATCTTTGCCCTTAAAATTTGGTGACAATATTTGTATGGGGAAGCCTATGAAGTCTACACTAACCATAAGAGTTTGAAACATCTATTTTCTTTGAAGAACTTGAATATGAGATAGAGACAGTGGTTATAATTGATCAACGATTATCAATGCGAGATCAAGTAACATCTAGGAAAGGTGAATCAAGTTGTAGATGCACTGAGTTGGAAGTCTCATTTGGTGGATGAGGTTGAGTCGTCAGGGTCAGACACTCTCCTCTGTGGGATGAGAAGACTTCTTACTGAGAGCTCGCAACAAGAAAAGGTTAGCTTCAATTTTTTTATGTCCTAGTTGTTGATTTTGAGGAATTGAGGACTCTCCAAAGAAGGGACCAAAAGTTACTAGATATTAGAAAATGAGTCATGAAGTCTAGAGGACCAGTCCATTTTAGTTTGGATGAAGATGGTATTCTACGATTTCGGAATCATAGGGTGATTCCTCAAAATTTAGAGTTTAAGGAGTGGATTATGGCTGAGGCTCGTGCCGCCTTTTATTCAGTTCACCCCAAAAGCACAAAGATGTACCGAGACTTAAAGAGAAGCTCCTGGTGAGAAGGGATGAAGAAGGACATTGATATGTTCATCGAGAGATGTAATACTTGTCGTCAAGTTAAAGATGAGCATCAAAGGCCTGTTGGTAAAGTTCAACCCTATCCCTGAGTGGAAGTGAGACGATATTTCTATGGATTTTATAATAGGTTTTCCAAGGATTGCAAGTGGAAAGAACTCGATATGGGTGATTATTAGTCTGTTGAACAAGAGTGCCCATTTCTTGCCTGTCACTAATATCGACACTTTAGGAAAGTTGACTTGGTTGTATGTCAAATAGATAGTAAGTTTGCAAGGGATACCCAAGAGCACTATATCGAATTGGGACCCATGGTTCACATCCCATTTTTGGAAGAGTTTGCAAGCAGCCTTGGGCACCAAATTGAAGTTTATCAGTGTGTATCACCCTCAAACTTACGGCCAATCAGAACGCACAATTCAGACTCTTGAGGATATGTTGTGAGCTTGTGTCTTAGAATTCAAGAGAAGTTGGGAGAATCATCTGCCGCTTATAGAATTTTCATACAACAATAACTTTCATGCATCCATTCAGATGGCTCCTTATAAAGCTCTTTATAGGAGAAAGTGCAGATCGTCGCTGTGCTGTGATGAAGTTGGTGAGTGCAAACTAATTAGGCCTGAATTAATTCAAGAGATTAAGGATCAGGTTTGAGTTATAAGGGACAAGATGGCGGTAGCTCACAGTCATCAGAAAAGTTATGCAGACACAAGAAGAAGAGACTTGTCCTTCAAGGAAGGTGATTGGGTGTACCTCAAAGTCTCTCCTATGAAAGTTGTCAAGTGTTTTTGTAAGAAATGAAAGCTTAGCCCGGGGTATGTCAGCCCTTTCCAAATTTTGGAAAAGGTTCAGCCAGTTGCTTATAGGATCACCTTGTCAAATTATTTTGGAGAGGTTCATGATTTCTTCCATGTGTCATTATTGAAGAAGAGCTTTGGACATCAAGAGTCACGCTTTGTCGATCCAAAAAGTATTCAACTCCAACCTGACCTTACCTATGAAGTTGCACTGACGCAAATTGTAGACTGGAAATAGCAAAGGTTGAGATCCAAGATGATACCTTTGGTGAAATTGTCATGGGGAGATCTATAGGGTCAGGATTTCTCTTGGGAGAGAGAGGCAGACATGAGAGACCAATACCCATATTTGTTTAGGTGTCATTGATGGTATGTTTTTCTCAACTGTGTTCTAAATTGTATCTAGCAACTTGCCTTAGTGTTAATATTAGACCTTGCCAATTTCAAGGACAAAATTTCTTTTAAGGGGGGAAGGATGTGATATCCCTTATTTCATGAAGCCCAGCCCCTCCACCCAAAAATGGCTTCATTTGGCCATAGCCTTTAGGGCTTCATCTCTTTCCCTCTCCCTCTGTTGCACCGCAACCCCTTCTCCCTTTTTCTCATTTTAGTTTTCTTCTTCTACTGCTTCTCATTGCTGCAACTCCCATCTACTGCAGACCCATGGGCAACCTGCATCCTCCATGTGATACTGCCTTCATCTTCTTCCTCTATTCTTGTTTTCTTCTTCCTTTGATTTTTTTTTCTCTTCTTCTTCTTCCCTTTGGATCCTTCCCTTCCCCTCTCCCCTCTCTAAAAATCTTCCTCTATTTTATTTCCCTATTGAACTTGTGACTCTCTTCTCCTCTTTGAAATTTTCATCCGCTTCTTCTCCTTGCAGATGGCAACCCGTGCACCGCCCACCTCCCCGAGTGAACCACATCCATTTCACCCCAATTCATGCCCCTGTTTTCTTCTGCAAACCGAGTTTCTTCCCTTCTAAACCACCTCCTCTTGGCCTCTCAACTCATCCCAAGCCATCATACTTGTAACCCCATCATCCTTAGCCCAGAAAACCAATCCAATCCATGGGTTTAAACCCAAACCGCCACTACCCCGTTGCTACTCCACCACTTTTGGCATCACCCATAGACTAGCGTACCCTTGATCTTCCAAATTTTGCCGCTGTATTGTAGGTAATCTTCCAATGAACTACTTTGAGATTTAAATAATATTTGTATGCTAACTTGTTTTCTATAGTCTGGTTGGTTGGGCTAGGCCTTGAGCCCAGTGGATTGTCAAGGAAAAATAACTGTAGTTAAGGTTGGTTTCGGGTTTGGGCCAGAATTGGAGGATGGGAAAATACGTGTAGTTTGGTTGTGAAAATATGATTGTAAAATTGTGTCATGGTTGTTTGTAACGTGTATTGCCTAATGTGTTTCTTGTCATGTCATCCAATATATTGCTTATCATGCATCTGTGCATTTCATGATATTGTTATTTGAATAGTTTATTTAACTGTGTTGTGTTCTGCCATATGGCATAATATGAAAACTGGGTTTTTGTGTCTTGGTAAAATATTTAAGGGTGTGTACGTATCATGACCCCAAGTTGAAATGGGGCATATCTCAGTGGAGCTCCTCTGGTCACTCAGGAGCTTAATGACCTAAGTGACGTTCCCTAAGTTGTCACCAAGTGACAACGGGATCAAATGAGATGGTAATACTCTCGTACTGACTCTATGACCCCTTTACTAGCAGGAGCTAGAGGATGCCTGGACATGTACACGTTGGGCATGGAGTTGGACATCGTTGGTTACGAAATCACATGCATAGTTGTTAATTGTGGTGTGATGAAAGGAGCCAAGGTGTGTGGATAGTCCCTAGGGGAAACCATGGTGCATACTTAATAAATTGATATGTTTTGGCCAAATGGGTTTTTGGCGTGCTATCATGTGACTGTGGACATGGTTGTTTTAAATATGTTTTCATCTCTTGGATATTGTTTGATTTGTCACTAGTTGAGATTTCATGATCTTACTGTCGTATTCCTACCTTACGGTTCCATTTTATGAAACCTGATTACATCTAAAGAATAATGCAGTAGTTGTAGTACAACTTTGAGGTGTTGATTCCATAGAAAGACAAATTAAAAGAATAGCAGAAGGAACAAAGAAATTAAAAAAAATATATTAAATGGTTAATGGAGAACAAAGATTAATTTTAAATGCAAATCAAAGTGAAGCAAAGGGATTAACGGAAAAAGTATTCAAATTTGACAAACTGTAAAACGTCAGGAATCCATTGCACAAATCCGGTATTTTAATTATTCATAATTCATTGAATAACTCAATTGGGAACTCAATTCACAAAATTTCCAATTGGAAGATATAGATTTATAAATCAAAATTAAACCAAATGTAACCATTTGAAAAATCATTCATCACTTTTAAAATACATAAATTATTATCACTATTGAGAAAATCCAACGATAACAATATATTCAGAAAGTAATATTGTAGCAAAGAATTAAATCAATATAAATAAATAATTGATCCAAACATAATCAACGAACTAATCCATTCAATAGAAAAAGTACAACTGAATTCATAAACAGAATAAATAATATGATTATTCAGAAAAGAAAACATCAACAATAATTTGATAATGATAAAACAAAAGAGTTTCAGTAATTGAAAATCAAATACAAAATTTTAAAATAAATTTAAAATACCATTTAATGTGCAAGTTCATCCCTAGCCTTACTTAAAAATTTAGTTACTTATAAATATAATAGACAACAAAAATCTCAAGAGAAAAATAAAACAAACGGCGGTTCTGGAAATTAATTTCGTCTCTTAGTTCTTCAATCTGTCCTCAAACCGCAGCTCTGCTATTTCTTCCCTTCAGAATATATATGAGGTGCCGTGTGATGCATGAAGTAACCGACTGACTTGAATTGTGTGGGGCCCTCTTCTTATGCCATGCCCCATTTTCATAAAACCCATGCGTGGCTGTTTTTTAATTGAATTGAAGTTGGGCCTAATTGTGGAATGGAGCATGCGGCTTTTCAAAGTCCATGTGCTTGTCAACCGAATTATATGCGGGCCCCTATAAGTGCGACCCAAAGTGATATACAGTTGCTTCAATTCTTTTCACCTATATATGTTGCCATGCATTTTACTCCATGCGGCTACGATCAAAATAAAACCAAATGTAAAAGTCAAATAGTAAAGTTCTAAATAATGCAATATTTGAGATTTAAAATATCACAAAATCATGCTCAAATATATCTCAATGTGAATAGATATTAAATTCAATAATATAAATTATATCTCATTATTTCTATTCACATTTTAGTATTTTAATTCAATAATAGGATATTTAGAGTGCGCTTTCGCGCACTTATCACACCCCGCCAACTTACTCATTGCTAATTCCTAACAAGTTTCATGCCAAAACAATGAAAGAAATCAAAGAAAATCACATACAAAGGCTGCCAAGTCACACTTTCCAGATTTACATATCATAGTAATCTTATGAATTTAATAACCCTATTACAAGCAATCCACAGAGTGTGTGTATTCCATATCCATCTAACCAGAAGCTCTAACGCATGCAATATCAAGAACATATTGAGCAAAAGCTTCAACTCCATAACTCACGGGTATAAAAGTGTTTCGTGTGAGGATTCTCTGTATGGAGTTGACAATGGGTGTACACACACTCTCATGGGGAATTAGGCTATTATGTACAAGTAACAAATAAACATTGATTTTACGATAGGAACACTAACAAATGAGACTTCCACCACTCTTTCCAAAAGCTTACTTAGCATTATAATAGTCAACACAAAAGGTTGTAGCATGGCTTGGGTTCCGAGCTATATGAAAAAAAGGATTAAATTGATTCAAAAACTTTTAAGTACATACAAATGAAATCTTATTAAATATCTTATTAGATCATACTTCTCACTTGATGTACTCTCCAACTTTTCAAATCATCGAATAATAATGCTTTTCCTCCTTCTTCCTCTTTTTCTTTTTTTTTAACAATTTGATGAACAAACACATGCCAATTTGGTATTCTTGCCATTTTTACCCAACCTTGACTTTTTTTTTTCTATTTTTTTTATTTATTCGAGAACCCAACACAAAATAAAGAAAATGCAAATTCCATACTTAGTATACACCTAGAAGTAAAAGGGGTAGAAAAATCAGTGTATAGGCTATACTCCATTGTGAAGAGGCATGGATGATGTGAGTATATGAAAAGAAAAGGCTACATGTGTTTATTGGAACAAAGTTGGCTACCAGGGGTCTATGATGGAAAAAGGTTAGCTTGAAAAGTTCAAACGTTGATCCTAAGTTCACCTTTGTCATATCCCAAATATATCCACCATCTTACCACAAATCATGTAATGATATTCTCAAAAGAAGTGCCTAATTCAACAGATCAATGAATGCTTATCACAATTTACTGCATTTTTAGGCTCTCAATCCCTTTTTCTGTTAATGATTTTAGACCTATCTCTTTATGTAATGTGTTGTACAAGCTTATAGCCAAAGTACTAGTGAACAGGCTTAAGCATGTTTTACCTCATATAATCTCTAGTCTTCAAAGTGCTTTTGTACCAGGTAGATCTATAATTGACAATGTGATGGTGGCTTATGAGATCCTACATACTATGGAAGCAAGACAAAAGGGAAGAGAGGGAAGCATGGCACTAAAGCTCGACATGTCTAAAGCTTATGATCGCATAAAGTGGTCTTTTTTAAAAGCTATCATGGAGAGGCTGGGTTTTTGTGAAAAATGGATCCAGTTGGTATTGGCTTGTGTGGATTCAGTCTCATATTCTATTATTATCAATGGAAAGGTGGGAGAGAGCTTCACTCCAACAAGAGGATTAAGACAAGGAGACCCCTTGTCTCCTTATCTTTTTATCTTATGTCTAGAAGGGCTTAGTTCTATGCTGAGTCAAGCTGCTTTTAATGGAAGAATCAAAGGGGTAGCAGCAGCAAGAGGAGGGACTCGTATTAATCATCTTCTTTTTGCTGATGATTGTGTGATTTTTAGTAAAGCAAGTAGAGAAGAATGGTTGGCTATTCATGAGGTTCTGAAGCTGTATGAGGTCTCTTCAGGCCAAATGTTAAACAGACAGAAGATAGCTTTACTCTTTAGTTCTAATATAAGAGATGCTGTTAAGAGGGATATTTTGAAAGAAGCTGGTGCTGATTCTTTAGGGGCTTATGGTAAATATCTGGGTCTTCCTACTATGATTGGTAGATCTAAATATAAACTTTCAAAGGCATTAAAGAAAGGGTGTGGAGGAAGGTCAGCTGCTGGAAGAATTCTTTTCTGTCAACTGCTGGGCGTGAGATATTTATTAAGGCTGTTTTACAATCAATTCCAACTTACACCATGAATGTGTTTAGATTCCCAAAGAAGCTGAGTAGAGAGCTTAATTCTATGCTTGCAAGATTCTGGTGGAATGGTAATAAAAAGGGAAGAGGTATTCATTGGAAGGGGTGGGATAAAATTGGAGATATTAAGAAGGAAGGTGGGCTCAGATTCAGAGATATTGATAATTTTAACAAAGCCATGCTTGCCAAGCAAGGGTGGATGCTACAAACAAAGGTTGATTCACTGGCAGCAAGAATTTTCAAGGAGAAGTATTATAGAAAGGGCCAATTTGTGGAGGAGTTTATTGGCTGCACAAGGTTTGGTCAAAGCAGGAAGTGTGTGGAGAGTGGGAAATGGTAAGAGTATTGCCATTTGGATTGATAACTGGCTTCCCAATGCTGCAGGGTTCAAAGTTAGTTCCCCAGTCAATCGGTTAGAGGTTGATTCCAAGGTGAACTCTCTTATTTTTGAAGATATCCATTGCTGGAATGAGAGGTTGATTGAGGAGATGTTTAGTAGAAATGTAGCATACCATTGATTTTGAATGGAGAGGAAGACAAACTTCTATGGGATTACACTAAGGATGGTATGTATACTGTGAAAAGTGCATATCATTTGTGTAATGACATGGAAAGGGAAGGGTCGGGTGAGTGTTCAAATAGACAAGCTCAGAAAAAAGTATGGGAAGGTATATGGAAGCTTGATGTGCCTAATCCTGATAAACATTTTCTATGGAAGGCTGTAAACAACATCTTGTCTACAAGACAGAATTTAAGGCAGAGGAGAGTTATTGAAGATGCTTCCTACCCTATTTGTGGTCTAAAGGATGAAACTATTGATCATGTGCTATGGTTGTGTCCAGCTGCTGCGGATGTTTGGGTAGAAAATGACAATGGTTTGCAAAAGTGGATCTGTGAGGAAAAGGAATTCTTTAATATCTGGACTGATATGCAGGAAACTTTGCAGAAAAATAAGGTAGCAGAGGCAGTTATGATCTTGAGAGGCTTATGGACCAAAAGAAATAACTTGGTCTTTGAAGGCAAGTTTGAGAGTCCAACCGGAGTTGTCACCAATGCTTTATCTAGGCTTAAGTGCTTTCAAGCATCTCGAGCTGAGTTGACACTGATAAAGGACTCCAACACTGAAAGAAGAAAGGATACCAAGTGGAAGCCACCTGATATGGGAACCTCTAAACTGAATTTTGATGCGGCCATAGATAAGGTTGAAAACAGGATGGGGTTGGGCATAATAGCAAGAAATCACATAGGGGAGATTCTGTTTTCCTTTAGTGCTTCAAGACTGTTTCATGGTACCTCTGATATGGCTGAAGTGGCTGGACTTTGGAAAGCTATGGATTTAGCTTTGGAGCTGGATATAAGGAATGTAGTGTTTGAGGGAGATGCTGAAAGAATCATCAAAGGGGTAACAGAGGATAGGGAAGTAAATGCTTGGATGGATCAGATGTTCAAAGATATGCGTGGCAGGCTCCTAAATCGAATTGACCGGTCTGTGATGTTCATACATAGAGAAAGGAATAGTGTGGCTCATGAACTTGCCAAGAGAGCCTTGAGAATTGAAGGGGAATGGTGTTGGATTGAAGAGGGACCTACAGAGATTGTTAGTCTTATTATTAAAGAAAAACCTTGTTCTAATGTGGAACTTTGAGATGGTTTTTGAGTGCTTGTAATCAGGTGCTGTTTTTGCACATTTTTTATGAATGAATGAATGAAAGGGATTGTTTGATGATTCAAAAAAAAAAAAAAAAAACTCACGTGAATACTTAAGCAGAAGAGTTATCTAGCTACATGTGTCAAACCACCATCTTACCACAAAGCTTGACGAGCGCATTAGGGGTTCTGTGAATGCTTTAGTAAAAAATGATTATGGTGGGTTTGGTGAATTCATGAAGATGGCTATGAATAAGAATGTGTACACATGTGATGCAATTTTTTTTTTATTTTTTTTAAATTGACACACGAAAATATGCCGCAGAGTTCGAACAAGCATTTTAAATACTGAATTTGCATCACCACCCCCAACTTAAATTAAACATTGAATGTATAAGAATCAAAATTGAATGGGGAGTAATTAAAAATAGTAGAATACATCGGAGGAGTGACGTGGGTGGCTCGCTAAGCACCAAAGATGGTAACATGAAATGACAAAATAAAACTAAACTATAAAAAAAAAAAAAAAAAAAAAAAAAAAAAAAAAAAAAAAAAACCAACAGCAAACAAAAAGTAAAAGAAAGAAACTAACATAAAACAAACATAACAAATAAAGAAAAACATACCTGCATGGTGTAGTCAAGATTGATAGACCGGATCCACAAGTTGAATGTCTTTCACTTCTGGAACTTACCTATCAATTAATCATTTAAGGCATTAACCATTTACTTTAAAGATCCAACCATCTTTAGGATCCTCTATTTCTACTACCCCATTTGTAAAAACATTCTTTGCTACAAAAGGGTCGTCCACCTAGACCAAAGTTTTGTTGTGTGATTATGGAGTTTAGAATCATATAAGAACACTCGATCATTAGGCTTAAATGTTTATCTCAAAATATTTTTATAATGAAACTCTTTCATTTTAGGTTATAGATTCTAGAGTTCTCATAAACTTCATTTCTCAACTCTTCTAACTCGATCAACTGAAATTTTCTAAGCTTACCTACTTCTCCCATGTCAAAATTGAAATGCTTGATAGCCTAATAAGCTCGATGCTCGAGCTCTACATGTAAGTGGCAAAGCTTTCCCAAAACAAGCCTATAAGGTGATGATTACACCCAAAGAATAATGCGGTAATTGTAGTACAGCTTTTGGGTGTCGATTCCACAGGGAGACAAATTAAAACAATAGTAGAAATAACAAAAAAAAAACTAAAGAAAAATAGTAAATAATTAATGGAGAACAAAGATTAATTTTAAATGAAAATTGAAGTGAACTAAAGTTACTAACGGAAAAAGTAATCAAATTGACGACCAGTAAAGTGTCGAGAATCCTGAAATTCGGTATTTTAATTATTCTTAATTCATTGAATAACTCAATTAGAAACTCAATTCCTGAAATTCCCAATCAGAAAGTATAGTTTTATAAACCAAAATTAAATCAAATGTAACCCTTTGAAAAATCATTCACTACTTTAAAATACGTAAATTATTATCCCCATTGAAAAAAACCAACGATGACAATATACTTAAGGAGCGATATTGCATCAAAGAACTAAATCAATATATATAAATAATTTATCCAAATATAATCAAAGAACCAATCCATTCAATAGAAAAAACATGACTGAATCTATAAACAAAATAAATTTTATGATTATTCGTAAAAGAAAACATTAACAATGAATTAAGAATGATAAAATAAAAGTGCTTTAATAAATAAAAATCAAATACATAAATTAAAAATACCATCTAATGCGTAAGTTCATCCCTATCCCTACATGAGAATTTAGTTATCCATAAATATAATGGACAACAAAAATCTCAAGAGAAAACTAAAATAAACGGCGGCCATGGAAGTAATTTTCTCTTCTCTTCAAATCTGCCTATCCTCCTCCTCTATTTCGTGCTAAAGATATGCTTATATAGGATAGAAAAGAAACCCTAATGTCTTCATAATTTTCGCATAAAAAAATCACCTAAATTTTTAGACTAATCTTGGCAGTCATGTATGTACTTCAAGATTTCGAATTTAGAAATCTTTATTAGAGACAAATTTATAACCCTTTACGATAGCTTTCTAATGCATTAAGAATTGTATCAATCAGATATGTGACTAAAACGTTACGATCAAAATACTAAAATATGTCCAACCTGTCTCCTAGCAAATTTCAGATTTGGATTTCTTGCAGTTTCCTTTTGTGATTTGTTTTTTCTTTTTTTTCTTGATCCAAATTGCTCTCAAATCCCATGAAATTTCTTATTTGAATTTGACTGGCCTTTGACTTGCTTTTTTATAAACTCTAAAATTAAACATAAAAAATTACTTCTGAGTATCCCAACATAAATAGAAACTTAATTCAAAAATAAACATTAATTCCTATTATTTCTATTCACATTTTAGTATTTTAAACCAATAATAGAGTATTTAGAGTGCACTTCCGCGCACTCATCACACCCCCCAACTTACTCATTGCTAGTCACTATCAATTTTTATGCCAAAACAACAAAAGAGACCAAAGAAAATCACACACAAGGGTCACCAAGTCACACTTTCCAGATTCACATATCAGAGCAATCTTAAGAATTCCATAACCCTATCACAAGCAATCCACCTATAGCAATCCACAGAATGTATGTTCGTTCTCCAAGACATAAACATCTTACCAAATTTTAGAGCTTGGGGAAATGGTACCTTAACTGGGTTCTTGATTACCTCAGCTTCCTTGGAAAACTTGGTATTGTCATTGCTTTATTCCTCTTTAACATCCTTTCGCTTATCAGTTGTTGGAATGTGTAAGGACTCACCACTTCTTGTCACAATGGCATTGACCTCTTCCAAATTTCCTTGCACCATATGTTGACCTTGGAGTGTGGATTGAGCTTGAGAAGGAAACTTGCCATGCTCATTTGCACTCAAGGAGCTCATTATCTTAGATATATGACTCTTTATCTCTTTATTTTCTTCAACAACCTACATAATCAAAGATTCAAACTTTTGATTAGTTTTACTTTGTGCCTCAAAAAAAGCATGTAAAGTATCTTCTAAGGGGCTGCTAGAAGAAGATGATGCATGATATGATGTAGGGTAAGCTCTAGGTGGTTGTGCAGGCTTCTAATTTTTAGATTTCCAATTGAAATTGGGGTGATTATGCCACCCATGATTGCAGGTATCAAAGAAAGGTGCATAAGGCTTATTGTACATACATAAGGCATAACATTGTTCCTTATACATTCCCCTCATTTCAGCAAATGTGGGACACTCTTAGGCTAGGTGATCTACCTCACCACACATAAAACATGGCCCAAAGAACTCTACATGAGTAGCCATATGTGTTGGCTTTAAATTCTTAGTTTTTAATACCTCTAGCTCCCTAGTGAGCATCTTAATCTTAGCCTTCAGGTTATCATCTTCCCTGAGATGGTAAATTCCACCACCATTTGAGTTTCCTACAGGTCATGACCTATTTGTGCTCTCAGTACCACTAGGTCCAGTCCAAATGTGAGCTTTTTCAACAAGCTCATTGAGGTATTCTATGGCCTCATCAAGATCTTTCTGTAAGAACTCACCATTACACATCATCTCCAAAAATTAGCGCTCTCTAGGTGTAAGTCTCTCATAAAAATAGCTCACTAAGCGCCAATTCTCATACCCATGGTGAGGACATGATTACGCCCAAAGAATAACGCAGTAGTTGTAGCACAACTTTGGGATGTCGATTCCACAATGAGACAATTTGAAAGAATAGCAGAAGGAATAAAGAAACTAAAGAAAAATATTAAATAAATATTGGAGAACAAATATTAATTTTAACTGGAAATTAAAGTGAAGCAAAGTTATTAACGGAAGAAGTACTCAAATTTGACGAACAGTAGAGCGTCGGGAATCCCTTGCACAAATCCAGTATTTTAATTATTCTTAATTCATTGGATAACTTAATTAGGAACTCACCGAAATTCTTAATCGGAAAGTATAGATTTATAAACCAAAATTAAATCAAACGTAACCATTTGAAAAATCATTCACCACTTTTAAAATACGTAAATTACTATTCCTATTGAGAAAATTCAACGACCACAATGTACTCAAGGAGTGATATTGCAGCAAAAAACTAAATCAATATAGATAAATAATTGATCCAAACATAATCAAAGAACTAATCCATTCAATAGAAAAACCATGACTAAACCTATAAACAGAATAAATTCTATGATTATTCAGAGAAGAAATCATCAACGATGAATTGAGAATGATAAAACAAAAGAGTTTTAGCAATTGAAAATCAAATACATGAATTAAAAATAAATTAGAAATACAATCTAATGTACAAGTTCATCCCGAGCCCTACTTGAGAATTTAGTTAGCCATAAATATAATGGACAACAAGAATCTCTAGAGAAACATGAAGCAAACAGCAGCCATGGAAGTGATTTTTTCCTCTCTTCAAATCTGTCTCTTTTGCCTCTCTTCAAATTTACCTCTTGTGTTTCTCTTCAAATTTGCCTCTTGTGCCTCTCTTCCCCTCCTCCATTTCATGCTAATGATATGCTTATATAGGGTAGGAAAGAAGCCCTAATGTCTTCATAATTTTTGCATAAAAAATTCGCCTAAATTTTAGGACTTATCTTGGCAGCCACGTATGTACTTTAAAAGTTTGAATTTGGAAATCCTTATTAGAGACAAATTTATAGTCCTTTAAGATATATTTCTAATGTATCAAGAATTGCATCAATCAGATATGTAAGTAAAAAGTTAGGATTAAAAGACTAAAATATGTCCAGACTGTCTCATAGCAAATTTCAGACTTGGATTTCTTGTGGTTTCATTTTGTGATTTTTTTCTTTTTCTTTTCTTCCAAATTGCTCTCAAACCCAATGAAAATTTTCATTTGAATTCGACCAGGCTTGACTTGCTCTTTTATAAACTCTAAATTAAACATAAAAAACTGCTTAGGAGTATTCCAACGTAAATAGAAACTCAATTCAAGAATACACATTAATTCTTATGATTTCTATTCATATTTTAGCATTTTAATCCAATAATACGGTATTTAGCATGCACTTTCACACACTCATCACACCCCCAACTTACTCATTGCTAATCTCTAGTAATTTTCATGTCAAAACAACGAAAGAGACCAAAGAAAATTACACATAAAGGCCATTAAGTCACACTTTCTAGATTCACATATCAAAACAGCCATTAAGTCACACTTTCTAGATTCACATATCAAAACAATTTAAGGAATCCAATAACCCATCAAGATCAATCCACCTATAGCAATCCACAGCGTGTGTGTGTGTTCTCCAAGCCATAACCATCTTACGACTAACCTTGACATATGCAACATCAAGAGCGTCTCAAGCAAAAGGTTTAACTCTATAACTCATAGGTATAATAGTGTTTCGTGTAAGGACTCTCTCTATGAAGTTGACAATGGGTGTACACACACTCTCATGGAAAATTAGGTAATTATGTACAAGCAACAAGCAAACATTAATCTTATGATAGGAACACTAACAAATGAGACTTCCACCAGTCTTTCCAGCAGCTTACTTAGAATCAGAACGATCAACATAAAAGGTTGTAACTTGGCTTGGGTTCAAGGCTATATGAAAAAAAAAAAAAAAGATGAAAAGGGATTCAAAAACTTCCAGGTATATACAAAGGGAATTTTATTATATATCTCAATAGACCACACTTCTTACTTGATCTACTCTCTAACTTTTCGGATCATTAAATAATAATTTTTTTCCTTCTTCTCTCTCTCTCTCTCTTTTCAACAATTTGATGAACAAACACATGCCACTTTGGTATTCTTTCCATTTCTACCAACCTTTTTTTTTTTTTCGGAGCTTACTCAATCGAACACTTTGCAACTTGTACTCTTCTATTTTTTTCTGTCTTCTTCTTCTTTTTTTTTTTAATTGAAAATGATAAAATAAAAGAAAAAAATACAAATTCCACACCTAGTATACACTTGGAAGTAAAAATGATAGAAAAATTAATGTATAGGTTATACTCCAATGTAGAGAGGTATGGATGATATGGGTATATGAAAAGAAAAAGGTACATGTGTTTATTGGCTCAAAATTGGCTACTAGGGGTCTATGATGGAAAGGGTTAGCTTGAAAGGCTCAAACGTTGATCCTAAGTTGACCTTCGTCATATCCCTAGTATAACCACCATCTTACCACAAACCAGGTAATTATATTCTCAAAAGAAGCGTCCAATTTAACAGATCAATAAATGCTTATCAAAATTTACTGTATTTATTTGCTCTCAATCCTCTCCAAACTCACATGAATACTTAAGCAAAAGAGTTCTCTAGCTACATGTGTCAAACCACCATCTTACCACAAAACTTGGATGAGTACATTAAGGGTTCTATGAATGTTTCAACAAAAATAATTATGGTGGGTTTGGTGAATTCAAGAACATGGCTATGAATGAGAATGAATATACATGTGAAAAGGATGCACATGTGATGCATATTAAAAAAAATTGACACATGAAAATATGCCACAGAGTTCCAAGAAGCATTTTAAATACTGAATTTGCACCACCACCCCCTAACTTAAATGAAACATTTTCCTCAATGTTTAAGAATCAAAATTGAATGGGGAGTAACTAAAAATGGTAGAATACATCTAATGAGTGACGTGGGTAGCTCGCTAAGCACCAAAGATGGTAACCTGAACTGACAAAATAAAACTAACCTAGAAACAAAGACAAAGAAAACAACAACAAAAAATAAAATAAAATGAAAAAGAAAATAGGAGAAAATAAAAATAAAAATAAATAAATAAAGAAAAATATACCTGGGTGGTATGGTCAAGGTTGATAGACTGGATCCACAAGTGAAATGTCTTCCACTCCTGGAACTTACCTATCAATTAATACTTTAAGGTGTTGATCATTTACTTTAAAGATCCAGCCATCCTTAGGATCTTCTATTTCTACCGCCCCGTTTTCAAAAATATTTTTCGCTACAAATAGGTCAGTCTACCTAAATCGAAGTTTTCCTTGGTGCTTGTGAAATCCAAAATTATATAAGTATATTTGGTCATTAGGTTTAAACCTCTTCCTAAGAATATCTTAATCATGAAACATTTTCATTTTAACCTTATAGACTTTAGATTTGGGCAAATGTTTCAATTTAACTCTTGGTGCTTTCTTACTTACAGGAATTGTTTTCCACCTTTCTTAGGCAACTTCTTAAATTTCTGTTGCCAAGCCTGTCTGCCATAATCCTGAGTTTCATTAAAAAATAGTACAAATATCAATAACATAAGATGAATCACTAATAGTATCAAACTGAGAATTCACAAACGAATATTCAAAGGGATCAAAATCATGAGTTGTGTAAACTCCCTTGTTTATGAGTGTGTCAATCATGTACGTTTGGTGGCACTCGTCATCTGTTGGTTGTTTCTCAATATGGAAAATGTTGACCTCCATGGTCATGTTTTTAAAAGACAGCTTTATCAACCCATTCCTACAATTTATAAGTGTATTAGCCGTAACAAGAAAATGTCTACCTAATATGAGAGGAACCTTAGAGTTAGACTCAACAACTGATTGAGTGTCCACAGTTAAGAAATTAATAGGATAATAAAACTTGTCAACTTGGATAAATACATCCTCAACTATCCCTCTCGATTTCTTAACTGAACGATCAGCCAACTGAAGCACAACAGAAGTAGGCTTAATTTCACCCAAACCAAGCTACAAATAAATGGAATAAGGCATCAAATTAACATTAGCTCCTAAATCTAGCAAGGCTTGTCCAAACTCATGATTCCTAATATTACATGCAATCATTGGACAACCAGGATCCTTATACTTAGGAGGAATTCACTGCTCTGTCAGAAATGCTGTCTTCTTAACATGGTGCTTCCTCTTAACTGTACACAAATCTTTAAGAACTTTTGCATAAGTGGAAACTTGTTTAATAACATGAAAAAGAGGAAGGTTAATCTTTACCTGCCTGAGATTTTTCAAGATTTCATTACTAGAATCCAAAGTTCATATACCAGATTTTAAAACTTAAGGAAGTGGTATCTTAACTGGACTCTTGGGGAACTCGGTACTATCATTACTTTGTTCCTCTTCAACATCCTCTAACTTATTAGTTGTTGGGATTTGTAAGGACTTGCCACTTCTTGTCACAATGGCATTGACCTCTTTCAAATTTTTTTGTGCCATATGCTGACCTTGGAGTGCGGATTGAGCTTGAGAAGGAAATTTGCCACGCTCATTCACACTCAAGGAGCTTACTATCATGGACATATGACTCTTTATCTCTTTGTTTTCTTCAACAACCTACATAATCAAATATTCAAACTTTTGATTAGTTTTATTTTGAGACTCAATAAAAGCATGTAACGTATCTTCTAAGGGGCTCCTAGAAGATGAAGGTGTAGGATATGATTTAGGGGGTTGTGCAGGCTGCTGGTTTTCAGATTTTCAATTAAAATTGGAGTTATTACGCCACTCAGGATTGTAGGTATTAGAGAAAGGTGCAGCAGGCTTCATGTACATACCTAAGGCATTACATTATTCCTCATACATCTCTCTTGATTGAGCTGAAATATTGCATAGTTTAGCTATTTAAAACCAATGTATTTTAAATTCTTCGTGACAATATTATTGGTTTTAGATAGAAAAATAGTTAATAAGCATAAATACGAGTTGTGATTTTTAATTGATTGATATAATGTTTATGCTTAATTTTATAACTATGATTTAATGGGACAATATTTTCTCACATATATAGTCTATTTTTTTCTTTTAATTTATTTTTGAGTGTTATTTTTCTTCTTTTTATTTTCAACTTAAATAAAAATTCAAATGGAATTCGGTTGGAACTTTCGACTAAAAGTGTATATTAATTGAGAAGAGAAGGAAGGAAGTATACTTGGCAGCTGAAAAAAAAGATACTGAATATGATTCTTCGGTGGTGACTTTCTTATCTTGATTGTTTATAAACACATGTGATGAAGAAAATGTTTTGCAATGGACAAATACATGCAAAGTCAAAGTCTAAAAAGGGAGCTGAAACGTGAAGGCATGTGTGCTGGAAAAAAATAAAAAAAGAAAGAAGGTCGGTGCAGCTAAAGTGGACGAAGAGAAGAGATAGGAGAGTGGGTGAGTAGAAAAGTGTCGTGCTTAATTTTTCAACCAAGGGAGACGTGGAAGGAATCACGTAGGAGCTTTGGACTGCAGCTGAGGTGAACTGGAGCTTTTGTGAGAGCAGTTGGACAGCAGGTTTATGTAAAAAAAAATAGACTGGGTTCACGTGAAAGAGGGAAACTTGACGTTTGGGGAGCTGCTGGACGGACTGGTATTGAGAGGGAAAGAAAGGGCACCGAACGGGGCATTTTTCATGCCGAGAATGACGGAAAGTTATAGTTTTCCGTTGGAGCGAGATGCAAGGAAAGCGCAACAAGGAATGATTTTCTTTTCATTTGGATTTCTACATTTTTCGTGAGGGAAGTTCTTTTCGCACAATTTTCTCTTTTATTTTATGATCTAAGTTGTTTTCATTGTTAGTTTGTATTTTATTTTAGTTTTATCATGGAGTATGTTTATTTAATTTCTATAGCGCTTGTGATGAACATAGTTGGCTAACTTTTCATACTAAGGTTAGAGGTGAAGTTTAATGATTTAAAAATTATTTTCGGATGCATATAAAATTTATTCTACAAGCTTGATCAATTGAAAGATTTTATTATTGGATATTTTGATTATCTATATACTCATCTTAATTCATTGTGATTTTTGAATACAGTGAATGCTTGAGGAATCCCTGTGATATTCAAATAGATTTGTGAATGTTTTAATCATCAATCGTTCACGCTCAATCATAAGCTACTATTTTTCTTGATCTTAAATGTTAAATCTTCCAATTAAACGGAATCATTATTCTAGTTTAATTAAAGTAAATTGATCAGAAACAATATCATAAATTATTAGATGGATCCTTGAAACTTTAGTCTTTCTCTATATCAATTCATTTTATCATTTTAGTTTGATTCAGTCATTTTATCAATCTTCATTTGATTGCACGTTTCTTTTAGTAATTTCATTTTATTGTCTGAATTTATTTTCTTTATCACAAAAGTCAGTCCCTATGGATTCGATCCTGTAAGATACTACAACACATGTATACTTGCAGGTAAAAATGCACTAAATTTTTGGTTCATTAATTTGAGTTAAAGTTTAGGCGCAACACCTCTCATCTCAACAAATGTGGGACATTCTTGGGCAAGATGATCTACCCCACCACACACAAAACATGATCCAAAAGACTCTACATGATTAGCCACGTGTGTTGGCTTTAAGTCCTTAGTCTTTAAAACCTCTAACTCCCTAATGAGCATCTCAACCTTAGCCTTTAGGTTACCCTTTTCCCTGAGATGGTAAATTCCACTACCATTTAGGTTTCCTATAGGTCGTGACCTATTTGTGCTCCCAGTAGCATTAGGCCCAGTCCAAGTGCGAGCTTTTTCAGCAAACTCATTGGGATATTCTATAGCCTCATCAAGATCTTTATGTAAAAACTCACCATTACACATCATCTCCACAAATTGACGCTCTTTAGGTGTAAATCCCTTATAAAAATAGCTCACTAAGCGTCAATTCTCATACCCATGGTGAGGACACATACTCAATAGCTCCTTAAATCTCTCACAAGACTGATACAAAGTCTCACTGTCCTTTTGTATAAAGGTGGAGATTTTCTTTTTCAAAGCATTGATCTTATATTGGGGAAAGTATTTATTAAAGAAGACCTGAGTCATCTTATTCCATGGCCCAATAGATTGTGGTCTCAATGAGTATAGCCAACTCTTAGCTCTACCTTCAAAGAGAAAGGAAAGAACTTAAGTCTTACAATGTAATCAGTTGCATTTTGACTATGAAAAGAACTTTCTCATACTCCCTAATGTACACATATGGATTTTTATTTTTCAAGCCATGAAAAGTAGGGAGTAACCATATCATCACTGTTTTAAAATCCAATTGACGAGTATTAGCTGGAAACATGATGCATGATGGTGTGGCTGTGCATGTAGGGTGAAGGTAATCCTAAAGGGTCCTAGTGGGTTGATCTCTGTATTCACTCATTTTCTCAGAATTAGAAGAATTATCAAACAAATGATTAGAAAAATTAGACTCTGACTCTAACACAGGTCTACAAGCAAACCGACCCAAGGCATCTCTATACTTGTGCATGCAAGGTAGAGAAAAATGCTATACTAAAAAAAAAACTACAAAAAGAAAAATAAAATAAAATAAAGATGCAACAAGCTAAAAGAGGGAACAAAGTTACCACATTTACAAACTGTTGAAAAGAAAAACTATCTAACAATTCTTCTACCGTCTCCCTAGCAATGGCGCCAAAATTTGATTACGCCCAAAGAATAACGTGGTAGTTGTAGCACAGCTTTGAGGTGTCGATTTCACAGGGAGACAATTTAAAAGATTAACAGAAGGAACAAAGAAACTAAAGAAAAATATCAAATAAGTAATGAAGAACAAATATTAATTTTAACTGTAAATTAAAGTGAAGCAAAGTAATTAACGGAAAAAGTACTCCAATTTGACAAACAATAGAGCGTCGGGAATACCTTACACAAATCTAGTATTTTAATTATTCTTAATCTATTGGATAACTCAATTAGGAACACAATTCTCGAAATTCCCAATCGGAAGATATAGATTTATAAACCAAAATTAAATCAAATGTAACCTTTTGAAAAATCATTTACCACTTTTAAAATACGTAAATTACTATCCCTATTGAGAAAATCCAACGACGACAATGTACTCAGGGAGCGATACTGCAGCAAAAAACTAAATCAATATAGATAAATAATTAATCCAAACATAATCAAAAAACTAATCCATTCAATAGAAAAAGCATGACCGAATCCATAAACAGAATAAATTCTATAATTATTCGGAGAAGAAATTATCAACGATGAATTTATAAACCAAAATTTATATCATTCACCACTTTTAAAATACGTAAATTACTATCTCTATTGAGCAAATTCAACGACGACAATGTACTCAAGGAGCGATATTGCAGCAAAAAACTAAATCAATATAGATAAATAATTTATCCAAGCATAATCATAAAACTAATCCATTCAATAGAAAAAGCATGACTGAATCCATATATAGAATAAATTCTATAATTATTCGAAGAAGAAATTATCAACGATGAATTGAGAATAATAAAACAAAAGAGTTTTAGCAATTGAAAATCAAATACATGAATTAAAAATAAATTAGAAATACAATCTAATGTGCAAGTTCATCCCTATCCCTACTTGAGAATTTAGTTACCCATAAATATAATAGACAACAAGAATCTCCAGAGAAAGATGAAGCAAACAGTGGTCATGAAAGTGATTTTTTCCTCTCTTCAAATCTGCCTCTTGTGCCTCTCTTCCCCTTCTCCATTTCGTGCTAATGATATGCTTATGTAGGTTATGAAAGAAATCCTAATGTCTTCATAATTTCTGCATAAAAAAATTGCCTAAATTTTAGGACTCATCTTGGCAGCCATGTACGTGGTTTAGGAGTTTGAACTTAGAAATCCTTATTAGAGACAAATTTATAACCCTTTAAGATAGATTTCTAATGCATCAAGAATCTCATCAATCTGATATGTGCATAAAAAGTTAGGATCAAAAGACTAAAATATGTCCAGACTGTCTCCTAGCGAATTTTGGACTTGGACTTCTTGCCGTTTCCTTTCGTGATTTTTTTTCTTTTTCTTTTCTTCCAAATTGCTCTCAAACCCCAATGAAATTTCTCCTTTGAATTCAACTGGGCTTGACTTGCTCTTTTATAAACTCTGAAATTAAATATAAAAAACTGTTTAGGAGTATCCCAATGTAAATAGAAACTCAATTCAAGAATACACATTAGTTCCTATGATTTCTATTCACATTTTAGCATTTTAATCCAATAATACGGTATTCAGTGTGCACTTTCGCACACTCGTCAGGACACATACTCAACAACTCCTTAAATCTCTCCCAAGATTGATACAGAGTCTCACTGTCCTTTTGTGCAAAGGTGGAGATTTGCCTTTTTAAAATATTGGTCTTCTATTGGGGAAAGTATTTAATAAAGAAGACCTAAGTCATCTCATTCCATAAACCAATATATTGTGGTCTCAAAGAGTATAGCTAACTCTTAGCTCTATCCTTCAACGAGAAAGGAAAGAACTTAAGTCTGACAATGTCATCAGTTGCATTATGACTATGAAAAGTCACGACTACTTCCTCAAACTTCCTAATGTGCATATATGGATTATCATTTTCCAAATCGAGAAAAGTAGGGAGTAACTGTATCATCTCTATTTTAAAATCCAATTGGCAAGTATTAGCTGGAAATATGATGCATAATGGTGTGGCTGTGCATGTAGGGTGGAGGTAATCTTGAAGGGTCCTAGTGGGTTGATCTCCGTATTCACTCATTTTCTCATAATTAGAAGAATTATGAAACAAATAATTAGAAAAATTAGACTCTGACTCTAACTCTAACACAGGTCTACAAACAAACCGACCCAAGGCATCTCTATATCTATGCATGCAAGGTAGAGAAAAACATAATACTAAAAGACAAAACTACAAAAGGATAAAGAAAATGAAATAAAGATGCAGCAAGCTAAAAGACGGAACGAAGTTACCGCCTTTACAGACTGCTGAAAAGAAAAACTATTTAATAATTCTTCTACCGTTTCCCCGACAACGGCACCAAAATTTGGTTGCCACAAAGAATAATGAGGTAATTGTAGCACAAATTTGGGGTGTCGATTTCACAGTGAGACAAATTAAAAAAGTAGCGGAAAGAACATAGAAACTAAATAAAAATGTTAAATAATTAATGGAGAACAAAGATTAATTTTAACTGTAAATTGAAGTGAAGCAAAATTACTAACGGAAAAAGTAATCAAATTGACGAACAGCAGAGTGTCGGGAATCCCTTGCACAAATCTAGTATTTTAATTATTCTTAATTCATTGAATAACTCAATTGGAAACTTAATTCCAGAAATTCTCAATAGGAAGGTATATATTTATAAACCAAAATTAAACCAAATGTAACCCTTTAAAAAATTATTCACCACTTTTAAAATATGTAAATTATTATCCCTATTGAGAAAATCCAACAACGACAATATACTCAAGGACTGATATTGCAACAAAAAACTAAATCAATATAGATAAATAAGTAATCCAAACATAATCAAAAAACCAATCCATTCAATAGAAAAAGCATGACTGAATCCATAAATAGAATAAATTCTATGATTATTCAGAGAAGAAAACATCAACAATGAATTGAGAACCATAAAACAAAAAAAGTTTCAATAATTTAAAATTAAAAATAAATAAAAAATACTATCTAATGTGCAAGTTCATCTCTAGCCTTACTTAAGAATTTAGTTACCCATAAATATAATGGATAACAAAAATCTCAAGAGAAAACTGAAGTAAACGGCACTTATGGAAGTGATTTTCTTCTCTCTTAAAATCTACCTCTTATGCCTCTCCTCCTTCTTTATTTCTTGCTAATGGTATGCTTATATATGGTAGGAAAGAAACTCTAATGTCTTCATAATTTTTGCATAAAACAATCGCCTAAATTTTTGGATTAATCTTGGCAGCCACGTACGTGCTTTAGGAGTTCGAATTTGGATATCTTTATTAGAGACCAATTTATAGCTCTTTACGATAGCTTTCTAATTCATCAAGAATCGTATCAATCTGATATGTGAGTAAAATGTTACAATCAAAATAATAAAGTATATCCAGACTGTCTCCTAGCAAATTTAGGATTTGGACTTCTTGTAGTTTCTTTTTGTTATTTTTTTTTCTTGATCTAAATTGCTCTCAAACCCCATGAAAGTCCTCATTTGAATTTGACTGGGTTTTGACTTGCTCTTATATAAACTCTGAAATTAAACATAAAAGACTGCTTAAGAGTATCCCAACGTAAATAAAAACTCAATTCAAGAATACACATTAATTCTTATGATTTTTATTCATATTTTAGCATTTCAATCTACTAATAGGGTATTTACAGTGCACTTCCACACAGTCATCATGTGACATGCCTAAAGGAATTTAGAAAGCTATACGGTAAGCCCAAAGCGCATTAACTAGTCTCAAAGATCAATCTTTGCAATTCGGGTAGACCCCTTTTTTCTAAAATTTGTTTAATTTTTCTGTTTGCAAGTTCTACATGTCCACATGTCTAGTAGTGGTAGAGAGTAGAGATCTTATGTACCACCCATATTTTTTATCAAAGCCTCAAAAGAACGGTTGCAAAAATGTGTACCCCGATCACTAAAGATAGCACGTGGTGTACTAAATCCAAATAAGACATTCTCTTTGAGGAATTCAGTTACTGTCCTGTTATCATTGCTCCTGCATGCTGCTGTCTCTACCCATTTGGACACATAATCTACTACCACAATAGTATATTGATATCCAAAAGAAGGAGGAAATGGTCCTATAAAATCAATACCCCAACAATCAAAAATTCCAATCACTAAAATTGGGTTTAAGGGCATCATATTATGGTGGGACATAACACCTAACTTTTATTGACAGCATTCTTACCATACATGCACAGAATCAAGACTTGCACGATTTTTGTAATTAGCTTATTTTTAGGACTCCATCAAATTAGTCCACTTTCCTTTTGTATATTTTTCCTTACATAGCTCATTGTACATCTATTTATTTGTAAAGCTTAATACAAAATGAATACAATTCAGATCATCATTTTCTCTCCTTCTTCCTTCTTAACATGGTATCAGCCTAAAGAAAAAGATCCAGCCATTCTGTCATGGCCAAGACCAACACCCGACTTATTCCCTCCTCTTATCTTCTCCACCCCTCCAATTCTCCTACTTCATTTCTCTTCAATGGCCTTCTCACAGGCGACAACTACCCAAATGGCGAAAAGCCATGACTAGAGCCCTTAATGCCAAGAATAAACTTGGCTTTTTCGATGGCACCCTCATACCTCTTGAACCTACCAAACCAGAATATACTCAGTGGAACCAAACAAAGGATATGGTCCTCACCTGGATCCTCAACTCCATCAACCCTTCCCTCACCAATTCTCTCGAATATCATACCGATCCCCATGCTGTTTGGCTCGACCTCTCTTCCCGTTTTTACCATGGAAACAATGCCCGTATCTATCATCTAAAATGAGCTCTCTCCTCCCTGCACCAAACCACAAATTCTGTCCATGACTATTTCAACCAAATCAAACAGCTATGGGATTAGATTAGTCATCTCCAAACCGCAACTGACATCAAAGATTTGCAATGATAGGCTGATGATGAACATGTTTTCCAATTTCTTCTTGGGCTCAATGATTCTTTTGCTCATCTTCGCACCCAAATTCTAGCCATGGACCCGCTTCCCTCTATGATAAAGTCTTCTACATCCTATTTCAAGAAAAGCAACAGAAGCTCCTCAATCTCCAACCATCATCATCCGAAACCATGGCCATGGCTACCTGCACCATAGCTCGCCCAAGACCTCCTCTGAAGTGCACCACATGAGGCAAAGATGGCCACACTCGTGACTGTTGTTGGGCCCTCATCAGGTACCCTCCAGGCCGAGAGCCTCGCACCACCAAATCAAAGTCGTCCATCTTAAGACCACCTCCATCAACTGCAAATCCAGTTTACACCTCTCCTTTATAGACTGCAAATCTGGTTTCCTTTCCTCTGGAGCTGTATCATAAGCTACTCAACCTCCTAGTATTGTCACTCGCACTGATTGATCCATCCCCTGCAACCTTCGCTGGTAACCTCTTCTCCCCATCCAATTTCAGCTTCAATTGGTGCCTCCATTGGATGGTGGACAATGGTGCAAGCCACCACATCTGCCACCAACGTGATGCCCTTTCCAATTTGAAGCCCCTTGCCACTTTCCACCATATTCGGCTTCCAACAGGACAAGATATCCTAGTCGAAGGGTTGGGTTCTTGTCATCTCTCTCCCTCTCTCATATTACAAAATGCTTTTTATGTTCCACTTCTATCCTTCAATTTACTCTCAGTTTCCTAACTTGCCTTTATAATTCTTGCCTTATAATAAATTTTTTCTCTAATTCTTGTTTATTTCAGGACTCTCAATCGATGAAGCCGATTGGAACGGGTGATCTATGCAATGGGCTCTACATGTACCGCCCCAAACCTCCCATCATTTTTGCTGCTCAATCTACTGTAAATAAGACCTTATGGCATCAAAGTCTAGGTCATCTCTCAAATTTTACTATTCCCAATATTTTTAATTCTCCTTGTACTCATTCTAAATGCGATGTTTGTGCTCATTCTAAACACACCAAATTACCCTTTTCCAATTACGCCAATAAAAGTGATTCTCGTTTTAATCCCATCTTTTGTGATATTTAGGGTGGTTATCGCACGGCCTCCATATGTGGCGCTCATTATTTTCTTACAATTATTGATGATTTTTCTTGAACACATGGGTATATCTTATGCGTTTTAAATCTGAGGCTTATACCCATTTAACACACTTCTTTGCCCTTGCCGAAACTCAATTTAACACCATTGTCAAAATTATTAGAACTGATAATGGACAAGAATTTCTTTCCCATCAATTTCAAACATACTTGCACACACACGGCATTATTCATGAACGTACCTATATAGAAAATCCCCAACAAAATGGTGTTACGGAGCTTAAACACCGGCACCTTCTAAATGTTGCATGTAGTCTTCATTTTCAAGCACACTTACCTCTATCTTATTGGGGTGATTTTGTCTTCACTGTAGCCTACCTCATCAACTGCACCCCTAGCCGCACTCTCCACAATAAATCACCTTTTGAAATTCTATTCAATAAAACCCTCGACAATGACCATCTTCGTGTCTTTGGTTGTCTTTGTTATGCACAAACCCTTAGCACTCACTACGACAAATCTTCCCCCCGTCCCACTAAATGTGTCTTCCTTGGCTACCTAAGCACACATAAAGCCTACAAGCTATACAATCTCCAAACTCAGACTGTCTTCTACTCCCGAGATGTCACCTTTCATGAACACGTATTCCCTTTCCAAGATCTTCCTGACACTCCATCTCTCCCCACCCCTGTCGTTCCTCTTCCCGTCCCTGAACCTATCCTATCTCCTGATTCTCCAGCCTCTTCTAACTCTCATGTCTCCCTTGATTCCCTGACCCCTGCACCCTTACCCAGCCCCTCTCCCCCAACTCCTTGCCCTAGCCAAACTATTACTCGATCTGCCTATCTTCACAACTATATTTATCCCACCTTACATGCAGAGCCTACGGCATCTACACTGGCTTCAGGTATTGCTCATCCTTTGTCTGTTTTTCTTTCATATTCTCATTTTTCTCCCTCACATATTACTTATTTGAATGCTCTTACCTCTTGTATTGAACCCTCTTGCTATACCATTGCCATTCGCCATTATTACTTGTGCGAGGCAATGACAGCTGAGCTTCGTGCTTTAGAGGACAATTCCACCTAGACTCTTGAGCCTCTCCCTCCTTTTAAGAAACCCATTAGGTGCAAATGGGTTTTCAAAACTAAACTCAAAGCCAATGAATCCATCGAGAGATACAAAGCTCAGCTTGTTGCCAAAGGAGACACTCAGGTTGAAGCCTGGACTACTATGAGACCTTTGCTCCAATCGCCAAAATGACCACGGTCCGCTGCTTATTGGCCGTTGCAACTACCAAAAATTGGATTATTCATCAGCTTAACATAAATAATGCTTTCTTACATGGCGATCTTGATGTTGAAGTCTACATGGCCCCATCACCCGGCTATTGTCCTAAGGGGGCGACTCGCATTTGTCGCCTCCAAAAATCCCTCTATGGCTTCAAACAAGCTTCCTAAAACTGGTTTTTAAACTAACCTCTGTACTTCTTGATGCAGGTTTTCATCCGTCTCAAGCCGATCATTATTTGTTCACTCTCACCACTTCCACCAGCATCGTCCTTGTTCTTGTTTACGTTGATAACATCCTAGCTGTTGGTAACGATCTTTTTCAAATTGAGATTTTAAAGAAAATTCTCTCCACTCATTTCAAGACAAATGACCTTGATTCCCTAAAGTAGTTTCTTGGACTTGAAGTTGCTCGCTCTCCCACCAACATCTTTCTTAATTAGAGCAAATATGCCCTCGACAATCTCTTTGACAGTGGGCAACTTGGTGCACGAACTGCTCCTTTTCCTATAGAGCAACATTTGAAGCTTACTACTCAAGATGGCAACCTCCTTTCTGATCTTGGCCTTTATCGTTGCCTCATCTATCTAACCATCACTAGACCCGACATTGTTTATGCTATTAACACACTCAGTCAAATCATGCATGCTCCTCGAGTTCCCCACATGACTGCCATTACCAGAGTTCTCCACTACATCAAAGGCTGTTCGGGCCAAGGCATCTTCTTTCCTTCATCCAACATTACCCATGTTTCAGCATATATAGATTCTGATTGGGCTAGCTGCCCATTCCTGCCGCTCCACCACTAGCTACTTTAGTCAATTAGGCACCAGTCTGATCTCATGGCGCACCAAGAAACAGCATACAGTTTCTCATTTTTCTGCTAAAGCTGAGTATCAAGCTATGGCCTTCACCACAACTCACTTAGTTAAAACAGCTTCTCAATGATCTTGGTGCTCCCCATCCCGAGCCTTTTATTCTCCATTGTGACAATCAATCTACACTGTATATTGCATACAATCCTGTGTTTCATGGGCATACCAAACACATTAAGATTGATTGCCATATCATTCGCAACAAGATTCGGTTGGGCCTCCTCAAAGCTGTCCACATTTTTTCAAATGAGCAACTTGCTGATATCTTCACCATAGGTTTGGGACAGGAACTTTTTCATCATTTCTCGCGCAAGTTGGGCATTACGAATCTCTATGCGCCAACTTGAGGGGGAGTATTGATAGCTTTCTTAGCATACATGCACAGAATCAAGACTTGCACGATTTTGTTAATTAGCTTATTTTTAGGACTTAATCAAATTAGTCCACTTTCCTTTTGTATATTTTTCCTTACATAGCTCATTGTACATCTATTTATTTGTAAAGCTTAATATGAAATGAATACGATTCAAACCAATATTTTCTCTCCTTCTTCCTTCTTAACAACTTTTGACACTTTTCACATGAGCAATAATAGATATTTGCATCCTTAAACAAGGTAGGCCAATAAAATCCACATTGCAAAATTTTTGCAGTAGTTTTCAACATTGAAAAGTGGCCCCCACAAGCTTGGGAGTGACAAAATTCCAAGACGCTAGCAAGGGATGCAACGCCTTAAAATTTGGTCAAGACAATATTTGAAAAGAAAAGGGTCATCCCAATAGAAATTTCATAACTCAATTATGAACTTCCTCTTGTCCTAAGAACTCCAATCCACCGATATCTCACCCGCAGTCAAATAATTCACAATATGAGCAAACCATGATAGAAAAGTAATAAAAAGTAAATGCTCATTGGGAAAATCATCCTTGATTAGTAGGTGGTCAGAGGCATTCTCAAATGTGAGCCTCGAGAGATGGTCAGCTACTACGTTCTTGACTCCTTTCTTGTTTCTAATGGTGATGTTAAATTCCTGTAAAAGTAAAATCCACTATATTAGTCACGCCTTTGCATCCTTCTTTGTAAGAATGTACTTAAAGGCTACATGATTTGTGAAAATAATAATAGGAGAACCAATCGAGTAAACACAAAATTTATCCAAAGCAAACACTACAGCTAGCAACTCTTTCTTAGTGGTGGAGTAATTAATCTAAGCACTATTTAGAGTTCTACTAGCATAGTAAATGACAAAAGGCTTCCCCTCCTTTCGCTGTCCAAGAACAGCACCTATAGCAAAATCACTAACATCACACATGATCTCAAAAGGTAAAGTCCAATCAAGTGGCTGCATTATGGGTGCTAAGGTAAGCTTGTCAATTAGCATTTTAAAGGCCTCTTGACAAGCTTGTGTCCACTCAAATGGGGCATCTTTAGCTAGGAGGTCACATAGTGATCTAGACATGGTAGAAAAATTCTATATGAACCTCCTATAAAAGCCCACATGACAAAGAAAGGATCTCACATCCTTTACTGTCTTAGGTGTAGAAAACTTAGAGATTAATTCAATCTTAGATTCATCAACCTCTATTCCCCTAAAAGAAATAATATGCCGTAAGACAATACCTGAAGGTACCATAAAGTGGCATGTTTCCCAATTCAAAACCATTCATTCTCCTCACAACGAGTCAATACTCTCTCTAAATTCAATAAGCATACTTCAAAAGAAGATTAAAAAATAGTCAAGTCATCCATAAAAGCTTTCATGCAATTTTCAACAATGTCACTAAAAATGCTCATCATGCAATGTTGAAAAGTAGCTGGTGCATTACACAATCCAAATGGTCTTCTATGAAAAGCATTAGTACCAAAAGGACAAATGAAAGTGGTTTTATCCTGGTCTTCTAATGCAATTTCAATTTTATAATAATTAGAATAACCATCCAAAACACAATGGGAAGGATGACCAGCAACAAGCTCATGAGTTTGATCAATAAAAGGGAGATGAAAATGGCCTTTCTAGGTGGCAGTATTCAATTTTTTGTAATCAATGCACGTCCGCCACCCAGTCATAAGTTTTGTAGACCATTTATTTATTGGCCATTGATTATTATTAATTATTGTCTATTATTTATTGGCCATTTATTTCAAATTATTTTACTATTGGATTTTTACTATTTTATTTTACTAAGTAATGTTTTTAATTGTCTTCTTATTTATCTATTCTTTTTTAAGTAAGTTAAACTAGTGTTTTAATTCTTTTCGTTAGATCAGTTCTAAGACTTTGAGAGGAAAGGCCTGGATTAAAGTTCCCTTTTTCTTTTTCTTTTTTTTCCTTTTTCTCTTTTTCTTTTCTTTTTCTTTCTTTTTCCCCCACTTTTCCTCTCTCTCCTCCCTTTCCCTGCACTTGATGGAAACCCCTCCCCCATTCGGCTTCTCTTCTCTAGCCCAACCTTTATCGTTGCCGAAACCACACCGTCGGCCACCTAGCTAGCCATCCCAAGCCGGTGACAACCTCTCCACGCTAAGCTCCTCCCCACTCGAGTCTCTCTCTCTCTCTCTCTCTCTCTCTCTCTCTCTCTCTCTCTCTCTCTCTCTCTCTCTGTGTCCATCCGCAGTAGCCCAACTCGAAACCCATGGGTTTCTCTCCCTCACACCACTGCCAGCCCTGCCGTAAGCCACCTCCATGCCACCAGCAGTTCCTCCCTTCACCAGCAACCCTTCCCTCCTCCAAACCCAGCCTTCAATCTCCCAGGGCCTCTCCCCATTTTCTTGGTCAATCTTCTTTGTGCACTGCCACCCATGGCCTCCAACCACCACCACTAGCTCTACTGACCTCCCTGAGACCTCTATGCCCAGCCATGGCCTCCCCATAGCTCTCCCTCGATTTTTCATATTTTGAACCCATGGCCAACCTTTGTAAAATACACTATCCACCACTACTCTGCCACTTTTGGGCGTCACCCATAGTTGGGCACACCTTTGATCTTCCAGAGTTGTCTTTCTGTTGTTGTAAGTAATTTTTCAAAGAATTTTCTTGAGATTTAAATATATTTTTACACTAACATATTTTCTGTTGTTTGTTTGATTGTGCTGTTGAGTATTGTGCATCAAACTTATAATATTCCAAATAGGTAAATCGTAATCCAAGCATACTTAACAAAATAAACATCCACAATTTTAATACGAGTCTCAGAAGACTGTAATCTCAAAAACATGGGAGACCTGACTCTATATTTACATTATCAAAATACACTATTGAGGAAGTTCATTGAGTAACTCGTGTAACTTGACTAACGAGGCCTGAATACTGTCTAAAAGCTAATTATGGAAGTTGTAAGCTCCACATCGTGTCTACAACATCTATTCAAACTCCTCCAATCTACCAATGTCCGCTCTCTACTCTGATCTTGACACATTGCCTATCATTGGGGGGAATGGAAGTTGGGACTACCACGGTGAGATTTGATTACAAAACTCAGTAAGTTAATAGGAAATTTCCACATAGGTTAATGATGCATGCATGACAGTTAAAGCATGAATGCATAATTAAAGTATTAAGTAAGCATAGCATAACTTGACATATAGTATGTCATAACTAACACAGCTTGAACTAAAACGTGAACTGAACTTGACTTGACATGACATGACATCTACTTGAACTTAAAACATAACATGGACTAGCAACATAACATGAAATTGAACTTGAAACATAACATGGACTTGAATCATAGCATGAACGTAAACATACATGACATAAACATGAACTTGAACTTAACATAAACTTGAGTAAAACATGATGATGATGTATTCTTATCTCATGGGATTACCATGATTGCTTATTCTTATCTCATGCGGTTACTATGACGGTGTATTCTTATCTCATGGGGTTACCATGATTGCAGATTCTTATCTTATGGGTTTACCATGATTGCTTATTCTTATTTCATGAGGTTACCATGATAATATATTCTTATCTCATGAGGTTACCATGATTGCTTATTCTTATCTCATATGTTTACTAGGATTGCTTATATCTCATAGGGTTACCATGATGGTGTAGTCACAATAAACTGAACAATACCTTAACTGCACAAGGACATACATGGGACAGAAACATTTCGTAACTTGACATGGCATGCAACAAACAACATTTCGTAAAAAAGGATACTTGCAATGGTGAACTTTATGTGACATGACTTACATGTAACAAATGTCATACTTAACATGATATACATGCACCGTATAGCAATACGTGACAAAATATCTTGTGTAATAGATGAATAATTCATAACAGAGCAAATTAAGTGTAACAGAAAAATATGTGATAACCTGACATGGCATGACATATATGATAACACACATACACTGTAGTTCTTTAACTTAGCACCTATACACAGTAAACTGCTAACTTACCTCGATCGTCTTATTCTACGATAATAAAGCATAAAACATGAGGAACTGTAAGAGGGTTTTCTAGAAATTAGAAATTTAATTAGTAAAGATTAGAAGCATGAAAACAAGTTAATTTAGAGTAAAATTGCCATTTTACCCTCTACATGAGGGAAAATGACCATTTTACCACTAAGTTAAGGATTTCACATCCTAATTCCAAAAATTCTCAAAATTTCCATTCTTAATGTAAATTTTGTCCTAAACTCAAATATCAACTCAAAAAAATATAAAACAAATCAAAACTAAGGAAAACACACTATGGCCGAAACATCCATAGGCCATTTTTCTTAATTTTTGTTGCAATTCCATCCAACTTCAAAACTCTTGCTTAAATTTGCAACAAAGATCTTCATATCCTAAGTTTAAAACCATACATAAAACATCCATTTAGAAAAAAGTTAATAATCAACACCAAACATTTTGTAAAAGGATCCAAACTCTTGAATCACAAACTCTGACCCTAAATCAAAATATCTCCAAGAATTCCAAAAAATCAATTCTTACTTCTAACATATTTATAAGATCAACCATACTTTAAATCTTCAAACTAAAGTCACCAAAATCACAAAATAACACTTAGAGTTTTTAGTTTAACACTTAGTCCAAAAACATAAACTTTTTTCTTAACTAGCTTGGATCAATCTCTTGATCCATGGCTTAAAAAGATGAGATCTTCAAAATAAAATATCACATGGTTTAACAATGTGTCCTAAAGAATATCCAACCATCAAACTTAAAATCACATGGCTAAAACTTAATAAAACATGGATCTAACCCAAAAACATCAAATCTTAGGCCTAACCGAAATCCTCTTGCATAGAAAAATCATATCTTTAAAGCTAATACTAAATATTTCCAAAATAACATCCTAACATGAAAATAAAAGACTTAGGATTATCATATAAAAATATAAAGCTTTTAGAGTAAGATCAAACTATGAAATATTCAAACTTTCTCCAAACAAAAACTGTTTTTCCACTTCCAGTTTTAAAGTTTCTAGATCTAAGAAAATATATCTTCAAAAACTTTATTCATGCAACCAAACCTCAATATAAACTCATAAACATATTCTAACAACACTCCATAAAATGTTTGGAACAAGATATGTCCATTAGCTTGGTCAAAAACTCCAAAACATAACATACTCTCCAATTTTATGCCCAGAATGACCTTTCCATGGTTAAAAATAATTTTTACCAATTAAATAACCATAGAATGAGGTGAATAATATATCTAAGGAAACTAAGTGTAAAGAAGAACGACTTTAATGAAGGATAAATCATGTGACAATACTTACAAAGGGTCAAAAACCTCCACGCAAAAAGACCCAGAAATCTGCCTGAGAGAGCTCTTTTGGATTTCTCTCTAAGAACCGGGTGAAGAAGTGATGAAAGGGAAAGAAATGTGGCTTTCCAACTTTAGAATTCTGGAGGGGGGAGATATGGACTTAAATGACCCTTGATTGAAGGTGGCTATGTGACATAATGTGGAGAATAATGAGGGGCAAAGGATTGCCTACAGAAGCTATGAGGTATAGAGGCTGATGAGGTGGATTTCTCATTCACATCAAGGCACTATTGGGCACAGTCAAGGATAGTGGATGGTCTGCCATGTGAGGGAGGAAAATTCTTCAAGAAGCTTTACCAAGGTGGCCAAATTCGTGGGCCTTGGTGGGCCTCAACCAAGTGGACTTCAATTTGAGGTTTAAAGGGGGTTTGGTTAGGTTTTGAGATCCTATCAAGCCCAAATTCAATTTTTCTTGACCCAAGAAAATTTCCAAGGTTTAAAAGTTGGATAATGATTTCATAACAAGTATTTGAGAAATTAATAGCATGTGAAAGTGATTTAATCAAGTAATTAAACGCAATGCTAAAAATTGGATCAAAAAGGGTTTGAAGGCCACCTTTAAGGTTTGGGGAAACCATTTAGGATTTCGGTTTCAACCAAGATTTTGGAATTTCAATTGGATTCCAACCATATAGGGTTTCACTAGGGTTGAAACCCTCTTTGATCTGGCTCAAATTGGTTGATTAGATGAAAAAAGATTTTGCCTATGTGGCATGATCTCACACCTTGATTTCCTTCATGAATCCATCTAATGGTTCCCCTTTGTACTAAGTGTCTAATACTATTCACTATTTGTGGCTAAGATCTTGCCAAGTATCCCAATAAAACTTTCTTAACCTAATTTGGACATTTCACAATGTAATTTTGAAAACACTACACTTAGTACACTTATCAAGGTTACTATTTACTCAGAAAAAATGCATAATAAACTTAGTACGGAAAAATACTAAATATTCATATTTACCAAAACTCAACCCCGAAGTGCCCCTAAAAATAATTTCTCAGTTTCGAACAGGAGTTTCGTCCGAAATTATGAAAATTGGTTATTGCGCCATAAAATCCTAAATAATCAACTGAGTCTAGTGGCGCAGACCATAATGTATTCTGACACTTCTAAATACCTCAAATAAGAAAAATATATTTTTGGCACCATATTGAGTGATAACACTAACTATATTGACAGACTAAAACTTGTGCGATTGGTCAATTTGCGAAAATTTATGGGGTTTTCACGAGATTCCCAAAATATATAGAAATCCCACCATTGAGTTTCTAGCTGGCTATTACAGTTGTCGCTAGGTGACAATGGGATTGGACGAGATGGTAAAGTTGTCGTGCCCACTCTATGGCCCCTCTGCTGGCAGGGGCTAATGGATGCTTGGTCATAAACGCGCTGAGTGTGGAGCTGAGCATCGCTCATTACGAAGTCACACGCACTAGCCCATGGTGTATTCGTAATTAAATGGATATATGTGGGCTATTTTCTGGAAAAATGGCAGATTTTGATAAATAGATATGTGGACAATTTTCTGGGAAATTGGTAGTTTTATACATGGGCTTTTTTATGGGAAAATGGCAGATGTTTCTTTTGATGGATTGTTTTGGGCCAACTGGGATTTTGGTGTGCGTTGGAAAAAATAGTCATTTTCAGGTAAAATGATGATTTGGTCTGTTGCATGTTTCATGTATGTGCATGCATACATTTTGGTGGTTAAAATATATTTTTATCTTGTGGATTGTTTGGTTGGATTACTTATTGAGACTCATAATCTCGCGTGGTATTCGCACCCTACAGTTCCATTTCATGAAATTTTAGATTTTGAT
Organism: Carya illinoinensis; assembly: GCF_018687715.1. Lineage (NCBI taxonomy): Eukaryota > Viridiplantae > Streptophyta > Magnoliopsida > Fagales > Juglandaceae > Carya > Carya illinoinensis. The sequence goes on from NC_056756.1 coordinate 41,725,482, forward strand.
TCAGATGAGGATGTCGAGTTTGAGGTTTCGGCTTTGCCAAAGGAGTGACCTGAGGTCGCTTGTTGGCTATGGGATTTATTTCCCCTTTTGTCTGTGTATTTTTGGCTTTGTATTATATTTTGCTGGATAACTGTATAACCTTTTTTAAAGGCATTTTATTTCGGTGAATCTGTATTTAAAATTCTAGTACATAGTTGACTTATTTTATTTATCCGTTATAATTTTTGTTGTACACTTTCTACTTGTACACACACTTAGCATGTCACCATTGTCGAAAAAGTCATTATACATTTTTTTTGTTTTCTCCATAATTATTCTGAAATTTACTTTTCTCATTGACACAATATTTCTTATCACAAATTTGAGTTTCCTCTTCAATTCATTTTTTTAAATTTTCTTTAGAGTGAAGTCTATTGTTGTACACATAAGTTTGTTTCTATATTCATTCCAACTTGGAGGAAGTTTGGCAATGATAGCCCCAACTTGTAGAGGTTCAAAAACTTAAACTTTATGGTCTCAGAGTTTATTCACAAAAATTTGTGTTTCCATTCTATACTTGAATTCTAATGCCTCAAAAATCTCTCTTGGTGACTTGATTGATGTAAACATATCATAGAGACGATTAGAAAGTGTATTTAGAATGTGTCCTCTACCTACCACTTTATCTTCTACATGTTTCTAGCATTCTTCCTTGATTTGATCATGGTCATCAAATTAGGGTTTTGGAAGTGCTAGCAAGTTTAGATCCGAAACATATGAAATCTTCAATGTAGTAAGAAGAAACATCAACTTGTTCATTTAGCAAGTAAAATTCGTTCCATCAAACCTATCTAGTTTCACAAAGTTTTAATTTATCATTTTGAAAGTCGCCATTTCAAACTCTAATCTCGTTGCGATTATAACTTTAAAATTGTTGAAGGAAAGTTAGCAGATGCAGTAATCTAATAAATAAATTCGACTTTGAGGCGTGTAACACAATATCTTTAAGGTGATAATTCCTGCACTAAAAAAAGTTTGCTATCAGTTTACAAGCAATTCACCTCCAGGATACAACAAAGTCACCAACTGCAGATAACAATTCTGAAGTTTTTCCTTTTCCCTGTAGTTAGTTTATATGTAATTATCCAAATAAACGTTAGATGTTTTAATCATGTTCAAATATGTAAATAAATCTTACATGTAGTTCTTCACATGAAAAATGCTTGGTCTATGAACTGATCTTGTTAGAAACTAATTTATAGTTTGATGTGATTTAAGATGATACGTTATATTATAAAATACCTTTTGTTGTAAGGTAGATATAATTTATTATATTAAACCACTTCATTTTGTAAATTTATTTTATAAGATCTCTTTATAAAAGATCTAGTACTTGATCTCTTTTTGTTTATGTCCAATTGACCAATTTAACTTTCCCAATGTCCAAGAGTTGTACGTGTTAAGAGCATACAAAAATTATGCGGTGGACGAATGAGGCGGAAGCGTATACCTCAATTTTTAGAGTCCATCTGGCAACACAACTATTCTCAATGATTATAAGATATTTCCTTCCCAAACACTATTCCAACACCACAAACTTTTCAATTTCAATTTTTTAATTTTTTAATTTTTTCATCTAATCATTACTTAATCACTATAACTTTTCTAAACTTTCAAAAAAACATAAAAAATAATACAATTTTTTCAAATTTTAAAATAAAAATAATATTTAAACAAATTTTTAACTTTATAATATTTGTGTTCTACCTTTTCTCACTCATTTTTTCAAACTCAATAAAACATCTTAATTTAAAGTGTTTTACTTCTATTAATAAATATATTAAGATATTTTAAATATCCAAATGGAACTTAGTCTCAGCAATTTTTCCACCAGTATATATATATAGTTTTCCAAATCCCTTTCTACACGAAGTCGTCAGTACTACTGTCGGTATTCCTCTACATCGCATTTGAGTGCACTACGTTACTAATGATAAGGCAACAAGCGAAGCCATCAATGGGTATAAAGCAGCCAAAACTACCGCTTCAGTGCATAGGTGTACGTACGTCGACATCTAGTCATAACGTCAAGTGTGTTTGCCTATAAGACTTAAAAGCGGAGAGGCGTTCGGCGTGCCCTCTAAGCTGGGAGTCCGGCCCCTCTGCTCTTCATAATTAATACAAGTTGATAATCTCATCTTAATTACCTGTAATATAGCTCAAAAACCAATAAAAATTATTTGATAATTATTTAATATTTTCAGGTTAAAAAAAGAGTTTTCAAAGACTCGCTTCGATCTATCTTGTAAATCGGCAGTCGGAGAATGCAGCAGTGTGGCACATATGCAGACTTGATGGTCCAAAAGCAGTAGATCAAGCATTTTATGATCTAGTAGAAAAAAAAATTAGAAAAATAATTATGTAAGATCAGTAGGAGAAGAAGATGAGATCGATAGAATAATTTTCAGAGAGAAGGAGCGGCTCTAGAGAGAGAATCGGAGATGTGTACTGATTGATTCAAGACCTCATGACATCGGTTGAAAGAAATTGCAACGAGACTTCTAAATTGCTAGAACTAGAATTTATTTTGTAAAAGGTCATGATGTTGATAAATTTAGTTATTTAGATCTCTTTAAGTAAGAATCCACACATGCAATTTTATTTTGCTGAATTATTGATCAGAACCTAAGTTTATTGCATGCACAATCTTAATTAGCTACTGTCTGAACTTATCATAAAAAGTGCTTAATTTAAAAAGCTACAACAAACCAAATAGTATGGAAAGATGCACGTTGGGAACTGAACCCCGAAATAATTGAGATATGTCTAATGCTTCAAGATTTGGAAATGTTAGAATATTAGAGCCAAGTAATATTTAGTTATTGAGAGATCATGTCTAATATTTCTCGAAGTAATTGGAAGTTCATGAATTCATAAAAATCATGCGCGAGTTGGGAGAGGCATCTAATGGTGTTGGGAACAAGCTGTTATTGTTAGATATTTCTGGAATAAGGATAAAGTGCATGTAATGGTACTTTTATCTTATTATAAAATGTCATGTTAATTCAAATTTATACTTATATAAGTAATTTTAATTACATGTCATATTGTGATAGAATAAGAGTACCACATCATTCGAGCTTCTGAAATATCTAATAATTTTTCGTTGGGAAGTACTCCTTGTAAGACCATGTAGTCAGTACTCAAATGGTGAGCAAAGAAAGCTATTAGTTGAATGACCAAGTACTTAATTGAGAGAATTAGAAAAATTGGCATAAAGAATCGGTCAAAGTTAGCAATTAGCGTAAGACCAAGTACTCCTTGTAAGATCATGTAGTGAGTACTCAAACCTTAGATAATGAAAGTTGTTTGATGAAAGATATTCAAGCAGTACTTAATTGAGAGATCCAGAAAAATAAATAAATGGAATATGTCGAGGTTAATATAGACAGTTGGCACAAATAAAATCATAGCTATGATAGAGAAGGGAGCGCATTCATTAACTATGATCAATTCTAGCTAGCAAACAAAGATGAGATAACAAATTGATTGAGGTTTCCATTAATATTTTGAAAAGGATGTCGAATGTTAAGTTGGCGGACGTAAGTTTGAGAGATTTCTTCCTCTCTCTCTCTCCCCTTTCTAATTTTGATGGTTATTTATATATGTTTAAACTGTTTTCAATATCTTAAAAATTTTATAATTTTATTTTATTTTAACAACTACGTTTTCGTGTTCAACTTTTGTTTAATCAAGTTAAAAACCAACTTGTCATGAACTTCTACTTGGCTGAGTGTGTAATATTAATTATTCGAGCGCAACATAGCGTTTTGGTTTAGTATGCTAGATTAATTAAAAAAACTTAGGTATTAGCAATTTAAACTATTTTCAATATCAGGGCAATAAGGAAGATCTCACTACGACACTATAACAAAAATGTTTTTTTGGGACGAAATTACTTTGGGACGAATTTAAAATCGTCCCAAAAAGTGGGATTTAGGAACGAAATTTGAATTTCGTTCCAAAATGACGACGGTTATGCCAGACCGTTCGAACGCGTTCGAACGGTATTCTTAGGGACGAATATTTTTGTCCCAAATAAGTTAACCGTTCGACCGTTAATGATTAACCGTTCGAACGTTTAATTTTCACCGTTTGAACGTAATATTGGCGCGATAGGCAAAATTATTTTGGAGGGAAATTGATAAACCGTTCGAACGGTTAATATTAACCGTTCGAATGATGCATATTCACCGTTCAAACGTTATTTGAATCGGTCGAACGGTGACAGAGTTTTAATTTTTTAAGTTTTTTGCCAAATTATATTTAGATTAACTAGTAATTATAAAAAATTGGTTAATTAAATAATATGAATAATCTAAATTAAGAATTAGTTTAGAAAATATAAAACAATACTATTGCATATAACTTAAATACTGAATTTACAAAACACAAAATATTGTCCATACAAAAAACAGGAAATAAATAAATAAAATTTATCATAAAGTAATTAAGACCCCAAGTCTTTGCACACTTCCTCGACTGCAGCTATACGTTCCTCTATTTGTGTCAGTCGAGTACTGATGGTGACCTGAGTCGCAGACATGGCAGCAAACTCTGTACGGAGCTCAGACACAGCAGAATGGATCTCCATACGCACTGCATCGATCACTGCTGATGTCTGCTCGCTGATCGCTGCACGCACTATGTCAGCCATCTCCTCACGAGTAACACTGTGGACTGATGCCTCGGCCTGTGTAGATGTCTCTGCAGCTGCAGCTGAGACTCCATGATCTCCCGGCTGTGCATCTCTGTGAGGATCAACTGGTTCTGGAACATGTGCACGAAAACGCAGTCTCGAGTGTCCCGTGCTGCGTGAGAGGGTGGTGCTGTTTATCGGTCCCATCGGCTCCTGTTTACGCTTAGCAACATCTGGCACAACACCAGCACATAGTAGATATCAGGTGATCAGGACTCCGAATGGTAGTATATCCATCGAAATGTACCGAGATTCTGATCGAATCCTATCGAATATATACCCCACCAAGTCGATAGGAATGCCACGAGCGACCCGTATCATAAATTTCGTCCGATCAATGCCAACTTCTGTCTTGTGCTGCCGAGGGTCAATATTATTGGCAATTATCAAATTTAATATCTTAAAGAAAGAAGATAAATCTGCCTGTTTGATGCTCTTCGTCCCGTCATACGATGGAGCATCTGGACCGACAACCAAATCCCTCACCTCGTGATCAGCAAGGGTATCGACCTCATCAGTATAAACTGATGCCTCCTCCTCAGCTGTCTCCGCCTCAACTGAAGGATCAGACTCTCTAGGCACCACATTCGGATATGCATCTGGCAGCCTAGGAATACCGAGATGCTCAGCAAGTCCATCTCGTGAAAATACAATGGGTACTCCTCGGACAGTGATACTATAGGCCCCAAAATCATCTGCTCTGGCACTGCCGAGTTCTCTATAGAACTCAGCAACAATGTCAATGTAGGAGACTGGCTCCCATGCTTCCTACCGTTCATCCAAGATAGGTCCCCAACCACGATCACTGAATATTGAGGGCAATGAATGACCCTCCCAGAGAAGACTCTGGAAATCAGAAATCTTCACTGTTCGCTCCAGTGAAACTGTCCTCTCCCGAACTGGACCACTACTACTCTCACCAAGATTGCGTCGCTTACGTGCCGGTCTAGAAGTAGACATTATAATCAACCTGAAATTTATAATTACAAACTAGATATATAACATTAACAAGAAAAATACAATAAAGAACTATTTACAGTAGTTTGAAACAAACAGCAATTTAATAATATTTGATATTCTAAACAACATTATCAACAATAAATATGTCACTCAATATCAATATTAATAATATAAATATAATATTAAAAACCGTTCGAACGTTTACTGTAACGGTCGAACGGTTACAGACAAACCGTTCGACTGTTAAGTTATATCGTTCGAACGTTTACTGTAACGGTCGAACGGTTACAGACAAACCGTTCGACTGTTAAGTTATATCGTTCGAACGTTTACTGTAACGGTCGAACGGTTACAGACAGACCGTTCGACCGTTAAGTTATATCGTTCGAACTCTACGGTAACGGTCGAACGGTTACAGACAGACCGTTCGACCGTTAAGTTATATCGTTCGAACGCTACGCATAGCGTTCGAACGATATTCGTGTCGATCGGGATTCCAGGCCGAGTCGACTCGGCCATTGAAATCCATGGAATCCTTCGATTCCCTGGATTTTACACCAAAATAAATGCAATAGAAACCTAAATAAACGTTCCTAACATGGATTTATGCAAATCTACCGATTATTTTGATGTATAAATCGGTTTACCCTAAGTTAAACAATTAATCTATCAAAAACCTAAATCTAAACGGTAAAATGCTTTAAAAATGAAAAATACCGGTTGTTAGAGGTAGGGGCTTCGAGTGGGCACTGTTGACGGCGGCGAAGACGGCGTTCAACGGCGGAGATCGACGGTTTGGAGGCTTTTTCACGGAGGAAATGCGTGAAAATGACGTCGGGATGGGCTTATATATGCAGTGCCGTTCAAACGGTAAGTTATACCGTTCGAACGCATTAACTAAATATTACTATTTATCCCTAATTAATCGGTTTTCAAATATTTAAATGCAATATTCGGTATTAATTATATTAAATATAATAATTAATTCAATTATAATATATTTTAATTGTTAAATATATTAAATGCAATATATTTAATGCACTTATATATTATTAAACACTATGTATTATATATATAATTTTTTATATATATAGTATATATTATATTATATTTAATTAAAATATATTATACTATTGAATATTATATAGTATATAGTATAAGTTATATTATATAGTATAATTAATATAATATAGACTACTATATACATGAAGCTATGTTCATGTATTTATATAACATATATATTATATGTGATATTAACTAGTATCACATATATATATACTAGTATAGATGACACTATATATATTAATAGTAGATATTCTATTATTAAATATCTACTATTAATATTATAGAAATAAACATTATATCTATATGCATGTGATACATATAACCCTATGCTATGATACCATATATATGTTATATATAATAGGTTAATATATGTAGTACTTGACTATAATATTAGATGTAATATGATATTTTATACTATATATGTTACTAAACTATATAATATATGTTTGATTATATATTATATAGTTATATTACTATGGCTCTAAACTATAGTACATTTAGAAATTATTATATTTAAAGGTATAGTGCAAAAAAAATACAATAAGCAACAATATAACTTAAACGTTTGAACGGTTTACTATTGGCGTTCAAATGTTTAATAATACGTTCGAACGTATATATTAACGTTCGAACGTTAAATTAGCGGAGGAAATTTTTCCCGCTAATCGATTTGACGTTCGAACGGTATAATATAACCGTTCGAACGTTTATTATTAGCCTTCGAACGTATATTTTCACGTTCGAACGTTAAATTAGCGGGGGGAATTTTTCCCGCTAGTCGATTTGACGTTCAAACGTTCATTAAACAACCGTTCGAACGTCAATGTTCTGCATTTACACGACAGAACTTCACAATCTCGGACTCGTTTCAGTCGACCGAGCATCACTCCCACGCTCATTTTGTTCCAACCAACGCCATTATTCTTCAATCTAGCCCTCAAATATTACAAACTCCTATCAATCTCTTATATTTTCGGATTAAGAGGTTGTTTTTACCATTTGGTGAAGAGTTTTTACCGCTTGGAATTTTTGAAGCTTTATCTCTCCAAATCAGGTATTCTCCTTAAATTTGACCTCATTTTAGTTTTTATATAAGTGTTTTCGTTTGCTTACATGAGTTCGTCATATATTTTGCTATCTTTTGATGTAATATGGACTGTAAATTTTGGGGTTTTCGGAGGTTGAAGACGAGTGATTTCTGGAAGTAAACCGTTCGAACGGTATTCGTGTACCGTTCGAACGACTGTATAGGAGATCGAACGGTCACGAGCACCGTTTGAACGATTTCTTGGGCAGTGTTAAAATAATTAACATTTTAAATGCAGGAGTGTAATTAAAAATTAAATATATATAATCTACATTTAATAATACTTAAATACTTAAAAGATTCAAATAATCAAATGAGAATGAATTAAATTACAAATCATCTAAGATTTGTTACAAAACTTAATTATTTATGATGTTGAATTATTTGTTTGATACATGTTAAATATTGGCATATCTTATATTGCTTGTTCATCAATATTAGCCTTAGACCCGTTCGAGAGTTATCAATCCGCCTTAATTGAAAGATTGATAACTCTTGAATTGTCCAGAGTGGACAGTTTGGAATTGTAAGATCATTCTCGCAAACTATCGAGCTATATCTGTTATACGTCCAGCATTAAGATTTTGGCAGATTTATCCCTTGTTCTCCGGATATGCAGTTTCGGTGATGTTGTATCGACGATGGATAAGTCGGTGCACACAACCAGACGAGCATATTTGGAGAACTATGGGGAGATGCTGCCGAAATTTTGTTGGGCGTGACAGATTATAGAGGATAGGTTTGCGACTATGATCTTACAGTTCCGAATGGGATAGGACCAACTACCCGGTGTAAGGTGGCATACTCCTTGATTGATACATGATACATGCTTGTTTGTTGATGCACACGTGATTGTTTATAATGAAGATAGTCAGCATGGATAAGAGTTGGATGCGAGTTAGCGATCGTTTGGGTCAGAATTACAACGTATATGCTGAAGGTGTTAAGAAATTCTTAGAGTTTGCATTGGGTACATGTGATAGTGATGGACGTATTAGATGCCCATGTAAAGAATGTAGGAATTTGCGCTCTCATAAGATAGACTTGGTGAGAGAGCATCTGTTTGTAAAAGGTATTGACAAGGGTTATACTGATTGGGTCTTACACGGGGAACCATATCCAACTTCATTCGATGCTCCACATGAAGAAGAAGTTATCGATGAAGATGTACAACCAGATGTTGTTGGAGATGAGTATGATGAGGATATGGAAGAAATGTTAGGTGACATCGGTGCGGGAATGTTTATGAATGAAGGTGGCACGGACACATCAAGTTCAAATGATGGGGGTCATAATACTTTTGCACGATTGTGGAATGAGTCACAACGTGAGCTATATCCAGGATGCAGAAGACACAGTAAGTTGTCATTTACCGTAAGACTGCTACACATAAAATCAATGTGCCGATTATCAATTAAGGCTGTAAATATGTTACTCGAGTTGTTTAAGGAGGCACTGCCATCAGATAATACACTTCCTCGTAACTTCTATGAAGCAAAAAAATTGAAACGAGGACTTGGATTTGATTACAACGTAATACATGCATGTAAGAATGACTGCATATTATTTTGGCAAGAGAATGAGCAGTTGAACGAATGTCCCATATGCCACGAGTCAAGATGGACATCTGACAAGCAAAATGTGCCGCAAAAGGTAGTACGCCACTTTCCATTGACACCTAGATTACAACGATTATATATGTCACGTGCAACAGCTGCAGACATGATATGGCACTCATCAGCCAGAGTTAGAAACGATGATATTTTATCACATCCTGCTGACTCTCAGGTGTGGAAGGAATTTGATAAGGAGCATACATGGTTTGCAGAAGAACCACGTAATGTGAGACTTGGGTTGGCAACAGATGGATTTAATCCGTTTGGGAACATGAGTACTAGTCACAGTACTTGGCCAGTCGTACTTATGCCGTATAATCTACCACCGTGGAAGTGTATGAAAGATCCATATTTCATGATGAGTTTGCTCATTCCAGGTCCGAGATCGTCGGGAAATGATATAGACATACACTTACAGCCATTGATTGCAGAATTGAAAGATTTGTGGGAGAATGGGGTTGTCACATTTGATTCATCAACAGGCAAGTCGTTCAAGATGCATGCTGCGGTTTTATGGACAATAAATGATTTTCCAGCATATGGAAACTTGTCAGGTTGGAGTACTAAGGGGAAAATGGCATGTCCAACATGTAACAAACATACTAAATCTGAATGGCTCACTTACGGGAGAAAATTATGTTTCATGGGTCATCGTCGATTTCTACCTGGTGATCATAGATGGCGGGGAAATTCACAAATGTTTGATGGTACTGTTGAATCGGGCCAACCTCCACCATATTTGTCTGGTGAAGATTTACTTGCACAATTTGTAGATGTTGGTTGTAATGAATTTGGTAAAAAACAACGAAAGAGAAAACGAGCTACTTCTGAGTTGAATTGGACTAAGAAGAGTATATTTTTCGATCTTCCATACTGGTCAAAGTTAAAATTACGGCACAGTCTTGATGTTATGCATATTGAAAAAAATATATGCGAATCCGTATTGGGAACATTGATGTCAATTGAAGGAAAAACGAAGGATACATTAAACTCAAGGAAGGATTTGAAGCGGTTGGGAATAAGACCGGAAATGCAGTTGCAAGAAAATGGTTCGTCCGTTTACATGCCGATTGGGTGGTATACATTGTCAAGGAATGAAAGGGCTACTTTTTGTGAGTGGATAATGAAAATTAAATTACCGGATGGTTATGCCTCGAATTTGACAAGGTGTGTGCGAACAAATGACTGGAAAATAACTGGGTTAAAAAGTCATGATTGTCATGTCCTTTTGCAGCGTATCTTGCCTATTGGTATACGTGGGTACTTGACTAGAGACGTGCGCGTGGCTTTGACTGAGTTGGGTTTATTTTTCAAAGACTTATGTGCACGGACATTAAATGTAGAAGCTTTGGATCGAATGGAACGGGAAATTCCCATCATATTGTGTAAGCTAGAAAGTATTTACCCACCGTCATTTTTCGATGTCATGGTTCACCTGGCCGTCCATTTGCCACATGAGGCTCGACTTGCAGGACCAGTTCAGTATAGATGGATGTATCCCATTGAACGATTTCTTGGGAAGTTGAAACTTACAGTTGGTAATAAAGCTCGCCCAGAAGGATCAATTGCAGAAGCATATATTGATGATGAGTGGCATACCTTCTGTTCCAAATATTTCCACGGAGTTGACACTAGGTTTGATCGGCCAGAAATAAACTTTGACGTTGACAGAGCAAGACAACGAAATGTGTTTTCCGTGTTTTCCCAACAAGTACGTCCACTTGGTGCAGTGCGTGGTTATGACTTATGTGGAAGAGAGTTTGAGAAAGCTCAGTGGTACGTGCTGAACAATTGCCCTGACATAGAGATTTACTTGAAGTAAGTATTAATCTTTTCTTAATTTAGTATTCGCTCATTTACTTTCGCAAAATTCTAATAATATAAAATACATGTGGTAATCATCAATTTCAGTGATCATATTAACATGCTCAAGGAACTAGGAGTAAATGATATAGACCGGAAACATGAAGAGGAGTTTCCGAGATGGTTTGAACAACGGGTAATGACATTACATATGTGACACTTCATTCAATACAAATAGAAAATATTGATTGTTTTTTTTATTGATATAATAGACGTTTTACTTAATATGTAGGTTGTACAAATGCATGCCAATAATCCAAACGATATATCAGATGAATTGTATGCATTAGCGCGTAGCCCATCGAGACGGGCTACAAGATATTCTGCATGTATTTCTCGTGGTAGTAGGTATCACACAATAGATCGAGATCATTATAGGAAAACACAAAATAGTGGTGTCCTAGTTGAGGGAAGTCATGATGGAGAAAATATTGATTTCTATGGAGTGATTGTTGATATAATTGGAATGAAATATTTGGGGGAGCTTGCAGTGTATCTGTTTAAGTGTGATTGGTGGGATTTAAGCAATCCTCGAACTGGAGTCCGTGATGATGAATATTTCTTGAGTATTAATACATCAAGAAAATGGTACGAGGATGATCCATTTATTTTAGCTTCTCAAGCATCTCAAGTATTCTACTTAGATGACCCGAAGTTGGGAACTCAATGGCGAGTAGTACAAAAATATGCTCCAAGAAATATATATGATGTTATCCCTCAGGCAGAAGGGCGAGATGAAGAAGAAGATGATGCCTCTACTCAAGAAGCATACCAAGAGAGTCAGCCCGTCTTTAATTTGTTTGTGGATTTGAGCCAGTATGAGATGATTCCATTGAATAGAGAAGATATTGAGGCTGAAATTGTTGATGCGACACTTGAGCAAAGTGTTGATTCATCTGAACTATCTACAGAAGATGAGACTGAATTGTCAAATGATACTGATACAGATAGTGATTGACGAATTATATTTTCACATTACGTGATGATGAGCACTATTTTACTTAATGAATATTGTATCAGTTTTTTGAAATTATGCCTCCGAAGAGAAAGGAAGTGCGCAACCCATCTCCACCTGTTCCTAGCTCTCCTTCAGACTCACCATTAGAGATTGACTCTACAGAACAAGGTAAAATTTTAATAGTCATAAAAGTTATTAATTAAGATTATAATAGAAAATTGATTATAATGTTATATATCATGATGACTTCACAGTACAATCTCGTCAAGGTCGAGGCACTACGAGAGGCGTGACGTTGGAAAAATATCGTAAGGTGGGTAAGATCAAAGTTAACATTCTTGATGAACATACCGGAGGTGAAGGACAACCAGCAGCTTGGCTTGCATCGCATGTGGGTGCTCTTACACGAACTTATGCACCTTTGGCAACAAGTTCATGGAAGAAAGCCCCCCAAGATGTTAAGGACCTTATCAAGAAGCGTTGTTTGGTAATGTTTAATAAATGAAATTTAATTGGACTTATAATTTTATTTTACTTTAAAGTTAGAATATTATAAATGATAATATTTTTGTCCAAACTTTTTTCTGTAAGGATGATTTCGAATTAAATTTTGGTCGGAGAGAGGAGCGTAAAACTGTGGAAGAGCTTATGAGTAATGCATTCCGCAAGTATAAGGCGAGGTGTCATGAGCATTATAATAAGTTTGAGAATAGTGAAGAAGCACGCCAACATCCTTTTCAAGATGTGCAACCTTCTGATTGGGAAAAACTTTGTGACATGTTTGAGGATTCATCATATAAGGTATAATTAATTTAATTATTTTAGTCCTATTTTTAATTTCACTTTCTAATATTTTCAATTCTTATGTAGGAGCGAAGTTCTATAAACAAAACAAATAGATCAAAATTGAAGATTACTCATCATGCAGGCTCAAATCTTTCCACCGCCTCTCTAAAAAATTGGTATTGCTATTCTTTCATTTGTATATAGTTAACTGAATATATCAATCATAATGACTTTATATCTTAACAAATCTTTATTATAGCAAGATTCAGATGCCAATTATGATCTGACAAAATTATATGCTGCATCACATACTAATCGTAATGGAGAGTGGAGTCATCCTGATGCCCGTGAAAATTATGTAAGTATTATAATTTGTTTTAAATAAATATATTTGAATATTTATGATGATATTAACTCTTTATCTTATGTGTAGGATAAAATGGTTGCCCTGCGTGCTGAATCTGCGTCAGATCAAAATTCCTCAAATACAGATGTTGAGATTTTTACACAAGTTCTGGGTGAATGTTCAGGATATTTGAGGGGTTTGGGTCGCTGTGTAAAACCTTCTCCCTCTTCCTCTTCTTCCGGGTCTGCCTCTATAGCTCAAGAGAATGCGAATCGTAGAATTGAAGAATTGATTGCAAAACAACAAGAGTTAGAGGCTCAATTGGCGAGACAAGGAGACATGGAGATGCGCCTCAAACAACATGAAGAAGAACAAGCAGAGTTCAGGAGAGATATGCAACTCCAAATGCAACAGCTTATGCAACAGTACAGGCCTCCAACCAACTGATGGTTTTTTACGTCTAGCTTATGACATTATCTAATTATGTATGAACAATGCTAGTTTTATGGTTATTTATTTCTTTGCACTTATTATAAAACTTTTGTGAGTAATTAAACAGTTCTTAATTTATATTTTTCAAATAATATGGATGTCTATTTAGTTTTTTTATAATTATTGGTTTTAATAAAAATAATATCCGTTCGAACGACCGAGTCACGTTCGAACATTAATGGGCATGCCGTTCAAACGATAATGCAACGTTCAAACGTCAACTCACAAACCGTTCGAACGATACCAGATGCTCAAAAAACCGTTCAAACGCATGACATTACCATATCGTTCGAACGTTGATCATCACCGTTCGATCTCTTATACCGTTCGATCCTCTCATTTAACGTTCGAACGTATTTCTACTGATCGTTTGAACGTATCTTGATAACCGTTCAAAAGAAACATTAACGTTCGAACGGTATATGAGAAGCATTCGAACGCAATTCTGGGAGGAATTTTAACCGTGACAAAAAAATCCATCGTTCGAACGGTATCGAACGGTCACTTTCAAAATCGTTCCAAAAGATATATTTTGGAACGAAATTGTAATTTTCTTCCCAATATATCTTCTGGGACAGTGATGTTGGGACGACCTTGGGACGAAATTTTTTCGTCCCAAAAAATCTTTCGGAACGAAATCGATATATTTTGGGACAAAAATTTTCGTCCCAAAATATGTTTTTTGTTGTAGTGCGAGGAATTAGAAATAGAAAAGAAATGCAGTGACTGATAGCTAATAATACGAATTAAGCTCTAGCCGCCAAAAATAAGTACATGTTAAAATTTAATCAAAATTGGATCCCAAAAGAACCCAAATCGTTTGATAAGTATATTATCTGAATTCAAGACACTGCCGAAAATACCCTTTGTTTCTCTTGAGCTCTATTTCTGCTAGGGCTCCTTGTGCGTGCCGTATGGCTGCCGCCGGAGGTCTCCCTGGGCCTTTGGCACCTTCTGGGTGGACGAGGACCTTTGCAAACATGGTGGTGCAACCACTGCAAACCTTACCGGAGGTGGAGATCACGTTTCGTCCGGCCAAAGTGATAGATGGCGAATTTTGTGTGATTTTTTCCAAAGAGGAGATAGAGAAATCAGCTACTCCTTTTGGATTTTCTATGGTCCTTAAATTCCTCAAGTAAAGGCCCTCTCTAGATGTGATTAGGGGATTTATATGAAGTAGATGGGGGCTGGAATCTCAACCGGTGGTTTCGACGATGAGAAGGGCGCGTAATGTGTTTGTGTGGTTTTCAAATGATAATACTATAATAATAATAATCAATTTAAAATAAAGAAACTAATAAAATTATTAGTAAAATAACTGATTAAAAATACAAGGAAATGAGGGATGTCACATCCACCCCCCTTAAAAGAAATTTCGTCCTCGAAATTACAAGGTCAAACATTAACACTAAGGTAAGTTACTAGGTATAACTTGGAACACACTTGAGAAAAACATACCATGAAAGACTCCCAAATAGGCACTACAGGAAATTGCCCCATTTCCGGCGGGTCCAATAGCCGGAAAAAACACATGCTTTAGCCGCTATTAATTATTAGCCGCTATTTCTAGTCGCCACCGAGTTGATGCTATTAAAGAGCCAAGTAAAACAATTTCCGGCTACTTTGATAATTGCCAGAAAAAGATATTATTTCTGACAATAATAATAGCCGAAAAATCAATATAATTTTGTCGCAATAAGTTTTGCCAATATCCATTATCCATAGCCAAAAATACTTTCCGGCTATATTTTTAGACGGAAATATCTATTAGCGGCTACATTTTTTTAAGCTGCAAATATATATTGGCTAAATTTTAGTCGCCACTTTTTTTCCCGGCTATATTTTGTAGACGGAAATTATTATTTGCAGCTACTTTTTTAGCCGGAAATAGTGTTGGCTTCTTGGTTGGACATTTTTCCGGCTATATATTTTTCGCCGGAAATAAGTATTTGCAGCTAATTTTGTAGCCGGAAATATTGAAGCTTTGCTGTTGTCAAATTAATTCCGGCTGAATATTGTCGCCGGAAATGTTTGGAAGCAGTCCCTGTTTTGTACATTCATACGTTGTTTTTCCCTGAATTCTTGCTTGTTAATAAACAAAGCAAGTTAATAAACCAAAAAAATCCAATATATAGAGAAATTCAATTTTTGCCAGCACACATCATTCATATAACCTCAAAGTACATATTTGAAACTTAACCACTACACTGCCACTGTTTTAAGTTTTACATAAAACCATCGAACATATCACAATGTAACAAAAATTTACAAGTGAAAGTTTTTCTATATCGGTTTAGCTAGCTTTTCCATCAATCCTTGACAGCTTATGAAATGTTTTTGCTCTATTTCTTGATATCTTGGTTCAATCCTGTGAGAAACAAGAACAAAAAATAGGTCATGAGCTTTTAGAGATGTCATCAAACACAAGCTAGCTAGCATGCACAACCAGATAGAATGCAAAATGCAATAAATCAAAGTATTCAACAATGTTTTTATTTTTCTCGTAAATGTTTTCTATACCAACTATGCATGCAGATTTTTTAATTAGATTTTTTAACGATGTAGCAATAAATTTCTCCATGCATAGTTGGTATAGAACTCCATGTCAAGATAATAAAGAAGTAAATTGGCAGGGATGGCAGCACATCTAAGTATATATTTGTTTCACTTGTTCTGCATATGGTATAATTGTTTTTGGTTGTAATCCCACTAATGAGCCCATTTGCTCTCACCCTCTAAACATTTAACATATGGAACCCAAAAAGATAGCAGTATAATGTATTTCTAGGACACAGGAATAAAAACCCAAAGCAATAATCGATAGATGACCTTGCAAAAAAACAAAAAATCACAACAAGTGTCTAAAACTAACTCAGTAGAACAGTTTGAGGCTTTCACTAAATATCCCAAGCATGAAACAGTGCGCATCCACCTATACCTATCATCCCAAAACAATAACAATTGCATTCATGCATGCCTTTATCATGGGAGTTTTTTTTTAACAATGTAGCAACAAATTTCTATAATGCAGGAAATTCTCCATATAACACTAGGACTTTTGATCTTTCTATTTCTACAAGTAATGTCATTGATATTAAGAAATGATTAATATCAATGACAAACACCATAGTCACGAAAACATCTGAGTCTTATAGAAATTGTTTTATGATTTATGAGATGGTCATTTCCAACAATACCAATACCTCAATTTCCCTAATTCATTAAAGAAAAACTTAAACACCTAATTGTGCTACTCAAGATTACAAGTATCATTTTTCCACATTTAATATCAACATTAATTATAATCAAAAGACAATCTATTCAAGTTTTCACTTGAATTAACCCATATATACAATGAAGACAATTAATTATAATTTGTTCAGAACTAACACCCACACATATAAATAAAACTATATCTAATCCAATCCAGCTTTACATCTTTCTTTATCACCAGAAAGTCTGTATGCAAAGCAATCTGGACTCACCTACAGCATCCATCAGTTCAAGAAACTTTACCAACAAAACAAGAGAAAAATAAAATCTTTTCAATTAAGCATCTATCTCTCTTTCAACCAATTAGTGAATGCACGAACAAGTCAATCTTCATAAACAAGTAGACAGCAGCCACGTACTTACTTTACTCTAATAAGCTACGTACTTTGTTCCTCTATAAGTAAAGAGGAGTGAGAGAGGGAGAGAAACCTTGGGCTGGCATAATCAAAGAGCTTGCCAGTAGCCCTGAAGATGTATAAGCGCTATTTCAGCCTCGCAGAGAGTTGAGAGCTCCAGAGCCTTTTTAATATGCACTTCCTCCTCTTAGAGAAAGTCACCTGCCGTGCTGTGGTGTTGTCGATCCTCTTCATCTGAATTTTCTTTCTCGTCATCGAATCTATAAACCATCGTTCGACGCTTCATTGATAAAACCAAATAGTCAGTCTATAATAGTATTCGACAGAAATTTTAAGCTCTTAACAAGGAAATTTTAACAGAAAGATACAAAGTGATACAAAAAAAGCATGAGATACGAAATAGGCCTCATATATACTTCAAAGGTTTCCAGATGGTTTAGGAGAAATCAAAACTGCAGTAGCCCCAAAGAGGGATGATTTTCTTTCTTA
Source organism: Carya illinoinensis (assembly GCF_018687715.1). Taxonomy (NCBI): domain Eukaryota; kingdom Viridiplantae; phylum Streptophyta; class Magnoliopsida; order Fagales; family Juglandaceae; genus Carya; species Carya illinoinensis. The sequence continues at coordinate 41,743,511 of NC_056756.1, forward strand.
AACTATTCAATCGATTTCAATCATAACATGCAAATAAAATGCAATGCTAATCGTTAAGAATTCCAATTAGATAATAAAAAAGCCTATGGGTGTAGGACATTACCTTGTTGTAGCAGTTTGACATCCAATGACCAATAACTTCTATGTGAGTAGTTGGTGGCTAGAGAAACGTACAATGGCATAAGCTTCAAAATATCCACAAAACCTAACCTTACACTACCTACCCCACACCAATAGATCCTAAACAAAATATTAACTAAGTAGGAGGCATTTTGTGAAAAGTATATTACTTTCACCTTCATCTCCTTATCAAAATTCACAAAAAATGGATCATGGCCAAATATTAACTATGCAGGTCCCTGAGTCTCTCTATGAGACTCTCCCTGCGTCTGCCGCTCTGACTCATATCTCTCCATGAACTTGTCGTATTCAACTTGTCTCTCCATTAGCATCATGACATTCGCTCGTAAGTCATCAAGCTGGCCCTTATAATCTGAAGCAGCTTTCTCAAACCTTTCTGCACGTTCAGTTAATTCTGCTATTTGGGCATCAGCTGCTTCTCTAGATGACTCTGGAATAACCATCTCGCTAAGCCCCCTTACATACCCTGACCTTTGGCCCAAAACTTCCTTAAAGATTGTTGCTGCAGCCTCATTAGTCCTCTTCTCCGGCTCCAGCTCTGACATCTTTGCAGCCATCTCCAACTATTAACCATTGAAAAAATCACATATGTTAGTAAGGAATATGTACTTAGACAACACCATATAATAATTTGGCAATTGAACCCATATTAATTTAGGCTTTTACTTTAACACTCACATATTTCTCTTCAGCAATGGGAGTCACAAATTTGTTCTTTTTCTTTGACCACCTCACTTCTTTAAAAAAATCGACCAAATTCTCCTCATTCCCAGACTGCCAATACAAGCAAATTAAATTCAACTTACACTTAAACTATATTCCAATAAGGTCTCATTGATGTTCATCTTGCATATCGAGCTTAATTGACTTACCCTCATCTCCATTAGGCGTACAAAGGACCTTCGTCCAGCCGTGTGATTGTTTTCTTGCTTCTCTCTATTACCTTTATTCCGTTCAGACATTCGCTGCACTCACACGAATTATGATATACATGAAAGCAATCACACGTGTCAAGCTTAACATGTATCAAACAGTGCGTAAAAAATATTCTTCACAAAGCAACGTTAATTCAATGTTTGACTTCCAACTTACCTTATACTCCTCGCTTGCATATCGAGCGCATAACTTCACCCAGATGGTTGGTGTCACCAACGGTGGCACATTCGCAAGTGCTTGTTCATTACTCTCATATTTCTTGTAGGTTCTATGTAAATCATAACGAATATGATTAAACCACTTCCGAAGTGTCTTCGTAACCGTATCACGGTGATTCTTCTTGGTCCAATCGAGGATGAAGTCAGCCTAGGGACAAACACCAAACATATTAATTATAATTAGTGCTTGAACTTAATATTAATTACGTTGGGATTTCCTCATACTCTATTTGAAAATGTATGAAATTTCAAATCAAGCTAACCTGAACGCGTGTTACCAATTCTTCCTTCTCATTAGCTGGAACGGCATGCCAGCTAGCATGACTCAAGTCCATATGGTGCTTGACCAACCATGTAACCCTTGTAGTAAAATGAGTAGCATTTTCACAACAAGGTGCAGTCTCACCATCCTTAATTCTCAAGGGTATCTTTCCATGCTTTCGTAACTTCTCAAACTCTGTGCTTTTTGCTGCTCCTCGGCCACGCTTCTGGCTTGGTGGTACTAATGTTGTCAATTGACATGTTAGCATCATATATCTCGTGTAACAATCATATTAAGCGACCACTAACATACTATGTAAAACAACACCTCAGAAAAATAGAAATATACCATCCGGGTTTGCACTCTGTGAATCAACTGCTGGCATGTCATTGGGTTCTGTGCTTGGGACGCAATCAGGTGGCTCAGTTGAGTCATCTGAGCTTGAGAATGCATCATCTTGGGCAGTAAGGGCAGGAATGGGTACTGTATCCTGAACTTCTTCTCTTCTTTGAGATCTACCTCGCCCTCGACCACCCCTCACTCCACGTGATCGACCTCTACCTCTTCCAGTGACCGGCATATCCAAGGCAAAGGCAACCAATAGAGTATCCCTGCAATCACACTAAGTATATACAACCATACCAATAAACAAGTGTCAAATTATGGGCATAAAGGGGGGTGGGGATTCTTCAATTGTTATTTGAACTTAATATACGAATAAACTTTGTCAAATTCTTTGAAAAATAACAAACTAATATATTGTCAAGCACAACACACAAAATTGATACTAAAGGCATAAAAGTCTTCTATTCAATAGAAATACATAAAGGGTGCAACACATCCATTCAATGGAATAACTGCTATTCTTGAAGTATCACTTGAAGAATCAAGGGCATTCAAACATCAATACAATAAGATATTGCCACGCTGCAATCAACCTGGTAATAACTCCTGCATTAGATAAGAAACGATGGAAAAGACAAGAGCATTATTAGTGGCGAAATGATATCAGATTGAAGTAAACACAATGGGTTATGTGGAATCACGAGGTTATTACCAGCACACAATTCGCTAGTTCATCTCATCCTCCGTTGAGATACTATCTTCTTCTATGCTACCCTCTAGTTCGGCGCTGTGATCTGAATTGTCTTCGCTGGTTTCGTCATTGATAAAACCTTGCTCAAAGTGGTCCCAATTAGACCTTTGCATTACCAATGTGTCAACATCAACCTGCTTCGGTTCAACATTCGGCCTGTGCATGTCTATTTGCAATGGGATGTCATCAGCATGGACACTCACGTAAGCATCACCAGAATTATCCTCTTGGTATGCATCAACGTCACTAGAATCAGATTCGTCATCTTCAATAAGGGATGATCGTGGAAGGTCATAGACATTTCTGTGTATGACCTTTTGGACTACATACCATTCCCCACGGATGCTGCGATTTTTTAGGTAAAATACCTGTGATGCTTGGGACGCCAAAACAAATGGATCATCCTTATAAGCTGTCCGCGACATATTCACACTAGTAAGATGTGGTTCCATACGTATCCCTCGTTTGGAATCAGAGATGTCAAACCATTCACATTTGAATAAGTAAACACGACGCCAACCCATGTAACGGAATTCCAATATGTCTATTAGTCTACCAAAGAACTCAAGTTTTTCAGATCCTGGTTGTTCACTAATGACCATGACACCGGAGTTTTGGGTGCGACGATGTTCTTCCCGTTTTTTTGTGTGAAATCTTATACCGTTGGTTATGCAACCAGAATAGGACGCACCCCAAGGGTCAGGACCACATGCTAAGGCATATAGATCATCCGAAACTTCTTCGGGATTATCAGCACGCCTAGCTTGAATCTATCACAAGTTCAAATAAGGAATTAAATAAAGTATAAACAATACATGTTTTCGCATTAAACAAACATATGTGGCCAAAGAAAATAAGGCTGAACTTCCAAACGAGTTTGCATACTTGTGACTTGAACCAGTCTGGAAATTTTGCAGCATGCATACTATCGGCATTATTGGGATACTCTTCACTCACTTGCATGTAGTGCTCACTAGACAAAAGCCCATCCAACGGTTAATAAGTATATGTAGGATATGCAACATAAATTCGTATATTGAGAATGGAAAGAGTCTAAGTTGGTAACTAGTTTGGTTACTTACTTTAGGTATTCTCCAATCTCTGTGCAGTTATTAAGAACATACCATCTAGCTTTTATAAAAGCATCATCGTCTAATTGGTGACGTGATGCAAAACCCATTGGTCGCACCTTCGCGGAAAAAACAGATAGTCCCTCTCGTACACCCTCTTCTCCTTCGTCGACGTTACGTTCAGGAGGATTGAATCTAGTTTCAACATCATGGAGGTACATGGAACAAAAATTCAAGCATTCAACATGGATATAGGCCTCAGCTATTGAACCTTCTGGGTAGGCCTTATTCTTAACATATCTCTTGAATTTTCCGAGATATCTCTCGAAAGGATACATCCACCTATATTGAACTGGCCCTGCAAGCAGAGCCTCACGTGGCAAGTGATAGGCTAAGTGCACCATTATGTCGAAAAAGGTAGGCGGAAAAATCATCTCAAGCTTGCAAAGAATAACGACGATATCAGTCTGAAGCCGCTCTAAGACTTCCTTCTTACATGTTCTAGCACACAATTCTTTGAACAAAGTGCTTAGCTCAGTTAGTGCCAACCGTACATCTTGGCGTAAGTATCCAGAAATTGCAACAGGAAGTAATCTTTGCATGAAAATATGGCAATCATGACTTTTCATCCCCGAGATTTTGCAGTCACTTACACTAACACATCTGGCAATGTTTGAAGCGAAGCCATCCGGGAATTTCACACCATGCAACCAATTACAAAAACCAGTCCGCTCAGCTCCATACAACGTATAACATGCTTGTGGCATACTAATGCGTTGTCCATCCTGAATAAGGTGTAACTCCTCTCTTATATTGAGAGTGGAAAGGTCACGACGTGCATTAGGATGATCTTTAGTTTTGCCAGAGATATTCATCAAAGTTCCTAAGATGTTGTCACATATGTTCTTCTCAATGTGCATTACATCTAGATTATGTCTAATCTTTATAGTTGACCAATATGGCAATTGAAAGAAGATACTTTTCTTGGTCCAATTGAACTCCTCTGTGGTACGCTTTCTTTTCTTTATGGATTTGCCAAAATTTGCATCAGGAATATTTTGGAGTTGAATGAGTACATCTTCTCCTGAATAAATTGTAGGTGGGTCACGATGCTCTGCACTGCCATTAAAAATAGTCTTTTTCTTTCTCCAGATGTGGCCCGGTGGCAAGAATCGGCGATGACCCATGTAACAATGCTTTCGGCTATATGTCAACCACATCGAATCTGTTTCTTCCTTGCACGATGGACATGCCATCTTCCCCTTAGTACTCCACCCGGAGAGGTTTCCATAAGCAGGAAAGTCGTTGATTGTCCATAGCAATGCTGCATGCAATCTGAAAGTCTCTTTGGCCTTTGCATCATATGTATCAACACCATTATCCCATAGATCAATCAATTCATCTATCAAAGGTTGAAGATAAACATCGATTTCATTTCCTGGTGATCTTGGTCCAGGAATCAAGAGTGAAGTGATAAAAAATGGATCCTTCATGCACAACCACGGAGGTAAGTTGTAAGGGACAAGAATCACTGGCCATACGCTATAAGGCTTAGCCAAATTATTAAATGGGTTGAAACCATCGCTAGCTAAACCAAGCCTGACATTTCTTGGATCTTCTGCGAACCAAGCATGCTTTTGATCAAATGTCGTCCACACCTCAGAGTCAGCAGGATGACTTAGAATATCTTGCTGCATGACACGCTGATCCTTGTGCCACCTCATATCAACTGATGTTTTTTGTGACATAAACAATCTCTGCAATCTTGGCTTCAACGGAAAATGTCTTAAAACCTTTTGAGGAATTCGCCTCTTCTTAGTGTTGCTGAATTTCCACCTTGAAAGTTTACATTTCGGGCATTCATCTTTATCCACATTTTCCCTCCAATAAAGAATGCAGTCATTCGGACAAACATGTATCTTGGTGTAAGTAAAGCCCAGCCCTTTTTCCAAGTTACGTGATTCTTGATATGAGTTTGGCAAAAGGGCATTGGGAAAGCTGACTTCAACAAGTGTAAAAGCATGTCGAAAGACTTTACACTCCAACCACCAAGTGTTTTAATGTGCAGCAACTTGACAGTGAATGATAGTTTAGAATACTTTGTACAACCTTCATAAAGAGGACGCCGGGAATCAGCCAACAGCTGGTCAAAAGTCCGAGATGAAAAGGTATCGACCGATGTGGAACCCGCAGCATGGAATGAATCGCTTATGGGAACATCAGGAAATCCGGCAGCCCGAATATCTCGTAACATAACATCAACATCATCAATGAATTCATCCTCTTCATCAGGATCATGCACATTATCATCATCACTTATGATTAAATCTTCTTCTTCACCATGAAAAATCCACGTCGTGTAATTCTTGTCAATACCTTTAATAAACAAGTGTCTCTCTACCTGGGTTATTGGTAGGAAGTAATTATTTGAACATCTGACACATGGGCAACGAATTTCCTCACTTGTAGCATAAGTTTGGGCCAAGGTAAGGAACTCCTTCACTCCTTTAGCATATTCCCTAGATCCAAATCTATCAGTGATTTGCATCCAACTCTTGTCCATCTAGAAATAAGTAGAGGTGCAAGAGTTGTTTAATAAGGAATAAATGCAGCACGGTTTTTTGTGACTGTTGGATTCTGATCAGAGTAAACTTCATTTCAAAAAAATCCAACATGGCAAGTAGTATTGTTGAAACATATTACTGAGAAAGGGAAATAAAATATTAATCTGAATATATAGTAAGTTGGTCCATGTGCATACATAAAATATTAGATAAATGGGTTTTCCATGCATGAATATATAGTCAAGATTCAATTACTTTATCTAGTGCCAGCAGTCACTTTTTACAAGATGATTTTGAGAAGACTAAATTAAACAGCATATGATTTTCAGAAAGGATGCCCAAATGATTTACAAAGTCCAATTTAGAAGAAGATTATATAAATTCAAAGCAGAAAATTATGTTTAATTGATAATAATAAAACCATATTCACACCAGAAATTACACTTTTTGTGACCAAAAGTGTGTATTAAAGGAGAACAAAATCAACTGTATAATCAGGGATATAAGAAATGGAAGATGGTTGAAGAGACTAAAGACTTCCACAAGCAGAAAAGAACAAAAGGATCTGAACTTCATGGCAAAAATAATATCTAGATAAAAGGCTTAAAAGCTAAACTCATTTTTATTTAGTAGTTGAATAAGTATAAGCTGATACCCATTCAAAATATTATTATTATTATTAGTCCATATTATTCCTGACTGCACATAGAACAAATTCAGTAGAATTAGGTGAATTTGCCTGGCTAGTGTCCCCATGGAATTATTCCAATATCTAGTTTACCATACTTTTCTTGATAAAAGAAATAAAAAGACCTCCGGCTCAGTCCACCACTTCTCTTTTTCATATACAATATTGGATAATTCAACTGATCAAATCAATCTCAAAGTGGTGAGAAACTTGGGTAGTGTGGTAAACAATAGGACAAGCACCCACATGATGACATGCATATACGCGGGTAGATCGATGGGCGTGACAAATGCATGTGCAGCTTAATCGTATGATACAATATATGACGATCCAACAATGGCATATATAAATTTGGGTATCTCATGACCATATATTTTTCTGTCCATAAATACATAAAAATCTAAAAACAGAACATATATGTGGTAGAAAGGTTCCAGAATTAATTAGAAGAACGTAGACATGATGATCCTTTCAAATTTTTATCCTATTGGAAGTTAGTGACTTGTAATTTCAGAAAAAGAAACAAAGATCATGTGGGACAAGATAGGATTGAGATTAGTGTACTCTTGCCTACAACTTTAGGGTTTTATCAGTCAAAAGCAGATTTCTAGGGGATATTAGCTAGGCTTATGTACTTCAATTCAAATCATAGTCTCTAATGTCAACTATTATTAATGTCTAATTAATTTATTACTTCAATAAAATCATAGGCTGCATTACTGACTCACCGAATACATTCAAATCTGAAAACAGAACATATATGTGGTAGAAAGGCTCCAAAATTAATTATAAGGCCATAGACATGATGATCCGATCGAACTTTGATCCTCTTGGAAGTTAGTGACTCCTCATTTCAGTAAAAGAAACAAAGATCATGTGGGACAAGATAGGATTGAGATTAGAGTACCCTTGCCTATAACTTTAGGGTTTTATAAGTCAAAAGCAGATTTCTAGCTATGGGATATTAATAGATAGCTAGGTTGTATTTACTTCAATATATATATAAAATCATAGTTTCTAATGTCAACTATTAATGTCTAATTAATATATTTTTCCTTTATAGCTATAAATTTGGTTTGTTGGTATTTCTTTATGAGGAGGCAATTTGTAATCTATAAAGATGTTTGGTTCTGGCCAATTTATTTTCTGTATTAAATGCTTAAATTCTAGCGTTAGATGAGATTATCCTGTAAGTTTTTATTTTTTTTGTTCACATCTTCCTTTGTACCTCAATAGAAAATAATAGAATATAGTCGTCGTGTTTGTATATCTATATTTGAAGTAGCATGCCTCCAGTTTCCGAACTCTACAAGTTATATTATTAACTATTAATCTGGACTATATTCATGCTACTTTGAATTTAAGTTTTTATTATCATTAATTATATTAATTGATGACACATATTTTTGTATATGCACGTTAGATGCACACTCTATCTCTCCCTCCCTCTCTCTCTCTCTCATTAATAGTTTACAATCGTTTCAAACAATGCTATTGAACTTCTACAGACTTCCACAAAGATCAAATAGTTCTTTTTCTAAACACATTTAACAAGATTCAATCCTATCAGAATGGAAGTGTAAAATCCTAGCTTACTTGACATGATTATTATAAAATGTTGGTAGACTCTGTTTGAATATCTTCACTTCCAGTTCCTTTTTCTAGTTTTAATATTGACTTTAAGTTTGTCTCAACTATGGAGGTCTGGTGGAGTAATTTATTTATTTATTTTATAAGTAAAAATCAGTAATATATTTATTATTTATTAGATAAGCCATCATTTTTTGTTTTGTTTTGGATAGGCTTCTGGGAAGTTCCACTTAGCTCTCCAATTCATGATTTATACACCATGGAGAAGTTCATTTTTTTTAGCTTTTGAAGCCCCATCTTCTTTTAAAATTGGATTGCAAAACTTACACATGCAGTCTTTATGGTATCTATTTTGATGGATATAAGGCATGATACATGGTAGTTGCAATTATTGCCCCATGGTAATCAACTATCACCTAGCAAAAATAAATCAAGTTTCTAGTTCCAATTTTCTGTGTCTAGCTTTCCATCACTTCACAAGAGAGAAAATTAAGTTTTGTCCTGTAACTATCCAAGGAAAGCTCAAGTCACATATGAATTTATAATTCAAAAGAACTAATCAATGTGAGCATTGGAGTCCCTTAAAATGATTATAAACTACAAAACTTATCACTCAGCAACAATGTGGATCCCATTTACCACTCCTTCTTTTCATTATAAACCGCAAGTATTTTTTTTTTCAAACTTTTACCTCCCCGAAATGGCAGCAACAATTACAGAGTTTTTGTATATGCATTTACATGTGTATTTGTAGGAATGAAGCACCATAGTTGCAGGAAAATCGTGCTTAAGCAGAACCAGTAGCCAAAAATTTCATCTTTTTCCATTTTTTTCCCCTTTTATAAGCAACCTATACAATCCATAAGTGTAAATCACGAGAGGTACATTTTAAAATCAAAGACCACAATGTAAAACAACTAAACTAGATACATCTATCAACCCCAAAATTACAAGCGATACGACCGATTGTTTTCGTTCAGAAACGAATCAGTTACAGAGAGAGACACAGAGAGATAGAGAGCGAGAGAGAGCGAGAGAGAGTGATGGAGCATAAAAGAAACTCACCGGCGAGAAGACGGCGACGAGACGACGGCGCGATGACGGTGGCGAGACGACGGCGAGAAGACTGCGCCGCTACCGAGAACCAAAACCCCCGTGTAGACAAACAGAGAGAGAGAGAGAGAGAGAGAGAGAGAGAGAGAGAGAGAGAGAGAGAGAGAGAGAAAGAGAGGGAAAATGTTTGAATCGTGGGAAAATTATGGGCGCGAGGGGTAAAGTGTAGAAACTCTATTAAGGCGACTTTTAAGTCGCCTTAATAATACAAAAAGTCGCCTTAACAAATTGATAATAACGGCGGACACTTGTTATGACAATATTGCTTTACAGGAATGGGTTTTTTCCGGCAATATTATTTCCGGCGAACAAAAATAGCCGGAAATAAGTGTTTTTTGCGGCTACTTTTATTATTGACACTAAAATTTTACCAAAGTTTAAAAATGGGCTTTTTGCGACCATAATTCTATCGCCGGAAATAAAAATAGCCGCAAATAGTCATTTTTCTTGTAGTGAGGCATGAGTAATGCTCTCTGATGTCTACTCTTATAGGCGCTTCTATCATACTCGCACTAGTATTTCTTGGGTCACCATGTAATCTGAAATCTCTATTTTCAAAAGAAGCTTAATACGACATCCAATGAATCCCAATGATTAATAGCTTCATACAATAACTGTGCTAACCTCAACAGACTCACATGCTTTAACTTTCAAACCTTCATTGTATGCTACACCTTGGTAACATATTAGCCGCTTCTCAAGTTAAACATCAATAAACATAACTTTCACGACCAAATGATAAATCTCCAACGGCAAGTATAGTCTCAGGATTTCAAGTCACCACTAATTCTTCAAGATCAGCACAAAGTTTGAACCCCCAACTATATCACAAAATATCACACTCTTGTTGTGTACTCTTATAATTTGCCAAAATGCATAAAATTATGTCCTCATAAATTAACACCATCGAGTACAAGCTAGCTCAACACTTACTAACAACAAAACTCTTACCATATTTTTGGTAGAAAATGCTCTCTACCAAAACCATGAATTATTACACATATTTCTCACTTGGCTCTTGCTGCATTAATCAAAATTAATATTCCGCAAAATACATCTATGATCATTAATAGACAACCATGACCAATCAACCTCAGCATCCCAAATTGAAAACAAGCAACATCATCTCAAAAATACACCCGTCTCATCTAAGATAAAGAACATACCCTAAAAGACTCAAACCCATCCTGACCAACCAATAAAATTGCCTATAAACTTCTACCCGACAATATATACTTAAAAGCTCACCACCTCAATTCCAAATATCATCTAATCTCATGGTGACTAAACTCAATACCAACCACCATTGAATTCACCAAAACATTACTGAAACATTCTTGGTAACTCGCCCACCTGCTTCTACTCCCATAAGCTCTAGTATTATCACAACTATTTCCTTCAATAGCACATCACAATTAAACCTCAAGGTAGGCCATGCTGCTCAAATCTCCAATCCACCAAAAACTATTGCACAACACTCCTATATCCTAATGCTTTATTACCTCATAAATCTGGTTATGTTATCCACCATTGATGCCTAAGCTTCAACTTCCAAGCCTTTATCATACACCACACATTGGTGACTGAACAATTTCTCTTTAAGTTAAATAACAATGTCCATAAATCTCCCAACTGGACGTTCAATCTCCAAATGAAAGTATAGCCTCAAAAAGTTAAATTCTTCTGTGACCTCAAGTCATAACTAATTCCGGAAGATGATCATAACCATTACTGCCAACCATCACTTCATTAAGTATCCTGCTTCAACTGTACACTTCGATCAACTTACCAAAACCTAATGCTAAGATCTCTTGAATTTAATACTATTGTATCGAATCCACTTCAACACCTACCAAAACCACTTCTTCCAAGCCAAAAATAAAAACGAAACAAGGACCTATACTCTCTGAAATCTATACACACTCAAAACTATTACGCGTCGATCTCATACATCCTTAGCCAAAACCAATACTCCTCCAAATATACAGGCGATCCCTTACTACCATTTCCATCATCTGGACCCATATCCTCAAAATTAACAAGAATCATTTCCTAAATCTATACCATCTATTATCCTTAAATTTGATATGGATCAAATCCTAAAACCTGCCACTATAACCTCGAGCTAATAACAATCATTTTTCGAACTAGATCAATATCTTCAATCCATAGGGAAATACACGAACTAGATCAATACCTTCAATCCTCAAAGAAATACTCTCCTTGAAAATTCCTATATCAATAAATCAACTCTGATCAACCCCATTTTAATGGTCACAGATTAATCAATCTCTAGAACAGATCAAGCTAGCATCCCAAGCTACAGAACTAAAAACTCAGATTTATATAAATGAGTAGTCTTGAAGTCTACAAATCTAAAACCTTAAACTATATAAGAATCACTTTTCGAAATCTACAAGATCAATGACCTTAGATCTAGAAACAATCGCCGTTTAAAGCTTGTAGATTCCAAAGCCCAAATGTTATCAAATTGCTTATTAGAGTCGGCAAGATATAAAACTTCTAATTTAATTAATCCCTCAAATACTTGTTGAACCTACCACCTTAAATCCCATAAACTTGTTTCATAAAATCTATAAGGCCTCAAACCTCAGACTGAATTCTTATAAATCTATCCTTGAAGTTCGTTGAACTTACAACCTCTGACTGTATAAACTCATCTCATAAATTCTATGAAATCTAGGACCTCAATTATCCTAAGTGATTTAAAGCTATTCCCCTCCTCAATTGTGACTTTACTTCCTATTCCAAAGAGATCGCCTAAACCATGTTGTTCCCTTCAAGCCTCGACATTATAAAATCAAACCAAATCGCTAAGAGTTTAGGCCTACTACAATAAATGTTCATGCCTATCAATGACATTCTCTATCGTACCATCTTCCTTCCATAATGTAACCCTTAACCCTACCTTTCGACTCAAAACAAAACAAAACAAAATAAAATAATTTCAAATTAAAGCTTTAAAATTTTTTGGTACTGCACCTACAAGATATGTGATTTTACCCAGAGCTAAACCGTTCTGATACCACCTATGGCGCCCCCAACTCCCAAGTGTGAAAAAGGCAGAATTGTGACACCCAGATGATGACAACATGGGTCATACACTCCAAACACTAGTGCTAAGTGTGTGTATATGCAAAAAGTGTACAATAATAATTGCAGTGGATAAATAAAAAAAATAACAAACTAAGTACTAGAATTTTAAAAACAGAACCACGACAGCAAAAGATCCTTCAAAAAGGTTATACAATTATCAAACAAAATAAAGTAAAAATCAAACTAAATAACCAAAAGTGGGAATCAAATCATGAGACACAAACAACGACAACATGTCACTCCTCCGGCGGAGCCGATCCCTCAAGCTCAACGTCATCCTCTACTTCAAAATCTATGATTCCATAAAATGAAACCGTAGGGTAGGAATACCACGATGAGATTATGAATCTCAGTAAGCAATCCACCAAACAACCCAAGAGATAAAAACATATTAATGCAACCAACATATATGTGTGCACATGATGAAACATGCATGAGACCAAAACCATAATTTTTCTGAAAATGACCATTTTTTCAATGGATGCCAAAAATTCCATTTGGCCCAAAACAAGTCCACTAAATAACAACCTTCATTTTTCAAAAAATGGCCCAATTATAAATCCACCACTTTCCAAGAAAATGGCCCACAAATATCCATTTAATTATGAATGTACCACGACCTCCCCTAGGGACCATCCGCACATCCTAGCTCCCTCTGTCACGTCATAGATAATGACTGTGCGTGTGACTTCACAACGAGCTTTGCCCAGCGCGTTTGTGACCATACATCCTCTAGCCCCTGCCAGCGGAGGGGCTACGGAGTCGACATGAAAGCATTATCATCTCGTTTGATCCCGCTACTGTCCAATGACAACCCAGGGATCACTCAGTTTTATCCACTCCTAAGTGACTAGAGGATCTCCACCGAGATAATTCCCTATCTTGGCTTGGGGTCGTGATACGGAATGAAAATATGGAAGATCAAGGGTGATGCTAAAAGAGGTGGAGCAGTGTTTTCAAGTGTTGGCCATGGATTTCAAAACTAAAAAAATGAAGGGGAGGCTACAAGGGCTGCTAGCTAGCCATGGAGGGTTGAGAGAGGCGCAATGAAGTTGGTGGTGGTTCCTAAATGCCTTAGGTGGCAGAATCAGGCTGTGGTGTGCAATCTGTGTGAGAGAGAAAGAGAATGACTCTGTGAGGGGCAGATTGGGAAAGGTGGTGGTTGGGTTAGGTGGCTTGGGGATAACCGGTGAAGGGGTGAGTGGTTGGTGGCCTAGGGTTGCACCACGGTGGCATTGGGGTGGAAGAAAACGTGGCCTTGGTGTGAGCGGGGGGAGAAGGTGGCTGCAAGGTGGAGGTTGAGCTTAATGGTGGAGTTTCACTAGGTGGTGGTGCTGAGGTGGGCAGAGACAACTAGTGGTGCACGACAGTGTTGGGCTAGGGTGAGCTGGACACACGAAGGGGAAAGAGAGAGGGAGGTCGCATGGGCTGAAAAGGGAGGGAAGAGCGAGAGAGAAAAAAAAAAAAAAAAAGAGGAATAAAGGAAAAAGAAAGAAGGAAATGAAATTAGATCCAGACCCTTCATCTAGGGGTCTTAAAACTAATCCAATGGAGATAATTAAAACAATTTTTTAACTTAAAAACATAGCAACTAAGTAAAATAAAATAGTAAAATCCAACATTAAAAATAATTTGAAATTAAGAGCCAATAAATAATAGATAGTAATTGATAACAAGAAAAAGCACACCAAAATAAATTACATAACTTAAACAGTAAAAACAATAAAATACTATAATAATAATAATAATAATTAATTTAAAATAAAGGAATCAAAAAAATAATTAGTAAGATAATTAATCAAAAACACAAGAAAATGAAAGATGTCACATATGTCAAAACACATCAGCATGTCACATATGTGTTTTGACATATGTCACATATGTCAAAACACATCTGCATGTAGACCTTTGTGAGTAAGATTTCCGTGCAGACTTTTGACTTCTTGGTATGAAAACATGTAAGACTTGGATATAAAAGTAGCTTGAATAAAAAATAATGTTTTTGGTGAGGTGAATACAAAAATTAAGTAGTTGGATGCATGGTCAAGCACTTAATTGAGGGATGAAAAATGACACATTAATTCATTAACAGGAATAGACTAAAAATCGAATTCACTCGTATCCAAGAATTCCAACAAAAAGAGTTGAGATAATGTCAAGAAAAATATCTCAAATGTCAAGATATTGTAAGCTTGAGAGTTTTTTTTTTTTTTCTTTTATTTATATGTACTTTTATTTTTCAGTAATTTGGAATTTCTACCTAATAATTTTTATTTCTAAACCATTTTACAGGGATTCTTTATTTAATATTTTTAATACGATTAAGCCATGAATCGACACGGTAGCAAGAACAGATTTTTAGATACACAAGCCATTTGTATATAACTTTGTCGTTCACAGGAAAGGCTAATTTGGCTTGCATTAATCTAAATATTTAAGACTGCAGACCAAACAAACTTCTAACTTATTATGGTAATGACAATGTTCATTTTTATAGATAGTTATAAGAGTTTTTTTACGGACCAAACTTGCATTAAGGATGTTTTAATGTACGTTTGGCAACTTAAGCATTCTCAAAATTGAGAAAAAAAAAAAGAAGAAAAAAGTACCTAGCTTCAAATATTTTCAGATACTTCATTCACAAATATCTCTCAAATGTAATATTTTTTAATTTCAAAATTTTAAACTTTTTACTTAATCATTACAACTTTTTTAAACTCTCAAACAAAAATAAAAAATAATAAAATTTTTTAAATTTCAAAACAAAAATAATATTCAAACAATTTTTTAACTTTATAATATTTTTATTCAATCTTTTCCCACTCATAAATATAATATTATAATATTTTACAATTTCTCAAAACCCAATAAAACATTTTAACTCAAATTATTTCACCACTATTCATAAATATATTAACATATTATAAGTATCTAAATGGAGGCGTAGAACAAAAGAATATTGAATGGTAATTAAGGATTTGATCATTGTTCATTCCAAGAATGTTAAACAATTCCAACTTTTCTTAACCATATCCGGACATGGTATATGAATTTTATTATCGGGTGAGTCAGATGGGGTTAGTAGATGAGGCATTTACATTCACTGCACGGGGGTAACTATTACTCTCTCAACTGACAAAATCGTTGAGATTCTTCACATCTCTTCTGAGCTTGGTGCATATCCTGCCTTGCTGCTAGTTTAGCAAAACGATGGTACTGAGGACCTCGTGGAGCAAATTGTTCCAGAGGACAAGATTTTTGACGAGGAGGCATGTCGGTTAATAGTTGAAGATATAGCTCTTCCGTATCATGGCAGCGAGGCCATCAGGCAAGTTGACTACACAGCTTTCTTTCGAATGTTGGTGCTGGTTGTCACAAATAACATTGACCCGAGGAAGCATAAGATGGACTTCGACATCGATCGGGCTATATTTCCTATCTCGAATCCGAGCCGAGTCCCTGTACTCAACTGAAAGTAGTCTGCCATATGCCCCGATGATCTCTAGACTACTTCTTTCAGTGGGAGGGGAGGTGACTGTTGAAATCAACCCAAGTGTGAGTGTGAAATGAGTTTGGGTTTGCAGCCACCAACTCATGCTCACCCACCACCACCCACCACCACCTACCATTGTTAGGCACCCACCCTCTTCAAATTCTCAGAAGATGTATGCCATCGTAGAGGTTTGCTCTCCTATAAATAGGAGAGCTTAAGTGTGCAGAAAAATTTATCCTCACTGCGATGAGAGATCAAGGGCAGTGGGAGAAGAGAAAGAAAGAGGGACGTGAGGGAGAGATGAGAATTTGTAGATTTTTGTAAATCTTGTACAAATTCTATAAAAGAGGCTCCAGTGGACGTAGGCAATTTGCTGAACCACTTTAAAATTGTTTTGTGTGATTTTCGGACAAGCTAGAGGCACAACAAATGGTATCAGAGCTCTGGTTCGAGCTGTCCAAAAATTCAAGTTACTCAAAATCAATTTTTGATAACTCCAGGGTGTTCTTCACATTGAGACGAATCCGTTGCCGCAAACGGAATCAAAAATGAAGGTCGAAGGAGCCCACACGCGCCCCTAGAAGGTCAGCGCGTGCATTTGCTGTAATGCACGTGCCCCCATGCGCACTGGAGGTTGAAGACTAGTGATCCACACGCTCCCACGCGCCCTCACGCGCTCCAGAGGAAGAAGATGCATGACGGACAAGCGCCCACGGGCCTCCACGCGCCCTACAGAGGTTCAGCGCGTGAACGACACGCGCCTCACGCGCTCTCCACGCGCACACAGCTACTGAAGCGCGTGATGTCCACGCGCCAACGCGCCCCCAGACTCCCTACCCCGAGCGCGTGCATCCCACGTGCCGGATAGATTTGAACCGTTCATTTTTCAGATCTTTTTTGGGCTAGATCTAAGCCATTCGGAGTCCGATTTCAACGATCAAATAGTACTTTCCAACTATTTGGATCATTCCGGACTCATCCGAACGGTTAGAATGTTGAGATTCGCCATCGGTACATTCAATCTGAACCGTCCACGTGTTGCAGATCATTTTGGGTTAGATCCACGCCAGTTGGAGTTCCATTACGATGATCAAATAGTGCTGACAAACTATTTGGATCATTCCGGACTCATCGGTATGGTGGGAATGTTGAGATTCACCATCGGTATTTTCAATATGAACCATTCATAGTTGCAGATCAGTTGTGGGCTTGATCGTAGCTAGTCAGAGTCATGATGAACTCATTTGTTTTGGGCTTGATCGCAGCCGGTTGGAGTCATGATGGACTCATGTGTTTAGGGCTTGATCACAGCCAGTTGGAGTCGTGCCAGACTCATTCGTTTTGGGGCTTAATGTCAACCAGCTGGAGTCCAATGTTGCCAGACTCAGTTCGTTTGGGCTTGATTTAAGCCAGTCGGGATCGTGAAGTTTAAGGAGCAAACTTCTGATCATTGGACGATGCTGATTAACTTGTTATATCAGCAGATTTTAGCAGTAAGACAACTCATGAAGCATAATGTTATTAAGAGGAGAACCGTATCGGACCTCATTGTGGCTTTCTTTGAAAAGCCTGTTGGAAATAACAAAATGTTGATGAAGAAATTGTTCAACTTCAGAAAAGACAGAAGGTACTATTGTTGCCCAATAGCATTTGACGTTGTGGTCAAAAGGTTGGGAGGTCATGAGAATGGCTATGAGTAATTCTGCAAAGAAGTCGAAGTTGAAGTTTCTCAATGTAAGAGATCTTATCCTAGATGAGGAGGTGCGCAGAAGAGATTCTGGCAAGATCTCGAGTTGTTGGTCCTAAATGTTGATAGTAAGGACAGAGGCAAGTCAAGATCTGGACAACAGATGACTCGCTAGAAATTGTGGCAAGACAGGCCACAAGAGACTGCTAAAATCAGGAGAAAGTTATGAATGATGTTGTGAATATGGTGACTGAAGAAATACATTTCTTGCAGTGCACAATGCTGTTAAAGACAGCTTGAAGACAACAGTCATTCAGTAGTATTTTCTCAAAAAGATATGGAAGGTCACGAATGATTCATTGCTCTTGGCTTGTGGTAATAGTCGTGTGAATTAGATAAGGACATCACCCTAGTCCACGACATGAAGCAAAGGTGTGAGGGATGAGAACAAAACGTCAGATGTTCCATGGATATCTACACCTAAAATTGATGATCACATGGCTGCCAAGACGATTAGACTTCCATGGTGGTTACTACCTTAAACTATATCCTGCTTAATGAAGGTAGTGAACTACGGTATGAAGAAAAATCTTGCAAGAAGGAAGATTATGCAAGTCGGAGACTGCACACAAGATGGGCATATGCGACTGAAGACAGCAGAGGATGATGAGTCAGTCAAGTCAGAGATGGAGACCTCAGCAACAGGTTCTCTGATATGTGTCAAGGTCCGTGCAAGACCATTGATTCCTAGTGTAGTAGGAGATGTGTTGCCCTGTATGTATGTGTTGATTAAGGGCACTGTACGTGATGAACTAAAGTTCTGCATCACTTTAGTTAGTCTTCTAAGATGAAGACATGAGCTGTAAAATTGTATAGATGATAAGGGATCATGCTAGAGATAGAGGCTAGCATGTTGAGAATCAGTCTCCAAGTTGGAGATTGGTGTGATTGTAGGATTATGGAGCCTGGTTTGAAAGCTGTAAAGGCACCAGGTAGATTGTTCGCTCAGTTGTGGCTCGAGTGAAACTCAGTTTGCTCAAGGTGTACATGAGTGCGGACTCATGGACTCGAGTGAAAGAAGAATCCTAGAGAGTTGAGATTGTGCAGTGAAGCACTTGTAAATCTCCTCTGAAGAAAATCCCTTGCAAGCTCCATGGATGTAGACGATGCTAATGCATTTGAAGATGCATTTGGAGAAGCATTTGGACATCCATTTAAAGACGTACCTGCAGATGCATTGGAGCGTATTCAATAGCAGAAGTCTCTCATGTCAAAGAAAGAGGTACATTCATTTGAAAAATGAATCAGTTTGTAAGCATCCTGATATGGCACACTTGAGTGGAGGGGGTGATTGTTGAAATCAACCCAAGTGTGAGTGTGAAATGAGTTTGGGTTTGCATCCACCAACTTATGCTCACCCACCACCACCCACCACCACCTACCATTGTTAGGCACCCACCCTCTTCAAATTCTCAGAAGATGTATGCCATCGTAGAGGTTTGCTCTCCTATAAATAGGAGAGCTTAAGTGTGCAAAAACATTTATCCTCGCTGCGGTGAGAGATCAAGGGCAGTGGGAGAAGAGAAAGAAAGAGGGACGTAAGGGAGAGATGAGAATTTGTAGATTTTTGTAAATCTTGTACAAATTCTATAAAAAATGCTCCAGTGGACGTAGGCAATTTGTTGAACCACTTTAAAATTGTTTTGTGTTATTTTCGAACAGGCTAGAGGCACAACAGTGACTCCAGCTAAGCAACTGCATTCACCAATCAGCCCGCTAAATATCGTCACCACGGGCCAAAGCACGGGCCGCCTTCTTAGACCATAACTTGGTGAGGGTGTGAGTACTCCAGCCTCGGGGAGACCTACTACATCGACCATAGTAGCTGCAGGTAGAGATAACATCCCTAAGATTTTCCACCGAGACATTTATTGATATTGTGCACTCAGAGATGCGTGCGGCATGAATTGCAGATATTGTGCTTGGTGAGTTGCGAATCAACCTAGTCAGTAATATGGGGAGGAGCATGATGCCTCTCATGGGCCGACCGTCCTAGCTAGATGGATGGTCGTTGGTTCAGGGGATTGTTAAGAATCTGGCCTTGTGAATTAACTAGACAACCTTTTTTTTTTGTTACTTATTATATATTTTAATACGTTTCTAAATCTAGTTACTGGTTTTAATGCATGAGTATGTAAAAATGTTTATACATCTATATTTTTTTTGGATGAAAGTAAAACGCTGTCAGTTCAAACGTTATTTCTTAGTTCGAACTATTTGTTTTCCTTCCAAATTCAATATTCTTGTTCAAATAAAATGAATTACGTTCAGTTTGAACAACCTAATTTAGGTTCAAACAAAGTTCAATACTTCGCAGCCTAAATGTATATTATTTTCCTGCCAAAATCTCCATCCCAACTACTACTGTACATTCAAATAAAAAAAATATGTCCATTCTAGGGGTATATTATCAGTTCGAACAGTAAATCTGTTTGAGGATGATATATTTTCATCCCAAACGAGTCTGTTCAAACTTAACATTTCTTGTTCGAACAATTAGCCAATTGTTGGGACTTTTTAGGATGAAACATCAATTTCGTCCCAAAACTTACTTTTTGAGACAAAACAAATTTTGTCCCAAAAGATTAACTTTCTTATAGTACTGATGGATATATATTAGTCAAATTAGACCTGGCTTGAGTTTAATTCCTATCCAATTGATGAAATCAATAGTTGTCATGTTTTTTTCGTGCGTTATGTCTAATTAGTCTCCTGCTGTACGCCTTCCTTGTCTTTTCTATAATAAGGCTTCATTACCAATAGATGTACTCAGCTGAAATGTGTTAACTTTGAATTGACTATAACATGCGGCATTTATGCTAAATAACATTTCTCCTGTTCTAGCCAAAGATGATAAGGGAAATAAAATGAGAATTTCATGAAATTAAAATCAGATATAAGTTAGTTAACCTGCAAGACATGGAAATGTAAAAGAAGAAATTGTAAAATAATTAAATTATTGAGTCTGGTTTAACAATAAAACTAATATCTTACCACATCAAAAGCATACTGAATGCTAAAATATGAATTAAAAATCACAAATAAAATATAAAACAAACAGTACATGATATTATAGGTTCGTAGCTAGTTTAATTAATTAGTAAATGTTGTGGAAACACTAAAGCAACCACACCCACACACAATGATATCAAGACAGACATTGAAATAAATGTGAAAATACAGGAATCAAGCACACACACATGACACATAGTATTTAACGTATTTGACAACGTGCCTACGTCCCTAGAGTGACAAGAAATTTTATTTGGAGAAGATTACAATTACATCCTAAGTTACAAGAGCAACTGTGGTGCCCTCGACCCCCACGTGAGACCTGGTGGAAGTCATGACGAGTGCTTAGAATGTGTGCAACATGCAATTAAGTGTGCATTAATAATAATTGCAGCGGGAAAATAAAGCGTGGCCAACTAAGTACCATAAATTTAAAACAGTACAGTGAAATAAAAATCCTCGAAAAGGTTATACAGTCATTCAAAAAAATAAATAAAAGGAAAATACATAGCATAACGGGAAGCAAATCCCACAATCAACAATCAACTCTAGCAAGTCAGCACTCATTCGGCAAAGTCGGTCCCTCAGGCTCAACATCTTCCTCTACGCCAAAGTCTGTGGTTCTATAATACGAAACCATAGGGTAGGAATACCGTAGTGAGATTATGAAATCTCATAAATTAAGCAACGAAACAACATCCAAGAGATTAAAACATATTCAATACAACCATGTCCACAGCCACACGGTAAGTCATGCAAGAACAATTCTATCATTTTCTCCGAAAATCATACATTTATCCACACATGCCAAAAAAACTCATTTGATCCAAAAGATATCCATTTATTACAATCCACCATTTTCTCAGAAAATGACCCAAACATATCCATTTATTATAATCCACCATTTTCTCAGAAAATGGCCCAAACATATCCATTTATTATGCATGCACCATAGCCTCCCCTAGGAAGCATTCGCATACCTTGTCTCCCTTTGTCACACCACGGGTAACGACCGTGCATGTGACTTCGTAACGAGCGATGGGCTCTGTGCCCAGCGCATTCGTGATCAAGCATCCTCTAGCCCTTGCCAGCAAAGAGGTCACAGAGTCGGCACGAGAGTATTACCATCTCGTTCGATTCTGATATAGTCCAATGGACAACCTAGGGGACGTCGCTCGGTTTTATACACTTCTGAGTAACCAACGAAACTCTACCGAGATAATGCCCCATTATGAGTGCGCGAAAGTGCACTCTAAGTACTTTATTATTGGGTTAAAATGCTAAAATGTGAATAGAAATAATGATATATAATTTATATTATTGAATTTAATATCTATTCACACTGAGATAGGGAATTTGGAACACAGAATTCAAGACTCGGTTACTTCTTGCATGATAGGGCATCTCATAAAACAGAAAAATAAATAAAATAAAAATAAAATGAGGAGGAAGGGAGAGCGCCATTGTTGGAGCACAAGAAACGAGAGAGGATATAAACTTCCATGACCACCGTTTGCATTGTGCAGCTCTTGAGATTTTTGTTGTCTATTATATTTATGGGTAACTAAACTCTCAAGTAGGATTAGGGATGAACTTGCACATTAGATAGTATTTTTAATTTATGTATTTAATTTTCAATTACTAAAACTCTTTTGTTTTATCATTCTCAATTCATTGTTGATGTTTTTTCTCTGACTAATCGTAGAATTTATTGTATTTATGGATTCGGTCATGCTTTTCTATTGAATGGATTAGTTCTTTGATTATGTTTGGATCAATTATTTATCTATACCGATTTAGTTCTTTTCTGCAATATCACTCACTGAGTATATTGTCGTCGTTAGATTTTCTCAATAGGGATAATAATTTACGTATTTTAAAAGTGGTGAATGATTTTTCAAAAGGTTACATTTGGCTTAATTTTGATTTATAAATCCATACCTTCCGATTGGAAATTTCAGGGATTGAGTTCCCAATTGAGTTAATTAATGAATTAAGAATAATTCAAATGCCAGATTTGTACAAGGAATTCCCAACGCTTTACTGTTCATCAAATTTGATTACTTCTTACGTTAGTCACTTTGCTTTACTTCAATTTGTATAAAATTAATCTTTATTTTTCATTAATCATTTAATATTTTTCTTTAGTTTCTTTGTTCCTTCTGCTATTCTTTTAGTTTGTCTCCCTATGGAATCGACATATCAAAGTTGTGCTACAACCACTGCATTATTCTTTGGGTGTAATCAAATTTTGGCGCCGTTGCTGGGGAGACGGTAGAAGAATTGTTAGATAGTTTTTTTCTTTTCAGTAGTTTGTAAATGCGGTAACTTCGTTTCCTCTTTTAGTTTGCTACATCTTTATTTCATTTTCTTTTTATTTTTGTAGTTTTTCTTTTTTAGTGTTGCGTTTTTCTCTACCTTGCATGCATAGGTATAGAGACGCAGTTTGCTTGTAGACTTGTGTTAGAGTCAAAGTCAGAGTCTAATTTTTCTAATCATTTGTTTGATAATTCTTCTAATTATGAGGAAATAAGTGAACATAGAGATCAATCCACTAGGATGCTTCAAGATTACCTCCACCCTACACGCAAAGCCAAACCATCATACATCATGTTTCTAGCTAATACTCGCCAACTGGATTTTAAAACATGGATGATACAGTTACTCCCTACTTTTCATGATTTGGAAAATGAAAATCCATATGTGCACATTTGGGAGTTTGAGGAAGTAGTTGCGACTTTTCTTAGTTAAAATGCAATTGATGATGTTATGAGACTTAAGTTCTTTCCTTTCTTTTTAAAGGATAGAGTTAAGAGTTAGTTATACTCGCTGAGACCATGATCTATTGGGTTATGGAATGAAATAACTCAGGTCTTCTTTAATAAATATTTTCTCCAACATAAGACCAATGCTTTGAAAAGGTAAATCTCCACTTTTGCACAAAAGAATAGTGAGACTCTATATCAGTATTGGGAGAGATTTAAGGAGTTGTCGAGTATATGCTCACCATGGGTATGAGACTTGGTGCTAATTGAGCTATTTTTATGAGGGACTTACACCTAGAGAGCGTCAATTTGTGGAGATGATGTGTAATGGTGAGTTCTTACAGAAATATCCTAATGAGACCATAGAATACCTCAATGAGCTTGCTGAAAGGGCTCACATTTGGACTAGATCTAGTGCTACTGAAAGCACAAATAGGTCACGACTTGCACGAAACCTAAATGGTGGTGGAATTTACCATCTCAGGAAAGAGGATAACCTAAAGGCTAAGGTTAAGATGCTCACTAGAGAGCTAGAGGTGTCAAAGACTAAGGACTTAAAGCCAACACGCATGCCTAATCATGTAGAGCCTTTTGGACAATATTTTGTGTGTGGTGGGGTAGATCACCTCTTTAAAGAGTATCCCACATTTGCTGAGTTGAAATGGATGTATAAGGAACAATGTAATGCCTTATGTATGTACAAGAAGCCTTTAACACCTTTCTCTGATACCTATAATCCGGGGTGGCACAATCACCCCAATTTTAGCTGGAACTCTAAAAACCAATCACCTACACAACCTCCAAGATCATATCCTGTACTATATCATGTATCTTCATATTCTAGAAGTCCTTTAGAAGACACTTTGCATGCTTTCATTGAGGCACATGGTAAGACTAATCAAAATTTTGAATCTTTGATTACGCAGGTTGTTGAAGAAAACAAGGAGATAAAGAACCAAGTGTCCAAATTGATGAGCTCCTTGAGTGTGAATGAGAGAGGTAAGTTCCCTTCTCACGCTCAATCTGGACCCCATGGTTAACACATGGCACAAGAGAATTTGAAGGATGTGAATGCCATTGTGACACGAAGTGGTAAGTCATCACACACTCCAACAATGTATAAATCAGAGGATGTGGAAAAGAATCAAGTTAGTAGTGATCTTGAGCTGCCCAAGGAACCTGACGTGACAACGAGTCCTGTTAAGGTATCATTCCCTCAAGTTTTAAAGTCAAGCAGGCAGACTCTGGATCCTAACAATAAAATCTTAGAGAATCTAAGATAGGTGAAAATCAATCTTCCCCTTTTGCATGTGATTAAACAAGTTCCTACTATGCAAAAGTTCTCAAGGATTTGTGTACAATTAAGAGGTAGCAACATGTGAAGAAGACAACGTTCCTGACAAAGCAAGTTAGTGTTCTAATTGAGCAGCGAATTCCACTCAAGTACAAAGATCCTGGTTGTACAACCATTGCATGCAGTATTTGAAATTATGAGTTTGGGCAAGCTTTGCTAGATTTAGGAGCTAGCATGAATCTAGTGCCATATTCTATTTATTTGCAATTGGGTTTAGGAAAAATCAAACCAACCAATGTAGTATTGCAATTGGCTAACCGTTCAGTCAAAGTACCCTGAGGTGTGGTAAAGGATGTTCTAATTCAAATTGACAAATTTTATTATCCTATTAATTTCCTAATCCTTTACACTAGCTCTGTTGTTGATACTACTTCCAAAATTCCTTTGATTTTAGGTAGGCCTTTCCTTGCCACTGCTAATGCTCTTATTAATTACAGGAATGGGCTCATTAAGATGTCTTTTGGACATATGACTCTCGAGGTGAATACCTTCCATATTGCAAAACAACCAGAAGATGATTACGAGAGCCACCAGACATACATGATTGACTCACTCATAGATAGGGGAGTTTCTAGAACTCATGATTTCGATCCTCTTGAGTATTTTTTTTTTTTGTTAATTCTAAGTTTGATTCTATCAATGATCCATCTGATGTAGTTTATATTTGTGCTATTTTTTATAGAACTCAGGATTATGGCACTCGGGAATGAAAACCAAAATTTAAGGAGTTGCTTGAGAAAGGTGAAAAACAAAATTGCTTCAAGTGTGGAAGCACCCAAAGTTGAATTGAAGCCTCTGCCTAAGGGTTTAAAGCATACTCTCCTTGGTCTAGGTAATACTTTTCCTATTATTATCTCATCTGAATTGTCTGAGTCTCAAAGTGAGAAATTAATTTGGACCCTAAGTGAGCATAATTCAGCCGTAGGTTAGAGCATTACTGATATAAAAAGTGTTAGTCCCCTGGTCTATTCTCATAAAATTAATTTGGAAGAAGGAACTAGCTCTTGTAGAGACCCCAGCGTAGGCTTAATCCCACTATGAAAGAAGTAGTGAAGAAATGAAGTGTTGAAACTATTAGATGCACGAATCATATATCCTATTGCTGATAGTAAATGGGTAAGTCCTACACAAGTTGTCTCTAAAAAGTCAAGTGTTACTGTGGTGAAGAATGACCTGGGAGAGTTAGTCCCTACAAAACTTGTGACTGGGTGGCGGATGTGTATTGATTACAGAAAATTGAATGATGCCACCCGAAAAGACCATTTTTCTCTCCCTTTTATTGATCAAGGTCTTGAGCGTGTGGCTGTTCATCCTTTCTATTGTTTCTTGTATAGTTATTCTGGTTATTATTAAATTAAAATTGCATTAGAAGACCAAGATAAAACTACTTTCACTTGTCCTTTCGGTATTTATGCTTTTTGTAGAATACCATTTGGATTGTGAAATGCACCTGCTACTTTTCAACATTGCATGATGAGCATTTTTAGTGACATGGTTGAAAATTGCATGGAAGTTTTTATGGATAACTTGACTATTTTTGGATCTTATTTTGATGCATGCTTATTGAATTTAGAGAGACTGTTAACTCATGTGAGGAAAAGGAATTGGTTTTGAATTGGAAAAAATGTCACTTTATGGTACCTTCAGATATTGTCTTAGGGCATATTATTTCTTCTAGGGGGATAGAGCTTGATCAATTTAAGGTTGAATTAATCTCTAAGTTGCCTACACCTAGGATAGTAAAGGATGTGAGATCCTTTCTTCGTCATGCGAGCTTTTATAGGAGGTTCATACAGAATTTTCCCACCATATCTAGACTACTATGTGACCTCCTAACTAAAAATGACCCATTTGCGTGAACACAAGCTTCTCAAGAGGCTTTTAAAATGCTAGTTGGCAAGCTTACCTCAACACCCATAATGCAGCTACCTGATTAGATTTTATCTTTTGAGATCATGTGTGATACTAGTGATTTTGCTATATGTGCTGTTCTTGGACAACGAAGGGAGGGGAAGCTTTTTGTCATTTACTATAATAGTAGAACTTTCAATAGTGCTCAGATGAATTACTCCAGCACTGAAAATGAGTTGCTAGCTATAGTGTTTGCTTTGGATAAATTTCGTGCTTACTTGATTGGTTCTCCTATTATTATTTTTACAGATCATGCAGCTCTTAAGTACCTTCTTACAAAGAAAGATGCTAAGGCGCGATTAATACGGTGGATTTTACTTTTGCTAGAATTTGACATTACCATCAAAAACAATAAAGAAGTGGAGAACGTAATGGCTGACCATCTCTCGAGGCTCACATTTGAGGACACCTCTGACCACCTGCCAATCAAGCATGATTTTCCCGATGTGCATTTACTTTCTATTATTTCTCTACCATGGTTTGCTCATATTGTGAATTATTTGGTTGCAGGTGAGATACCAATGGATTGGAGCGCTCACAACAAGAGGAAGTTCATGACTGAGGTATGCAATTTCTATTGGGATGACCCTTTTCTTTTCAAATATTACCCTGACCAAATTTTAAGACATTGCATCCCTGATGAAGAGATTGCTAGCATCTTGAAATTTTGTCACTCCGAAGCTTGTGGGGGCCACCTTTTAATGAAGAAAACCACTGCAAAAATTCTGCAGTGTGGATTTTATTGGCCCACATTGTTTAAGGATGTAAACATCTATTGTCGCTCATGTGAAAAGTGTCAAAAGTTAGGAGTTATGTCCCGTTGTAATATGATGCCCTTAAAACCAATTTTAGTGATTGAAATTTTTTATTGTTGGGGTATTGATTTTATGGGACCATTTCCTCCTTCTTTTGGATGTCAATATATTATTATGGCAGTACATTATGTGTCAAAATACGTAGAGGCAGCAACTTGCAGGAGTAATGATAATAGGACGGTAATTAAATTTCTCAAAGAGAATATGTTATCTCGATTTGGTACACCACGTGCTATCATTAGTGACCGGGGTACACATTTTTGCAATCGTTCTCTTGAGGCTTTAATGAAAAAAGATGGGATGATACATAAGATCTCTACTGCCTACCACCCCCTGACAAGAGGACAGGTAGAACTTGCAAATAGGAAAATTAAGCAAATTTTAGAAAAATGGTCAACCAGGATCCCTGGTATTTAAGACTAGTTGATGCGCTTTGGGCCTACCGTACAGCTTTCAAAACTCTCTTAGGTATGTCACCTTATAGGTTTGTTTTTGGAAAGTCTTGCCACTTACCTGTGGAGCTTGAGGATCAAGCTTATTGGGCCATCAAGCATTTCAATTTTGACATGGATGGGAGAAGCATGGAAGTTTATAAAATTTCAGTTGACCAAGTTAGAGGAGTTGAGAAATTATGCTTATCAAAACTCTAGAATCTATAAGGCTAAAATGAAAGCATTTTATGATAAAAATATTTTGAGAAAAATGTTTAAACCTAATGATCGAGTATTCTTATATGATTCTCGACTCCATAAGCACTCAGGAAAACTTCGGTCTAGGTGGATTGGCCCTTTAGTAGTAAAGAATGTTTTTGCAAATGGGGCGGTATAAATAGAGGATCCTAAGGATGGTCGAATCTTTAAAATAAATTGTCAATGCCTTAAAGTGTTAGTTGATAGGCAAGTTCCAGAAGTGGAAGACATTCCACTTATGGATCCGGTTTATCAACCTTGACCATACCACGCAAGTATGTTTTTCTTTATTTGTTTTGTTTGTATTATTTTATTTTTGTTTTCTCTTATTTTCTTTCTTTTTCTTTGTGTTTGCTATTGTTTTCTTTGTTTTTGTTTGCAGGTTAGTTTTATTTTATCATTTCAGGCTACCATCTTTGGTGCTTAGCGACCTACCCACGTCACTAATCAAGTATATTCTACCCTTTTTACTTACTCCTCATTCAATTTGATTCTTAAATATTGAGGAAAATGTTTAATTTAAGTTGAGAGTTGGTGGTGCAAATTCAATATTTAAAATGCTTGTTGGAACTCTGTGGCATATTTTCATGTGTCAATTTTTTTAATTTGCATTACACATGCATCCTTTTCACATATGTACTCATTCTCATTAATAAACATTTTCGTGAATTCACCAAACCCACCATAATCATTTTTTGCTGAAGCATCCATAGAACCCATAATGCACTCATCCAAGTTTTATGGTAAGATAGTGGTTTGACACATGTAGCTAGAAAACTCTTTTATTTGAGTATTCATGTGAGTTTGGAGAGGATTGAGAGCCTACAAATGTAATAAATTGTGATAAGTGTTTATTTATCTGTTAAATTGGGCACTTCTTTTGAGAATATCATAACATGGTTTGTGGTCAGATGGTGGATATACTTAGGATATGACAAAGGTCAACTTAGGATCAATGTTTGAGCCTTTCAAGTTAACCCTTTCCATTATAGACCCCTAGTAGCCAACTTTGAGCCAATAAACACATGTAACTTTTTCTTTTCATGATATGCCTACATCATCATGCTCCTCCACATTGAAGTATAGCCTGCCTATACACTGATTTTTCTACCCTTTTTACTTCTAAGTGTATATTAGGTGTAAAATTTACACTTTCTTTCTTTTGTTTTGTCATTTTCAATTTTAAAAAAAATGAGAAGAAAAAAAAGATAAAAATACAACTTGCAAAGTGTTCAATTGAGTGGGTATCAAAATAAATAAATAAAAGGTTGTGTAGAAATGGCAATAATACCAAAGTAGCATGTGTTTGTTCATCAAATTGTTGAGAGAAGAGGAAGAATAAGGAAAAACATTATTATTCAATGATCTGAAAAGTTGGAGAGTACATCAAGTGGGAACTGTGATCTACTAAGATATTTAATAAGATTCTCTTTGTATGTACTTGGAAGTTTTTGAATCATTTTCATCCTTTTTTTTTCATATAGCCCCTAACCCAAACCACGTTACAACCTTTTGTGTTGACCGTTCTGATCCTAAGTAAGTTTGTAGAAGGGGTGGTGGAAGACTCATTTGTTAATGTTCCTATCATAAGATTAATGTTTACTGTGGCTTGTACATAATTACCTAATTCCCCATGAGAGCGTGAGTACACTCATTTGGGTTTAATTTGATGGCAGCCGCATGGAGTAAAATGCATGGCAACATATATATATATGCCAAGAAATGAAAAGCATGAAAAAAAAGAGAAAAAAAAGCTACATTTGGACGTGGGACTCATGATGAATTGGTCTTTTGTTTTGGAAAGTTATGGACGCACCACACATTTTGGCCAAGAGAGTTTTATGCATGCGGGCCCATTTCTTTTGTTTTGGGTTTATTTGGACGGACTGGGACGCGAGGGGGAGAACTTCTTTCATTTGGAACACACAATTCAAGACTCAGTTACTTCCTACATGATAGGGCATCTTATAAAACAGAAAGAAGAAAAAAAGAAAAAGGAAAAAAAATGAGGAGGAAGGGAGAGCTCCATTGTTGGAGCACAGACTGAAGAAACGAGAGAGGACATAAACTTCCATGGCCGCTGTTTGCATTGTGCAGCTCTTGAGATTTTTGTTGTCTATTACATTGATGGGTAACTAAACTCTCAAGTAGAACTAGGGATGAAATTGCACATTAGATAGTATTTTCAATTTATTTTTAATTACTAAAACTCTTTTGTTTTATTATTCTCAATTCATTGTTGATGTTTTCTTTTCTGAATAATCATAGAATTTATTCTGTTTATAGATTCAGTCATACTTTTTCTGTTGAATGGATTAGTTCTTTCATTATATTTGGATAAATTATTTATCTATATTGATTTAGTTTTTTACTGCAATATCGCTCCTGAATATATTGTCGTCATTGGATTTTCTCAATAGGGATAATAATTTACGTATTTTAAAAGTTGTGAATAATTTTTCAAAGGGTTACATTTGGTTTAATTTTGGTTTATAAATCTATGCCTACCGATTGGAAATTTCAGGAATTGAGTTCTCAATTGAGTTATTCAATGAATTAAGAATAATTAAAATATCATATTTGTGCAAGGAATTCCCGTCTGCTCTTCTTTTAATTTGTCACATCGTGGAATCGACACCCCAAAGCTATGATACAACTGCCACTTTATTCTTTGGGCGTAATCACCCCATTTTGACTTGGGGTCATGATACACACGCACCCAAAAATCATTTCTTGACACTTCCACACCAAAATACCATTTTCACCAATTTCACAATACTATCAAAGGGCTTAGTATTTATCAATAACAAGCCAAACAATTATCATTACAAAAATGCAAATGCATGTTAGGCAATATATTGGATGACATGGCAAAAAACACATTAGGCAATATACATCACAATCAGTTACAAACACAGTTTAACCAACCAATTACACGGGTAATCACATCTTTCGTTTCTAGCCCAAGGCCCAAACCAACCTCAACCACAATTTCAATTTTACAACAACCCACTAGGCTCGAGGCCCAGCCCAACCAACCAGACTGCAAAAAAATGTTACTATAAAAAAGAATTGTTAAAATCTCAAAGAGGTTCATAGGAAGATTACTTACAACAACGAAAAGGCAAATTTGGAAGATCAAGGTTGCACTAGACTATAGGTGATGCCAAAAGTGGCATAGCAATGATGGGATGTGGTTTACAAGGACTGGCCATGGCTTCAAGTCAGAGAAATGGAGGCTGTGATGCCTCGACTCCTACGTACAGAAATGTGGGAATCGTGACATTTGGAATGCTGGCAACATGGATCACGCATCCCAATGACAAGTGCTAAGTGTGTATACATATAAAAAGTGCACAACAAAAGTTGTAGCGGGTAAATTAAATTTAGTCAACTAAATACCATAATTTTAAATACATGACTACTAAAATAAAGTATTTCAGTAAATTATACAGTTATCCAGTGAAATTAAAGTAAAAACCAATATTCACATAGCCAAAAAGTAAAACATAATCCTTGATCCAAAAGTGACCACATGTCACTCCTCTGGTGGAGCCGATCCCTCAAGCTCAACTTCTTTCTCTGTATCAAATCCATGATTCTATAAAATGGAATCATAGGGAAGAATACCACGTGAGATTGTGAATCTCAGTAAGTAACCAACCAAATAATCCACGAAATAAAAATACCATAATGCAACCAATGTGTATGCATGTACATGATGAAACATGCATGTGCCCAAGACCACCATTTTTCTTGAAAATGATCATTTTTCCAACGCATGCCAAAAATCTCACCATTTTTCCACCATTTTTCCAAAATATGACATTAAATGCCATCCGTCATTTTATTAAAAAATGGCCCAAACGTAGACCCACAATTTTTCCAAAAAATGGTGCTCGCATCCATTTAATTATAAACGACTATTTTTTCAAAAAATTGCCCAACATATCCATTTATCAATCACTGTAGGTGGGAATTGCAGGCGGGACTCTATCACCATCCATGCTTATCACCATCCCTACCGCTAGCACTATATGTGGGAATCAAAGGCGGGACTTACCATCATCCCTACCGCGTGCACCATAGGCAAGAATCATAGGTAGGACTCTATCACCACCCCTACTTAACACCATCCCTACAGCTAGCATCATAAGCGGGAATCATAAGCGAGACTCTACCACCGTCCCTGCTTACCATCATCCCTACAGTTTCTTTTCATTTCTCTCATTCCTTTCAATTCATTCATTACAAACATACCAAAAATTCTTTCTCATATGAAAACTCAGTTTTCATCTACAACACATGAATATGTTAGAGCAAAAATATATTCAAATCTCATAAAATTCTTTAGAAAATTATTTACAGGGGTAAAATATAATTTTTGGAGGATCAAGGTGATGCTAAAGGTTGTGGCGCAATGGCATAACAATGTTTTCGAAACAAAGTTGTGGGTCTCAAACGAAGACTTGGGCTAGCTATAGAAGAGCTTAGGGATATTGGTGAAACAAATGGTAGTGGTTATTGGCTGTGGGTGGCTGCGTGGCGGTAGTTGGAGGCCAAAAAGTATAAATCAGAAATGGATATAGAGGGGCTTCAAAGGTGGCGAATCGGGGGTGAGGATGGCTGGGTTAGGTAGCTTGACGGTCGCCTGTGATGTGGTGAAGAGTTGGCGGTGAATTGTGAAGGCACGATGGCACGAGAGCAACATGAAGCCAAATGTGGCAGTGTAGGAGGGGCTAAAAATGGAGGAGGGTGGTCGCCAGCCGATGGGGAAGAGAATGGGAGGGGCGATGATGACAACGGGCAGCGTACGATGACATAGAAAATATATAACCCGAATGGGTTTCACACAGCTAGCGAGGAGAGAGAGTGAGAGCGTGGGGAAGAGAGGCTAGGGTGGGGGAGGTTGCCAGAGGGTGGTGGAGCTATTGGGCTTGGCGATGATGCTAGACGGTGGCGCACAGCGGGGCTACGGCATACATGGGTTGAAGGGAGGAGAGAGAGGAAGGGAAAAGGAAATGGGAAAAAAAGAAAGGGGCTTGGGTATTAAATCCAGACCTTTCATTTTGGAGTCTTCAATCTAATCCAACAATGAGGAATTAAACAAAGAGTTAAGTAACTAAAAATAGATAAATAAAAGATAAATAAAAACACAACAACTTAGTAATAATAAAATAAAATAGTAAAACCAACAATAAAAATAATTTGAAATAAAGAGTCAATAAATAATAGACAATCATTAATAAGAAGAAAAAACACATTAAAATAAATTAAATTACACAACTTAGGCAGTGATAACAATAAAATATTATAACCAAAATAATAATAACCAATTTAAAATAAAAGAACCAATAAAATAATTAGTAAAATAAATAATTAAAAACACAAGGAAATAAGGGATATCACAGCAACACTCTACTCACACAATCTCAACTCACTCTCTCTAGAGCTTTTTCATTCTCACAAATGCTCCACACACCGTTCCTCTCTATTTTCCTCAATCTGATATGTTTCTATTCCAAAACATAACATATATACATTAAAAATAGAGCCAAGAAAGCCTAATGTAGAAAAATTGGCCGGGTTATTTGCTCTAGCGAAGTGTTTAGCGGGCCTCATGCGAAGATCGAATCCAACGTTGACTCGAGCGGACTCTCTGTTTGATGTTCACTGGAGCTCAATATCAAGTGCATCTTGAGCGAACTCTTTGTCCAAGATTCACTTGAGCCAACTATCAAGCGTGCATTGGCTGAACTCATTGCTTGAGCTTTGCTCAAGCGCCAGGTCGAACGATAATTAAGACAACAATTTGTTTGCACTTTTCAAACTCACAAAACCAATCAAGCTGCATGACCCAATAATCTCCCACTTGGAGACTAATTCTCCACATGTCAACCATTGTCTCCATCATAAACCCTATCACCTCTATAGCTCACAGCTCTCGTCTTTGAGCCAAAAGATGCATTGAAGTCAAGCCCAACTTCATTCTTTCATGTATAGCACCCTCAATCATTACATCTACTAGACAAATCACAACACCCATTACATTGGGAATACTTGACTGTAGCTCATAGCTCCTCACCGTGGTCTCAAGAGATTTTCCTAGCCTTATATGAGGAACCGAAAAGCTAACTCCCTTTTGCTTTCTCATCTTATTCACACAACCAAGCCTGCTTTGCTGCAACTTTGCATTTACTTGCACATCACTAGACCCTAATGTCAAATACAAAGTGTCGGACTTCATACCATGTGCCAAGACCAGCTCACCTTTCATGACCTTCCACGCTCCTCCAGAAAACGATATTGTATGATCCCTATTGTTAAGCTGTTCCATAGAGATCGAGCTTTTCTTCAAATTTGGAACGTGTTTGATTTGTTGCATAGTCAACACGGTCCTATTCGGAAGTGCAATTTGCACATCACTCATTTCCACTACATCCAGTGTCTCTCCATCAGTCGTGTACATCGTCCAAAACTAGCCAGCAACATAGTTCAACATCATTTCTAGATATGAGTTGCTCTGGAGCCAAGCCTTGAATCCGTCACCCAATCATCAATTAGACTGTGTATTGCAAGCAATAGAGTGTCCTATATTTCTCTAGCCACTGTGTTCACAGCGTCATCCACAATATTTTCTTGATTTTGGCGGCCTCTTGATATGTGGC
This sequence comes from Carya illinoinensis, assembly GCF_018687715.1. Taxonomy (NCBI): domain Eukaryota; kingdom Viridiplantae; phylum Streptophyta; class Magnoliopsida; order Fagales; family Juglandaceae; genus Carya; species Carya illinoinensis. Next base: position 41,778,760 of record NC_056756.1, read on the forward strand.
TCGACTTGCCACAACTCCAGCAAATGATATATTGCCTCAATCGTCAACACTTAAGTCCAAATTGGTACCAAAAAACCCCCCAGAGTCTTTCATGTGTACGTCCTTAGCAAGAATCATGTTAGCTACATCATTGTAATTCAATTTCATCTTGCCGGCTATATTACTTAACACCATCCTTATGGCCTCCCAACTATTTGGCAACGATGCTAACAGAATCAATGCTCTAATCTCATCATCAAACTCAATCTCGGCCAAGGACAATATATTTGTGATAATAATAAAGTCATTCAAATGTTGGCTATAGACATACCTTCTGACATTCTTAGATTGAACAATTAGTTCATCAGATGCACCTTATTTTTCCTGATGGCTTTTCATACATACTTGACAAGACTTCTTTGAGATCTGTTGCAGTTCTCTCCGTTATAACATTCTGCGCCACTGATCTAGACAAGTTGAGCCGAATAACCCCAAGAACTTGTCGATGCAATAGATTCCATACAACTTTGTCCATGATTTCCTACTTCTTTCCTAACAGAGGATGGTGTAGCCTCTTTCTATAAAGATGATTCTCGATTTGCATCCTCGAATAACCAAAATCTATGCCATCAAACATCTCAATTCCAACCATCACGTCTTTTCCAAACATCATTCAACTGCGAACCCTAAGAACCTTATAGCTCCGATACCATTTGTTGTTGAAACACCATAGTAATGACACACATAACTATATCAAGATAGATAGTGAAATAAATGCAGAAACATAGTAATCAAGCATGCACGCACAAGACATATACAATATTTAACGTGGTTCAACAATATGCCTATATCCACAAAGTTGTAGGGAATTTTATTCATAGGAGATTACAATCATACCGTGAGTTACAAGAGCAACACTCTACCCACACAATCTCAACTCTCTCTCTCTCTAGGGCTTTTCTCTCTCACAAATGCTCTCACACACCTTTCCTCTCAATTTTTCTCAAATTGATACATTTTTTTTCCAAAACATATATATAGCAAACGGTGCCTGAAAACCCCAAATTAGGGTTATTTAAAACCCTAATTTTAAATATGTCCCCCCATTCTCCCTTTTTTTAAATATGATTATTTTTAATAAATTCTCTATTCTTTTTTTTTCTTTTTTTTTTTTTTTTTGTGTCTCAACTCAAGTTTGTGATCTTTTCAATGTATAGTCATTTTATAAATCTTCAATTCTTCTATATATATACACATATATATGTATTTGTTTATTTAGTTGCTAGTTTATATATACATATAAATATTTATATATAATATATAATTAATCTTGAAATGGTATACTAGGTAATCATTGAAATATTCAGGACTGGAATGCACCGATATTGAAATATTCTGTTTTAGTACTTAAACTAGAGTCATCGTCATAACAGAATTTAAAAGATTGATGGAAACTCCTACACTAATTAGTAGGCATGTGCAGAAAAGGCCATGACCCAGCCCGTCCGTGAAACCAGACTTGACCTGACTGAAAAAAACCGGTTGAAATAACCTACGGGTCGAACTTGTGGAAACTGATACACGTTTTAAAAGCCTCTTGATTCTTAAAGCTTGATTCACTTTCCTCAGAAGCTGCTTCGCAGTTCCTTCTGTGCCAAATGCCAGTGCTTCTTCCTCAACCTCGAAGAAATCCAAGAGAAGAAAGAAGAAACTGCCCCAATTGTTTTCATTTAAATTTTTACATGCTCCAACATTATTATTATTACATTAGAGTTGCTATTAGGCCTAGGAAATTGATTGATGCTAGGCTCTAGCATCCTAGTTTTTTTTTTTTGAAGAGATGATTTTTGCACTGTTCCTCAAGAATGTCTTGTAGGAGATTGGAAGCTCCTGCGAGCTGAGCTGCATTTGTGAGTAACCTTCTGGCCTTTACAGCCTTATTTTCCTTCAAAAATTCTTCAACTGCTACAACATCAAATGGATCTAATAAAATAAAGTCCTGGTATAGATCATTGGTGGCCAACTAGGTGGCTCAATTCTTACCTAGCTAGAGACTCGGGTACCACATTGTCTTATCTCAAGAGCTGTGCATGCCCACAATTTTTCTTTCCTACAGTTTCTTAGTAGCCAAACAATGATGAGTTGGTTCATATTTTATGCTTCTTTTGTCCCCCACTCTCTCATAGGTTTAAGGGTTAGAATTTATATGGTTGTTGGGTTATGTTGTAGGATGGTAGGCATGGGGAATCGTTCACAAGGACTCGATTAGATTTTAAGGCAAATATGGGTCCATTCTCAACAGCAAAGAAAATCATGAGGAAGTTGCTCTAGGAGAGGGTGTCCTTGAAGGTAGATCTACATACACGATTCCAAAATCAGGTCGGGTCAGGTCATATGGATTTGAGCTGTCTGGGTGTCGAATCGAGCCCAAACACGAACCGGGTTGGTCGGGTTGCACCCCTACTAATTAGGTAATCATCTTATAATCATCTTTGAGACCAAGCCAGGCCACTCATTTAGTCGGTGACATCAACACATGATAGTACGTGGGGGCCTAGCTAATTTAATGTTCGAACATATGCTACCATATATATTTTAGGGCAACTTTGACCTAGCTACTAGGCTCCGAATATATACGATTTGTTGCTGTCACTGACTAAATTAGTATTAATTATAGAAATGAATTGATATATACCTTCTGATCATTGAGTAGGAACGTGATAGTATTTTTTCATTAATTCAAATGTCTCCAGTGATAAACTGTTAGCTAGTCTTATCAGAGATAATTAATTACTTATTAATACTTTCATTGAGCAGGAACGTAACATTCTTGTGCTTTTTTTTTTTTGAGATTTTTCTAGTTTCTAATCTTAAGATTTTCATATTTAGTTTAGATTATATTAGAAATATTTAATATTTGAGAAAAGAAACCCTATAAATGGACGTTTATATTAAACTAAAAAATAAATAAAAAGTCTTGCTTAATTGGATAAGAATAGGACAGACGTGAGCGACAGTGATCCGGATGCATGTATTGGTGGTCGAAACTTAATTAGGCCAGATGACCGAGTCAATATTATATTAAGAGTAATTTTACATACAGTCGTAGAGTATGTAAATATCGTGCAATTGCTTTGAAAAAAAGTGAGGTCTACGATTAAAAAGTTAGTTTTTTTTTTTCATGTGGGTCTCGTATTAATTTATTTTTTTCAAAAAGATTGTGCGGCGCTTGCACAACCATAACTACAAATATCATTTCTCTTATATTAATGGCATTAAGTAATATGAAGTAAGGTCGTGAGTCGTCACATGAAAACAAAAATATAACCATCACGGCTTCTTTTTCAATCCAGGCGTATCGAGCAAGTTCGTATAGATTTTCGTTTACAAATTGTGATTTCCTTTGGTTTCTTTCAAGCTAAAATCAATTCAAATTAGATTTTTCAGACCTTTTACTAGTCTCAGCTTTTCTCATCCCCTTCTTCCACGATGTTTGTATTGGCGTGGGCTTTTAGGAAGTTGCTAGGTTGCTCCATGCGACGACCTATTCTATTTAACTTCTTTTTCAATCCAGACGTATCGAGCAAGCTGGTATAGATTTTTGTTTACAAGTTGTGATTTCCTTTTGTTTTTTTTTGAGCTACCATCAATTAATTTGTCTTGGATTAAACAAATGACATTGTTTTCATCCCCGCCTCCCTCCCTTCTCTTAGGACTCTCTCTCTCTCCCCTCATGACCCACATGGCACACAAACCTCTCTCTTAGTCTTTCTCACTTGTCGCCGTCGCCTAAAACCGTCACCATCGCAAGAATTGGAATTCTTTGTTTTCTTTGAGCTAAAATCAATTCGAATTGGATTTTTCAGACTGTTTACTAGCCCGCATCTTTTTTTCATCCCCTTCTTCCCCGTGGTTTGTATTGGGGTGGGCTTTCATGAAGTTGCTAGGGTGCTCCGTGCGACGAGCAGTTGTACTAATTATCATCTTTATATCACATATAATCTTTTTATTTATTTATTTTTTTTTATTAAATGTGTGATATATAGATGTTAAATATAATTACTCAATTAATTAAAAAATAAAATAAAATCAATATAGTGGGTAGTATGTGAGAATTTTTAATATTTATGTACACGTGTTAATTGTGTTTTACATATAAGATGAGATAGAATTGGTTCTTAACAAAAGTGTTTTTAAAAAAATAATATGTATAATTATAAAATATACAAATGTCGTGTATTATTTTTGAGAAATTAAATAAATATGAGTCGACTCACAAATTAAAAAGAAACAAACTTAATTTTAACTTAATTTTTTTAATAATAAATTCTGTTTTTTTTTTAAATAAATGTAATCCTTACAAAATCTATAACGATATCTACCTGTGGCAAGAAATTACAAAATGAACTCAAACTACACCATCAACAACGTCATTGTTTGACGTGACGGGAATTGTTAATTTTACGGCAACGTGACAGCAGGCCGACGTTTTCACAATCCTTACGCGACCCATAGTGTGGCTCTCTAGAACTTCTATAAAAAAGTATTCCAACAATACTTAGAAATATCATCATCATTTTCGTCGCTGTGTTATAAACAGATGATTTGGTCAAAAGAAAGAAAAAACAAAAAAAGAAAAGAATTCAACGAAGAGGGGCGATAGTGTGAAATGGAAATTGCTATCTGCGATTCTGCATGAACATCCGAATTGTATCTCTTTCAAATGATATTTTTATAAATATTAAATCTCGGTAGTATTTAATTAATTTTATAATATAAAATATAAATATATAATCTTAATTTTTTTATAACTTTAAATTTGTCCTTTCGTTCTCTCTCTCTCTTTTTTTTTTTTTAATATGGTTATATAAATCCTTTTTTTTTTTTTTTTTTTATATCTCAACTCATGGTTGTGATATTTTTAAGGTATATTCATTTTATAAATTTTTAATTTATATATATATATACACACATATATATGATACACAATTACATATATATGTATTAATTTATTTAATTTATTAGTTATTAGTTTATATATAATATATAATTAATTTCAAAAGAGTATATTGAAATGCATCAATATTGAAATGTTTTCGTTCTAATACTTAAACCAGAATTATGATCAGAACATAATTTAAAACATTGATGAAAACTCAAACTAAGCCATTCATTTAGGAGGCGACATCAACACATAGTACGGGGTGGCCAAGCTAATTTAATGTTCGAACATATCCTACATACCACATATATTTTAGGGCGCAGCTTTCGATCTAGCTAGGATCCACGTACGTTGGGTTTCTGTCGCTGACTAAATTAGTATATATGAATTCTAGTAATGAATTTATACCTTCTGATCATTAATTGAGTAGGAACGTACATATATAATAGTATTTTTTTTTTAAAAAATTCAAATGTCTCCTGTGATAAAGTACTGTTGTTAGTTTGATCAGAGATAATTAATTACTTATTAATACTTCTCATTGAGCAGGAACGTAACATTCTTGTGCTTTGTTTTTGAGATATTTCTAGTTTTTTATTCTTTATAAGCTTTTCATATTTAGTTTACATTATATTAGAAATATTTAATATTTGAGAAATAAACCCTATAAATGGACATTTATGTTAAAATAAAAATAAAAATAAAAAAATCTCACTTAATGAGATAAGAATAGGACAGAAGTACGTGATCGACTTCATGCATTGGTGGTCGAAACTTAATCAATTAGTCCAGATCTAACCGAGTCAATATTATATTAATAGCATGGAGTAAGTAATATGAAAGTTGAGTACGTAAGGTCGTGAGTTGTCAGTACATAAAAACAAAAGGAAAATATATATATCCATGATCGATCACTTCTTTTTCAATCCAGAGGCATCGAGCAAGTTGGTATAGATTTTCGTTTACAAATTGTGATTTTTTTGTTTTCTTTCGAGCTAAAATCAATTCGGATTAGATTTTTCAGATCTCTGCAGCTTTTTTCATCCACTTCTTCCACGTGGTTTGTATTAGCGTGGGCTTTTAGGAAGTTGCTACATGCGACGACCTATTCTATTTATCATTACTTTTATATCATATATTTTCATTTATTTTAATTTTTTGCACTTAATAAGTATATAATATAAAAATAATGAATAAAAAAATTTAATTAATTTAATAAGAATTAAAGAATAAAAATTAAAACAGATATAATATATGATGTACGTAGGGATGATGTGTTGCAAAATCCTACTTGAAATATCAAGTCATATATAGGCCAGAGCAGTTCTACCATCTAATAGGTGGCTGACATCTGTCATCATAAGCCTCCACTTCAACCATGGCCTCAATTCATGAAAAGTCATATTACATGCATGATGCACGCAATATTATATATATATATATATAGGGATCACGGATGTGAAATTAAATTACGACTTTGATGTAGTCTCCAAGACGTACAATTAATGCTGTCACAAACTAAATTATTACTCTTCAAAAAATTTAGTTATACGTATTGTATGTATTGTCAAAATAAAAATAAGTGATAGCAACCTGCCAAGCATATTAATAGGAAGATATATATTAGCGTGGACTATAAATTCAAATAGCAATAAATAGACTATTAGCGAGGAAAAATCGTTTCAATTGATTTTTATCAACAAAAAACTGAATATTAATAGAGTATTTCAAAGTGCACGTGCAGTACGAAATTAGTATTATTTAAATCTTCCAATCTAATTAATTAATTATATATATATATCAAATTAACATAAAATTCTAATTTCAAGGTACTGTTAGTTATATATAATATTCAATTAACGAATTTTAGATTAACCGATCATAATACTACGTAAATAATAAATAAATAAAATTTGAGAAAGCATCATTTACATATTGTTGTTTATTTAAAATCTAAAAGAGTGGGTCTCCCAGAAATAATATATTTACGTATTTAAAATGTGGCATGCGATCCTTTCCACACGGGCGGAACAGAATTCAAAATATAGTCTATCTTATAAAACAAAAGTTTTTCAAAATTGAATTTTTATCAAATTCTGAAAATTATTTAAAATCTATTGCTTTCTTTATATTTATTATTTATTTAAAATCTAAAAGAGTTGGTACGTGTGAAATGGATATTTATTAGTCAAATTACTTTAAAATCAGACCTAGCTAGCTAATTGCTTGAGTCCATCAATTCTCTGAACAGTGAGAAAACAACTCGAATCCCTTGATTCTCTGAACAGAGGGAGCAATGGCGGCTTTCGGTAGGATGCTCTTGTACGTGGCATGTGTTGTTGTGATGTTATCGAAAATGGCAGCAGCAGCTTCATCAGCCAAGCCAAACTGCCCGAATTGGTGTGGAAATGTTGAGATCCCTTATCCATTTGGCACAACGGAAAATTGCTACCTTAATGATAATTATTTTATCAATTGTAGCAATTCCCAACCACTGTGGGAAAATCATTTTGTCACCAACATTTCTATCCAAGGCGAGCTTGAAATCTCGATGTTTATAGCCCGACAATGTTTCCGAGATTCGAGTGGTGTGCCTGTGGTTGACAACAACAAGCACTCTCTCACTTCCCGCACTTTCACAATTTCCAACACCAAAAACCAGTTCGTCGCTGTCGGCTGTGACACTTACGCCTACCTCAATGCTTACCGGAACAATGAATACTTCAGAATTGGCTGCATGTCTATTTGTCAAAGTCTTAGGAATGTTGTCAATGCATCTTGCTCTGGGATTGGGTGTTGCCATGTTGACATCCCAACAGGATTGAAGAACTTTACTTTGGAAGTTCATAGCTATAACAATCACACAAATGTCTCTAAATTCAACCCATGCAGCTCTGCTTTTATGATTAAACAAGATTACGAGTCCAAATTTTCCTCTGCTTATCTTGAAGAAATATTGCTAAAGCCTAATGATACTTTTCCAATGGTTCTTGATTGGGCAATCGGTAATGAAACATGTGAAACTGGTCGGAGAAAGCCGGATTACGTTTGTGGACAGAACAGCGCATGCTATGATTCCAAAAATGGTGATGGGTACCGTTGCAAGTGCAACAAAGGTTATGAAGGAAACCCATACCTCCATGAAGGTTGCCAAGGTACGTACGCGCGAGTTGCTTATAGAACTAGCTTCTCATAAATTATTTTGAGAGAAGTTTCATATAATATAGAATAAAAAAAAAATATAGAAACTTTGCATGAATTTCAATTATGCATGCTCTTCGTCTTGATTATATTAAAAAAGATTATCCTCTCAACAAGAACTTGATCAGGAGATTGGCCAATCTTAGTCGAATCATGTATTAATATAAAAAAAAAATCTTTATTGAAAATTAATATAGAATGATATAAGAGTTCAACAGTAGAAAAACCAAAGAAACAAGTACTTAATAATGGGAAATCAATTACCAATATATGATGAAAAAGTTTTTAAAAATTCATGTATAATTTCAAATGATCGAGTATGTTAATTAATTATTTCGGCAACAAAGGCAATAAAATGTAAGGTCTTTTAAATATATGAATTGATGGGATATATAGTTTAACAAGACAAATAAATTAGGAGGCAATTCAATAATATTAGAATAGAAAGAAATGCTTAATTCAGAAATTATAAGGGTAATAGATCTATATATTGAAATAATAATTCAAGTCAATTATTTCCATTTATTTGTTGGGCATTAATTCATACTGCATGTGACGTTTTAGATATTAATGAGTGCCTGCAAGTTCCAAAACCTTGCCATGCTAAAGCAAAATGCATGAACACTCATGGGAGTTTCAGTTGTACTTGTCGCGAGGATTACAAAGGCGATGGAAAGATGAATGGAACAGGTTGCAGTCCTAAAGTCAGCCATTTCAAGATCATCATTATTGCACTAATTGGTACGTATCAAATAATTATAAGTACTGTCATATAATAATTTTTTATTTTCCTTGATAATTTGTTCACTCACATGAGTTGATTGATTTAAACTAAGATAAATGTTTCGACTATAAATAAATCAGTTTACAAATTTACTGTCTGTATTATATATAAGATATATTTATAGACCTAACACTTTTCTTGAATTAAGCTCTCATATAACAATTCATAGGGTATATATTCACTGTGGTTACTTTAATTGCATGCATGGTTGAAGATTTTTCATGTTGGCACATTTTGTTTCTACTTATTCAATACTTAATATCATATATCTTCGTATTAATTATTAATATATTTCATGATATATAAAACTGATTATGATATTATCTATGGTTGATATCATGATAAAATGTCAATGGTTGAGATTCTCTCACATGAACAGAGAGATTCGTGACCTAGTACGTCTCCATCATGATTTATCCATGAATTTATATTGTTGTGTCAATTTTGGAATATTCTCTCTACTTTCTCAAATATCTCTGTTATTTTCAATTCAACATATATATATATATATATATATATATATATATATATCAGTGTGTGTGGGGTATGGATAATCTTGTGAAAGTATCAACAAGAATCACTAACTTTAATTGTTGTAGATATTTCTGAAAGAAAATGATTTATAAAGTTTTAAAATATATAAGTATCGCACACTCTTATTAAAAAACAGATAAATCTAGAATCTACATTAAAATGGATAATATTTGTATAGTTTTAGGTTTTTTAAGTCCCACACAATTCCTTTAAAAAAAGTGAATAAATTTAAAATTTACATGAAAAAGATATTTTTTAAAAGTTAGCCCAATTCTTTTATAAAGGAAGCACGCGATATTTGCACACTCTATCAATATATCTAGTATTACTCTTTTAATAATGAGCCTTATTTGTCCAAACAGATTATGCAGAATTAACATATGCCCGATAATTACATCTAACTTTAGTCATTTATGAAATATGATCCTAAACTAGTTGGCATGCAATGATATGATCATAAAATACAACTAAGACATCCCGTATAACACAAATAAAACTCAATCAACTATTTTATCTTTTATCTTTTATCTTCATGTTATGATCATTCTAGTTTTTAATATTTTTTATCTTGATATTAAAAGCTCACGAATTAGGATTTTAATTTTGGAGTTCTTGTGCTAACTCTAAGATCTACAATAAAAGTGAAATATACGGACTCATTTAATTATAAGTAAGGCCAATTCCTGCATGTGATTAGTTTGATCAACAATATTAAATGTTTAATATATAATGATATAGAATCTACTTTGTATACCTACCTTTTTCCCTTGTCAAAGTCTTAGAGAACCTTTGCTTAATTTGCTGATCGATGGAGGGAAAAACGCAACAAACAGCGTATAGTACGTGTTTCCACTTAGAAATAAAAAATAATAAAAGTCCATTTGAAATGTTACGGTTTTAAGATATATATATATATATATATCTTAAAATATATATATATATATATATTTATATATTTGCTAGGTAATAATTAATAATATATATATTGGCTAGGACCCCTAGCTACTATTCTTCGCTAATTTCGAGACATGATGGATCGTGAATTCATCTCCCACTTTTTGACCTACTTTTGTTGGCTTAGTGCTATGTGGGGCTTCTTTGTTTCATGGATGCTTATTAAGCTAGGGCATGATTATGTTCACCCTGCTTTCAGTCTTTTTTTGTAGATATCTACATTATTTTCAATTCAATGTATCTTTGTTTATTTGTTATAGTGATAATCTCGTGAAAGTTATATATATCATCGTTCTGTTAGGAAGAAGCTGTATGTATATATTTATCAGAGGAGATGATTTATGTAATTTTAGAGTGTGTAAATTTTGTGTATTTAATTTTTAAAAAATAGATAAATATGGTATCTACATGAAAAAATGCATGTTTTAATGAAAAAATAGTTTGTACAATCTTAAAGTGAGCAAGCCTCCGACAATTTCTTTGACAAAAGTTGGTAAATCTTGAACTTATATGAAAAATAATAATTTTTTAATAATGAATTCTACTTTTTTTAAAAAATATAAATAAATAAGTATGTGAGATTTACATACTATTGGACTAGATCTAGTATTATTCTTTTAATGGTAAATCTCATTGTTTTTAAAGAGGGTAGGCAAGGCATCCACACTCTAAGATTGCATCTAACATTACTCTTTTATATAATATGTTCTCTAAACTAGTTGGCGTGCATATATTTCAATGTGTGTATATATAAATATATATAATATTCCATATATGCCGCTTCTGTGATAGACACTTATAACTATGCTTTAACTAAAGTCTTGATTGAGCCTTCTTCATATAATACATATATATGTTACTTGCTTATTGATTTAAATTCCTCAAACCGTTTGTGAAAACAAACATAGCATGTTGACTAGAAAACTTTGATCACAATGCATGTTTGAACATGTGCAGCTATTAGCATTGGCCTTATGGTATTGTTTGTGGGAGGTTCTTCACTATATTGTGGACTAAAAAGAAGAAAACTCTTCAAGCTGAAAGAGAAATTCTTCCAACAAAATGGCGGCCTGTTGCTACAACAAAAACTCTCGAATGATAGAACTTCCATGCAGGCGGTCAAAATCTTTAGCATAGGAGAACTTGAAAAGGCTACAAATAATTATGATGAGAGTAGAGTCCTTGGCCAAGGAAGCTATGGTACTGTCTATAAAGGAGTCTTACAAGATAATAAACTGGTCGCCATTAAGAAATCAAAATTTTGTGATCAAAACCAAATTGAACAATTTATTAATGAGGTGATTGTACTTAGCCAAATTAACCATAGAAATGTGGTTAAGCTATTAGGTTGTTGTCTAGAAACAGAAGTGCCATCACTAGTTTATGAATTCATCACAAATGGGACTCTTTCGAATCACATTCATGATAAAGTTCTATCATCCTCACTCTCATGGGAAAAGCGCTTGAAGATAGCAATAGATACTGCAGGAGCACTTGCATACATGCATTTCTCAACTTCCATGCCAATTATACATAGGGATGTGAAGCCTGCAAATATACTTTTAAATGATAATTATTCAGCAAAGGTGTCTGACTTTGGAGCTTCAAGATTGGTCCCACTTGATCAAACACAATTACTTACTTTGGTACAGGGAACTTTGGGGTATTTAGACCCAGAATACTTTCATAGTAGTCAACTTACCGAAAAAAGTGATGTCTACAGCTTTGGTGTTGTTGTGGCTGAGTTATTGACGGGTAGGAAGGCAATTTCTTTTGATGGACTTGAAATTGATAGAAATCTAGCTATGTACTTTAGTTCTGCAGTAAAAGAGGATCGCTTACGTCAAATTCTTGTGGACGATCTTGTAAGTGATGGTAATATTTATGAGATAAATAAAGTTGCTAATCTTGTAAAACGGTGCTTAAGTGTTAAAGGGGAAGATAGGCCTACAATGAAGGACATGGCAATGGAGCTAGACGGGTTGAGAAGTATGGAGAAGCATCAATCGGGAAAAGCATATCTATGTACAGAAGAGACTGACTATTGTGTCACCGCACCTGCAGTACACTATTTCAACATTGGTGTCAATGATGGTTGTTCTTCTACTTCTACCAGTACAACTGTTGGATATAAGATTAGTATGAGAACCCAAGTCTCGAAACCATTGGATGATGATAGATGATCGTGCATTACTCCGGGTCAATATATTTTCATGTGTTATATCTCAATCTTCATGCTGCCTTCCTTTTCTTTCTCTCACTAGACTTCATTATTTCTATTGGACTTTTCTTAGAAGTGTTTAAAATGATGTCTTGGAGTTATCTTTCATTTTATCTTTTGTTACGTATTTGTATATATATTAATATGACCCTCCTTTATGTTATGTTATCTTGTCACATTATAACTAGCTTGTTTTCTTACCAAGCCAGTATATAGCTCGTCGTTTGTTCTTTTTTCCCGTACGTACATTTTATTGTCCTGCGCGCATGGTCTTGCCCGGCCCATAAATTAGGTAGATTTATCTCCTAATTACCTAGCTACTTTCTTCTGACCTGGCATCCATGCACCATGTTGGTTAAGTTAAAAGAATATTGTTACTAAAATATGAAATTCATTGCATGCACGTGGTTCGTGGTCATAATTAATTTTAAAGAGCTGAAATAAAATTCGTTTAGGACATATAATTTACACTACTATAAAGAGCTATATATCCCTATATACTAAACGCATGCATATTCATTCTATTCTACAATATTGGTAGGTATTTACAATTTATCGTTGAGTTTTTTTTTTTTTTTTTTTTTTTTGTTTTTTGTTTTTTATTCCAAAGTGCTGCTCTCCTAATAATTTATTTCCCCAAAATGGAACTGTGGAAGGACATATATATATATATATATGTGTGTATTAATGATTTTCAGGATTTTTCAGATCTTTTTCTTTTCTCACCTTATAAATTTCTAAATTGAGTACGAGGATTTACTTAGCTTATGGTTTTTATTTTGCTTTATTTTACATATTAATTTGTGTGTAATTGGTTCTCGACTAATTATTACAATCTTGGAATCTGCGGATGAAATATGGATTGCATGAATATATTCGCATATATATATATATATATATATTTTAAATTTCCATTGGGGATTTTGGAGTTCTGTTTGATCAAGTTTTGTAGGTGTCGTTTTACAATATAGATTGAAGACTAGTATCTTTTAAGATTTTCGATATTTAAAGGGTTTGGGGATATTCAATCACGGACTCTCATTGAATGCCCAGGTACTTATACTTCGGATCTTTTAAGTCGACATTGGATATTGGTGTCCTCTCTTTTCTCATTAATTTTTCAGATATTTGATATTTGATTTTTCAGATATTTTTCGTAATCATGTATCGTTTCCAAAGACAATATATATAGGACTAGTACTTTTGCTTAGGTTAAATGGCTAACATCGAACTCCTTAAATGTTTCTACTCGTGAATATGAATGGTTTCTTTCTCAGAAAGGCTTTATGCATGCCTATAAGCTGCTTAATTTTTGTTTGTTTGTTATGTTTTTGGTTTCCCGATGGGAATAGGAATTCTCATCGCTATTCTTTTATTTGGTGATGCCCAATTTGAATTGAAGTAAAATTTCTACAGTATCCAAATTATTTTCAGAAAGGTCAGTTTGGAAAGAATGTTTTAGACCACTCATTTGATACGGGTCCTTGATTGCATTCTAAATATTTCAGGAAAAAAAAAAAAAAATTGAATGGTAAGAATGTACTCGATCGATCAATGTTCATTTGGGGCCAATGTTTTAAGCTTGAATATATTGTTACAAATAACTATCTACATCAATACAAGCGTCATGATCATTTGTGGTGCCCTTGACCCCACGTGTGATTTAGTGGGAATCGTGACACCGAGATGATGACCACATGGGTCACACACTCCAACGAAAAGTATTCAAATGTGTGCAACATGCAATTAAGTGTGCATTAATAATAATAATCGTAGCGGATAAATAAAAGATAGTCAACTAAGTACCAGAATTTTAAAAGAGTACAATGAAAGAAAAATCCTCAAAGGGGTTATACAATGATCTGACAAAATAAATAAAAGGTAAATATATAGCTTAAGCGAAACAAATCCTACAATCAACAAGTGACAACAAGAAGTCACTCTTATGGCAGAGCCGGTCCCTCTGGCTAAAAATCTTCCTATGAATCAAAGTCTACGAACCGTAGGGTAGGAATACCATATTGAGATCATGAAATCTCAGTAAGCAATTAAACAACATCTAAGAGATTAAAACATATTCAATTCAACTAACATGTTCACAGCCATACGGTAAGTCATGCAAGAAAAATTCCATCATTTTCTTAGAAAATGACACATCTACTAACACACACACACAAAAAAAAAAAAAAAAAAAACCCATTTGGCCCACAACACATCCATTTATTATGCATGCAGTATGGTCTCCCCTAGGGATCATCCATACATCCTAGCTCCTTTCGTCACACTACGGATAACAAACGTGCATGTAATTTCGTAATGAGTAATGCCCAGCTCCACGCCCGACACATATCGCGACCAGGCATCCTTTAGCTCTTGCCTGCAGAGGGGCCACGGAGTCGGCATGAGAGTGTTACCATCTCATCCAATTTCATTTATAATGCTCTAGAGTAATCAGAGGAGCTCCATCGAAATAATTCCTCATATTGGCTTGGGGTCATGGTACGCACGCACCCTCAAATATTTTACCAAGACACGAAAATCCAATTTCCATACCATACCACATGGCAGAACGCAACACAGTTAAATAAGCAAAACAAATATTAATAAAAGTAAATATGCCGATGCATGAAACTCCACCGACCTCCCTTAGCTCCTCGGCCTCTATACACGCGTTTTCCCATCCTTTGTTCCTTGCCCAAGGCCCAAACCAACTCAACCATAAATTATTTTTCCCAACAATCCATTAAGCTCAAGACCCAGTCCAGCCAACTAGACTACAGAAACAAAGTTAGTGTAAATATTGTTTAAATCTCAAAGAGGCTCATTGGAAAATTACTTACAATAGCTGAAAGAAAAATCTGGAAGATCAAGGGTGCACTAGTCTACGGGTGAAGCCAAAAGTGGTGGAGTGGCGGCAAAGCCGTGATTTCCAAGTGCTAGCCGTGGGTTTTAAGGCAAGGAAATGGAGGGGGAAGCTAAGGGAAAGCTTAAGCTAAGCATAGAGGAGCTAAAGTAGGTCGGTGGAGTTAGTGGTGGTGGCTAGAGGCCTTGGGTGGCAGCGCACGGTGTCAGATCTAGCCATTTAAGGAAGGGAAACTCATTTTGGGTCATGCTCGTGTGAGGGGAGAAGGGGCTACCTTGAGGGGCTAGGTTAGGTTGATGGTGCTGGCCAACGTGAGAGGAAGTTGTTGTGGTGGTCGGTGACATCGCAAGGTGGCATAAGGAAAACCCAAGGGTTCGTGTGTGCGTGTGTGGGAGAAGGTGGCTACGAGATGGAGTCTGGGTTTAACGGTGGGAGCTTGCCGGCGTGAGGGAGAGCTGGTGAGGTGATCGGTGACCAATGGTGGCCAGTGGTGGAGCTGGGCTAACCTGAGAGGGGAAATTGGATAGGGAGAAGGCTGCTGCTCGCGTGAACTGAGTGAGAGGGAGGAGAGAGAGGGAAAACGGAATGGGGGGCTTGGGGTCTTCAAACAGATCTAACGGTGAGGATTAAAACGCTTGTTTAACTTAAAAAAATAGTAATTTAGTATTAATAAATCAAAATAGTAAAGCCCAACAATAAAATAATTTGAAACAAAGAGCCAATAGATAATAGACAACAATTCATAATAAGAAAAAATACATTAAAATAAATTACACAACTTAGGGAGTGATAATGATAAAATACTATAACCAAAATAATAATAATAATCAATTTAAAATAAAAGAACCAATAATAATAATTAGTAATATAAATATTTAAAAACATAAGGAAATAAGGGATATCACATCCTCCCCTATAAAAAAAAAAAAAAAGAAAAAAAAATTAATCCTCGAAATTGGCAAGGTCAAACATTAATGCCAATGCAAGTTATCAGATACAACTCAGAATACGCTTGAGAGAAACGTACAATCATTGACGCCTAAATAAATAGGGAAACTGCTCTGTCATGTCTGCCTCTCTCTCCCATGAGGCAACAGATCTCCCTATGACACCTTCACCAAAGGTATTTACTTGGATCTCAACCTTTACTCTTTCCAATCCATAATTTGTGTCGGTGCAACTTCATAAGTAAGGTCAAGCTGGAGTTGAATTCGTTCTAGGCAAACAAAACACAGCTCTTGCTATCCAAAGCTCTTCTTCATCGATGACACATAGAAGACATCATGAACCTCTCCAAAATAATTCAGCAAGACAATCCTATAAGCAATAGGCTCAACCTTCACCAAAATCTAAAAAGGGCCTACATACCTCAGGCTAAGTTTCCATTTTTTACCAAAACACTTGACGCCTTTCATGGGAGAGACTTTGAGGTACGCCCAATCACCTTCCTCGAAAGACATGTCTCTTATTCTTGTATCCGCATAACTAGGAGCCATCTAAATGAATGCATGGAAGCTATTGCTGTAAGCGAATTCTATAAGCGGTAGATGATTCTTCCAACTTCCCTCGAATTGATCTAAGACATAGGCTTGTAACATATCCTCGAGAATCTAAATTGTGTGTTCTGATTAGCCGTCGGTTTGAAGGTGATATGCACTACTAAACATCAATTTGGTGCCAAAAGCTGATTGGAAGCTCTTCCAAAAATAAGTCATAAACCGTGGGTCACGATCCGATACAATGCTCTTGGGTATCCCATGCAAACGTACTATCTCCTTGATATACAACTGACTCAACTTTCCCCAAGTATTGGTATTAGTGATAGGTAGAAAATGGCCACTCTTCTATTTAAGTCTCGATACATTTTCGTGCTTCTGGAACCTCAGCCAAAATCCGCTCCTTAAACTATGAATTATGAGGAATCGCCCTATGATTGCAAAACCGGAGTATACCATTTTTATCCAAATTGAAATGCATGGGTCCTCTAGACCAATGTTTTGAATATCGTACTGGATGGCGTACCGGTCAAGGCATTGAAACGAAATATTTCAGTACCGGTACCGTTTCGTATACTGGTTCGGAATAATATTTCGGTACCGATACCGTTTCGGTACCGGTATTGTTTCATGTACCGTTTCGAAATAGTTTATACCTGAATAAATTATATATATATATATATATATATAAGCATTTACTGTATTCCAAAATAATAACAAAATAAGCCATAAACTCAATACTTCTCAATACAAGTCTTAAGTTTTAAGTTACAAATTAAATAAGTTCTTAATCCAACCATTAAAATAAAATCACTCATCCTCATCAAAAAGACTATAAGGATCAAGATTTGACATGTTAATCAAAATATTTTCATCAATGTCACCACCATCATCAACATCAACATCAACACCAACATTATCAACGTCTTCCTCATTTAGTGAGATTAATGACTCCTCAATACGTGCCCAATCCAAATCTTCTCCATCAAGAAGCTCAAATTCTTTACTCACCCATTCTTCCATCAAGTCAATGTTTTCAAGATTGATTGGATCTAAAGCATCTCTTCCATTTTTTATGATCCTGTCAAAATAAAATCAAACTTAATAAAGAATATTATATATATATATATTCAAAAGTGAAAGACATTAGTATTAAAAAAATTTACCTCTCTCACAGCTTCAAGTTATAACGAACAAATACTAAGTCATTCAAACGTTTATGCACTAATCTATTTCTCTTATTCGAATGAATAAAATCAAATGTGCTCCAGTTTCTCTCACATCCAGTTGCACTACAACATTGACTTAGTACTCAAACAACAAATCTTTGAAGAGTTGGAACCTCGCAACCAAATTGGGTCCACCATGCAACTATAACAATAATGCAATTATAAATTATTAATTAAATGCAAGTAAAATAAAATAAGATAAAATTTAAAGTACAAAGTCACACTATTTAACAAATGATATTAATAAATGATAATATCTGGATTAAACTTATCACGCTGGCAGATTGCTAAAGAATGTCCAAACTCACCTATTGCATTATTATACAATTCAAGTTCTGCAATGATCTTGTCTTGATCATCGGAATCAAGTTCCATCTTCATAACACAACTATTGAAGCCTCTTACAACATCATTTTTTTTTAAATTGGGGCTATAGAAAATTCTAGAGTTAAGAAGACAACCCGCCGCATGTAATGGATTGTGAAGCTGCTTATCCCATCTAGAATCAATGATCCTGGTGAATGGACTAAATACACTAACTTTGTTATTACATCTTGCTTTTATGTTCTCTTTGGCTCTTTCCATTGCATCATACAAGTATCCTATTCCAGGCTTCTCATCCCCGTCAACAAGTCGTAGAACACGAACCAAAGGCTCACTAATTTTAACAATAAATTGACATTGAGCCCAAAACTCATTATCTTCTAAAACAATCCTAGCTATCTCTTTCCCTATGATGCTTTTAGATTGATTTGATACAATCCATTTATCACACGTAAACATTTGTCTCAGTTCTTTCTTAAACAAGAGCAAGCATTGGATACTTAAAAAATTTGTCGCAAACCTTATACTTGCAGGACGACACAAATCATGACCTTTGGTGAAATCTTTTCTCATGCCAAAACCCAACCATGGTTATAGATGAACTTTGTTATCTTTTTTGCCTTTTTTATAGTATCATCAATAAGGAAAAAATATCTTGGATCAGAAAAATTCTCCAACATCAAGTCTATGCAATGAGCTGCACAAGGGGACCAGTAGAAAGAGCCATACTTCTGCTGTAACTTTTTTCCTGCAGCTTTATAACTTGCATCATTGTCTGTTATGAACTGCACAAGATTCTCAGCTCCAATTTCTTGAACAACCTTATCAAAAATATTAAACAATATTTCAGCATCTTTTCTAAGGTCAGATGTATCGATAGACTTTAAGAACATTGTACCTTTCGGACAATAAACTAAAAAGATGATTATTTATTGTTGCTTCTGATTTGTCCAACCATCTGCCATTAGTGTACAATCAGTCTCATTCCAAATCTTCTTAATTTGTTCCAAATACTCTTGAACCTCATTCACAGCCATTTTTAACAAATTTCCTCTCAACTCATATAAAGAAGGGCCCTTGAATCCTGGCCCGATGGCAATCATGGCATCGATAGCTGGTTGATAAAACTTGGATTGAGTCACATTAAAAGGCAGATTAGAACCATACCACTAGCATATTACAGCCATCTTTGCTTGTGTAAGCATATCATTCGAACACATAGAACTCTTAATTGAAGGTTGGGCCCCAGGAGTTGTTCTTGGAGCAAAAAATCTACTTAATCCCCCCACTAATTTTCCAGTTCCAGAATCTCTCGACTTCTCCCTACCTTTTGAAAGTTGAGACTATCCATTCATACTATTACTATCATCAATATCATCAGATGTTAAATCTATATCGCCTCCAATCTCTGAGTTTATTTTTTTTCCTTCTCTTTGCTTCTTTTCATTTCATCAAGCAACTCCTTCATTTGCCATTTTACATTTTCAGAGACCTTTTTACATGTTTCTATATTGCCTGGAATCCCAGCTAGATGATACTTCAACCGAGTGATCCCACCACCTCTAATTACTTTATTACAATATAAACATTCAGTATTATTTCTAGCCCCTAGCACTGCACGTGCATGGGCCCATGCTGGATCTTCTGATCTTACAGGAGCAAATGTTGTAGATGTAGCACCGGTTAATTAACAACTAGACATTTTTATATCCCTATATAATAATTCATAATTCAACACTTATTCAAATTCAAGTGTTCAACATTTAATAGACTGAAACTTAACATAATTTACTTGTACTAAGTTGAAACTGAAAAATTGAAAATTGAAATACATTCATCATCACTGTCTTCAAGAATCTGAAATGAATGGCCAACCAAAACAACTGCAAACCAACAAGTAAAATATGACAAGCAATTCGGTGCGTACTGCATAGGCCAAGAAGAGAGAAAAAAAAAGTGCCAGTTTACTAGATCGTAGAAGAGAAAAGAAAAGACCAACAAGGAAAAAAATAAAAAAATAAAAATAAAGTGCAGGGCTGTAGGCAATGAGAGTTACAACTTACGAGATCAAATAATAGAGAAAAAAAAATTGCCAGTTTACTAGATTGTAGAAGAGAAAAGAAAAGACCAACAATGAAAAAAAATAAAAATAAAGTGCAAGCAACGAAGTCAAAGAATAGAGAAAAAAAAAGAAAAAAAGAAAGAGAAGGTGTCGGCAACTAGATCAAAGAAGAGAAAAGAAAAGATCAAGAAGAGAAAAAAAAAACAAAAAACAAAGTGCAGGCAACGGCAATGAGATCAAAGAAGAAAGGAAAAAAAACAAAAACAAAACAAAGTGCATGCAACGAGATCAAATAAAAGAATAGATTAATAGCAAAGATCAAGAAAAGAAATTGAAAAGAGCCAAAATCTCATACCAGTAGCAGTGCTACAGTAATTTACAAACTCTCCACTTCAGTCCAGGTGCATGGCAGTAGGAAAGAGGAAATGAACTAAAAGTGAAACTGAAAACCTAAAGACTAACGGCCAAAATGACATAAATGACCCTGACTGGTTATTTAAATTTCAAAATTGCCATTAATACATAAATGATAAATCGGCAGATAGATACCGGACGAAATTTATATTCCAATGGGAATCTGGAATACCGGCCAAAATAGTACTGTACTGGCCGGTTCACCCGGTATTTTGCTTGGTACGAAATATATAGATTTTCTGTACCAGACCGGATACCGGTACGGCATGTACCGGCTGTACCAGTACGGTATCAAAAACACTGCTCTAGACTTTTTGAGCCTTTTCCTAATATCTAACAACTTTGGGTCCCTTCTCTGGTGAGTCTTCAATTCCTTAAAATCAACAACTCAGACATCAAGAATCGAAGCTAACACCTCTTCTTCTTGCAAGCTCACAACAAGAAGTCTTCTCATCCCATAGAGGAGAGAGTCCAACCCTGATGGCTCAGCCTCATCCACCAAATGAGACTTCCGACTTAGTGCATCTACAACTTGATTAGCCTTCCCTGCTGATAATTGATCTCGCATTGATAATTGATGATCAATTCTAACCACTATCTCTATCTCAAATTGAGGTTCTTCTAAGAAAATAGATGCTTCAAACTCTTATGGTCAGTGTAGACTTCATAGACTTCCCCATACATATAATGTAGCCAAATCTTAAGGGCAAAGACCACAGCTGCAAGTTCAAAGTCATGCATGAGATAATTCCTTTCATGATCTTTCAACTGGTGGGATGCATAAGCAATAACTCGCCCCTCCTTTATAAGAACGCATCCTAACCCAAACTTGGATGCATCACTAAAAACCACAAATAGTTTGTGAGGCTGAGGAAGTACCAAAACGTATGCAGTTGTCAGCCTCTTCTTCAACTCTTGGAAACTTCTCTCGCACTTGTCAGTCCAAAAAAACTCAGCATTTTTCTTAGTCTAGACAGTGAGAGGTCCAGACAATCAAGAAAATCCTTCCATAAATTTTCAATAGTACTTGGCAAGTCCCAAAAAGCTATGAATCTCACACACTAATGAAGGGTGACGCCATGCCAAGACAGCTTCTACTTTGCTAGGGTCTACTGCCACACCATCCTAGGAAATAACATACCCAAGAAATTTTACTTCTTCCAACCAGAATTCACACTTGCTAAATAATCGAATCTAGTTGTGATTTTGATTTGGTGCTCAAGATACAAAGTGTTTTTCATATTTTGAAGTACGATGAGAGTGAAGTACCGAGACAAGCTTGAATCTCTGTTTGTTATTTATTTAAAATCTAAAAGAGTTGGTGTGGTATGGATATCTATGCCAAGCAACCCACTTACGCTTTTGTTTTCCATTAGAGGAACCCAAAAAAAAATTACTCATGATGCGGTTTACAGCCACCATAACAGCCTTGGGAGCGTGCAATACAGAGAGTAGGTGGATAGGGATACTAGCAACAACATGTCTCAATAAAAGCAATCGAGCACCAGAAGATAAAAACCGGTTCTGCCAACCTTCCAACTTCCGACGAATGCAATTCAATAAATCATCAAAATGGGACACTTTAAGCCGGCCTACCATAAGAGGCACACCCAGATATTTAACCGGGAAGAAGCCCTCAGAAAAAGATGTCAACATCAATGATCTCCTCTTTCGAGCAGCAGTGGCATGTTTAGAGAAGAAGATAGAAGATTTTTCTTTACTAACCACCTGCCCTGACCAATCTTCATATAAGGCAAAAGTATCTCTGATAGTTTGGAGAGAGGACCTTCCTCCATTTGCAAAGAGAACAATATCATCAGCATATAATAAATGAGACACAAGAGGGGTACCTCGGGGATGTGCGAAAGGATCAATAGTGCCAAGACCAAAATTATGCTTCAACAATCTTGAGAGAACTTCTTCAACGAGAATAAATAAGTAGGGCGAAAGAGGATCACCCTGCTGCAGACCACGACCACTAGAGAAAAAACCTTTTGCAGAACCATTCATAACTACCGAGAACCAAGGATGCATGATACAGTTCCTGATCAAGTTACAAAACAGCACAGAGAACCCAAAGGAAGCCATAACATGAAGTAAGAAGTCCGAGTCTATACTATCATAGGCCTTGGCCATGTCAACTTTAATGACGACGTTACCTCCCCTAACCTTCTTATTAATCAAATGTATCATTTCTTGGGCCAAAGAAATATTCTCAAAAATACTTCTTCTAGGAAGAAAAGCACCTTGTTCTGGAGAGATAATTCTGTTTAAAATAGGAGCCAAACGTCGAAACAAAATTTTAGAAAACACCTTGTACACCACCGAGCAAAGGCTTATAGGGCAAAATTCCTCAAAGCTAGTAGGCTTCTGCGTTTTCGGAATGAGTACTATGTAAGACGCTGAATAAAATCTTGGCATTGGGGTTCCAAGAAAAAACTCCCGAACTGCAGCCACCACATCCATTTCAACAATATCCCAACATGATATATAGAAACTAGACCCAAATACATCTAGGCCCAGGATACTATCAACAGGAATGGAGAACATAGCCTCTTTAACCTCTTGGATCGAAGGGAGCTGAAGGAGGTTGGCATTTTCCTCCTCAAGAACGAAGATTTGCACCAGATTCGACAAATCTGGTAGTTCTCTACGATCTTTAGCCCGAAGAAAAGAACTGAAATAATCCACAGCACCTGAATGGATAGCTTCCGGGGTGGCCAAGCAAGACCCATCTCGAAGTCTCATTTCCTGTACTATAGGCTTGCTTAAAGAAGCAAAAGTTTTAAAGAAATGTGCCGAAGCTTCACATTTTTCCATCCAACTAAGCTTCACACGTTGTGACAGTCTAGTTTCTTCTCTTTGCATCCAGATAGCCAAATCTTCCTTGGCCATCAATAAATCCCTCTCCGTGTTTTCAAAAAAACCATCTTGGAGCTTGCTTTCTAGTTGTTCAATTTGATTTTCCAAGTCTTGAATATTCTTTTCCGTGCGCTTAAAAATACAACGGTTCCAATCTTTCAAGACCACTTTCAATCGTTTCAACTTGGAAGCCAATCCAAAGAGCCCCATGTTACCAGTCTCATTCCAATTGTCCTTAACCACATCCCTAAGGTTAGGATGAGATAGCCACATTTGCTGGAACTTGAATGGTGACGGACCATAGCGGGTGACTGAGGTCTTTAAAACAAGAGATAAAGGGGCATGGTCCGAAGTCGATCTTGCCATGTATTTGCAGAAAGCATCTGGCAATAACTCTACAGCCACGACATTCATCAAACAACGATCAATTTTTGACCAGCTTCTAGCTAAACCCCTTTGACCATTACACCAAGAAAATTTACTCCCAATAGATTTCATTTCAATGAGCCCACAACTGTTAATGAACTCATTGAATTCATCCATGGCAATCCTCAACCTCGGTCTGCCACCACGGTGCTCCTCCTCCCCACGAATAACATTAAAGTCACCTATGCATAACCATGGTGCACCTTGAACGGCATCTAATTGCAACAATCTCCAAAGTTCTCTTCTTTCTAAATGGCTACATTTAGCATACACCACAGACACAAAAAATTGACGTGAGTCCATACCCAAAGAAACAGTCACATGTTGGGCACTATAACTAACAACCGACACCTGCAATCCTTCTTTCCATAAAAGCCAAATTTTGCCACCAACACCAAGGTTAGAAAAACAATTCTCAAAAGCCAACAAATTTTTCAAACTAGCCAATTGATGATCATCTGCAAAAGGTTCAGCCAACATGATAAATTTTAAGCATAACTTCCTAACCAACTTGCACAATCTTCTCAGAGACGATCTGAGGCCCCGGATATTCCAAAACATCGGAGAACAAATCATAAATTCATGCGAACGAGTTTGCAAGGAACCCAAGTCGAACTTCTGAGCAATCTTCCTCCTTTAGCCAAATTTTTTCCGTTTTGTGTTTCACTATCCGATAGGTATTCTTTACTTTTGCACAATGGTGCCCCACACTCCTTTTCTGGTTCCGACCCACAATCTTCCCTCCCTTCTAATTTCAAAGGAAATAAACACTCTTGGGTCGAGTACCCATCATCCTGAATTTTCTGTGAGGGTCCTGCTATTATTTCATCCACCATCACTGCGTCAACCAAATCCTCAAGCTCGACAGTACCGATTGTATCTATCCTCTCGTGGTCCCCTATAATTTTTCCAGCCTCTGATCTCCGTGGATGGGAGATATCCTCATCACCGACTGTAGTAAACAAATCAACATCATTCAACGTCGACTTAACGATCTGATTTTTTCCTACATTCGGGCTCAACTTACTAGCAGCATCTTCATTCTCACGAACTGTCAAACTCTGATCACTGTGCAAATCCGGGCTGTCTTCAATTAAAACGGCCTCATTTTCGTGCCTCTGGTGCTTCCCCAGTACAACGTCCAGCAGACCAATTTCTGGTGCTTCCTTCACCTCTTTCGGACCACTATGTTCAGTTTCCACTTCTGACTGCAGAACCACTCCTGACCCAGTCTGTACAATTTCTTCCGTAGTTGGTTGATCATCTTGTTGGTCTTTTACTGTTGGCTTCCACACTTGCATCTGTTTTTCCCCTCCTTTCAGCTTTCGGTCCTACACTTTCTTGAAGCCCTCCTTCCATTTACATAGTTTAAAATTATGGCCCTGCATCTTACATCTAGAACAAAAGGCAGGTAAGGTTTCATATACAACTTCAATATACCAACTCTGCTCATGATGAGAAGTACCAATCCAGATGCCATGGACAGGGGTTTTTGAAGCATCCATTTCCAAACAGATTCTAGCCCCATCTGTTTTGGTAGCACATTTGGTTGCGTTATCCCGACGTAGGTAGCGGCCAATCGGAGCCGTAATGCTTTTCAAGTAAGACTCATGATAGAAATTAGGAGGCAAAGCAGGGAGGAAGACCCATACCGGCACTGTTGATGGCTCCTCTTCTTCATTAAACTCTGGGTTCCAATGAAACCCACGGTATGGCACACCGTCGATGTCCGTTGCTTCCCTAGATAGTGCCTTAACGAAGTCACCTTCAGTTGAAAACCGTACAAACACATTGCGCACCCTTCTCATCGCCGAGACCACGGGTTGAAATTCCAGCCCCCATCTACTCCGTATAAATCCCCTAATCACATCCAGAGAAGGCCTTTGCTTGAGGAATTTAAGGACCATAGAAAATCTAAATGGGGTGGCCGATTTCTCAATCTCCTCTTTGGAAAAATCACACAGAACTCGCCATCTATAACTTTCGCCGGGCGAAACGGGATCTCCACCTCCGGTAAGGGCTGCAGTGGTTGCGCCACCATGTCCGTGAATGTCCTTGTCCACCCAGACGGCACCGAAGGTCCAGTGAGACCTCCGGCGATAGCCATACGGCGCGCACGAGAAAACCTAGCTGAAAACAGAGCTAGAGAGAAAAAAGGGTATTTTCGGAACCTCTTAAAAAAACCAATGTGACTTTTATATTATCATGTTGTCACCAACATTTCCATCCAAGGCGAGCTTTAAATCTTGATGTTTATAGCCATTCAATGTTACCAAAACTCGAGTGGTGTGCCTGTGGTTAACAACTCGATCTCTCTCACTTCCCCCACTGTCACAATTTCCAACACCAAAAACAAGCTCGTGGGCATCGGCTGTGACACTTACGCCAACCTCCTTGCTTACCAGAACAATGAACTCTTCTCCCTTGGCTGCAGTTCTACGTGTCAAAGTCTTATGAATGTCGTCAATGGATCTTGCTCTGGGATTGGGTGTTGCCAGGTTGACATCCCAACAGGATTGAAGAGCTATACTGTGGAAGCTCAAAGCTATTACAAACACACAAATGTCTCTGGATTCAATCCATGCAGTTTTGCTTTGTGGCTAGAGAAGATAAGTTCAAATTTTCCTCTAATGATCTTGAAAAAATGCCAGCGCCTGACATATATGATACTTTTCCAATGGTTCTTGATTGGGCAATCGGTAATGAAACATGTGAAACTGCTCGGAGCAAGCCGGATTACGTTTGTGGACAGAACAGCTCATGCTATGATTCCCAAAATGGTGATGGGTACCGTTGCAAGTGCAACAAAGGTTATGAAGGAAATCCATACCTCCATGAAGGTTGCCAAGGTACGTACGTACGCGCGAGTTACTTATAGAACTAGATTCTCATAAATTTTGAGAGAAGTTTCATATAATATAGAATAAAAAGAATATAAAAACTTTGCATGAATTTCAATTATGCATCCTCTTCATCTTGATTATATTAAAAAAGATTATCCTCTCAACAAGAACTTGATCAGGAGACTGGCCAATCTTAGTCGAATCGTGTATTAATATAAAAAAAAAAAAAAAAAAAAAAAAAAAAAAAAAAAAAAAAAAAAAATCTTTACTGAAAATTAATATAGAATGATATAAAAGTTGAATAGTGGAAAAACCAAAGAAACAAGTAATTAATAATATTGGGAAATCAATTACCAATATATGATGAAAAAGTTTATAAAAATTCATGTATAATTTCAAACGATCGAGTATGTTAATTATTTCGGTAACAAAGGCAATAAAATGTGAGGTCTTTTAAATATATGAAATTTTGTTGGGATATATATATAGTTTATTAACAAGACAATTAAATAAATTAGGAGGCAATTCAATAATATTAGAATAGAAAGAAATGCTTAATTCAGAAATTATACGGGTAATAGATCTATATATTGAAATAGTAATTCAAGTCAATTGTTTTAATTTATTTGTTGGGCATTAATTCATACTGCACGTGACGTTTCAGATATTAATGAGTGCCTGCAAGTTCCAAAAGGACCAAAACCTTGCAATGCTACAGCAATATGCACCAACACTGACGGGAGTTTCACATGTACTTGTCCCTACGATTACGTAGGCGATGGACAGATGAACGGAACAGGTTGCAGTCCTAAAGCCAGTGGCCATGCCAAGATTATCATTGCAAAAGTTGGTACGTATTTTTTAAAATATATTTTCTTGCTTGGTAATTTGTTCTGTCACATATATGGGTGGATTGATTTAAATCACGAGAAATATTGCTTAGTTTGTAAAACTTGTTTTATAAAAATAATCTTAAAAATTAACATAATTTCTTGATATGATATATAAAATTGTATTGTAAAATTCTTTTTATTATAAAGTAGATATATATGATGTGTTACATTTAGTTACATCAATTTTAAAACTTATATTTATAACATATATTTATAAACTTAACACTTATGATCTTGAATTAATCTCTCATCTACAGTGCTTAACTTTTATTTGGTTGGAGATTCTTCATATTGACCCTCATATTTTGTTTCTACTTATAATCCAATACTTCTCATCTTAGTAATATTTATCACATTTCATAATATATATATATATATATATATATATATCTATGGTTGATATCATTATAAACTCTCAAGTAATTAAATTAAAAATAATGGTTGAGATTTAAACAATTCTAAATTTTCTTGATTTAATTAGTTTGAAGTCAATTACTTTAGAATTCCAACAAAAATAATATTAAATATAAATTAGGTACACATGTTAAATATATAAATTGAGGGAAAAAAAATTTCAAGAGTCAGGTTTTTGAAAGAAAAGTAGTGGTAAAACTTTTTTTTATTGTTTATTAAAAGCAATGTCTCAAAGATATTTAATTCGATTTTGCTTTCCAAATCGAACCACTTTTGGGACATATATATGCTATTGGTCTACTTGGTCAATATGTGCTCATTTGGAGACATGATGGATGGTGTTTTTGACTTGGGAAGAGTAGAATTTTCCTTGGATAAAGGTTAGGTAGTTGTTTGCAATTTTCCATGAACTGACCCCAAAATTCCTGGATAAGTCATTGTAGAGACATGATCACGGATCCCGCGCTCTGTTCATGTGAGAATAAAATCAAAACGAAAATGCTACTCCTCCCGCTAATAATTCTCGTTGGAAATTATAGCTAAAATTATTTATTTATTATTATTTTTTACTTAATAATTAAATAAATATTTTTTAATAATATTATGAATTTTTTTATCTTAAAAAATATTTAAAAATATTAAAAAATTATATATAAAAAAATTATAAAAATAACTGGCGGGAGCTCCCAATAATGATTGTAGAGCTATCCTTTATCCAAAGGAATGAAGCATCTCTCCCTTAATTTTTGTCCTACTTTTACTGGCTTAGTGCTCTATGGGCCTTCCCTGTTTCATCTCCCACGATTATGCATTATTAAGCTAGGGCACGATTATGTTCACCCTACATTCAGTCTTTCTCGTGAATATCTATATTATTTTCAATTCAATATATATTTGTTTGTTTGTGATATATAGTGATAATCTCGTGCAAGTTATATATATCATCGTGTCCTGTTAGGAAGAAGCACGACCTTTAGTTGTTGTATATAGGCAAATTCATGAGTTCAACGCAAATTAAGGTTTGAGTCTCATGAATGACATGACTACAAGATAATTGCTTATCTGTGATTATTAGTTATTTTTTACTAAATGATTCTTTTCTTATTTCATGTCAAATGAGTCTATTTTGATCACAAATAGTAGTTCTTGTAGTAAATAATTCATCATAAATGTTTGTAATTCTTGTAGTGTGATTTAGATACTAAGGAAATTAATAAGACTTGTGCATAATTAATAATTAGTTGTCCCATGCATTGTCTTGATCCAAATTAGAACAGTTATCATGATCGGTTAATCACTTACTACAATCTGTAAAATTCAACTTCATTTTCGTGCTCCAAGCACACAATTAATACCCCATTTATGTTTGGGGCAAATGGAAATTTAAGGATTAATTAATGTATATTATAAGATGGTCAATATCTATATATGCAGTTTATATATTAAAGTTATATATATGCGTCGTGTATGCACTCGGTCCTAATCTTTTATTCCTCTTTTGGAAAATGGAGCCAAAAATGACTTATAAACCGTTCTCATTTTGTTATTTCGATTCATTCTTGTAAGAATTATAGGAGAAGAAGCACAAAAAGAAACAGAGTAGAATTGCTGTAAAAGCTGTTGCATGAATCGTATTTCATTTTGTAAACTTTTCACATGATGCTGTTGCTTTACACAGGAGTGGAAGCAAAACAAATCCTAACTAACCAAAGAATATTCTGACGCTATACAGCTAGCTTAACAACCTGTAAATTTACATAATGGTACAAAGAAATTTTAGCTATGAATTGGACTATTTAGTAAATTTCCAAAATAATTATCATATGAGGTGTGTCCATCTGGTGTAGAATCTGACTGCATATCAGCACCACGAGTTGCTACATTTGTATGAGATAAGCTGATGTTGGACTGCTCTAATACCCCCCCTTGGCGGGCAAGATGGAGAGTAGATGTTAGCTACTCCCATCTTGGAGATATGTGAGTAGAGTAAATGAGAGGGCAGTGACTTGGTAAACATATCGGCAAGTTGCAACTGTGTAGGAACATGAGCAGTCTGGAGTGTGCCTTCTTGTATCTTGTCCCTTATAAGATGACAATCCACTTCAATGTGTTTTGTCCTTTCATGGAACACCAGATTAGATGCAATATGCAAAGCGGCTTGATTGTCACAAAATAACTCAGCTGCTTGAGAATGAGGAATGGTAAGATCAGTCAACAATTGTCTTAGCCAAGTGAGTTCAGTAGATATGGAAGCCATAGCCCGGTATTCAGCCTCGGCAGAGGATCGGGATACAACATTCTGTTTCTTGGACCTCCAAGAAATGAGAGATTGTCCTAAGAAAATGTAAAACCCAGTTACAGACCTGCGAGTGTCTGGGCAAGAAGCCCAGTCCGAAATCAGAGTATCCAATGAGTTGAATAGAAGAATCAACAGTTAAGAGGATGCCTTGGCCAAGAGCATTTTTGAGATAGCAGAGCACTCTGTGAGCTGCAGCAAGGTGAGTAGTTGAAGGGCAATCCATGTATTGACTTAGAACTTGAATAGGATAGCTGATGTCAGGTCTAGTGAGGGTAAGATAAAGCAATCTACCAATGAGTTGGCGATAAGGGGTGGGATCAGACAAAGGGGTTCCAGATGTTTTGGTTAATTTGTGGTTCTGATCCATAGGGAGTTTAAGTGGTTTGGAAGCAAGATTACCAGTATCGGCCAAAAGATCAAGTGTGTATTTCCGTTGACAAAGATGAATTCCTGTGAGAGAACGAGCCACTTTAATGCCTAGAAAATACTTCAGTGAACCGAGATCTTTAATGCGAAAATGGGTGTTCAAAAAATTTCTGAGAAGGGAAATGGATGTAAGAGAGCTGCTAGCAACTACTATGTCATTGATATAGACAAGGACTGCTGTGAAATCAGTGGCAGTGATACAAATAAAAAGGCTATAATCAGCCTTAGACTGTTTGAAACCAAAACTGATCAAGGATTGAGAGAACTTATCATACCACTACTGTGAGGCCTGTTTAAGGCCATATAAACTTTTGAGCAGTCTACAAACTTGTCCAGGTTGACCTTTAGTGTATCCCGGTGGTTTCTTCATATATATTTCTTCATGTAAATCCCCATTAAGAAACGAATTATTAACGTCAAACTGTTGTGAGTGCCATCCTTTAATGGCAGCCAAGGCAAGCAAGGTTCGGACTGTAACAATCTTAACAACTGGGGAAAAAGTTTCATGATAATCCACTCCCTCTTGCTGAGTAAAACTGCGAGCAACTAAGCGTGCTTTCTTCCTTTCAACTGTACCATTAGAATGGTATTTAGTTTTATACACATACTTGCAATCAATTGGAGACTTTCCAGGAGGTAAATCTGTAAGGACCCAGGTCTTGTTGAGCTCTAAAGCATCAATTTCAGCTTCCATTGCTTTGCACCAATCAGAATCCTTGGCAGCTTGTTTAAAAGATTGTGGGTCTTGTTGTGAAGAAATGGTAGAAGAAAATAAAGCAAATGAAGGTGATAAACGTGCATAAGAAATAGAAGAAGATAAAGGAAAATGAATACCTGGATGAGCTGATGCCATGTCCACAGGTTGGTTGGATGAGATGGAACTAACTTGTTAACAATGAAAATCCTGTAAATATTTAGGAGTTGTCCTTGCACGTGTTGATCTACGAAGGGGGGACTAGATGAAATAGCTGGGCAGGATAAGAGAGAAGAAGCTGTAGGAGGTGAAGGTGCATGTGATGGTATAGGTGATGAAGGTGGAGAGGACATGTCAGATGTGATGTTAGGAAAAATTGTGTGAGGAGAGGAAGAAGATTGTAATGGGACAGGTTGTATGGGATAAGGAGAGCGTAGAGTTAAGGGAAGAGAAGGGGATGTAGGGCGGTTGGTTGATGAAAGGGAAAAATATGTTCATGGATGTAACATCCCAAGAGAAGAAGATAGACTTGGTATTGAGATCAAGCAATTTGTAGCCTTTTATACCAAAGGGGTAACCGAGGAAAACGAAATGCCGACCTCTTGGATCAAATTTTTGGCGATTGTGGAAGATAGTGGAAGCAAAACAAAGACATCCCAATATTCTCATGTGAGAGTATGTAGGAAGCTTGTTAAACAAGAGCTGAAATGGTGTTTTATTTGAAAGTAAAGGACTAGGAATGCGATTAATAATGTAAGCAGCTGTAAGAATGCAATCTGTCCAATACAAAAGAGGAAGGTTGGATTGAATTTTTAAAGCTCGGGCAATGCTTAATAAATGCTGGTGTTTACGTTCAGCCTTGCCATTTTGTTGTGGAGTTTCCACACAAGTTCGTTAATGAATAATGCCACGGTTATTAAAGAATTCGGTCATTTGAAATTCAAGACCATTATCACTGCGAAGAATTTGAACTTTGGTGTGAAATTAAGTGTTAACCAGATTGCAAAAAGCCTCGATACATTTTCTGGTATCAGATTTGTTTTTAAGCAAATATACCCAAGTACTCCGAGAATAGTCATCAACGATTGTTAAAAAATATTTAGTGTCATCATACGCTGTAATAGAATGGGGTCCCCATATATCACAGTGTATGAGTTCAAAAATAGCTTTACTTTGATGAGTACTATCAAGAAATGGAAATCGATGAAGCTTTGCAAGTGGGCAAACAAGACAAAGATTTTTATCAGAAACAGTAGAAATATGAGTACTAATGCAAGGATCTTTGATATCATGTATTTTGGAAGTGGGAGTGTGACCCAATCTACAATGCCAGAGATCAGAGATCAGATTCACATCCTTGAAAATTGCTGAAACAGAAATATTTTTGTGTAATGAAATGGAAAAGTGGTCGAAAAGAGCTGTAGAAGGAACTTGAGCAGGAATCAGATTGTAAAGTCCAGCTTTCATCTCACCCATGCCAATCGTGGTCCATGACAAAAGGTCCTGAATAAAACAAAATTAGGAAAGGAAAAGAACACAACAAGAAAAAGAGTTGATTAGTTATTTGACAGAAATCAAATTGAAGTGGAATGAAGGAACACATAAAACATTGTGCAAGGTTAATTTCAGGTTGATATGGACAGTACCAATGTGGGAGACAGGGGCTGTTTGGCCATTGGGTAACTTAACAACAAATGAAACAGAAGATGTTATGGAAGAAAAGAAGGAGGCACTACAGATCATATGATCTGTAGCTCCAGTGTCAATTAACCAAGGAGTGTTTGTGTGTGAAGACAAGAAGATACCATTCATGGTGGGTGGGTGTGAACAATCTGCTTGAACATTATTGACAGCATGCGTAGCAATGGAGGCCTCCGTTGGGTGCAAGAGAGCCAATAATTTCTGGTATTAATCCTTAGTGAGGGTCATCTTGTCATCTGAAATTTTTGCTTCTTGTTCAAGAGAGGACATGTTAGCAGATGAATTATACTACTTAGTTTTTCCATGAAACTTGTGGCCTGGTGTATACCCTTGTAGTTTATAGCACTTTGTGGCTATATGTCCTGTCATATGACAGTGAGTGCAGGTTGGGGGTTGAGCATTTCCAGCTTTGAAACAAACATCAAGAGTGTGGCCTTGAAGTTTACAATGGGTACAAAATGGTCTGTCTTGTTTGAATGATTGGGGAGATTTGGGTATGGATTTGTATGGTAAGTAAGGCCGGTTAACAGCAAGTGCCATAGATTCAGTAGAAGGAAGATTAGGCACCATGAGGTGTTGCATTTCCTGCTATTGAACCATAGAAAAAATTTTATTTACGGGAGCTAAGGGGTCTAAGATCATAATCTGGTCACGGGTGGCATTGAAAGAATCATTAAGGCCCATAAGAAATTGGATTATACAATCTCTTTGATATCGATCAAGAAGAACAGCTAATTTGCCACAAGTACAGTCAGGCAATGGATCATACATAAGAAGCTCACCCCATAGAGTCTTAAGTTTACCAAAATAAATAGAAATAGAATCATTATCCTGATTCAAACCTGTTAAGGCCTTCTTATGTTGAAAGATGTGGTGACCATTCGATTGAGTGAATCGTTCTTGGAGTTCTTTCCAAATTTGAGCAGCATCATCCACCAAAGTAATGCTGGATTTTAGAGAGGGATTTATGGAGTTATGCAACCAGGAGACCACTAGGTCATTACATCTCTCCCATGCATCAAAAATGGGGTCTGAGGTTGATTTTGGTTTAGAAAAAGTGTCATTAATAAAACCAAGTTTATTTTTGGCACGGAGGGCCCTGCACATTGCTCTTGACCAAGTAGTGTAGTTATCGGAAGTGAGGAGGTTAGGGACTAAGGGAAGAGATGGATTATCTCCATGGTCTAGTCGGTAAGGATTGATTGGGTTGGAGAAATCTAAAAAGGGGGATTCGGATTTGTTGGAAACTTCATCAGCCATTGAAAAAAAAAATCAATTCTTACTCTATATCGAGCTCTGGTACCATGTAAGAATTATAGGAGAAGAAGCACAAAAAGAAACAGAGCAGAATTGCTGAAAAAGCTGTTGCATGAATCGTATTTCATTTTGTAAGCTTTTCACATGATGCTGTTGCTTTATACAGGAGAGGAAGCAAAACAAATCCTAACTAACCAAAGAATATTCTGACGCTGTACAGCTAGCTTAACAACATGTAAATTTACATAATGGTACAAAGAAATCTTAGCTATGAATTAGACTATTTAGTAAATTTTCAGAATAATTATCATATGAGGTGTGTTCATCTGGTATAGAATCTGACTACATATCAGCACCACGAGTTGCTGCATTTGTATGAGATAAGCTGATGTTGGACTGCTCTAATAGTTCTTGTTGATTTATAATTGTTTCCGACGTCTATACTGCAATTTTTTTTTTTTAGAAATACTTATGCCACATTTTTAAAGAACTCATAGAATTTAGGTTGTTGATGTTAGCTTTTAATCAATAGAAGTTACATATTTGTTGTTGAGTAATGTTATATACAGATTTATGGTGTGCAAATTCCGCATATTTTTTTAATTAAAAAAAAAGTGGAATCCACCATTAAAAAAATTTCCATATGGGTTTTATGAAAATTAAGAAAATTAATTTACTAATACTAATTGTCTAAAGAGTTGTCTTGAGTATAATCGGTCTTGAGATTAATAAATAGATCAATTATCCAACCCGAAAGCTATATTCTTTTTCAGTTTAATGATCATTCATCTTTTGGAGTACTTCTAATTCAATTTTATGTGAACCTGTTTTTGGCACAACATAGTTCATCTAGCAATATTCTAGCATCCATAGAAATGTCCATCTAGTACTCAATGTTCCTAATAAGCCATTTTATTATTTTACCATTAATACTACTGCAATGAATAATCTTTCTATTTCATTGGGTCAAATAGGTGTTAGCACGAGCCTCGGTGTCTTATTTCTTATTTTCGGTGGATGGTGGTCATACAAAGTGATAAAGAAAAAGATGAGGATTAAACGCAAGGAGAAGTTCTTCAAACGAAATGGTGGACTACTACTATAACAACAACTATTTACAAACACGAACAAAGTAAATGTTGAGAACACCAAATTGTTTAATTCAAAGGAATTGGAGAAGGCCACTGATGATTATAGTGCGGATAGAATAATTGGACATGGTGGACAAGGCACCGTTTACAAAGGTATGTTGGCTGATGGAAGAATTGTTGCAATAAAAAAGTCCAACATAATAGATGAAGATAAACTTCAAGAATTCATAAATGAAGTTGTGATTCTTCCACAAATTAATCACAGGAATGTGGTTAAGATGCTTGGCTGTTGTTTGGAGACAGAAGTTCCGCTTCTGGTTTATGAATTCATTCCTAATGGAACTCTCGCCCAATATCTCAATGGCCAAAGTGAGGAAGTTCCACCAACATGGGATATGCGTTTACGCATTGCTATAGAAGTTGCGGGGGCTATTTTCTACTTGCATTCAGCAGCTTCTTCACCCATTTATCATCGTGATATTAAGTCTACAAACATCCTCTTAGATGAGAAGTATAGAGCAAAAGTAGCAGATTTCGGAATTTCAAGATCTGTTGCTATTGATCAAACTCATCTAAGCACATTAGTACATGGAACTTTTGGATATGTAGACCCTGAGTATTTTCGATCAAGCCAGTTTACAGATAAAAGTGACTTTTATAGTTTTGGTGTTGTTCTTGCTGAGCTCTTGACCAGAGAAAAAGCTATCTTATCATCAAGAACTAGAGATACCAAAAGTTTAGCTGCATTTTTTGTTAGTTCGATGGAAGGGAACAATTTGTTTGACATCCTTGATAATCAAGTTTTGAAGGAAGCGGAAAAAGAAAAAATCATTGCAGTTGCAAACCTTGTGAAAAGATGCTTGAACTTGAATGGAAAGGAACGACCTTCAATGAGAGAAGTTGCAATGGAATTGGAGGCCAACCAAATCTCGCCAAAAGTTTCTAACCCTCAAGGGGAATATAGAGAGATTGAAGATATCAAAACTGAAATATCCAAGCAATATGACATTTCTATATCAACATCACGTATGGATGGTATACTTGTGACCTCATCTTCAGATTCACAGCCATTAATATTATCTTCTTAATCATCAGGTGAGGTTGCACCTTGATTTATGTTGTATTGTTTGTTTAATTTCATCTTGTAAGACCCTAATTTGCACTTCTCATTGTTTCACAAAGATACTCTTATATATGGTAGTATAAAGCATAAACATCTACTTTTCTTTTCGGTTTCATAAGCATCTATTTTTATGTACGAATAAAATGGTTCCTCAAGATGCATTAGGATCTAATCTCCACTTAGGAGGAAAAAAAGAAGAAGATCAAAGAACTAAAACATATCCTCCATATTAGTTTCTACTGCAGTTTGGAGTTAATAGCAAAAGAAGAAATCAGCTTTTCTTTATATTGATCTTTAATAACCCACCTTTGAGTTTTTTTCACCTTTTAAATCTTGTCAAATGAAGATTGTCAACCTGCTGAAAGCCACAAAACTCTTGGCATAGTAGGCTTCACAAATTTAGACCATTTTCTTCATGATCAAAGGATCAAAGAAAGTTTCAAGCTTCATGAACATCTTGGTTTATAAAGAAGACCATTAGTCTCAGGTGACCATTGATCGCTTGAATGTTTATCTACTATTACAAGTTCTATTGCTTAATTTGGTGCGGTGCATTAGATGTGTGGCACTAGGCTTAAAACGTGTTTTCGCTTCTTTTCGTTCTCTGTAGGGCTTTTTTTGCTCTCTCACACAATATGCACGCACTTGACAATTGTTCTCTCTCAAAATATGCTGAAAAGTCGTACAAAACAAGTCAAATACAACATATTTATAGTAAACGGCACTGGAAACCCTAATCTAGCAAAAATTACGTTCTTCACTAGAGCAATGTGTCAAGCGCGCCTCGAGTGAACAACCAATGAACAATGGCTCGAGCAGGATGTCGAGTATGGCTTGACAGAACACTAGGGTTTATGTCTCGCTTGAGCCTACTGTCGAGCGAACTCACGAGTTGAGCTTCATTTGAGTGAACTCTCTTTTTCTCAATTTTCTGCTCACAAACTAGTCTCCACAGGCACCCGAACAAAAGGGTTAGTCTATCAATGGTTAAAAGCCCAACATTTGATCGAAAAACACTAGAATTATTGAATACTAGATTGGTTCAAGGTTCCAAAAAATGGTTCGATTCATTTTCAGGTCGAGTCAAATTGAATCAGTCAAAAACCAAACTAATTTTAGTGACCTTTTTAAATGAACCACTTCAATCAATCGATTTAATATGATTTAGATCGATTCAAGCTCATTTTGGACCAATTCTAACTAATTCAAAACTATATTTATTTTTAAGTTGTCCAACAACTTATTTTTTTTAAATGTTTTGTACAAATATATAATAGAACTAAACATATATTAAGTTGTTCATCATTATA
This sequence comes from Carya illinoinensis, assembly GCF_018687715.1. Lineage (NCBI taxonomy): Eukaryota > Viridiplantae > Streptophyta > Magnoliopsida > Fagales > Juglandaceae > Carya > Carya illinoinensis. The sequence goes on from NC_056756.1 coordinate 41,817,102, forward strand.
TTCAATAAGCATCGTAGAAAACTTGAAAGATAAAACATGTACTTCTTTATTTTCTTTAGATAAAAAAAAAAAAAAATAGAGATGAATGAGTATTTTGTATTAAATTTGTGGTTGTGCATAAAATAACACATTTGCCATTTGTTTATAACGTAATGGTTTTTATCTTCTTAGTATGTAATATCTCATTTTTACGTGTATTTTTAATGAATGATTATTTAAATAATTATAAATATTAGTTTTCTTGTTTTAAATTTAATGTGATATTTGTTGGATTTATTTTATGGTTTTTAAGTTGTGCAATTTATTTTAAAAAGGCTTTCTTGATTTTATTTATTATTTTGCATTTAAATTGCTCTTTGCTTTAATTTATTTTATTTTATTTTTTGGGCTTTAAATATTTTATTTTATTTATGTTTAGTTGTAGTTTTTTTATTGTTTTTATTTAATTTTATTGGATCTTTTTTCTCTATATTTCGGACTGGGGTCTTCCAAGTGGGGTTTACTCTTGTTTTTGGGCCAAAATCTTCTCAATTTGGGCCTAGCCAGTCTCACTTAAGCCCAGCCCTCTCCCCTTCACTAAACGGCGTCGTTTGGCATGCCTTAGGGCTTCTTCTTCTTCTTTCCTTTCTTTCCTTCCCAGCGTCGACCGCTTCCCCTTCTTCTTCATCTTCATTTCCTTTTCTTCTTCTTCCTCCTTCGATTGCTGCTGTTTTTCCTTTCTTCTTCTCTTCATTTCTTTCGGTTTTATCTCATTTCTTCACTTCTTGTTGCGCCGATTGATCTTCTTCACCCTGGGAATTTTTCTGCATTGTCTTCAATCTTTGAGCCGAACTCCTCCTCCATTTTCGTTTAGGTATGTACCTACATTTTCATCTTCAAACTTTCTTTTTCCAGTTGCTGTGAAACTGTGCACTTCTATTTCCTTTTCTTGTATTTTATTTCATGCACGTACGACTTGTATTTTTATTCTTTATATATCAGCCTCATAAATTCAAAATAAATTACGTCTATTTATGCTAAAATTTGATTTTTTTTCTTATAAGTATTTTAAATGCTGTTCTTTATGGAGTTATTACGTACCTTCATTTGGAGAGCCTGTTATGATTTACTTCCCACCAGACAGATCGAATCTGCATAAAAAGAAAGGTGGTGGAGAGACCCTGGTGTTCTATTTGTGAAACGCTTGAAGAAATAGCAATACATGCACTTTGGTCATGCTCTGCTGCTAGTGATATATGGGGAGACAATAACAGTCCTCTTAAGAAATGGTACTCTACTTTTTTTTATGTCTGGGAACTGTGGCAGAATTTGAGTACAAATCTGAAGTTGGGAGACCTAGAATATGTGGTTATTGTTATAAGATATATGGACTAGAAGGAATGCTGTTACATTTTATAACAAGTTTGATCGACCAGAGACTATGCTTCAGAGGGCTATTAAGAGTTTGGAAGCATATCCCTCTGTCCAACAACCTGGTCAAGACCATAATGTAAATGCAGTTCTGGCAATGAGGGGAGTTAGGCAATGGAGGAAACCATCTGAGCATTGTATGAAAGCTAATTGGGATGCTGCTGTGGACGTTAAGTCCAAGATCACAGGGTTAGGAATAATTATAAGAGATGCTGAAGGTGAGGTTCAAGCTTCTTTTGTCTGCAGCATTAAAGCTTGTTTTGAAGGGCGATGGATCTCTGTGCTGATCTAGGCTTCTCCTATGTCATTTTTTAAGGGGGCTGTCAGGAGATTATTCAGGCTACCAATGCACAACAAGAGACTTGGACAGCAGCGAGATCTTTGATCTATGATATCAAAAGTGTGTTGAAGACCAGATTGGGATGGAAAGTTTCCTTCAGCTATAGGGAAACAAATCAGGCTGCTTACAAGTTATCAAAATTAGCTATTTCTATGTCAGATGAGCATATTTGGATGGTTGAATGCTCCATGCATATACTGGATGTGGTGTTTAAACAGAAAGATTGTAATGATTGAATCTTAATATATGCAGTTTCTCTGGTTTGCTTTAAAAAAAAATATATTCTTACGACGTGTAAGAAGATCAACATCAATATTGTTAATGAATGTAGTAAAGCAATAAACAGAAAGAATACCATGATTCCCCATCAATTCCCAACCGGATGCCTAGTCCAATAGCCATGGGAACTGCATCGATCCAAACACCATAGGGTGAGAAAATAATGTTTACAGTAACAATATGCATGTAGATCTATGATAATGGCCACAACAATTGCATATAGAAAATAATAACGTGCATGTACATACATAAACACAGAGTGATTTACATTTATATGGTAATTCGTTGATTCGATGAAAGAACGAAGCCTTTGAATGCCTATCTTGACGCTTGATTCTCTTCTTTTTTAATAATCTGAGAATATCTCTACTCTCCTCCGTCTCGAAACATGAAAGATCAAAGAGAATAGCACGACACCTAAGCTCCAATGCAGTAGATGAGGGAGGCATGGATCGAATAGAGGATCGCCGAAGCTTGCGAGGGGTCGAAAGGGCCAGATTTGTGGCTATTGGGAGCGGTTTGGGGGGCTTTTATAGAAAAACTCTTGAAGTTCAGAAAGGTAACACAACGAAGGATTATTGGAGGAACATAAAGAATTGTAAATGCTGCAATATTGGAGTTTGCATTGCTATATATGTGCGGAAGTCCGGTCCATGCATCAAATATTCTATAATGCAAATTTTAATAAAGGAATTATAAAAAGAGAAATTAATGTTACTTTTGATCCTATACTAAAATTTTATTTGATTGATTGGTGATAATAATTGTATGGTGATGATAAATATAGGATGAAGAAGAACGATACGCTTTCAATAATTAAATAAAAAAAAAAAAAGAATAGATAAATAAATCAAAATAAATAAATAGGAAAATTTTTAAAGGAAATCAATTCGGAATTTTAGAAATTAAGCATGAACGGCAACGGCTATGCGGTAAAGTTCTTCGCTGTTTCGCTTCTGCATGTAAACTTACGTAAAGTCTTTTAAGATGCTTCCACGTGTCGCAAAAATTCTCATGAACCCGAAGAGAATCTTCTTATCGGACGTGGCGGACAGGAACTCACTCACACCGTCGAAGAGAACTGAAATGAGTACAAATTAGACGGATTTTTTTTTTTTTTTTAACCGCCAACGGTTGCCTAAACAGAGCCAACTGCAACCCTTTGAGAGTTCCACAAATCTTTTGAGAGATTTTCTTTGAAATCTTTCAGAGATTGTCTGTCTGGTTTTTTCTGTTCTTACTCTTGCAACTTTCCCAGAAAAATCTCTTCTTTCTCTCGCTTGTATATCCTTTGTTTCTCCGGTATACTTTTTCCTTTTTCTACCCTTTTCTTTTACTTCTACCAATGTTTGGTTTCTAAGAAATTCAATGAAGAATGTTAGAAGGAAAGTAAATTAGTAGAATATGATTTTTCTTGTTCCGTTTTATCAGGATTTACAGAAGAAAATTAATCCTACTACTGAAATTAGAAGACAAGAAAACGAAACGATGCAACTTTGCTTCTTCCTTTTTTGTCCTCATTTGTTCTCTGTTTTGTTGGGGACCAAACAGAACATATTAGTATGGGTTTCAGGATTTGTGGTTTTAACTAGGTTTGGTTTCTCCGGGGCTTCTTTGTTTCTCTGTGCTTCTTGAGACTACCTAATTTTCTCGGATGCGTGTCTGGAAATGTTTCTGCCGGATAAAGTTTTGAAATTATGAAGATTTTACTCATTGTCTTCTACGGAAAATTTTTTTCCCTGAATTCTTTTTTCTCTCGGCTTGATCAGATATTCAAATACATTATTCAACGGAATATGGGGTTCACCAATATCTCGAAATCTGCCTGAAGTAATTAAAGAACAACTTCTTAACAGGGCTTTTAGGAAAATCTGGTCTAATTGAATGGTATTGTCCCCCGGTTTGATCGCTGTATGGGTTATATGAATGTATCAATCACATTATTTAAGAAATGGGAAATTTCATGAAGGAGTCTTGTTTGGTGGGAATGCTTTATAATTTGCATTGGTCATCTTCTTCTCAGGGAGAGGGACGAATTCTACTAACATGAAAAAACAAAGTCCAGTGAAGGCTTCAAAAGCTTTTACATCACGTGCAGCGAATGTTGCTATTGATGAGTCTCACTTCGCAGAATTAGAATGGATAGATGACATTTCAAAGTGTCCTGTATACCGTCCGTCGATGATAGAGTTCAGGGATCCTCTAACTTATCTGCAAAATATTGCTTCTGAAGCTTCTAAATATGGTATGAGATAATGAAAAGATACAATTTTTTTGTTTACTGTTTAAGCCCATCAATTTTTTAAAAAAAATTTAATTTTCTTTGCTCACATTTTCTTGTTGGAAGTTAAAGCTCTTTTAGTTTGTTTACCTTTACTAATGGTTTTAGTTTTTCAATGGAAATTTTTTAAATATCCCTGAATCAATTCCTTGCATTACAATATTTCAGGAATCTGCAAGATTATTCCCCCAATAGATGCTTCTGTTCCAGCCAGTGTGGTACTGATGAAAGAACTTAGGAACTTTAAGTTCGAAACTGTAGTGCAACCTTTTCGGCTTGCTAAATGGGATGTGAATGATAAGATCTCATTTTATAGAAGAGGAAGGTGACTTCCACATGATACTGACAGTAAATTAAGCATATAGTGAGATATTATATGGTAGTACTATTCATTTTGTCTGAGCAATATGGTTTTCTTTTTTTATTTTTAGGCAATATACCTTCCGTGAGTTCGAGAAGATGGCAAACAAGGAGTACTCTTCATGTGATTCTCCTGCATACATGGAGAAAGAGTTCTGGCATCGATTGGCTCGTGGAAAGAAAGAAACCGTTGAATATGGAGTCAATGTTGATGGCAGTGCCTTTTCATCTGATCCTAGGGATCAGCTTGGGAAGAGCAAATGGAACTTGAAGGTTTTACACTCCACATTTGAAACAAAATGCCTAAATTCTTTACCAAAACTTTGATCAATATGATGACTGATTTGAGGCTGAAAATGTTATCCTTTGAATTCTGCTTTCTCTGTTGTATTCTCATGTCATCTATTTTATGATTCATATTATAATTTGATTCTTTGATTGCAGAATCTGTCAAGGCTTCGCAAGTCCGTTTTGCGTTTGGTTGGAAGAGTTATTCCGGTATGCTGACCATTGTCCATACCTTGCTAAATTCTTCAAACTGCATCATCAGATTTTTTTTCAATATATGTTATTAGAGCTTTCGTTTTAACTATATGGACCTGAATCCAGGGAATAACGGATCCAATGCTTTACATTGGAATGCAATTTGGTGTGTTTGCATGGCACGTGGAAGATCACTATCTGTACAGGTAAGAAACCATACTTCCAACTGTTTTCAAAACTGTGTTCATATATTCTGTCCTAACCAAAACTTTCATTCTCAGCATTAACTATCATCACTCTGGTGCACCCAAAACTTGGTATGGAGTTCCTGGTCATGCCGCTCTGCAGTTTGAAAGGGTAGCCCATGATCATGTTTACTCTCGAGATATCTTATCATCCAATGGAGAGGATGGTGCTTTTGAACTGCTTTCGGAAAAAACCACAATGTTTCTTCCAAGTATTTTGCTACAACATCATGTACCTGTCTACAAGACTGTGCAGGTGCCAGGGGAATTTGTCATTACCTTTCCTAGAGCATATCATGCAGGATTTAGCCATGGTACGTAAATCTCTCTCTCTCTCTCTCTCTCTCGCGCGCGCGCGCACGCTTGCCAGTAGTTGTCACCTTAATCACTTTTCTGTTAAATTTCAGGTTTTAATTGTGGAGAGGCAGTAAACTTTGCAACCGCAGATTGGTTTCCAATGGGGGAATTGGCCAGTGAACGTTATGCTCTTCTTAAGAAGATTCCAATAATATCATACGAGGAACTCCTTTGTAATGAAGCAATGCTTTTACTCATGTCTTCGAAACAAGACAATTCTGGTGATCCATCCACAGATGTAGTCTCTCAGCGTGCTGTCAAGATTTCTTTTGTACATCTCATACGGCAGCATAAGCAGGCGCTTCATCGCATAAAAGCATCATCTCATGCTTTTTCCCCACATGCTCAAGGAACTCTCTTATGCGGCCATTGCAAGCGTGACTGTTACTTGGCATACAACATGTGCAACTTCTGCAACTCTGATCCTTTATGCCTTTTTCATGGTATGATTACAGTGATACCAAAAAGTTTAAGTCTAAAAAGATTAGAAACTTTACTTGAAATTTACTAATAATGAGACGTGATAAAATTTGAGAAATGATATTTACAGTCCTGTAGTATGCAAGTTCCACACACATCATTTTAAAAAAGTGTGTAAATTTAAGACCCATGTAAAAAATAAAAAAAAAAATTAAAAAAATGATGGATCCCATTTTCCTTTTAACAGAGTGCGTGGGACTTAAATACCCTAAGACTGTATTAATTAACGTTACCCGTATAATTTAGGATCGAGAACAACCTTCTCATTCATTATTTGACTGTGTTTAAATCATTTTATTTAAGTATTTTAAAAACTTTATACATGAGAATGGTTGTGCTAATACGTCCCTATTCATTGCAGAGAATGATTTGCTTCATTGTTCATGTGGACACAAGCGTACTATTTTTCTAAGGTCGAACATATCAGCAATGGAAGATGCAGCTAAAAAATTTGAGCAAGAAGAAGGAAAATATTAAACGTACGTAAGAAAAACTGACAAAAAACTTAATTTTCCATGATTCAGTTATTGATATATTGAAAATCATAAAATTTGAAATTCAAAATTTGAATTTAAAGAAGAAACTAAAAAAATGAATCTTGTAAGTAAAAGTATAAGTAAAACTGTAAGTATATTTAACACTATTCCAAGAAGAATGTATTAATCAAGGCTTCAAAGTTAAAGTTTGTTGTATTGGTGATGGATCTTATATAAATTAGTAAATTTTGTTCAATGCAGTACTCATATTCTTATTCCATTTTCATGTATCATTTTATTGTAAAAGGAAAAAAAAATGTATCAGTTTATCGTGTACCTGTGTTCTATTTATAAGGAGTTCATTCCCTTGTCATGTCTTGTTCATAATTTTTTTTCCCCTTTGGTAAGAGGTTTTCGATTTTAATTTAATCTTTTTGCCCTAGTTCTAGACGTTAGTCCTATAATAAAGTTGGGGTTTTCTTTTGTAATTTGAAGCACTTGCATCCTTGGTATTACCGTCTCACTTCACTGCTTGGAACAGTTTGGCCTAAACTTCGACATTTTCGTGACTGCCAACCATCTTGACGTAGAAGAAGATGAGTTCGAATCTCTTGAAGGAAGATGGGATCTATTGAGAGAGATAGAGAGAGAGGTTCGATGCGTTGAGGGAGAACTTTGAGGGAGAAAAGAGAAGAGGGAAGAGAGAAGAGAAGAGAAGGGAGAGGGGAGAATAGACTTGCACCCACCGTAAGTCCAATGAGTCTACTACATGTTACTCTTTTATTGAAGGGTGTAAAAGAGGAAAGTGCACCCTGACCGGTTTGAAGCTTTAACCATTATGGAATCGATGGACTAGAAATGAAAAAGAGAAAAGTTTCAAACCAGTCGGGGTGCCATTTCCCTTTTTACACGCTCCACTAAAAGAGTAACACGTAGCAGATTTATTGGACTTACAGTGGGTGTGAGTCCATTCTCCCATCTCCCATCTCTTCTCTCTTCTCCCCCGAAGCTCTCCCTCGACCCATTGAACCTCTCTCTCCATCTCTCTCAACAGATCCCATCTTCCTTCTAGAGATTCAAACTCATCTTTGTCTCCGTCAAGATAGCCAAATATACAAATAACCAAAATATCAAAGTTTAGGCCAAACTATTCCAAGCAATGAAGTAAGAACACCAAGGATGCAAATGCTTCCAAATTACAAAAGAAAATCCCAACTTTGTTATAGGACTAATGTCTAGAACTAGGACAAAAGGATTAAATTAATATCGAAAACCTCTTATCAAATGGGAAAAAGATTTATGAACAAGACATGACAAGGGAAAAACTCCTAAATAGTTAGAAGAGGTATATACAGCTCTAAGTAACCAATGATTCTGGATCCAAATGGATAACAGTATTTGGAAATTCTGTTCTTGGTCCAACAAGGGAGTAATGTATATGCAAGTATATGGGCAAGATGCTCAACCAGAACAGTCTCCTCAAGCTGATCGGTGACAACAACTCATTTAGAAGGAATTAATTCAATATTCCAGAATGGCGAGCCAATGCCAAAAGGTCACAACTCGTTGGAGAGCAACAAATACACTCAATCCTGCCCCTAAAATACCCCATAAGCATAAAATATTATCATTACTTATAGAGTAAATCGTTGTTTGAAGAGAGAGAGAGAGAGAGTAAATGTGGAGTTGGATATCAGGAGGCAAACCGCCCCCGACCGCCTATGCCCGAGGCAGGGTGCGGGAAGCGCACACCCTCACCGGCCCCTAAATTCATACTAGAGAAATTATAAATAATCTAAAAAAAAAAAAAAAAAAAGGAAGATGTTACCAAGGTAGACACGTGCATGCACTTTATAGGATGGCACATTAGGCCAATGGACGATTGGGGCCTCACCGATCTTATCTAACCAACGGTCCATTAATATTTAAACGGCCGGCTTCTCACGCAACTTCAAATTCAAGTATAAAACCTCTTTTTATTTTTAAGTTTAATAATTTGGAAATGCATGCTTCTTTTTTTTGTTTTTTTAACATGGAAATGCATGTTTGAAGACGACGGTTGTAATTATTCTATAACAAATGCATTTCAATTCCAAATTATTAAGACTTACGGGTGGGAGTAGTAGTCAACTTAATAAGTAGGACATTTGTTACCGTCACATTGTCAACATTGAACGACAGATTCTTAATACATAGAGAATATATAATTATTGTTAGTAATTAACAATTACCAATTAATTAATAGGTATTAATTAATTAATTAAGAAATTAAGTCGAAGAAAATCCGTAACTCCCATGAACTAATGTACTACAAACCCTACATATATAAGAAGTTGATAGACAACAAACAATTAATACTAATTAATTATGAAAATGGAGGTGCATTGACTTTCCATGCACGTTTGTTACCTGTATATTAGTTTATCTAATTAATTGAAATAAGAACATAATTAATTGTGGAGTAGAGTATGGCAGAAAAAATCACGTGCTTATGATCATATTCTCTTCGGTCTCACTAGATCAGTTATAATGATCAAAGGAAATGCAGATACATAAACTTAGGAGAAGTTTGGCACTACAAGAAAAATCATTTTTTTTTTCAATGGGAGCTTCGTGGAAAAAAGTATGTTTTTTGTGGGAAAAGCAATGTATCCACAAATTTCTTTCGTGTGAGTCTCGTGAGATATAAGTCGCCGCAAAAAGTATTATATCTCATGAAAACTCTAATTCATGGGAAATACATGCTTTTCTACACGATACATTCCATGGCAAGAGCCTTCCACCACTCGCAGCAAAAACCAATTTAATTTCCTTACGGTTCGTGGGAATGAGATGAGATGAAAATTTTGTGAATAATAGCAAGATAGTTTGAGTTGAGTATTTTTTAGATTTTGAGAAATGAGAGAGAAAAAGTTGAATAACAAATATAATAAAGTTAAAATATTGTAAGAATATAGTTTTGTAATATTATTTTTATTTGAGAATTTGAAAAAATTGAAATTGTTTTTTTTATTTTTTATTTGAAAGTTTGAAAAAGTTATAATGATTAGTTGAAAAATTTTATATTTGAATTATGTTTGAAAATGAGATCAGATGAGAATTTTGTATCTCTTCTTATCTTCCAAACATGCCCTTAATCCAAAACGACTAGTCTGAGCTATAAGAGAAGTTTCTTGAAATCATTATAAAGAGTAAAATCTTATCCCTTTTAGAATTCCATTCACCACTCTGCCATCTTGAATTTCATAAAACTCAATCATTCAGGACCCACTCTTTATTTCCACACCCGTTTTCCATCAAACGTTAGCATATATGCAAGTTCCTGATGACTCCTCTTCAATGGATGTGGTTATCAAAACATGATATTAGTATCAAATACAAACTGCTAGCCATGGTTGACTAACATAAAATTTTGGTTGACTTGAATATAGTAAGATTATATAATCAATCTATGCATAATATTTTCAACTACAGAACATAATTATAATATTATTAATGAATTCCATTAATTTCAGTGATGTGCAGAGCACGATGATCAATGCGAATTGGATGATCAAGACGTACGTACCTAGCTAGCTAGCTAGCCAGTTGACATCGTCGTGTCGTGCTGACCTACAATATTCCTTTCGGTATGCATATACCAACATGTACTGATCGATTTATTCCTGGGACGCCGGCCTAATTCTGAAATTACGTACCCCTTTTTTACGTACTTATTCACTTGTATTCTTCTAGAGTATGATTTTGATAATTTCCTGGTGATCATTTCTAAAGCATCATGATCACCGTAGCGGCCACCTGGCCTACAGCTATCCATCCTATATATATTGGACACCTCCACAAACGGATGAGTGCATAGAAAAAAGAGAGAATTAAAGAGAGATGGCAGCCAACAACACTCCTAGACATCCACTCTCATACCGTCATGTTTTCATGATGCTTCTCACTCTTCTATTCATGTCGACGCTTCAAGCAGTCTTAGCCACCACCAATACCAGCCAAACCTACGAAAAATACATCATCACATCCTGCAATTCAACCACATATCCACAATTATGCTACTCGTCCCTCTCCCCCCATGCCTCCAAAATCAAAGCAAATCCCAAAAAGCTTTGCAAAACCAGCCTTTCTGTAGGCCTAGAAGCTGCACAGAATGCATCCTCCATAGTATCGAAGCAACTGAAGCAGAAGGGATCATTGACGAGTTCTGAAACTGCAGTTATTAAGGACTGCGTCGTGAACATTAAAAACTCCATTGATGAGCTCCGAGAATCCCTGGATGCCATGGACAAATTAAGCGGTTGGGATAAGGAATTCCAGATGTCCAACATTAAGACTTGGGTGAGCGCGGCCTTAACGGATGAGAATACGTGCTTCGATGGGTTTGAGGAAGGCCAAGAAATAAGCGAAAAGGTGAAGAACAAGGTCAGAAAACGTATATTGAAAGTTGCCAGGCTGACAAGCAATGCCTTGTAGCTCATCAACAACCTTAATTACTAGTTCAAAGTAACCCTAGTATACTACTCTTGCATGCATGATTCAGGTCCTTTAATGGGACAAGTAGCATAGTACTGTCACGGAATAATAACGAGAGCTTATATATGTATTGTGCGTACGCTCAAAATGCTTAGATCATCAGTTTCTATCTGTACGAATTCTGAGACTTCGATTGAAAATAAGAGAGACTCTATGTGAGTCATATATATGTATAAAATCATGCCAGCCGTATATAGTTATTTTGCAAGGAAAATGACTTGTTAGTACTGTTGAAAAAAGAAAATGAAAAATCTTACATGTTGAGTTGATCTCCTCTAGAGATAAAAATTAGGAACTTCGAATTTTTTTAGTTATCTAGCTATACTAGTTGCCAACCCCTGGTTTCTTAAGGCATGCATTTGATGATCAGGAGTATATATAGTTGTATTAATTAGTTATATATATATATATATATATATGTATGTATGCAGTATGTTTATTAAATTAAATTGTCTATATAGATTAATGAATATAAAATGATAAATGCTTTTATTCTATTCATTGATCAGTTTACACAAACAAAAAGTCTGTAAATTAATCTAAATCCAGGTACACCAAGATCCTTCATTTAGCAATTATATATTGAGGGTCAACCCAATTGTCATTTGCTTCCATATACATGGGCTTTTCCCCAGAAACCCTACCTGCCCGTTTGATCTATCCTGTCTCACCCTATCCTAACCTTTCCTCATTTGTTCTCCACATTAGTCTCCTTAATTTGCTCCCTTTTCTCTATTCATTTTTCACTGGCCGGTTCAAGTACCTATACCTAGCTCCTCCGGTCGAGAGGTTATGGCTCGTCGGAGCCATGCATGGGAGGGGGAGCGATCCTCCCTCTAATTCCCTTCCTGTTGCTGCCGGCTCAATAATATGAGCGGTATTATGTTGATCACTTCCATGATTTTATCTCTCTGTAACACACCCCCATAGGATTGAAAGGATAATCTCACTTTGAAGTACCTTCGCGAAGAAGAAGACAGGAGAGGCTAGAAATTTGGACTTTTTTTAACTGTTTGGATGATTTCCCAAAAGCAACAAAAAATTATAAAACAACAATCTCTAATTAACGCTATGGGCCTAAGCCCATGCACTAATTAATACAACTTAAAGTCCAACTAATATTCTAAAGGCTGAGCCCCATGGGCTGAACTCTCAAGCGGGTTTGTTACACTTTTATCTGTGATTCTGGATTATAGCGGCATGCATGTAGATTCTTAGGAAAATAAAAAAATAAAAAATTACCTGTCAACTTATTATTTATTATTTTTTATATGTAATCAAATAATTGAAAATTGTTATAAACTATCTTGTATTGTATGACCACATTTAGCCGTCGTAATTGACCAAGTCATAGTCGTCAATTAAGACTTTTGTAACCCTATATATATGGGTGTATCTAAGTTCATTTGAGATGAATCAATAAGAATGGCTCTCTATCTTTGAAACTCTCTCTTTTCTCATTCAGTTCATAACACGTTATCAGCACGAGCTCGAGCCACTAGCACGCTGCCTGCCAGTCCGTCTTCTTCAGAAATCAAATACCCACCATCAACGACGAAAAAGATTGTTCACGGTCTAATCTTGTTCCGGTTGAAACCATGAAGATCGACTCTGGGAGTTTCTTCTCTAGAATCCTCCACTACTGCACAATCTTCTTGGGCGTCTTAATCAATGGCCGATCCTCAGAAAATCCATCCAGTTCACGATGTTGAAGCACCAGTAAATGTATCAACAGCTCTATTGGTGCCACGGGGAACGCCCAAATCCAGATCGAATGCCGCTCGTCTCCCAGCCAAAAGTTACTACGTGTGGGCCTCAACAAAACCACGAGCCGACGTTGATGGTGCTGCTGCTAATACCGATGGGAGAACTCCGTCCCGAAGAGCTCACGGATCTCATTTGCAAAGTAAAAGTAAAAGCAATACATCATCACGTTCCATGCCATTGCAGTTCCAGATCTACAAAGAGGGAGCTATTATAGCACGGAATTGATATCTAGCTTTTCGCTTTTAAAAACTTTTATTTGCACGCTTAGTGGGTTCCTCTCTATAACTTAAACTTGGTATATAGATGTTGAAGATGGAGTTTTCGAACACAGGAAAAATAGAGAAAGACGATGATAAACCCAGAGAGATTCCCCTTACTCAGAGCCTTCATGTTTCTCTTCCTGTTTATGTTTTCCCTCAAAACAGAAGCTGAGGACGAGTTGGACCTCATTTCCTTCCATAATTCTACCTATTTCAGAGCCAAAAAACTTGCAGGCAACTGCAACGTTTTTCGTGATGGAAACCTTTCTCCTGTGACTTACCCAGGTTTAATGGGTTAATTTTCTTGGAGAAATAGAGGGGGCAAAATCGGAGACTCTCTTTCTCTTATCCACTCGCATAAATATTTTTCGTTGTTTTTGGCCACTAAGTTTTCTTTCAGAAAGCTATTCACGAGAAACGAAACTTGAAGAGCCTGGTAATAATCCATCTATCACTTGTGTGACGCCCCCAAATCCCCACGCCCGAACACGGGGAAATCGAGACGTCCGGATGGTGACAACCCGGGTCACCATCCCATCGACGGTGCCAAGTGTGTGTAGAAGCAACAAATGTGCACGGAATAACACGCAGCAGATAACGAAAGTCATAACTAAGTACTAGAATTTTTCTCAACGTAATACAAGCTGTTTAAAACGTACATAAATAAAATATTACAAAACACGTATACAATAAAATATCAAATACAAAGCATAACATCAGCAACCCGGCGGAGCAGCATCCTCGGGCTCAGCCTCCTCCTCCTCCTCCTCGAACTCTGCACCAAAAGCTACGGAACCAAAAATGGTACCGTAGGTAAGTAAACCCAAACACCACCAGATAAAAACACATAGAACTCAAACAACATGGATGCAAGAAAAACCAATGCACATGCCCCGCAAAACCACATTTTTACCACGCACGCCAAAAACCCATTGGCCCAATGAAAACATAATCTTAAAAACCACGCCTCGCCATTATCCCAGATAATGGCCCAAACCACCATTTTCCCAGAAAATGGATCAAAAGCCTCAAAACCAAAACTCGCCATTTTCCCAGAAAATGGTCCGCATCCGAAAACCATAAAAACAAACCGGTTATGCATGCACCATGATCTCCCCTAGGGATCATCCGCACACCCTGGCTCGGTGCCACACCGCAGTTAACGACTACGCATGTGACACCTAAACGAGCAATGCCCAGACTCGCGCCCTGCGCGTACCTGGCCAGGCCATCCTCTAGCCCTCGCCAGCGAAGGGCCACGGAGTTGGTGAGTAGAGCGATGCCCAGACTCGCGCCCTGCGCGTACCTGGCCGGGCCATCCTCTAGCCCCGCTCCCGTCGTCGTCCAGCGACAACTCAGGGGACGTCACTCAGTATTATCCACTCCCGAGTGACCAGAGGAGCTCCACCGAGATAATAACCCATTCCGGCTTGGGCTCGTGAGACACACGCACCCGAAAATCCATTCACGCCCGCAAAACAGGGTTTCTCAAATAAAATAAAATACACGTGCATGCACCATGCAAATGCAATTTCAATGCACAAAACAATCAACCAACCATAAATCAATAAATCAAGCAACTCCGTCCTCCATCCATCCGACCCCTGAACTCCTCGGACTCAGTCCGGAATCAACCAACCAGCAGCAATAAATTATTGAAAGAGCAATATATATTTAAATCTGAAAATAGGATTTGGAAAATACTTACAGCGCTATATGGCAATTTTAGAAAACACGCGGCGTTGCAAACGGTGCCGGAAAAGCAACGTCACAGTGAAAATTCACTGTGGCCGTGGGTTGTGAAAAACTCACTTTTGAACGGGGACAAACTAGGACACGAAATTGATAGGGAATGGTCTAGGGATGGTTGTGAAGCTATTGGAAGTGGTGGTTGGCCATGGGTGGCGGCGGAATTGCCGGAAAGAGGCCGGATTTCTCAAAAAGGAAACCTAGCTCGTGGGAGCTATTTCGGTGGTCGTTGGAGGCCGGAAATGGGTGGGTTAGGACGGCAAGGGACCGGTGATGAAGTGGTGAAGAAATGGTGGCCGGAGGTGGAGCGACGGCGGCAGAACGGACGAAAAACCATGGGGCTTTGAGGAGGATTTCTGGCCAAACGGCCGGCCGGCAGGGGGAGATATTTGGTGGGAAGGTGCACCGGAGGGAGGGGGTTCGAACGAGACCGGCGGTGTCGACCACGGTGGCCGGACGGTGGCGGGTCGAGGGCAGAACCAGTTCCGGCATGGGTGAGGAGAGAGAAGAGAGAGAGAGAGGCCGGGGGGGTTCGATCGGGGAGAGAGAAAAGAAAAGAAAGAAAAAAGAAAAAGGAAGGAAAAAAGAAAGAAGGAAAAAGAAAAAAAAAAAGAAAAAGGAAAAAGAAGAGAAAAAGGAAAAGAGTTGTAGGGAAAAGATGAGGTCCATTCCTCATTCCGGGAAACAAAACTAAACCGCCAAAAAAGATTAAAAACCACAAAACAACTTAAAGAAATAAAACACAACATCAAATAAATTAAAAACCAATTTTAAAATGCAATTAAATTAAAATAATTAAACTAATATATTAATTAAAATAAAAACAATTATTTCAGCGAAAATACACTCAAAAGCGGGTCATCACAACTTGCGATTGTAATTATGAAAATGGCTCAACTTGCCACATCACTCAAATTGAGGCGGCTTGGAATAAACTAAAAGAAGAGGAGGTTTTGACCAAGGAAAATATAGTGGAGCCCATGCGAGATATTAGAAGATCTCTTTTGAAAGCAGAGGGTGTTGGAAAAAGACAACAGTGTGTGCAAAATTGGCTTATTATCTCAAGAAACAGGAGAAGAGTTGCATGCTGGTTGCTGGAGATGACCCCACTTCACCAACCATTTTGTCCTTGTCCAGGGAAGTGGCTTTGGTGCTAGTGCTTGGTGCTATAGCACATCCTGCCCGACGAGATAAGTCCACATTTTATGATAAGACTTTATTTCAATTACCTTACTATCACATTTTGTATTTTATTTTGTAGGTCCATGCATGCAAGTTGAGCATGTGAACCAACATCTCTCTCATTTTTTTTGGTTGTTGAGCACATGACAAAAATAGAACCGTGATCAGATTCAAAGCATGCAGCTGACCAACTATCTTTATAATAAAATAAAATAAATATAATAGGTTGGTGGGAAGACTTTTTGGCCCTATGATGGTTGCTGCCCGCCTACACTCCTGCAGCCTGCTACTACTGATCAACAAGGAAAAGGGGCTGTGAGGAATCATTCAGTACGCTGCGTGTGTATGGTTCTGATGATTCTGAACTTAAGTAAGTTTTTAATATATTATTGTTGAGATGAATATTTATGATTATATTCATTATTATTACTTGATAAATTCTATATTTATTTACATAGTTTAGATACAAGTTTTATTTATTGATGGTATGATTTATTTGAGAATGGAAATGGAGTATCCCTGAAGGATCGCCCTAAATCAATAACAGCTTTTGAGTATCTCATAGTTTAAATGATTGATACTTGTATTAAAAGCTCATTATGATTTATGTACCTGAAGTTGCATAATTGAAATTGTGGAAAGAATATATATTTGAATGAACGTCTCGAACGTGCTCCTGAAGTAGCAATATGAAATGCAAACATCCACAATATATTCTAAATTTATATCTGCTCTTTCAGTGACTGAGCAAAATAATGAGCTTTTGATAATAATCATTAATCACGTCTTACTAGATCTACATCATTCCCTGAAGTGAATGATAATGAATTTATATCCTTCTATTCCCTGAAGTGAAAAGAATTATGCGTTTCATTCAAACAAACTAAGAGATTGAGCGTGATAATGAATATTTTTTCGGGTTAGAAGCTCGTATTGGAAAAGCTGTAAGCTTTCTCTTTGAGATGATATTATACAAATTATTGAATCAAATATTATGATGCATCAAAAGGTGATATGATTCAAAATATTTGTATCTTTTCATGGTTATCTTGATAATCCAAAATCAATTATGATAAGTCGAATGATTTTCATATGGACGTCCATAAAAGAACCAAAAGATTCTTTTACTATAAAGTCTTACCACCAGAAGTGGAAAGAAAAAAAAATTGCTTGAAGCAAATAAGATGAAATTATTCGACGTTATCTTGATTATCATATGTGAACCAGAAGTTCAGATGATAATTAAATTTTGGATGCAATAAGATAAAAATGTCTCATATTCTAGCTGCTAAAATCCAAGCGACGATTGAGGTCCCTGTAGGACAATTAAGAAACTCAACAGTCTAAAAACATGTCTAAAGGCATGTGAGACGTATTGATACAAAAGATAAAGTATCTCAAAAGAGAAATGCACAAATAATTTGGTACTCCTGAAGAGACCATTCCCACAAAACAAGCAATAAAGTCCATCCAAATTTTCTGTATAAAATTCTCCTATATAAACTCTTGAAGAGTACCTCCTGAAGAGGTTTTTCATGAAAATGTCTTCCCTTGAATAGGGACAGGTACCTGAAAATAACGAGATCTCGTTACATTTCATAAATAATGGAGAAATTATGGATAGAAATAAAATTGTTGTCGACAATGTATTTCCATATGAGATGGCAATTGACATTACCAGAAGTAATGATGAAAGTGAATCAAGAATCGTCGAAGAATACGACGTAAAATATTGGCCAAATTTGAAAGAAACAATTCCTGCAGAATTGATTCACTAGTAAAATATGATGCATCGGGACTTATAGTCCAAACACCTAAAGAGGTGATGCTTGTTGAATGTCAGTGGGTATTTACGAAAAGGAAATAAAAATGTGATATATAAATCACAAGTCAGTTTCTCAATTCCTGCAGAATTGATATCACTAAGTAAAATGTGATAAATATGGACTTGAAGTCCAAACACCTAAAGAGGTGATTTTTTTTTATATACATGATATAAAAGCCTGAAGCTTTTAATATAAAAATGTGATATAGAAATCACAAGTTAGTTTCTCGAAAAAACAATATTGATATGATTTTAAAGTGGTTGAAATCATATTGAGATTTTTATTAGCTTGAAAGTTACCGAGAGTTTGGATATGAATGATTAACTGCATATTTATATGGATCATTGGATCATGATATATATATATATATATATATGAAAATCTGTGAAGGATAGAAAATGTCTGAAACTTCTAATATGAATATATCTGGAAATATGTATTCTATCAAGTTTCAAAGATCCTTATATGATCTAAAGCAATCCAAACGCAAGTGGAAACAAGCTATTATTGCAATTTATATATATGATTTAAATGTCATTGAGGTTCCAGAAGAGCTCATAAAAACTGCACATATTTGAAATATAAATCTGAAACCCTTGCGGCTTCAAGGGGAAGATGGATGATGTTATTAGTCATGAAATACCATCTTTTAATACAATTAGTATTTCAAATTTATATTATGGGTTTGATATGAAGTGTGCATTATTAAAAGAAGAAATAAAAGGGAGCACACAGAACATCTACCAAAAGATAAAAACACAAATATGAATATTTGTGAAATATTATTAACTTGAAGCAAGAATTACAGAAATTTGAGGCACTTTGCCTCATTCTTTAAACGCTCTTGTTCTTCAAGAATCTGCATGGCATCCCTATCTAAAGGGGTGGGCAATCGAAAAGAAGATTTAAATAAGGATTTTAAATTCCTATTCTCTTTCTTTATTGATTCTATCTTCATATTGGACTCCAGAAGAAGTCGCTGAAGTATAGAAATATTCTCGTAGAGATTGTCAACTCCACAAGTTCTGGATTGCAGTCGCTGAGAAAATGCGACAATGGATGATGAGTATCGGGTACCGAGACTCACAAGCTCATAGATAGCTTCATTATCTGACCTACGAGTCAGATCATTATATTGCATGATAGCACCTGTGGTAGAAGCAGGAACAGCTGATGAACGAGGTGCAGAATACCTCATATATTGACCCTGAGAAGATTGCTGAGCCATTGTAGAGAGAGATTGCAGGATAAGAATGTAGAAAGAGATTGCAGAGTAAAAATGCAGTATGATTACAGAAAAGTGAATAAGATGAGATGCGAATGAAGATGAGCTGAATATCTCTTTTATAGAGAAAATTATGATACAGCATCTCTCGTGAAGCAAGAGAAAAGAGATGGAATATAGCTTCATAGCTCTGCGGCGTCTGACAGCACGCCTGACAGCTGCGGTGCCTGACAGCACGCTTGACACCTACAAAAGAGTTGAAAATCCGCGGTGCTTGTCTGATCTTAAAAGGCTGGCTACCGTTTTTTTTATTGAAAAATGAGGTTAGCGGTTTAATGTTGATGAATTCTCCACTAACTGTGTTATTTATAAAAACTCCAGAAGAGTACAACTACAGAAGAGTAGTGATGAGCAGAAAAATCCAGTTGTGATTATTTTATCAACATGGATCAAGTTCACAGTTAGGTGGATATACAGATGCAAGTTATCTTTCAAATACACACAAGAAGATCATTGCAATTAATGAGAAGAAAGTTGAAATTGATATCAAGAAGGTACGATCAAGTAAAAATCTGGCAGATTTATTCACTAAAGTATTACCAATTGCAACATTTAAGAAGATTATGCAGAACATTGGAATGCGGAGGTTTGAAGACCTGTTATCATACACTTTTCAGGGGAAGTAATGTCTTGAAGACTTGTGCTGATTGTACTCTTTTTCCTTCGCTAAGGTTTTATCCCACTGGGTTTTCCTTTGCAAGGTTTTAATGAGGCAATCCTAAAGCACTCGGCGATACACATGAATACTGTACTCTTTTTCCTTCGCCATTGGTTTTTTTCCACAGGGTTTTTCCTTGGCAAGGTTTTAACGAGGCATATTTTTTAAATATGGTCATCCAAATGGGAAGTGTTATAAACTATCTTGTATTATATGACCACATTTAGCCATCGTAATTGACCAAGTCATAGTCGTCAATTAAGACTTTTGTAACCCTATATATATGGGTGTATCTAAGTTCATTTGAGATGAATCAATAAGAATGGCTCTCTATCATTCTCTCTCTATCTTTGAAACTCTCTCTTTTCTCATTCAGTTCATAACAAAAATTTAATTTTAATTTTTATTGATTTATCAATCATTTATTGTCGTATTAGAAGATAATGAAATGATGTGAGAAGGATTAATAAAATTCTTCCTCCCAAAAACCTGACTTAGTATTGAGGCTGGCTGTTACCATAGAGAGATCATGAATCATTGACCTGTTGACATGATCTGGCTGTTAATAAGTCTACAAGTGGATGTGCTTTATAGGATGCCATGTGGGAAGACTGTACTCGTGGAATATCCGTGCCGCCTGTCTTATTGATCACCTCCTGACCGTATATTTGGATATTTAAAATATTTATAAATAATAGTAAAATAATTTATAAATAATACTAAAATGATTTGAGTTAATATGTCTTATTATGTTTTAAGAATATAGAGAGAAAAAGTTGAATAAAAATATTATAAAATTAAAAAATTATAATTTTTTAATATAATTTTTGTTTGAAAATTTGAAAAACCTTTATTGTTTTTTGTGTTTTGTTTAGAAATTTGAAAAAGTTATAATGATTAGATGAAAAAGTCAAAAATTAAAAATTAAAAAGTGTTTTATATTTAAGTGATGTTTGAAAATTAAATATCTGAGAATACCTTGTATATAATACTTAATTCCCAAACTAGGTCTAGTTTTCTTATTAAATATTGAAGAAACTAGAAATGCCCTTCCGCGAAGATTAGTTATCTTTTAAGAAATTATAACAAAGAATAAGGGCAGGTTAGATTGAGAAATCATCTTGTTTAATCTTATCTCATCATTACAATTTTTTCAAATTCTCACATAAAATATAATAAAAAATTTAACTTTTTTAAATCTCAAATATTCTACTTTTTCAAATCTCAAAACAATAATAATATTAAGAAATATTATTCTAACAATATTTTATTTAACTTTCATCTAAAACCATCTTATCTCATATTCTCACTTTCCAAACAACCCATGATAGTTTATTTCAGCCAAAAAAGGTGAAAAAATAAGAAATTACTTTATATATGAGAACCCATGCATTAGGGGTGTGCATCCGGACCGGATTTTTTTCCGGTCCGGATTCGAAATCCGGAAACCGGGTGAATCCGGGCGGTTATCCGCCCGGATTACACCCGGGCGGTTAAGAAATGTTTCTTATCCGCCCAGACCCCGTTACGGATCCGGTTTTATAACCGGATATCCGTAATTGGTTTTAGTTTTAAAAACAAAACAACACACCCTGGGATAGACATCAGCCTCGACCTCGACCTCGACCTCGACCTCGACGATCCTCTCCCCCACCCCTAAGCGAAACCCTAAGTCTTGCTCACAGGGATCCATCGCCGCCGATGACTGGGCCGTCGGTGACTATAGTGGCTACCATCCGGTAATGTCTTTCTTCTCCCAAGTTTTTCTCGTTATTCAGTATGCCCTCTCTCTCTCTCTATGTTTGTATATCAGTTTCCTCTCCCAAGTTTTTCTCGTTACTTGCTTTCGGATAGTTTCTACTTACCCGTTGGCCGTTGCTACCTTTAGCTAGATTTGAGTTTGTGTTTATAGATCTGTGTTTGTGTGTAGATCTGAGTTTGTGTGTGTAGATCTGAGTTTTGGTGTTTGTATATAACTTTCCTCTCTCATTGGTCGTTGCCCACTTTAGCTAGATCTGAGTTTGTGTTTATAGATTTGAGTTTCTATGTGTAGATCTATAAAAAGTAAAGGATTTCTGCAGTTGGGGCTACGGGCTTTTGCTAGGGATCTGGGTTTGGGTATTTTTTAAACTTTTTTTTTCTCTTCTTTCTGGTTTAGATCTGGGTTTGGGTATTTTTTTATAATGCTTGATATGTGCTGACAATACATATCCGAGTTTATCTGCAGGTGGTGATATCAAGCAGATCTCAACCAAAAACCATCTATCAGATGTGATTGAGGTCTTGTTGTTCCTTAAACAGAGCTTGTCATGGAATAGCAGTAATGGATTTACACGAGTAGCACCTTTGTGCTTTTCTGTTTGTTGATATTGGCCTTTTTTTAAGATCTTGGTAGATATGATATTTGCATTAGTGCTTTATACCTCAAGCAATAATTGTGAATAAAGTGACTATATATGATCCAACCTTTCTAGGATTTGTTGAGATACTAAATAGTCGATTGATATTGACACTAGAGATGAGGAAAATGCCAGGAAGAAAAAAATCAATATTATATGAAGATCATACGACAAGTTTAACTTTCAACCTTGGGGTTTAGGTGTTAATTTTTGTATCCTTTTTCCCATGATAATGCTAGCTACTTGTTGAATTCTCAGAGATCACAATTAAACAATAATTATAAATGAAATTGGGGTTCTTCCATTTTCCTTTGGTTGGTTGGGGTGGAGTGGATCATGTGATGGAATAAACTCCTAATAAATATGTAGACAAAGTTATTGGAGAGAGTCTTGATTTAATTAAATATGTAGACAGCAACTTTGGGGGGCCTTCTCTTTTACCTGATGTAAGATTTGAGTAATTCATTTGTGCCCTCGCTCAAAAGCTTTTTTTCTCCATTTATTTCTTTTGGACTGAACTTATTCTGGGAAATGTTATAGGATCTTGCATCAGGTCCAGCTTTTGATCACTTGGAAAATGCTTGACATAAGTTTGATGATGGGCCATTTTTCCTTAGGCAATTCAGTTTGGTAAGTTGATTTATCAACTATGTTACTTTAATTTTTATTATTTTTCTGTAATAAAAACTGTGGCCTGTTTAATATATAATATGTTGTCTATTTTATAATGGCTACAGTTTATGGCTTGCTAATTGGAACAATACCCTATCATCTGGAGCTACTCATGCTGGTGAGTTTGCATCTTGATCTGTTTTGCATAATTTGGTTTCAATGGGTTGCTGCTGCTGATGAATTAGATCAAATATGAGATTATAAAGAAATTGTAAATTATCTTTAAAAAATATGATCAAATATGAATTAGATCAAATATTTAATGATGCAGTTAACCAGTTTGAATGTCACCCTTATTTCTAGCGTGATTCTTTAGTCAAATTCTGTCAGAAGCATGGGATTTGTACTACAGTACACACTCCTCTTGGAGGTTCTGTTGCCAACACTAAATTGGTTGGTTCAGTTTCTTGTTTGGTTAATTAATGGTACTAGATGCTAATTAATGCTTGATTACTTTGATGCAGATGTATCGTAGCAATTGATGGAGCTTTTCTCAAAATCAATCTCAGGATTGTAATTTTCCACCTTGAAGACTCTTTGTAATTGATGTTGTTGTAATTGATTGTAATTGATTATTTATTTTGGTTTTTGTAAATTTATGTTTTGCATTGTGATGTAACAACAATATTATCTAGCTTGCTTTTTTATTTATTTTGTTTTTCAATTTATTTTTTAATAAATTCTTTTAAAGTGTTTTAATTATTTTAAAAAATAAATCTGTGCAATTTAAATGGGAGATCAGATTTTTTTAAAAAAAAAAAAAAAAGAGCTATAATTTCTTTTTAAACTTATAAAGATATTTGTAGAATTTTTTTGTTTTACAAAACCCGGATTCAATCCGGGTAGAAACCGGATATCCAAGATTTAAGGCCAAAAAACCAAAACAATTCCGGATTTCCGGTTAAAATCCGGATATCCGGATAGAATCCGATTATCTGCCCGGATTGAGTCCGGATTCAATCCGGACGGATAACCGCCCGGGTTTAGAAATCCGGATCCGGATCCAGTCTTGGCCGGATATCCGGATCCGGATCCGGATGCACACCCCTACCATGCATGGTTATTTTACATGCATGCTGAGTGCATTGATTTAAATCAAAATTTCTCAACTTTTTCTAACTGAACTATATATGCATGCACCTCCAAATAACCAAGAGAAATCCTGAAGCCATTTACCAAACACACAAAGCTTGCTTGTCCTCGATAGAATTATATAACAACCTGAGCATATATTTATATTTATATATATATATATATATTAGTATTATTGTAGTGATATGCAGGGCACGATCGAATTAATGTATTCTCATCATTAATCTGAGCCGACCTGCAACATAAATAACACATATCGTGTGAGATTCTCAATCCTGATATGGCCAAAATCCTTAGCTTTTTCTCATTTTTTATGTACTTGTTTAATATTCTATAGCATCATGTTTTTTGTTTGTTATCTTTATACAGTGTGTCACGTGGCTTAGAATTTCAAACCAGAGCCGAATACATCCAGCCGACAGTCTCCTATATATATATATATATTGGGCACTTCCACATACACATCAATATTGCAAGAAAAGATTGATAGGCCGAGACATTCTGAGAGAGGCCATAAGCCGAATCCCAAGTATTTGGGATGAGCAGCAGGGAACGGGTGGGACCTTTGCATGGTGCATGCAACGTAGGAAAGAGAGAGAACGTGCAGGAGGGGACTGGGTCTTGGCCGTTCTACGTGCAGAAAGAAGTGGTTGCAAGTTTGACGCAGTGTTGAGAGTTTTACGTTGTTTCATTTCAGTTTATTGAGTACTCTATTTCATACTCTGTTTTACGTGAACTAAGTCCATTTTGTTGGTTGTTATTTTTCCTTGTATTTCGGGTTGTTTGTTCATGGCTTGTTTATTTAAACAAACCGTACTATCGTAAAGGATCATCAAGTATTTTCAATAAAAGTTGTGGTTCATTCTCACCCGAAGAGAATTGTTTCTTTATTTCCGGCATTTGTAAATTGTTGGGACCTATCATTGGCATCAGACCAGGTTCATAATGGGGACGAACAAGGAGCGTATTGAGCACTTGGAGTTTGGACTGGGTACCGTTCAAGAAGGACTACAGCGGATGGAGAAAGCTCTCAATCGCATATCGAGTATGCTGATCGTAAACCAGGAAAACCCCAACCACGGCAACCCACATCGAGACGGCCACGATGGGGCTCGACAGATCGTTTCTTCGAAAACGGCGAAGCTGGAATTTCCACGATTTTCGGGGGATGATCCAACCGAATGGTTCAACAGGGTGCACCAGTTTTTCGAGTACCAAGGCACGGCAGAAATTCAGAAGGTTTCCATGGCAGCATACCATTTGGAAGGAGAAGCCAACCAATGGTGGCAATGGATTCGTAGAACATTTCGAGATGAAGGACGTGAGCTTTCATGGGAACGATTCGAGGAAGAACTCTGGGCTCGTTTCGGACCATCGGAGTGTGAGGACTTCGATGAAGCGCTTTCCCGTGTTAAACAACTGGGGACCTTGAGGGACTACCAACGTGAATTTGAAAAACTCGGAAACAGGGTCCAAGGGTGGACTCAGAAGGCATTAGTAGGCACTTTCATGGGCGGGTTGAAGGCAGAAATAGCGGATGGCATTCGAATGTTTAAACTGCAGTCACTTAAAGAGGCCATTAATTTAGCACGGATGAGGGATGATCAACTGGCACGGCAAAGGAGGTTCATGCGGTTACCACCTGCACGAGCTCCATTAGCTCTTCCGCAAGCCACCCGTATAGCTCCTGCTGTACCTGCAGTACCTGCTGGACCCGTTAAACGATTATCGTGGGAAGAAATGCAGAGAAAGAGGGCACAAGGCCTCTGTTTCAACTGCAATGAGCGGTTTACAGCAGGTCACCGATGTCAGAAGCCGCAGCTGTTACTCTTGGAAGGCCATATGGGTAATATGACATGTGAAGACATTACTGATCAAACACTGGAAGATGACCACGGAGAAGATACGGTAGAAGTACAAGAACTCGACCCTGAACCGGAGATCACCTTGCACGCCTTAACGGGATGGACAGCACCAAAAACCATGCGTGTAACAGCGAAAATGGGTCCCCACGAGGTAATGGTCTTGATCGACAGTGGATCAACCCATAACTTTATCAGCAACCGCCTTGCAAGCATGCTCAGATTACCTGTAGTACCTACTGAGACCTTCCCTGTCCGAGTGGCCAATGGAGACAAACTCACATGTCAGGGGCGTTACGACAAGGTACGGGTGGACTTACAGGGCACCAAATTTTACCTTACCCTTTTCTCTCTACCTTTATCAGGTCTTGATCTGGTCCTCGGGGTTCAGTGGCTTGAAATGTTGGGATCTGTGGTATGTAACTGGAAACAGTTAACCATGGATTTTATTTGGGAAAATCAAAACCGGAGATTGCAAGGGGTGGACGTGCAAACCATTCAGGCGGCTTCACCAGCAGAACTTACGAAGGAATTCCGTCAAGGGCATGCGATCTTTGCTGTGTGTTTTCAATCGACCTTGGAACCGGCACCAGCCGATGCACCCACTGGCGACAAACAACAGAGCATGCAAGAACTGTTAAAAGAATACGAAGATGTGTTCCAGGAGCCCTCCGGTTTACCACCTGCACGTGAAGTGGACCATTGCATTACGTTAAAAGAGGGAATCGAGCCCATTAACGTACGTCCCTACAGGTATGCCCACTTCCAGAAAGCCGAAATCGAGAAGCAAGTCCAAGAAATGCTGGATTCTGGGCTCATTCGTCCGAGCACCAGTCCTTTCTCGTCACCGGTACTGCTAGTAAGAAAAAAAGACGGGAGTTGGCGATTTTGTACCGATTACCGATCACTTAACGTCGCCACTGTTAAGGACCGTTTTCCCATTCCAACAGTTGACGATATGCTAGAAGAATTATACGGCGCCACTTACTTCACCAAATTTGATCTGAGAGCCGGCTATCATCAAGTAAGATTGAATCCTCCCGATGTTATTAAAACTGCATTTCGCACTCATAATGGCCATTACGAATATCTCGTAATGCCTTTTGGCCTTTGTAACGCACCTTCGACATTTCAGGCCATTATGAATTCAATATTCCGTCCCTTCCTTCGAAAGTTCATCTTAGTTTTTTTTGATGATATTCTCGTATATAGTCCCACTTGGGATGACCATTTGGTACATGTTAGACAAACATTGGACATCTTGCGGCAACACCGATTTTTTGCCAAAGCAAGCAAATGTGCGTTTGGTCAGCATGAACTGGAATACTTGGGGCACGTCGTCACCCACCAAGGAGTGAAGGTTGATAGCAGTAAAATTGCAGCCATGGTCGCATGGCCATCCCCCACTAATATTTCTGAGTTACGTGGTTTTTTAGGCTTGACAGGATATTATCGGAAGTTTGTTCAAAACTATGGCATCATCGCACGGCCCTTGACCAACTTGCTCAAAAAGGGACAATTTTGCTGGAGTGAGGAAGCCGACGCAGCTTTTCTGGCTCTCAAACATGCTATGACCACGACTCCGACGTTAGCAATGCCTAATTTCAATGAGTCCTTCACCATAGAAAATGATGCATCTGGAGAGGGAATTGGCGCAGTATTATCACAACAAGGCAGGCCGATAGCTTTTATGAGTCGAGCTTTGGGGGTTACAAAAAAATCTTGGTCCACTTACGCCAAAGAAATGCTTGCAATTGTAGAGGCCATACGCCTATGGCGACCTTATCTCCTGGGAAAAAAATTCTTCATCCTCACAGATCAGCGTAGCTTGAAATTTTTCTTAGAGCAACGCGTGGCTACTCCAGAACAGCAAAAATGGGTGATCAAGTTAATGGGTTATGACTACGAGATTGTCTACAGGCCAGGCCGCGAAAATTCAGCAGCAGATGCCCTCTCACGCAAGCCTGATAGCCCAGTTCTCCACCATATTCATGTGCCGGCCGTACCTCTATGGGAGGAGATTAAACAAGCTTATGAAGGTGATTCTTACGTCAAGAATTTGACTAGCCGAGCTAATAATCAACTGGAGGGACTGTATGCATGGCGTAACGGATTGCTCTTCTTCAAAGGTAGAGTTGTCATTCCTGCTCATGCCGCGTTACGTACAAAATTGCTCCACGAAATGCATGATACGAACATAGGAGGCCATTCGGGAGTCTTACGGACATTCAAGAAATTAGCCCAACAGTTCTACTGGCCAAAAATGTATCGGGCAGTGCAAGAATATATCAAACAATATCCAACTTGTCAGAAGGTGAAGTCTGAAACGATGTCTCCAGCTGGGCTCCTACAGCCGTTACCCATTCCGTGTCAAGTATGGGACGACATCACCTTGGACTTTATTGAAGGACTTCCGACATCGCACGGCAAGGATACGATTTTCGTAGTCGTCGATCGTTTGAGTAAGTCGGCACATTTCCTCTCATTAACTCATCCTTTTACTGCTAAAATCGTGGCTGAAAAATTCGTCGAAGGGGTTATTAAGTTGCACGGCTTACCAAGGTCCATCATCAGCGATCGGGATCCCATTTTTATCAGCAAATTCTGGCAGGAATTTTTTCAGATGTCGGGAACCAAGCTACATCTCAGTACCGCCTACCACCCACAGACGGACGGACAAACCGAAGTTGTAAATCGCTGTGTTGAGCAATATCTCCGGAGTATGGTTCACCAATGGCCGCACAAGTGGAGCACTTATCTTCCGTGGGCTGAACTCTGGTACAATACCACATATCATGCGTCCACGGGAATGACCCCGTTTCAGGCACTTTACGAACGTTTGCCTCCTCCAATGCCCATTTATCAGACTGGGTTTTCCTCTGTGCATGAAGTAGACCAGAGTTTAGAGGCTCGCGACGAACTACTACGACAACTCAAAAGCAATCTGGAGGTTTCCATTAATCGCATGAAGCAAATTGCAGATCAAAAACGTCGAGACGTTTCATTCGAAGTGGGCGAACTGGTGTTCCTTAAGTTACATCCTTACAGACAGCAATCGGCCTTCAAACGTGCACATCAGAAGCTCGCAAGTCGCTTCTACGGACCTTACCCGGTAGTACAAAAAATAGGGGCAGTTGCATACAAACTTCAACTGCCGGAGGGAGCCCGTATTCATCCCGTGTTTCACGTCTCGCTTTTAAAAAAATTCGTGGGCGAGCTTGCGACACCGTCCAAGGAACTGCCACCAGTAAGTGATGAAGGAGCTGTTTTGCTTGAACCCCAAAATACACTGGATACTCGTTGGGTCAAACGGGGAAATAAATTTGAAGAGGAAAGTCTGGTCCAGTGGAAGCATCTCCTAGTCGAGGATGCCACGTGGGAGACCAACCAGTCTTTGCTTGACCGGTTTCCTTCGATGGACCTTGAGGACAAGCGTCCACTTCATGGGGAGGGCATTGATAGGCCGAGACGTTCTGAGAGAGGCCATAAGCCGAATCCCAAGTATTTGGGATGAGCAGCAGGGAACGGGTGGGACCTTTGCATGGTGCATGCAACGTAGGAAAGAGAGAGAACGTGCAGGAGGGGACTGGGTCTTGGCCGTTCTACGTGCAGAAAGAAGTGGTTGCAAGTTTGATGCAGTGTTGAGAGTTTTACGTTGTTTCATTTCAGTTTATTGAGTACTCTGTTTCATACTCTGTTTTACATGAACTAAGTCCATTTTGTTGGTTGTTATTTTTCCTTGTATTTCGGGTTGTTTGTTCATGGCTTGTTTATTTAAACAAACCGTACTATCGTAAAGGATCATCAAGTATTTTCAATAAAAGTTGTGGTTCATTCTCACCCGAAGAGAATTGTTTCTTTATTTCCGGCATTTGTAAATTGTTGGGACCTATCAAAGATAGAGGAAAAGAGAGAGCAAACCCTATTAGAAATCATGTTCTCATGGGGCTTCTTTATCTTCTGTTTGCGATTTCAACGCTTCACATGACAGCCTTAGCCACCACTTCTCCGAGTAATAATATTCACACCTACGAAAACTACATCAAAACATCTTGCAATTCAACTACATACCCAGCACTATGCTACAAATCCCTCTCCCCTTACGCCTTCAACATCAAAGAAAATCCCCACCATCTTCGCAAAACCGCCCTCTCCAGAACCCTAAAAGCCGCGCGGAATGCATCCTTCACAGTGAAAAGGCTATCGAGACAGATGGCCGGATTGACACCGCGTTTAGAAGCTGCAGTCATTAAAGACTGCATCGTGACCATGGAAAACTCACTCGACGAGCTCAAGCAATCCCTGAATGCCATGAAACATTTAAACGAATCGAATGAGGAAGTGCAGCTGGAGAACATAAAGACATGGGTGAGTGCAGCATTAATCGATGAGCATACGTGCATGGACGGGTTTGAGGAAGGCGGGTGGGTGAGTGCGGCGGTGAAGAACAAGATCAGGAACAGTGTAGTGAAAATTGCTTGGCTGACTAGCAATGCTTTGTGTCTCATCAACAACCTCAAACATTAGTTGATCAATGCATGCAACCCCGGCCGGCCGGCCACTGGCTAGAGCTACTATTAATTAATTTTCTTCTTTCAGAATAGCCAGGATTTCAGGTCCTTTAATTAAAGGCCTGGTGGCACAGAATAATTAGATCGAAGAGAGCTTATAAATTAATATATATGGTTTTTGTAAAGCAAAACTTCTGTGTACTCGCTTTAATGTCATGCGTTTCAATTCCTTCCTCTCTTTTTATGACCCTTTTCCCGGCTCTTCAATGGTATACGCTTCCACTTTCTAATTTTATCATATATAATTTTCTTTTCTTACTTATATGTTTATTAATTAATGAGTCAGTATATATATATATATATTTTTAATTCCAAATGACTAGATTAATTACCATTTGGGTAATATGGGACAACCACATTTTATTTTTTTAATCCAATTTTTGTGTTTTATTTTTTAGTGAATTTGTAGATGTGTTTTTTCAATTCTTTAATAAAAAGTTGATGCCTCAATTTAACAGATAAAAAGAATCTAATTAGGTTGTGAGTTAGGGCTTGTTTGAGAAGTGAGATGATCTTGTCTCATCTCAAAACTTCTCATAATTTTTTTTCCAAACATCACTCAAATACAAACGCTTTTTAATTTTAAATCTCCAAATTTTTCATCTAGTCACTACCTAATTATTATAATTTTCTCAAACTTCTAAACAAAACACAAAAAATAATACTACTTTTTCAAAAATTTTAAAAAAAAAAATTAAAAGATTATATTTTAAAAATATTTTAACTTTATAATATATTTATTCAGCTCTGTATCTCTTTTCCCAAAACCTGATAAAATATTTTTAACTCAAATCATTTTATTACTAATTATAATCACAAGATATTTCACTATTATTTATAGAATTTGCATCTCATATCACTTCTAAAACGAGACCTTAATTGTATATAACCTCATCAACTTTGAATATTTAAGTATATATATATATATATATATATATATAGTCGTCACAAAGGCATGCACGAAATGAGCAATTAATTGGGTCACATGGCATGGTCCTGTTGAATTTATATTAGCATTTGGCTTGAAACCAATGCGATTTAACATCACTTATATTTCTTACCCAAAAACAAAAAACATAATTTGTATTTAATTTGTGCCTCTTTGGTCTCTTTGTATGAGACGTTCTTTCAAGTCGTTGACTAATGCTGAAGTACTGGTTGTCGTGGAAATTTTGAAAACATAAAATGTAATATACCATCAAATGCATAGTGAGAAATCACTAGTTCATATTCCAAATATAAGTAGAGGATCAGGTGAATAGGAGTTTCCAAACTTTATTGGACTATTAAAATTAACA
Organism: Carya illinoinensis; assembly: GCF_018687715.1. Classification (NCBI taxonomy): domain Eukaryota; kingdom Viridiplantae; phylum Streptophyta; class Magnoliopsida; order Fagales; family Juglandaceae; genus Carya; species Carya illinoinensis. Next base: position 41,848,970 of record NC_056756.1, read on the forward strand.
ATCAATCAAATAACAAGTGATAATCAATACATCAATTTTGATAATGGGATACTGGAAATTCATTTGAAAAACATCTTCAAAATCTAAAATCACTCTAGATGTAAGCCACTACCTCAAACAATCCACTATAAAAATTAAATTTCTTACAACCAATTTAGAAATGCTTACAGTACCCAAGTATCTCACTCGAACTCTACACCTAGGCAACTCTAGACAACTGGCATTTCTATAGTTTCACCACAAACACCAACTCGATCTTTGCACCTAGGCATAGCTTTGGAAATCCGTCCAACCAACTACCACATCCACACCAATACACTCAACAACATGAGCAAAATATAATAGAGGTTTGTTTATCAAGAGAGAATTGGTCTTGAATACTTAATGGCTCTCTTTAGGATTTTTTTTTCCCAAAAGAATACAATAAATATGACAGTTTTAGAATTTCTCCACATCCTCGAAGTCATGCATATTATTCTATATATACTTAGGATTAGTGTAGGCCACTTAAAGCATTCTCATCCATCTTCCTATAACCAATACTTAACCAAATTTTAAGAAAAAAGAAATGAAAGTAAAAAAATGTGAGCCACTTCCATTCCCTAAATAACTTTTGATTTTAGGATTGCTAAATTTGGGGAGCAACTGTATATCATTCTTTTCATTTTTTTTATTCTGAATTTATATTTATTTAGATATATTTGTTATTGCTACTCTTTCTTCCAAACTATAAACCATATCATAAAAATCAAATTTTCTTATTTTTGTTAATGTGAGGTAGATAATAATTTTATATCTTTCAATAATATTAAATAAAGTCACTTTTATTAAAAATCTAACTATTTTTTATTAACAAACATACATTTTCACAGTGCTATATATATATATATACAATTTCAATTCCCTAATAATTATATATTTTTAGATTTTTTATTCTTAATTTAATTATATATTTCAATTCCCTACTAATTTTTAAAATTTAATTGTTACAAAATATTACCCTTAGAAAAGGCGAGTTTTGACAAAAAATTATATTATTCTTAAAAACGTAATAATTTTATAAAAATTATCGTACCCACAAAAAATAATTTAAATATTTGTTTAAAATATTTGCTATAGAGTAATAGTTCAAAACATAAGAACAAAGATAAAAATAGTGAGTAGTTAAGATTGTAAAGAGAAGTGAGAAAAAAAATAATAAAGAAATAATAGAAAAGAATTATTTTAATAGTGTTAACGTCGTGTTTCGTAAGCCTTAGGGCCAGGTCGCTTAGCGGTCCAGACCTTCGGTCCATCTTCTTCTTGCACTGGGGAGAGGGGTGGCCCTTCGGTGGCCCGTGGGAGCTCCAATGCCAAAGTCGGTAAGTCGTTCTCTCAGTATGTAAGGAAAATACATAAAGTCAAGCAGCAATATTCGACCAAAACAAATTAGATTCGGTTAGATGCCTACCTCGTAATTCTATGTGTCCTTTTATACTTGGCTTCTTAGGTCAGGAGGCCATACCTTGTGTTTTGGGGAAGAGGGAGACCCCTCTCGGAGTTTCCATTGCCATGCTGCCTTTAATGCGGCGTGATCTTCTAGTGTCAGTCATTTGATGCAACGTGATTATTAGGTGTGTATTCATTTAATGCGGTGTGGCCCTCTAGAACTGCTGCTTAGTTTCGTCCCTTCTTCTTGGCGTGTTTCTTTCCCTTTCCCGCATTATTTTTGCAACATCCCATCTCAACGCGGCAGGGGGGAGGGGGTGTTTGCATCTGACCCGTACGCATCATCGGCCACCCCGAGTTGCTGGGGAGCCCTCTCAGGCTTGGGCTGATACGCCCTATGGCTCATGGAGTCTAGGAAAGGTGACGTACAATGGGCTTGGGGCTGTCATAATGGGCTTGGGGCCCTTAACGAAAATTTCTCTTAACAGTTACCCCGTCAATTCTCATCGAGTTAACCCAATAGGAATTCCCTTTGTCTTCTGCTCATTGCTGTCAGTCACCTTCCTTGCTACTTAAGTGGCGGCACGGGCGACTTGGTGATTCCACGTGTTCAATACTGATTCTGCCATTACAATTCTCGGGATGTCAATACGGGGTTCCATAGGTCGTCGCTTCACATACCCTACAAGGCTCATTGTCAGACACTACCTCCTTTATGTGACAACATGACCATACGGTGTCCTTAAATTTGTTCCCCCTTTCCATCTGTGGTGCGTTGAGCGCCCTCTGTTGTCTTCTTATCCTCATTGCTCCCCTCATCTTCTCTCCTCTGGCTTCGAATATTCCTCGCCTAGCTCAGTTCTTACCATTCCGATGGCTTCCCAAAAATCCACCAACCTGGCTAGCTCCGAGCACTCTCCCGAGGCCAGCTCGTCAGAGCCCGGGTACGCTAGTCACTTTTGGCATTTTGAGGCCACCTCAGCCTTTATTTAGTCATTGGTTTGACCTACCACCTCCCGGATTCAGAGACCTTAAAGGTTCCCGAGCAGCACAAGGGGGCTATGAATGCCGATTACTCAACAATGCGGGTTGCCCTTTTCCCCAACATGTTTTCCTGCGGGCTGAGATTGCCCTTTCCTTATCCTGTTCATGAAATTATGTATTGCCTAGGATTGGTGCCCACCCAACTTCATATGAATGCCTGATGAATTTTGATGTGCTGCTATATAATGTGGCGACAGGTTTTGTCGAAGTCCGACCCGAAGCATGCCGATCTCACTTGCCGAGAGTTCCTCCTGACCCACCATGTGAAAAAGGGGATAGGTGAAATCTTTAGCTTTAGGGGGATGGCACCCACATTGGTTGTGCTGAAGTCAAAGTACCGCAAGGTCTTAGACTGGACAGCTAGGTTCTTCTTCTTGTTCGGTCGAGGGAGGGAGTTTTTGGTGGGATAGATCTCTCAGGCTAAATTCACGATCAAGGCATCATGGGGAGTGATGCTGAGTGGCAAGGAGGTGCACCCTACCGCTACGTCGATGGAGTTATTCCGTATCGTGATCTTATGGGACTGGGCAACCCGGCATCCACTTCTGGTTCATTTTGAGGAGGTCATGTTGGGTCATGTTGCTCTCGCTTTCGGGGGCGTTGCCATTGGTTGGCCACCACATTCTTCTAGGAAGCAGGTTGCGGATTCCTATCCCAAGGACAAAGGGAAGAAGGTCTGCTTGGAGCCAAGGGGGAAGTCTTGGCATTTCAGAAGGCCTTGGCTCATCCCAGCCCCGGGGAACTGGTCAGCCCTTCCTCTTCTTTTGCAATGCCGGTCCAGTGCTGGGGAGCTAGGAAGTCATTTGGCCCGATCACATTCGCCACGCCCCTTCCTCTAGCTGCCCTTGTGAGGGAATCCAACCGTAGGAGGCCGTGCACCTTAGCAGAGGGGAAGAACGTCTTATCGGGGCGAATGTGGTCAACATGCACTTTTGGGGTGAACTCTTGGAAAGGGCGTCTCATCAAACTTGGATTGTGGAACTATCTCTGGAGCTGAATATTGCGATGTCCCCTTCTCTGTCGTCCATCGCCCACTCCTTGGTTGAAGCCTTCGATCCTAAAAGAGTTTCAGGCCACCTAGAGGTGGACTTGGTGCGTGCCGAAGAATGCATCTCCGATCCCAAATGCGTCATCGTCGAGTGTGAGGTTCCATCTACCAATGCTCAGGCCTGGCCGGAGGCTGACAGAGACGCCGATGGAGCCAGGAGGGGCAGCTGAGGGGTGAGCGCAGCTTCTCCACCCATCCAAGCCTGGGAGGAGGAGCGCCTATCACACCTCCTACCCTTATCCTGCTGAGCCTTGGAGAGGCAGAGGCTAGAGCAAGCAGTCCCCCAAAGCAGGATAGCCAAAGAGACTGGGATGAGGGTGGCCCCTCTTCAGTAGCTCGCTCCATCCTACTAGTGAGGATGGCACCCTTGTTTCTTCTAACTACAAGCCCAACAAGGGCAAGTCAATCGAGGCTCCAAGAGCAAAAATGCATCCTTTGAGGACCGTGGGCAAAGCCGTCCCTCTCAAGCCGATGGAGGAGGTTTGGTTGGAGGGCCAGGCCATAAATCGTGAGGTGGAGCTGCTGCAAAAGCTTCTTTCTAAGGTCTTCTCTCTTTGCCCGCCTTGTATTATGTGTCTCCTTTCCTCCTTTCTGTTATCTTTTCCTTTTAACCTTGGGGGCCCACGCAGGGAATTAGAATGTTGGTCGAGTGTGTTGCAAGTGATCGGGAGGCTGCGGAGGATGAGATACGGGGCCTTCAGTCTACAGTGAAGCAGGAGAGGGAGGAGCGTTGATACTTAAAGGCGAAGCTGACCATCGTCAGGGAGTGGGCTCTGAAGGCTTAGGAGTAGTTGAGCAAACTCCAAGAATCGTAGGACTTCTCCAAGTAGAGAATGAGGAGTTAAAGGACCCCCGAGACTTCCACTCTCATCGAATCAAGATATTTGAAGATGAACGCTCTACTCTGTCAGCCATTGCGGAGGACCACGGGGCCCTGTTATCCCCAGCTCGAATCCGTGAAGAGGAAGTGCTGGCCGACCTAGAGGCGGCTCATAAGAGAATAGCTTGTCAGGACATGATCATCCGAGACTTGCACAACGACCTATCGCAAGTGCAGGAGGTGGCCACATGGTCAAGTCAGTAACTAAGCAAGGCTCTCTACGTTTGCGACAAAGCATGGTCTCACGGGTACTTGAAGGGCTTGGAAAGGATGCGTGACTACGTCATCCTCAATCCTCAGGATATTTCTGGGGCATTGAAGGCTCATCTGCAAGCAGTTGACTTCAAGGACCTTGAGCCGGCCCAACGGCCTTCAACCATGCCGCCGAACTGGGGTGGGAGATGATTCCAGAATCCTTCCTCCCTGAGGACGATGATAACACTGGGCTCCTTCATGGGGATAATGCTGGTGCTAGCTCAAGGGGAGGGAGCTTTGGGAATTTACCCCGCCGACCCCAGTCGGGGGCCAAACTCTGCCAGGACGGGTTGTTCCAACCCTATAGAAGAGCCAAGAGCTTCCCGGTCTTGACCCCCTCTAACGCTATTGTTCTTTTTCCTTTTTTTTCTCTTTTTTTTTACTTGTGTCTCAAACTATGCTCAAACGCCACGTGTCCTTTTGTAATTGAATTAATGATCTGTCCTCTTTACGCCTTGATTATCTTCCAACTTGACTTCTTCTTTTTCACTGTTTCTTTTCCATTCACTCGTGGTGCTTTCCTTTTTCGAGGGGACACTTTGAGTTCTGCCCCTCTATCTTTACTGCTATATATGTCTCTTAGTCTTCTGTGAGAATGGGTTGGTGGCTGATGTCCCTTCTCTGAATCTGTAAGGATATTGGGCAGTTAGCCATTCAATGTGTACCCGTTGGTTGTCCGGCCTTTATGGCGTAGGCAACATTTCCCCATGGGCACCATGAAATATGCATGGGATTTTTTATGAGATTTGCATTAGATCTGGCAGGGCCCCAACATACATCTTCCCTGAACCTCGAGAGGCAAGCCATCATTCCCTGCCTATATATAGGCCTTCCCATCTCCTTCATTTGCCATCAACTCTCCCATGTGCTTCAAGCGTTTCGAGGTTCTGTCTTCCCTTGAGCTTACGTTGGCCCTTCTTGGCTCTGATGGGCAATCTGGCTTTGGACCAGCCTTGTGATGCCGGATCCTGTGACGGGCTTCTACAAAGATATATGCCTGGCAGTTCCTCTGAACCTCCTACGGATGTTCTTTTAAAAATCTTGTCACTCTTCATTACCAGGAGGTGCTTTGAAAAGAAGGCTTGCCCTCAGCCTCACGACAAGGTCGTTCAATGGGTTTCTCTACCTCAAGACCCCTCGTGCTTTCATGATCCTTCATTACATCTCGAGGTGCTCTCACACCTAGGGAGAATGAGGCTTCCTTCCCTGGCCAGATTATCATAGGACATTTCTGGCGTCTAGTTCACTCAAGCCTGGAAATTTCCTCTCCGACCCAGGGAGGAGTAGGAGTAGGAGAGAAGGCATGTGCCATGAGAGGGGGGCTTTTATGGAGACCGTAGAGGGTCTTACCTTCAACTCAAGCTCTTCACCAATCCCCACTCTTCGGGGGAGTCTATAGAGCTAGGGTTGATCGAGTCCCCCATTCGAGCTGATTCATGTCCTGCTTCCCCTTTACAGTTCTGAGATGATGCCTCTCTATAGTTGCTGCTTGAAACCAGGGAGTCACTGCCTTTTTCTACCGACGCTACCGTACCCCACCAAGTCTTACTTCCAATGGTGCCATACCCTGCCTGGTCCGACTTAGACTTTTGAGTTGTTTTTGACTTTTGTCTCTCTTTGTATGGTTTCTCATTGTTATGCTGTAGCCCTTCCGTTGTAATTTTTCTAGAAGTTGATGAATAAAATACTTTTCTCTTTATGCTTAACAATTCTGTTATCTTTTTCTGCGACGTTTGTTTGTAATATGTATGCCTTTCACGGGCAACGATGTGCTAGCCGCTTGTCGATACTGTGGCGAGTTGATAACCTTCCCGACGACACCCCGCCAAGTATAATTAACCCTTTACACTTAGCGACATGTGAGACCTCTTGTAGTATAACTGCCCATCGGCCTTGTATGCAAGTCCTCCATTTTGCTTGAGCGCGCTGGTCTTGGCTTAGTCGGTCTTGGCACTTCTAAGAAGGGGGTGAAACGGCACAAATTCCCTGCGTACACACTGCGAAGTTAGAGCCCAGATATACACATACGTTTTTTTTATATATATAATTACCAACTTGTCTTGTCGTTTCGACATAGCAGGGCTCCGAGGTCTTTGCGGGTTTGGATTAGTCCTGGGGCTACCTGCATTCCACCCAGGGTGGGGCAAGGGTGCCTTAGACCATATCCTTCGTCTCAGTCCTTTGAATGAGGCTCCCCGTTCTATCCCTTGGGAGAGGATCATTCATTCCCTCATGGGAGCTTTCCCACACGAGGAGCGTTACCTAGGGCGAGGTTCGTTCATTTCCTCATGGGAGCATTTCCTTACTAGAGCTTTCCCACAAGGGGAGTATTCCTTCAAGGGAGGATCACTCATTTCTTCAGGGGAGCATTCCCACGGGGGAGCTTTCTTGCTCGAGGAGCGTTGCCTGGGGAAGGTTCGTTCATTCCCTCAGGGGAGCATTCCCTTACGGGAGCTTTCCCACTATAGGAGCGTTGCCTCTGGAGAGATTCATTCATTCCCTCAAGGGAGCATTCCTTTGCGGGAGCTTTCCAACACGAGGAGCATTGCCTTAGGGGAGGTTTGCTCATTCCCTCAGGGGAGCATTCTCTTATAGGAGCTTTCCTGCACCAGGAAAATTGCTTCAAGGGAGGTTCATTCATTCGTTCAGGGGAGCATTCCCTTACGGGAGCTTCCCATGCGAGGAGCGTCGCCTTGGGAGAGGTTCGTTCATTCTCTTAGGGGAGCATTCCCATGGGGGAGCTTTCCTGCATGAGGAGAGTCACCTCGGGGGAGGTTCGTTTATTCCCTCAGGGAAGCATTCCCACAGGGAGGTTTCCCTCGCGAGGAGCATCTCCTCTAGGGAGATTCATTCATTCCCTCAGGGGAGCTTTCCCATGCGAGGAGCGTCACCTCTGGAGAGGTTCGTTCATTGACGGAGATTTGAAGTGATAGCAACTAAATACTAGTTTAGCTAACTTCTTGAAAACGATTTAGCATTCTTATTAATTTGGGGGAAACCATATTTACAGAAACGAGAGAAAATGGAAAAATTTCCAGCCATCTTTTCTTCTTTGCATACGCCCCTCCTCCCCCCTCCTAGCCCAAGATAGCTCGAGTCCTAACGGGAGCTCGTCGTGACTTTACAAGTGGTGCATGCCCGTGTTGGGCGTCGCTCCTCTCGAGATAGATTTCAGCTCCTGCATGTAGCACTCTCGTGCTGAGACTTACTCTCCTAGGATCTCCCCAACACCTTGGACCATCGGGAATTTAACCTTCAGGTAGTAGGTAGGGGTGATGGCCCTCAGCTTGTTGAGTGTTGGGCGACCGATGATGGAGTTGTAGAGGGAGGGAGCTTTCACTGTCAGAAAATCGACCATGACCAAGGTGACGCAAGGAGGTCTACCCACCAAGACTGATAGGGCAATAGTCCTTGCCGGTTTGACCGTTTCCCCCGAGAAGCCTTTGAACAGCATTGGGGCTGGTCGGAGCTAAGTTGCATCTATCCCCATGAGAATGAATGCCTCCCACAACAAGATGTCCATGGAACTGTCGTTGTCGACCAGGATTCTCCTAGTGGTGAAGTTGGCAATTTGCATGGTGACTACTAGCGCGTCGTCATGCGGATAGAAGACACATTCCTCGTCAGCTTCTCCAAAGGAGATCACAAGGGCGGACTCGGTCCTACGGTATTTAGTGGGGCAGTAGGAGGCTATGTAGACTTCCAGGTACCGAGCTTCTCTTGCCAGCTCAACATCCAAACACAGCCAAACAAATCATTATGACTAACAAATGGGCTAAATATATATTTACAAATTCGTATTTTGAAATGGGCTAGTTTCCTTTATATTATATTTATTACCAATTGAGCACATTGGTTAAACATTCGCCAGGTTTATTCCAAAATCCATAATCGCACTCATTTCGTATGAATAGTCTTAAAGCAAATCGACTTTCATACCACCCATGGAAGATGCAAGTGAATAGCACTAAAACTTCATGGTAAATCCGATTGCAATTCATGTAAGCTGGACTACAAAATTATTAACTTACCAAACACAAGAGTAGTAACCACTCCTTACACTAAAAGTCCTATCACCAATGTAACCCCAATAACTCTTGTCGGGTCCTCCAAGGAAGCTAATTGGTTCTCTCAATTATGTTATTGACTTTTACAAAAATATGCGGAAGCAATGCCGTCCACTCTTTGAACGACTACATTCCAATCCTCTACCTTGGACAGATAGTCATACTAATCTTGTTAAACAAATCAAACACATGTCAAAATTCTTCCGTGTCTTGAATTCCTACTTCTGATTCTTTCAAAATAGTTGAAACAGATACCTCTGACATTGGTTATAGTGGCATTCTGAAACAAATAGTTTCATCAGATTCGTCTGAACAAATTGTTCGATTCCATTCTGGAGTCTGAAATAGTGCACAACTTAATTATAGTACTATTAAGAAAGACTTATCTATAATACTATGTATTTCAAAATTTCAAAGTGATTTGTTAAACCAAAAATTTTTATTACGCATTGATTGCAAGAGTGCTAAATATGTTTTAGAAAAATATGTTAAAAACATTGCATCAAAACATATTTTTGCCTGATGGCAAGCTATATTAAGTGTTTTTTACTTCAATATTGAATATATTAAAAGTTTTGACAATTCCATTCCCAATTTCCTTAGTCGTGATTCTTGCAACAACTATGAGTAAGAAGAAAGATAAAGGAAAAAAGATTGTTACACCTCTACCAATTCCAGATCTCAAACTCATTACAAATGAGCCTGCTTCCCACTAGAGATTGCTAATAGGTTTACTACCCTTGGGAGTATCTTTACTGTTAAACACATTCAGTATTTCCCTGCTTCGAAAACTGTGTACCTTAACAAACTTTTTTCCCAAAATATGTACTATATTGAATCCAATCGATCAATATATACAGATCCTTTCAAAATTTCTTCCAGCTATTTTCCTCCATGTTTTCACTAGATTCTTGAGAATCCTACAAAAAACCTCTAGTATTATTCTAGTATTATATTCCAAACAGATTCCATTGTTATTAAACCCATTTATGATAAAAGTGATAAATCAAAATTGTTTTATCACAATGCTTATATTTTGAACATTATTACTGAAGAAGACTAGGGTACTCACCCCTTTACTTCAAAAAGACTATCCAATTCTGAAATTGTTTATTGTTATTATGATTACATTGATGTCTGGTCCAAATTCATGTTGTTTCAGACTACAAACATGAGTCACTCCTGCATTCTTAATTTTGATAAGAAATTCAAAGACAAACTTCCCATTTGGTTCTTAAAATGGTCGAACCAATTTGGTTTCATTCCTGAGATTTTTCTAGAACAACTTCAGAAATCTATTAAATGTTTTGCTAATGCAATTGTTTCAACTTTGGATTGCCAAAGTGCCAAATTCCCTTACTCCCTCTATTTCTACAAAAAGTACAAGGTACCTTGGATTCTAAAATGGAGTTATGAGAGAAATGGTGATCTATTAGTTCATTACTATTTTGTCAAATGGTGGGATAGATATTCTCATACACAGGACATTATTGATCACACTATGAGAGATTTCCCCCAGACTACTCCAAATCTCAAAACTACTGAAGAATTTCCTGTTATTATTCATCAATCAACATCACCTGGATACCCACTGACCCAAGCAACCACTACTACTAAGAACACTAAATAGAGGGAAAAAGCTGTGGCTTCCTCTTCTGCAACTATTAAATCTGATAAATCTTCAAAATCTAAAAAGAAAAATATTCTTGGAGGGCTTAATAAAAAGGATTTGATTTATTTGTTAAAGAAGTCCCTTGAAAATGATAATTATGATGAATCTGATAACAAGTCGGAAGCATCATCCGAAGCTTCAGTTGCTGACCCATACAACAATATATTTGAACATGATTCGGAAGATACCTCAAGGTTATCTAAAGATGAATGATCCATCAGCACAAACCGGCAAAAACTGTGGAAGGCTACCGTCGTAAAGACTGATTGGCCCCTTTACTTGATTCGACATTGGCAGACTCCAACTGCCAGATTCTTGCTCCAAACTATCAGATTTAAGTTATTTTTACTATTTACTTTATTGCTTTAATAATTGTAATTGGTGCCTCCTTTAAAGGGGAACCTTGCTTTAGAAGAAGGCATCACTTGTTTTCCAAAATTCATTTCTTTCTGAATACCTTCTTCTCCTCTCCCTTTCATACCCGGAGTTCTCTTGAGTTTTCCTTTTAAGTTATTTCATCATGAATAGATATTGTTACTCTCATTAAGTGTTTTCAATATATTTTCATTATTACCAAGTTTCAGTTATCTGGTCCTATCCAGTCATCTGGTCCTGCTTTTAATATATTTTCATTACTTTCAGTTCCAGTTATCTGGTCCTGCATTACTTTCATTCCCATTAGATCCAGTTATCTAGTCCTATCCAGTAATCTGATCCCTATAATTACTTGTGCTTAACTATTGATATTCATGCTTCTCCTTCCACTCCCTTTTGGATATATATATATATATGTAATGCAACGCGTGGATGATTATCATTTGTGATAGTCGACATGAATATCAACAGGATTCAGTGCAAGTAGGCTGTTGGAATGACGCTGTATCTTTTCAACGTCAAGGAGTTAGCCCGTCTTGATCCATATATATATGGGACGTTGATTATGTGGCCTACCAATCTAGTGAGTATTTTCTCACTTGTGTCTATGAGGAAGTGCAAGATGAAAATCGCACAAAAATAGAATATGCAATGGAAGAGGAAATAAAAATAGCCAAGGCAATGATTATAGTTGCATTATGGTGTATACAGATGAAACCAAATGATCATCCTTCAATGAATAAAGTTGTATAAATGTTATAAGGAGACATTGCATGTTCACAAATCCCTCCTAAGCCGTTTCTATCACCACCGAAGAGACAACTAGAGGATAGTGAAGACAATCCAAATCAAACTTTTCCATCAATTCAATCAAGTCAATATACTACTCAATCGTAGATTCAAAGTAATTGATATATTCGTTGTTGGTTTTACATTGGGAAGCTGATAGCCCTAACCAAGGAGGAAATCTTGTAATATTTGACAGTTCAAAGATACTAATTCATATTATTATGTAAGAAACTTGTATTCTTTTTTTATGATTGCTTTCCTTGTTACCAGAATCTTTTATTTAGAAATTCAGTTTGCTCATACTTCAGTTATGAATTTGGTTTCAATTTGAAAAGGTATGGTATGATTATTCAATTTTAATTTAATGATGATCTCCGCTTGCTTGAAAGGTCACGAGGCCGCAGCATTGGCAGCAAGTCCCCATGTTGTTTGGAGTCCCTAAAATAAAAACATAGGGATAACATTGTAGTATCTTTTATAACCTTATAAAAACAACACCCAAGAATTTGATACCTCCAGAAAAGGGGAAAAAAACTTTATACAATCTCCTCTGCATAATTTTCTAAAAAGAAAGAAAAAAAATAAGCCATTTTTGTGATGGCTTATGCCCTATTAATTCTCGAAATCCTCCTCGACCACTATTGCTTATAAATGTTTCATGATGTGTATATAATTTCATTCTTTAATCATATTTTGTGTTCGGATTTCAACTCTACGCATCAAAAGTATTACCTCTAGTATCTAACAAACATATGCATATTTGTTGCCAACAAAATTCATTTTATAACTGCCAATTTCTATAAGATTAGATAGCTCTTTGCACACATTTTGTAGAAGTTGAACAAAAACTAGAATCTTGTCATTTCCTTTTCCAAAATGTTTAAATGCAAACAATTCTTTTGCGCTTTTATTTTGAGTAAGTTGGAGATATGAGTTACGGACATGGTCGTACCTTAGAAATTGACGAAGGCCCATCACTAACCTACACCTATATCAATATGTCTCACAGCCCAAAGGGTAATTAACACTTAACAGGTTATTAAAGTTATCGTCCCATTAGTTATTGTTATCTCTTTCAATTATTTAAATAGACTTGATTAATTTTTTTTTGCGATTATACCTAAATTTGATAGATGCCGACCTAAATTTTTTTAGGATTACATTTTTCAAAAAATATGAATGGAATAACTTTCATTAAAAATATTTATATAACGCAGCGAAGAAATATTAAGATCTACTCAATATCTAGGATGAAGTAAAGAAAGTGACATGCCTTATAAAATAAAACTCATGTGGTGAACTTATAAAATATATCCCGATTACTATAATATTTACAACTCAGATTACCACAATATATATGTCTACCACTTGCAATTACATCAATCAAATATCTGCATTATTGTGTATATATTGTATAGAAAAAGAAGATTGGGACTGTTTTGGCTCAAGAGGACCTCCGCTAGTAATGTGGATTGGGCTTATCGATCTAAACCAAAATGAAGAAAAGTTATGACGTTGATGGTCAAGTCATTAACTTTGAAATGTCGTGCACTGATGAAATAAGCAGGCGGTTGACGTACATGAAGAAAAAAAATAGTGAAGTTTTTCTTTAGCACCAAAAACAGTAAAATTCCAAGTTCTAGTTCTAAAAATTGTTAATGAAACAATTTGAATGCAGCCACTTAATTAATTAGCGAGCTCCAACGTTGGATAATGTCACCTCATTTATAGAACAAGATCCTTCTGCAACTGATTTTAAATCTTTGGAAGCTGTTCTGAAAATGAAAGCAGGTTGTTTGGGAGAAGGAAGAGTGGCTGCATCAGTACTCAGCATAAGCAGAACTTCCAACATATCTGGTCGATCTCTAACATCTTCTTGCACACATAACAGCCCAATTTGAATGCTTCTCAAGACTTCATGGGGAACATATGACTCATTTATCGATGAATCAACTATGTCCAAGGCTCTATCTTCTCTCCATAGTTCCCAGACCTGTGTGGTTCGTAGCATTATGAATAAAATGTATCATAAAGGATATAAGTGGTAAATATTGTCATTTTTAGTCACTTACATGCCCTATCAAAGTTAGGGAAGGATGCTCCATGTAAGAACCACTATTCTTCTTGCCACTTACGATCTCCAATAGTATTACACCAAAACTAAAGACATCTGACTTTGTCGAAAATTTTCCAAATACTGCGTACTCTGGTGACATATAACCACTGCACAAGAATTCTGTCAAAGTTAATCTTAACGTCATTGCATCTGAACAGTATAAAAAGGCATCCTTAAGATTTTCTTAGTGCTTAAAAATTAGTGTAGTTTTAAGTGTTGGAATAGTTTGCATATGATACTCACTATGTTCCGACAACTCTGTTTGTCCTGTCTTGAATTTGGTCCCCCTTGAATATGCGAGCCATTCCGAAATCTGAAATCTTGGGGTTCATCTCATCATCAAGTAGAATATTGCTTGTTTTAAGATCCCTATGGATAATTCTCAGCCTCGAGTCATGATGAAGATACAAAATCCCACGAGCGATCCCAATGATTATTTCAAAGCGTTTGCTCCAATTCAGGGATGAACTTCTTGTAGGATCTATAACAATTTTGTTGCAGTAACACTCAAAATGGTGATTTCAATAGTGATTTGTAGTGGTTCTATGTATACAGACAACAAAAGAACATATATATATATATATATGAAGGGAATAAATTTTTAGAAACAAGACATACCAAAAATAAAGTTGTTCAAGCTTTTGTTGGACATGTACTCGTAAATCAGCATCTTTTCTTCCCCCTGAATGCAGCAGCCCAACATTTTGACAAGATTTCTGTGTTGAAGTTTCGCAATCAACTTAACTTCATTTTCTAATTCTTCTATTCCTTGTCCTGAACTCTTGGATAGCCTTTTTACAGCTATGCGTTGTCCATTAGGTAATTGACCCTGACATGATTAGTCGTTGTTATAGAATATTAACCCCTTCACATCCTCATTGTTATAGAATATTAAGGAACTTGAAATACAAAAAAAACTTGCAAGATAGCAATCATGAGTTGTCACCATATATACCTTAAAAACAGGGCCAAAACCACCTTGCCCAACTTTATTGGATGGAGAGAAATTGTCTGTGGCAGCAACTATGCAGCTTAGATCGAAAATGGGTTGATCAAAGTTTGTATTACTGTCCTCGTGCTCAATTCCCTTCAAAGAGCCTTTGGTACCAGTCAATTTTACTGACTTCTTATGCAATTTTCTCTTCACTGTCATAAAACCTAATGGGAGAAATTGTTTAATACAAATTGGAATTAATAGAGCATTTAAGGACCTATCACCATGAGGAAAACTAACCTAAATGACTCCTGACATATGAGAACTTCTGTCACGACTTATTGGAACACACACACACACACACACATATATATATATATATGTGAACAAATACCATGCAACTGACTTTATTTACCTCTCGTTTTCTTCTTCTTCCTTCTTAGCCATATACGGGCTAGTAAAATTACTGGCAACGATGGCACAGCAATGGACATTACTACGAAAGCCAGCCTCCCCTTATTCTCAAGAAAACCTCCGGACTTCCTTGTATTCTTGGCTGAAAGGAAAAGAAGGAAATAAGTAACGTAAAGTTGCTTTTTTCCAACTTGATTTTATCGTCCTTAATCATACTAGTTAATATGACACATCTAAAATGGTTTCATAGACTTGGATGAAAAGTTGCTTAAATTATAACAAAATTAAAGATGAAAAACAACATTTCTCTTGCGAAAGAAAGAAGCATACGTAAATCTGCTGCATCCACTCGAACATTTACACTATGGTACCCCTCAGCATCACGCACTCCAATATCCATCAACTGTCCATACCATTGCAAGCAATTAGTTTCTTTCCCATCATTCAAGCTTGTAAAAGCTTTGCAAGAACAATTCCTCAAGCAAGCTTGCTTGCAGCCTTCATAACTCATCATACTCAAATACATCTGACCTGCGACAGTCGTAAACGGAGCCTG
This sequence comes from Carya illinoinensis, assembly GCF_018687715.1. Taxonomy (NCBI): domain Eukaryota; kingdom Viridiplantae; phylum Streptophyta; class Magnoliopsida; order Fagales; family Juglandaceae; genus Carya; species Carya illinoinensis. Next base: position 41,864,548 of record NC_056756.1, read on the forward strand.
CACACGCTCCACCTTCACAAACCCTTCTCCATTCCCACACATAGACAAACCCGACTTCTTTCTTACACAACCCTCAGAACCTTCTCTGAGATACCATTGCCTAGGAGACTTCGGTTCATACCCTGGGAGACATGAACATTCGAAATCAACACGGACTGTGTTACAAACACTGTACGCGCCACAATGTCCATACTTGTCACACCGATGCATGGGTGCAGACCAGAACTTCTTCCATCGATGTTCACCATCATTCCATACCAATTGCTGGAGCAATCCGGAGTTGTCTACCACTAATCTTGTGATCATTGTGGAGTCATCCAAGAAGTACTTGTAAGATATCTCATCTCCATTGTTGATGAAATTGATCTTATAATTGGGTTTTCTTGCAAAAGGCCTCCATGGCCACGGTCCAGTCCGCCAATATGGGATCGAACCCTTGTACAAGAAGAACTGTGGCGCCTCATTAAGATTTAGCTTATAGCTACAGTCCCCAGTTCCGGGGTCATCTCGGGACTTCCAAGATGTTAAGAATCTGTCGAGCCCGGTTCTGCGATTCAAACCAAGCGACATGTTTGGCAGCATAGTGTCTGTCGGATAGTCAAAGCTTTGCCATAACACCTTTTTGTTGTTTGCCTGGACCAGTACTAGGTTTCCTGAATCCAGGAGCTGAGCTGCAGTGGAGGTTTGCCCTTGAACTGAAACATTTGTAGACCCGAGAGAACGGTTAAAGCCGTAATGGAGAACAAGGTTTCCATCCTGGTTGATTGCAAGAACTCCCGAGGAATCATTGAAAGGATCGTTCCTGTTTGCAACCCACACCGGAGTTTGTTCTGTCACTTTGGTGAACCAAATACCAAGATAACGATAGCTGGAGTTGGCTGGGCTGAAGAAGCCGAAGGAGAAGTTCTTTTCTTTGGATATCAAAGTTTGGCCATCTTTGATGTATTGGTTTTGTGTTAAGGTTTCAGTGGAACTGCAAAATGGGAAGAAGAATAGAAAGACTAAAATCAAAATCTTCAACATTTTGTCGAAGTACATGTTCCAACCAGTGGTCCTTCTATCGGAATGCTTGTGGGAAAAAAATAAAAATGAGTGATGCTAGGCCGCCCAGCAATGACCGCTTGCGTGGCTTCTAGTAAGAGGAATAGAATCAAAATCTTCAACATTTTGTCAAAGTTCATGTTCCAACCAGTGGTCCTTCTATCGGACTGCTTTTGAAAAAAAATAAAAAATGAGTGATGCTAGTCCGCCCAGCAATGCCGGCTTGCGAACCTTCTACTACAAATTTTGTTGTTTTTTTTTTAATAATATATTTAAATATTTTTTAAAAATATATTAATACATTAAAAATTACTTTCTTAATTATTAAATTAAAAAAAACATCAACTCAATTTATCTTATCTAATCATTATAACTTTTCAAATTTCAACATAAAATATAATAAACAATTCAATTTTTTCAAATATTAAAATAATAATAATATTAAAAAATAAGATTTTAATAATATTTTATTTAATTTTTAATTTTAATTTCAACTCAACCAAACACATCTAAAATAAAAATATTCAACAGTCAGCTCATGTTCGAGCCAGTGGTCGTTCTATTGGAATGCTTGTGGGAAATGAAAACCTATAATTCCATTATTAAAGTCAACCTTTGCTGCTTTAGTTTAGAGTCTTGTGCTATTTTTCGTTAGACTCTTCTCATGGAATTTTTTTTTTCTTTTTTATTTTTTTTTATTTTTAAGAGAAGAGGCCATTTCTATGCGTGATCTTTCCTAATTTTATTAAAAACCTTCGCTTATGATAGGAAAATACTGTAGAAACAAGCAAAACCCATGAAATTTACAAATAACGTATACCAAACCATCCCAGGCATCAAAACCAGTAAAGACCAAAACAATAAATCAAATAAACCAATCTAACAAGCCTATATGACAATCAAAACCAAAATCAAACATAAGCAAACCCAGAAGAAATGACGTTAATTATAGACGATGGGTTGGAATTCTCAGCTTATCCATACGAATAAGACCTCTCATTTTACTTGGCAGCATATCACCTACAAAATATCTCCTCGTGTTGCCTCCCTCACCATGACCAACCAAAAAATTGGCAGTTGATTTAGGTGAGAATTATATTTATAAATATACTAGTAAACATGTAACACCCCAATCCCGGAGGTCCAAATAGTTAGCTTATATTATTTAATATCAACTCCAATATTACAAATTATGTTATCTAGAAAACTCCATATAATATTAATTCATTTGCTTAACCCAAAAATTCATGTTCCTTCATAAGGATAACAAAGATATCCTCAATAAAATAAAATAAAAACTCCCCAAAGACTCAAAAAAAAAAAAGTCCTTAACTTTACATAAAAAAATAAAAAAAAAATAAAAAAAAAAAAAACCAACTTACTAACTGTAACTCAAGTAAGTAATTGCACCATCGGGAACTTATTCCTCTATGATCATCAAACTTCTCTAACACTACCTATTATTGCTCCCCAGCTGAACCATCAAGATTAACTGAAAAATAATGTGGAGACAAGGGAGTGAGTTATCAACAACTCAATAAGCAGAGAATATATACCAGTGTATAAACATGAGCATTTACAAAGTTCAGAATGCGGAACAAAATATTTATATGGTAAAAATGCAGAATCAGAACATGTTATTAAAAATATCAAAGTGAATGTTCAAAAATATTATTATTCCAAATCATTTTGGCATAGCATAACTAACTAGCATCATACTAGAACATCATATCACATCAGGAGCCATGTTTAACCCATGTGGTAGGGTTGTGCAACTCTGGTAGCTAACCGAACAGAAGCAGAATGTGAATTTTTTCCTTATTATTCTCAAAACCTCGAGTGTGCACACAAGAAAGACCACCAAAAAACTACTTTGTTTCCAAAGTGGGTGCACTAGAAATAGAACGGTTGGTACCAATGCAAACAGAAGCCACTATTAGCACCCATGGTAGGTCAAACATATCACCATCCACAAACTACATTCCAAATTCAGAATGTGATTATGTCCAAAAAATAACGTAGTAATTGTAGCACAACTTTAGGGTATCGATTCCATAAGGAGGCAAATTAAAAGAATAGCAAAAAGAACAAAAAAAACTAAAAAAAATATTAAATGATTAATGGAGAATATTGATTAATTTTAAATGTAAATTAAAGTGAAACAAAGTTACTAATGGAAGAAGTACTCAAATTTGACGAACAGTATAGTGTCAGAAATCCAATGCACAAATCTAGTATTTTAATTATTCTTAATTCATTAAATAACTCAATTAGGAACTCAATTCCCGAAATTTTCAATTGGAATGTCTAGATTTATAAACCAAAATTAAAACAAATGTAACCCTTTGAAAAATCATTCACCACTTTTAAAATACATAAATTATTATCCATATTGAGAAAATCCAAAGACGACAATATACTCTTTTTTTTTTTTAAGAATAGGAAAGGTCACATGTTCAAGAGTGACCTCATCCCCAAATTTATTGACAAATAAAAACCTTACCAATGGCGGTGGAATACCACGATTACAGGACATTCCATTAAAAGCAACATACATTAACAATTAATCCACTCTCTGATATAGAAGTCCACTTTTATCCAATCTGACCTAGCCTCTAAGCGACATCGGCAGGTTTTGAACATTATTCCAATTATTGGTTACTCCTTGCGCTCCTATCTTAGCCAAAAAATCCGCAGGAACATTACCTTCCCTAAGAATGTGGCACAGTGAATAATTCATAAAACTTAGAAAATACAATACTTCGTCCCAATAGTCTTCCAAATACCATACACCATATCTATCTTTTGTTAGCCAATTCAGCAATACCATGGAATCCACTTCGATATCCACATCTTTAAATCACATCCATTTACAATGTTTAATTCCGTCCAACACACCCAACATTTCCGCATCGTTATTAGTACCTGGAGGCAGTGAAACAGCATATGCAAACCGAAAGTTCCCATGATGATCTCGAATCACCCCTCCTGCACCTGCACTACCTGGGTTCCCAAGGCTGCAACTGTTTGAGTTCAATTTGAACTTTCCCACACTCAATTTGGACCATTTAACAGCTCTGAAACATTTGGGTTTTGGTACCACCGGTGGGATATGCAACTCCCGAAGAATAATCATATCCGAGTTAGGCAATCTTTCCACCTTGTTCATGCTATTGGCTACAAATGAGAGCCAAAATTTGATGTTCGTCTAGACCTTCTCCACCGTTTCGTGCCTACCCTCCATGCGGGCCAGACATCGATGAGACCAGAGTCACCAGCTAACGATTATCGGCAAGACACCAGTCAGCATCCCCGTTTGTGTTGTTTGCGACGGCCTTCTAAACCAGTAGTGAACATGCTCTTTCCAATTAAGTTGTCAAACTACTACACTGAAATGAACACCAAATATTTACCAAATGTCCTTAGCAAACTCCCCTGCATACAGAACATGATTCAAGTCCTCATAGGCCCCTTCCTGACAGCAATCACACCTAGATACCATAGGAATTCCCACTCTACGGATTCGATCATCCACACTTACACACTCATGTAATGCCTTCCACATAATAATTGAAGCTTTCGTAGGTATGAATTTATGCCAGATCCACTCCAACCAACGCGATTCTAGTTCTCTTACTCTCGCACAGTCCCAGGTGCACTTGGATGAAAAGGACCCATCCATACTCTTAGTCCATACTAGTACATCCTTTCCTGCTCTGCGACTTGCCAAAAACGAGCACAACTCCTCGACTTTACTTGCTCCCACTAGACGGTACAGCAACTCAATATCCCATTCATTCTCAATTTTACAGTCCAAGACTTTCAACTTAGGATAAGCCAAAACTGGAAAATCATAACATACTGGACCGTTATCAACCCACTTGTCATACCTAAATGAAACATTCCCATCTTTAATCAACCACTTCGAATGTTCAAGAACCATTGGAATGCATTTAAAGACAGCTTTCCAAAACCAAGTGCCTTTGTCAGGGTTAACCAAAGAGAGGTGTCCTTCACCCACATATTTCCTTCTAAAGAATTGCGCCCAAAGTGAGTCCTCTGTCATAATTTTCCAATAAAATTTTGAGTGAAATGCCATTTGAACATCTTCAAATTTTTGCAACCCAAGTCCTCCTTCTTCCAACGGAACACATACTTTACTCCACACCAACCATTTTTTCTTGGCTTTCCCATTAGTTTCACCCCAAAAGAAGGAGCTGAACATTTGGTTCAGCCTATGTAGTGTAACCTTAGGGAGCTGCATCACTGCAAGAAGATGGGAAGGCATACTAGATAAGACATGTTTGAGTAAATCGAGTCTACCAGAAGATGGGAAGGCATACTAGATAAGACGTGTTTGAGTAAATTGAGTCTACCCCGAGCAGAAATCAGCCTCATTTTCCACCCCCCCCCCCCCCCGATTTTTCTGCCCACTTTGTTCACCAACTCATCCAAATCTCTGGCATTTAACCTACCCGTGACAATAGGAACACCCAAGTGTTTAAAAGGAAAAGAACCTTCTGAAAAACCTGTCATCCTCATAGCAGATTGTTTCCTCTCAACCCTTACATTTTTGGAGAAATAAATAGCACCATTTTTTCCTTGCTCACTCATTGCCCTAACCAAACTTCATAGGTATGGAGCACTCGCATTAAACCCCAAAGAGACTTCTTTGCACCATTAGTAAAAATAACCACGTCATCAGCATACATAAGATGAGAAACCAAAGGAGTATTGCGAGGTTGTGAGAACTGGCCAATACGCCTTTCCAAGAAACTTTGATTGATAAGCCGAGATAGCACTTCTTGCAAAATGATGAAGAGATACGGAGATAAAGGATCACCTTGACGTAGTCCTTTTCCCCTTGAAAGAAACCCCTTGACGTGCCATACATCACAATAGAGTACCAAGGAGTAGAAATACATGCTTCAAACAAATCACACACCTGTGAAGAAAAACCAAAGGATGCCAAAACATGCAAAAGGAAAGCCCAGTCCACACAATCATAGGCCTTTGCCATATCTATTTTCACTAAAGCATTTCCACTTGCAACTTTTCTATTCATCGAGTGCACCATTTCTTGTGTGAGGGTAATATTTTCAAAGATACTCCTACCAGGAATAAAAGCACCTTGCTCTTTGGAAATCATCTTTGGAAGCAAAAGACTCAGTCGTGAAACAATTATCTTTAAGCACACTTTGTAAAAAACTGAACATAGAGAGATAGGGCGAAACTTATCAATCCTGAAGGTTTGTCCACCTTTGGAATCATCACCGAATAAGAGGATGTGAAGGCTCAAGGCAAAGGAACACGCCGAAAAAATTCAGTTACGGCGTCGAGCATGTCCTCCTTGATAATCGACCGGAAGGCTGTATAAAATGCAAATCCAAACCCATCCAGTCCAGGACTGCTTGAGCTAGGAATACTAAAAATCGCTTCTTGGACCTCCTCCATAGAAGGCGCATCAAGTAAACATTGATTTTCCTCTACCTAAACCACAGGAGTAATCATCTGGCTTAGATTCGGGAGTGGGCCAAATGTCTCCTTACGCAAAAATTCTTGAAAATAATCAACTGCTCCTAAATGTATATCTTCAAGCGCACTAAGCATATTCCCATTCGATAGTCTCATTGCTGATATGCTCAGCTTTTTTTTCTTATTCATGACAGCATGAAAGAACTTTGAATTATGGTCACCATCTTTCAACCATTTAACTTTAGCCAAATGCGACAACCTCAAATTCTCTCTATCCAACCAAACATTCAGCTCCAACGTACAAACAAGCAAGTCTTGTTCCACCTCCACATTAAAATCAGCTTGAAGCGATTCCTCCAACCTGGCGATCCAATTTTCTAGCTCGTGAATATGGTTAAGCGTACGGCCAAAAACCGTTTTATTCCACTCCCGAAGCATCAATCGAAGTCTCTTAATTTTACCCACAAACTTCCAAAGACCAGACCCTTCACATGGAATGCACCAATTCAGTTCTACCACCTTAAGAAATTTAGGATGCTCAATCCACATTTGTGGAAATCTAAAAGGTGTAGGCCCCATAAACTCTTGATTAGCCTCCAATTTAATCACCAAAGGAGAATGGTCCGAGGTAGTCCTAGGAAGATAATGAGTAGTAGCTTGCGGAAACTGAATTAAGCAATTAGAATCCATTAAACTCCTATCCAACTTCACCCAGCTCCGAGCTAAGCCTTCTTGGCCATTACACCAAGAGAGACAATTACCTTCCGTATACATATCAAGCAAACCACAACTTTGAATCCATACATTAAATTCATCCAGGGCTCCACGCAACCGTGGTCTTCCCTCTCTACGTTCACGCTCCGAGCAAATAATGTTAAAGTCACCACTTACAATCCAAGGTAGACCTAAATTGCCAGTTCCATCTAAATCAGCCCACAACTCCCTTATAGCTAACTGATTACATTTGGCATATACAAATGTCAAGATCAAATCTTTTCCCTCATCCATTACCTGTAAAGTAATAAATTGATTACTCATCCGTGAAACCTGGACCACCACCTCATTGCACCACATGACCCAAATCTTCCACTCATGAACTTCATTTGAAATAAACTGATCACACATAAATCGTTGAGGAAAATTACGTACCCTACCGATAACTGTAAAAGGTTCAAATAAGGCCACTACTTTTTGCTTGTATTTCAAAATTAATTTCTTTAATCTTCTCGACAAAGTTCCAATTCCTCGTATATTCCATGCAAAATACGGACCAATCATTAATTAAGTTTTGAAGGACGAGATGCCACCCTTTTCGAACTCCTTGCCTTCTCCTTCTTTGTTCTTCTACCCTCCCTAGGCTTGTCCTGAACCTCCGAATCTAATACGGTTTCTTTTGGATCAACTAGTAAGGGGTTGTTATCATCTTCCCCTATCTCTAATTGTGGACCATCCTCCTGAACTAATTCATTACCAAATTCATCAAGAGGCAGAGACTCAACTTCAACAAATTCATCCTCTACTCTCGCTGGACCAACCATCAACGGCTCCAAAACACAAGGTGGCAACGTCTCCAAATTAACAGTAGTGTCAATCTATTGCACCTCCTCTTCCTCTCGCTCCATAGCATCATTCACCATCATATGAGAGGGATCACCCTCACCTTCTCTGACACTCACCTCACCAGAGACCACTCCCGCTATCTTATTTCCCCACACCAACACCTGCTTCCTGAGCACTCTCAAACCTCTCCTCAGGTCTATCTTCCTTATCAATATGTCCCAACTCTGCATGTACCATTTCAAGTGCACTCAACTTTTCCGACTGATCCCACGTCATGTCTTCCAACTCTCCTATTTTTTGTTCGACGTTCGACTCAATATCTGGCACCTTGACCAAATCTTGATCCGGTAAGGCCACTTCTTTCGACTTTAATGTTTTCACCTCTTTCAAAAATTTCGTTTTCAGGCCCCCTTGAAATCTACATGTTTTATCATTATGACCCTGTTTCTTACATTGACAACAGAAGGCAGGCAAAGTTTCATAGATGATTTCTTGTTTCCAACTCGTCAACTATCCTGGCGCCCCAATCTAGAAGGAATGTAAAGGGGCTAGTGATGCATCCATTTCCAAATAAACTCTCATTCCATCTATCCTCGTCGCACAACTTGTGGTGTTGTCCCTTCTCAAAAATTTACCTATTGGAGCAGTAAGTGTCTTTAGCAGCAATAAATGATAAAAATTTGGTGGGAGCCCCGGAAGGACCACCCACACTGGAACTCTATAAGGTTCTTCCTCTTCATTGAAAAAATGAGTCCATCTAAAAGCCCGGTATTGCACTCCATCAATCTCATAGGTTTCCCTTGAAAGTGCTTTGTTAAAATCGTCTTCCGATGCCATTCTAACGAAAACATTACGTGGCCCCCTCATCGTTGAAACAATAGGCTACCTAACAAGACCCCAGCGACTGCGAATGAAAGATCTAATAGCATCAATGGACAAACGCATCCTCAAAAACTTCAAAACCATAGAGAAACGAAATGGCTCAGCTAAATGATCAATCTCTTCTTTAGAGAAAAGGAAGCAAACCTCGCCATCTATTACTTTTGGGGGCCAAAAAGGTACATCCACCTCCGATAAAGGCTGAGAGGAAGCCGTAACCATGTCAGCGAACGACCGAGGACGTCCCACCTATGAAGGCAAGGCCTCGGCGGCTTCCATGCAGCGAGAAACTAGAAACCCTAGCAGAGAACACTCCAATATGGGAAGTTACATAAAAATCGCTAATGTTATGTCGAAATCCCATGACGACAATATACTCAAAGAGCGATATTGCAGAAAAGAACTAAATCAATATAGATAGATAATTGATCCAAACATAATCAAAGTACCAATATATTCAATAGAAAAAGCATGACTGAATCCATAAACAAAATAAATTCTATGATTATTCGGAGAAGAAAATATCAACAAGGAATTAAGATTGATAAAATAAAAGAGTTTTAGTAATTGAAAATCAAAACACATAAATTAAAAATACCATCTAATCTAGCCCTACTTGAGAATTTAGTTACCCATAAATATAATAGACAATAAAAATTTCTAGAAAAAATAAAACAAACAGCGGCCATGGAAGTAATTTTCTCCTATCTTCGAATCTGCCTCTTGTTTCTCTCTTCCTCTCATATTTCATGCTAATTATATGCTTATATAGGTCAGGAAAGAAACCCTAATGTCTTCATAATTCCTGCAAAAAAAAAAAAAAATTGCCTAAATTTTAGGATTAATATTGGCAGCCATGTACGCACTTCGGGAGTTTGAATTTAGAAATTCTTATCATAAACAAATTTATATCCCTTTAAGATAGTTTTCTAATGCATCAAGAATCGCATAAATCTGATATGTGAGTGGAAAGCTACAATTAAAATACTAAAATATGTCCAGGTTGTCTCCTAGCGAATTTTAAACTTGGACTTCTTGTAGTTTCCTTTTTTTTCTTGATCCAAATTGCTCTCAAACCCCTTGAAAGTCCTCCTTTGAATTTGACTAAACTTTGAATTGCTCTTTTATAAACTCTGAAGTTAAACATAAAAATCTGCTTAGGGGTATCTCAAAGTAAATAAAAACTCAATTCAAGAAAACACATTAATTTCTATAATTTCTATTCACATTTTAACATTTTAATCCAATAATAGGGTATTTAGAGTGCACTTTCGCCCACTCATCACACCCCCCAACTTACTCATTGCTAGTCCCTAGCAATTTTCATGCCAAAATAACGAAAGAGACCAAAGAAAATCACACACGAAGGCCACCAAGTCACACTTTTCAAATTCACATATCAAAGCAATCTTAGGAACTCAATAACCCTATCACAAACAATCCACCTATAGCAACTCACAGAGTGTGTGTGTTCCAAACTATATCCATCTAACCAAAGCCCTAACACATGCAATATCAAGAATATCTCAAGCGAAAGATTCAACTCCATAACTCATGGGTATAAAAGTATTTTGTGTGAGGATTCTTTCTATGTAGTTGACAATGGGTGTACACACACTCTCATGTGGAATTAGGCAATTATTCAAAAACTTTCAAGTACATACAAAGGGAATCGTATTAAATATCTCAATACACCATACTTCTCACTCTCTAACTTTTTAGATCATCGAATAATAATGCTTTTCCTTCTTCTTCCTCTTCTCTTTTTTTTCAACAATTTGATGAACAAGCACACGCCACTTTGGTATTTTTGCCATTTCTACCAAACCTTGACACTTTTTCTTTTTTTTTTTTTTTTGCCCTTGAAGTTCACTCAATTGAACACTTTGCAACTTGTGCTATTCTTCTTTTTTCTTCTTTTTTTTTAATTGAAAATGATAAAAGAAAAGAAAAAAAATGTAAATTTTACACCTAGTATACACTTGGAAGTAAAAATGGTAGAAAAATCAATATATAGGCTATACTCCAATGTGGAGAGGCATGGATGATGTGGGCATATATACAGAAAAAACTACATGTGTTTATTGGCTCAAAGTTGGCAACTAGGAGTTTGATGGAAAAGGTTAGCTTGAAAGGCTCAAACGTTGATCCTAAGTTGACCTTCGTCATATCTCAAGTATATCTACCATCTTACCACAAACTATGTAATGATATTCTCAAAAGAAGTGTCCAATTCAACATATCAATGAACGCTTATCACAATTTATTGCATTTGTAGACTCTCAATCCTCTCCAAACTCACATGAATACTTAAGCAAAAGAATTCTCTAACTACATGTGTCAAACCACCATCTTACCACAAAGTTTGGATGAGTGCATTAGAGGTTCTGTGAATGCTTCAGTAAAAAATGATTATTGTGGTTTTGGTAAATTCACGAAGATGGCTATGAATGAGAATGAGTACACATGTGAAAATGATGTACGTGTAATGTAAAAAATTCACACATAAAAATATGTCATAGAGTTCCAACAAGAATTTTAAATACTGAATTTGCACCACCACCCCCAACTTAAATAAAACATTATCCTTAATGTTTAAGAATCAAAATTGAATTGGGACTAACTAAAAAGGGTAGAATACACCTAATGAGCGACGAGGGTAGCTCTTTAAGCACCAAAGATGGTATCTTGAAATGACGAAATGAAACTATCTTGCAAACAAAACCAAAGAAAACAAATAGCAAACAAAAAGGAAAAGAAAGAAAATAAGAGAAAACAAAAATAAAACAAAACAAATAAAGAAAAACATACATGGGTGGTGTGGTCAAGGTTGATAGACCGGATTCACAAGTGGAATGTCTTCCACTTCCGGAACTTGCCTATCAATTAATACTTAAAGACATTAACCATTTACTTTGAAGATCCGACCATGCTTAGGATCCTCTATTTCTACTGCTCTATTTTCAAAAGCATGTTTCACTACAAAGGAACTAGTACACCTAGATCAAAGTTTTCCTAGGTGTTTATGAAGTCTATAATCATATAAGTGTATTCGGTCATTTGGCTTAAACGTCTTCCTAAAAATATTTTTATCATGAAACGCTTTTATTTTAACCTTATAGATTTTGGACTAAGGCAAAGGTTTCAATTTCACTCTTGGTACTTCCATACTTGAAGGAATCTGTTTTTCACATTTCTTAGGCAACTCCTCAAATTTTCATTGCTATTACCGTGTTCCATAATCCTGAGTTTTATAAAAAATAGAACAAATATCAATAATATTAAATGACTCACTAATAGTATCAAACTCAGAATTAACAAGAGAATATTTAAGGGGATCAAAATCATGAATTGTGTAAACTCCCTTGTCTATGAGTGCATCAATATGTATGTTTGGTGACACTCGTCATCTATTGGCTGTTTCTTAATATGGAAAATGTTGACCTCCATGGTCATATTTCCAAAAATTAGTTTCATCAACCCATTCCTGCAATTTATAAGTGCATTAGTCGTAACAAGGAAAGTTCTACCTAATATAAGAGGAACCTTAGAGTTAGACTCAATAACTAACTGATTGTTCAAAATTAAGAAATCAACAGGATAATAAAACTTGTCAATTTGGATCAAAACATCCTCAACTATTCCTCTCGGTTTCTTGACTGAACGATCAGCCAACTGAAGCACAACAGAAATAAACTTAATTTCACCCAAACCAAGCTACAAATAAATGGAATAAGACATCAAATTAACATTAGTTCCTAAATCTAGCAAGACTTGCCCAAACTCATGATTCCCAATGCTACATGCAATCGTTGGACAACTAGGATCCTTGTACTTGGGAGGAATTTCCTACTCAATTAAAGCACTAACTTGTTCTGTCAGAAATGTTGTCTTCTTAACATGGTGCTTCCTCTTAACTGTACACAAATCTTTAAGAACTTTTGCATAAGTGGAAACTTGTTTAATAACATACAAACGAGGAAGGTTAATCTTTACCTGCCTGAGGTTCTCCAAGACTTCATTACTAAAATCCAAAGTTCACATACCAAATTTTAAAACTTGAATAAATGGTACCTTAACTTGGCTCTTAATTACCCCGGGTTCCTTGGGAAACTCGGTACTATTATTGTTTTGTTCCTCTTCAACATTCTCTAGCTTATCAGTTGTTGGGATGTATAAGGACTTGCCACTTCTTATCACGATAACATTGATCTCTTTCAAATTTCCTTGCTCCATATGTTGACTTTGGGGTGTGGATTGAGGTTGAGAAGGGAACTTGCCACGCTCATTCACACTCAAGTAGCTCATCATCTTGGATACATGGCTCTTTATCTCCTTGTTGTCTTCAACAACCTGCGTAATTAAAGATTAAAACTTTCGATTAGTTTTACTATTTGCCTCAATAAAAGCATGTAAAGTATCTTCTAAGGAGTTCCTAGAATAAGAAGATGCATGATATGGTGCAAGATATGATCTAGGAGGTTGTGGAGGCGTCTAGTTTTCAGACTTCTAGCTAAAGTTTGGGTGATTTCTCCAACTAGAATTGTATATATCTGAGTAGGGTGAAAATAGTTTTTTATACATGCCAAGAGAATTGCAATGTTTCTCATACACTACTATCATCTCAGCAAGTGTTAGGCAATCTTGTGCAAGATGATCTACTCTTGAAAAATAAAACAAACTTTATAGGTATCAACTTGGGGCATAATATGAGCTGCCACAGTTTCCTTCATCTTCAATGCCTCTAACTCTCTAGTTAGGCCCTCCATCATTACCTTCAAGTTATCTTCTTCTTTGAGATGATAGATGTCTCCACTAGAATGAATTTGATTAGAACCTGCTCAATTGGTACTATCAAAAGCATTTGGTTCTGTCCAACTGTGAGCTTTTTCTGCAAGTTCATTCAAATACTCTACTGCCTCATCCGGGTCCTTCTACAAAAACTCATCATTATACATCATTTCAATAAACGGACGCTCTCTAGGAGTGAGACATTCATAAAAATAGCTAACTAAACGCCAGCTTTCATAACCATGATGGGGACACAAGCTAAGTAACTCTTTAAAACGTTCCCATACTTGATACAAAGTCTCACTATTCTTTTGTGCAAAAGTTGAGATTTGTCTTTTCAAAGTATTAGTCTTATGATGAGGAAAGTATTTATTGAAAAAAATTTGGGTCATCTCAGCCCATGACCCAATCGACCATGGTCCCAATGAATATATCCAACTCTTCGCCTTATCCTTTAGTGAGAAAGGAAAGAACTTAAGTCAAACAATATGTACAGGGCCAGGTTGACCATGAAATGTAGCAACAACCTCTTCAAACTCCCTAATATGCATATATGGATTTTCACTCTTTAAACCATGAAAAGTAGGAAGAAGTTGTATTATACTTAGTTTGAAATCCATTGGAGGAATATTTGGTGGAAATATAATGCATGATGGTGTTGCTATGCGTGTAGAGTGAAGTTACTCATGTAGAATCCTAGTTTGATCTTCGTGCACACTTAATTTTTTCGGGACTAGATGGATTATCAAATAAATGATTAAAAAAATTAGACTCTGACTCTGACTCTAACACTGGTCTACAAGCAAACCGACCCAATACGTCTCTATACTTGTGCATGCAAGGTAGAGAAAAATACAACACTAAAAAAAACTACAAAAATAAAATAAAATAAAGGTGTAACAAGCTAAAAGAGGGAACGAATTACCGGTTTTATAAACTGCTGAGAAGAAAAACTATCTAGCAATTCTTCTACGGTCTCCCCGGCAACGGTGCCAAAATTCGATTAAGCCCAAAAAATAATGCAGTAGTTGTAGCACAATTTTGTGGTGTCGATTTCACATGGAGACAAATTAAAAAAAATAGCAAAAGGAACAAAAAAACTAAAAAAATATATTAAATGATTAATAGAGAACAAAGATTAATTTTAAATGTTAATTAAAGTGAAGCAAAGTTATTAATAGAAAAAAGTACTCAAATTTGACGAACAGTATAATATCGACAATACCTTGCACAAATCTAGTATTTTAATTATTCTTAATTCATTGAATAACTCAATTGGGAACTCAATTCCCAAAATTCTCAATCGGAAGATATAGATTTATAAACCAAAATTAAACTAAATGTAACCTTTTGAAAAATTATTCACAACTTTTAAAATACTAAATTATTATCCATATTGAGAAAATCCAACGATGACAATATACTCAGGGAGCGATATTGCAACAAAGAACTAAATTAATATAGATAAATATGTGATCCAAACATAATCAAAGAACCAATCCATTTAATAGAAAAAGTATGACTGAATCCATAAACAGGATAAATTCTATGATTATTTGGAGAGGAAAACATAACAATAAATTGAGAATGATAAAACAAAACAGTTTTAGTAATTGAAAATCAAATACATAAATTAAAAATATCATCTAATGTGCAAATTCATTCCTAGCCCTACTTGAGAATTTAGTCACCAATAAATATAATGGATAACAAAAATCTCCAAAGAAAAATAATGCAAACGGCGGCCATGGAAGTTATTTTCTCCTCTCTTCAAATCTACCTTTTGCTTTTGTCCTCCTCTCCTATCTCCTACTAATGATATGCTTATATAGGATAGGAAAGAAATCCTAATGTCTTCAAACGTACGTGCTTCAGGATTTCTAATTTGGAAATCCTTATTAGAGATAAATTTATAACCATTTAAGATAGCTTTCTAACGCATTAAGAATCTCATTAATCAGACATGTGAGTGAAAAGTTACAATTAAAATACTAAAATATATCCAGGCTGTCTCCTAGCGACTTTTGGACTTGGACTTCTTGCAGTTTCCTTTAGTGATTTTGTTTCCTTTTCTTTTTCTTGATCCAAATTGCTCTCAAACCCCATAAAAGTCCTCCTTTGAATTTGACTTATTCTTTTATAAACTTTAAAATTAAACATAAAAATCTGCTAAGGAATATCCCAAAATAATAAATAGAAACTCAATTATGAATACATATTAGTTTCTATTATTTCTATTCACATTTTAACATTTTAATCCAATAATAGGGTATTTAGAGTGTACTTTCGCACACTCATCAGAATGTCATGTCAAAATTTTTCAGAAATCACATCATATTATATCTGAGTCCAAAACATCTTCATAATAGTATAGAAGTAGATCACAAAAATATAATTTATGTACAAAATTACATATTCGCTCTCTTTTGCACAGTTTAGAAACAAAATGTCAGAAAATAAGCTCATGTCTACACCAATCATGACAAAAATATTTTTCCTTTTATATAGAGTTCATAAGTAATGCTAAAACAAATAATTGAGATTGTTTTTCATATTTCTTTTCAAAAACCAAAAGATGCATATTTTAAAAGTCAAAATTGTTTTACTTTCCTTTTATGCAAAGTTTAGCATAGGAACACCGCTTACCTGAACTTTTTAGTTTTTCAGAATTTACCTACAGCAGTGCGAAGGAAAATCAATCGACACCTATAAAAAAGACATGTAACCTGAATAAATCTCTAATTAAACAGTTACCTTATAATAACACCTAAAATACTTAAATTAGTCTATCGAAATCCTAAAATTCTCTTAATTCTAAAACATCATTTTCTAAAACCATCAATATCCAAATAAATAAATAAAAACATTAGAATAGTTTCTTAAAATGTAACTTGGCCCCAACTAATTTTAAACCCAAGTCCCAATCAAAACCTAATCTCAACCTAGAACACTGAAATCTAAAATCATAAGAGTCTTGCACTTGCGGCTGTGCTTATAGTGGGGAAAAAAGAGATGTGCGACAACTTACCCAATGACCACAAAATATGTACACCTTGTGGCAAGAAGGTCACCGTGAGTCTGCTATGGTGGTGCAAACGAAGATTTCATTGGATTGGTAGCTGGGCATGAGAGACAAATAAAAATGAGAAAGAGAGTCAAAGTGATGAGAGAGATAAGAGAACACAGAGTGATGAAATGGTGGGAGTTCTATGAGTGCATACGGAGACAGCGTGAGGGTGACGATGATCAAGTAGGACTGACGATCAACGGTGGTTCGCAGTGTGTGTCAAAGCCACACGGCTTATGCTATGCACAGGCTGAGAGCACAAATAATGCTCTATTTTTGGGCAGCAAAATAAAGGTGCTCTATGCAACGGTATTCCTGAGAGTGGCTGGGTTTCAGATCGCAACGGTGTGGAATCAAGGAGAGGGTGCGACAGTGACAATGAGAAACCGAGAGGAGAAGGAGAAAACTGAAGTGGCAACTAGGGGTTTTTCGAGCATAAGGGCTGGTTGTGACGCATAAGAATATATATATATATATATAGAGAGAGAGAGAGAGAGAGAGAGAGAGAGAGAGAGAGAGAGAGAGGATTGAAAACAAAATCCTAGAGAGGGAGGGAAAAGAGAGATGAGCAATGACAAGCCGTGGGAAACGGACGTGATTTAAGCCTGCATGCATGACAAACGGACGTGCATCGCAATGGATGTGGAGTATTAAACAAGATCTCACGGGCTTAGGTATTAAACGTAGAAGGTTCGTACTCTTTTTCCTTGAGTTTTGGATTTCGATCCAACCTCTAAAAATAATAACTTGTCCCACTAATTTCGTCGACCCATAAAAAAATATTTCACTTAATCCAAAAATATTTAAAGATTTTAACCTTCTTAACAAGCCCAATAAAAAAGATAAAGTTGGTATTTTCCAAACAAAAATTTGGGTTGTAGTCCATTTGAAAGATACTCATTATTCTCAAGTGGGCTTTTCACCCATATAAACTCAAAAACTTTAGAAAGTGGTTCAGTGCTAGACCCGCAAAACGGGTATATGCCCCTTGAATATAGTCAGAAGAGAGTGCATTTACAAAATCTGTATAAATATGTATGTATTGTTATGTTTTGCTATAATTTAAATAATATTTGCCAAAAGCATGTGGCCTGATTGGCATAACTCTCAAATTTCTAAAATTGAGGTCTTGAGTTCAAAACCCCCCTCTAAATGTATAAAATAAAAAAATATTTGTTAGACCCTAATATAGCGGACCTATTTGGAAAGCATTATTATAGCAGTATATTTTTGTCGAGAAATATTTGACCTTTAAAATTTTTTACTCGCAAAATTTGAGAACATGACATCAACTAATTGAATAAATGACATGAATACATCCAGTTCACAGATATAAAAAATTATATGAGAAATATTTAAATGTATATATCATATTTGGAAGCCAAACAAATTTAATAAAAATTGAATATGGAGTGAAAATATGTAACTTGTTTTTTCTTCCAGAAGAAATGGAGATTGTAATAAGGTAGAAATTAGCTAACTATCTAAACTATACAATGTAAAGAGAAGAAGCACAAATGTAAGAGGAAAATAATCAAAGAAATACGAACTAACTAGCCCCATTTCATTGAACTAATATTAATGTTAAACTATAATCTAACATGTGAAAAGGTAATTTCTCCTCATAAAACTTTTATGGATAGTTAGTATAAACTTAGAAGGGAACAAAATTTTTATTTATTTCTGAAAGGAATTTTTTTATCATGTAAAGTGCAAAGATCACAAATCGAAGCCCAACCGTATAAAAGCCCACTGAAAGAGAAAAAGCCCAGCCCCTCTTATTAAACAACACCATTTTGGGGCGTAGGGTTACATCCCTTGGAAACTGTTGGGATCTATAAGTGTGTGCATATAAACAAATTGAATTCCTATAACGTGGTTAGACTTTAGGAGTGGTGGATGATCTAATTTTATTCAAACACGACTTGATTTTACCATTGAGTTACATTTTATATTAATTATGAATAATTTATTTATTTCTTGTTGTACGTTTGGAGTCCCTAAAAGAAAAGTACTACGGGATAACACTATCTTTGTTGTACATCATTCATAACCTTATAAAAACATCATCCAAGATTTTGAAATCCTTAAAAAAGTAAAAAGAATAAAAAAAAATGTTTTACTTTATACAATTTTCTCTGCATAATAAGCCATTTTTGTGAAGGCTACATGTCCTATCAATTGTCAAAATTAATCCTTCTGAATCGGCTACCGCGGATATGTTGTTTCATGATGCCCATATAACTTAATTCCTTTTTTTAGGCCATGTTAATTATATTTTGTGTTCGAATTTTGTACTAGCTTACACATCAACATTAATACCTAGCCTCTAGTATTTTACGTGAGCACATAATTAATATATATATATATATATACATAATGCAACGCGTGGATGATTATGAATTATGATAGTCATCATGAATATTGACAATCTTCAATGCAAGTAGTCTGTTGGAATGATGTTGTGATCTCTTCAATGTCAAGGAGTTAGCTCGTCTTGATCTATATATAAATAGATCTATATATAAATAAATATATCTATATATACTTGATCTATACATAAATATATATATATATATTTATATATAAGGGACGTTGATTATGTGGCCTACCAATTCTTACGTACCAATCAGATTTTTACATCGTATACGTATGTATTGGGTTAGAAAAAATGAAAAAGAATGGGACTACTTAGGCTGCCTACTTTCCTTTTTTAATAAAACTTTCATATACAAAAAATATATAAATATTCCAATCTTGGTAGCAAATTGCTCATCCATCTCAATAGCTCATGATAAGCTCACAATTGGAGAGAAAATTAATCAATTCGAGTTAAATATTTACGAAAGTTACAATTTATAGTCTTTTTTCTTCCAAAATAAAAACAAAATAATGGTCCGTTGAATATATATATATATATAAATGTGTGTGTATAAAGCAAAAAAATTATTGTTTGAATAAACTGCAGAGGGCTTAAATTTCTTTAAAGAGAGCGATATATATGTGCCTCAGTCCAAACTGATTTCGTTTGAATGTTAATTTCAATATAATTTTTATTATATTATTGTATTTTTCACTAACACTAATTTTTATTAATTAGTTATACTTAAAACTAATTCCCTAACAAGATTGCAAACCCATTAGTTCTTTGGTTCTTGTTGAGCAATACTACATGCAATCCTCATTTAGGGACTGCTATACAGGCCTATATAATTTTATCTTTAAAAATTTTTAAAATTATAAAAATATCCTTCCTAAAATAATATTTTTCTCATTTAATAAAGAGCTTGCATAAATTACAAATTTGATGGTTAAGTCATTAAATTTGAAATGCGGTGCACTGATTAATTTAGCAGGCAATGTACATGCAGAAAATGTCCATCGACTAGTTCAAAAATCAGCACCAGTCTACTAAAGCATGTTTTCTACGACCCATCGATACCTAGGAAATCCCCCAAAAAATGTTGGGATTTGTAAGTGTGTGCATGTAAACAAATTAAATTCATACATACGTGGTTAGACTTTAGGAGTGGTGGATGATTTAATTTTATTGAAACACAACTTGAGTTTATTATCAAGCTACATTTTATATTTAAGAATATTTTATTTATTTCTTGTTGTTTGGAACTTTGAAGTCCCTAAAAGAAAAGTACAGTGGGATAACCCTCTCCTCGTTGTGCATCATTCATAACCTTATAAAAATCCAAGAGTTTGAAATCCCTCAATTGGAAAAAGAATAAAAAGAAAAGGCATTTTTATTTTATATAATCTCCTTTAAATAATAAGTCATTTTTGTTAAGAGTCCTTCAGATTCTCCCGATCACTACAATCTTGCTATTTTTTCCTTTTTTTCATATATTTTTTAATCATCTTTAACATTTTTTATAAAAATAAACATTATTACCTAATATCTAGGCTCTAGTATTTTACCTGAGCACATTATTAATATATATATATAATGCAACACGTGGATGATTATCAAATATTATGGCAGTCGATATGAATATCGACAAGCATCAGTGCAAGTAGCATGTTGGAATGACGATGTGATCTTTTCAATGTCAAGGATATATATATATATATATATATATATATATATTGTTGAGTACTGTGGAGTCTGGTCCACATCGCTCGAGCAGAGGCATTGGCTGCTCGAGCTAAGTCAGACAGATTCGAACGCTCGAGGTTAGCTCTACAGTGAGCTCGAGCAGATGCGGGAAGGAAGTTCGCTCGACACGTCGCTCGAGTGAACATGCATTTTACACAGCTCTAGGATTTTTTCCATCGTTTGACTATATATATGATTATTATATCATATGGCCATACTGTAGAAACACTGTGGATGTACAGTGATTGATCCATCATTATAGTGTGATATTCCTCAATAATAAAATCATCTGCAGCTCCTGTTGACGTAGGCAATTTGCCGAACCACGTAAATCTTGTGTCGTGTGTGATTGTTTTTCTCATTCCATATTCTTTTTTGATTTATTGTCATCGTTTTTCACAACAATTGGTATCAAGAGCCAAGGTTCGGGTCTGAGAAAAAACGATGGCTAGAGATGAATTGAAGGCATCGGGGATCGAGAAGTTTGATGGCACGAATTTTGGATACTGGAGGATGCAGATAGAGGACTACCTCTATGGGAAGAAACTTCATCTTCCACTATTGGGAAAACCGGAAAATATGGATGATGCTAATTGGAACCTGTTGGATCGACAGGTTCTGGGGGTTATTCGATTAACCCTGTCGAGATCCATTGCACACAATGTCATCAAGGAGAAGATAACTGCAGATCTCATGGCGGCTTTGTCAGGTTTGTATGAAAAGCCGTCAGCGAATAACAAGGTACATTTGATGAAAAAGTTATTCAATTTGAAGATGGCAGATGGTACGTCTGTTGCACAATATCTGAATGATTTTAATACTATCACAAATCAATTGTCGTCTGTTAAAATTGAATTTGATGATGAGATATATGCACTGATACTATTGGCTTCACTGCCAAATAGTTGGAAAACCATGAGAATGGCTGTTAGTAATTCTGCTAGTAAATCTAAATTGAAATATGATAATATTCATGATTTGATTTTGGCTGAGGAGGTGCGCAAGAAAGATTCAAGCGAGACCTCGGGTTTGAGTTGAGCTCTAAATGTTGATTCTTGAGGAAGATCACAAGACAGGAACTCAAACAGAGGAAGATCAAAATCAAAATACAGGGGTAAGAGCAAGTCGATGCCTGGTCAGCAGGCAACTTGCTGGAATTGTGGCAAAAGCTGACCACATAAAGAAGAACTGCAAAAACCCTAAGAAGACCGAGAACGATAGTGTTAATGTGGTAACTGAAGAAGTACAGGATGCACTATTACTTGCAGTTCATAGTCCAGTTGATGACTGGATACTGGATTCAGGGCTTCCTTCCATACATCTTTCCACTGGGAGCTAATGCGGAACTATGTTGTAGGTGATTTTGGGAAGTTGTATTTGGCTGATGGAGAGGCTTTGAACGAAGTGGGGATGGGAGACATTGATATTGCACTCACTGGCAAGAACAAATAGACTTTGCAAAAGGTCAGGCACATTCCTGAATTGAAGAAGAACCTCATTTCTATTGGGCAGCTCGATGAGTGTGGTCATTCAGTGGTGTTCTCAAATAGCACCTGGAAGGTCACAAAAGGGGCATTGGTACTGGGTCGGGGTAAGAAAACTGGTACACTATATATGACTACTGGTTTGATTGACACTATTGCTACTACCATTGCAGAGAGCACATCAGATTTGTGGTATTGCAGGCTTGGCCATATGAGTCAGAAGGGTATGAAAGAACTTCTGTCTAAAGACAAGCTACCAGAATTGAAGTCAATTGATCTCAGTATGTGTGAGAATTGTGTTATGGGGAAACAAAAGAAGGTCAGCTTCTTGAAAAGTGGCAGGACGCCTAAGACAGGAAGATTGGATCTTGTGCACACAGATGTGTGGGGTCCTTCCCCAGTGGCATCTCTTGGAGGTTCTCGCTACTATGTCACGTTCATTGATGACCATAGTAGGAAGGTATGGGTTTATTTTTTGAAGCATAAATCTGATGTATTTTATGTGTTCAAAATTTGGAAAGCCATAGTTGAGACAGAGACAAGCTTGAAACTGAAATGTTTGAGATTTGATAATGGTGGTAAGTATGTCGATGGTGGGTTCAAAGAGTATTGTGTAGCTCTAGGTATCATAATGGAGAAGACCATTCCTGGGACACCACAGCAAAATGGAGTTGCTGAGCGTATGAACAGAACCATTAATGAGCGTGCTAGAAGCATGAGGTTGCACGCTGGACTACCACCCACTTTCTGGGCAGATGCAGTCAGCACTGCCATTTACTTGATAAACAAAGGGCCATCAGTTCCACTAGATTGTGGATTGCCTGAGGAGGTTTGGAGAGGGAAAGAGGTCAAATTTTCTCACCTTAAAACTTTTGGTTGTCTTTCTTATGTGCTTATTGATTCTGATGCTCATAGTAAACTTGAGGCTAAGTCAAAGAACTGCTATTTCATTGGCTATGGAGACGAGGCATTTGGCTATCGTTTCTAGGATGATCAGGGTCGGAAGATCATAAGAAGCAGGAATGTGATTTTCAATGAGAAAATTATGTACAAGGATAAGTCTAGTACAGCTTCTATAGTAGCTCCTCAGGAGTCCGAGTTTGTAAGATTGGATGACCTACCAGATGTCACAGTGCAGTGTAGAGATGTGAGTGACGAGGAAAGTGGGTCCAGTGCACCCATTCCTATTATTCTGTAGGCAGTTTCAGAACCATCCACTCTTACAGTTGCAGTTCGCAGGTCAGTTAGGACTATATGTCCTCCACAGCGTTTATCACCTACTTTGAATTACATTCTGTTGACAGATGGTGGAGAACTACAGAGTTACAAAGAAACCTTGCAAGATGAAAATTCTAGCAAGTGGAAGCTGGCCATGAAAGATGAGATGGATTCCCTGTTAGGGAATCAGACATGGAAGTTGACAGAACTTCCATCAGGGAAGAAAGCATTACACAACAAGTGGGTGTACCGGGTGAAAACTGAGCATGATGGCAGTAAGAGGTACAAGGCTAGACTTATTGTAAAAGGCTTTCAACAAAAGCAAGGTATTGATTACTCTGAGATCTTTTCTCCTGTGGTGAAGATCACAACCATCAGGATGGTACTGGCTATAGTTGCTACTGAAGATTTATTTCTTGAGCAGTTAGATGTGAAGACAGCTTTTCTTCATGGAAACCTTGAAGAAGACATCTACATGGACCAGCCTGAGGGGTTTGTGGTATAAGGAAGGTTCAGTTTGCAGACTGAAGAAGAGCTTGTATGGCCTGAAGCCAGCTCCTAAATAGTGGTACAAGAAATTTGATAACTTCATGCACAGTGCAGGGTACATTAGATGTCAGGCAGATCACTATTGCTATGTCAGGCAGTTTGACAATTCTTATATTATTCTGCTGTTGTATGTGGATGACATGCTTATTGCAGGGGCTAGTATTGATGAGATCAATAATATGAAAAAGCAGATGTCAGAGCACTTTGCAATGAAGGATTTGGGAGCTGCAAAGTAAATCCTTGGCATAAGAATTGTCAGAAATAGAGTCAGAGGTACGTTGAGACTCTCACAGGCTAAGTATGTGAAAAAGGTACTCAGCAGGTTCAATATGGACAAGGTCAAACCAGTTGGCACACCCTTAGGCAGTCACTTCAAACTTAGCAAGAATCAGTCACCTGAGTGAGAGGAGGAACAAGATTACATGAGTAAGGTTCCTTATGCCTCAGCTATTGGTTCACTTATGTATGCTATGGTTTGCACAAGACCGGATATTGCCCATTTGCACAAGACCGGATATTGCCCATTTGCATAAGACCGGATATTGCTCATGCAGTGGGAGTTGTGAGTAGATACATGAGTAACCAAGGAAAGCAACACTGGGAAGCAGTGAAATGGATTTTGAGGTACCTAAAGGGCTCCTCAAAAACTTGTTTGTGTTTCTCTGGAGAGCTTGGAGGTGCAGGGCTATGTTGATGTTGATCTAGCTAGAGATATTGATAGCAGAGAATACCACGGGCTTTGTTTATACACTTGGTGGTAGTGCAGTGTCATGGGATTCTAATCTACAGAAAACAGTTTATTTGTCCACTACAAAAACTGAGTATATTGCAGTGTCAGAGGTCTCAAAGGAGATGATATGACTACAGGGCTTCTTGGAGGAATTGGGTAAAAAGAATCAGAAAGACACTCTCTATAGTGATAGTTAGAGTGCCATATTCCTTGCTAAGAATTCAGCATTTTATTCCAGGACCAAGCACATTCAGATCAGGTATCACTTCATACGATCATTGTTAGATGACGGACAGTTGTTACTTGAGAAGATTTGTGGAAGCAAGAACCCTGCTAATATGTTGACAAAGGGTGTTACACTTGAGAAACTGAAGTTGTGTGCAACTTCAGTTGGTCTTCTAGCATGAAGATAGGGGCAGTGAGTTGCAGAGGTGAAGGATATCATGTTTGAGGAAAACGGCGATACAGCGAGTGTACCAGTCTCCAAGAGGGAGAATTGTTGAGTACTATGGAGTCTGGTCCACACTGCTCGAGCGGAGGCATTGGCCGCTCGAGCTAAGTCAGACAGATTCGAACACTCGATGTTAGCTCGACAGCGAGCTCGAGCGGATGCGGGAAGAAAGTTCGCTCGACACGCCACTCGAGCGAACATGCATTTTACACAGCTCTAGGGTTTTTTCCGCCGTTTAACTATATATATGATTATTATATCATATGGCCATACTGTAGAAACACTATAGACGTACAGTGATTGATCCATCATTGTAGTGTGATATTCCTCAATAATAAAATTCTTTACAGCTCCCGTGGACGTAGACAATTTGCAGAACCATGTAAATCTTGTGTCGTGTGTGATTGTTTTTCTCATTCCATATTCTTTTTCGATTTATTGTCATCGTTTTTCACAACATATATATGTGTGTGTGTGTGTGTGTGTGTGTGTGGGGGGGGGGGGGGGGGGGGGGACGTTGATTATTTAGATGCGTAGCCTACCAATTCTTACGTACCAATCAGATTTCTGCATTACATACGTAGTATTGAGCTAGAAAAAATGAAAAAGAAGATTGTGACTACTTAGCTGCTTTCTTTTCTTTTTCTTTTTCAATAAAAAACATATAAATATTCCAAAAATCAAGACAATTATCTACAAATAATTTTTAAACAAATTCTTATATATGCTCTGATTTTTGAAGACTAAAGAAAGATCATGTGCTAGCTAGATAAAATATTTATAAATTCACAT
Source organism: Carya illinoinensis (assembly GCF_018687715.1). NCBI lineage: Eukaryota > Viridiplantae > Streptophyta > Magnoliopsida > Fagales > Juglandaceae > Carya > Carya illinoinensis. Next base: position 41,890,693 of record NC_056756.1, read on the forward strand.
TTTATATAGTAAAGATTCTAAGAGAAAGAACTAATTCAGGCAGCCTGCATGTGTCCATAGCAATTTATAAATGTGAGACCCACCTACATGTTAGCCCTCGACCCACCAATAATGTGGATTGGAATTATCTAAACCGCAATGAAAAAAAGTCATAACGTGGATGGTCAGTGACTCAGTGCATTTAATAAATGAATTAAATTAACTTTAAAATTGTTAGAGCCAATCTCTAATTGCCAGCTAGGTCGAGATCATGATACCTAGCTACATTTCGTAGGAATAGTCTTAAAGCAAATTGACTTGCGCACCCTACAGGGAAGTTGCAAGTGAATAGCACTAAAACTTCATGGTAAATCCGATTGTAATTGTAAGCTGGGCTAAAGACATACTCCCAAAGTTTGTACAGGGCACTTCAGGTGCGATGTAACCCATGGTTTTCCTTCCTATGGTCATAGACACTACAAGAAAAATTATTTAGTATTGCGATTTTTATATTATTGTAAATAAAATCGCTATAAAAGGTTATCTATTGCAGCAATTCTTGAATTGTCACTCAATTTTTACTTCAAAACTCAAAGTAAAAATATGATATTTACAGCAATTTTAATCATTGTATTTGTTAAAATATGTTTGCAGCATCCATATAATAGTCGAGATTAGGTAAGTTCATTTTATTTAAGGGTGGCAATATGTTACACGGCCCGTTAACCTAACACGAACATGACACGATAATAACGGGTTGGGGTTGAATCTTAACGGGTTCGGGTCAAAATGGGTTGACCCGTTAAAACACGATTGCTTAACGGGTTGATAACGGGTCAACCTGTTATGACACGTTATAACCCGTTATGACACGTTAAGAAAGTTAAAATTACAATCATACCTTGATACTTAAAAGTAAAATTGTTAGAAATTCAATTTCGATATTTTTATTGTTTGAATTGTAATTTTAGACTTGTATTTAACTTTATAATTTTTATAAATATTGTGATTTTAAAATTTATATAAAATTATGCTAAATTTAATCGGATCAAACTGGTTAATTTCGAGCCTATTCAACACATTTACATAAATAGTTTGAAACGGATCGTATTGTGTCTTGTTGTTGTATTAACATATTTCGTAATATTCACTAGTGGGTCAAAATGGGTTAACACGACACGACTCGTTATGTTAATGCATCGTGTTAAAGTTTGAAATTTTGACACGATAAACTCAACAGGTCAGGTTAGGATTGAGCTATATAGTATAATATACATACTTTAACACGACACGAATACGAGCCGTTAGCACGATTTAACACCCCTAATGTTATTCCCCCGGTTTCCTCTTTTCTTTTCCCTCCAGCAATCTCGCCCTCTCTCCCCCCTCTCTATCACCAGCGATCTTCTCCCTCGACCCACGCCGCCGCCTTGCATAGCCTGTCACCAGTGACCCCACCACCTCACAACCACCTCACCTCGACGTCCACCCCCTCCTTCTCCCCCAACCCCCATGCCGAAGATTTCATTTTCCCCAAATCTGGCCTCACCTCTCTCTCTCGAATTTCTCTATACTGTCGCCGCTAGAGGCACCTGTTCGCCACCACTTACACGTCGACGCCATCGTCAGTCCTCTATCAGAGCCCCCTTATCCTCCACGCCTAGCCCAGCCGCCCGAGGCCCTCCTTCTCTCCCTTGCTCTGTTTGCAACCCACGGCCTCCACGTGGTTTACTGCTCTGCCAGTCCCTTATGAGTTTGGCTTCTTCTTTTCTTCTGTTTTTCTTCATGTTTTGCTAGAATATATAAATATATATATATATATATATATCTGCAATTTTCACCTTGACATTCATGATTTCTCGTTTGTTACATTTCCGAGGCTTTCAAATCTATGTTCATTGATTTGAGATTGCTATCTTGTAATGGAAACCCTAACTTATTAGACACTCGATCTGTTAATGCACCGTTGGTGTTTTCTTGTGTATGTCGCCCACTGATTGAAAAGGAATGGGCTTCTTGTCTTGGGGTCCATTAGCACAAATCCCTATTGCTGGTGAATCTTTTCCAACTCTTATGGCTTGTGTTCTTCTCGATAATCTTGGAGCATCCAGTTTTTATGAATTCAAATGTTTGGACTTTTTTTTTTTTTACAAGTATATTATCATGAAAGATCTCAGTTTTTATGATGTTCCCTTCGAGGTTAATTGTTGGTCTTTCCCTATCATGGGTCTTAACTTCCTTTAAGATGACAAAAAGATCCTAGGCGAAAAATGAAGGATTTTGTCCTCTTTGAAGCAGAACATCTGAGACAGAGTTTTCTTTTTGAGTTGCTCTTTAGTTGATGTTTTTTCATCTTGATAGTGTTGGTGGCAACATAGACTTGTTGCACCAAAATTAAAGGATTTATGTAAGGTTTTGAAGTTTTGAGGTTTTGATCTATATTAGCTTATGAATTAACATACTTCCAATGGATCTCATGGTAACAAAATTCATTGTCCTCTTTTATTTCAATGTCCTAAACACACACTAGAAACCTTGTGGTGTGAAAATAATTGTATCAACCAAATCAATTTTATCTCATTGTTGCTACTAATATTGACTGACCTGTTGAGAGGATCAAGATAATAATGCAATGTTTCATTTTTTTTAGTTGTGCACTTGTTTCCCAAGATGTGGATGAAGTCCATGACAAGTTAGTCATCAAAAACCTGTAGAGTTTTAAATCTCTACTTATCAAAGAAAAAAAAGTAATGATAACCCGAGTGCTCACTTGATTGTTACCATCACAATGCTTGTTTAATTTGTTCTAGTTCACACCCTTGAGAGGGAAGGAAACTAAGTTTTGGTAAACTCTAGAGGGAAGGAAACTAAGTTTTGGTAAACTCTAGTTTCGTTTCTTTCCTTTCTTAGGTATATGCTCAACACAAAAATAGCAACCAAAACATCTGTATTCTGAGAGATTTTGCTGCAGTCAGAATTTTCGTATGATGATCTTCCACTTCAATTTTTCTTATTTTTTTCATATTTTACTTGTTTTGATTGTATAACCAAGTGGAGGGAGTGTATAAACAAGGGAAATTTGCACAACCTATTGCTTGAAGAGGTAAGATAATTTTTCTACTCCTTTTTGCCCCAAACATTTCAGTTTTTGCTGTGATTTTAGTCCTCTCTTTTTAATCCATTTCAGAACTTCATTTTTGTGTGTCAAACTCCTAAAACTCAGTTTGTAATTGTGAGCTATATCCCCAAGCAAATAAGAAAAGTGAACAGCCAAGGATTTCTCCCAAACTCGTAAGTCTCTCTTTCATAATTTTCTAGTTTTCCCACTTGTCGATCTCATTCTTTTTAACCATCTTTGTACAATAGTATTAAATACAATAGTATCATCACCTTCGTTATTTATGATACTTAAATCATGGTAGTTAAGTGTGACTAGATGAAGTTATCATTTGAGTAATGGAATAATATATACATGATAAGGCTCCTTTTTGGCCCCTCCTCTTCTTTAGGTTAAATTTTAATGGCACTCATCTATCACTACACATTCCAATGATGTGCAATTACGATAACCTACTCGTGGAGAAGTATGGAACTTGCTTAATGATTAGGAATTTGCTCTACGTTAGAGATAGTTCACATAGTAGACGAAGATATAGTCTATTTGATTGAATAGCTTCTAATGCCAAATAATTTTTATCATGTGCTGAGGCCTATTAACACAGTAAACTTTTATAGTCCCACCCTGCCATGGACTTCATGGTGACACAAATCTACATTTGTCAAGAATTTCATGTGGGCTAATAATGATAATGGAACTTTTTAGTTTCAAATTTTCTTTTCCTATTACAAAGATGAGTATTTCTAACTTGTTCTGCGATCTGTACATTCATCATTTCCACAGTACTTTGAAGGGAAATTTTATTTTGTGATTAGCACAATTATAAATAAGCAGTAGGCATGGAGAGTTGCATGTTTATTGTTGTATTCAACCAAATCATTCTCCCACTGCACTTCTCATTATTATTCAAGGTGAAGGAGAGCCTTGCGGTTGTTTGTTTAATGAAGTGAACATTATTAATGACTAGATTTTATTATTTTATCTCCCATATTTCCGCTTGCAGGTATAGGAAATGGCATGGCAAAATCCCTTCTGGATTCAGTTGGTGCTCCTTGTGCAGCACCTAATGCTGTGCTTGCCATTATTCGAGGTTATAAATGATCTCTGCCCATATTTTGTGGAGTGTTTGCTTTTATCATTATTCCAGTAGTGGCTTATTTCAATTCAAGAGTTTTTCTGCTGTTTGCTTAAATTGTTAATAGGCCACAAGTGCTCAGTGGATGTAGCTACAATTGTCCAGGAAGAGGCGAAGTTCTTTAGTGTTTTGATGCTTGCATGGGGTATGCGGAAATATCATTACCTAATGCTTGTTATGTTTGGAGTATGATCTTTCTAAAATTGCTCTGTATTCTATTCTTTCTTTTTTTTGGTGAAAATTGTCTCGTTTTGGCTAAGACTACTACTACCTTTAATATTTCCAAAAGTTTCTCTAACGAAATCTTATTTTTTTCAGGTCTGCTCGTTTAGATTTCTATGTATGTTTTCAGATTTTAATTTTTTGTGTAGATGGTTGGATACTTAATTGTTTCCGTAGGCTTTTAATTTTGCTGGACTTTGGGGTAAGTCTGTAACCCTAGCTTCAATCCCTTGCTTGGGTTCGTTGATCTTGTTGTTAGTCAGTTTCTCAATTAGCTCCTTTTTTTTTCTGCATCTGTCTCTGTCAAAGGATTGACAACCATACTTTTACTTGTTTGTTCTTGAACTTCTAAAACTTTTGTAACATGGTTTTATGTGCCTGATCTCTGCAGCAAGGAAGTTAAAGAAACCTACTCGAAATGCTCACACCAACCATGTATAAAGGAAGATTGCATGAATCAAGTTCAAGATAAAATAGAGCATATTGAGGCTGAACTTGTGGTGTATCTTTTTGTTATTTGTAACTGCTGCACATTTTATTACATTGTAACCGTAGCATAGTTTTTGCTCAAACATATGTATCATTCCTAAAATAGAACTCTAGAATCTGTGTATATATATCTCAGTCTTCATATCAATGAAAGTGTGGAAAAACAATTCTTTCAAATCTCTGTAGTGAATATTTTCTTACACCATGCACCAAAAGTAAGTATTCTGTATATTTGTGTTCCCTAAATTTCATATGCCTGGAATTGAAATACATTGATGTATGGATAATACATAGAAACTGGTATTAGCCATATGTTTTTTTTCATGTTCTCTCCTATTTCTATCCAATATCTCTTCTAACACATCATTTCTAGTATTTCAATTCCAGGTCACTCCATGTTTTTTATTTTTGACATTAATGGATTGTTTTGATCATTGCCATTAGATCTCTTTGCAAGTTATTTATATGATAGCTTATTGTTTTACTAAAAACTCGCATCTTCCTAGGTCCTTGAACTCATTTTGAACTGTTTGGTAGTTTTTATCTATAAATGAACTTCTTTTGATCTTGTTTACTACTCTTTGATCCATATATAGGATGTTCATTTCCTGTCATATCATCACATTGACATTAATGGCTTGTTCTAGGATTTAAGCACTTGGTTTTATTTGCTAATTTGTGCATGTTTATGCCTTGTATATTAGTCCAACTTATTAAAGAAATTGTTTTCTAAAGACTGAAAACTGAACACAAGACAGGAATAAGTATCTCGTCAGTAGTTCAAGCTGTCTTTTATTCAAGAAAAGGAAGGGGCTTGGCCTGTGGGGGATGGGAAACACGGTAAAACCTTTCTAGTGCTATTATAAGCTGCTCATTTTTTGTTCATGTTTTTGCTTAACCTTAATGTCTGCTTGTTTGGTGAAATGCTTTTGTCCTGCATTGCAGTTTGAGTGTGACAGAATGCATTCATCTTAATTGGGGTGATGAAGGATTGATTACATTATTTTCAAAGATTTGGAGATTGCTTCATCCGGTAATTATTTTCAAAGATTTATGTTACTAGATCGATGTTTTAGGTCACTGTGCCATTGATAATAATTCAAATAGTTGGTATATCTTCTGATCTTGTTGACTTCATGATGACGTGTTGCTTGGAAGCATACTGGCAGACATTTTGCTTCCAACAAGCCAGGTGTTAAACTCAAATTTGCTTGGTGCTAGAAGGCATGTGACACATAAACTGCAGTATGTTACATTAAATAAAATAAAAAATAATAATTTCAATATACGGACAAACATTTGAGTTTTATGGGAATGTTTCGTCCATAAAGAAATTTAGTTGCTATACATTGTTTAAACTCATTGGTCCTGGAAGGTGTTAAATGTTAATTGATAAATATATATATACATATACTATACAGACAAATTATGGTAAAATTTAGAATCACGATCTAAGACAGCGTAAATTTTTAAAACGTAAATAGATAGATATATACTATAATTTAAAATAAAAAAAAAAAAAAAAAAAAAAAAAAAAAAAAAAAAAAAAAAGGTTTCTTGGTTATTATTCATTGATGGGGTAATTTTTCTGATCCTCACTCAATGGATTGAGGCTTACGAAGGGTTTTTCTGACTATGCATTAGCTCTTGTTTTGAGCACCTAGGGAGACCTTGCATAACTTTTGAGGCATCATGGAGTTATAGCTTTACCTTGTTCAGGTGAGTTTTGGAAAAAGCTTCTATAACTTTGCGTGGCTTAAAGTTTCACTGAGGTAGAGTAAAAGATTAGCAGCAGCAAATATACATCAGGATCTCTGTCCTGTTTGATGCTGAGATAGCAGTTTAAGCTTTCATTTAACCTTTTTTATTTTTAATTGAGATGGCAGTATGTCTGCAGGTTTTATGGTTTTGCACGTCATTCCTGATTATACTCACTGTTGGTTAACTTAAACTGAAGTAGAAATAGCCATTTCGGGGACACATAGTTTCTTTGCCACAACTTAACATTTATCAGGGTCAAGTGATAATCTTATTTACTTAATGCAATTGCCAAATCATGTATGCCTACTTGATGACATTATTGTCTGGATCATTGTTTATCCATTCTTTATAATGTTTTCATTGCACTAAAATATAGAGGTTATGTATCACATATTGATGTTTTGGAACTGAACATGGATCGTGTTGTTTCTGGAATCAACAAATTAAATCTGAATTCTCGTAACTATATTTTAGCTGCATGACCAAAGTTGTCAAATTTGCTTAATTTACCTCGGATTTGAGTACTAGAAAATACATTTCAGGACTTCTGCATTGTTGGGAGGGATATTGGGGTTATCCCATCTTTTTTGGTTAAAAGTTGTACTCCAAAGGTTATGAGATATATCCAAGAACGTCCAGGTAAGTGAGTTTGTTGTTATTGATGTAAAAGTCACTTGCTATAAACCTGAAACTTAGTGCATGTGACTGGGTGGTTGGAATTTTGTTCAAATGAGATCACAAAAGGCCATACGTGGAAGTGAAATTATGGATACAACCGCCTAATGCAACTGGCGTGTAACCGAGTGTCCATATCATCCACAATATATTCGTTTTTATTACTTTCCACTTCCTCTTCCTCCCAATTACGTTCCCTCTCTCTCGCTCCTCCGAAATTTCATTTTCCCCCTCTCCCTCCCTCCCTCCCTCCATCTCCATCTTTTTCTTCTTCTTTTTTTCGGATCAGAACCCTCCATCTCCATCTTAGCTTCCTGATGAAGCTTCTTTTGTGCATTTTTTTTTCTTTTTTTAATAATCTTCTTCCACTACATCATTTATACATTTCTCCTTATTTCTGTAAGCTATCCATCTTTGTAGGTGGAAGATTTTATTAAATCCATATTTACATATTTACTTTTAAGAAGAGAATGCTTATCAATAGAAAAGTCCAGGTTTTAAAGCACCGACGAAGACCAAGACCAGTGGCACTCCCACATGAAGACAGACGAAGACGAAGATGAGGCAAAACACTCTAAAACATGCACTTCTTTGCAAGTTCATATTTTTTCTTTGTGATTTTGTCCAAAATTGGGTCTCAGAATTACCTTTCTCGTTTCAAATTTGAGAAAACATAAACATTGGTGAAATGGCATCCATTATAATTGAAATATATAGGTATTTGTAACACTAAGATGACCAATCTTTGGCAGATCATTGTTTTTTACCCGAAACAGTCTTTTTCACAGCTCCCATTGAGATTAAAAACTGATCAAGGGATGATAAAGTTTTCATGTCAACTGGTCAGAGTCATTTGGGCTTTTGGAGCTGCAAAGATGATGGCCATGGTGATTGGGAAGGAGGTTTTCTTTGTGGAAGAAAATAAGAGAAGCTTATGAGAGAAGGGGAAACAAGGTGCGATGAAGTAAAGGGGAAAGAAAGTCTGTTCGTTTTTTTTTTAATAAATCGTCTGACATGACATAAAAATAAATTGGAGATGTTATGATGAAATAAACTTTGTATTTCTTCTTGTATCTTTATAGTAGGGTTTAGCCTCTATTTATATACATTGTCCAGACAAGGAATATTCTCTAGAAATAGAAAGAATATTATGGCTAGCAGAGATTGTACAATGACATATGCAGTGTGTGCACTATAATGGGTGGTTGGTTGCAAGCAGCTTAGTGGGTGCAAGCATTGCATGAACTGTGAACGTGCTTTGGTCTACTGCATGTGCTCCATCATTTGTGGTAGACGTTGCATGGGTTGCATGTACTGTGTGTGTAGGTGTACTTTAACAGACCTCCTCAAGTCAAGCGGCAGTTGCTTCAAGCGTAGACTTGAACACATTTGAGTGAACCTTGCAGCAAAGAGTGGCTTTGTAAGCACCTCGGGGATCTGGTCTTTGCCTGAAATGAAGGAAATTGTGAGAGACTTGTTCAAAACCTGATCCCTGACAAAGTGGAAATCAATTTCCACATACTTTGTCCTGGCATGAAATATTGGGTTGGAGGAGGTAAGTTGCCCCTAAATTATCACATTAAAGGAGAGGAGTAGTGGTCAGTGTGCGACCAAGATCACAGCATAAGTGTTGCACCCAGATTATTTCGACAGTAGCATTATTAACAGCCTTGAATTCAGCCTCTGGAGATGATCTTGCTATCGTTGGTTGCTTTTTAGAGGACCATGAGATGAGATTGAATCCAGAGTAAATGAGGTACACACTTGTGGAGCATCTGTTGTCGATGCATCCAGCCCAGTCTGCGTCTGTGAATGCAGTGAGGTTCATGGTGGCAGAGTTAGAGAAAAATAGGCCAACATCGGAGGTGTGCTTGAGATATCTTAAAATCCGTTTTACAGCTTTCCAATGAGGGACTCTCAGCTCATGCATGTATTGATAAATTTTATTTGTGGCAAAGGCAAGATCAGGTCTAGTAAATGATAGATATTGCAAGGAGCCTACGGTACTTCTATAGAGTGAAGGATCTTCAAACAAATGGCCCTCATGTAGACTTAATTTTTTGGAAGTTGACATGAGAGTCTTTACTGGTTTTGCCGTTGCCATATTTGTTCGGAGTAAGTCTGCAATGTATTTTGCTTGAGTTAGCAATAGTCCCTAATGTGTGGAAGTTGCCTCAATGCACAAAAAGAAATGGAGGCTGCCAAGGTCAATTATGGGAAATTCTAGCCACAAGGCTTGGAGAAGATCAACTATCAATGACATGTTGGAGCCAATGATGAGCAAATCATCAACATAAACAAGAACATAAACTGTGTTAGTTCCACAAATTCAAATGAATAATGAAGAATCAGCAGTTAAAATGTGAAAGCCAAGATCAACCAGTTTGTGACTAAGTCGAGAGTACAAGCTCGAGGCAATTGTTTTAAGCCATAGATGGCTTTGCAAAGCTTACACACGTGAGTGGGAAATTGAAGATGGGAGAAGCTAGGAGGCTGAGCCATTGATGCAGGGGGATTCGAGACAGATGATGCTGAGCTGTCAGATTACACCTTGATGGCGCTGAGATACCAAGAGTTGGTAGATCAGCGCAAAGGCGGGAATTGATTGTGATATGTTCCTAATTAGGACCGTTTTGAGTGCGTTTTAGTCTTTTGGCCATAACTTTGGCTACGGGTGTCGGAATCGCGCATAAGACCCCAATTTGGAAAGCTCTTTTTAGCACGCAAGCTGTCCACATGGAGTAATTCCATGTGCCTTTTTTTCAACCTCAAAATCTGCTGTTTTCTCCTCCAAATCACTAGTTTTAGTTATTTTTTACTATTTATGGTAATATTTCGCTTGTCAGTTAGGAAGTCATTTTAAACCCGATTTGGGTCAGTTTTTTGGCATATTGCTTATTTTATTTTGAATTTCAATTTGGAGTATTTTCGAGATTTTGCTATTTTTGACAAAATTCGGATAAACACGATTTTTGACTATAACAATCCGGCTTGTGGACTGATTTTTTATTTATTGCTTGATTTGATAATATTCAGTTAAACCCTAGAGACTTTTCCCTCTGGTTTTGGGTGATTTTTCTCCTGTAAATCTCTGTTGGAATTAGCCTACAGGATAATCGCTATTCTATCCGGCGTCAGCCATGAAAACAGTTTCAGAGAGTGGGCTATGAAGAAATGCATTATGTACATCATATTGATGAATTGGCCACCCATTTGACACTGCAACAGAAAGGACTAATCGTATGGTGGTAGCTTTTACAACTGGAATGCAGGTTTATTCATAATCAATACCGGACTGCTATAAAAATCCCTTAGCCACAAGTCTGGCTTTCCTTCGTTCGATTGTACCATCAGCAAGGTACTTGGTTCTAAAAACCCACTTGCATGGGATGATGTTGGTGGCAGTGGATGCAAGCACAAGATCCCATGTTGCATTACTGATAAGGGCATTGAATTCCTTTGTCATGGTAGCTCTCCATTATGTATGTTTCTAGGTCATGGTAAGATAAGAGGGACTTTCAGGGATGGGTGAGGTGTCGGTTAAGTGAACTCGAGGTGGTGGCCAATTTATGGTACCATCAGTGAATTGTCTAAGGCATGCTAAACCAACCTGTGATCTTGTCAAGATGAAAAGTGCATGCTGCATAACAAGAGGTGAATAAGACTGAGAAGTTACAGACAAGCTGGAGGAAGAAGAAGACGTTGGAATGGGCCCGAGTATGGAAGGAAGTGTAGGTGAGAGGCCCATTGTAGAAGGAAAAATGGGAAGAGGCACGTGAATTTGATTTCTTTGGATATGTAGATGAGTTGGGTGGGAATATGGTAGCAAATGGATCCATTATGTTTTGGGCTTTGACCAAAGTAAACACATTCCATGGCCCGATAATTGAATTTGTGGGAATTGAAGGGTCGAGTGAGAGGCCAGCAAGCCGAGCCAAAGACGTGTAGTGTTTTAAGGTCTAGTTTGAATTTGTGAAGAATAGAAAAATGGAGAAGCATTTGCCAGTGAGGTAGATGGAAGAATGTTGATGAGTTTCACTGCATGTTGGAATGCGTATGGCCAGAACCGAAGGGGAATAGAGGCATGAGCTAATAAAGCTAAACCTGAATCAACTATATGCCTATGTTTTTGTTCAATAATGTCGTTTTGAGTATGAGCATGGGGACAAGTAAGTCGATGTTTAATGCCTGATGTGGAGAGTATCTCACAAAATGGCCTAAATTCCCCTCCCCAATTCATTTGAATTTGTTTTATTTTGGTATTCAATCGTAACTCAACGTAGGCTTTGAACTTTAGAAAAGTGGATTATGCTTATGATTTATGTTGTAATGGAAACAACCAAGTATAGCGTGAAAATCATCAACAAATGAGATGTAGTACCAAAAACTTTCATTGGATATATGAGGGGAAGGACCCCATAAATCACTAAAGACAAGATTAAAAGGTTCTAAAGATCTATTGATGCGGGTGGGAAAAGATATGCGATGGTGTTTAGCCATTGCGCACGCATTACAAAATAACGGTAAAGATAAAGGATCAAAAGGTATGTTGTGTTGCTAAAGAGTAGATTGGACAACTTTGAATGAGGGGTGGCCAAGTCTGGAGTGCCATAGTGGAAGAGAAGAGGAGCCAGGTGCAAGATTGCTTAAGTGAGTTTGAGGGGAAGTCGGTGTGAAGATGTATAGGCCATTGCTAGTTTTGCCTTGTAGAAGATGACTCCTCGTGTTGCAATCCTTAACACAAAAATGATCAGAGTAAAAGGTAAAATAAACATTGTTGTCTCGACAGAATTGTTGTACTGAAATGAGGTTTTTGTTAAATGAAGGAACACACAATAGTTCAGTTAAAATAAAAGGGGAAGAGGAGAAGGGAAAAGTGGCAGAACCAGAATGAGATATAGTGATGGGAGAACCATCACCGATGCAAAGATGCTCATCACCAAGGTGTTTTGTAGCATGCAAATTCAAATTGGCAAGTTCACTGGTGACATGGTTCATGGTTGCGGTGTCGGGGTACCAAGCATTGTCAGGCATGCAGGTGTTGGAACTGTAGTGTGCTGCTAGTGAAGGCGATGTCGTATAGGCTTGGTTGAACCGGTATAGACAGGAGAGAGCAATGTGACCAACTCTATTGCACACTTGACAGATTGGACGACCATCAGTGTATGAAAAGGGTGAAGTGTTAGAGGGAGTACCTGTATAACCATGATCACGATTTGATGGATAGCGGCCTCCACGACCACGATTACGATCATTACGTCTGCAAGTTCCATTGTTACGACCACAACCACAAGCCGAAAAATTTGAAAAGAATTATGGAGGAGAAAAGAGAGATAGATTAGCTGCATGATGCTGCAGTCGTGCCTCACGTGCAAGAAGATGACTCAGTAGCTCCTCAGTGGAAATGGGATTGATGCGAGTAGTGACAGAAGACACTAAGGCATCAAAATATGGACCAAGTCTAGCTAACAGGTATGGAACGGATTCTTCGAATGGTAAGGGATGACTAGCTACGCTCATGGTGTCAGCAAGAGACTTGGCCTTTCTGAAATAGACAAAAATAGTGCCAGATCCCTTCTTGAGGGATGCTAGTTGAAACTGGGTTTGAACAAGTCGAGCTTGAGATGTAGAGGCAAAGGTTTTCTCAAGAGAGGTCCCGACATTACACGTAGAGAGGCATCCTACGACCTGAGCCATGACAGGCTTAGAAAGAGACGAGATTAACACAGACATGACAAGCTGGTCATGTTGCATCCATACATAGTACACTAATAGTACGTTACGATAAATGCCGCTACTAGTAATTTGCTGACGCATCATATAAATTGACGGCATTTATTTAGATGCCACTAATAGTACATTGGTAGCGGCACATTGAATAATTTAACGGCGTTTACCTAAACGTCGCCAATGACCTAATTTAAAGGGGGTTATCTAAACGCCACCATTAGTACGCTGCCGGCTCATCATATAATTTGGCGACATTTATTTAAATGACACTTATAGTACTTTGGCGAATTTATTAATGGCATTTATCTAAACGACGCCAATTTTTAAAATAGCATCATTAACATAAACGCTGCTACATTACGTTGCCAACGCATCATATAAATTAGTAGCATGTATTTAAATGTCACTAATAGTACGTTGGCAGCACATTGATTTTATTAACGACATTATCTAAACACCGCCATGAGTTTGTTTTTTCTGTATTTCGGCTTATTGTAAACGTCGCCACTAATTCGTTGCTGGCACATTTTTTAAATTAACGACATTCATATAAATGTGGCTACGAATACATTACCGGCACATTGCATTAATTAACAGCATTTTATTAAAAACACCAATAATATGATATCCCACAATAAATATATATATATATATAATATATATCAATTAATAATAAATATGATATAATGGGTCATTATTCATATAATAAAAAAAAATTACAAATCAAAGCATATGAAAGTTCTTCTTCATGGATAATTCTTCTTCTTCACATTGTGTTTGTCATATTTTGTATTCGGATTTCGTGCTCTAAGCATCAACATTATTACCTCTAGTATATCTAACAAACACATGCATATTTGTTGCCAACAAAATTCATTTTATAACTACCAATTTCTACAAGATTAGAAAGCTCTTTGAACACATTTTGTAAAAGTTGAACAAAAACTAGAATCTTGTCATTTCCTTTTTCAAAATGTTTAAATGCAAATAATTCTATTGCCCTTTTATTTTGAGTAAGTTAAAGAGATGAGTTATGGACATAGTCGTACCCTAGGAATTGATGAAGGTCCATCACTAACCTAGACCTATATCAATATGTCTCACAGACCAAGGGTAATTAACACTTCCAATTTGAGATTAATAAATTTATCCTCCCATTAGTTTTTGTGATCTCTTTCAATTATTTAAATGGACTTGATTAATTTTTTTTTACGATTAAACCTAAATTTGATAGACGCCGACCTAAAGTTTTTTAGGATGGGCTTTGCTAGATACAGTCGACAAATACAGTCGGCGTGCAGTCGGCTGTACGGAATGAATAAAAAAAATTATAAAAAAATTATTTTATATTCAGGGGGACCTACATGAATAAAAAAAGTTATAAAAATAATTTTTTTTTTCATGTAGATCCCGTATTAATTTACTTTTTTCTCCACGACTGCACGCCGACTGCATTTCCCGACTGCAAAAAGTATTTCTCTTTTAAGATTACATTTTTCAAAAAATATGAATGGAATGACTTTCATTAAAAATATTTGTAACAGTCTTGGTTTTATTCTCGATTATCTTATCTCAAATATTTATTATCTTTCAATCCGCTCCCAAGCACCTCTCTTATTCTCTTCAACACTTTGTCCAATCATGAAAGTACAATGTTTTTGAAAAAAAAAACAAAAAAACAAAATAATTGCAATAAAGAGATGAATTCTTTAAAACATGATTATTAGAAAGTAATATTTTGAAAGTAATTAAGATAAATAGGAAATGAAGAAAGAAGATGATTTTTGAAAAGAAAGAAATGAGAATGTTTATATAATGCAGCGAAGAAATATTAAGATCTACTCAATATCTAGGATGAAGTAAAGAAATTGACATGCCTTATAAAATAAAACTCATATGGTGAACTTATAAAATATATCCCGATTACTATAATATTTACAACTCAGATTACTACAATATGTCTACCACTTGCAATTACATCAATCAAATATCTACATTATTGCATATATATTGTATAGAAAAAGAAGATTGGGACTGTTTTGGCTCGAGAGGACCTCCGCCAGTAATGTGGATTGGGTTTACCGATCTAAACCAAAATGAAGAAAAGTCATGACGTTGATGGCCAAGTCATCAACTTCGAAATGTCGTGCACTGATTAATTAAGCATGCGGTGGACGTACTTAATTAATTAGCGAGCTCCAACGTTGGATAATGTCACCTCATTTATAGAACAAGATCCTTCTGCAACTGATTTTAAATCATTGGAAGCTGTTCTGAAAATGAAAGCAGGTTGTTTGGGAGAAGGAAGAGTGGTTGCATCAGTACTCAGCATAAGCAGAACTTCCAACATATCTGGTCGATCTCCAACATCTTCTTGCACACATAACAGCCCAATTTGAATGCTTCTTAAGACTTCTTGCGGAACATATGACTCATTTATCGATGAATCAACTATGTCCAAGGCTCTATCTTCTCTCCATAGTTCCCAGACCTGTGTGTTTCGTAGCATTATGAATAAAAGGTTGTATCATAAAGAATTTAGATCCCCTAGAAAGTAGAAACTCTAGGATCAAGACAGATAGAGAGATAAATCCAAAGTAGACCCTACAGCATTTATTGAGTATATAATCTTGTGCAAAAAATTCACTCAGACAATAATAAATGTTGTAAGACTTATTTTACGTGTATATCTCTCCCATGCTTGAAGACTTTTGAGTTTGAACAAGAATGCTAAGGGATCTAAATCTGAGGATATAAGTGGAAAATATTGTTATTTGTAGTTACTTACATGCCCTATCAAAGTCAGGGAAGGATGCTCCATATAAGAACCACTATTCTTCTTGCCACTTACGATCTCCAATAATATTACACCAAAACTGAAGACATCTGATTTTGTCGAAAATTTTCCAAATACTGCGTACTCTGGTGACATATAACCACTGCACAAGAATTGTGTCAAAGTTAATCTTAACGTCATTGCATCTGAACAGAATAAAAAGGCATCCTTAAGATTTTCTTAGTGCTTAAAAATTAGTGTAGTTTTAAGTGTGGGAATAGTTTGCATATGATACTCACTATGTTCCGACAACTCTGTTTGTCCTGTCTTGAATTTGGTCCCCCTTGAATGTGCGAGCCACACCGAAATCTGAAATCTTGGGGTTCATCTCATCATCAAGTAGAATATTGCTTGTTTTAAGATCCCTATGGATAATTCTCAGCCTCGAGTCATGATGAAGATACAAAATCCCACGAGCGATGCCAATGATTATTTCAAAACGTTTGCTCCAATTCAGGGATGAACCTCTTGTAGGATCTATAACAATTTCGTTGCAGTAACACTCAAAATGGTGATTTCAATAGTGATTTGTATGTGGTTCTATGTATACAGACAACAAAAGAACATGTATATATATATATGAAGGGAATAAATTTATAGAAACAAGACATACCAAAAATAAAGTTGTTCAAGCTTTTGTTGGACATGTACTCGTAAATCAGCATCTTTTCTTCCCCATGAATGCAATAGCCGAACATTTTGACAAGATTTCTGTGTTGAAGTTTCGCAATCAACTTAACTTCATTTTCTAATTCTTCTATTCCTTGTCCTGAACTCTTGGATAGCCTTTTTACAGCTATGTGTTGTCCATTAGGTAATTGACCCTGACATGATTAGTCATTGTTATAGAATATTAACCCCTTCACATCCTCATTGTTATAGAATATTAAGGAACTTGAAATACGAAAAAACTTGCAAGATAGCAATCATGAGTTGTCACCATATATACCTTAAAAACAGGGCCAAAACCACCTTGCCCAACTTTATTGGATGGAGAGAAATTGTCTGTGGCAGCAACTATGCAGCTTAGATCGAAAATGGGTTGATCAAAGTTTGTATTACTGTCCTCGTGCTCATTTCCCTTCAAAGAGCCTTTGGTACCAGTCAATTTTACTGACTTCTTATGCAATTTTCTCTTCACTGTCCTAAAACCTAATGGGAGAAACTGTTTAATACAAATTGGAATTAATAGAGCATTTAAGGACCTTTCATCATGTGGAAAACTAACCTAAATGACTCCTGACATATGAGAACTTCTGTCACGACATATTGGCGCGCGCGCGCGCGCACACACATATATATATATATATATATATATATATATATATATATATATATATATATATATATGTGAACAAATACCATGCAACTGACTTTATTTACCTCTCGTTTTCTTCTTCTTCCTTCTTAGCCATACATGGGCTAGTAAAATTACTGGCAACAATGGCACAGCAATGGACATTACTACGAAAGCCAGCCTCCCCTTATTCCCAAGAAAACCTCCGGACTTCCTTGTATTCTTGGCTGAAAGGAAAAAGAAGGAAATAAGAAAAGTAAAGCTGCTTTTTATCATCTTGATTTTCTCGTCCTTAATTATACTAGTTGATATGCACATCTTAAATGATTTCATAGGTTAACCACTTAGATGAAAAGTTGCTTAAATTATAACAAAATTAAGGATGAAAAACAACATTTCTCTTGCGAAAGAAAGAAGCATACCTAAATCTGCTGCATCCACTCGAACATTTAAACTATGGTACCCCCCATCATCACGCACTCCAATATCCATCAACTCTCCATACCATTGCAAGCAATTAGTTTCTTTCCCATCATTCAAGCTTGTAAAAGCTGTGCAAGAACAATTCCTCAAGCAAGCTTGCTTGCACCCTTCATAGCTTATCATACTCAAATACATCTGACCTGCGACAGTCGCAAACGGAGCCTGCACACGCTCCACCTTCACAAACCCTTCTCCATTCCCACACATAGACAAACCCGACTTCTTTCTTACACAACCCTCAGAACCTTCTCTGAGATACCATTGCCTAGGAGACTTCGGTTCATACCCTGGGAGACATGAACATTCGAAATCAACATGGACTGTGTTACAAACACTGTACGCGCCACAATGTCCATACTTGTCACACCGATGCATGGGTGCAGACCAGAACTTCTTCCATCGATGTTCATCATCATTCCATACAAATTGCTGGAGCAATCCAGAGTTCTCTACCACGAATCTTGTGATGATTGCGGAGTCATCCAAGAAGTATTTGTAAGATATCTCATCTCCATTGTTGATTAAATTGACCTTATAATTGGATTTTATTGCAAAAGACCTCCATGGCCACGGTCCAGTCCGCCAATATGGGATCGAACCCTTGTACAGGAAGAACTCTGGCACCTCAGTAAGATTTAGCTTATAGGTACAGTCCCCAGTTCCGGGGTCATCTCGGGACTTCCAAGATGTTAAGAATCTGTCGAGCCCGGTTCTGCGATTCAAACCAAGCGACATGTTTGGCAGCATAGTGTCTGTCGGATAGTCAAAGCTTTGCCATAACACCTTTTTGTTGTTTACCTGGACCAGTACTAGGTTTCCTGAATCCAGGAGCTGAGCTGCAGTGGAGGTTTGCCCTTGAACTGAAACATTTGTAGACCAGAGAGAACGGTTAAAGCTGTCATGAAGAACAAGGTTTCCATCCTGGTTGATTGAGAGAACTCCCGAGGAATCATTGAAAGGATCATTCCTGTTTGCAACCCACACCGGAGTTTGTTCTGTCACCTTGGTGAACCAAATACCAAGATAACGATAGCTGGAGTTGGCTGGGCTGAAGAAGCCAAAGGAGAAGTTCTTTTCTTTGGATATCAAAGTTTGGCCATCTTTGATGGATTGGTTTTGTGTTAAGGTTTCAGTGGAACTGCAAAATGGGAAGAAGAATAGAAAGACTAAAATCAAAATCTTCAACATTTTGTCAGTTCATTTTCCAGCCAGTGGTCCTTCTATTGGAATGCTCGTGGGAGAAAAAATAGCGATGCTAGGCCGCCCAGCAATGACCGCTTGCGAACCTTCTAGTATAATTTTTTTTTTTTTTAATTTCTTATTTTTATAATACATTTAAGTATTTTTAAAACATAAAAAAATATATTAATATATTAAAAATTAATTTCTTAATCATTAATTAGAAAATACATTAATCCCGAAATTTCAATTTAACTTACCTCAATTCATCTCATCTATTCATTACAATTTACTTAAATTTTAACATAAAATATAATAAATAATTTATAAATTTTAAAATAATAATAATATTAAAATTAATATTTTAATAATATTTTATTCCTTTTTCAATTTTAATCTCAACAAACTTCAATACGCACCTAAAATAAAAACCTTCACAACATTTTGTCAGAGTTGATGACTTGATGTTCGAGCCAGTGTCCCTTCTCTATTGAAATGCTTGTGGGAAATGAAAACCAATAATTCCATGGTTAAAGTCAACCTTTGCTGCATTGTTGTCCAATTTTTCGGAACTCTCTTCCAATATTGAATTTTTTTTTTTTTTATTTATTAGAGAAGACGCCACATGTCTATGAGTAACATCTCTCAATTTTATTAAAAAAATCTTACTTATGAAGAAAGAATACCGTAAAAACAAACAAGACACATGAAATTTCAAATAACCTATACCAAACCATCCTCAAAATCAAAACCAAAATCAAACGTAACCAAACCCAGAAGAAATGACGTTAATTATAGACAAAGGGTTGGATTCCTCAGCTTTTCCTTACGAATAAGAGACCTCTCACTTTACTTGGCAGCACGTCACCTACAAAATATCTCCTCGTATTGCCTCGCTCACCATGACCAACCAAAAAATTGACAGTTAGTTTAGGTGACAATTATATTTATATATATACTAGAAAATGTTTGTATTGTTAAGTTTTGCTCTAAGTTAAATAATATTTGCTCATGCAGCCTAATTGGCATAACTCTCAAACCTCTAAAATAGAGGTCTTGAGTTTAAAACCGCCCTCTCTAAATATATAAAATAAAAAAATATTTGTTAGGCCCTAATATAGTGGACCTATTAGGAAAGCATTATTATAGCAGTATTTTATTTTATTTTTTGTACAGAAACATTTGAGCTTTAAAATTTTTTACACGCAAAATTTGAGAACATGACATCAACCGACTGAATAAATGATATGAATACATCCAGTTTACAGATATAAAAAATTATATGAGAAATATTTAAATGTATATATCATATTTGGAAGCCAGACAAATTTAATAAAAATTGAATATGGAATGAAACTATGAAACCTGTTTTTCCTTCCAGAAGAAATGGAGATTGTAATTAGCTAACAAAACATGAATATTGAGGGAAAATAGGCCAGTGCTTATTGGAGAAATTATGAGGACGAGTTGCAGCATGTTAATTAAGGAGTGAGAGGGAAATTTAAGTTTTCCTGAAAATTTGAGGGAGGTTGGTGCTTAAGTTTTCGGTTGTTTTTGTTTTGGAAATATTTTGAGGGAACTTATATATGGGTATATGTAGCGCGCCACCACTCATGATTTACCTCTTTAATTTAGTCTTCTCTTTCCTTATTTGGGCCTATTTCTTTCTAATTTCTTGACTAATATATTATGCTTGTTCAGTACTCTTTGATCCAAATATTTCAATCCTCTCTGTAATTGAAATATATAATATTATTTTATTATATATAAGATAATATTATTATAATTTTATGTTTATATAAAATATATATATATCTAATAATTTTATTACAATCTTAAACATGATAATGTTATCATATTTATTTGATCATATGTGTTGAACCCAAGATTTCAAGTTTTGTGTAATTATATATTTACACATGGATTTTGATGATAACAAATGAATTCAAAGAAGTCTCAAGCTCAAGTTGTCTACACAATGGAATCAAGCACATCAAGGAAACAAGCATGAGCAAGAAGGAAACAAGTTCACATTAAAATTATAAAGTAATGTTGTAAATCTCTTCAAAATTCGAAATTAGGATTAATGCTCAAAATTAATATTTTATCATAAAGCATTAAAATACATTTTCCACATGTGCATGAATATTTTTGAAAATTAAATTTGAAAATATTAAAAATGATTGATTGTCATCTTTCACATGTGCATGTTTTATTTGAATATTTTCAAAAGTGATTGATACTTTTTTAGACTTATACAAAAAGTAAAAGATTAGGTTTGAATTTTTTGAAAATGAAAGTGTGCTCATTTTGTCATATGTCAAAAGTAAAAGATTAGGTTTGATTTTTTTGAAAAAGTGAATGATGTTGTCTTTGACAATTGAAAAAGAAGAACCTTTTATTTGAATTTTTTGAAAAAGCGAATGATGTTGGCTTTGACATATGAATCTTTTTAAATTTGAATATGAAGTCTCATATGCCTATAAATAGATCATTTGGGAGCTTCACATTCACAACACCAAAAGCATACCACATTCATTCAAAGTTTTTATTCTCTCTTCTCTAAGCATTGAGCCTTAATCTTTGTTCATTTTGAGAGATATAGTTTGCGCTGTATTGTTCTTATTTCACTCATTGAGGAGTGTTTTCTGATAACCTACCCACTATCAGCTTTTGTATCAGAAAAATGGTGTGTATAACCCTTGTGTGTGTAGAAAGTATTCTACACGGGGAATAGTTGAATCACCACGTGTAAGGTGATTGCAAGTGTAGAGGGTGTTCTACACGGATCCTTTGTAGCGGTGTTGTTCAAAGGTGTAATAGGTTTCTATCTCCACCTGAATGAGGTTGAATAGTGAATTTGGGAATCCTCAAGGGGTAGCTTGAGGCGAGGACGTAGGCAGTGGGGCCGAACCTCGTTAACATACTGAGTTTGCTTCTCTCTTACCTTTACTCTTTATATTTATTGTTATTTCATATTTTGTTTATATTTTATATTATATATTTGATTTATAATTGTTTTTTTTTAATACAACTCAATTCACCCCCCTCTTGTGTTAGTCATTTGGGCAACAATTGGTATCAGAGCTAAGAGCTCTATTATAAGATTGAATATCTTTTGAGTTAAGATCTTATGGCTAACATTGCAGCTTCATTTGGTGAAGGTCAATCTAGTAGTCGGCCTCCACTCTTTTGTGGAGATAATTACTCATTCTGGAAAGTTAGAATGAGAATATTTCTTCAAGCTCAAGGTAGAGAAATATGGAAATGTATTGTAAATGGACCTTATATTCCAACAAAAGTGGTTGGTGGAGTAAAGGTCAAAAAGGAAGAAGAAGAGTTTGATCGTGAAGACGATAGACTTTATACTTTAAATTTAAATGCTATGAATTTATTATATAATGCTCTTAATGGAAATGAGTTTAATAGAATAATGAATTGCGCTACAGCAAAGGAAATTTGGGATAACTTGGAAGTAACTTATGAAGGAACTTCGCAAGTCAAGGAATCAAAAATTTATATTCTTACTCATGAATATGAAATGTTTAATATGAATGATGATGAATCTATTTCTAGTATGCACACTCGTTTTACTAACATCATAAACAGCTTGACAGCTCTTGGCAAAGTTTATTCCAAGGTGGAGATAGTAAGAAAAATTCTCAACTCTTTACCAAAACGTTGGGAATCAAAAGTTACAGCGATTCTTGAAGCTAGAGACCTCAAGAAGCTCGAAGTCAATGAACTCATCGGGTCACTTATCACCCATGAGTACACATTGAAAAGAGGAGAAGAAGAAGGAAAGCCAAAGAAGAGCTTAGCACTTAAAGCTGTTCCTCATGAAAGTGAAAGTGATGAAGATGAGGAAAATGACGATAAAGATAAAGAAGTTGCGATGATAACAAGAAGAATTCAGAAGTTCTTGAAGAAAAATAGAACTCCTCCGAGGAAATCCTTCAAAAAGTTTTCCAAGAAAAATTCAGGTAAAAATGACACTTTAATTTGTTATAAATACAATAAACCTGGTCATATCAAACCAGATTGTCCTCTGCTAAAGAAAGATCGAAACAAGGGCAAGAAAGCAATGAAAGCTACATGGGATGATGATTCAAGTAGCTCGGATAGTGAAGCAAGCAATGAAGAATCAGCAAATCTTTGTCTTATGGCTAAAGATGACATTGAGATAACAAATCTTAATAATATTGAAGATCCTTCATATGAAGAATTGCAAAATGTTTTAGAAGAGGTATATGAGGAATTTGAAAAATTGGGTATCAAGTATACTGCTTCGAAAAAGAAAAATTCTTCTTTAACAAACGAAATTGAAATTTTAAGAAAAGAAAGTATCATTTTGAAAGATGAAAATCTTGAATTGAATAAGAAGAAAACCGATTTAGAAAATATTGTTGAAAACTTTACAAATGGAAAAAGAAATTTTGAAAAACTTCTTGGTAGTCAAAGATGTGTTTTTGACAAGGCAAGTTTGAGATATATGCCAAAACAAAAATACAAACCTTATAAAAATTTCTTTGATAATCATTCTACATCAAAAACTAATATTCAAAATTCTTTTCATAAAAATAATTTTGTCAAAAAGGGATATTATTATAATCATTCAAGTTTTTCATATATGTCACATGCTATTTGCAATTTTTGTAATAGAAATGGTCATAATTATCATATTTGTCCTATTAGAAGAAATCATACAATGACTATTAGGGCCATATGGGTACCTAAAAATCTTGTTTCTTCTAATATTAATAAATAAAGGACCCAAAGAACTTGGGTACCAAGAAAAATCATTTTAATTGTTTTTATAGGTATGCATGAAGTCTTCCACAAGTAAAAACAAATGGTTTTTAGATAGTGGATGTTCAAGACATATGACGGGAGACAAGACTAAGTTCTTTGATCTTAAATCTAAAGAAGAAGGACACGTGACATTTGGAGACAACTCGAAAGGGAAGATCGTGGGAATAGGTAAAATTGGTAATGAATCTTCTCTCATAATTGAAGATGTTCTACTTGTTGAAGGTCTAAAACATAATCTTTTGAGCATAAGTCAATTATGTGATAAAGGATTTACAGTTACTTTCAAAATGGATAAATGCATTATTTTGAATGATCATGATTGTAATATTTATTTTATTGCTTTTAGAAACAATAATGTTTATACAATTGATTTTGAAGAAATTACCTCACAAGATGCTATTTGCTTGTCAGCTCAAAATGAAACTAGTTGGTTATGGCATAGAAGATTAGGTCTGCCAACATGGAACTTATTTCCAAACTTTCAAAAAATGATCTTGTGAGAGGTTTACCAAAAACATATTTTCTTAAAGACAAAATTTGTGATGCATGTCAATTTGGTAAACAAACAAAAACTTCTTTTAAAACTAAAAAACATATTTCCACTACTAGACCATTGCAACTGATACACATGGATCTTTTTGGACCAAATAGAGTTGCAAGTCTAGGAGGAAAATATTATACATTTGTTATTGTTGATGATTTCTCTAGATATACTTGGGTCATCTTTCTTGCTCATAAAGATGAGGCACATAATGTCTTTACCAAGTTATGCAAGAGAATTCAAAATGAAAAGGGCTATACCATTTCAAGTATTCGAAGTGATAGGAGAAAAGAGTTTGTTAATAAAAATATTGAAACATTTTGTGATGAAAATGGTTTTGTACATAATTTTTCTGCTCCTCGAACTCCTCAAAAAGATAGGGTAGTAGAGAGGAAAAATAGATCTCTTCAAAAAATGGCAAGAACAATGCTCAATGAGAATAACTTGCCTAGTTATTTTTGGGCCGAAGCGGTAAGTACTGCATGTTATGTTATAAATAGAGTTATGCTAAGGTCTAAGTTAGATAAAACCCCCTATGAGCTTTGGAATGAGAAAAAGTCCAACATTGGTTACTTTCATGTATTTGGATGCAAATGTTTTATTTTGAATGACAGAGATAATTTAGGCAAATTTGATGCAAAATCTGATGAAGGTATCTTTCTCGGGTATTCTACTAATAGTAAAGCTTATAGAGTATTCAACAAAAAGACTTTGACTGTACAAGAATCTATGCATGTAGTATTTGATGAATCTAATTCTCCACTCTCTAAGAAATCTATTGATGAAGAAACAGAAGGTATAAATAACACAGAAAGTCTCAATCTCAACAAAGAGAAAACAATAGAGGAAGTTCAACATGGAGCCATCAGGAAAGATCATCAAAATTTAATACAAGATGCAACCAAACAGTGGAAATTTGTGAAAGATCATCCAGTGGAACAAATTTTGGGAGAACCTTCACAAGGTGTAAGTACTCGATCATCTCTTAGAAATATTTGCAATCATACTGTTTTTCTATCTCAAATTGAACCCAAAAATATTGATGATGCACTTCTTGATGAATCTTGGATTCTAGCTATGCAAGAAGAGTTGAATCAATTTGAAAGAAATGATGTTTGGACACTTGTTCCTAGACCCAAAAATCATACTATTATTGGAACAAAATGGGTTTTTAGAAATAAGAAAGATGAGTCCAGAGTTATAACTAGAAATAAGGCTCGACTTGTAGCCCAAGGTTTTAATCAAGAAGAATGAATCGATTATGATGAGACATATGCACCTGTCGCAAGATTAGAAGCTATTCGAATGCTACTTGCATATGCTTGTTATAAAGATTTCAAACTTTTTCAAATGGATGTTAAAAGTGCTTTCTTAAATGGTTTTATAAATGAAGAGGTATATGTTGAGCAACCTCCAGGTTTTGAAAATCATATTTCCCCAAATCATGTTTTCAAACTCACAAAAGCACTATATGGACTTAAACAAGCTCCTAGAGCTTGGTACGAAAAACTTAGTGGTTTCTTGATTGAAAAAGATTTTTCAAGAGAAAAAATCGACACAACTCTTTTCATTAAATATGAAAATGATGATATTCTTTTGATTCAGATTTATGTTGATGATATAATATTCGGTGCTACTAATGAAAATATGTGTCAAGTTTTTGCTAAGACTATGCAGGAAGAATTTGAGATGAGCATGATGGGAGAACTTACATTCTTTCTCGGAAACAATGAAACAAGCACATCAAGGAAACAAGCATGAGCAAGAAGGGAACAAGTTCACATTAAAATTATAAAGTAATGTTGTAAATCTCTTCAAAATTCGAAATTAGGATTAATGCTCAAAATTAATATTTTATCATAAAGCATTAAAATACATTTTTCACATGTGCATGAATATTTTTGAAAATTAAATTTGAAAATTTTGAAAGATGATTGATTGTCATCTTTTGCATGTGCATGCCTTGATTAAAGGGTTGAACTTTGAAAATATTAAAGATGATTGATTGTCATCTTTCACATGTGCATGTTTTATTTGAATATTTTCAAAAGTGATTGATACTTTTTTAGACTTATACAAAAAGTAAAAGATTAGATTTGAATTTTTTGAAAATGAAAGTGTGCTCATTTTGTCATATGCCAAAAGTAAAAGATTAGGTTTGATTTTTTTGAAAAAGTGAATGATGTTGTCTTTGACAATTGAAAAAGAAGAACCTTTTATTTGAATTCTTTGAAAAAGTGAATGATGTTGTCTTTGACAATTGAAAAAGAAGAACTTTTTATTTGAATTTTTTGAAAAAGTGAATGATGTTGTCTTTGACATATGAATCTTTTTAAATTTGAATATGAAGTCTCATATGCCTATAAATAGATCATTTGGGAGCTTCACATTCACAACACCAAGAGCATACCACATTCATTCAAAGCTTTCATTCTCTCTTCTCTAAGCATTGAGCCTTAATCCTTGTTCATTTTGAAAGATATAGTTTGCGCTGTATTGTTCTTATTTCACTCATTGAGGAGTGTTTTCTGATAACCTACCCACTATCAGCTTTTGTATCAGAAAAAGGGTGTGTATAACCCTTGTATGTGTAGAAAGTATTCTACACGGGGAATAGTTGAATCGCCACGTGTAAGGTGATTGCAAGTGTAGAGGGTGTTCTACACGGATCCTTTGTAGCGGTGTTGTTCAAAGGTGTAATAGGTTTCTATCTCCACCTGAAGGAGGTTGAATAGTGAATTTGGGAATCCTCAAGGGGTAGCTTGAGGCGAGGACGTAGGCAATGGGGCCGAACCTCGTTAACATATTGAGTTTGCTTCTCTCTTACCCTTACTCTTTATATTTATTGTTATTTCATATTTTGTTTATATTTTATATTATATATTTGATTTATAATTATTTTTTTTTTAATACAACTCAATTCACCCCCCCTCTTGTGTTAGTCATTTGGGCAACAATATGTTTTAAATATAATATATACATTAATAACATTTAATCGCTTAATATATCTCAAAATATTCCTTTTGATAATTATATTAGTAAATTAGTAATACTAATTTATATTAGTATATAATTTATATTAATTATAATTTATATATTATGGTCTTATACTAACACTCTAATACTATGGACCCATGCAACGTGATGTGGGCCTTAAAGGTTTTAAAGTGCTCAACCCGGTCTCAGGTCCCATCATACGCTTCCATGGGCAAGACTCGGAACTTTGGTGGCAACGGGACCGCCATTACCTTTTCGTTGTACGGAAAATTCGTGCTGACAAGTGGCTTATCTAGCGTAGATGAGCTTCCAATCTTTCTCGTCACCTCTTCATATTTTCCCTTGAGGTCACGCAACTTGTCCTACACGCGCTTTCTTTCTTCCAGGCCATTGTCACCCGCTTCTCTTATGGACTCCTGGTGCTCGCTACTATTGGGGTCTCCCTGACGCGCTAACTCATGGAAGTTATCTTTGAGAGCCTAATTTTCTTCTCGGAGGACATCTACCTCATTGGTGAGCCTTTCAACAAGCTACTCTATAGCAGCCACCCTTGCTTCCATGCTGCTGGCAGTCTCCTTTTCTTGATCCAGTACCAAGTGAGAACAGGTCCTCGTAGGCATACGAAGGACACGTTTAGCTTTAGAATTTGTTGGATCCCACAGACACAGCGCCAACTGTTAACATCATGTTTCGTAAGCCTTTGGGTTGGGTAGCTCAACGGTCTGGGCTTTCAGTCCGTCTTCTTCCTGCACTGGGGAGAGGGGTGGCTCAGGGGACCTCTAGTGCCAAAGTCAGTAAGTCGTTCTCTAAGTATGTAAGGAAAATAGAGAAAGTCAAGTAGCAGTATTTGACCGAAACAGATTAGATTCGATTAGATGCCTACCTCGTAATTCTGGTCGTCCTTTTATACTCAACTTCTTGGGTCAGTAGGCCATACCCTGCCTTCTGGGGAAGAGGGAGGCCCCTCCCAAAGTTTTCCCTGCCATGCTGTCTTTAATACGGCATAATTTTCTGGTGTCAGTCATTTAAAGCGACGTGATTATCAGGTGTATTCATTTAATGACGCGTGGCCATTTGCCAATATGAATGGAACAAAATGATTAAGATGTGGATCTTGATCGAGTACGTCTTATTATATGTAAGAATTACTGTTTTCTGACCGTTGGGGACTCAATTCCCTTTTCCAAAAAAAACTCAACAAGTTCAAAAGTACAAAGTGAAGAAGAAACTTCGCCAGGTTCACTTTTATTCATTGAATTATAGTAATATTACAAGAACTTCTTGATGCTGATCATAGAATTTCTTTATACATACATCCATAGTTATATATATATATATATATATGTCTAAATGAACTGAAGCACAGCCGAAAAGGCGGCATCCAAGTGCATGTAAGTAAAGCCTTAGCCTTCCAACCTACAAGGAATAGCTTACCATCTGAGTGTTGCTGGAAAATACTGCAAGAAAAAAACCCAATTTTTAAAGAGCTTATAAAAAGAAGTGTTGAAAATCTCCAAAGCACATAATTATGAAATGGTACACACCTTTGCAATGAGTGATAGGTAGTAAGGCTTAACCTTCTCAACATCAACTCGAACTTTGCTCTTGCTATAGAGATCATATTTGCTATACAAGGTTTTTTTAAATAAAACAAAATGATTATGGTTTTAACAATCAAGTCAATAAGAAATGAATACTTGAGGGCCAAGATCGGCACTAGTTAGCAAGATAAGAATGTATGCAGATTTATGTGAATAGAAAACAGATTAAGCCTACTTGAATGTTTGGAGCCACTTCAAGTTCTCTTTATCCTCTTCATTCATTAGGAATTGATATGCTCCTGCTTTGTGCAATGCTGCAACATGGATAGACAAGAAAAAATATTTATTGAGAATCTCAGGATATTTTCCGTCTTCCAAATTTACAGGAAATTTTGGAGGATGAAAACTATGCTTACGGTAAAATGAGTGATATCGGATAATAAACAATCCAGCTGATGGTAGAGTAGTTCCATTTTTCTTGGCCACCTGCAGATTTGGAAACATCCTTATTATGATTGTCTTATTGAAATTATATTAGAGGTTTAATTTGTTGGAAGGTTCAGAGGGTATATACCAAGTACATGTAGTCATCATGTCCCCATGACATGACCACATTTTCTAGTCCACATCCTTCGGAGTAGACTCCAAGTTTGGTGTTGTAAGCAGGATTGTTGTGATCGGGATTGCCATTGAAGTGCTGCAACACAAAAATATTTGAAGCGATCTCTTTCACTTGTCTGGCCATAAATATTCTTATCAAACAAAAATTATCTAATTATGTTCTCGAGAAGAGAAAGACCTTGTGGTGAACTATCGACTCATCAAAAGCACAACCAAGAGGAAATGTATCTCCTGCAACATTAAAATTCACCTTCAGATTGAAATGACACAAAACACAAAAGCAAAAAAAATGGTAGTAATGTGCTTCAAAATTATTTGGTAAAAGCACATTTCTTACCAACAACAGCCCACTGAGGAAGCTCTCCAAATTTCTCATGAAGAAGAACCTTTCCAAGATCTGAAGAAACCCATGCAAGAATCAGTTACATCCACTTGATAAGTAAATAAACATACAAATTCAAGGAATAGATAGTGCATGTCAGTCTTTCCTTAGAACAAAACTAGGAACTTGCATGCATGGGAGTATTTACCATGAATAAGGGCAGTCAGGTGCAGCCAATCTTCATCGGGAAAGTCTTTTCTTGTGGCTTCAGCAGTCTGCAGCAAGTGCTCAATCTGAGGCTCATCCAAATCAGGGTCGCTTTCATCCACGAAACTGTTGAGCAGTTCAGCACAGTCCCAAATGCTCATCTCTGCTCTGTTCAGTTTTCCATACTCTTCCCTCATTCTCTTTACCTGCAATTTGATTTCCAAGTTTCATATATCAATTACTTGAATCCATGCAGTCCAGTTAGTTTACTGTTTTAAGCATCAACTTGGAGAAACTGTGCTTACAAAATCATATGTTTGGTTAACATGGTTCAACCGGTAGCATTCCTCCACTGTGTTTTGCCTTACGCTTCCTTCATAATCCCTGCCACCCATTTCATAATAATGGTTAGAAAACAAAAAAAGATATTTGAATCCTGTGATGAGGTGAGTTATCACGTGTCATAATTTTTTGGTTGATTTGAGAAAGATTTGGCAGTTTGAGGACGTCTTCTGCTATTAGTTTTGAAAAAATATTAGCAATCAAACGAGAACACTGGTACGGATTCATGAATTGTGCATGAATAGTTGGAGTCCTGAGTAACCCTGAGACAGGAGGAAGAAAAGTATTGAAACCTAAAAGATTGGCCAAAAGCGTTGGAGTCCGGCATCGCAAATCCAGCAACATCTGCTGTTGCATGTCCACCATTCTGTGCCAAGTCCGAAGATTGCTTCTTATCCTCTACTTGTGACCCTAAGATTAATTTCCAAACAAGAGAAAAACAACATTCAGACTGCAAAATGTTAACACAAAAAGAAAACAAAAAACAAGTTGCATGGACGAAAGAAGATGATGCATGGACAAAGAGGAAGAAGGAGATCATGGGGATGGATCAAAGTGATACCCAGCCCTGGATTCTCGACGGCGATCGTCATTTTCCCTTAAAACCGAGAAGAAGACCGTGTGCGATCAAGGCTTTCCTGGAAGGTCGTATACAGATAATGTGCTTTTACACATTATTTATAGTTGCATGAAAGGTTATTCACTGATATTAGGTGGTAAGGCTGGTCAAAAAGGATGATGTTTTAGTGGTTGGATTGTCTAAAAAATTCATGGCAATCATAATCTGCATGCAAAAGAAAGAACAGAATGAGATAATTTACCCAAATTAGAGCTGATTTTAATTCCTCATATTCTCGGTTCTGTTGTGAGGATGAGGCTTAAAATCAACTGCTGAGCTACGATTTTGGGAGAAGATGATTAGGATGTCACATTCAAAAAAAAAGAAAAAAGAAAAAAGAGGATAAAAATTTTGTTTAATTCTTTCTCTTCTGTTTGTTCGTAACAGTTTTGTTCATTTGCCATTTTTTATTGTTCAGATCAGAGGTTATCTTTTTTTATACTTCTGTTTTATAAGTAAGAAAGCCATTATCATCACTACCCAAAAAAATAAAAAACAAGAGGCTAATTACTGAGATTGCCGATCAGTTTCAGCCATTTAAGCTTGATGGCTACATGAAATTTGACAAAAAGAAATTTATCATGCATGCGTAATTCTCTGTCACGATTGAATTTCATGATATATGTTGCTATTCCTACGTTTTCTGCATTTTTCATGTTATGCCGCTTTCTTTCCAAATTATAACTAAAATGCACCTTGATATTAAAACTGACGTGGATGCTATCCATTTCATTTAAAATAGATAATATCTTATTCCAAAAATTTATGGATTGTGTTAGTATTTATTGAAAAATGCTAAAATTGTAAGTAGATGTAGCATATTATCTTGAAAAAAACAATTTGTTTACACATCTACTGTCTTCATCTACTCTCAAAACAAAGGTTGCCCACTTTCACTGGTCATTGATCACAGCTTCCTCACCAAATAATCCAATAAAGTCAACTGCGACATTGAGAGCATTCACAGCCGCCAAAGAACTCAGGCTCGTCGACGACAATTTCTCGTCTCCACCAGCCAGATCCGACACACCACGAAACACAATACAAGGCACTCCATTTGATAGGGATGTCTGCAGAAAGATCAAGAATGGCAAACACTATAACTTGCAAGTAAACAATTTTCCATGGAATTAGTGGAATTTTTTTCACTTACCATTACAATAGCAGCACTTTCTTCATCAACAGTTGAGACGTTAAATTCTTTGAACAGAAATTCTCTATAAGCTGCATTGTCAAGGTATATATCAGCAGTGGAACCTCTCAATCCATATACAACTTTTGGTGCTTCAGGTAGACAATATGTCTCATTGACACATTGTTGTAGTTGTATATCCTGCAATCAATAACACGTATTAATCCACACATTTAAGCTTTGAAAAGAGATAGATGGAAAAAAGAGTAATAAAAAACCTGAAGCTTAGTAGAAATGTTGAACAACTTCGGTTCTATTGGAAGCCAAAAAATCTCTTCCATTGGTTTTTCTACAGAGTATAACTGCTGTGGTGTGAACTCTATCTTTGCCAACAAATTCTCTCCCTTCTCAGGGAGATTGAAAGCCCCAAACTTCAGTTCTGTCAAGATCCCTTCTGCTGACTTGAACTCCTTCAGTGCAAAAGGGGGATGAATATGAATTAATTTAGCACCTATATTTAACTATATAAATAAATCTAGGTGCTTCACACTAGAATAATGATGAATTCTTAATCATTTAGCTTAAACGGGAGATAAAATGTAATCGAAGTTCGAACTTATGGTAAAGTCATAACAGATTAGTAAAACCAAACCAAGTAAACATCAATTTTTTTTTTACTCAAGTATTGTATGGCTTTAATATAAGTTGAGATATTTGTACCTTCCATTTCCATGATCCTGTAAAAGCAACATAATTTGGGATACTAACATCACCCAGGTTTAATGAATCATTAGCACTTCCAGAAGTCCCATAGTGAACAACTGCTTGAATATCAAACGTGTCAAGAAGGATTTGCAAAGTTATACCTGCATTTATCTAAGAATGCCACAAAAATGTCAAGTTTACAACTCATCGGCAATGTTTAATTGCAAAATCATAGGGAATATGTAGAATGGTGTTGTTAGAATAGATGAAAGAAGGGATCTTACCGTTTGCTCTCCAGTCATCACATAAATAACATCTACACCATCGATCGTCCCAATGTTGAACCTCCTTCCTAGGCACTCGACAAATTAGACATATTCAAAACAAGTTCTTTATTATGTGCACAGGAATTTATAATGACAAGAAGCTCTTTCATTTTCTCCTCAAGGCATTCCTAATTTTCTCCTAGTTTATTGCAGGATCTTGTGAGTGCACTTCAAGAAGAAAGCTAACGCAGCCCAAAAAAATAATTAAAAAGAAAAGAGCTGGTGCAGTCCCTGCCTTTGCCACTTTAAGCACAGAGCCTTAGCTTAACTCAACCTAGAAGGCGGTCGGATTAAGATTCCAAGTAATTTTATCCAAAACTTCACTTCAGATTTTAAGTGGGAGACGTATGAAAGTAGTTCTTGCAATATTTAATAAAAAGTAATTCATATAATATTTATAAAACATTTAATACTGCCTAAAGTTGTAAAGCTGAGTTTTATGTAATTTTTCCCCCTGAACTTCTAAATTTGACAAGAAATGGATGAATTTTTTCCAAGACGGTCAACCCACTTAACTTTTGCTTTAAGCCCACCAAACTTTTGCATTAAATATTAGCCTAGGCGGGGGCCACTTTAGCCCAAATTAGAACCGTTAAAATAAGCCCATTTGGTATAACATTACTGGAAAAACACAAGAAAACACACGACCAAGCTAAAAGCCAGAGAGAGAGAGAGAGCTACTACCAGCGAGGTCAACCCCGGGGATCTGAGAGCTGGGAACGAAGAAAGCAGAGGATTGAAGTGCAAGTTCTTCAGTAGGATAAGCCATGACGAGGCCAATATAAGGTCCTCCATTCTCATTGATTCTGTCCACAACCCCATGCATTGGGTGCGTAGCCCTCAGCTGCATACACCGCTCTACTTGCACCAACACCATTAATCCCACCAACATCACTTCCCAATGAACGGCCCACATTCTTCGTGGTCCCACCACACGCATCCAGCTCCGTCAGATCTTATTCCTTTCAGTCGAGAATGGGAGTTGATCGGGCAACTGTGGTAGCCGGACTCCCCTGGAAAGTGGGAGAGTGAGCAAGAGCCAACATGTGCGTACTGAAAAATGAAGATAGTATAAGGAAACAGAAGCACGGGGTACATATGTATAGAGGGATAAAATAGTAGTTAAGGAGCGGTACAACTTTACAGAGTGTTTTAGCGCACGTGGGAGCATCTCTCCAATAATTGTGGTAGCTGGTAGCTACCAGCTACATGCCCTGTCTCTTCTTAATAATAATATTAATAATAATAATTATTTTCTCAATCAATATTTGTTTATAATACTGTAATATCTGACGTCTCCTTCATTTCCCATCATTCATACACACCCAAATAAAATTGCAAAAAGAATAGCCCAACATTTAGTCGTTCTGAGGATCTCCGGTAACCATTCTTGGTAGTTGGTATCGTGACACCGACCCCATCCCTGAAAGGTGAGATATTAAAGAGTTCGAATCCTCCAATCCCCCCACTGACTAAGTAAAAAAAGATAACAGAATAAGCTACACAACTTTCTTGGAGGTAGGTGAGTGGTCGTGGCAATATGTTAATATGGGCACATATGGTAAAGACAAGATTGAAAACTCTTAACAATACTTGTAAGCCAGCTAATTGCTAGTTTCCACATCTCAATGAAAATTCAGGTGTTCAATAATTACAGTTCCACTGCCACTGGCATGAATCCAGTAAAAATATTTTCATCTTCATTTATCATCATCATCAAAAATGGTAAATATGAGAGGTTAAATGTGAACATCTGGTTAAAGCACTGCATAGCATGGACCTTCATAATATGTTAATGCAGCAACTTTCCATCCAAGGCTTTCCATCTACAACCGTTCTCCAAATGCTCCGTTGCTCTGTCATGAGGCGTGTACATGCATGCATTTGAACGAAGAAAACAACTATAGAAGTTTGAGTCCACCAGTTACATCATCAACCACTTCAACAGGTCCTGCACGTGTATTAGAATTACACGATTGAACAATAAACTACAAACGATGTATGTGTAGGCGAAATATACTTCTCAATTTATAACTAACAAGCATTTTACACTCTACACCCATTTATTATCATAAACTCACAAAAAGTATCGTTTTCAATTCTTGGTTAAGATGGACAGAAATTTGGTAAAAATGGTTTATATAAAGATGATCTGAATGGTCGGATCTTAATGGGGTGTAAAGTGGAAAATGTCCTTTCCCATATTATATACACAAAAAATTCTATCCTCAAGCCGGTGTGTAGAGCATACCTAATAACATGTTTATATGACATAATTTGATTTGGAATATAAATTTTAAAATTTGAATCTTATAAATCAAATCTTAGCATTTAAGTGATATGAATGATATGCTCTATATACCAGCTTGAAAATAGAATAACTCTGTATACACACACCCATGTGTGAAATTAAAAGCAAGAAGGAAACGCCTCATAAATAATTAAAACAAGAACTTAACTCCCAGCCAAAGACAAAAGTCAAGTTGAAACCCAAAGTATACCATCTCACCAACCTTTTTATGGGTAAAAGAAATTTTTATTATGAGAAGAAACAAAACATCCCAACAGGACTCGTACAAAATAACACCTCATTAGGAATCAAAAAAAAAAAGATACATGAAACTTAGCCCATTAAGGTTTTCTCATACCAACTGGCCTATGGTCTTTCCTTTTCTGTTTATTTTACTTCTCGAATTGCAACCCTATACCACAACTGCTATGACCCACATGACTTACCAAGTTATCAAAAGATTTGCAACATATGCAGGAATGAATATCACTAGATACAAACGTAAGATGTGCAAGCATTACGCACTCCCTTTAAAAAATGTGGGGTCAAAAAATGTGATTTTTTCATTTGGTCCCATATTTCCCCTACTTTTTTCAAAGGGAGTGCGTCAAACTTGCATATTCTAGGACTATATAAATCATTTTCCATGCATGTATTGAGAAGAGACTTACCAAGAATGGCCATCACCGTCCTAGAATCTGGGAAATCAGAGGAATGAGTTATAAGATAAAGTATTTAAGCAGTCTATGAAGCATGAAAACTTATGCGGCGGAAATTAGAACCAGATAAGATTTAGTGAACTAATTGAACTGTTCCGAACAATGTATAAAAAATTGCAAAAACTAATTTTTAGTACCATGATCACTTAAAATATTCAAACCGCAACTAATGGACGGACCATAAGCAAAACACAAAATTGGAATAGATTTTTATGGGAAAAAATGTTTTCTACTTCGTTCAAGCTTTCTCATCTCTTGATGTACAAGCCTCCCAATCTGAGAGATGTTAATTACCAAAATTTACATGCTTCCAGTATTTTTTTTCCACAAGAAACAAATTTCATTATAAAAGCATAAGGGGCACAACCCAAATATACAAGAGAAATGCCTATCTAGAGATACAGGGAAACATGCTTCCAGTATATATAATTGAATTGTTAATCATCAGAGGCTCAGTTTCAGTTCATATGCCCTTAACATGAAGTGTCCAAGGGAATGAAGCATTGTTAACTGTTTTCTACACTAGTATACACAAAACTCATATCAAATGTTTCAGACTCAATTCTAACTGTTTGTCTCCATGACATCATTTATCATCAACTATAACTGTGAAATTCACTTCAAGTTCTATTTTTTCATTTGTATCTTCAAAATAAATTAAACCCTCAAGAAATTATACTTGATCATCAAAACTTGTTTTTATAAGGCAAAAATAAAAATAAATAAAAAACTGTATTTTTTTCACTTAATAATTGGAGGTGTGTGTGAGCATCTTGCGATGGTAAAAATATCTGCATATGATAAATCAGATAGGATCGATCATTTAATCTATCAAAATCCTGCATCACACTCCATGGGCTAAGGTCAACAGAACCTCATACCAAGAAACCAAAGTCATTACAAATAATTTATCTATTAATGGCTCTAGCCAACTTCCATTATTGAAAAAAATGTCAAAGCCATAAATACTCCCAGATAACATCCAAATATTCACTTAAGCTAGCAAGTGGCAACAGAAAAACCAATCAACTGAATGATTTACCAACTACCAGAACCATAATCGAACTTTCAGGAAGGAATATTTTTGCAACTTACTAGGTGCAATCTGTGTTCTCCCTGCATCAATTGTAATGTGGGTTGGCAACTTTAATGATTTTGCCCGCTCCTGCAAATGTAGATAGCATGCACTATGTGAACTATAAAAAAATTGGAACAAGAGAACATAGAGGAGAAGAGAACAAAGTACAAACATTATATTTTACTTTTTTTGTTTAATGGGGAAGGCAGAGCAGGAAAAGTAAAAACATCAGATTAGAAAATGGAAATTATATCAGCCAATTAAGAGTGAAAAACATTAGAAGTACAAAGAAACTTCATACAAAAAAGTTTTACCAATGTCTCAAAAAGGACTAAGAATAAATTGATAAGGCTTCATCTACTGAGTTCATGAGCTTTCCAATTTACCTTCATTGAGAAATATTGAAGTTTATAAACATAGAAAAACAGCTTATAATAAACCATAGAGAATAAAAGAGACAAGCAGAACAGTGGGTGGGGACATCAGCAATTTAGGTTAAAAAATATACACATAAAAATTTTTTTTTTTTGATAAGTATATACACATACAAACATATATGATATATATATATATGTACAATTAACAAAAAGAGGAATCTAAGAGCTCTTCTATCACTAAGTTAACTCAGAGAAATAAAATAAAATAAAATAAATAAATAAATAAAAGCAATGACATGCATCCTTATTAGAGTGACATCAATTAAATTTACACCCAACTGCTTAATATTAAGCTGTTAGTGGTAGCACATTCAGAGAAGCAGTTCAATCAAA
Organism: Carya illinoinensis; assembly: GCF_018687715.1. Taxonomy (NCBI): domain Eukaryota; kingdom Viridiplantae; phylum Streptophyta; class Magnoliopsida; order Fagales; family Juglandaceae; genus Carya; species Carya illinoinensis. The sequence goes on from NC_056756.1 coordinate 41,928,619, forward strand.
GGAGTGTTCCTTTTAACCACCCTCAGTTTTTACCTATAAAAAAATATGCCCTAAGTTTTTAACCGAATGACTTCTTTCCTTAATAATAAACTAGGACGTGTTATATGGGTCCGGGGTTTAACCGGGTAAAAGACATTTTGCGTTTGCATGGTCCCCAGGTTTCCTCATCATCAAAAAAATAAGAAACTCAGACTTTTTATATATAAGTAAAAGCAATTTTATTGATACGAAAATAGGCATAGCCATACACAGGAAGTATACAAGAGAATACACCTAATTAAGATCAAGAAATAGATGCAAGGAAATAATGGAAATTAAGACCATTAAAATCAGACAGCATAAATAAGGTCTTGAAGAAGAAACTTTTAAGCTCTTCCAAAGAGTGCTCCAATCCTTGAAGTTCCTAGCATTCCTTTCCATCCAAATGCACCACAGTAATATGTAACCTTTTCCACACAGCTGCAATATGGGAGATGCACTTAAGACCTCTCCAATTAGCTAAAAGGTCAGCCACCTTCCCAGGCATAACCCATGTTAATCCAACTCTGCTTAAAAATCATTTCACTAGGGCCTGAGAAACTCACAATGGAGGACTAAGTGATCCACCGTTTCACCACTACTTTTGCACATGCAGGCTTACACCACCAGTCAATTACAATAATCCCACGTTTTCTTAAGTTAGAAACTAGGACTTTCCTCATTAAAAAAAGAAACTAGGACTTTCACTTCTACTGTAGCTATTACCATAGCTACTCAATCAGAAATACGAATTTATGAGGGTAGCAATTTGGATTTTTTTATATTAAATTCAAAGCAAGAAAGAATGAAATCACCATATAGCTTTTTCAAAATAATAATAACAATAATAACTTACTTGCAGTACTAGCATATCTTCCTCACTTTCAATTTTTACTACCACCTTAGGTTGTGCACACATCTCCCACCTGTTTATTGGCAAGCTTAGTCACAAGAAACGGCAAGACTAAGGAATAAAGTAGTAGATTAGTGTGTGGTCATACCTATTTAATGTTTTTGGTGCCCGATGAAGAATCTTTTTATAGAGACCCAAAGTCGCATGGCTGACCAAATAAGGCAAACATTTGGATCATAAATTTTATCTAAGCATATTTAATTCTAAGAAACGAAGAGCAAACGTGTAACAACTAAATAGGGATCAATGGATCATCAATGTGTTGTTGAATAGGTGGACCAAACCAATGTAGAGGGCAGAGAAAAGATTATAACATCAATCATGCCAACCCAACCTCAAGCACTTCAAATGTACATGGATAGAAAGTGATAAGTAAACCATAATGGTTTTTTTATCGATAATAAGTAAAACATAATGTTATCAGCAAGACATAAGATAATATGAAGACAGAAGTGATCAACATAAATAAGTTTATAGCTTTTTTAATACTAAGGTTTTCTTACAACTACAAAAAAATATTATTAATAGAGAGAGGCATAATCCAAATACACAAGAAGTATACACCGAATACACCTAGCAACAAGTAGAAACTCTTTTTAATACGAAGGTTTAGGATTGGTTTCCAAACAATCACATCCAACAGAGTGCCATATTCAACAGGGGAAATACCTTAAATGCACAACTGGGGAAAAAAACGACAACAACAGTATAGTAGAAATTTCTTCTAAATTAGCCCCATACTCAGTCAAAGTCACCATATCCATTGGCTGGTCGCAAAAGCCAAGAAATTCTCTCTTTCCTATTTTCCGCTAACCATAACATTTACATGAGGAGTATTATGCGTGTGATAAAAAAATACATGAGGAATATTATGCATGTGTGATGTTCCACTTCCTAAGTCACTTATCAAAAAAATAAAATGTCCACTTCCTAAGTCTTGCACTGAGTGGGAGAAATCTGTTAGAGATGAATTAGTATGATAAAAGTGCCTTGAGAATCAAGTATTCAAAGAATAAAGGGGGAGGGGGTTGCACAGCCAACACATCCTCTGTGCTTACAAATTTCTAAAACAAATACAAACAACTTACTCCCCCAAAAATCCTGACTGACAACCCCTTCAAGCCTTCATATGCTACTATAAATTACTAAATGTCATTCTTAATATGCCTTGTATGAGTAGACCACAATGGTATAATTTTACTGACGCATTGCAGCATCATTAGCTCCACCAACCTCTGCTAAATGTTACCAAAACACACTAATATGTTTGACCTGCATCAATGATAATCATAATTTTACTTGGCTGTTGCTTTTTTCTTTTTGGGGGATCAACTGTAAGTTCATCTTTTTATCTTCTTTCCAGTTTACTAGGATGTAATTAGGTGTCTCACTTTGTATAATTCCTGTGTACTTGGGCATTGCCTAGCTTCATTTTATTCAATAAAGATTATTACTTATCAAAAAAGAACTTACAACCGTAAATTTGTCTTGATGATGAAGAAAATCATCCATTGATTTCAAAAAGAAACATGCTATCAGGCAGACAATCATTTACCAAATAACTTCTCAATAAAAGGATAATTAGTCACTCAATCAACATAAAACCAACAGATCACACATTGACATCTGTGTCTAAACAATTTTTGAATGGCATCAATGAGAAGACATATGAACACAGTTACACAAAGCAGAGAAGTAGATTTTATGGCTACAAAATTTATATTTAATCATAAATTAAAGGCTACCTGCATTGGGCTGCAATTTTCCCTTTTCCCATCTTTAGATCATTCCTCACAACCAAAACCTGCAGAAAATAAGATATAAGAGAAAAAAAATAGATATATCATATAAATTTTTTATTCTTAAATTCGCTTTCTGTGTATTTGTGTGTGTGTGTGTGTGTGTGAGAGAGAGAGAGAGAGAGAGCTACCATTTTGAACTCTTCAAGAATGTCAGCGAGTTGTTCAATCTCAAGGGGCACTTTGGGCTCATCCTTCTTCTTCCCATTACCAGCAACTGCACTATCTTTATTTAATCTTGCTGAGATGAAGATGCGACCAGGAAATCGTGCCCCAATGTAGTATCCCAGGGCAAGGCAGCCTGCCCCAACTAGAACGGCACTCAGCAACGCTAGGTCCATCCTCTATTGTACCCAAACAGTAGCCCTTCAGTTTTCTCTCAAGTCCCAGCCAGAATCAAGCTGGGAGTAAGCAAATATTGAGAGAAAATAGTCCAAAATCTACCAAGAAAAATGCAGACCAAAAAAGAACCGAATCTTGTCATTGGATGACAAATAAAATCACACCCAGAAAATAAAATATTTGACATTTAGAAACAGGAAAAAAAAAAAAATAGAAAGCACCCATTCAGCATAATACATACAAACAACCTTATGAAGGTTCTATATGTTTGTCATTGGATGACAAATAAAATCGCACCCAGAAAATAAAATATTTGACATTTAGAAACAGGAAAAAAAAAAAACAAAAATAGAAAGCACCCATTCAGCATAATACATACAAACAACCTTATGCAGGTTCTATATGTTTTTCACTTTGGTAAGTCATTTCGATACGGATTAAATAATTCAAAGACTCTGAGATACGAATAATATCACGAGCTCACTTGCTCTGATTCTGATCATTTATGTACCGTAAAGTAGTGGAATACAAGTCCTTTCCACTTCATATTACCTAATTCATAGACATAATATCAGACTGTGGACGTAAATTGAATTCAACATATGTTCATTTCCAGACGAATGTTCAACCAACTACAAATATGGGATCTTTCATACTAGCGAAACACCCTGACATAGATTCTGAAATTGTACAATTTCAACAAGCCTGATCCAACATAATCAGAAAACGATCGAAATGCATATATGATGCTCCATCATGTTAACATTCTTGCAATAAATTATAAAAATAAAAGTAGAGATCAAATAAAAAGAATCTCTCAACAAAAAGAAATTTCCACTTGTTTGATATCAGAAAAGTTTTCCTTCAGAGCAAACAGGAATAGGATAGAATAGTCTTGGCTTATCGGTAAAAGAGGAACCTGTCTCGTGTTGATGCTGAAGCTGCATTGATCGTAGTGTCAAAACCCTAGTCGTAAGCCACTGGAGGGAGTACTTTAAAGAGGAGAGAGGGATGGTGATTGTTTTCACCTAAAGAATCGCGTAGAGTCTGTAGAAATGCGTCCAATTTCAGCCGTTCAAATGCTAGACTTGATATCACATCTCAAAATTAAGAACATTAAGCTAACATGTTGGGAATGAATATCGTACGTCACTTTAATGATAATATTTAAATTTTATTTTTTAAATTAAATTATTTTATATAAATATTTTATTAAATATGTTCTATCCACTCGATTGATTATATAATTTTTCCAATATCAATTACAAATAACATTTGTGAGATTTAATAAGTCTAAATTGATCATTTTTAAAAATTTCAAATGAACTGATGGCTCAAAATGAAAAGTCCTCGTAGGATTTTGTAAAACTTTTGGTGGCTTCGACCCCGATCCCGACCGATGTATGCTTCAACTCCAATACCTATAAAGTCTAAAAATTAGTTCAGAGTTGAAATTGGAATTGGAGTTGCTCTAAACATTTTAGTTGGAGTTGAAGTTGATTTAAACTCCGACATATGAACTTCAACTCTAACATAAACAGTATTACATTTAATATATTTGATGTTGTAACATAAATAATAGCCACTTGAATGGCCTAACAATGCAGGCATGCATTTTGCAACACGTTGACTCGCATTTGAGACCCCATCAGCATACCAAATAGTGTGTTTTGCAATCTTTTTTTGGAGAAACTCTTAAAATGACATCGTTTACACTTCCTATATATTCATCTCTTTTTCAGCTAAACCCTACACATCTCCTCAACCAACACTCGACAACAATTTTGTTCTCTCTCTTGAACTCTTCTTTTGTTTTCTTTATTTGTTATAACGGCCTTTTCCCTCTTTCTTTGTCTTCGTCAATCGTGAAATCATTTCAATGAAATTTTACTCACAATGTGTACCGCTTCTCTCTCTCTTCTACTACCTACTCATCTCTTGACACACTCACTTTCCACCTAGTCTATATCTCGTCTCTACCACAGAGCTTCCTTTTCTATCAGTCCCTATCAAGATCCCCGTTTCAACTTGAATATTTTTCGAAGGTAATGATACACCAACAATATATTCATAATTTATACACAATTTTAAATATAATAATATTTTTTTATTATATTTAAACACATCAAATTAAAAAAAAGTCAAAATAAATTTAAAAATAATATTATTTTATTATATAATTGTATATAAGTTATTAATTAGAAGTAAGTTTATCATTTCTATTTTTTAAACCATATTATAACCACTCGAAGATCATGTAATGGGATTCTTTTGATTTATTTATTTTGTTCATATTGTTTTTTAAATCTGGCATCGATTCTAGAGTAAAGTCTTTTGATTTTTATTTTATTTTTTTTTTTTTTATGCTTTTGTGTTGTTTGGAATCTTTGGATGTTGTTTGGATTTTGGAAAAATGTTGAGAAAATTTTTAAAAAAAAATTATAAATTATAAATAAATAAATAGCCTAACTAATGGCCCTCCGACCTCTGGCTCTAATTCCAACAACTCCGTTCGGACCTTCCAACTCTATTAGAGTTGGAGTCTAACCCAACGCTAAGCCCTCATGTGAGTAAAAATACAAGTATGAGAGCTAAGTTGAGATAAATGAGTAATATTAGATACAAGTTTTAAATAGATAAGTTTAATACAATTTATTTTTTACATGTGGGTCTCACTAATAAATCATAATTTTTTTTTACCATTTTTTAGCTGTGATCTTTTTTTTTTAACAAATACTTGTATGGAACTTGTTTATATGAAACTTTCATAAATCATATCTCTTATTGGAATACCAATAGTGAGAATGGAAAGAAAAACAGGGGGAAGCCACGTTAGTCCTATTGGATGCAAAGGTTTTGAAAATTTCTCAAGTATAAATAAACCTTTATAAAAATATAAAAAATAAAAATAAAAATTCAACTTTTGCAACCATTAAAAAAGGTGCTTGTAAGTGATATTTTTTAATTTTATCATTAAAAGAATGTTTTAACAAAAAATAAAATATATATATTTACTAATGATATTTAAAATTTCTATTTTCAAGTATTAAATTATGAGGACTCATGCTCCTCATCCCATATCTAGTCGTGGGATCATTGAATAAAGATTGTGAGAGAGATGTTCTATTTGTGTAAATATGCACTTTAATTAAAAGAGAGACAACATGTAACGCCCTCAACTTTCATATATGGACATATGAAAATCGAGGTATCAGGATGATGATAATACGGGCCACACATCATATCACTAAATGCCAAGTGCATGCACAAGCGAAAGTGTACAACAAAAATAACGCAGCGGAATAATAATGTGACGCCCCCAAAACCCCACGCCCGAATACGGGGAAATCGAGACGTCCGGATGGTGACAACCCGGGTCACCATCCCATCGACGGGTGCCAAGTGTGTACAAAGGCAACAAATGTGCACAAGAAACACGCAGCGGATAACGAAAGTCATAACTAAGTACCAGAATTTTTCTTAACATAATATAAGCTGTTTAAAACATACTTAAATAAAATATTACAAAACACAAATACAGTTTTAAAACCATAAAGAAAAGCATAACATCAGCAACCCGGCAGAGCCGCATCCTCGGGCTCAGCCTCCTCCTTCTCATCCTCCAAACCTGCACCAAAAGCTACGGAATCAAAAATGGTTCCGCAGGTAAGTAAAACCCAAACACTACTAGATAAAAACACATAGAACTCAAACAATATGCATGAAACATACCCAATGCACAAAGCCCATAAAACACGATTTTTCCACGCACGCCAAAAATCCCATTTGGCCCAAAAACATATCCTTTCCGAAAAACACGCCAAAAGTCACATTTGGCCGCCAAAAATCCATTTGGCCCAATATCTCGCCAGAAGTCCATCCGGCTCAATATCTCGCCAGAAGTCCATCTGGCCCACGCCAAAAGTCTCATTTGGCCTCACAAACCATTATCCAATTTTAACCGTATACACCATGACCTCCCCTAGGGGTCATCCGCACACCCTGGCTCCAGTGTCACACCGTAGAGTACCACCATGCATGTGACACCTAACGAGCGATGCCCAGTTCCGCGCCCCGCGCGTTCGTAGCCAAGCATCCTCTAGCCCTCGCCAGCGAAGGGCCACGGAGTCGGTGAGTAGGGCGATGCCCGGTTCCGCGCTCGGCGCGTTCGTAGCCAAGCATCCCCTAGCCCCGCTCCCGTCATCGCTCTCGACAACTCAGGGGACATCACTCAGTTTATTCCGCTCCCGAGTGACCAGAGGAGCTCCACCGAGATAATAACCCATCCCGGCTTGGGCTCGTGATACACACGCACCCGCAATACACTTACGCCAATACACAGGCTTTTCACATAAATCCACAAACACACGTGCATGCACCATGTAATGCCATAACAATGCATAATAAAATAATCATAAATCAAATAAACAGGCAACTCCGTCCTCCATCCATCCGACGCCCCGAAACTCCTCGGACTCAGTCCGGAATCAACCAACCAGCAGATAAAATAAATTGAATGAGCGATATATATTTAAATCTGAAAATAGAGTTTGGAAAATACTTACAGCGCTATACGGTATTTTTAGAAAGCTCGCGGCGTTGCAAACGGCGGAGGAAAAGCAACGTAACAGTGTAATTTACACTGTGTCCGTGGGTAATAAATTACCCATTTTTGAACGGGGACAAACCAGGGCTTAGGATTGATAGGGAATGGCCTAGGGATGATTGTGAAGCTATTGGAAGTGGTGGTTGGCCGTGGGTGGCGGCGAAATCGCCGGAAATGGCCGGAAAACGCAAATCGGAAACTAAGCTCGTAGGAGCTGTTCCGGTGGTCGTTGGAGGCCGGAAATGGATGGGTTAGGACGGCAAGGAGTCGGTGATGAAGTGGTAAAGAGGTGGTGGCCGGAGGTGGAGCGACGGCGGCGGATCGAGTCAAAAACCGTGTGGAAAGAAATGGCTCTAGGTGGCTAACGGCTGGCCGGATGGGGGAGATATTTGGTGGGGTGGTGCGCCGGAGGGAGGGGGTTTGAACGAGACCGGCGGCGAGCCAAACGGTGGCTGGACGGCGGCGGTCTGGGCTGAAGAAGATTCCGGCGACAGGGGCAAAAACAGAGCAGGTGCAACGACTTCCGACGGCTCTCGAAAGCTAACGGCTGGTCCGATGGCTCTGAAAATTGGTGGGGATGATCTATGGTGGAAGGGGAAGAGAATGGTGGTGACGGTGCATCAAATGGTGGCCGGACGGCGGAGAACTGGCGGGTCAAAGTGGTGGCAACGGGAATGAGAAAAAGAGAGAAGACGCACGGGACGGAAGGAAAGGAAGAAGAAAGAGAAAAGAAAGAAAAAGAAAAGGAAAAAAGAAAGAAGAAGAAAAAAAGAAAAGAGAAAAAAGGAAAAGGAAATAGAGAAAAAGGAAAAAGATGTGAAAAGAAATGAGGTCCAATCCTCACTCCGGAAAACACGCCGAAAAGAGATTAAAAACCACAAAACAACTAAAAGAAATAAAACACAACATCAAATAAATTAAAAACCAATTTAAAACACAATAATTTAAAATAAATAAACCAATATATTAATTAAATTAAAAACAACCCTTCAGTGAAAATACACGTAAAAGCGGGTCATCACAAATAAAGTCAGTCAACTAAGTACCATAATTTGTTTAAATACAAACTCGCTTAAAAACAAGCGTAGTAAAAATATTACAAATAATCAATAAAAAATATAATACAAACCAAAAGTAATAACTAAAACTGAGAAATAAGTCACAACCCACAAGAGAGTGATCCCCGATCACAACTCCCGCGAAACCACATTCTCAGGGTCAACTTCTCACATGCATCAAAATCTACGGTACCAAAGACAGTACCACAAGTAAGTAATAAACTAAACAAACATTAAAATAAAAACACATTAAGCAACGACAATATAAACATGATGCTGTATGCATGAGGTTCGAAAATCCACATTTTCCATGCACACCAAATTCCATTTTGGCCAAAAAATCCAATCTCGTCATTTTCCAAGAAAATAACCAATTAACCAAACCATCAGAGCACTATAGGCGGGACTCTACTACCATCTCCACGCGTGCATTGTAGGCGAGAATCACAAGCGGAACTCTACCACTATCCCTACAGTACCTCTAACTCAAACCAATCAATCCAATCGTTCAAATATATCCAAAATCATTTCTCACTTGAAAACTCAGTTTTCAAATATGCATATGAACATGCATGCAATTACACGAAAATCTAGTTTTCATTTTCAAACATGAGCATGCATGCACTATGCAATGCTTACGACAAGATACCAAAAAATAACCAACAACAACAATTTCCAACAGCAAGCAATTATATATACAACTCCGTCCTCCAATCCAACCGACCCCTAACTCCTCGGACTCAGTCTGGCACAATCAACCAATCACAGAATAATTGTTAAAGTATAAATACATTTAAATCTTAAATGTCGTTTAGAAAATACATACAGTGCTATAAAATAACTTCCGAATAATCAAGGAGCTGCAAAAGGTGGTGGAAAGGCAACGTAATAGTGCAAAATGCATTATGGCCGTGGGTCACAAAATACCCACTTTTGAATGGGAACAAACTAAGAGTTAGAATTGATAGAAAATGGTTTAGAGGTATTGGTGAAACTAGTGGAAGTGGTGGTTGGTCGTGGGTGGCAGCACAAATGGAGGTGGAAGTAAAAAATGGTCAAATCAGAGTTTAGCTTGTGGTGGTTACTCCGGCAACGGATTGGAGTTAGAAATGAGTGGGTTAGGTCGGCAAGAGGCCGGTGATAAAGTGGTAAAGAAATGGCGGCCGGAGGTGAAGCAACAGTGGTGCTAGAGCAAAAGGACGCTCTAGCTTGAAGGGGCTCGTAGTGGCTAATGATGACACTAGGTGGTTTGAAAATGGAAGGGGGTGTTCACCGCCCGGAGGGGAAAAGAAGGAAAGGGGCGGTATGGCTCATGACGACACAGATTGTGCGAAAGACGAAGAGAACGACGGGGGAGAGGGGAGGAACTGGTCGAACGCGGGGAGAGAAGCGAGGGAAGAAAAAGAAAGAAGAAAAAGAGAAAAGAAAAGGAAGAGAAAAAGAAAAATGAAAGGAAAGAAGTAAGGTCCAACCCTCATAACTTTTGTCACGAAACTGATCTAACAAAAATTATTTTCAAAATAAGAAATTAAATAAAATAATTTAAACGCAATGATTAAGTAAAATAAAATAATAGAATCTAAAAGCACAATAGTTTTAAAGCCAAAAAATAAACTAATTTAAATTTAAAAAAATTAATTTAAATACAAAACAATAATAAATAGTAAGAAAACACGTTAAAATAATTTTACAACTTAAAAATTATAAAATAATACCACAAAAATCACATTTAATTTAAAACAAGAAAACCACTAATTATAATAATTTAAAAAAATGTACAATAAACATATACGTAAAAATGGGATATCACATAACACAAAAGAAACAAAAACAAAAAATGAAACAAATACACAAATTGTACACAAATACCAAAAACCTACTTACAAGTTAGGAACTAGAAAATGAAACCAAAAAAAAAAAATCAAGACCACTAATTCTATTAAATACAATGGCTAAAACCTAAAGAAATAAGGTGTTAAAAAAAACATGTAAATTCATCTACTGAGCATTCATTGTCTTCAAAATAGCAAGCATTCCTCTCGAATCAAATACATTACACAAGACATAAAATGATCATGCTTCAAACAGTGGCAATTTGAGAGTTACCCCTGAGATCTCTCTAACAAACGAAAAGATCTACCACTTTCCTAGGCATCATCCACACCACTCCAATTCTACTAAAATCTTCATACCATAACACCCTTGCCACATTTCTTATACATGTAGCACTGATTTATAACAATTAATCCACATTTTCTAAGATTATTTAAGGTTAGAATTTTTTTAAAAGAAGCTGTCCAACTAAAGAAAGCAACATTTGAATGCACCTTACTCCTCCAAATACATTTCCAAGGAAAATAATATACCACATTCCGGCTACTCAGCAACTTGTACATGGAGCAAACTGTAAACTTCTTATTCCGGTATGAATCCACAAATCTTGTATGTTTCAACTCAAATAAAACTTGTATCATACAACAAACTAAACATATAAGAAATTGCATCCATTTTCCAATCATTCACTTCTCAAGAAAAGTGTACATTTTATTGAGGGGAATCACTCAAGCAACCCAAAACATCTGCCACTAAAGCATCATGATTCTGAGTGATATGGAAAAGACCTAGAAAAGCAACACTGATGGCCCTACCACCACACCATGAATCATGCCAAAAACTACTCCTATAACCATTACCATTTGCCAAACAAACATGTTTGGTGAATTCATCCCAACTACTCCTAATATTTTTTTACACCCCCGCATAATGTATACCTCCCTTGTTAGAGCACCAACCCTTCAAACACTCCCATATTTGGAATCAATCACAACCCTTCACAAAGACTCACTTTCTAGATGATACATTCACAACCATTTCTGTAAAAAAATGCTTTATTGAAGGTCCTCAACTCGAGAACCCCAAGTCCTCCATACGATAGTGGAGTACAAAATCTTATATCAGCTAACCAAATGGAACTTGGCTTCCTCCCCAATACCTCCCCACAATAAATCTTAAAACATTTTTTCAATTTGATTAACCACACTAATTGGTAGAGGAAATAATGAGAGAAAACATATAGGGAGATTAGAAAGAGTGCTTTTGATTAGGTGATTCTATCAGCTCTTTTGACAAGTACAACATCTTCCATCCCACCAGCCTTCTTTCTACCTTCTTTATCACCTCATCCCAAACTGCTCTTGCTTTAAAAATCATCCCCAAAGGAAGGTTAAGATATCTTATGGTAATGAAACAACTTGACAACTCAGAATGTTTCTCAAATTTCTAATATTCCGCACAAGGCCCGTTGGGACCATCTTAGGTTTTTCAAGATTCACCTTAAGGCCAAACACGGCCTCAAAACACAGCAAGAGAGCTATGTTCGTATATGACTTGAATCCACTCACGAAAAAGTAACATATCATCTGCAAACAAAAAGGTGAGAAACATTAATCAATGCATTATAGGACCCACCCATCGAAATTCACAACCACTACCAATTGTAGCCATTAATATTCAACCAAGTGCATATGTAACTATGACAAAAAGGGAGGAAGACAACGAATCCCCTTGTGTCAATCCATAGAAACTGTTAAAAGCTCACCGGAGAGCCATTCACTAACATTGAGAATTGTGCCGTCAAAACACAATTGGCAAGAACTTTAAAAATGGCTTCGAAAACCCCAATAACCAGATTAATAGTACGAAAATCCTTCACATCATAGGCCCTCATCCACGTGTAAGTGCAACGAGGGTGGGGCCTTTGAATACTCTTGACATTCCCTTCCCTCTATGGTAACTCCTCAAAACAATAGATTATGTGCTTTGTACATGTTTCTCCAATACTAGGTTAAAGTAACGTATACAGTACGTTTGTTTAGTTGCATTAAACAATTATTTTACAAAAATAATATGTTTTTTTTTATAAAACTTGTAAAAAGTAGTTGATGGCATATATAACTTAAAAGACATTGCTTCAACTTTTATACCAGTAATATAATTAATAGAATATTACAAAGGAACTTTAACAAATAAATTAATTACTACGATCAGTATTTTAATTCTTGCTAGCACACGTGTAGCAAGAATTTACTGGGAAACTATTAGAGAAAATATACAATTTCTAACATACTTGTGATATCCTATATTTTTATGTGTTTTAATTAAATAATTATTTTCTTTATTAAAAATATTAGTTCTCTTGTTTTAAATTTAATGTGATTTTCGTTGTAGTATTTTTATTTACATTTTTTTTATTTTTTTGTATCTTTTTATTTTATTGCACCTGTATTATAAACCATTACTTAGTAATATATTTTAAATGCCATAAAATATAAGTGTCACTCTCATAAAAATAGTGTCCAAACTAAAACAAATTCACATAAAATCAAGCCCAAATCTTAGATGCAATCACTTTTTGTCATAATTTAGAATTCAAAAGCAACAATGTAATAAAGTCTTCAAATTGGTATATGGATATTTATGTTTCACTGGAAAGGCCAATCAGTATTTCTGTAATACTTTTAACTCTACATGTGTCTCACGAAAAAGTTGGAGGCAAATCTCAATCTTGAAAAGAATAAAGTATTATTTTAAAGAAATTGATAGTACAACTATCAAATATATCTACCAAATACGTCCACTCATATATTTTTATTTTTATTTTTATTTTTATGTTTTATTTTTTTTCAATCATTAAGAATGTTTAAAAAATATTTAAAGAAAAAAATAAAAAAAACTCATTGAGATTATTTGTTCTTGCTGCATCTAGGGAGTTGTTTATTGTTGGGTTTAAGTTGTCTTTGTTAGGGGGCCTTTGGTGTTATTTATTGTTGGGTTTAAGTTGGTGTGGATTGTCATTTTTGGGCCCAACCCATAATAGGTGAAGCCAGTCACTCTTTGCAAAACGGTCACGTTCTAAAGCTGAATGGGATGAAAACCCTAGGTCATTATCTCTTTCCATCTCCCCTCATGTTGCATCGCTCAACTCCTCCTCTATTTTGAAAATTTTCTTTGTCATCTATTTACATTGGAATCCAGAAAGAAAAATCATAGAATGGTGCATCATAATTGACATAATGATGATCAAACAATTGAGATAATGATGAGCACACAAAAAAGTAGTAATTTCTATTCTGTCGAGCACTTGGTGCTCAAAACAAATACAAGCAAATTCCAAGTAAAGACCAAAGACATAGGGATGAAATCAGAGAAAAGAACATAGACCAAGTAAATTCCAGAGAAACAAAACAAATGTAGAGAGTGGGCGATGCAGGGGAAACGAGAAAAAAAATCAATTTACCTTGAAAAACTCTTATGCCAGTCGGAGACGAGGGCCGATGCAGGGAAGACAAAATGCTGGAGGTTCTCGTTGACGACGTTGGAAACGGGTAGGAGATGAGGTCGGAGATGGAGAGGAGGGGAGACGATGGAATGCGGGGTTGTGAAGAGCAGGGGAAATGATTTTGACAAACAAATGGAGAAGCCGAGCTATGTGACTAGATCAACGAGTCTCAGAAAATAAAGAAAAAAAAATAAAGTGGGTTTTCGATAAGAAGAAGAGAGTGATTTCAAGATGCAGAAGAATGTGTTTTCGGGAGAAAGGGAGAAACAAGGGAGAGTAGAGGGCATGGCATTTTTTTATTCTATTAAGTCAGAGACCTGTATGTCACATCGAGCGGGAGTTGAAAACGGGAGACAAGCAACGTGCCTAGCATTTTCCTAAATATAAACGGATACTTACGGTAACTTAACGGGAGAAACAAAGAAATAAACAAAAAACAATGAAAACTACTATTCATCCGTTAGATCCGTTAGATAGCCACTTTTATATATAGAATATATGATGGTCTTTTACTTAAGTGAGTATCCATTAAAGAAATATTAGATAAGTACTTAGCTCTAAAAAATAACTCTTACAATGAATAATGGCTCTTCATTATTCTTCAGCTGGGAAAGTCCAATTGAAACACTGTAATTCTCGAAAATCCAAGTCTCTATTTATTTTGGCTTCTTCTATTTTGTTCGAACTCAACTACTGTATTTTGAACTTGTTTCCTTATGATCCCAGTAGAACCTTTGCATAATTTTATTTATTTGATAAATGTACGGGATTTGGAAGGAGAAAGATGCTCATGCCAGTTATTGCTATAACTTGAACCAGGGCCTTTAGAAGCATTTCAATGCTAGCTTAATATAATAATAATTAAAAAGTTGGACTGATTCAGTTTGGAACTTGATCTTAATTCAATCTAATTTTAAACTAAATCTAATATTCAAATACTTAACTCTCAAATTACTAAACTCATCTCAACTCAAAACTTCTTTATACGCGAGAATCATAACCTTTTTTCAACTCAACACATCTTTACATACGAGGTCCATAACCTTTTTTAATTCAACAAATCTTTACACAAAAGACCCACAATCTTTTTCAACTTCTCATCAATACATTTAAACTCATATTAACATTCAAACATATCTAAATTTATCTTAAGTAGGTCTTACAAAATTCACTACATCATTTCAACTTACTATTATTTATAAAGAATTCAATTCATCTCAACATCTAAATTAGACTTAATCTTTCCTAATGGAGTGTAAAAGTTTGAATATTCCTTATATTTTAATATTGTATTTAGTATCATTTTTCAAAAAAATTTATTTTACAATTAAAATGAGAAAAAGGAACACATTCAATAAATTTAATAATAATTATTTGTACCAATAATTCACACGAATAATTAATAATATATATTTATCTTTCTCCAATCGAGGTCAGACAATAATTTTAGAAGTCTTTAATCTCAACAACTATCCAAACAACAGCAAATAATCCTGTGACGATCTTAAAATTATTCTAAAACAATCTTATTAAAAGAAAACGTTGAAAAGGAAAACTACGTCACTTTCCTAATATCATACCTTCTTATTGATGAACCATGGTCTTGGTTCAACTATTATTAAAAGAGTTTTATTATGTATATTCACTTTTACGTATTTTTTTTTATATTTTATTAATATAATTAGTCAAAATAATTAATTTATATTAAAAAAATGATGCAACTAATTAAATTAATGAAATATGCAGAGAAGTATATAAAAATAATTGCATGTAAAATTTTTATTATTAAAATAATAAAAACTCACCTTAACATATTTAAACTTTATGCTATCACAAAATTAAAATAATGAGATAATTATGTAGCTTATTGCACTAATCTAAATTAAAAAAATTAATATTATATACAGTTTTAAAATATATAAATCTCATATATTCTCATTAAAAAATATAAAATTTACCATAAAAAAGTAAACAATTTCACTCGTAGATCTCAAATTTTTAGTATATTTTTTTAAAACATTACACAAGACTTGTAATTCTAAAATTATTAATTAATAGTAAAGTGGGTTTAGCCAACAACTCTCCTATCCAAGATTTTTAATTTATTATTATTTTTATTATTATTCAAACTTATCTGGCCTAATCTTTTTGGACGGATCGTCCTAACATATTATTAATTTATCGTATCAAATTCAAAAGCCACATAAATGTTCATTACTACTATTTTGATTTTTGATTTTTTTATCCAATTCAACGACCTCTGTATCTACCGAAAACGACACCTTACGAAAGTCACACTTCTAGGTTGAAAATAAATTATTATTATTTTTAGAGTAGTACTAGGTTGCCGTTTAGCTATGACTGCTAGGCGCGCCATCCAGCCCAAATATATTTGTTTATTTTTTTCTTCTTTTCATCTTCATATTATTTTTATATATTTAAATATTTAAAAAAAATACATCAATATACTAAAACTAATTTACAGTTTTATGATATCATTTCTGTTATTTTTAACCCAATTAGCCTTTATATACAAACACAGAGTCTTACCAGTATTAAACAATATCTTGCTTTTTTACAAAAAAAAAAAAAAATTACTTCTTGAATAATTTATTTTGTAGTATGATTTATAAATTATTAAAACTTTCACCCACTCTTTTATTTGAACTGTAAATTACTATTTATCTCATTAACTTATACTTTAAATAGGAAGATTTACTACGTTGCGAATTAAACAACAAAAGGCGTAATCTACATTCTCTCTCACCCTCTCTCCCTCTATCTCTTAAAAAAAAAAAAATCATATATATATATAATACAAGAAGACTCTCAAGCTACAAATCGTTATAAGGATAATGACGATTTTGTAAAAGTCACCGTGAGTAGTCCTCATGCGTCATTTACGATTGTGGGTGGTCCTCACATGCCATCTATTCCAGTAGCTTTTCTCATGCATGCCTGGGAGATCACTAAAATCGTTACCATCAAATCTTTCACATATGACTCTTATAGCTAAAAAGAAAAAAGTTTGTGGCTTTCACAATTGTCACAGATTTTAAAGTCTACCAAAATTAGTACAAATTGTAATTTGTCATTTTTTCGTTCTTGTTTTCTTTATTGTATAGTTAAAAAAAAAAAATCATCTCTTAGACTGTTTGTTCGTAAAGAATCTGTTCTGCTTGGCTTTTGAGAATTCTCAGATGAGAATTTTAAGTTTTAAGATTAAATGTTAAAATATTATATTTTAATATTATTATTATTATTTTGAGATTTAAAAAAGTTAAGAAAAAGTTGAATTGTTTATTATATTTTGTATGAGGATTTGAAAAAATTGTAATGATGATATGATAATTTTGTATTTGAGATAAAAAATTTAAATAGCCAAACAGTACCTCAGTCTTCCATTTCTATGAAATGTGATGTTGAGTCTCTGTTTAAGTAGAATGTTATCTCTTAAATATTTATTTGTAAAGAGTATCAACAGTAGTAAAATTCAGATCAGTTCAATAATATAATGATGAAGTTTCAAATAGTTGATGTGAGGATATTTTTGCATGTATTCAGACATATATATATAAGTTTCTCTTAACGAATGAACTATGATATTTTTCTTGATAAAAAGAGGATTTATTCTCTAAAAAAAAAAGAAGAAGATTTAAAATTACATTTATTGGTTTAAATATTAAGTATATTTTGAAATAACTAACGAGTTTAAAAACAAAAAAACTAATAACAAAAGAAAAAGGAAAATTCAATGCGTGCATTTTGTAAGCGGAACAATAATCCAAACCGAACGATGACAACCGATTGATGTTAATCGCCCAACAACTTCGACTTTGACATTTCGTCCTTTTAATTAGAGAGGTACAAAAGTCTACGGTGTAAAACAGTACAAGCTTATTACATAAAAAGTTAAATTATTATTAAGTTTCTAAAGTGAAAATTTTATTTCATCTTATTATTATATTTTTTAAAATTTTTTATATAAATATAATAAATAATTTAATTTTTTTTAAAATTTAAAATAATAATATTAAAAAATAATATTCTAATAATATATTATTTAACTTTCATCTTAATTCATTATTTAAATGACATTTAAGTCGTCGTGTAGAGTATATCATTTACATTATTAATTATAAAATTCTTTTATAAGATTAAAATTTTAAAATTTATCTTTTAAATCAAATTTTATCATTTAAATACCCGATAGTTTCTTTTATTGATAATAGAATTATTTTTTTTTCCCATAAATCATCAAAAACTTTGGAATATTAAAAAAAAAATCATTTTGTAGTATTTTTTAAGGGGAAAAAAAAGTCAAACTTACGTATGAAAATAGATATTTTATAAATCTTAAAAATAAAGTGTTATAACTATAAAGTGATTCCATAAAAATAAAATTATAAATTGAGATAATTTTAGATGATATATTAAATCTACTTTATAAGAAAAATAATTTATAATCTGACGTATTATATTAATTTATATTAATTTCTTCTTTTTTAGTTTGTAAAATTTCCTATATTACTATAATATTTCTAATCTTAAAATTGATATATTTTTTCCTTTCTAATTTAGAACTTAAACTCATTCGTTTCAAATTATGTTAACGTGGAGGATGCGTTGGATATTTTTAATAATCAAAATACGTAATTTATAAATTATAATAAATTAAGATCCACTTTCAAAGTCCTTGTATTTTTTTTAAGTCAATTAAAGCTTTTTATTGCCACAACCAATCGTTACAAAGTCTTTGGATTGGTTTGGATTAAGGGATACGACGAAATAATTTTAAATAAAAATAAAAATTAAATAAATTATATTTAAAATATTATTTTTTAATATTATTATTATTTTAAAATTTAAAAAATTTGAATTATTTTTATATTTTATATAAAAATTTTAAATAAATATAATAAATAAAATAAAATAAATCGATTTCCAATAAATTTTTCTTTATATTTTTCTTGAAGTTTAAATTTTGATAATTAATAATTACTAATAACGGAATTAAATATCGGTAGCCCATAGGGAACGTATAAGAGAAAGAAACTGTGTGAGAGAGAGAGAGAGAGGCTGAAACTCCAAGAAAGAAAGAACTTTACTGTGAGAGTCGTTGCGCGTCTTCCATCTCAACAAAAAAAAACCATCTCTCAATCCCAAAGGCCAAAGGTACTCTCTTTAATTTCATATTCAATCTTTAATTTAAAACCAAAAACCGAAAAAACACAGCCTTTCTCGGATTTCGAATTTGTTTGGTTTTGGTGAATATTAGTCTCATCGAGTAAGTTGACTCCGTTTGTTGTCTGAGAAAGCTGAGGGAAAACGTAAGGAAAAGGAAATAACAATTTTCATTATAACGTTTTTTTTTATGTTGTTTGGATAATTCAAATTAGACTGGGATTTTAATGCTTTCTTTTCTCTACCGCATATCGTTAGTCGGTGATAGACTTGGGAAAAATAAAAAGATATATAGATACATAAAATTGGTTTTCCTGGCTTTAAAACTAGTTTTGGCTTTTGATATCCGTAAAACTTATTTGTGGTTAACTTTAGTATTTAGATGTTCAACTTTGTTAGTTGCTTCTTACTGCCTATAAATCCCCCAATTTGTCGAGAAAATTCGGGTTCCAACTTTATCTTTTCGAGATCTGTAGGATTTTCAGGGTATTTTCTGTTGCAGTTTGCAGTCAGTTTTAGAAGGTATTTATTATATGAAAATTAGATTATTATTAATTTTAAGTTCATGTTTGTTGTTTTGCGTTGCTTAAAAGAAAATGTTAGTTATATATGGTTCTTGAATCTGCCAACATTTCTTTTCTGGAACTTGTTTTTTCCGACAGAGGGTTTTTGGTTTCCATTTTTACTTGTTTCCTTGTCTGGAAAATAGAAAAGGGGATTATTTTTATGTATATTATTCTGTCATTTAACCGTTAAGGAAAAATGAAAAATTATTGTTGGATTAAAAATATCCACTAATCTAATGGCTTTACTTTACATTCTCTTTCTTCAGCAACCAAATATGGTATTGTAGTTCTCTTTCTTCTAATCTTTTGAAGGTTAGTGGATTTTCAGGAAAGCATTTTGGAAGACTTGGCTTTAGGTTTTAAAGGGTTGCAAATATGAGTGACAATTTGATGGAGAAAGTTAGTGCTTTTGGTGAACGCCTCAAGATTGGAGGTGTCGAGGTGGGCCGAAAGATGAGTGCAGGCATGAGCTCAATGAGCTTCAAGGTAAAGGAGCTTTTTCAAACCCCAAACCAGACTGATAAGCTTGTTGAAGATGCAACCTCAGAGGACCTTGACGAGCCTGATTGGGCTATGAATCTTGATATCTGTGACATGATCAATCATGAAAAAATCAACAGCGTTGAATTGATCCGTGGAATAAAGAAGCGGATTGTGTTGAAGAGTCCTAGGGTCCAGTACTTCGCTCTGGTGTTGCTTGAAACATGTGTTAAGAATTGTGAGAAGGCTTTCTCGGAGGTGGCAGCAGAGAGAGTTCTTGATGAGATGGTGAAGCTGATTGATGATCCTCAGACTGTAGTTAATAATCGTAACAAGGCTTTGGTCCTAATTGAGGCATGGGGTGAATCAACCAGTGAACTCCGCTATTTGCCAGTTTATGAAGAAACATATAAGGTATCATAAAGTTCTGTTGCAAAAATTTTGCTACTGGCATCTTCCATTAACTAATCTTTCCCACTGTCTTTAAACATGAAAAATTATGTTGACTATGGAAAATAAAATTTGTACTTCTCTTTATGCTAGATTCTTTTCTTTCAACCTTTTCTGCTGGTGTTCTTCTGTTTCAGAGTTTAAAATCAAGGGGGATTCGTTTCCCTGGTCGTGACAATGAGAGTTTGGCACCGATCTTTACTCCTCCTCGTTCAATATCTGATTCAGAATACAATAGTGATCTTCCCCGGCAGATTCAGCATGATCTTCCTGTGCAGAGCTTTACTGCTGAACAAACAAAGGAAGCATTTGATGTTGCAAGGAACTGTATGGAGCTTCTTAGTACAGTTTTATCCTCTTCACCACAACAAGATGTTTTGAAGGTAATTTTTTTATCCTCTTGCGCTGGCTGTCATTTTCTAGATCCGCTAATTTGGAAATCTTTTAGAGTGAAATATGTTAAGACTTCTTCTTGGGTTTGACTTTTACCGAAAGGGAATTTTGAGATATGAACTAAGCAGGTCATCTAGATTGTTTAACTACCTTGTAATTGGCTAAGTTCAATAATTTTATTCTGAGAAGTGATTATATATATTTATTTGATAATATATAATGTAAACATATATTATCAAATAATTAATATATAATTTTGCTAACATCTTAGATGAGTTAGATAGCTTTTTTTTTTTTATAAGTAAAGTTATGGGCAAACATATTAGAGAGCTTATATTATTTTTCTTTCTTTCTAATATGAATATAGAGCTTATATTACAAAACACGCTAATGATGTAGATAGACATAATTCTCTGCCACTGTTGAGTCATAACTAGGTCGTTCCAGTACTTTCTCATATATTTCTGTTTTGTTTGCACTTGAATGATTAAATACTTATCTTCTTGTTATGTATTCTCATTTGCAAAAGGCTCCTATTGCTTTTGATTAGAAAACTCATAATTGAGGTGATTATTGGTTTGCATAACAGTTGTTTTGTGTGATCATTGATGTTGAATGAGTGTTGATGATTTGTACTGGAGTAGCAAAATATTTAATTTTATGTTAACAGGCTCCAGATAATAATACAAATTACATCATGATCTGCAAGTGAATGTTCATGATTTTTGGCATCTCTTGGATAATATGAAAACATTGCTGTGTGACTCTGAACATTCTGAACTGATTTTTATTTGGTGGTTTATTGTTGAACATTTGTATGTTGTGGCTAGTATATAATCCAATCAAAAATGTTGTGGCTGGTATAATATCTAGCCAATAAGACATAAATGCTGTGGGGACTTTAGATAAACATTGTATCCATAGCTCCTTTGGTGAATAATGCAATGATTAATGTGTCAAAAGCACACACCGGCCTTCCTTACAACTCATAACAGGTTGTATACATAACCAAGAGGGAAATGAGTCTAGAAATGAATTGAAGTCATGATTGTATTCCGCTTTTATTGGACCACTTTCCAATAGCTTGGACATGACATTTATTAGGGTCCTGTTTGTCCCTATTGAAGTAGGTTCTCAGACCTTCCTAAGTATCCAGACATTATCCAAAGTTGATTTTAAAGGGAAAAAATGGATAGTGGACTTGTTCAACCTTGCTGAACACATATTTACACCAAGTGAAGTAAATTTTAAAGCACAAATAGTGTTTGAGTTCCATGGATGCAATGTGCTCCCAATTTCAAACATGTTATTTCTGGTTGTCTTTGGTTTAAGAGCTCCAATTATAACACTTTTATGGGCTTGAAATGTGTATTTAGCGAGGTTGAACAGCATTTGTAGGTACTAGCCAGCCTAGTTGTTAAAGTTTTGTGCTGCATATTAGGGATCCGGAATCCTGGCCACCAGGGGTGGCGAATTTAAGTGTGTGGGAGCACCACCTCCCTTGTCTAGCCTCATTATTGGACCTAAAAAGAGAGAAAAATAAAAGGCTCTATGGTGTTTAATATTTAGGAGTGACTATTGGTTATTAATTAGCATTAACTTCTCTTTATATTTGTGCCATAACCTTTTGTTGGAGTTTATCTGCTCTGTAATTGAAACTGAATCCTGTAGTTGCAATGGCTTTGTTGGACAATTCCTTTGCCTGTTCCAAGTTTACCTAGGTTTTAAAACGTTACTAAGTGATGGAAAATGCATCACTTTCTATTATACTTAAGACACATACGATGGAATCCATTCCTTTAAAATCAAGTCTCTGTTATTGCAGATTCTAGTAGATCTGTACTAAATCATTTGAGTCTGAAAAAATGAGAAGAAAGCCTAGCACAACAACAACGATTTTGCAATGTCGATGTTGTGTTATGTCATTTGCATGTAATTGGACATGTAAAATTATGATAAGATCGAGACATAGTTGATTTATGCCTTCTTGGTCAAGAGTTTCTGCTTTATGAGGAACTATTTTGTCAATTTTAGTTATGTTACATATTTTCCTGACTTGAGCAACTAATACAATTGTTCTATACTTGGTATGGTTTGCTGGTGAGAACACTTCAACATGAATGCAATGTTTATTTCCAGGATGACTTGACAGCCACCCTGGTACAACAGTGTCGTCGCTCACAATCAACTGTCCAGAGAATTATTGAGACATCTGGAGATAACGAGGCACTGCTTTTTGAAGCCTTGAATGTAAATGACGAGATCCAGAAAGTTCTATCCAAGTACGAGGAGCTTAATAAGCCTTCAGATGTTCGTGTTGAGCCAGAACCTGCTATGATACCCGTCGCCGTTGAACCTGACGAGTCACCCCGTTATGCAAAAGAAGATGCACTGATTAGAAAACCCGCTGGTTCTCGAGGTTCAGGCCCGGGGGGAAGTAGCGATGAAGTGATGGATGATCTTGATGAAATGATATTTGGTAAGAAAGGTGGGGGTACGTCTGATTCCGGGCACAATACCAAGAAGCAACCACCAAAGGATGATCTCATCACTCTTTGAACCACTTCACTCGGTAGTTTCCATGGTTTTTAGGACACTGTTGATATTGGGTTTTTTAGTTGGTGAAGAACATTTAAATTTGATGTTTAACAAGCATTGGTTTTGGACTTTCTCTTGAAACTTAAATTGTTTTTGGCACATCGTGTAAGTGATTAATGTTTATATCTGATCACATGCTTGATGGAGTTATCATATAGGAGATATTCGGGAACAAATCGAGTTGTCGGGTTCTCATATGGGGTGTGGTTTGCCCCCCAAGTGGCTATCATTCTGGTTGGTCCCTGAAATTAGCCCCAAATTATTTGTTTTTATTTCTCTTTTGAGCTCCCCTGATGATTTGTTTAGTAAGGGTATGGTGCCTAAAATCCCGTTGTTAAAGTGTAATTAATAATTATAGTTGGTTGTGAAATCCTGTAATATGCTTGTGGGGGAAATGAAGTAAGAGTTTGACTTACCCCTCATAAAATTTTATTAGATATATCTTGTTAAAATTTTAATGGATAAGATTGATAAAATTAAAAAAATAAGAAGACTTTACTATTAATCTTATCAGTTTATTTTTTAACAGCATGCATTTAGTGAGATTGAATGGCAGATGAGATTGAATCCTTATACCAACATTTGTCTCTATCTGAGAAAGAGAGCAGTGAGATTCATGTGGAGCCTAATGTTTTGGAACCAAATATTCTACGTGGTGAACGTTGTCTGGTGATGTCATTGTTGTCGGATCGGTATTATAATCGTGAGGCCCTCAAGAGCATGATGAGGAAAGTGTGGCAACCCGTTCATAAAGTGAGCTTTAAGGATTTGGGGTCAAAGCTTATTCTGGTGGAGTTTGGTGACAAGCGTGATAAGCAACGTGTTCTTCGTGAGGGACCTTGGTCATTTGATAGAAACTTGGTTCTGTTGCAACGACTAGAAGGTGATCGACAGGTAACAAAAATTAGAATTTCAGAAGCTTCTTTCTGGATTCGATTACATGAGATGCCGTTAATTGCAATGAATGAGGAGGTGGGACGCCTTATTGGTAACAAGATAGGCACTGTGGAGGAGGTTGATGGTGAACAAGGCGAGGCTGCATGGGGAGAATTCATGAGAATTAGAGTTAAGATGGATATATCACAGCCCCTTATGCGTGGAGTCAAAGTCAATCTGGGTCAGTATGGCATATGCTGGATCCGTTTTGTCTATGAACGCTTGCCAAATTTTTGCTACTGCTGTGGCAAACTTGGCCATCAACTGAAGGACTGTGAGGTTGCTGGCCCTCAAGAGACACGGGTTGCTGATCAATTACCATTTGGGCCTTGGTTACGTGCTGGATCATTGCAACGCAGAGGGAAGGAAAGTACTGAACCTCAGACTTTAGTTCATCGGAAGTTTACACCGGAAGTTTCATCAGGGAGCGAAAGACAGGCCAATGGTGTCCAGTTGGGAGGTATGGAATCGACAGAGAAGAGAGAGGAGAATAAGGAGACGTTACAAGAGAATGAGTTATTTGATGTTTATGTTATGCATGAAATACGGGAGGAGGTGTTAATGGGAGATAATGTAGCAGATCATAATATGACTATGATAACTCCGGGGGTTATAACTGATATGCCAACTCAGCAAGATTCCTCAAAGCATGACAGAGTGGAAAGGGGTCAGTATCCATTATATGAGGATACTAATATAGTGGCTGAACAAATGATGAGTAATACATGTGGGCTTAAGTCCATAGGAGAGGAGGCTATGATTGCAACACATCCAAAATCAAAGAGGGGCAGGCCTGTTAGAAAGTGGGTCAGAAGGAGTCACGAAGCTCATGCATATTCTGGAGTGTCTCTGGCATCAGAAGTGAAAGGTAAGAGGAAGGCTTCTTCTAATCAACTGACTTCTCCTATTAAAAAACGTGGTAGGAGAGTAATGGTTGAAAGTGAGGATCTCAATTTAAACCCAACGGTGGTGGCTGTTCAGCAGCCCCGCCGAGAACAATGAAAACTATAAGCTGGAACTCTCGTGGGCTTGGGAACCCACGAGGAGTTAGAGCTCTCTGTGACTTAGTCAGGAGAGAAGATCCTATGGTTTTATTTCTAATGGAAACAAAGTTGACTAGTAGACAGATGGAAAGAGTTCGTGTGAGAGTTGGGTTTGAATGCTGTTTTGCAGTGGATTGTGATGGAAGGAAGGGTGGTGTGGCATTATTATGGAAGAAGGAAATTAAGTTATCTATAACAAGTTACTCTTTGTTTCACATTGATGCCAAAATTAGTGAGAATGATGGAGGGTTGGAGTGGAAATTCACTGGTTTGTATGGACACCCAGAAACTGAAAAAAGAGAGGAAACATGGAGTTTACTTAGAACACTGAGGGTAGAAGGAAATATACCATGGTTGGTATGTGGTGATTTTAATGAAGTACTCAGTCAAGTAGAAAAGCTGGGGGGCAGGCCACGACCAGAGAGGTGAATGCAAGCTTTTAGAAGTGTTATTGATGATTGCAATTTGATTGATTTGGGGTTTGAGGGCCAGAAATATACATGGTGTAACAGAAGATATGAAGATGGGGTGGTTAGTGAAAGATTGGACAGGTTTATTGCCACTCCTTCTTGGAAAGCATGTTTTCCCCAGTTTCGAGTGGTGCATGGAGTTGCTGCATCTTCTGACCATGTTCCTATCATTCTTGTACCAAGTTCTGCTCAGAATGAATATAGACACAAGCTTTTTAGATTTGAGGCAATGTGGGTGGAGGATGATGAATGTGGTGATGTTATATCAAGATGTTGGCAAGGTTTTCATGTAAATAGGCTTACTGGTTCTATCATTGACAGATTGAGCATATGCAGTAAGGAGTTGGAGGTATGGAACAGACAGAAGTTTGGGCATGTGAAACAGCAGATCAAAAGGGCTCGAGAGTCACTTCAAAGAATTCAGTTAGCTGATCCTAGTAGTATAACAAGAGAAGAAATGAAGAAGGCTCAGGATCAACTTCAGGTTTGGTTAGAAAGAGAAGAGATTTTGTGGAGTCAAAGAGCAAAAGCATTATGGCTTAAAGGTGGTGACAGTAACTCTAAGTTCTTTCATCATAAAGCATCTCAAAGAAGAAACAAAAACTGGATTACAAGTCTGAAAAATGAAGAGGGGAGTTGGCAGCATGGTGAGGATAGAAATCAACTAATTCTTTCCTATTTCCAGAACTTGTTTCAATCAGAGCAACAAAGTGGCAATTCAAATGAGGAGCTGAATTTCCTGGAAGGGCTGCGAGGAAGAGTAACTGAGGATATGAATGTGGAGTTATTAAAAGATTTTACAAGAGAGGAAGTCAAAGCTGCTTTAAACCAGATGCACCCTACAAAATCACCAGGACCTGATGGTATGCCACCACTTTTCTTCCAACAATACTGGCATATTGTAGGAAATGAAGTCACTTCTGCTGTTCTATAGGCCCTCAGAACTGGTACAATTCCCTCTTCTCTAAATCATACTTTTATAACCCTGATACCAAAGAAAAGTAAGCCTGAAATGATTTCTGAGTTTAGGCCTATTAGCCTTTGTAATGTAGTGTATAAGTTTATCTCTAAAGTTCTAGCAAATAGGCTTAAACAAGTGCTTGATGTGGTTATTTCTACTTCACAATGTGCTTTTATACCTGGCCGAATCATTTCAGATAATATTCTTATAGCATATGAAGTGATGCATTACTTGAGACAAAAAAGAAAGGGAAAAGAGGGTTATATGTTCATTAAGTTGGATATGAGAAAAGCTTATGATAGAGTGGAATGGTCTTTTATTGAAAGTGTAATGTCTAGGATGAGATTTAATGCTCAATGGATTGATCTTGTGATGATGTGTGTCAAAACTGTATCTTTCTCAGTTTTGATCAATGGTGAGCCAAAAGGTCTTATCATTCCTTCTATAGGACTTCGACAAGGGGATCCCTTATCCCCCTATTTGTTTCTTCTTTGCACAGAAGGTCTTGTATCTTTGCTCAAGCAGGCAGAAGGGAATGGTGAGATCACCCCAGTCAGAATATGCAGAGGTGCTCCAAGATTATCACACTTGCTTTTTGCTGATGATAGTATCTTATTTTGTAAGGCAAATGTGTATGAAACCCAGAGAATTCAACATCTTTTGCACTGTTATGAGATTGTCTCAGGTCAAATGATCAATAGAGCAAAAACAGGTATTATTTTCAGTACAAATGTTCTACCTGCAACTAGAAGTGAAATTCTTGAGCTTTGGGGAGTGCAGAACAGCCAGAATTTGGAGAAATATTTGGGGTTGCCACCGTTGGTTGGGAGAGCAAAATATAGGGCTTTTTCTGATATTAAGCATAAAGTTTGGAAGAAGTTACAAGGCTGGAAAGAGAAGATGCTTTCTGCTGGAGGGAAAGAAATACTTATAAAGGCTGTGGCTTTGTCAATTCCTACCTATGCAATGAGCTGTTTTAAACTACCTTCCTCTTTGTGTTATGATCTTGAACAATTGATGGCAAAGTTCTGGTGGGGTCAAAGAAAAGAAGAGAAAAAAATACATTGGATGAGTTGGGCAAAGATGTGTGATACAAAACAAAATGGGGGAATGGGTTTTAAGGATTTAAGAGTGTTTAATGATGCTCTTTTGGCAAAGAATGGTTGGAGAGTAATGCAGAATACAGATTCTTTACTTCACAAGATTTTCAAAGCTAGATATTTTCCCACAACACATTTTTTTGATGCTGCTTTGGGTCATAATCCCTCCTATGTATGGAGAGGTATTTGGGGAACAAAGAATAAATTGCAAGAGGGATGTCAGTGGAGGATTGGCTCGGGAAACAAAGTCAGGATATGGAAAGATGCATGGGTTCCTGGTTTTAAAAATGTTCTAAGGCAGCAGAATGGGTCCTTAATGAGTGAGAATGCAGATGGGCTTAGTGAGGATGATGCTACTGTCAACTCCTTATTTGTTGCTAATCAAAGAGTATGGGATGTGGGAAAGATTAATTCTCTGTTTACACCACCTATAGCTCTGCAAATCTTGAAGATTGTGCTTACTCACGAGGGGGAAGATCAAGTCTGTTGGAAGAATGAAGCTACTGGTTTTTATACTGTCAAAAGTGCTTATAGGATGTTTTATTCTTTATATGCAAATAGACAGAATGGTGAATCCTCTAATGCTAGGGTGTTGAGAAAGGTATGGAAGTTTATTTGGAATATGAAACTCCCTTCAAAGGTGAGAATTTTTTCTTAGAAAACTGCCAAAGGGATTCTACCAACTAAATCCAATTTACTGAAGAGGAAGGTATTAACAGAGGAGGGTTGTGACTTCTGTAATGCAGAAACAGAAAATATAGTGCATGCACTTTGTTCTTGTCCTTCCATCAAAGAGGTATGGTCTCTCTATTTCCCATCACGAGTAGCTATAAGAGAACAAGATACTTTTCTTGACTTAGTTCAGAGAATGCAACTGAATATGGGCCCTGATATGCTTGAACTGTTCTTTCTGATATGCTGGAGCTGCTGGTATAAAAGAAATATGAAAAAGTTTGAGGCAAAGGATGTTAAAGTCGAGACCATTGTTGGAAATGCATTAGCAATGCAGAAGTCCTATAAGGAATTCAGAACTAAATCTGTTTCAGTAATTAGACAGCAGTGTAGATGGGAAGCCCCACAAGCTGGTGTGTTTAAACTCAATATAGATGGTGCTTTTTCTTCTATGGGTTCATTGGCTGGAATTGGAGCTATTGTCAGGGATTCAAAGGGTGAGGTTATAATGTCTGCTGCAAAGAGAGAAGTTTCTGTTATGACTACTGTTGAAGTGGAGGCTCTAGCTATTCTCAGAGGCTTACAGTTTTGCATTCATCTTGGTATTCAAAATCTTGTGATTGAGAGTGACTCATTGCTGGTGGTTAACGAATTCAATAGACAAGGATCTTCACAGGCTACTTTTGGTAATGTGGTTAGAGAAGCTAAGGAGTTGATGACATGCTTTGGTACCTGTCAAGTACAACATGTTATTAGAAGCTGCAATTCAGCAGCACATTCACTTGCCAAGTTTGGTTTAAGTGTACAGAATATTAGTTTATGGTGGGGAGCTTATCCTGATGTAATTTCTAATATTCTTTGGAGTGATTCAAGTACTTTGTAAGTTTTATTTAATGATAATGAAGTATGTTTTCCTATCAAAAAATAAAAAATAAAAAAAATTCTAAGGTCTCATTTGGTAACACAGTTCAGAAGAAATGTGATGTTTTGAAAAGGAATAAAATTTTTGAATTAGAATGTATTGGAGATAAAACTCAACCTGCTTCTAATGATGCAGCGACAGCCAAAGGAATAAGAGTGTCCAATCAAAACAGAGAACATTGCAATTGATATTTCGGAACAAAAATGCCCAGTCAAAATTGAGGATACTGCAACTAATATTTCAGGCCAACAAGTTTGTTACATTGTATTAGTGTTTTTTATTTTTGAATAGTTTACGTATAGGAGGAAGTTATGGAGAGTCTATGTATAAATATTATATGTTGTATACAATGAAACTATCTTGAACAGAAATTTTTTATCCATATATTCTCTCATTTACTTAACTTTTACATGGTATCAGTTGCTGATATGACTCACGTCTAACCAATCCTCTTCAAGATGTCTGCCTCCCCAAATTCCTCCACTTCAAATGTTGTCACAACCACCCTTCCCACCTTCAACCCATCTTCCTCGTTGATTACGCCCAAAGAATAACGCGATAGTTGTAGCACAGCTTTGGGGTATCGATTCCACAGGGAGACAAATTAAAAGAATAGCAAGAGGAACAAAAAAACTAAAGAAAAAATATTAAATAAGTAATAGAGAACAAAGATTAATTTTAAATGTAAATTCAAGTGAAGCAAAGTGATTAACAGAAAAAGTACTTAAATTTGACAAACAATAGAGTGTCGGGAATCCCTTGCACAAATCTGGTATTTTAATTATTCTTAATTCATTAGATAACTCAATTAAGAACTCAATTCCCGCAATTTCCAAGCGGAAGGTATAGATTTATAAACCAGACTTAAATCAAATGTAACCCATTGAAAAAACATTCACCACTTTTAAAAAACGTGAATTACTACCCCTATTGATAAAATCCGATGACGACAATATACTTAGGAAGCGATATTGCAGCAAAAAACTAAATCAATATAGATAAATAATTGATCCAAATATAATCAAAGAACTAATCCATTCAATAGAAAAAGCATGACTGAATCCATAAACACAATAAATTCTATGATTATTCGGAGAAGAAAACATCAACGATGAATTGAGAATGATAAAACAAAAGAGTTTTAGCAATTGAAAATCAAATACATGAATTAACAATAAATTAGAAATACCATCTAATGTGCAAGTTCATCCCTAACCCTACTTGAGAATTAGTTACCCATAAATATAATGGACAACAAAAATCTCCGGAGAAAATTGAAGCGAACGGTGGCCATGGAAGTGATTTTCTCCTCTCTTTAGATCTGCCTCTTGCGCCTCTTGCTCCCCTCCATTTCGTGCTAATGATATGCTTATATAGGGTAAGAAAGAAACCCTAATGTCCTCTTGATTTCCGCATAAAAAAATCGCATAAATTTTAGGACTTATCTTAGCAGCCACGTACACCCTTCAGGAGTTCGAATTTAGAAATTCTTATTAGATACAAAGTTATAGCCCTTTAAGATATCTTTCTAATGCATCAAGAATCGTATCAATCCGATATGTGAGTAAAAAGATACAGTCAAAAGAATAAAAGTATATCCAGACTGTCCCTAGCGAATTTCAGACTTAGACTTCTTGTGGTCTCATTTTGTGATTTTTTTTTCTTCTCTTCCAAATTGCTCTCAAACCCCATGAATGTCCTCCTTTGAATTTGACTGGGCTTGACTTGCTCTTTTATAAACTCTGAAATTAGACATAAAAAAAAACTGCTTAGGAGTATCCCAACGTAAATAGAAATTTAATTTAAGAATACACATTAATTCCTATGATTTCTATCCACATTTTAGCATTTTAGTCCAATAATAGGGTATATAGAGTGCACTTTCGCATACTCATCACACCCCCCAACTTACTCATTGCTAGTCCCTAGCAATTTTCATATCAAAACAATGAAAAAGACCAAAGAAAATCACACATAAAGGCCATCAAGTTACACTTTCCAGATTCACATATCAAAACAATCTAAGGAATCCAATAACCCATCAAGATCAATCCACCTATAGCAATCCACAGAATGTGTGTGTGTTCTCCAAGCCATAACCATTGTACCACTAACCTTGACACATGCAACATCAAGAACATCTGAAGCAAAAGGTTCAACTCCATAACTCACGGGTATAATAGTGTTTCGTGTAAGGGCTCTCTATGGAGTTGACAATGGGTGTATATACACTCTCATGGAAAATTAGGCAATTATGTACAAGTAACAAGCAAACATTTATCTTATGATAGGAACACTAACAAATGAGACTTCCATCAATCTTTCCAACAGCTTACTTAGGATCAGAATGGTCAACACAAAAGGTTGTAATGTGGTTTGGTTTTGGGGTTATATGAAATAAAAAGATGAAAGGGATTCAAAAACTTCCAAGTACATACAAAGGAAATTTTATTAAATATCTTAATAGACCACACTTCTCACTTGATATACTCTCCAACTTTTCAGATCATCAAATAATAATGTTTTTCCTTCTTCTTCCTCTTTTTTTTTTTCAACAATTTGATGGACAGACACATGCCACTTTTGTATTCTTTCCATCTCTACCAACTTTTTTTTTTGGAGCTCACTCAATTGAACACTTTGCAACTTGTACTCTTCTCTTTTTTTCCATCGTCTTCTTCTTCTTCTTCTTCTTTTTAATTGAAAATGATAAAATTAAAGAAAGAAAATACAAATTCCACACCTAGTATACACTTGGAAATAAAAAGGATAAGAAAATCTGTGTATAGGTTATACTCCAATGTGGAGAGGCATGGATAATATGGGCATATGAAAAGAAAAAGTTACAAGTGTTTTATTGGCTCAAAGTTGGCTACTAGGGGTCTATGATGGAAATGATAGCTTGAAAGGCTCAAACGTTAATTCTAAGTTGACCTTCGTCATATTCCAAGTATATCTACCATTGTACCGCAAACCATGTAATGATATTCTCAAAAGAAGTGCCCAATTCAACAGATCAATGAACACTTATCACAATTTACTGCATTTGTATGCTCTCAATCCTCTCCAAATTCACATGAATACTTAAGCAAAAGAGTTCTCTAGCTACATGTGTCAAACCACCATCTTACCACAAAACTTGGATAAGTGCATTAAGGGTTCTGTGAATGCTTCAGCAAAAATGATTATGGTGGGTTTTGTGAATTCACGAAGATGGCTATGAATGAGAATGAGTACATATGTGAAAATGATGCACGTGTGATTAAAATTAAAAAAAAAAAAATTTACACATGAAAATATGCCACAGAATTCCAACAAGCATTTTAAATACTGAATTTGCACCACCACCCCCCAACTTAAATGAAACATTGTCCTCAATGTTTAAAAATCAAAATTGAATGGGGAGTAACTGAAAATGGTATAATACACCTGATGAGTGACGTGGGTAGCTCACTAAACACTAAAGATGGTAATCTGAAATGATGAAATGAAACTATCATGTAATCAAAAACAAAGAAAACAACAGCAAACAAAAAGGAAAAGAAAGAAAATAAGAAAAACAAAAAAAATAAAATAAAGCAAAACAAAATAAATAAAGAAACACATACCTTGGTGGTATGGTCAAGGTTGATAGACTGGATCCACAAGTGGAATGTCTTCCACTTCCGGAACTTGCCTATTAATTAATATTTTAAGGCGTTGACCATTTACTTTAAAGATCCGACCATCCTTAGGATCTTCTATTTTTACCGCCCCATTTACAAAAACATTCCTTACTAAAAAGGGGTCAGTCCACCTAGACCGAAGTTTTCCTGGGTGCTTATGGAGTCTAGAATCATATAAAAACACTCAATCATTAAGCTTAAACGTTTTTCTCAAAATATTTTTTATCATGAAACGCTTTCATTTTAGCCTTATAGATTCTAGAGCTCTCATAAGCATCATTTCTCAATTCCTCTAACTCGGTCAACTGAAATTTTCTAAGCTTACCTGCTTCTCCCATATCAAAATTGAAATGCTTGATGGCCTAATAAGCTCGATGCTCGAGCTCCGCAGGTAAGTGGCAAGGCTTCCCAAAAACAAGCCTATAAGGTGACATACCTAAGGGAGTTTTGAAAGCTGTACAATAGGCCCAAAGCGCATCAACTAGTCTTAAAGACCAATCTTTGCGATCTGGATTGACCGTTTTTTCTAAAATTTGTTTAATTTTCCTGTTTGCAAGTTCTACTTGTCCACTTGTCTGGGGGTGGTAGGCAGTAGAGATCTTATGTACCACCCCATATTTTTTCATCAAAACTTCAAAAGAACGGTTGCAAAAATGTGTACCCCGATCACTAATGATAGCACGTGATGTACCAAATCGAGATAACACATTCTCTTTGAGAAATTTGATTACCGTCCTATTATCATTGCTCCTGTAAGCTGCTGCCTCTACCCATTTTGACACATAATCTACTGCCACAATAATATATTGATACCCAAAAGAAGGAGGAAATGGTCCCATAAAATCAATGCCCCAACAATAAAAAATTTCAATAACTAAAATTGGGTTTAAGGGCATCATATTACGACGGGATATAACTCCTAACTTTTGACACTTTTCACATGAGCGACAATAGATGTTTGCATCCTTAAATATGGTGGGCCAATAAAATCCACACTGCAGAATTTTTGCAGCGGTTTTCTTCATTGAAAAGTGGCCCCCACAAGCTTGAGAGTAATAAAATTCTAAGACGCTAACAATCTCTTCATCAGGGATGCAACGCCTTAAAATTTGGTCAGGGCAGTATTTGAAAAGAAAATGATCATTCCAATAGAAATTACGTACCTCAGTTATGAACTTCCTCTTGTCCTGAGCGCTCCAATCCACCGGTATCTCACCTGCAGCCAAATAATTCACAATATGAGCAAACCATGGTAGAGAAGTAATAGATAGTAAATGCTCATCGGAAAAATCATCCCTAATTGGCAGGTGGTCAGAGGTGTCCTCAAATGTGAGCCTCGAGAGATGGTCAGCCACTACGTTCTCCACTCCTTTCTTGTCCTTGATGGTGATGTCAAATTCCTGCAAAAATAAAATCCATCATATTAATCGTGCCTTAGCATCCTTCTTTGTAAGAAGGTACTTAAGGGCTGCATGATCCGTAAAAATAATAATAGGAGAACCAATCACGTAAGCACGAAACTTATCCAAAGCAAACATTACAGCTAGCAACTCTTTTTCAGTGGTGGAGTAATTCATCTAAGCACTATTTAGAGTTCTACTAGCATAGTAAATGACAAAAGGCTTTCCCTCCCTTCGCTGTCCAAATATAGCACCTACAGCAAAATCACTTGCATCACACATAATCTCAAAAGGTAAAGTCCAATCAGGTTGCTGCATTATGGGTGCTAAGGTAAGCTTGCTAATTAGCATTTTAAAGGTCTCTTGACAATCTTGTGTCCACTCAAATGGGGCATCTTTAGCTAGGAGGTCACATAGTGGTTTAGATATGGTGGAAAAATTCTGTATGAACCTCCTATAAAAGCCCGCATGACCAAGAAAGGATCTCACGTCCTTTACTGTCCTAGGTGTAGGCAACTTAGAGATTAATTCAATGTTAGATTGATCTACCTCTATCCCCCTAGAAGAAATAATATGCCCTAACACAATACCTGAAGGTACCATAAAGTGGCATTTTTCCCAATTCAAAACCAATTCCTTCTCCTCACAGCGAGTCAACATCCTCTCTAAATTCAATAAGCATGCATCAAAAGTAGATCCAAAAACAGTCAAGTCATCCATAAAAACTTCCATGCAATTTTCAACCATGTCACTAAAAATGCTCATCATGCAACGTTGAAAAGTAGCAGGTGCATTACACAATCCAAATGGCATTCTACGAAAAGCATAAGTACCGAAAGGACAAGTGAAAGTGGTTTTATCTTGGTCTTCTAATGCAATTTCAATTTGATAATAACCAGAATAACCATCCAAGAAACAATAGAAAGGATGACCAGCCACACGTTCAAGAATTTGATCAATAAAAGGGAGAGGAAAATGGTCTTTCCGGGTGGCAGCATTCAATTTTCTATAATCAATGCACATCTGCCACCCAATCACAAGTTTTGTAGGGGCTAGCTCTCCCAGGTCATTCTTCACCACAGTAACACCTGACTTCTTGGGAACAACCTGTGTAGGACTTACCCATTTACTATCAGCAATAAGATATATGATTCCTGCATCTAATAGTTTCAACACTTCATTTTTCACCACTTATTTCATAGTAGGATTAAGCTTACGCTGGGGGTCTCTACGAGGGCTAGTTCCTTCCTCCAAATTAATTTTATGAGAACAGACTAGGGGACTAACACCTTTTATATCAGCAATGCTCCAACCTAAGGCTGACTTATGCTCACTTAGGATCCGAATTAATTTCTCACCTTGAGACTCAGACAATTCAGATGAGATAATAACAGGAAAAGTATCACCTGGACCAAGGAAAACATGCTTTAAACCCTTAGGCAGAGGTTTCAATTCAACTTTGGGTGCTTCCACACTTGAAGGAATTTGCTTTTCCTCAAACTTCGGTTGCCAGGCCTGAGTGCCATAATCCTGAGTTCTATCAAAAATAGCACAAATATCAACTACATTAGATGGATTACTGATAGAATCAAACTTAGAATTAACAAAAAAATACTCAGGGGGGTCAAAATCATGAGCTATAGAAACTCCCTTTTCTATGAGTGAGTCAATCATGTATGTCTGGTGGCTCTCGTCATCATCTTCTGGCTGTCTTGCAATATGGAAGATATTCACCTCGAGAGTTATGTTTCCAAAAGAAAGCTTCATGAGCCCATTCCTGCGATTAATAAGAGCATTAGTAGTGGCAAGGAAAGGCCTACCTAAAATCACAGGAATTTTAGAAGTAGTATCAACAACAGAGCTAGTGTCAAGGATTAGGAAATCAACAGGATAATAAAATTTATCAATTTGAATTAGAACATCCTCTACCACACCCCGGGGTACTTTGACTAAACAGTCAGCCAATTGTAATACCACAGTGGTTGGTTTGATTTCTCCCAACCTCAACTGCAAATAAATAGAATATGACATTAGATTCACGCTAGCTCCTAAATCTAGCAAAGCTTGCCAAACTCATGATTTCCAATGCTGCATGTAATGGTTGGGCAACGAGGATTCTTGTACTCGGGAGGAATCCGCTGCTCAATTAGAGCACTAACTTGCTCTGTTAGAAATGATGTCTTCTTAACATGGTGCTTCCTCTTGACTGTACACAAATCTTTAAGAACTTTTGCGTAAGTAGGAACTTGTTTAATAACATGCAAAAGAGGGAGGTTAATTTTTACCTGCTTGAGATTCTCCAAGATTTCATTGTTAGGATCCAAAGTTCGCTTATTCAGTTTTAAAACTTGAGGAAATGGTACCTTAACTGGGCTTTTTATTATCTCGGCTTCTTTGGGCAGCTCGGCACCACTATTGCTTTGATCCTCTTCCACATCCTCTGATTTGTTCGTTGTTGGGATGTGTAATGACTTACCACTTCGTGTCATAATGGCATTCGCATCCTTCAAATTCTCGTGCTATGTGTTGACCATGGGGTATGGATTGAGCTTGAGAAGGAAACTTACCTCGCTCATTCATACTCAAGGAACTCATCAATTTGGACACTTGGTTTTTTATCTCCTTATTTTCTTGAACAACCTACGTAATCAAAGATTCAAACTTTTGGTTAGTCTTACCTTGTGCCTCAATAAAAGCATGTAAAGTATCTTCTAAGGGGCTCCTAAAAGATGAAGGTGCATGATATGGTGTAGGATATGATCTAGAGGGTTGTACAGGCGGCTGGTTTTCAGACTTCCAGCTAAAATTGGGGTGATTACACCACCCCGGATTATAGGTGTCAGAGAAATATGTAAAAGGCTTCTTGTACATACCTAAGGCATTACATTGTTCCTCATACATTCCTCTCATCTCAGCAAATGTGGGACACTCTTGGGCAAGGTGATCTACCCCACCACACACAAAACATGGTCCAAAAGACTCTGCATGATTAGCCACGTGTGTTGGCTTTAAGTCCTTAGTCTTCAACGTCTCTAGCTCTCTAGTGAGCATCTCAACCTTAGCTTTTAGGTTATCTTCTTCCCTGAGATGGTAAATTCCACCACCATTTAGGTTTGCTGCAGGTCGTGACCTATTTGTGCTCTCAGTAGCACTAGGTCCAGTCCAAGTGTGAGCTTTTTCACCAAACTCATTGAGGTATTCTATGGCCTCATCAGGATCTTTCTGTAAGAACTCATCATTACACATCATCTCCACAAATTGACGCTCTCTAGGTGTAAGTCCCTTATAAAAATAGCTCACTAAGCGTCAATTCTCATATCCATGGTGAGGACACATACTCAATAGCTCCTTAAATCTCTCCCAAGACTGATATAAAGTCTCACTATCCTTTTGTACAAAAGTGGAGATTTGCCTTTTTAAAGCATTGGTCTTATGTTGGGAAAAGTATTTATTAAAGAAGACCTGAGTCATCTCATTCCATGACCCAATAGATCGTGGTCTCAATGAGTATAGCCAACTCTTAGCTCTATCTTTCAAAGAGAAATGAAAGAACTTAAGTCTCACAATGTCATCAGTTGCATTTTGACTATGAAAAGTCGCAACTACTTCCTCAAACTCTCTAATGTGCACATATGGATTTTCATTTTCCAAGCCATGAAAAGTAGGGAGTAACTGTATCATCTCTGTTTTAAAATCCAATTGGCGAATATTAGCTGAAAACATGATGCATGATGGTGTGGCTGTGCGTGTAGGGTGGAGGTAATCCTGAAGGGTCCTAGTGGGTTGGTCTTCGTTTTCACTCATTTTCTCAGAATTAGAAGAATTATCAAACAAATGATCAGAAAAATTAAACTCTGACTCTAACACAGGTCTACAAGCAAACCGACCCAAGGTGTCTCTATACCTGTGCATGCAAGGTAGAGAAAAACGCAACACTAAAAAAAACTACAAAAAGAAAAAGAAAATAAAAAAAGATGCAGCAAGCTAAAATAGGGAACGAAGTTACCGCCTTTACAAACTGTTGAAAAGAAAAACTATCTCACAATTCTTCTACCGTCTCCCCGGCAACGGCGTCAAAATTTGATTACGCCCAAAGAATAATGCGGTAGTTGTAGCACAGCTTTGGGGTGTCGATTCCACAGGGAGACAAATTAAAAGAATAGCAAGAGGAACAAAGAAATTAAAGAAAAAATATTAAATAAGTAATAGAGAACAAAGATTAATTTTAAATGTAAATTTAAGTGAAGTAAAGTGATTAATAGAAAAAGTACTCAAATTTGACAAACAATAGAGCGTCGGGAATCCCTTACACAAATCTGGTATTTTAATTATTCTTAATTCATTGAATAACTCAATTAGGAACTCAATTCCCTCAATTCCCAATCGGAAGGTATAGATTTATAAACCAGACTTAAATCAAATGTAACCCTTTGAAAAAACATTCACTACTTTTAAAAAACGTGAATTACTACCCCTATTGATAAAATCCAATGACGACAATATACTCAGGAAGCGATATTACAACAAAAAACTAAATCAATATAGATAAATAATTGATCCAAACATAATCAAAGAACTAATCCATTCAATAGAAAAAGCATGACTGAATCCATAAACACAATAAATTTTATAATTATACGATGAATTGAGAATGATAAAATAAAAGAGTTTTAGCAATTGAAAATTAAATACATGAATTAACAATAAATTAGAAATACCATCTAATGTACAAGTTCATCCCTAACCCTACTTGAGAATTTAGTTACCCATAAATATAATGGACAACAAAAATCTCCAGAGAAAACTGAAGCGAACGGTGGCCATGGAAGTGATTTTCTCCTCTTTTTAGATCTGCCTCTTGTGCCTCTTGCTCCCCTCCATTTCGTGCTAATGATATGCTTATATAGGGTAAGAAAGAAACCCTAATGTCCTCTTGATTTCCGCATAAAAAAATCGCCTAAATTTTAGGACTTATCTTGGCAGCCACGTACACTCTTCAGGAGTTCGAATTTGGAAATTCTTATTAGATACAAAGTTATAGCCATTTAAGATATCTTTCTAATGCATCAAGAATCGCATCAATCCGATATCTGAGTAAAAAGATAGAGTCAAAATATTAAAAGTATGTCCAGACTGTCCCTAGCGAATTTCGGACTTGGATTTCTTGTGGTCTCATTTTGTGATTTTTTTTTCTTTTTCTTTTTTTCCAAATTGCTCTCAAACCCCATGAATGTCCTCCTTTGAATTTGACTGGGCTTGACTTGCTCTTTTATAAACTCTGAAATTAGACATAAAAAAAAACTGTTTAGGAGTATCCTAACGTAAATAGAAATTCAATTTAAGAATATACATTAATTCCTATGATTTTTATCCACATTTTAGCATTTTAGTCCAATAATAGGGTATATAGAGTGCACTTTCGCACACTCATCAATCAACTTCACCAAACTCGCACATCTGAATTACCCCACATGGAAAGCCACCATGTTAGCCTACCTCAAAGGCCAGAAAGTCTACGGATACATCGATGGCACCGTTCGACAACTTGCAAAAACTATCACTGCCGTTGATGGCTCTACAACCCCGAACCCCTCCTATGATATTTGGAAAACCCAGGACAACCTTATTTTTAACTGCATAAACTCTTCTCTTTCTGATGAAGTACTTGCCCAGGTTGCTCATTGCAGCTCCTCCGCTAAAGTTTGGATGGCTCTGAGCTTGCTTTTGCCTCACAGTCCTGTGCTAAAGTGGTATATGTTCGCTATCAACTCTTTACCCTCCGGAAAGGTAATTAATCTACAACTGATTAGTTCATGACTATCAAACGTCTCACGGATGAATTGGCCATTGTTGGTCAAGCTCTGAAGTGTGACAAAATTATCCTATATTTGCTTGCTGGGCTCGGTCTCGAATATGACTCTTTTGTTTCCATGGTATCTCATTGAGATAATTCTCTCACATTGGAAGAACTTTATTCAATGCTCCTGGCATTTGAAGCTCGCATCGAGCATAATCATCAAATTATATCCTTACCCATGGCTTCGGTCAATTTTGCCACGCTCTAGCAGCACTATTCAGGAAGCCGGGGTCGTGGCAACTTCTCAGCTCCTCGAGGCAATGGTAACCGTGGAGGTGGCCGCTGCAACACTAGTATGTGGTGTCAACTGTGTGAGAAGCCTGGCCACACGGCTACTCGCTGTTGGAAGCACTTTGATCCAAATTTTCAAACCCCACCACCTTGCCCAACTCCTCAAGCACACCTTGCCTCCAACCAATTTCAACAGCAATTGACTGAACAAGAGTGGCATCCCGACACTGGTGCGACACATCATCTGACCAACAACATGAGTAATCTGAATATCCAAAGTTGATTTTTCTATCACTGATCAAATTCAAATTGGTGATGACACTGGTTTGAAAATAACTCATATTGAAACTGCCTCTTTATCTAACTCATCTTTCATTTTTTATTCTTGACAAAATTCTTGTTGTACCCCAAATTACCAAAAATCTTCTTTCTGTTCAAAAATTTGCTAAGGATAATAATGTTTATTTTGAATTTCACAATTCTTTTTTTCTGCTTAAGGATTACTCGGGGAGCGTCCTACATAAAGGATCTATATTCGATGGCCTTTATTGCTTCTCTCCATCTCTTCAACGTTTTTTTCCATCCGCCTTTGTTGGTGCTTGGATCTCGATTACAAACTAGCATCATCGTCTTGGTCATGCCTCTTATGGTACTATTCGACATGTGCTTGACAATAATAATTTACCAGTTGGTTCCAATAAGAGACAAAATGTTTGTCCTGAGTGTGCTATGGCTAAAAGCTATAATTTACCTTTTTCTATTTCAATTCCATCTGTTTTAAGACCTCTTAAATTAATTTATTGCACTTTCTGGGGGCCTAGCTCGGTTGTTTCTAGTTATGGATCTCGTTATAATGTTTGTTTTTCGGATGCCTTTACTAAATTTCTTTAGATATTTCCTTTAAAACTAAAATCTGATGTTGAAACTATTTTCATTCAATTTCAAAAATATATTGAAAGGCATTTTGATTTATAAATTAAGGCCATTCAAACCGATTGTGGAGGTGAATATAGACGTTCAAATACTTATTTCAAAACCTGTGGAATTCAATATCGTTTAGCCTGTCCTTACACGCATGAACAAATGGGTTCTGTTGAACGTCAGCATCGTCAAATTGTTGAAATGGGCTTAGCTTTGCTAGCTCACTCAAATTTGCCCAAACCTTATTGGGAAGACGCTTGTTTAACTGCCACTTATATTATTAATCGTCTTTCTTCTAAAGCACTAGACAAATAATACTCTTTTGAAATGGCTTATAATAAAAAAAAACCCAACTATTTGTTTATATGTGTTTTTGGATGTGCTTATTGGCCTAACTTGCGTGCTTATAACAAACATAAAATTGATTTCTGTTCTAAAACTTGTATTTTTCTTGTTTATAATCTATTACACCAGGGGTACAAATGTCTCGATTTGGCCATATGAAAATTATATGTCTCCTGCCATGTCATTTTTTATGAGTCTTTATTTCCATATCAAAAAGAGTCCTTGACATCTAATCCTCACGCACTAGAAATGTTTTCCTTACCACCCTCCTTATGTCAACTGAGTACTCCAACTAACCATGCAGGTCCAAACATATGTCCCAATGACCAGTTGCTCATTGACCAAGTCAATCCAGAAAATTAAGTGCTTTCGGATATTCAGTCTACTTTGTTCTCCTCAGGTGCTGCTCACGTACCAGCAAGGGATCTCACACCCACTTCAGAAGATGCTGTTGGACCATCTCACCAACCAAATCCTCCTCATTCATGTGATATTCAAATGCCACGTTGCATGCTTACCCAATCAAAAACACTGATATTCAAATGCCACGCTGCATGCTTACCCAATCAAAAACACAATCTCTTAAGCCAAAAGCTCCTTATGTTGGTATAGCCCGATACCCACTCCCTCAATGTTTGCTTACTACTCATGTCTCATCTCTTGCAGAACCTGCTTGTTTTTCTGAGGCCTCAAAACATCACTACTGGCGTGAAGCCATGGACACCGAGTTTAATGCTCCTGTAAAAAATGGCACTTGGGATCTTGTCCCACCTAAGCAAAGTAATAATCTTGTTGGCAATAAGTGGGTGTTCCAAATTAAACATCATGCCGATGGCAGTGTTGAGCGCTTTAAAGCACGACTGGTGGCGAAAGGTTATCATTAGCAACTTGGTGTGGACTTCACGAAAACCTTTAGCCCTGTGGTTAAGCCAAGGACTATAAGGTTGTTATTATCTTTAGCTATTACACGACAATGAAGCATTCGATAAATTAATATCTAGAATGTATTTCTACAGGGCCAACTGCAAGAAGAAGTTTATATGCAACAGCCTCAAGGGTATGTTCACCTTGATTTTCCTAATCATGTGTGCCGCTTAAAGAAGAGCTTATATGGTTTTAAACAAGCTTCCCGAGCTTGGTTTTCTAGACTAACCGAAACACTGCAGCAAATGGGATTCATTGGTTCAAAGGTAGATACCTCTTTATTCACACTTCTTCATACCGACTTTTCTATTTTTATTCTTATATACGTTGATGATATAATCATCACCAGGCCCTCTTTAGATGCGATTGACAAATTTATTCAGCAACTAAGAGATATTTCCTATCAAAGATTTAGGAATTCTATCCTATTTTCTCGGTGTAGAGGCTTTGTTCAATGGTCATGATCTTTTTTTAACCCAAAGAAAGTATGTGGCCGACCTGCTACAACGGGTTAACATGCATGAAGCCAAGCCATGTTCAACTCCTATGAGTACCACTTCAGTTTATCTAAGTTTGAAGGTCATGATTTTTCTGACCCTCAACTTTATAGAAGCACGATTGGAGCATTACATTACTCGGGCTTCACTCGTCTAGATATTGCTTTCGTGGTCCACCATGTTAGCAAATTCATGCATCAACCCAAAGACATTCTGGCAAGCTGTCAAACGAATCATTCAGTATCTAAAATCTATGATGATCTATGGACTTCGTTTACAACGTACATTAGATCATTCTCTTCAAGGATATAGTGATGCTGACTGGACTGGTGACAAAGATGACCGATGTAGTATTGGGGTATACTGCATTTTTCATGGATCCAATCTTATCAGTTGGAGCTGCAAACAACAACAGACTGTTGCTCGAAGCAGCACTGAATCAAAATATAAATCCCTCTCCAACACAGCAGCAGAGTTACATTGGCTTCAATCCATATTTCATGATCTACAGCTTCCCTTAGTGACCAATCCAATATTATGGTGCAATAATATTGGAGCTACTTACTTGTCCTCTAATCCAGTCTTCCATGCCAGAACCAAACATATTGAAATCGACTTTCACTATGTTTGGGATCAAGTCCTAGCTAAAAAATTTCAGATCTCCTTTCTATCCATTAAAAATCAGCTTGCGGATTTATTAACTAAATCACTGTCTTCCGTTCATTTTCATCTCCTGAGAACCAACCTTCATCTTCAATATCTACACATTTGGTTAAGGGG
This sequence comes from Carya illinoinensis, assembly GCF_018687715.1. Taxonomy (NCBI): domain Eukaryota; kingdom Viridiplantae; phylum Streptophyta; class Magnoliopsida; order Fagales; family Juglandaceae; genus Carya; species Carya illinoinensis. The sequence continues at coordinate 41,973,088 of NC_056756.1, forward strand.
GCGTATTGGAGATAAAACTGAAGTTGCTTCTAATGTCAGCCAAAGGAACAAGAGTGCCCAGTCAAAACAGAGAAGATTGCAATTGATATTTTGGAACAAGAATGCCCAGTCAAAACAGAGGATACCGTAACTGATATTTCAGGCCAACAAGTTTGTTACATTGTGATAGTGTTTTTGATTTTTGAATAGCTTATGTATATGAGAAAGTTATGGAGAGTCCGTATATAAATATTATATGTTGTATACAATGAAACTTTCTTGAATGGAAATTCTTTGTCCATCTATTCTCTCATCTACTTAACTTTTACCGGATGAAATAAGATAGTTTGTAAAAAAATATATTTAGATAGTGAAATGAGATAAGATAGTTTCTACTTTTTGAAATTTGATAAAGTGGTGGGTCCTAATAATAATTGAAAATTATTTTATAATTATTGAATAATAGTTATGAATATATTAATAAAAAGTAATATTTATAATTAATTAAAAAAATATACCATAAATAAATTTATATATCAAAATATATTTTTTTAATGTCGGTCGAAATTACTCTATATTCCTACCAAAATTAAAATGGTGGATTCCTACAGAGGGGAAGAGGCGTGAACAGTGAGGAAGAATAGTCTCAAAATGGGATGGGAAAAGATAAAAGAGGACGGCAGGAATCCAATAAGAAAATAGTGATTTTGCACTGTTCACTTATAGTTTTACACTGTTTATTTATTGTTTAGAACTCTTCATTTATTGTTTCTATCAGTTTTATACTGTTTATTTAAAGATTTTAAAAAAATCATTTTTACACTGTTGCCCCGATTACTAACACAAGAGGGGGGTGAATTGAGTTATATTAAAAAAAAATAACAATTATAAATCAAATATACAATATAAAATATAAACAAAATACAAAATAATAATAAATATAAAGAGTAAGGATAAGAGAGAAGCAAACTCAGTATGTTAACGAGGTTCGGCCCCACTGCCTACGTCCTCGCCTTAAGCTATCCCTTGACGATTCTCAAATTTACTATTCAACCTCATTCAGATGAAGATAGAAATCTATTACACCTTTGAACAATACCGCTATAAAGGATCCGTGTAGAACACCCTCTACACTTGCAATCACCTTATACGTGGTGATTCAACTATTCCTTGTGTAGAACACTTTCTACACGCACAAAGGTTATACACACCCTTTTACTGATACAAGAGCTGATAATGGGTAAGTTATCAGAAAACACTCATCAATGAGTGAAATAAGAACAATACAGTACAGACTATATCTCTCTCAAAATGAACAAGGATTAAGGCTCAATGCTTAGAGAAAAGAGAATGAAAGTTTTGAATGAATGTTATATGCTCTGGATGTTGTGAATATAAAGCTCTCAAATGATCTATTATAGGCATATGAGACTTCATATTCAAATTTAAAAAGATTCACATGTCAAAGACAATATCATTCACTTTTTTTAAAAAATTCAAATAAAAGGTTCTTCTTTTTCAATTGTCAAAAATAACATCATTAATTTTTCAAAACCTTCAAACCTAATCTTTTACTTTTGGCATATGACAAAAGGAGAACACTTTACTTTTCAAAAAATCCAAACCTAATCTTTTACTTTTTGCATATGACAAAAGGAGCACACTTTACTTTTCAAAAATTTCAAACAAAATTATCTACCTTTTGCATAAGTCAAAAAAAGCATCAACCACTTTTGAAAATATTCAAATAAAATATGCACATGTGAAAGATGACAATCAATCATTTTTTATATTTTCAAAATTTAACCCTTTAATCAAGGTATACACATGTGAAAGATGATAATCAATCATCTTTCAAAATTTTCAAATTTAATTTTCAAAATATTCATGCACATGTGGAAAATATATTTTAATACTTTATGATAAAATATTAATTTTGAGCCTTAATCCTAATTTTAAATTTTTAAGAGATTTACAACATTACTCTATGATTTTAATGTGAACTTGTTCCTTTCTTGCTCATGCTTGTTTCCTTGATGTGCTTGACTCCATTGTGAGTTTGAGACTTCTTTATTCTTTGAATTCATTTGTTATCATCAAAATCCATGTGTAGATATATAATTACACAAAATTTGAAACCTTGGGTTTAACAATCTCCCCATTTTTGATGATGACAAATACTTGATAGAATCTGAAACCTGTATTAATACTTAAGCTCCTCCTGAGAATGTGCGTTAGTTTTTTAAGCAAAAGTATAAATATAATTCCAAACATATATAACAAGTTTAGCAATTCAAACAATGTTAATGTTCTTGTCTAACACTTCTCCCCCTTTTGGCATCATTAAAAAGGATCCGCAGCAAGTAAATGGACTAAAAAAAACGATGCATTAGTAGAAACTGTAGATAGTTGAAAAAATGGATCCGTCCGTGACCCAACAAGTGTGGCTAGAGATTTGAAAAAATCGCCTGATGTTGTTGACAAACGAGATTGAAGATTCCGAGTTTCTAAAAAAATGTCATTTTCACCTATTGGTAAAAAAAAATCACATTGCTCTTTGACTTGGATAATAGCTCGTCTTGTTCTTTATGTTATCTCTATAAAATCAGTCTTAAAGTTCATCCAATCCGCATCAAGTTTTCTTCTCATTTCTATAACTCATCTGCATTCCTTCAATATTCTCGCTTTAAGCCTTCTATTCTTTTCTCAATGGCTCATTCTTCTAACATTTCTCTAGATCCATCCATGAGGCATTCTGCACCTCAACCTCATGTCCTTTCTGCAGCTACCATTGGTGCCATGTTGCAGTAAGAAAATAATAATTTTGCTAATATGTCAGATTTTGATGCTATCTATGACTTGGTGAGTCTTGGAACTCGCTACTCTTCTTCTATTGTTGTTTTTTCCAAGCGGTTACAAGCTAGAAATTATGAAGTTGAAAAGCTCAAAGAACAAATTATTATACTTCAACGAATTGTTCAAGAGTCTCACACAAGGGAAGAGATCATTCGGCAGAAGAATAAACAGTTGAAATCTTTATTATATTCTTCATTCTGCTTGTCGGTTCTCATGGATAAGAATGATATGATATTGTATGAAGAGAATGAGCGTCTCAAACATTAAGCTAAGAATCTCAAGTTTATGTAAAAGTATTTAAAAAATCTCTCTTTATTTTTATTGACTCTGGTCTATCTTTTAAGAGATATTCATAGCATGCATCATACTTATTTCTCTTCTGATTATACATAATTTATCTTTTGGTAAAGGTTTTGTGAAAATATCTACTAACTGATCGTGTGTGTTTGTGAACTTTAGTACTATATTACCTTTCTGCAAATGATTTCGAATAAAATGATATCTTATTTCAATATGCTTAGTTTTAGAATGTTGTATTGAGTTTTTTGAAAGATTTATAACACTTGTATTATCACATTTGATTGGAATGTGATTATACATGAGTTTAAAATCTTCAAGTTGTTGCTTCATGTAGAGAACTTGAGCACAACAACTACCCGCAGCAACATATTCTGCCTCAGCAATAGATAGTGCAACAAAATTTTATTTTTTACTAAATCAGGAAACTAGTGCATGACCTAAGAAATGACATGCTCCACTAGTACTTTTTCGATCTATTTTACAACCAGTATAATCTGTATCTGTGTAGCAGATTAGATCGAAAGATATGTGCTTAGGGTACCATAACTCTAGGTTAATTATATCACTAAGATATCTAAGAATGCGTTTAACTGCAATTAAATGTGATTCTTTTGGGATGATTGAAAGTGTGCACATAAGCACACATTAAACATAATATCTGGTCTACTGGCTGTTAAATATAATAAGCTACCAAGCATACCTCGATATATCTTCGAGTCAACTCGCTTACCGGATTCATCTTTATCAAGTTTAGTTGATAGGCTCATTAGTGTTCCAATTTCCTTAGCACCTTCCATCCAAAACTTCTTCAATAATTCTTTAATATATTTTGATTGATTGATGAATGTCCCACTTTTTGCTTGCTTAATTTGCAATCCGAGAAAGAATGCAAGTTCTCCCATTATGCTCATCTCAAATTCTTCCTGCATAGTCTTAGCAAAAACTTGACACATATTTTAATTAGTAGCATCGAATATTATATCATCAACATAAATCTGAATCAAAAGAATATCATCATTTTCATATTTAATGAAAAGAGTTGTATTGATTTTTTTTTTTGAAAAACCTTTTTCAATCAAGAAACCACTGAATTTCTCGTACCAAGCTCTAGGAGCTTATTTGAGTCCATATAGTACTTTTGTGAGTTTAAAAACATGATTTAGAGAAATATGATTTTCAAAACCTGGAAATTATTCAACATATACCTCTTTATTTATAAAACCATTTAAGAAAGCACTTTTAACATCCATTTGAAAAACTTTGAAATCTTTATAACAAGCATATGCAACTAGCATTCGAATAGCTTCTAATCTTGCGACTGGTGCATATGTCTCATCATAATCGATTCATTCTTCTTGATTAAAACCTTGGGCACAAGTCGAGCTTTATTTCTAGTAATGACTCCGGACTCATCTTTCTTGTTTCTAAAAACCCATTTTGTTCCAATAATAGTATGATTTTTGGGTCTAGGAACAAGTGTCCAAACATCATTTCTTTTAAATTGATTCAACTCTTCTTGCATAACTAGAATCCAAGATTTATCAAGAAGTGCGTCATCAATATTTTTGGTTCAATCTGAGATAGAAAAGTAGTATGATTGCAAATATTTTTAAGAGATGATTGAGTACTTACACCTTGTGAAGGTTCTCCCAAAATTTGTTCCACTGGATGATCTTTCACAAATTTCCACTTTTTGGTTGCATCTTGTATTAAATTTTGATGATTTTTCCTGATGGTTCTATGTTGAACTTCTTCTATTATGTTCTCTTTGTTGAAATTGAGACTTTTCGTGTTATTTATACCTCATGTTTCTTCATCAATAGATTTCTTGGAGAGTGAAAAATTAGATTCATCAAATACTACATGCATAGATTCTTGTACAATCAAAGTCTTTTTATTGAATACTCTATAAGGTTTACTATTAGTAGAATACCCGAGAAAAATGCCTTCATCAGATTTTGCATCAAACTTGTCTAAATTATCCCTGTCATTCAAAATAAAACATTTGCATCTAAATACATGAAAGTAATCAATGTTGAATTTTTTCTCATTTCAAAGCTCATATGGGGTTTTATTTAACTTAAATCTTAACATAATTCTATTTATAATATAACATGTAGTACTTACCGTTTCGGCCCAAAAATAACTAGGCAAGTTGTTCTCATTGAGTATTGTTCTTGCCATCTCTTGAAGATATCTATTTTTCCTCTCTACTACCCTATTTTGTTGAGGAGTTCGAGGAGCAAAAAAATTATGCATAAAATTATTTTCATCACAAAATGTTTCAATATTTTTATTAACAAACTCTTTTTCCCTATCACTTCGGATACTTGAAATAGTATAGCCATTTTCATTTTGAATTCTCTTGCATAACTTAGTAAATACATTATGTGTCTCATCTTTATGAGCAAAAAAAATGACTCAAGTATATCTAGAGAAATTATCAACAATAACAAATGCATAATATTTTCCTCCTAGACTTACAACTCTATTTGGTCCAAAAAGATCCATGTGTATTAGTTGCAATGGTCTAATAGTGGAAATATGTTTATTGGTTTTAAAAGAAATTTTTGTTTGTTTACCAAATTTGCATGCTTTACAAATTTTATCTTTAAGAAGATTTATTTTTGGTAAATCTCTCACAAGATCATTTTTTGAAAGTTTGGAAATAAGTTCCATGTTGGCATGACCTAATCTTCTATGCCATGGCCAACTAGTTTCATTTTGAGCTGAAAAGCAAATAACATCTTGTGAGGTAATTTCTTCAAAATCGATTGTATAAACATTGTTACTTCTAAAAGTAATAAAACAAATATTACAATCATGATCATTTAAAATAATGCACTTATCTATTTTGAAAGTAACTGTAAATCCTTTATTACATAATTGACTTATGCTCAAAAGATTATGTTTTAGACCTTCAACAAGTAGAACATCTTCAATTATGAGAGAAGATTCATTACCAATTTTACCTATTCCCACGATCTTCCCTTTTGAGTTGTCTCCAAATGTTACGTGTCCTTATTCTTTAGATCTAAGATAAAAAAAACTTAGTCTTGTCTCCCATCATGTGTCTTGAACATCCACAATCTAAAAACTATTTGTTTTTGTTTGTGGAGGATTTCATGCATATCTATAAAAACAATTATAATGATTTTTCTTAGTACCCAAGTTATTTGGGTCCTTTATTTATTAGTATTAGAAGAAATAAAATTTTTAGATATCCATATGACCATAATAGTCATTATATGCTTTCTTCTAATAGGACAAGCATGATAATTATGACCATTTCTATTACAAAAATTACAAATAGCATCTGACATATATGAAGAACTTGAGTAATTATAATAATATCTTTTTTTGACAAAATTATTTTTATGAAAAAAATTTTGAATGTTGGACTTTGATGTAGAAGGATTATCAAAGAAATTTTTATAAGATTTGTATTTTTGTTTTGGCATATATCCCAAACCTGCCTTATCAAAAACACATCTTTGACTACCAAGAAGTTTTTTAAAATTTTTTTTACATTCGTAAAGTTTTCAACAATATTTTCTAAATCAGTTTTCTTCTTATTCAACTCAAGATTTTCATCTTTCAAAATGATACTTTCTTTTCTTAAAATATCAATTTCGTTTGTTAAAGAATAATTTTTCTTTTTCAAAATAGTATACTTGATACCCAATTTTTCAAATTCCTCATATACCTCTTCTAAAACATTTTATAATTTTTCATATGAAAGATCTTCAATATTATCAAGATTTGTTATCTCAATGTCATCTTTAGCCATAAGATAAAGATTTGCTGATTCTCCATTGCTTACTTCACTATCTGAACTACTTGAATCATCATCCCATGTAGCTTTTATTGCTTTCTTGCCCTTGTTTCGATCTTTCTTTAGCAGAGGATAATCTGACTTGATACGACCAGGTTTATTGCATTTATAACAAATTAAAGTGTCATTTTTACCTGAATCTTTCTTGGAAAACTTTTTGAAGGATTTTTTCGGAGGAGTTTTATTTTTATTTAAGAACCTCTAAATTCTTCTTGTTATCATCACAACTTCTTCATCTTTATCTTCATTTTCCTCATCTTCATCACTTTCATTTTCATGAGGAATAGCTTTAAGTGCCAAGCTCTTCTTTGGCTTTCCTTCTTCTTCTCCTCTTTTCAATGTGTACTCATGGGTGATAAGTGACCCGATGAGTTCATTCACTTCGAGCTTCTTGAGGTCTCTAGCTTTAAGAATCGCTGTCACTTTTGATTCTCAGCTTTTTGGTAGAGAGTTAAGAATTTTTCTTACTATCTCTACCTTAGAATAAACTTTGCCAAAAGATGTCAAGCTGTTTATGATGTTAGTAAAACGAGTGTGCATACTAGAAATAGATTTATCATCATTCATCTTAAACATTTCATATTTATGAGTAAGAATATAAATTTTTAATTCCTTAACTTGCGAAATTCCTTCATAAGTAATTTCCAAGTTATCCCAAATTTCTTTTACCGTAGCGCAAGTCATTATTCTATTAAACTCATTTCCATTGAGAGCATTAAATAATAAATTCATAGCAGTTAAATTCAAAGTATAAAGTCTATCGTCTTCACGATCAAACTCTTCTTCTTCCTTTTTGACCTTTATTCCATCAACTACTTTTGTTGGAATATAAGGTCCATTTACAATGCATTTCCAGATTTCTCGACATTGAGCCTGAAGGAATATTCTTATTCTAACTTTCCAGAATTGTCTCCACAAAAGAGTGGAGGTCGACTGCTAGATTGACCTTCACCAAATGAAACTACAATGTTAGCCATAAGATCTTAACTCAAAAGATAGTTAATCTTATAATAGAGCTCTTAGCTCTAATACCAATTGTTGCCCAGATGACTAACACAAGAGGGGGGATGAATTTAGTTATATTAAAAAAAATAACAATTATAAATCAAATATACAATATAAAATATAAACAAAATATGAAATAATAATAAATATAAAGAGTAAGGGTAAGAGAGAAGCAAACTCAGTATGTTAACGAGGTTCGGCCCCGTCCTCGCCTCAAGCCACCCTTGAAAATTCCCAAATTCACTATTCAACCTCTTTCAGGTGGAGATAGAAATTTATTACACATTTGAGCAATGCCGCTATAAAGGATCCGTGAAGAACACCATCTACACTTGCAATCACCTTACACGTGGTGATTCAACTATTCCCTATGTAGAACACTTTCTACACGCATAAGAGTTATACACACCCTTTTACTGATACAAGAGCTGATAGTGGATAGGTTATCAGAAAATACTCTTCAATGAGTGAAATAAGAATAATACAACGCAAACTATATCTCTCTCAAAATGAATAAGGATTAATGCTCAATACTTAGAGAAGAGAAAATGAAAGCTTTGAATGAATGTTATATGTTCTGGATGTTGTGAATGTGAATCTTTCAAATGATCTATTTATAGGCATATGAGACTTCATATTCAAATTTAAAAAGATTCACATGTCAAAGATAACATTATTTACTTTTTCAAAAAATTCAAATAAAAGGTTCTTATTTTTCAATTGTCAAAGACTACATCATTAATTTTTCAAAATCATTAATTTTTCAAAAATTTCAAACCTAATCTTTTACTTTTGGCATATGACAAAAGGAGCACACTTTACTTTTTAAAAAATTCAAACATAATCTTTTACTTTTTGCATATGACAAAAGGAGCACACATTACTTTTCAAAATTTTCAAATAAAATCATCTATCTTTTACATAAGTCAAAAAAAGTATCAATCACTTTTGAAAATATTCGAATAAAATATGCACACGTGAAAGATGACAATCAATCATCTTTAATATTTTCAAAGTTTAACCCTTTAATCAAGGTATGCACATGTGAAATATGACAATCAATCATCTTTCAAAATTTTCAAATTTAATTTTCAAAATATTCATGCACATGTGGAAAATATATTTTAATACTTTATGATAAAATATTAATTTTGAGCCTTAATCCTAATTTCGAATTTTTAATAGATTTATAACATTACTCTATGATTTTAATGTGAACTTGTTCCCTTCTTGCTCATGTTTGTTTTCTTGATGTGCTTGACTCCATTGTGAGCTTGAGACTTCTTTATTTTTTGAATTCATTTGTTATCATCAAAATCCATATATAGATATATAATTACACAAAACTTGAAACTTTGGGTTCAACATACATTATTTAATTAACTTTTTACTGTTTATGTCAATTATTAACTTCGAAACCCAAAAATGAAATAAAAACAACTCATACCTTTTAGATAAACAGACTAAATTGCCGTAGAGCCTAAATGAGAAAGATGACATCCAAACCGGGCTTAAGAGTTTATCTTACGTTTTTAACTTCAAAACCCAAAAATGAAATAAAAAACAACTCATACATTTTAGATAAACAGACTAAATTACCGTAGAGCCTAAATAAGAAAGATGACATCCAAACCGGCCTCAAGAGTTTATCTTACGTTTTGATAAAATTTTAAATAAAAATGATGCTAATTTAAATTTTAAATATAAAGGTAACAGTATTGATATGCAAATTAGCATATGAATTCACTTGTACGTAACAAAATTCTAAAATACTAACCCATAAGTAATAGTTGGAGGAGATAAAAGAGTTTTCAATATTTTATTTAATAGACAAACAATTGCGTAATTTTCAATGTCATCAATTACCGTGATGTATCTAATAAAAGAGTTTTATTACATATAAATGAATTCGTATACCGATCTGAATACCAATACTACTATCTTCATATTCAAAAAATTGACACAATTTTTATTAAAGTCTAACTTTTTAACTTATTACATTAAATGAGTGCACTTATTAGTAAACATAATCGCTTATAACCAAAATTTTCCAGCATTTTATCTTTCTTATAATGTTTTCTTCTTTTAACTTAAGAGAATCCCAAAAGAACTTGCATAATAAAAAAGAGTTATGTTACTGCATAATAAAAAAGAGTTATATTAAGTATAATCACTTTTATATATATATATATATATATATTTTTGTATATAATAACTTTTCATTTAATTTGGGATAAAATAATAACTTTGATAGTTTAGTTATTGTATTAATAAAAATAGTGAGAAATTTGAGGAGTAAAATATAATTTTCTCGATATTTTTTTAGCATTAAGAAAGACATTCTGTAATTAACATGAGATGATAATCAGCTTGCTCCGCAAAAACCCAACCATATCAGATGCGAGTCATGAAGAGGTGAGAACAGTAGACTGTGTGAACATGTGAAGAATCGAATTCCCATTCAAATTCTCCGGCGAAAACGAATATGGCCGGTAAACCGAGTCCTAGAACCAGGTCCAGGTCCTCCTCCCCAATATTCCTTGTTACTCTCTCTCTCCTTGCTCTCTCCATTCTCTTCTTCCTCTTCTCCCTATCCCCGAGAACGCTCCCCTCCGACGCTTTCCCGACCCTGAAACCCGAGACCTCCTTCGTCGCTTCGCTGGAGCACTTCCTAGTCCACCAGGCCCACAAATCCTCCCAAGCAGCCCGCTTAGTCCGTGGTACAGACGACGTCGTTACAGATCTCGACGACTCCATGTATGGGATAGAGAGCAAGAGGGTGATTGGAGACCCGTACTTCCCCGTTGGAATGCCTATTAGGGTTTATGTGTACGAGATGCCGAGCAAGTTCACCTACGATCTGCTTTGGCTGTTTCGGAACACTTATAGAGACACCTCCAATCTCACCTCCAATGGCAGCCCCGTCCACCGCTTAATCGAACAGGTTTTTTTTTTTTTTTTTAATAATTATTGTTAAAGGTAGAGACAAATTGGGAGCGATGGAATTTTTATTTATTTATTTAAATGAATGCAGCATTCAATTGATTACTGGCTGTGGGCCGATTTGATTGCTCCGGAATCGGAGAGGCTGTTGAAGAGTGTGGTGAGAGTTGATAGGCAGGAGGAGGCAGACCTCTTCTACATACCATTCTTCACCACCATAAGCTTCTTCTTACTGGAGAAACAACAGTGCAAAGCGCTTTACAGGGTGTGAGTGATCTTCCAAGTTTTACTTTAATGTATTATTGCTGTACATCCCTTTGTATATTGATATTAATTTACTGTTTATTTACTTGTCTCTGTGAGTGAATATAAACTTGTATCAGACCAATTCCCATTTTCGATTCCAATGTAGAGGAAAAGGTACATAATTGATGAAAAAGTTGAAAGGTAAAAAAATTTGTTGATCGTCTTGAAAAATTGTTTATGGCAGGGCTTCAATTAAAAAAAAAAAAAAAATATTTGCTTTTTGATTAAAGGTGATGGTAATGCAGACAAATTGAACATTTTAACATAACTTTTGGAAAGTTTCAATATACAACGAGACAACCCAAAAAGGGAAGGTTATTTATCTTTTTCTGAGGCAGACAAGTACGATTTGCCAGTGAAATCGACAAGGTATGAACCCCATTATGTTGTCTGTTGCATGAACTTTGTCTCAGGATACAGTTGAGATTACTTATGAAGTTCCATGCCTTTTGGGTGCAAGGATGGAGGGCTTTGTATATTTGATTTGAACCTTGGTAACTGAATATAAAATACTGTAGATTACTATCATTGAGTAATCAGGCATCAAACTATTGCTGTGGAAAATTTTAGGTGTGCTCACCCTAGGAATGCATTTACGTGTACCACCAGTAAGAGAGTATTGTGGTTCTCTTTGAATTTCTTATAGAATTATCTTATTTTTCCTAAAACTCTGACAATACTTTTACCTGTGGAATAGGATGCTCTTAATTGGGTGACAGATCAGCCTGCATGGAAGCGATCTGGAGGAAGAGATCACATACTTCCAGTTCATCATCCCTGGTCTTTTAAATCTGTTCGCAAATTCATGAAGAATGCAATTTGGCTGCTACCAGATATGGACTCCACAGGGAACTGGTGACTCTCTCAGTTGGAAAGGAACCTATATTTTATTTTAGAAGTTCATTATTCATTAACTGTAATCAAGTGACGTTTCTTCTGACTTTCAGGTACAAGCCGGGACAGGTTTTTCTGGAGAAAGACCTAATTCTTCCTTACGTTCCCAATCTTGATTTATGTGATGCCAAATGCTTAGAGGAAAGTTATTCAAAGAGAACCACACTACTCTTTTTCCGGGGGCGTCTTAAAAGAAATGCTGTAAGAATATTTGCTATTCAATGATTATATATATATTTTTTGATTGGTACGATGATTATATTTCATTGGTTTGTGTTAGAACTCCTGGAGTTAAAGCTAATCTTTGTGAGGGTTTGACTGGGCACCTGGTTTTCTTGTGTGGCATGAGTTGAATGTCCTGAATTTGTGAGATTTGATTGCTGCTGCAATTCATGATAAATATACTTTTGTTGAATCTTTCAAGAAATACAGTGGAGCATTACTAATATTTTTTTATAAGTAAAAAGAAAATTTTATTAATTCGATGAAATAGGCGAAGCCCATGTACATAGGGAGTATACTATTGAGAGTGTACAAAATGGCTCGTACTTGTCGGTGTATTTGGAGAGAAAAAAGAAAAGTAAAGAAAGAGGACCGTGAATGGACGATGGATGAGCTCAAGAATTTTCTTAATACTCTACTTTGGGCAACTTCTTTAGACTTTAATGTGCTTAATTTACATGATTTTCTTGTATTTTATCTCTTTCTAGATAGGTGCATCTCTGTATACTTCCTATGTATTTGGGTTGCACCTTTTGTGCATTATAATGAAATCTTGTTACTCATAGAAATATGTATAACATATTTCAAACAGCCCAAACAAGGTTTTAAACTATGGTGTTTTGTAGCTGATTCATCTGATGCTATTTTGGGGTGTCCAAATCAGTCCAATGGACAAATTTAAGGGAAGAATAGGGACATAAAAGAAACGCCCCGGGAAGAAAAGACAAAGGAGAAGATAGTTATCTGTGAGTTATGTTTTTATTTATTCTAGTATGGAAAGGCAGATAATGTCTCTAAACACGACATTCATTGGCCAGAATTTTTGATGGTTTTTTCATCTTTTCCTTTTAACTCCTGGCTTTTGATGTCTCTAAATTATGATTCTTGATAACAGAACTTTCTATTTCTCTGTCAAATTATTCATGTGTTTCCAACTTTTATTTGCTCTTTTTATAGGCATTTCCAACTTTTATTTGCTTGTGTGGATTTTTATGTTTCAAGGTTATGCTGTTATTTTGGTATACTTTCAGGGAGGAAAAATACGTGCTAAACTTGTAGCTGAATTAAGTGGTGCCAGGGATGTAATTATAGAGGAGGGAACAGCTGGAGAGGGAGGCAAAGAAGCAGCCCAGAATGGCATGCGCAGGTAATATGAATAGATGCTTACTGTGTTTTGTGGTGTTCTTTGTTATTGCTCAGTTAAGTAGTTGAGTTGTTTTGTCTGTAATCAGGTCCATCTTTTGCTTAAACCCAGCTGGAGACACTCCATCATCTGCTAGATTGTTTGACGCTATTGTTAGTGGATGCATTCCTGTTATAGTTAGTGACGAGTTGGAGCTTCCATTTGAAGGAATACTTGATTACAGAAAGGTGTGCATGCATTCCTAAAGATTGTTGTGTTATTTCCATCCCTTGATTCTTCTCTTGAAGCCATAAGGAAAAACATTATTGATTAAGTGAGGGAATACACTTGTTCTTATTCATGTTAAGCATTTTGAAAGAGGCATCATTGACCCAGTCAGTTGGAAACTAACTTTAAAAATCCCTGCATTAGCATAAATTCCTTTCCTGATTTATGTCTTCATAGTTTTGAGTTTAGAAGTTACAGTTGGACACAAAAGGGATGTTTTAGTAAAATGAACAACGTTAACATTCTTGTTACTTGTGTCTTAATGATTGGATAGTAGATGAATCAGGCCCCTAGACATGTAAGTATAGCTGGCAGGTGTGCCTTCTTTGTTTGGATGGTTTTTCTTTGGAAAAACCTGACCATGGACAATCTGAGGAAGCAAGGGCTTCTTGTTATGGATTGGTGCTATATGTGTAAAAGAATTGGTGAAACAGTGGGCCATTTATTGCTTCACTGTGAGGTGGCCAGGGTCTTATGGGATAGGATTTTTAGTGGGACTGGACTTGCGTGGGCAATGACTAGGGAGGGTGGTGGATCTCCTCGCTAGTTGGAGAGGCCTTCAGGGTAATCACCAAATTGCTGCAGTGTGGAACATGATTCCGTTACGTCTCATGAGGCATATTTGGCTGTAAAGGAATGGTCAGAGTTTTGAAGATTGAGAATGCTCACTGGATGATCTTAGATGCTTCTTCTTCCATACTTGATTCTTGTGGGCTTCTGTCATTGTCCTCAATGGGACTAGGTGTTCTCCATGTATACTTCTTGTGTACTTGGGCTTTGCCTATTTACTTGATCAAACAAATATTATTTTACCTATATAAAAAAAAGGTGTGCCTTGTCCATTTTACATGGCAGGTGAGAGCTGAAAATTTTATGGGTTGCCGTTGTTTAAATATGACAGCAATTTCTTGAGGCTTTTGATGTCTTTATCCTCCTATGCAGATAGCTTTATTTGTTTCATCCAGTGATGCTGTACAACCGGGATGGCTTTTAACATTTCTAAAAACTGTTAGCCCTGCTCATATTAGAGAAATGCAACAAAATGTAGCCAAGGTTTGTGACTTTTTTTTCAAGCATTCTGGTTCCACTGTGTCATGGATTTTTTGATATATATTTTTCTTTTCTTTTCTTTCCTAGATCAAAGGCTTTACTGGGTGTGAAATTGTGCTTTGCTTCTTAGAGCTGGAGCTCTTCTGTTTTTATTTTATGCATTGGATTAAATAGACATACTACATATATAATTTGATTGACAGTTTACCTCTAGCTTGAAAACAATATACTCTTGAACATTCTTCTTTTAAATAAGGGTGGTAATTGAGCCATTTCCTCGAGGTTACTCACAAATCTTCATTTTTGCAGCATGCAAGACATTTTCTGTATTCCAGTCCAGCTCAACCTTTGGGTGCAGAAGACTTGGTTTGGAGAATGGTTTGTAACTTCTCTTCCTCAAATAAGAAGTTTGCCTTTGGTTGAATATTTGCCTTTGAGGAAGTAACGCTCGAGAAACATTATGCTGATTATTATTTTGCCCCCATGTGACTACAGAATGTCATTTAACTGGTTTTTTAGATAGCAGATATTTCAGAGGGACGATTCTTAATTTGTTTACAACTTAGAGAAGTCCATGTGGTCATAATTTTACGAGATAATGGTGTGGAGCATAGCCATTTTCTTTTCTTAAATAAAACTGTATCGATGCGATACTAGGTATGTACATATCTTCTTCTTTTTATCAACCGGAGGAAGGAACCTCCAAAATTTATTGCAAAATACCCCCTTTATGGTAGGAGAAAACCATTACAAATAACCCAGGCATAAGCCAGCAACACCATTACCAAAACTAAACAAAACATTATAACCAAGAAACATAATAGCAAACCAACATTGACTATACCAGCCGTATAGTGGGAAGACCTATTTTTTCAAGATGCAAAATGCCTTTGAGGAGTGTAGGCAGCTTGCGAGCAGACCACCAATGACAGCTTGTACCTTCTGCCCCCAACCTTGCCAAATAATCTGCAGATTTATTCCCTTCCTGGAATATATGAGAGAAGTGAGCGTTTAGGCCCTGTAAACACTTGTGGTTAGTTTAATTTGAGGATTATCCATGCTGATCCAGTCTTTCTGTACTTAAGGGTCCCAATGTTAGTCTCACGTAAGTGTGATCTTGGGAGGGATGGGTTTGAAACTGTCCTACCTTTCAGCATTTTTGCATGCAGTGACAGCTCTCAGGTCTCAAACCTCATTGCGCTGGGCTGCACATGCCAATGCCCCAGGCACTGACCCTTTGCAAAGCCAGTCTTTCAGGATATCATAGAATCCACAACAATTGATGTTTTAATATTGCTGTGCGATTGAGGAAATTGACATTTTTTCATTTTGTTTATGAGTCTCCCATTTTTCGAACAAATCATTATCTTTGGTTTGACATGTTTCTTTCATTTTCCGTCTTTTGAATTCTGTTTTTGTATAAGATGATAGTAGAAGTAATCTAACAATAATCATAATGCTTGTCACAAACTTCAAGCTCGAAATTATGATGCACCCTTGTTTTCTATTTAACAGATGGCTGGTAAGTTGGTAAGTATCAAGCTCCACACCCGGAGATCTCAGCGTGTGGTAAAACAATCTAGAAGCCTGTGCACTTGTGATTGTCAACGAGCCAACATGACTAGCCCTGGTCGCTTCTTTTAATGAACTGCCACTTTGTGATGAAAATATTCTTTCCTGCACTGGCATAATGCTGGTAAGTCAAATATAATATGCACGGTCGGTCAGAATCTTTTTGTTTACCTGTAGTTATTGTGGATAAGATTTTGTGAAATGCAAATTTGTTTCCATATACAAGCTTAAGCTCTCCTTCCCCCAAATCTCTCTCTCATGTAAACAACTAGTGGCAGTCTTTGGACTTGGAGGATTAATTTGTTTGTGTAATCTTCTTTTTTTGGACTTGGAGGGACAAGGATAAATTTTGAGAGCAATATGATTGCAGAGTCTTTGACAAGTTCTGACTCACTCACACACACACACAATCTTTTCAATTTTTCTTGTGATCTACATATCATTAGATTTTTTATTTTATTATTTTATTGGAGATCTATTGGGTCGATGGCTAATAGGGCTGTAATCGAGCCCAGCCGAGCTGGTTTTTGGCTTGCCGAGCTCGGCTTGACTCAAAATACTCGAGTTCGGGCTCGAGTTTGAGATTTTTTTTTTATTCTTCGTTTGAGCTCGACTCGATAAGTTAAACTCTCAACTTGAATTTGAGCTCTAGTTCGTCCTACAAATGAGTTCGAATTATTTATTTATTTTATTTTTTGAATAAGATTTAATAATTAATAAAATAAATAAATAAAGAAATAAAATATTTAATATTGAATTTATACAACTAACAAGTAAAACATCTATTGAATTATAAAATTTTAAAAAATTTATAAATAATTAATATCTAACTAGTTGATATTTATCCAAAATAACAATATATTATATGTCTATATATATTATTAATACATACACTTAATATAATAGCATATATCTATTTTATATATGGTTCCTATATACTAATATATGAAATTATTTAATTTTATCGACTAATTATTATACAAATTATAAAATATACATATGAAGTATATTCATTGTATATATATAAGTAATTAGATTACATATTATATATTCAATTATAAAAGTGGTATGCTTATATTTTTAGCTAATACATATATATATATATATATATATATATATACATAGGTGTATGTATATATTTATCAATATATGAATGAGTTTTAACTGAGTCAAGCTTACGAGTGAACTTGAGTATAAACGAGCGGGCTTTAACGAGCCTTAATTGAGTCAAGTTGAGTTTTGTCAGGTATGTGTCATTTACAAATCGAGCGGATATCTGCTTTTAAGAACGAGCTTATTTTTTTAATGAGTTGAGTACGATTCGAGTTTAACTAAGTGAGTACCGAGTGGGCTATCGAACAGACTGGTTCATTTACAGCCCTAATGGCTGCATGATTGGAGGTGGTACTCTCCCTTTTGATAAGTCCCTCTTTCTTGATGTAGTTCGTATACAAGCTTTTAATTATCTCCTTCAGCCGTAAAAAGTTTTATCGACTGAATCAATAGTAGTTTACAAGTCGAAAATGGTACTGAGTGAATATATATGATTATTTTATTAATAAATTGTAAACAAAATGTAAATGGGTTGTAACTCTATTATTGCTCTATTGGCATACTTATCTACACACACATGGAATTTATAATCCATCTACTTACATGCTCACATCCCCCACACCATTAGCATGACAGGAGCTAATTTATAAGAAGAGAAGTAATATATTCATAAATAGATATCATTAAAGTTTACAAATGTGACTTACTGAAATATTAGAAATTTAGATTCTAAAGGTTTTTTTTACTATAAAATAAATTTAACATATCGCATCTTTTATATGTTGGTGCAGTCGGAGAGAAAAATGATAGAAGTTTAGAAGATTGTAAGAGAATAGGAAAAAGCTATTTTGCCGCCTGGGGTTGACCGCCTTGGTTGACCGCTAGGCAAAATTTATTTATTTATTTATTTTTTACTTAGTGATTAAGAAAGTGATTTTATGTGTATTGGTATATATATTTTTTTTACTTAATG
Organism: Carya illinoinensis; assembly: GCF_018687715.1. Taxonomy (NCBI): domain Eukaryota; kingdom Viridiplantae; phylum Streptophyta; class Magnoliopsida; order Fagales; family Juglandaceae; genus Carya; species Carya illinoinensis. The sequence goes on from NC_056756.1 coordinate 41,991,487, forward strand.
ATTAAGAAAGTGATTAAAAAAATGTGAAATGGAAAATGAAAAAAAAAAAAAAAATTAATGCTGGGTGTACCGCCCAGCATTACATTTGGGGCGGCATAGTAGCCGGACCCAAGAGAATAATAGATTAGTTGAAAGTTTTCTATTTTAAAACCTTATTTTTATTTATGTGTGGGTGTTAATTATTTTAATAAGCTAAATGTCCGCAATTTTCTAATTTTGGTTGTTATCTCTAGCTTAGTATTTATATGCAGCTTGTATACTTGAGCTATGCCTTATTTTCTTATGAATAAAACTTCTTGATTACTCATAAAAAAAAAAAGTTAATGAGTTTACCTTTATGAGATGTATTTACAAATTAAACATTTCTCTTATAAAAAAAGGTCTAAAGATTTTCTAGTTTGACATGTTCATAATGTGAAAGAAATGTCTTGACACATCGACCTTGGAGACAGAATTTGTGATCCAACACGCTTGTATAGTTTTAGCGTGCTTCATTTATGTATCAAGAAATCGTGGATTCTCATTGTGATGACATAGCATATGTTCACATGAATATTAATGAATAACAGCTCATCAGTCAAGAAGAAAGCAATAGTCTATTTGTGACCTCAGTTCTGCAATATTTTCCATGAACAAGGCGACCTGTTATGATACCTTTGTTTTTTGTGTTGACGTTTGATGTTGGTTAATGTATTTGTAATGAATGTTCATGCATGGCTTAAACTTGAAGTTAGCTGTAAAAAGTCATTATACTTTAAATCATAAATGTATCAGTGCGCGGTACATACCGTACTTCATAACAGATCATGGTAAGAGTTACAGATTCAATACAAGTTACAAAGAAGCTTCGGCCTTCTCTCTATTCCTCGATCGGTTTTCTCATCTTCATCTTTGTTGTTCTTACCAAAAGCATCCAATATCGCAGAACTCAAATGTTTGTGCAGTAACACGAGAATTGATACAAAGAAGACTGTACATGCAATTGATGATACAAGTACGTACGTTTCTTATCTCCTTAAGAAGCCGTTTACGTACGTTAGTCATAAAAGGCGCCATACAAGGAAACCCATACCAACACACGCTAGATGCCTGATCTCTTTCTTTCGTTTCTAATTAGTTTCTCACTTTGTCTTCTCTTTCTCATTTGGTATTTCCAGCGCATTGCATGCATCGTGTCACTCATGCTACTCTCATCTCTCTCTTGTCTCTACCTCTATCTCTTGAAAGCTCATTATATGTCAACATGGTCATGTTCTTCCAAATTAAAGTTATCATTCACTTATTCCTTGACTTGGCAACGGTGATAATGACGTGAGAAAGGTAATTCAGTTCTCCATCTTGGCTTTTAGTTGTGGATTCATAGTACTGTTATATGTAATCTGTGAAAAGTTAAATGAATGATACTTGTTTTTGTTTACACCATTTCTTTTTGTGTAGACGTGAGAAGTTTTCGCTCCACTCCGATTTCGAAAAGGTGGAACGGAACTAAAGTTTGAGCCTCCTCGAAGTCAGAATTGGAATTAATTGGAGTCGAAGTTCAAAATCTAAAATCTTGACTCTATTTTCACTATTACCATATATTTAACTATATAAATGCGACAATGATTGTAATAATGTACATAGTTAATAACCTTAAGTTTTGACGTTGAGATGAGATAAAATAATGAATTTATGAATATTATTTTTGTTTGTAAATAGTAATAAATAATTTAAATTAAGATATTTTATAAAGTTTTGAAAAATGAGAAAAAAAATAAATTAAAATTAAAATTAAATAAAAAAAATAAAAATTAAAAAATATTTATGTTAATAGTTTCTTCTTGTTGAAATAAATGAGATAAGATAAGATTGTTATTTTGTTAAAATTTAAAATTGAAAAAGTATTTTTGTATATTACCTCGTCATCAATTACATTCATTCTGATTGGACCGTGTTTTCCACGCTCCTTAGTGGGGGGGAGGATCCGTTGTCACTTGTCACGAATCACGCAGTCGAAAAGCAATGCAGGATAGGAATAGATTAGGAGGAGACATGCGAGAATTACTCCGTTATTCCCTCCTCCATTAAAGAATTAAAAGAATTGGATGGCCAATCTTGTAATAAGTTGGACAGGCGAAAGGGCATTCTCGCAATCAAAAAATACGTTCCACGTGAGCGAGCCTATATTTACAGCAGTTTGTGCTCTGTACCCAGCCAACCAATGGAAAGACGCCACCTGGGGCTGACTAGCAATTCTGTAATTCTTAAGAAACGCGGAGGGCAACTCAGTAGTTTGGAAATGAAGAAAGATTAGTTGGAATGGGAACAATGAAACTTCGTAGTTCCCAGTTGAGACAGCAAATTAAGGAGAAGCGTGTTTACACTCCGCACACGCTTTCTATTCTAAAGTCCGAACAGCTCAACCAACCATATGAAAACCTTTACATATGTCCAACAATAAAATCCACTTTTTTGTCAAACATAGTTTGGATGACGAGACGAGATGAAATGAGTTGAGATGAATATTAAAATATTATTAAAATATTATTTTTATTTTAAAATTTAAAAAAATTAAATTATTTATTATATTTTATACAAAAATTTACAAAAATTATAATGATAAGATGAGATGACTGAACTAGCTGCATTAGTTGGATGTCTATTTATATATATATATATGTATGTGTTATTACTTGTAATGTTTAATAACTTGTTTTAATTGACAGTATATGACTAAGTATATTTCTTAAATTAAAAATTAGGAAAAGTCTTCCTCTCCATACGAAACCATTATTATAATTTGTACGACAGCTTATAAGAGTAATATTAAATATAATTATAATGTGTTTAAGTCTCATTTCTTCTCTTTAAATAAAATTGAAATTTACTATTAAAAAATTTATTTATTTATTTTCTAAAAAGTGAATATGTGAAACTTGCATATTCTAAAACTATATAAGTCATTTTGTAACTTAAAATGTTAATTTCTTTAATCGGAACCATTTTATTAAATAAATCAAGTTTTTTTTGGCAGTAGTTGTCAAATTTAAAATACGATCGAATATGATAATTGGAAAGATCATAAATGTTACATTGGTAGAAGTGATAAACACTAGCCTTTGGACTCTTGTGTGTGAATGGTAGATTATGAAATATTCTGATAATTGTTTTTGACTCGCACAATATAATAAACTTTGGATTCTTGTGTGTGAATGGTGCATGAACTTCTCCTCTTATACAATCCTAAAGAGTAAATTTAAATTAAAAATGAGATGCTATGATGAGGATACAACCAAATGAGATATATGTCCATTATCCACTTTTGTTGGCTTGATAATACTTTTATTTTTAGGTGTATTAAAGTCAAGCAAAACTCTAATTTATATTGATTTTTAGAGAGTGTATGCAGCTTCCTATTATTTAGATTCCCAGTAAATGACCATTCAATAAGGTATAAAATACTCTTGTGATTTCTTATAACCCTTTTTACAATCTATTACATAACTATGTTTTAAGAAAAAATCTATTCATTATTTATTTTCTCATCATTTTATGATGTGGTATTTAATGACAGGTTTATAAATGAAAAATAATAAATAGCCTCCCGTTATCTAATGCTATATCATGGAAGATGAGAGGATAATGAAAATTGAGATAATGAGTAGAGTAGATAAACTATGATTTTTACACAGATTTATTAAGATGAGATGAGATAATACTTTAGTAATCTCATGCTACATCTAATAGTAGTCCCGTTTGGTTACATAATTCAGATAAGATAAGATTATATGTTTTTAATAGTAATGAATAAAATATTATTATAATATAATTTTTTAATATTAATTTTATTTTAAGATTTAAAAAAATTAAATTATTTATTATATTTTATATGAAAATTTTAAAAAATTATAATAATAAATTGAGACGAGACAAAATAAGACAAGATAATTTAGATTTTAATAAACAGACGGTTTCACTCTTACCTGTGTTGAAAAATTCCAAAGGAGTACTCCATTTCTCAAAGGGAAGAAAATGCCATGAAAGCACCCTTTTTCAGAATTCTACTTCACTCTTTTCGGGGATTAAAAAAAGGTCGACTTATTCTCTCATCTTGGCCTAACACATCCCCTTTATCAATTCCACCAAATACCAACCCAGCTCCAGCTCTCCCTAAGCCAACAAGCCTAAAAGAGAAAAAAACAATCATAATCATATAAATGAGAGAAAAAATGTGTTATATATAATTAATTTTATATATTTTTTTACGTATTTTATTGATATGATTGATCAAAATAATTATTTTATATTAAAAAAGTGATATAACTAATCATATTAATTAAGTGTATAAAGAATATAAAAAAATAACTGTATATAAAATTTTTATTAGATAAAAAAATAATTTCTAATATGTATAATTCTTATATATTTTTTTTTCAAAAAAGTAATTAAGTTTTGAATTTATATAAAAAATTTATATAATTGACATTTTTTTAAAAAATAAAATATGTAAAATTTACACACTCGAGAAATATATTTATTATTTTATAAGCACATGACATAAATAATAGAGTAAATAAGAAAAACACGCTTACACGTATGAAGCGGCGGTCCAATGAACAGCCGGCGTTCCACGCGAAAAGAACCAACGCAACGCATGTATTATGTTGTTTGAAAACCTTTCCTCAGACAACCTAAAGGAAATAAAGAAAAAAATATTTGAAAAAATGGCTGTCACAGACGTGGGCCTTCCATCATGGCCGATTAGTGCTTGATAGTAGTTTTGGTGCCCACGACCAAGCCCCCAAACTCTCTATAACTTTGTCTATATATAGCTGTCTGGACTTCGGATGGGGGTAATGGACACTTGAAGGCCGAGTCGCAGCATGCTCTCTGAACTAGTCGTCTGCTAGCTGTAGCTTCTACGGTGATCGCTTCAAACATTGCAGCTTCGTTTTCCTACAAAGGCTTTTGTTGAGGTTCTCAGAGAACTAAACAAACAAGGAGAGGCAGAGATCTGACTTGATTCTGCTGCCATTTTCATCATACCGACCGAGGTACTAAATTGTTTCTTTTGTTCCTCTTTTTTGTTTTTTGTTTTTTGTTTTTTTTTTAAATAAATGGGCTGATCTTCTTTACTGGCTAGCTTAAGGGAAAAGACACACGTCCTACCATGGAAGTCTTCGCCCTGCTCTGTTTGGTTGCTTTAAAATGTGCGAAAGAAGCGGAAATTTGAGAGAGTTCTTTTGGATCTAAGGTTTAGAGATTAGGGAAGACCAGAAGTCACGAGTGTCTTGTTCGACTTCTCTTTCGTTTTCTCGGGAAACAAACGGATAGTTAAACTTCATTTTTCTTTGTTTATCTTTGCTTTGCTTTGTTCTACAGCATTTTTCCAATTTGTACAAAGATTTTGACTTGGTATGGACTCGGTCAAAGGTTTCTGCCATTTTTATGTGCTATTTGGTTGCTTGTAATACGTAGAACAAAAGAAGATTTTCCCTTAAATCGAACGTAATATTCATAAAACTATATAGACCAGTAAAATCTAGCTTTTAAACTTCAGTTTAAGCTGTGTTATCTTCAAGATCCGGTCTTTGTTTTGTTGAGATGATTTGAAAGCATGCTGATACGGGTCCACTTGTTGGGATTGTGGAAATACAGGACCTTGGAGGATAGTTGCTCTCGGTGTTTGAAAAATGGCGTCCAGGTCCTTCAAGGCGAGCCGGTCAAATCTATCGTCAACCTCCGATGCGCCTCCTGAAGCACTTAACAAACCTCCAATGCCTCCGACTGTGACATTTGGTCGGAGGACTTCCTCAGGTCGCTACATCAACTACTCAAGGGATGATCTAGATAGTGAGCTTGGGAGTGGTGAATTCATGAATTATACAGTACACATACCGCCAACTCCTGACAACCAGCCTATGGATCCATCCATATCGCAGAAGGTTGAAGAACAATATGTGTCAAATTCGCTCTTCACAGGTGGTTTCAATAGCGTTACACGAGCTCATCTCATGGACAAGGTGATTGAGTCTGAAACCAGCCATCCCCAGATGGCTGGTGCAAAAGGGTCCTCGTGTGCAATTCCTGGATGTGATGCTAATGTGATGAGTGATGAGCGTGGGGTGGACATTCTTCCTTGTGAATGTGATTTCAAAATATGTCGTGATTGCTATATAGATGCAGTGAAGACAGGGGGCGGGATTTGCCCAGGATGTAAGGAACCTTATAAGAACACAGATTTGGATGAAGGAGCTGTGGATAATAATGGGCGGCCGCTCCCTCTTCCTCCGCCAAATGGGATGTCAAAAATGGAGAGGAGGTTGTCGTTGATGAAGTCAACCAAGTCAGCATTGATGAGGAGCCAAACTGGGGTTGGGGACTTTGATCACAATCGGTGGCTGTTTGAAACAAGGGGAACATATGGATATGGGAATGCCATATGGCCAAAGGATGGGGGTTTTGGAAATGGGAAAGATGATGAAACTGTTGAGCCAACAGAGTTAATGAACAGACCGTGGAGGCCACTTACCCGGAAATTGAAGATACCTGCTGCTGTTCTCAGCCCGTATCGGTATGATCTCTTTTTATTGTTCTCCTCAAATATAACGTGTTACGTTGTTTCTCTAAATTTCAATAGCTTTCCTGCTATGTTTTCATTTCATCCAATTGTGCTATAAAGAGTGAATTGCCCATAATGATAGATATAAGGACTGCATGCATACATGCCTGTGTATGTGTGCAGTGTGCGCAGGCCTCGCCCCCAACCCAATATGAAGCATAATATGAAGTTAAAGTGTTATGTGGCTATACGTGTGGGCATGGAAATCATATGTCTGACTATTGTCTTTCCTTCCATGATGGTCACATTAATATCTGTTGTGGCATGTCATTTGTGATCATTCTCATGGAAATCACATTAATACCTGTCATTTGGTTCAATTATGCAGTGTTCAATATTTATCATTTTCCAATTCGACAGGCATGACAGAAATGTCATATGGTCAAGTAGAGTATATATGCCTTAAAGTTGTTTGAATGTGGAATGCTCATCGTTGATCTTAATTTTTCATCTTCTTCCAGTTACGTCAATTGATGGGCTGTTGATTCGCCTCTATTTGTTTTGTCTCTTGTCAATGTGTTTTTATCACTTTTTCTTTGCAGATTTAATCTGACCAGTTCCTTTTGTCATTTCCTTTACCCGCAAGCTGATGAACATCGTTTGCTTTGCTTTGAATCTGTGTAAACAGGCTTCTAATTTTTGTTCGAATGGTTGTTCTTGCACTGTTTTTGGCATGGAGGATCAACCACCCAAATAATGATGCAATCTGGCTATGGGGAATGTCCATTGTCTGTGAGATTTGGTTTGCTTTTTCTTGGCTCCTTGACCAACTTCCTAAGCTCTGCCCGGTCAATCGTTCTACAGATCTTAATGTCTTGAAAGAAAAATTTGAAACACCTACCCTAAACAACCCCACTGGAAAATCTGATCTCCCAGGCATAGATATCTTTGTCTCTACTGCAGATCCGGATAAAGAGCCGCCTCTTGTCACTGCAAACACTATCTTGTCTATTCTTGCAGCTGATTACCCAGTTGAAAAGCTTGCTTGCTATGTTTCTGATGACGGTGGTGCACTTCTAACCTTTGAAGCCATGGCTGAAGCTGCAAGCTTTGCCAATATATGGGTTCCATTCTGTCGTAAACATGATATTGAGCCCAGGAACCCAGAAACGTACTTCAATTTGAAGAGGGATCCTTACAAGAACAAGGTTAAGTCAGATTTTGTCAAGGATCGTAGACGAGTAAAGCGTGAGTATGATGAGTTCAAGGTCCGCATCAATGGCCTGCCTGACTCAATACGTCGCCGATCAGATGCGTATCATGCTCGAGAGGAAATCAAGGCAATGAAGCTTCAGCGACAGAATAGAGATGATGAACCAGTAGAGATTGTGAAGATCCCAAAAGCAACATGGATGGCTGATGGTACACACTGGCCAGGGACTTGGTTGAATGCTTCTACCGAGCACTCTAAAGGTGACCATGCTGGTATAATACAGGTATTACTGTTCACCCAGTAGGTTATATCAACTGTCAGAATGATAGATAGATTGAGTAAATTATGACTTCATTAACTTAGAGTCCATGTCTTGGTATATGTGGCTTATTAATATTCTTTTTTCTTTTTAAATACTTATCTAATTGTTAGCTACTAAGAGAAGTAACAAAAGAATTACTTATAAAAAAAAGGGAAGTAACAAAAGAATAGAAGTAAGATGTTGGAAGGAGGTTGAGAAAAAAGAAGAAGCGAAGAAGTGGACTAAATGGGGCTGATTTATAATGCAGGTGATGTTGAAACCTCCCAGTGATGAACCACTACATGGAGGTGCTGATGAAAGTAAGCTCATTGACCTCACTGATGTTGATATTCGTCTCCCCTTGCTTGTTTATGTGTCTCGTGAGAAGCGTCCGGGCTATGATCACAACAAGAAGGCTGGGGCCATGAATGCTCTGGTTCGAGCCTCAGCTATTATGTCCAATGGCCCCTTCATTCTCAACCTTGATTGTGACCACTATATTTACAACTCCCAAGCAATGAGGGAAGGCATGTGCTTCATGATGGATCGGGGAGGTGATCGCATTTGCTATGTTCAGTTTCCTCAAAGGTTTGAGGGTATTGATCCGTCCGATCGATATGCCAATCACAACACTGTTTTCTTTGACATCAACATGCGAGCTCTTGATGGGGTTATGGGCCCTGTCTATGTCGGAACTGGTTGCCTCTTTCGAAGGGTTGCCCTTTATGGCTTTGACCCACCGAGATCTAAAGAACACCACACTGGTTGCTGCAGTTGCTGCTTTGGTAGTCGTAAAAAGCATTACTCAGTTGAAAGCTCCCCAGGAGAGAATCGAGCCCTAAGAATGGGTGATTCTGATGAGGAAGAGATGAACCTCTCTTTGCTCCCTAAAAGGTTTGGGAACTCTACTTTTCTTATTGATTCAATCCCAGTGGCAGAGTTCCAAGGTCGTCCTCTTGCAGATCACCCAGCTGTGAAGAATGGACGCCCACCTGGTGCTCTTACTATTCCCCGTGAGCTTCTTGATGCATCAACTGTTGCAGAGGCAATCAGTGTGATCTCCTGCTGGTATGAAGATAAAACTGAGTGGGGACAGCGTGTTGGGTGGATTTATGGGTCCGTGACTGAAGATGTGGTCACTGGGTATAGAATGCACAATAGGGGGTGGAAATCAGTTTATTGTGTGACCAAACGTGATGCCTTCCGGGGAACTGCTCCAATTAATCTCACTGATAGGCTCCATCAAGTCCTTCGGTGGGCTACTGGATCAGTTGAGATTTTCTTCTCCCGTAATAATGCCCTCCTGGCCAGCCCGAGAATGAAGCTTCTGCAGAGGATAGCGTACCTTAATGTTGGCATCTACCCTTTTACTTCAATCTTCCTGATTGTCTACTGCTTCCTCCCTGCACTGTCACTCTTCTCTGGCCAGTTCATTGTCCAGACCCTCAATGTCACTTTCCTCGCCTACCTCCTTATCATCACTTTGACTCTATGCATGCTTGCTATTCTTGAGATCAGATGGTCTGGCATTGAGCTGGAAGAATGGTGGAGAAATGAGCAGTTTTGGTTGATTGGAGGGACTAGCGCTCACCTGGCTGCTGTGCTTCAGGGACTTCTGAAAGTCCTTGCTGGAATAGAAATTTCTTTCACTCTGACATCAAAATCAGGAGGTGATGATGTGGATGATGAGTTCGCTGATCTCTATATTGTCAAATGGTCATCCCTGATGATACCACCACTCACAATCATAATGGTCAACTTAATCGCAATTGCTGTTGGGTTTAGCCGAACAATATACAGCACTATACCACAGTGGAGCAAATTAATAGGCGGTGTTTTCTTCAGTTTCTGGGTCTTGGCTCATCTATACCCTTTTGCCAAAGGGCTGATGGGACGGAGAGGGAGAACACCCACCATTGTTTTTGTATGGTCAGGCCTCATTGCAATCACGATATCCCTCCTTTGGGTGGCAATCAGTCCCCCTTCTGGTCAGGACCAAATTGGAGGTTCATTCCAGTTCCCCTGATTGGTTTTTTTATCATGTCAAGATGAACATATTCAGTAATATTCCTTTATTCAATTACCTCTTCAGAAAGTTAACCATGCTGGTGAATGGACTAGGCATGTTTTGTTTCTTGTCCTCCATATAAAGTCTCAAACTTTTACCGATCTGAGTCAAAATGGATGGGACCAAGAGAATGGGAAACTGTGGTTTTCCCGGCATTTTGTGATTGTTGTATGATATCTTACATGAATTATTAATTTTAATGTTTAATTTTTACATGGAGAATAGGATTGCACACAGGTATATTTTTCTGTAATATTAGCCAGGCCAGCTACTGCGAGATTTTTCTACTTGATCTTATTTTCTTAGCTTGGAGAAGAAAAAATACGTTGTCAACTGATCCGGTTGTTCTAGATTGTGGACAGAACATTTGTCTGAATTATGTGTGGCATAGGAACCCCCGGCTTTGATTGCAGTGTATGACTTTTACCTGTTAGAACTGTATCATTGTCACTGAGCTAAACCTTGGGGAACCTCTTTTAAGTTCAAATTTAAAGATGAAAATTCCATACAGAGTTATCCGATTTCCACATTGCATGAGGCGCATTGAAATGTACAAGTTTGAAGTGTTTGAAGCAAGGGCTGATTGATGGAGTATGGAGGGAGTTAATGGGGTTGGTTACAAATGAGGTTTCATCAGGCATCAACCAGGAAAGACCACACAATGGTAAGCAAATCCCGTACCTTAGTGAAGAGATGCATAGAGCCAACTTCTTCACCGTTGTCACGCCCATCAAGATGGCGGCCTCTCTCGATACAAGTCATTATAAAAGATCATTACTATCCTATTATTTGTTTATCATATACTTTTTTAATGCATATTAAATTGCATCAAATCAGTTTCCTAAAACGGCAACTTATACATCAAAATGCATTAAAAAGAAAAACCATAGCACCCAAAAAAATATAAAATGCATGAATCAGCATCATCAAATTCCATCACATCAAGTTATAATTCTTCTCTCTATCGTATGAGGAAAAGCGATATTGGTGAAGCTAGTTAGTCTTCTCTATTTCCGAGGGAATAGGAGGAAGGAGAGGCAGTTGGAGACGGAGGGGAAAACTTATGGATGAATTGGAAGAGATCTGTGATCGATTGAAACTGAATGAAGAAGAGTCTACTCCAATAACAGTGGACATTGGAGACTTGGAGGAGTTGAAGAAAAGAGGTGACAGAAGCGTGGTGGCAAAATTGTGTTCGGAGAGAGTTGTAGGAAAGGAAGTGGTGAAATCGATGATGGAGAAATTATGGAAAGTAAACAAGCTGATGAAATTCTATGAGATCGGGGTAAATTTTTTTGTTATTTCTTTTGCTACGAAGGCAGATAGGAATAAGGTGCTTGAAGGCTGCCCTTGGCTCTTTGATAGCCATCTGTTGGCACTCAAAGTGTTTGATGGAAGTACTCAACCGAACCTAATTGATTTCTCCAAGGAAGAATTCTGGATCCAGCTGTTTAACTTGCCACTAGGAGGAATGAATCGTAGATTGGGGGAATCTATTGGCAGTTCAATAGGAAGAGTGATAGAAGTGGATACTCAGGAAGGAATCTTGGCATGGGGGCGTTGCCTAAGAGTGAGAGTGGAATGTGAATTATCAAAGGCTCTGGCTAGAGGCAGAACCATTCTGTTTGAAGGTAAGCAAATGTGGATTCCTTTTAAATACGAAAAATTACCTAAGATCTGTTTTAGATGTGGTTGTATTTGTCATAATAAAGATGGTTGTAGAGGTGGAGAAAAAGTGGAAGGAAAGAACCAGTTTGGTTCATGGCTGAGGGCCCCTGCAATAAATAGAAAAAGAATAGAGAGAAGGGGTGAAGAAAATTCTCAGAGTTTTGAATCTAGTGGTAAAGATGTGGATAATGAGGAGGAAGTGGAAAAATTAAAAAAAGTAGAGAAGAAGGAAAAAGTAGAAGAAAAGGGAAAGGTTGTGGTAGAAGATAAAGAGAATGAGGTGGAAAAAAACATGGGAGGGGAAAAGAATATGGAGGGCTCGACCTTGGTAGGGGAAGGATGGGAGGATAGAGTAAATGAAAAACAAGTGTTTATAAGGGATGAGGGAAGGGAATTAGAAGGGGTAGAAGGTATGCTGAAGGGTAGTTCTGAAAATAATCTTGAGCTAAAAGTGATGGTAGCAGAAGGAAGCTTTAAAAAAGAAACAAAACAACATGGGGGTGGATGGAAGAGAAGGGCAAGGGGTAGAGGAGTAGGAGGGGATCCAATAAACTTAAATGTTTCTTTGAAAAGAGATGCAGAAAGATGTGGTTTGGAGGAAAGGGAGGATGGTGGAAGAGAAAAAAAGAAAAGAATAGAAAATGAAGAGGTGGGAATGATGCTTGTTGATGAACTGGCGGAGGCTGTGAAGCAGCCCCGCCAACAGCAATGAATCTTTTATGTTGGAACTGCCGAGGGCTTGGGAACCCTCGGACAGTTCAGGACCTTAGCACTATTGTTAAGGATAAGTGTCCCAAAATTGTTTTTCTTATTGAGACAAAAGTGAAGGGAAGTAGAGTGGAGAGGTTGAAACACAGATTGAAGATGGATGGATGTCTGGCTGTAGATCCAGTGGGTAGGAAAGGGGGGTTGGGGCTTTTCTGGAGAGAGAAAAAAATAGTAGATTTGATGAGTTATTCTCAATGGCATGTAAGTGTTAAAATTCATGAGGATGATGGGAAAGTGTGGGTTTTCAGTGGCTTTTATGGCCATCCAGATTCTGCAAAAAGGAAGCATTCTTGGGACTTATTATCAAGAATTCGACCTGAAGGGGGTTTAGCATGGTGTGTAGCAGGTGATTTCAATGAAATCTTAACACAAAGCGAGAAGGAAGGGGGAAGAATGAGAGCTGAAGGTCAGATGAAAAATTTCAGAGAAGCTTTAGAGGTGAATGAGCTGTATGATGTGGGATGTGTGGGTTCTGTTTTCACATGGAGTAATGGCCATTCAGATCTCTCTTTCACTAAAGAGAGACTTGACAGATATGTAGTGAACAATGAGTGGAGGAATATGTTTAAAGATTTTATGGTGGAAGGGTTGGTGGCTAGGTGCTCTGATCACAAGCCAATGCTCATGACTGTTCTGAAACCAGAAGTTTTGATGAGAAAGAGGAAATTTATCTTTCGATTTGAGGCTAGTTGGTTGAAGGAAGAGGACTGTGGAAAAATTGTGAAAAAAATCTGGTCAGAAAGAAAACAAACTCAAGAGCCTTTGAAACAAGCCCAAAAGCTTCTCAAGCTGTGTAGTGGTTCTCTAACAAGAAGCTTCAGAGATAGGGACAAGGACAGAAATGCCAGTATAGAAAGGTTAACCAAAAGAATTAAGGAGCTACAAGATAGGGAAGGGCCACAGTACATAGAAGAGTTAAAGGTGCTAAAAGGGGCAGTGGGAAACCTTTTAGAACAAGAAGATATAAGGTGGAAGCAAAGGGCAAAAAGGAACTGGTATAATTCAGGGGATAAAAACACAAAGTATTTTCATGCTTGTGCTAGCCAGAGGAAGAAGAAGAGCCTCATTCTTTCTGTACTTGATGCTCAATCAGTTCTAAGGAACAATCATGAAGAAATAGCCGAGGCCTTCAGGGCACATTTTTTTGAGGTTTATAAATCTGGAAATCCCTCTCAGGGGGCAGTAGAGAAGTGTGTTCAGGAGATGGAAGGGAAGGTGACTAGGAGTATGAATGAAGAATTGATTAAGCCTTTCTCAAGAGAGGAAGTGGAGTTAGCTTTAAAGCAAATGGGGCCCTACAAATCACCTGGTCCTGATGGATACAGTGCCTGCTTTTACCAGAATATGTGGAGTAGCATTGGGACTTATATAAGTGATGCTGTTCTGAGTTTTTTAAATGGGAGTAGTCGGATGGAAGAGTCTTTAAACTTTACTTATGTGGCCTTAATCCCTAAGATTGCTGACTCAGAAAAAGTGGGGGATTATAGACCAATAAGTCTATGCAATGTGTTATACAAGTTAATTGCAAAAACTCTGGCAAATAGATTGAAGAAAGTCCTGAATGCTGTTATTTCCAAAAACCAGAGTGCATTTGTACCAGGGAGATTGATTGTGGATAATATCATAGTGGCTTATGAGACCTTGCATACTATGAAATGTAGACAAAGGGGAAGAATGGGAAGTATGGCTATTAAACTGGACATTTCAAAAGCATATGACAGGGTGGAGTGGCCTTTTTTGAAAAGGGTTATGGAGAAGATGGGTTTTTGTGGGAGATGGGTAGAATTAATAATGAACTGTGTCACTTCTGTTACCTATTCAGTGCTGATAAATGGAGAACCAGGGAAGGTGATTTATCCAACTAGAGGATTAAGGCAAGGGGATCCCCTATCCCCTTATCTGTTTCTGCTATGTGCTGAAGGTCTTAGTACCTTAATCAATGGAGCTGAAGCTAAGGGTGAACTACAAGGAGTAGCAGTGGCAAGAGGAGGGAAAAGAGTTACACATTTACTCTTTGCAGATGATTGTATCATCTTTGGGAAGGCTTGTTGGAAGGAATGGAGAAAAATCAGTAGTATATTGAAGAAATATGAACAAGCCTCTGGACAGTGTTTAAACAAGCAGAAAACATCAATTATATTCAGCTCTAATGGAAGACATGCAGACTGGGACAGAATTGTGAAGTGTTTGGGAGGAAGGGTGCAGAACAACTGTGAGAAATACTTAGGTTTACCTACAATGGTGGGTAGATCCAAGTACAACACTTTCAGATGCATCAAGGATCGGGTATGGCTCAAGATCAATAACTGGAAGAACAACTTTCTCTCACATGCAGGAAAGGAGGTACTTTTAAAAGCTGTTATTCAATCAATTCCTACTTATGTTATGAGTGTGTTTTCTTTACCAAAAAAATTATGTAAGGAATTGGCTGCATTGATGTCTAAATTCTGGTGGGGGCAAAGAGAAAATGAAAACAAAATAAAATGGATGAGTTGGGCAAAAATGGGAGTGTCAAAAAATGATGGGGGCCTGGGATTTACAGAGCTAGAGAGCTTTAATCAAGCATTGCTAGCTAAACAACTATGGAGAGCTCTTAAGGATCCTGATTCATTGGCTGCAACTGTCTTGAAAAACAAATATTTTAGCCAGTCAACTGTATTGGAAGCTAGATTGGGAAATAATCCATCTTTGATATGGAGGAGTCTATGGAGTTCGTTGGGGCTGTTAAATGATGGATTAGTTTGGAGGGTGGGTAATGGGAAGTCGATCAGAATTTGGGAGGATAAATGGGTTCCAAAGCCATCATCTTACAAAGTTCAATCTCCAAGAGATGGTATGGTGGCAGATGCTAAAGTGGCACAGTTAATAGAAGAAGGGAAATGGAGGGAGGAAGCAGTAAAATGTATGTTTAGTGAAGAAGAAGCCAAGCTGATTTGTACTATACCCATTAGCCAGACAGGAAGAGAAGATAGAAGGATTTGGGCACCTGCAAAAAAAGGGATCTTTAGTGTCAAGTCTGCCTATCATTTTCAACTGAGCAGAAAAAGAAGAGTAAATGGGGAGTCGTCTATGGTTTATGAAGGGAGAGAGGGTTGGAAGAAATTATGGAAGCTAAATATTCAAGGAGTCACGAAGATGTTTATATGGAGGACCCTTAATAATTGCTTACCTACAAAAGGGAATCTATTCAAAAGGAGAGTGGTAGATAACCCCTTATGTCCTATATGTGAGAAGGAGGTTGAAAATAGCTGCCATGCTATATGGAGGTGCCCTGCTGCAGTGGATGTATGGGCTGAGGAGGGTAGCCCGGTTCAAAAATGGAGTTCAGGTGAAGTGAATATGGAGGTTATATGGAAAAACATGGTGGAGAGACTGAGTACAGAAGAAGTGGAATTAATAGCTTCTATTATGAGATGTATTTGGTTGAGGAGAAACAAATTTGTATTTGAGAATGGCTTTAGCTGCCCAAAAGACATTATCATACAGGCCAAGCATAATGTTACAGATTTTCAGTGTGCTCAAACCAGTAAACCAGAGAATGCAAAGCCATCAAGGAGAGACATGGTGAGATGGGTGGTGCCTGAGAAGGGGACTGTTAAGCTTAACTGGGATGCAGCCTATGATAAAACAGCTCAACAGATGGGGGCAGGGATTGTAATGCGTGATAGTGAAGGGGAAGTCTTAGTATCTCTGTGTGTATCAAAGCTTAATGTTGGATCTCCTTTTGTAGCAGAGACAGTTGCATTATGGAGAGCTTTGACTCTGTGTGAAGAATTAAATGTATGGGAAGCTGTTTTTGAGGGGGATGCGCTGGGTGTTATTCAAGCTATCAACAGCAAGGAGGAATCATGGGAATGGAGTGGGCAACTGATTGAAGATATAAGAGGTATACTAGTAAATAGACCTTTATGGAAAATACAGCACATATACAGAGAAGGTAACAAACTAGCCCATTTTTTAGCTACTTTTGCTTACAATGTAAAGGAAGAACAAGTGTGGATAGAAGATGGCCCTAAGGGTTATTTCAGTTTCTTTTTACAGGATAAACTTTGTAATGACAACAGTTGATCAATGAAGAAGATGATGTTTTGATTTCATAAAAAAAAAAAAAAATTCCATCACATCAAATTACAACGTGTAGTGCTACGTATACTTATATATTTTGTGTATAAGATTCAATTTATTAATTTTCTTTTAAAATTTAAAATAAATTTTATAATATGCAGCATATCAATAGTTGACATTTAGATAATTAACTTTTTTTGTATTTTTTTTAAGAACAATTAGCATTTTTCAGTTACAAATTACACAAAGTTGGAGAGAGAATAATGGTTTTTAATTACAAAAATGATATTTTTAATCGTAATATACTCCTTTAAAAGAAATAAATAAATATAAAATTCATATAAAAAAATTAATTTTTTTATAATAAATCTCATTTTTTTTTTTAAAAAAATACACGATACTTCAAAACCCATTACTGCCTTGCTCTTTTAACTAATTAATTGCCTAGAGCTACAGTGGCATTAAAAGACAATCAGGAATTTCACAGTCAACTTTGCATGGAAATTGTAAAAGTAGCACCAATTACTGATGGCTGGCTCTGAGATGCGTACTAATAATCCAGTAATTGTCCAGATTTTTGAGGTCCAAGCCCAGGAGGAAAAACCCAGCCCGTTTGAAAAAAGAAAAGGAAAGACTGCAACGCACCGTTTGGAGTTTGGACACCTAGGTTAGTTTCCTCTTCCTTCTACCACCTGCCCCGACGTCCTCCTTTTATTTTCCCTCCCGTCCTGTGCACAAACCATCCTCACGCCGCGCCTCCTGTTTCTCGCACCCTCTCCATTCATCTCATTCTCTCTGTTTCACTCAGTTCGTTTCTCAACAAAACCTAAGGCCTCTACTCACCAATCGTTTCAGCAAAATAGTGTTGTCAACAAACTGCTTCCATGGCCGTTACCAGTCCAAACCCTCCTCTTCCTACACCTTCTAGGGTCAGCTCCACCACCATCCACACGGCCGTCACCGCACTCCTTAAATGGAGAAACTCCAAGTCGGGGACCCAGAAACCCCAGCTTTTACAGCAAGACGAATTCGTCTACCTCATACTCACCCTCAAGAAAATACCATCCCAATCTCGCACTAACCCCCATAAGATCCTACTCCCACACGCCATACAATCCCCCCAACTCTCCCAAGAGCTCTGTCTCATCATCGACGATCGACCCCACTCCAATCTCACCAAAGCCTCCGCCATATCGAAGATCGATTCCGACCAAGTACCTGTCTCCAAAGTCCTCAAGTTGTCCAAGCTGAAATCGGACTATCGCCCATTTGAGGCCAAGAGGAAGTTGTGTGATTCGTATGACATGTTCTTTGCGGACAAGAGGGTTGTGCCCCTCTTGCCGGGGTTGCTGGGGAAGCACTTTTATAAGAAGAAGAAGATTCCGGTGCCCGTGGACTTGAAGCACAAGAATTGGAAGGAGCAGATTGAGAAGGCGTGCTCTTCGGCCTTGTTATTCTTGAGAACGGGGACTTGTAGTGTCGTGAAGGTGGCGAGGGTGAGTATGGAGAAGGAGGAGATTGTAGAGAATGTGGTGGCTGCGATTGAGGGAATTTCGGAGATTGTACCACGGAAGTGGGGCGGTGTGAGGTCGTTGCATTTGAAGCTGCTGGGCTCATTGGCTTTACCGGTTTATCAGGTGGTGCCAGATGTGAGGTTGAGGATTGAGGGAATAAAAGAGGAAGAGGGAAAGGGTGAAGTGGCTGGCAAAGGTAAGAGTAAGAAAGGCGAGCGCGTGGGGAAGAAGAGGGGGAGGATTCATGAAGTGAAGTATATGGACGGGAATGTAGGTGAGGTGATTCATGAAGATGAAGTGGGGAGTGATGAGATTGAGGGTGGAGATGTTGGTGATGGTGAGAATGGTGAAATGGATCTTGGTGAGTCAGGGAATAAGAAGAGAAAAAAGGGAGATAAGACTGAAGTGGGGGTTTCTGGTGAGTCGAAACACTTGAAGAAGCTGGCTAAGCTGAAGAACAAAGTTATTCTAACAGAGACAAGAGATGAGTTGTTGGCTGCGAAGGGGAAGAAGGAAGATGGTATAAAGAAAGGGAGTGTTGGTTTGTCTGTTGAAGATGGGGGATCTGCTGGAAAGAAGGAGAAGAGTGGGAAGATGAAATTGAGGAGTGCTGAAATGAAGGTGAAGGCTAGGAAAAGCAAGAAAGCAGCTGGGTAGTTTGATTCGGAAGACTGAGAGAAGTTAGAGATGGTAATTCGTCCTCTTGCAGATGCTTTTTTCAAGTATCAAATAGCTTGTACTTTTGTCTTATTTCTTTTTGTTCGACAATGAGAATTCTGCTGATCTAAATTAGTAACCACTTTTGTTTTTTTGACTATTTGATTTATGAAGAGAATTATAGAGTGGATGATTTTATGTTCTTGTGTTTTGTATCACCTTACTTTTATTCTGGAACTTTGATTTTGTTCTTGTATGCAAATAAAAAATGTCCTCATCTCATATTCTGCTTCCAAATGGGTGAAGAATTCATTTCTTGGTTACTCATGCAACATTGAAATGAAGCGCCATGACCAAAACCATTACTGCTGCGCTGGTGATGATGAGGATGATGAGTTTGCTGATCTCTATTTTGTCAAATGGACATCCCTGATGATACCACCACTCACAATCATAATGGTCAACTTAATCGCAATTTCCGTCGGGTTTAGCCGAACAATATACAGAACCATACCACAGTGGAGCAAATTAACAGGTGGCGTCTTCTTCAGTTTCTGGGTCTTGGCTTATCTATACACCTTTGCGAGAGGGAGACCACCCACCATTGTTTGTGTATGGTCAGGCCTCATTGCAATCACGATATCCCTCCTTTGGGTGGTGGCAATCAGTCCCCCCTTCTAGTACTGACCAAGAGCTCTACCTCTTCATTGACGATCGACACCACTCCAATCTCACCAAAGAAGGGTAATAATTCTAAGAGGTTGTAATTACCACTTGGACTAGTACTTTTTAAGTATAAATCTGGAATTAGTTTATGCTTTCATTGGATGGTTATGCTATGTAAGAGAGATTTTGGTTTGATGAGGTTAATCATGGTATAGTCTGTCTCAATCTCTCCAATTGCCAAATTTGTTAAGGCAATACGTTTGAGGACATTGTGCTTGTTGAAGAAGCTATTTTGAAGTTGGTGTCAATAGTTTATCATTAGCTAGTTAATATTACTTGAGGGCCTCGATTCTCAAGCTTGTGAGCATATGTTCGACTGCTAGGAGAGACATCTAGTCAAACATTGGTTTCTTCCCTGTCTATGGTTTAAAACTTGGCACTTGTTTCACGTCTGAGCTTATATGTAGTTTGTCTAAAATTTGGCGTTATGAGATTAAGAATTAAATCCTCTAAATTACTCATCAGAAGTCTAAAAATCTTGGCTTTATGCTGTACATCTGTCTTCTGAGTCGTGACCTGGAAATATGGGGAAAAAACTTTGACACTATTTTAAGATAGAGAAACATACAACACTAGTTTTACTTTATTACTCCAGTTTTATCTTTCGGAGGTTGCCTTTGTTAAGAATTTGCTGAAACTTCGTGGTTTTTGGTGCATTGGGTGGTTATCTGATTTTAAGTTCTGAGGTCGCCTCTAGTTTCTCCAAGACCATGAGCAAGGTTTCTTAATTTGGGATGCTCATGTAATGGCTTATCTAACTTCTGTGTAACACGAGCATTTTAGATTTGATATCAGAAGATGGTGAAAGGGATTTTGCATTAAGAGAAATTTTTACGGTTTGTAAATTCCAAGAGGTTGTAATCATCACTTGGACTAGTTCTTTTTTAAGTATAAATCTAGATGTAGTTTATGCTTTCATTGGATCGTTATGCTATGCAAGAGATATTTTGGTTTGATGAGGTTGATCATGGTATACTCTGTCTCAATCTCTCCAATTGCCAAAATTTGTAAGGCCAATGAATTTGAGGGCACTGTGCTTGTTGAAGAAGCTTATTATGAAGTTGGTATCAGGAGTTTTATCATTCAATAGAATCTCTTGAAGATCTCGATTCTTAAGCTTGTGAGTGTATGTTCGACTTTCTTTCCTTGTAATGTTCCATGAGCATGTCCTTATAAACAGAGGCTTTAGCATTGCTAGGATATAGGTCTAGTCAAACATTGGTTTCGTTCTGTCTATGGTTTAAAACTTGGCACTTGTTTCTCTCGTCTGTTCTTTTAGGTAGTTTGTTCTAAATTTGGAGTTATGAGAATTTATTAACTTAACGTACAGCTTAAAAAACTCAAATTAAGGCAGTCTGGCAAGAGTAAGGGATGACCCTATTCGTCTAGGTGGATTCAATCCAGTACTCCAAAATTTCAAGATTCTAGAAATTGGAATCAGATAAGGACTGATTCAATGAATCGAGTGATTCAACAAATTAAATCGGGCTGATTCATAACAACTTTGAATCGGTTGTTTCAATGTTGATTAAAAGTATTAAAAATTATATATAATGCGATTCAAATATTTAATATCATGTATAAAAGAGTATAAAAGTATAAATTTTTTGTCTAGTTTCAATAAACATGTTATCTATGTATTTAACCTCAATTGTCGACATTTGTTTGCCTCATATATGAAGAAGATGAAGACTATTAAGTTATAAGCACATGGCAAATGCAGTATTTTATGTACAGCCGTAAATTTAATACAAAATACTCATTCATCTTCTAATTATTTTATTCAACTAAATAAAATAAAGAACTACATGCTTTATCTTTAAACTTTTCTATGATTCTTATTGAATACAATAATGAATAAGTTAATATATGTTTAATTCTATTATATTTTTTTGTACAAGAAATTTGAAAAAAAAAAATGTTTTTCAACAACTTAAAAATAAATATAGATTTAAAACGGTTGGAGTCAGCTCAAATTGATCTAAAATCAGCTATAATCAGTCCAAATCATCCGAAATTGATCGATTAAAGCGGTTTGGTAAACAATTCAAAAAGTTTACTAAAAGCGATTTGATTTCTGACCCTTTTTTCAAGCCTTGAGTTTACTTTAGATAATTGCCCTTCTCAATTGGCTTTGCCTATGCCATTGTAGGGTAAAAGGTGGTTGCATTGGCTAAAGGAAAATGCTTGCTTGTTCTTCTATAGTGCATTTTGTATTTTTGTTTTTTATTTTTTTATAAGAAGATTGCTAAAAACACAAAAATATTTCACAAACTGACTAGACATATTGATATTATGCCACGCCAGCCTTTTCTTCTTTTTCATTTTCCTCCCTCCCCGTGCCCCTCCCCTCCTTCCATTTTCAAAAGAGAACTGCTACACAGCAGCCCCACACTCAACACACCATTATTTTTGAAGTATAAAATAGAAGAAGATAAAATAATAAATTTACATTTTTCAATGGTGTGAAAAAGTGTGAGGCTGCTGTTCTCGAGCATCATCCCATTCATTTGAGTTGCCGTCTGCCTTCACTTTTTAATTTTTTTTAAAAAATTTTTTATTTTCAGTTTTTCTCCTTCCGTCTCCTGCATTTGTGTGTGTATTTTTTTAATATTTAAAAATAAAATAAAATACACTAGAGACACTTTGGAGATACGTTTAGAGGGCAACCTACATCATCCTTAGCAAAAAACTGGCTAAAGGGACTGGTTGATGCTCGAGAACAGTGATGCCACAAATCCCAGAAATCCTCCCTTACTCTTTTATTTTTAATTCTATAATTCTAAAATAACCGTTGTAATTTGTTGGTATAAATCCACTATATTACTAAGCTATATTGATAATTCAGCCAACAGCTGTTATCTATGCAAAGCTATCTACGAGTGAAGAAGGAAGAAATAAAGAGAGAAGATAAAGTTGTAGGTTGACCAAAACACAAGGCTCAAAGACAAAAAGCTTGCAATAAAGGAAGAGGGAGAAGATAAAAAGAGGCATGATACACAACCAAAGAGGGGTGACTTCATGGGGAGCATGGGGACTTTCATCTTCCTCTACCTTTCCTCATCTTTCCTTTCATCTCCTCCATTGCCATTAATATTATCTCAAATCTCAATGAGCTTGAGAGTAGCATGGGAGTGTGTGTACCTTTTCCAAGACTTGTGGACACTGGCATTAATTGAACCACATAAATCATAGTTTCTCTTTTTATTTATTTATTATTCATATAATGGATGAGAACTTCAGCACTGCTCCACCATCCAAGAATCACCATGGATCATTCAACAATATGGCATCTACATTTGATGGAAAAATGCATCAACCCTTGACTTGTCAAAATCTTACAAAACTTCCAAAATCGCTCTCCTATCTTCAAAAAAGTCAAAAGAAATTCTTAGGATACGTTTCGACACAAGGTGAGACATAAAATTCTTAAAATTTTTTTTAATTTCATTTTCAAATATTATTAAAAAAATATTTTCCAATTTTAAATTTTAAATTTTTTTATTTAATTATTACTTAATTATTATCCAAACACAAAACTAATACAACTTTTATAGACTTTAAAATAATACGCAAATGTCAATACAACTTTTACTAACTTCAAAACAAAAAAATTTCAAATAATTAGATGAAAAAGTTATATAATATTTTTTATTAATCTTTCTCCTCTCATTTCTCAAAATTCACTCAAACATCTTAATTCAAATTATTTCACTATTGTTCACAGAGTTATGAAATACTCCAAATGTCTAAACAAGTTGACGAGTCTTTAGTCTACAAAAAACTCAAAACATATTAACTTAATATTAGTAGAGTAAAGAATATGTAAAAGTGACTGTACATAAATTTTTTATATATATATATATGTGTGTACACACACATTGTAACATAAATCTCATCCTATTTATCCATGCAAAGGTATTTTTTGTGGGAGGTTAATTTCACATATAGTAATTATATATGCAGTTATGGATTATACAAGCGCTGTGTATATATAAGTTTTTTTAAAAATTGTAGAGTTTATCATTAAAAAATTAATTTTTTTATATATGTATTATATTTACTCATTTTTTTAAGAGGAGTGTGCAAAATTTGTACAATTTATAACTATAAATATAATATAACACATGTCATTAATTTAGCTAATTAATCAGCTAAACAGAAAACTTGAAAAAGGAGGAGATAAATATATAGAACTCAAGAACCGGATTCCCCAGCATGCCAACCGTAATAGGACACCAATCCTAGTTAATTCCAAAAGCCATTAATTTCCTGCACACGTCTGAACGTGGAGTTGCAGGCCGACAAGGTTGGCCACATGTAATATATATGAAAAATGTTAGTGTTTTATATAAATTTATTTTTTTATTTAATTATTAAGAAAGTGAATATGAGTGTATTGATATATATATTTTTTTATTTTTTAAAAATATTTAAATATGTTTAAAAATTGTAAAAAAGAAAAAAAAATTAAAAAGTAACATTTAATCTGCGGAACATGCGCAACGGTGACCATTGGGAGGCAGAGTAGCATTAGTTGATACCCTTCATAAATTGATTCTCCTTGAGTACATATATATATCTTGACCATTCTATTTCAGAAAATCTAATGCTCAAAACATAATAATATCTTCACCTCGATTTTAAATTTATTTTATTTTATTTTATTTTAAAAAAAGAGTGTGAGATGTATACAGTGTGTCGTGCAATGCATGCAGTCCTTTAATTAACCCTTCTTTAGCTAAACACAGGTAATCATTTATGTATTACATACCTCAGGCATTAAGCATAAAAGTCAAAGAATTCGAATAGAGAGCATACCCATTTGAGAAAAGAAAGTATTCCTAGCTACAACATTATGCCAATAATTTTCTGCTGATGATGATATGGTGTCATTAATGTCTACGACCAACACAAACATGAATTGGTTGAACCATTATTTTGATCAATCGGTATATTTCTTTCAATCAAAGAGTGAAATCATGACTTCTCTATTCCTCGCATGTGCACAATTGGAATTGACGTCCCTAATGGGATGTGAACATAGTAACCCCCCACATTTGTTGGGAATCGAACATGAGGGGCCTGGACGATGGGAGGCCGTAGGCATTCTCTTAAGTTAGGATTGAGCCATAACTTAAACACTGAGTCCATTAAAACATTCAATAAAATTATAAGCAC
The DNA here is from genome assembly GCF_018687715.1 of Carya illinoinensis. Lineage (NCBI taxonomy): Eukaryota > Viridiplantae > Streptophyta > Magnoliopsida > Fagales > Juglandaceae > Carya > Carya illinoinensis. The sequence continues at coordinate 42,016,189 of NC_056756.1, forward strand.
TTAATTAATAATAATAATAATAATAATAATAATCTAAAGGAAAATGCTAGATCTCCCGCTGGGAGCTACCGCTCCCAATTTTTTTTTTTTTTTTCTTAGTGATTAAGTAAAAATTGTTTAATATTATTATGAATTTTTTATATTTTTTTAAATATTTAAAAATATTAAAACAATGATGTGAAAAAAAAATAAATAAATAAAATTTTTTTTGGCCTAGCGGGGGCTCCCGCTGCGGTGGCCTAGCACTACCCTAATCTAAAATTAATCTATACTCGAACTCGAATTCATAAACGAGTAAATTTCGAACCATTCGACAATAATAATAGGCCATTGGACTGAGAAACATGCTGAATAGCATAGAAAAATAGGTGCTGGACAACACATCAAAATATAAAAAACAAATAAAGGGCAGCAAAACAAGAAATTGAAGGGGAGTGGTCCATATAATATATACAAGGAAGGCAAGCCGCAAGACCCATTGCTAATAAATAGAGATGGAGGGGGGTAGGTAGGTGTGACGGCCTTGATGGAGGGAAGGCTTGGTGATTGAACGTGAGGTGGAGCATGCTTCTACATCGATCTCCCTCCCCTTTCAAACCAAACTCCTTCCCCCATCTGCTTATCTGCTTTGCCCTTTTATCTAACCTCTCTTACACCCACGCTATCTACCTAACTCCAACCCCCAATCTCTTTCTTCTTTGTATTTATTTCTCTTCCCAATTCCACTTATTCTGTCACCCTCTAATTAGCCTCTCTTCCCTACTCTCACGCACACACCACTTTGAAACACAAGTTAAACAAACAGATCATTGCACAGATTACACGCCATTCAAACGCCATGGTTTCTGTTGTTTCTGCTAGTTCTATGGAACCCCAGACCCAAGACTTTTCTCCTAAAAAATCCCCCTCCCAAAACCATGAAGCTTCTGAAACTGGTCGTGTGTTCAGATCGAAGTTACCTGACATCCCCATCTCCAACCACCTCCCTCTCCATACCTACTGCTTCGAGCACCTCTCTGAGTTCTCTGATAGACCTTGTTTGATCGTCGGTTCCACCGGAAAATCCTACACTTTTGCTGAAACCTACCTCATATCGCAGAAGGTTGCAGCTGGGTTATTTAATCTTGGCATCAGGAAAGGAGATGCCATCATGATTCTTCTCCAAAATTGCGTGGAATTCGTCTTCTCCTTCATTGGCGCTTCTATGCTCGGAGCAGTTACCACCACTGCTAACCCGTTCTACACTTCGGCCGAAGTTTTCAAGCAATTCAGTGCGTCCAGAGCTAAACTGATCATTTCCCAGTCTCAGTACGTGGAAAAACTTTGGGAACCCGGTGAGGACTACCCGAAACTGGGGGAAGATTTTACAGTGATCACGGTGGATGATCCGCCGGAGAAGTGTTTGCACTTCTCGGTTCTCTCAGAGGCCAACGAGAGCGAAATTCCAACAGTTTCAATCAACCCGGATGACCCGGTGGCGCTACCATTCTCCTCGGGGACAACCGGGCTTCCCAAAGGAGTAGTTCTCACCCATAAGAGCTTGATAACAAGCGTAGCTCAGCAGGTCGACGGAGAGAACCCGAACCTGTACTTGAAGCCGGAAGACGTCGTGTTATGCGTGCTTCCTCTGTTCCACATATACTCATTGAACAGTGTTCTTCTCTGCTCACTGAGAGTTGGAGCTGCGGTTTTGCTGATGCAGAAATTCGAGATAAGTTCTTTATTGGAACTGATACAGCGGCATCGGATTTCAGTGGTGGCAGTGGTGCCGCCGCTGGTGCTGGCGCTGGCAAAGAACCCTATAGTGGAGAAGTTCGACCTTAGCTCCATTAGAGTGGTGTTGTCTGGGGCGGCGCCGCTGGGGAAGGAGTTGGAGGAGGCTCTCCAGAGCAGGATTCCTCAAGCCGTTTTTGGCCAGGTTTGTATATATACAAAAATTCTATATAAAAATTCTATATTTAGTAATTTTTGGATATTTTTTTTGGTACACTTTAATAATATGATTAATTATATATTAAACAAATTAATTTAATTAATTATATCAATGTAATTTTATATCTAATTATTTTTACATATTTTTTTTATATAATTAATTATATATTAAAAAAATTAATCTAATAAACCATATTAATGAAATGTATAGAAAGTAAGTAAAAGTAAATGTAGCAAGGAATAATTTTCTAGTGATTATTGGGAAATCTGGAAACCAGAAAAAGTATCAGTCGTGGGTGGACCTTGTGGTGTTGACACGTGGAAAGTATTTAAGTTTTGTTTCTAGTTGCGGTGGCAGATTTTTAAAAAGATCAACATTTTCTATACAAATTCTGGGATTTGGAATAAATATATATTGAATATTGAATATGGAAAATGGATGCAGGGATATGGGATGACAGAAGCAGGGCCGGTGCTATCGATGTGCCTGGGGTTCGCAAAGGAGCCATTTCCAACCAAGTCAGGCTCATGCGGCACAGTGGTTAGAAATGCAGAGCTCAAAGTCATTGACCCTGAAACTGGTTCCTCTTTTGGCTTTAATCAACCTGGCGAGATTTGCATTCGTGGATCTCAGATTATGAAGGGTACTCCTTCCTTTAAATACTCTTAAGCGTATTAAAAATGATAATCCAATTACTCTCTCTTAATTGTCAACCATATTATAAAATCCAAGTAAAGAGATATATACAATTCATGGTTAGGACATTTTTTTTGTCACGTTCCCAGCTAGCTAGCTTGATTTTTGCATTAAATACACTTACCCCTAGCTTATAATTAATGTCCCACCAATTAATAAATCACAGGATATTTGAACGATCCTGAGGCCACAGCAAGCACCATAGATGATGAAGGTTGGCTCCACACAGGTGACATAGGCTACGTAGATGATGACTACGAGATTTTCATTGTTGACAGAGTGAAGGAGCTCATCAAATTCAAAGGCTTCCAGGCATGTCTTCCTTCTCCAGAGTTTGTACCATTTATTTCCTACATGTTTGTTTGTTGAGAAAATTTATTTGTTATACAGTTTAGTGCGTGTTTGAAATTATTTATAACTTATAACTTAAGTAATAAATTATATTATTAAAAAGTTATTAACTGTTTAGTAATTATATATTTAAAATCTTTTTAAATATGTTATGTTTGTTTGAGAACAAATTAAAAAATTAATTTCTTATATAGACTATTTAAAGGAAGTATATGAAAATTATAATTATTCTTGAAAGTTTAAAAGTTATACGAATATTTTCGTTTATTGACAGATTTTTTAAAATTAGAATTCCATTTTATATTTTCTCAGTCGTACTTTTTAATTTATTTAAAATTAAAAAAATATTTTAATATATAATATTTTAACAATTTAATTTTTCTATTAAATAACTTTTAAAATTATTTAAATAATTTTTAAGATTCCTACTATAATCCCAAATAGACCCTTATGTCATATCAAATACATTACTAATACAAAAATCTGTCCCATCAATTAACATAAAAATATTAATGTTTTGATCAATCTTTGATGTGTGATAAAACCTTTTTATTCATGTGTTTCAGGTGCCCCCAGCTGAGCTTGAGGCCCTTCTAGTCAGCCACCCATCAATTGCGGATGCAGCTGTTGTACCGTAAGTTCAATACTAGACGAATTCTGGAACATATAATTATTTTTATATATTTTTTATATATGATTGACTTAAAAAAATTATTTTATATTAAAAAAAATAATGCAGCTAATCATATCAGTAAAGTACGTAATGAATACGTAAAAATAACTACATATAAAGTTTTTGATATTAGACTATACTCTTGTTAAATTATTAGTTAGCTTGAAATCTATTTCACGTGTCACTTTCTCTCCTAAAATATTGGCGTTTTAATAATAATTTTAATCACATTTTATATATTATGATAGGATGAGAGACATACTCCAAAATCGGAGTATTTAATAGCTTTCTCACATGTTGCAAAGCTTTCCTAAGCGCAAGAAATAAATGTCTAAAATTTGTAATGTTAATAGGCAAAAAAACGACGTCGCCGGGGAGGTTCCGGTTGCATTCGTGGTCAGATCAAATGGGTTTGAACTTACTGAAGAAGCAGTGAAAGAATTCGTAGCAAAACAGGTACAAAAAGGAATAGTAGTACTATTGCCTCAGCCCCCTCCTCTAAAAGCACTCAATCTTTGACTTAATAACTAACAGAAATGGCGCTGTGATTTTTGATTTTTGGTATCAAACAGGTGGTGTTTTACAAGAGACTGCACAAGGTTTACTTTGTTCATGCAATTCCAAAGTCTCCCTCTGGAAAAATTCTAAGGAAAGATCTTAGAGCCAAGTTGGCTACATCTTCTCCTTTGCCTCAAAACCCTCTTTCTTGATTAATTAGCGCACTCGGGGAATTCTCTATCCTTACCTTCAACACAACAGGACAGAGAAGTCGCATCATCCATATCCAAGCAATGCTATTTTTCTTTCTCTTCTCTCTCTCTGTCTCTCTCTTTTTTCGTGCATTTGCTGTAATTTTATTTTCGTGCATTTGCTGTAATTTTGATGTGTAGTCACTACACTACATTGTTTTTAATAATAAAAGTGAAAAAGGTAATTTTTTTTTGGTTGTGTTTTTTTAACTTTTTTTTTTCATTAGGATATCATAAAAATATTAGTTGAAATTTGCAATTTAAACAGCTGCGAGTTACACATTGTACTTTCAAACTACAAAAAGAGTTGCAATGTGCATATTTTATTCTGATTTGATGGTTAGATTGTATCACAAAACCCATATTCACTTATTTTCTATCTATCTTATCTGTTGAAATTAGACAAATACACTGTTTTTCATATATATATATATATTTTAATTATTGGATGTGCAGTGCTTCTTTTTATTAGTTTGAAATGCAAAGTGAAAAATGCTAATACTTGAAGGTGGAAGGTAAATTTTTCCTATAATATCTAAAAGTTCCAAGCTTTGATACAATAAAAATGCTGATACTTGAAGGTGAAAGGTGCAATGGGTCATGTCTAAGTTATCACAATAAAAATTAAATACTAAACGGATTAACCAGTCATGTCGTGTCATTTGTTAATTAAATGGATTGGGTTTGAATTTTCAAATTTGATCTATTTAATTAAATGTGTTGAGTTCGAATCAACTCATATAATCTAATATCCATGACTTTACAGAATTCCCCAATACAAATTGCATCTAACGTAAAACTTTAACCTATGAATGGCAAACATCCTCATTTATTCAAGACCTTCACCAGCTCCAAAGGGTTGTACTAGAATGACAAGCTTTCAAAGTTGCCTGCAGGCTGGGGAATCTCGCTTACTGTGAAAAAGAAAAGAAAAACATTTCTCAAAGTCCTCATAAATGGGCTGATAAATTAGAAGTATCGTATTCGGTGGTCATTTAATGCGTATGCGTGGTCATGAATTGAATAATTTGTTTAACCAAGGAACATTGCTAAACACCCAACTAACCAAATTATGCAGATCAGCCAAGTTGGATGTTGATATAAAGTCCCCGTATCAACTTAAAAGGGGCTGCAAAAGAAAAAAATAACATGAAAAAAGAGTTTGTTTCAAGGGGTATTACATATATATTTCTTTATGATAATATTTGTTTTAACCAATGGTATGAACATGGGTTATTGGTGAATTTGCCTTCAAGATGCAATGAAACTTATAATAAATCTGTTTGGTCATAAACAAACAGAATTAGACTCAAATATATTTAAGATTTTACTATTATTTGCAGAATAAACAAATTCTAATAATAAGTTTTGAAAAAATGAAATACTTTTAAAAGGGAGAGAATTTCCAAATCTGCTTCTATGATTATCAATTTGCAGGTCATAAGATCTGTTTATATATGACTAAAGAATACTAACAAAAAACTTTCGTTTGACTAAGATCAGACTCGAATAGGTACATATAATGCATCTCACATAACATTAAAATGCTTTCTTGACATAGGGAGGGTCAATATTGTTGCTCAATAACACTAAGACTGTGTTTGGGTATCGAGAGTTTCAGGTACTCTCGACACTTCTTACTACTATTTATTATTTTATTATTATTTTGAATAATGCTACATATACTCGTGGAATGTGCAAACGCCGTACAATCGCTTTGAAAAAAAGTAGGGTCTACAATTAAAAAATTAATTTATTTTCATGTGAGTCCCGTATTAATTCATTTTTTTCAAAAGATTGTGCGACGCTTGCATAACCACGACTGCAAATATCATTACTATATTACTTTTATTACTATTCATTATTTTTTACATACTTTTTATTACTATTTATTACTTTTCACATACTTTTTACTATTATTCACAACTCTTTTCAATACTTTTCAACCCTCAAAACTACCCTAAGCCATTTATTAATTATAATTCATAAAGTTCACTCAAATTGTTATAACCATAAGCATATACTTATAAACTTTTCTTAATTTCTGTTTTTTTTAAAATAACTCATAACTTAATAATAAATTTTAAAAATAATATTAATAATAGATATAATATAAAATTATTTTAAGAATATTTCCAACACGAGATATTATGGTATTTAAGTTAGAGGACTAATGAATATAGAATTGTAAATTATAGAGTATTTGGTAGAAAGGACCAAGAAACCCACGTGGATTTATGGTGTCACCTTGGCTTGGTGCTTTCTCTGTACACGTGGATAGCTGCTCTCTGTCAACTTGTAAATTTGGACTGGACTAAACGGATAAGGCCTTTGGACCAAATATGACTGCTTAGTTCAGTCCGGTCGGTCTTATCGAAACTTTTAGTTCGGGTCAATTTTTATTTTTTAAGTTTTGACAAAAATTTATATAAAATGATAAAAAAATTTAAGTGAATGCTATAGTCCAAGTAATTAATTAATAGTAAAGTTGTCTAACTGTATACTTAACTAATTATGTATTATAATTAAGTATAATAAATTAATAATATTAATAGTATGTATACTATCAACAATCAATAATTAATACATTGCTTTTAATTTCTTAAACTTTAATTTTTAAATAATGCATAAATAATTAGGTTAGAAGAAAATTAAATAATTATTTATAATATGCTAGAAAAAAATTACATAATCATTTACTTTTAAATTAATTTCTTTCCTTTTTTAGATCCAGACTCATTGATTCCTTAATCGGTCTAGTAACTCAAAACAGTTGGTTGTTAATTTTTATTTATAAGACTCATTTTATTAATTTTTTTAAATTTAAATTTTAAATTTGATAATTTTTAATGTATCAATAATTAATAAGTGGAGGAGTAAGTTTTTTTTTTTTTTTTTTTTTTTTTTTTTTGTAATTTGTAAATTATTTTAACAAATATTTAGCATTGTCTAAAATTAAAATTCAAAATATATCAGCCTGAGTGTTTAATTGAAGAATATTCTTTAGAAAAAATAATAAAACAGTAAGAAAATTAAGATGAACAAAAAAAAGACATGTCATAAATTCAAATTAGAAAGGGTATTTATTACCAATTAAAAAATCCCCAGCCTAAAACCGCCACAAAACCCTGAAAGCAAGAAGGCACAAAACCTGCCATAAACGGTAAACCCTAAACCCCTGAGTCCATGTCTCTCTACAACCTTCTACGGTAACATTAGCGAGTCTTTGATAATTTTGATTTCCATATTCTTGTTCTGCAAGACAAGCCACCTTCCCCCATTTTCTTTCAGACCCTTAAAAGCCCACCTCTTGGGGTTTATTTGAAAACCCAGGAGGAGAACAAGGAGAAGCAAAAATGGCTAAATCATATGCGCTGGGGCTCATATCTACAGCACTTGCAGCCGCGGCGACGTCCTCATCCTCCTTATCATCCCAATCTCACTTCGCTTATGCGGATGGGTCTTTCAAACTCTCTCCATTTTCTTCTCCTCCTTCTTCTGAGGAATCACAGCCGTCCAATCCGCCGGCGGGTAATTCCGATTCTATATCTCCGTCGAGGGTTCGGAATGATAATCCGAGGACCACATCGGCGGGGTTTGACCCAGAGGCATTGGAGCGGGGGGCCAAGGCGTTGAGGGAGATCACCAATTCCGCTCATGCCAAGAAGGTTGGCTTGCTGTTATCTTGCAAAGGGGTTTTCATTTCCTTCTGATTTATTTTTTATTCTATTGCTATCGATGGTGTGCCATTTTGCGACGTGTTGTTATTGTGGTTTTTGTGCAGTTTCAGCAAATGCTTTTTGTTTGTTTTATGGGTTCTAATTGGGATTTATGTTTTTTTTTTTTTTTTTATAATATATATATATATATTTTTTTTTATGATGAGGTGTTGTAAATGAGTTTTTAATGGTTTCCTATGCATTTTCTTTTCAAATTGAGTTCGGGTTTAATTAGTTTGACTTTAAGCATTTTTAAGCGTTGTAAGGCAAGGAGAGAAACAAGAAGGAAATACAATTTTGGTATTTGATAAAATGAGTTAGTGATGTCAGTCCAGCCAAGTAGGCTTGTAACTGGTGAGATGAGGAAAACAAAATAAAAGAAAGAAAAATATAAAATTTTTTTCAGGTTTGCTTTGTTGAGTTACGTTATTTGATCTTTCATAAATGAAATTATTGTAAAATTATTTTTGGGTATTTGAGTGTGTTTTTTTTTTTATTTGAAAAAGTTGTATTTTTTGGTTACAATAATGGAAGTTCAGAATTATGGCAATAGTTTTTGGCTTAAATGACACCACTCACACGCTTCAAATCTGACATGCTTCAGAATTATAACATGATCGTTTATTTTTCATCAGAACATCCAAATAGTGCGTGGTCATTTCAGAAGTTCTCACCCACCGAATTCAGTTTTGATTGTCATTCTTTTGATGTTTCATTCATCCTTCTGAAAGCAGAAAACATATTATTTATTTTTACTGTCGGTTTCCCTAGAATTGGTGACTTGTGGAGGAAATTAGTGGTTTTTTTTGTTGGTATAGGTGTTTGAAGTTATCAAGAAGCAAGAAGAGACAAGGCAGGTGGAGATGGAATCAAAGGTTGCGGAGTTCAAGGCAATGAAAGCTCAAGCTGAGACTGTAAGATATGTTTTTGCTTGTTCCTTCTTGATTGAAGTACAACTAGCTAAATTAGAGCTACGACCTGCCCGCATGTTTATCTTGAAACAATAAGATATTGTATAGAAAGTACCTCAATATTTGCTAGCCAGAAAGCTGTTTTGGGGATTGGCACTTTTGAATTTTCCTAGTTCCTTCAATGCAAATCCTCGGCATAATGGAGTATGTGCTCTTCTGAGCAGGTTTTTTCTTTTTCTTCTATGTGGATTTTATTAGCTTTTAATCACAGTTCTCTTGTGAATTTTAAGTAGGTCCTAGGGTGGCTTTTTATTGGCTCGACCAAGACTTCATTTATAAAATAAACTTGTTAGTTTAATGATGTTTCATCTCACGTTCCAAGTGTTTTGCTGATCAATTATATTACTTGCTGTCCTCGGGATTAGCTGGGACGCTATTCCGGGACACCTGGTGCTAATAAAAAAAAAAATTATATTACTTGCTTGACTGCAGTCAAATACCTTGCAGTAGAAACGAGTTTTAATATTTGTTGAATAGAGGCTCATTCAATTTTTGTTGCCTTAAATCCATAACTACACAATTTATTCTTGGTTGTTATTTGTGATCATTTTTGTTTGCTAACTACCCTTGAAAAACTGTTTTGAGTTCCAATGTTCATCTCATATCAAGTTTTTTGATGAAGAACCTCATACCAAAAATTTAAAGCCACACGTGGCTTATTTACTTATTATAATTGATAAAGAGAAGTTTTACAGTGTATGTTCAAGTCTTAGATGAGACTCAAGTAGAATTCTTGGGTTCACATACCCACACAAGCCTTAAGGTTACAGCCCAATGAGTAATGCTAGGTACAAGCCCCAAATAGACAAGCCTCATACGAGCAATTTATAAAAAAGTGGGTCCCACTAATAAAGAATAATTTTTTTATACTTTTTTAAGGTGGAGTCCACTTTTTTACAAAGGCTTGCCCGGGGCCTGTACAAATGATTTCTCTTTCATATATAGTGCCATTACTATGACAGCATTTGTGATGAACTGGTATTGTTTGAGTTCCTCATTAGAGATTTTTTCCCCTTTTCCACCTGAAGTCTCTCTCTCTCTCTCTCTCTCTCTCTCTCACACACACACACACACACACTCATGTATGATATCTTGCTTTTGTGAAAGCCATAACCTTACTGGAAAAAATAGCCATTAGCCTACTGGGTGGTGGTCACTGTCTTTTGACTTCCAGTGCTTAGAAACTTCTTAAAATTTTATCTTGAATTTGAATTGGACCAAGTGACTACTCTCAACTATTATCTAAGGTTTGTGACCTTTTTATTTGTCTTTAAGGAAATGCCGAACTGACAGCTTAATGCTAGAAATTGAGCTGTGTAGGAATGGAATTATTCACTGGCTGAATGGGTTGGATATTCAAGCATTGTACTTAATCAGATCACAAGCTATTCTTCGATTTTTTCTTCCTCAATTAGAACATATTACTTGCTAAGAGTCATCATTCTGTCTGCCTTTTATCACTTTTGGTTACTTTTCCAGTTGTCCGTGGTGGCATGTCATTAGCTAACAAATATTTTGGCGTGGCCAACCTTGCTTGTTCAGATCATTGTTGCATTTTTCGTTTGATATATATATTTTTTTTGATAGGTAAAATAAGATTTTACTTGGGGTGATGTTTCGCTTGATATAAATGTTGTGGCAGTACCAATCTTACTTTCTCATTGTTCAAGTCTTTACATTACCAGTTTGGTTTGCTTTATCTGGTGGTGGCAGGTTGTTGAGTACCCTTGTTTGAGAAAGACCAGTCTTAATGAATTGTTTTGATAGAAGTGATTAAACTGCCAATACAACTCTTGTTGGTGGGCTTCTAAAGATTTGTGAACTTGATTAGATGCAAATTATTAACATAGATCTTTTAAGAATGTTTTTATTATTGTTGTTGTTGTTGTTGTTTGGGAGCCATGTAGGACAAGAACGGGACTGTAAATTGCTTCTCCTCACAGTCACAAACCAATAGCTAGTTTGCTTATTTTTGATGAGTCTTATATATCTTGGATTTTCTTCTTAGCTCTTTATTCAGATAAACTCTGGTGTGTGGGGGAAGGGGTAACTCCCTGTATACTTGGGCTATGGCTATATTTCTATCAATAAAATCTTATTTTACCTATTGCAAACAAGGTGATGTATTCAGAACTTTTCAGTGAGGAGTCAGTCACCTTCAGTCACTCAAATAGAGTCAAAGAAGCAGGCTTTTAAGCTCTCTCATGAGTGTTCTTGGACTGGGTCCATGCACCCAGATTAGATGCAAATTATTAACATAGATCTTTTAAGAATGTTTTTATTATTGTTGTTGTTGTTGTTTGGGAGCCATGTAGGACAAGAACAGGACTGTAAGTTGCTTCTCCTCACAGTCACAAACCAATAGCTAGTTTGCTTATTTTTGATGAGTCTTATATATCTTGGATTTTCTTCTTAGCTCTTTATTTAGATAAACTTTGGTGTGTGTGGGGGAAGGGGTAACTCCCTGTATACTTGGGCTATGGCTATATTTCTATCAATAAAATCTTATTTTACCTATCACAAACAAGGTGATGTATTCAGAACTTTTCAGTGAGGAGTCAGTCACCTTCAGTCACTCAAATAGAGTCAAAGAAGCAGGCTTTTAAGCTCTCTCATGAGTGTTCTTGGACTGGGTCCATGCACCCAGATTTGTGCTTAATAACTTATTTTTGATATAATGAGCATATCATACCAAGCTGTTTTTCACTGGTGTACTGATAAGTTTTGAAATTCTCTGTTCTGCTATTTGGCAGGAGAGACTAAGGGTAATATATGATGAACAGAAGAAGCTAGCTCAGCATCAAGCTCAAACAAAATCCCAAATGGCTCGGTATGAGGATGAATTGGCAAGGAAGAGAATGCAGGTAAGTAATTTATTCTGGGTTTTTACAATTTATTTATGGTGGAGAATTAAATCTGCTTTGTTGTTGTGGCAGGCAGAAAATGAGTACCAGAGAGCGAGAAATCAAGAGCTTGTAAAGCTGCAAGAAGAATCATCAATTCGGCAAGAACAAGCTCGGCGAGCAACAGAAGAACAGATTCAAGCACAACGTCGGCAAACAGAGAGGGAGAAGGCTGAGATAGAACGTGAAACAATCAGAGTGAGGGCTATGGCAGAAGCAGAAGGGAGAGCCCATGAAGCAAAGTTAGCTGAAGAGGTTAACAGGCGAATGCTAGTGGAACGTGCCAATGCAGAGAGAGAGAAATGGATATCTGCCATAAATACTACTTTTGACCATATTGGAGGTATGAACATAATTATATTGTTTAATTCGACTTAAGAAGGGCTTGGTTTGCTATATATAACTAATAATTATGAAAACAAAACTTTTTGACTTGATCTCAGGAATTAATTGAACCCTCCTCTGTTTTTGGGTTTGTCAACTGCCATAGATGACTTTCCAAAGTTAAATTTTATTACAACTTAGCTTAAATTGCAGTTAAAAATTTTCAGTTTTTCTATGGCATTCTTTTTTTCCCCCTTGATAAAGGTGTAACTTAGTGCGGAGCCATCTATCTTCTGCAGGGGGTTTGAGAGCCATTCTAACAGATCAAAATAAGTTGGTTGTATTTGTTGGAGGAGTGACAGCTCTAGCAGCAGGGGTTTACACAACAAGGTACGTGTTAAAATAATACTAGAGGATTGGAATATACCGTCCTTTTAATATTTGTAGGTGCCTTTTTTTCCTTCAAAAGATTGAGATATCTTGGCCAGCTGTTAATAAAAGCAAGAACTATTTTGTTAGCTGCATGCTGAGGTACCTTTAACTTTAAATGTCTTAGTAATTGGGCTGCTAAAGTCACAGGGAAAGATTTACATTCTAAACGATAGCAGATTTCAGGTGATTTGCTTGAGTTTTAGTATTGATAAGAACTTTGTTGATTATATACTAGTTGTATTATTTTGGTTGTGATTTTCTATTTTTCAAGTTATGGCTTATGCAGGTCGCTTTTATTCATTGCAGAGAAGGTGCAAGAGTGATATGGAGCTATGTTGATAGAATACTGGGACAACCATCATTGATTAGAGAGTCCTCCAGAGGGAAATACCCTTGGTCAGGCTTGTTTTCTCGTGCCATGAGCACACTGTCTCGTGGTGTTGATAAGGGATCTTTGAAAAATGGGAATGGGTTCGGTGATGTAATTTTACACCCTTCTCTTAAAAAAAGGATTGAACAGCTGGCTGGTGCAACTGCCAATACAAAATCCCATCAGGCACCATTCCGCAACATGCTCTTCTATGGTCCTCCAGGTACGGGAAAAACAATGGCTGCTAGAGAGCTGGCTCGTAAATCGGTATGAGATCTTACTTACAACCATATTGGTCCATGGCCTTCTTAAGGCATACATGAATGCTTTTGTGCGCTATGTATAAATATGTATAGTGGAAGGACAGTTGAGTGGTTAACAAAGTGATGCACATCTTGCTTGCTTCCATAAATTTAACCATGAATAAAAAATCTGATGAACTGTGGAATTGAAATTTATTTATCAAGTCTATGGATGTGCTTTGATAAGTTGATAGCAATAGGGTTTTGTTTGTTATTTATAAACCTTCCAAACTTTTGCAAACTTTTGAAGTAGAACTTAGGCATTCTGGAAAGAAAAATTATCCACAAAAACATATGGACAGTGAGGAACAAAATCTGATTCATAGTTTATCTATAGGGGTGTAATCAGTCTAGCGCGGTCGGTCTTGGAGGAGAATTTTGGACTGGACCCATTTTTCCGGTCCACCAAAAAGTCTAGTCTGGACAGGATCGGACTGCTTTGGTTGATCTGATTGGTCTATTTTGGTCCAGGTCCTTTTTTTTTTTTTTTCTCAAGTTTTTGACAATAAAATTATACAAAATGAAAAAATTAAGAGAATGATTTAATCTAAATTGTCTAAGTAAATGTATGCTTAACTAATTAAGTGTTTTAATTAAGTAAAATAAATTAATAATGTTAGTAGTATGTGTATTATCAATAATTATTAGTTTATACTTCTTTACCTTTAATGTTTTATATAATCTAAGCATAAATAATTGGTGAATACGGTTGGCCTATTCCGGTCCGGGGTGAAAAAACCCCACCCCTAGACCGGACCAAAAACTGAATTTTTATACTCTCTTAGACTGAGACTGACTGATTCCTTAATCGGTCCAGTTGGTTTTTTCAATCTGGACCGAAATTCTTGCACCCCTATTTATCTGTGTCTAGCTGTTGAAAACCAACACATCTTACCACATTTTGGGTGCTATTGAGATGGATATTGAATACATGGACAATTGTACCATGCTTATGGGTTGTTCTGAAGATATGACTCTCCTTTCTCATCATTATTGTTGTTGTCATCATCATCATCCTCTTTGTTAGCATCTTACTAGTGTTTAATTCTGATGTTTCTAGGGACTGGATTATGCATTGATGACTGGAGGAGATGTTGCTCCGCTGGGACCTCAGGCTGTCACAAAGATACACCAGTTATTTGATTGGGCCAAGAAGTCACGGAAAGGTTTATTGCTTTTCATTGATGAAGCTGATGCATTTTTGTGCGAGTAAGTTGCCAATTGGTTTTTTGCCTAATTTCTTTTGATAAGTAAAAATGCATTAATTCAATAGGCGTAGTCAAGTACACCGGATGCTGTTTTTTTCCTAATTAGGAAAATTTAAAAAATTCATACCTAAGATATTCTCTAATCCTTACCCGCCCTACCTCTGAACATGGTGTCGGGTTATGCTTGCCAGTTGCTTGTTTGACCTGATGTCCTTTATGAAACAATATGGCCAGTGTGTAGTGCTTTTTGGAATCATTCTCAGACAGAAGGCAATGATTTTACTCTCTCTCAGGCTCTTATTAAGTTTTTTATTCAATGTTATATTTGTAATCGCTAGTCTATATGGTGTTACTCAAATCGAGATGAGAATATTCAAACCAATTGGGTCAATAGGAAACCCTGGCTAAGGACCTTGTATGTGTTGACCAAATTTTGCAGGCGGAACAAAACCTACATGAGTGAAGCCCAAAGAAGTGCACTCAATGCCCTCCTTTTCCGCACAGGTGACCAGTCCAAGGACATAGTACTTGCTCTCGCTACAAATCGCCCTGGCGATCTTGATTCAGCTGTGGCAGACCGTATTGATGAAGCTCTGGAATTTCCATTGCCTGGGGAACAGGAACGTTTCAAGCTTTTAAAACTTTACCTGGACAAGTACATAGCTCAGGCTGGACAGAAGAAATCTAGTTGGTTCCAAAACTTATTCAGAAAGGAACAACAGAAGATAGAGATTAAGGGTTTGACTGATGATATATTAAGGGAAGCAGCAACCAAAACCGAGGGATTTTCTGGAAGAGAAATAGCAAAATTGATGGCAAGTGTCCAAGCGGCTGTTTATGGGAGTGAGAATTGTGTGCTTGATCCAAGCCTGTTCCGAGAGGTAGTAGATTATAAAGTTGCAGAGCATCAACAGAGAAGGAAAATGGTAGCTGATAAAGGTCGTAGTTCATGACGCGATCTATTACAAACAAGCAATTTTTGTATTATGTGGCCATGCATTATTCATGGCAGGTTTTATCTGGGTAGCGGTTACTGTTAGGAATGGCCCATGTTTTTATTGTTTTGGGCATCATGATCTTCATCATTATTTTGGCCCCTTTTGAGTTTGGGGATTTTGGTATTTCTCATCTTATGTTCATTCAATGGGTAATGAGCATGAAAGCGGCTGAAATATTGTATTTTCTGTTGGTATTGTTTTTCGTGTTATCTTTCTACCCCTTCAGAGGAGAAGAACTTGCAGCATTAGCTCAATTTTAATTCAAATAAAACACCGCTTGTCTTTCATGGAAGGCCATTGAATTCAATCTCATCTTCTTCCTTTCTGTTCTTGTCCAGAGTAAAACCTCTTGCTCATGCATCACCTATGATTTTATTATTCTCAGTCACATCTGTTGATATGAAATCTTATTCTCATACACTGGCGATAAAAGTCATACTCATGCTACACAAGGAAGATTGACCAAAGTATTCTGGCATTACTCTCATCTCACCTCATCATTATAATTTTTTTAAATTTTTGTATAAAATATAATAAATAATTATTTTTTTCGAATCTCAATTCAATTTTTTTAAAATTTTAAAATAATAATAATATTAAAAAATAATATTCTAGTAATATTTTATTAACTTTCATCTAAACTATCTCATCTCATTTTACTAATTAAACAAACTCTTAATTGTAAGTTCATTCTACGAAAGTTCAATCAAAACATATATCTCGATTTTAATAAACGTAAAAACTCAAGTAACTTCATTATAAATTGAACTATGTTTGGACAATTTGTCATGATCTAGAACAAGCAAAATCTTAAAACTCGCACAAGTTGATCAGGATGGTACAGTTATTTGGATTCTTTGGGCATATTATACCGAGTTCTTCTTGAATGATGCTATCCCTCGATTGCTTAATGCTTAATGCTTAAAGGAGGGAACAAAGAGGAGACAAAGCAAAGTGAAAAGGGTAAAAAAAAAAAAAATTTAAATTATTCAGTAGATGTTCAATTTCAAAAAGGTAAAAAAAAAAAAAAACGTTTGAAGATTCTATTTAATTTGCTTGAAAGAAGAGGAACAGATAAAGCACTAAAGGTATATATGGCAGAACTAAGGAAATTGTCATTAGTCAAGGAAATCAAGATGGTTACAACTACATGATTTCCTTTATATGCACTCAATAACATCAATAATATTCTCTTTTCTTTTTTAAAAAATTATTCTTCCGTACGAATCCACCAACAGTACTTCCATGAGATAAATTATCAGAAGAATAAGTGAAATATTTCCATAAAAATAAAAAAACACCTTAAATTGAAGATTTAAATGAAAAACCAGTTGATTTCATCTGCAGGGGGCGATGTAGCGGGGGGTGGGGCCCCGCTGCCCACCCCTAAATTAATAAATTATCTAGAATAAGTTAATTTATTTTATTTTTTTAAAATGAAAGTTCTTATGATTCTATCTCTTGCTTAAATGAAGAGAAAAACAGAATCACAGATGAAGCACTAAAACGGCATATATATAAAATTATATATAATTGGGGAATTGAGTGTAAAGTTTCCACTATAAAAATAACGTGCATGGATTGAGGGACATCACCTGGAGGCCAACGAGCTCTTGATCAGAGAGATCAGAGTGTGATAGAGAGAGAGATGGCGATAAGGCGGAAGGATACTGAAGAGCGAGTTACAGAGGGTGGGGACAAGCTAATCCACCCACATCCAATGCAATTCTTAGAGAACATTCCTGAGGATAGCAAATGCCGCGAATGTGGAAAATCTTGCGGTAATAAGGTCTACGGTTGCTTACAATGTCGTTACTTTATCCATCCGAGCTGTCATCCAGTCCAGAAATTAGAGAAAGAAGTCCAATCCTTGTGTCATCCCTGTCTTCTCATCGGTATGTGCTATCGTTACACTAGGGGGTGATTATATTGTTGATGTATATGTGTTAATAAATTTTCTTAATTTAGGGTTTTTTTTACTATAAATAATATGTATTCATGGTTATGACATTTTGTTGTTACGATAGCAACCTGATTAAATTACTTAGCTAATGTCGCACAAATGATTTAATATCCTATAGGATATGTGGTTCGTCCCAGTATGTCGAGCTTTATTACTCAGGTCCGTCCCATACATCCGTTCTTCTTTTCTTTTGATCTTATTTTTATGATTCAGATTTGTATGTTATTGAACAACACATGATGATTGCAATACATTCATACCTTAAGTTTCATATATATATATATATATATATATGGTGTCTGTGACTCCGTATATTTTGCCAGGAAACAATGGTTTGCTGTAATATTTGTGGCCAGCGTCCTAAGAGGGGTGGGGTCATCTTTCACTGTAACGAGTGTGATTTCAACCTTGATCCTGAATGCATTGATGTGAGCCCGGCTACGCCTAGCAATATTAAAACGGTGCCGGATGAGGAACTTCAAAGTTCTACAAAATATTTTAGCCACGAGCATTCGTTGATACTCTACAATAACATACCTAGAGATCGAGTTGAATGTTGTGTATGTGGAAAGTACTGCTCCAATAATGCTTACAGTTGCTTACCATGCGCCTTCTTTCTCGATCCATCATGTGCTGAGCTAAAATTGCCGCAAAAAATCCAACATTTCTACCATTCCTATCCTCTCACCTTGTACATTAAACCAGAAGTTGGCTTTCGAAAAGATGACTATTGGCAGACATCTGCATGCAGAGTTTGTCACCAAAAGTTTCCAGCTAAAGCCGGCTACTATGGTTGTCGTCGGTGCGATTTCGTCATAGATATTGATTGCACTCTATTGCCGGCTAGCTTGGCAGCTGGATCAAGTAGTCAAAGAATGCTTCATACTATTTTCCACGAACATCCATTGTCACTTTCTCAGGAAGAGAACGATGTCAGAGTTAATTGCTTTGTCTGTGGGAAAGGCTGCAACAGTAGTAGTTCAACCTATTCATGTGGTAGATCTACCTGCCGTGACATTTACATTGATAAATCATGCATTGAGTTGCCGCCAAAGATCTACCATCCCTTTCATTTGTATCACCCTCTCTTCCTTCTCAAACTGGAAGGTCGTCATGCAAAATGCAATGCCTGTCGCAAGGATATTGGGGAAGGTGCCTTCGCCTATAGTTGTCATGTTGACATTGACAATTGTAGTTTCCTCTTGGACATTATTTGTGGTGGAGTGATAGTGCCTGCCATAAAGTACGAGGCCCACAGTCACCTACTACATTTTAGGGAGAGAACGGATGATCTACTCAAGTGCAATGCTTGCGATAGAACTTGTGAATCATCTATCTTCAACTGTCTGTACTGTGATTGGAATATCCATTATACTTGTGGTCCATTACCACATAGCATTACCCATAAATGTCACGAACATCCACTTGTTCTTACAAATGCTCTTGCTGAACATGAAGATGAGATGGACGATGAATTTTATTGTGATGTTTGTGAGAAACAGAGAGACCAATTATTGCCGAGTTATCAATGTACAGGCAGCAATTTTGTTGCTGAAATTGGGTGCGTCATATCTGAGGTAAGTTAGATATAAATTCCAATTTTTCAAAATTTGAAAGTGAAAGCTTTGATCTTCTAATTAAAAAACCTTTCATTTCATTCAAGAACCAATTAAGGAAAACTTATATATATACATATATTTATATATTGATATTGCTTTACGTTTATTGGCTATTAGGTAATATCACTGCTAAGGGGAGATCATGGAGATCATGTAGAGTTAAGGGATCCTTTTGAGCAGCTTGGAAAATTGATTATGCCGCCCAAAAACACAATAGAAGATCAGATGATGCAAAACAAAGAAGAACAAAGTGAGCCGACTTTAAGCTTGTCTAAAATTTTAAAATCCTTGAATGAAGATGAGAGTATGGAATTGAGAAGGGCTCTAAGGGTTAGAGAGATTAGAAAAACACTGCTAAAGGGAGATCATGGAGAGTTAAGGGATCCTTTTGGGCAGCTTGGAAAGTTGATTATGCCGCCCAAAAACACAATAGAAGATCAGATCATGCAAAACAAAGAAGAACAAAGTGAGCCGACTTTAAGCTTATCTGAAATTTTAAAATCCTTGAATGAAGATGTGAGTATGGAATTGAGAAGGGTTCTAGAGGCTAGAGAGATTAGACAAACAGTTAATGCTGAAGAGAAATTCTTTAATGATGACCCTGGGGAAGATAATATTCTACAGTTTTTTGACAAGGATTACAGAGAATTTATAAATTTTCTTGCTCAGGGCGCAGAGATTTTTGTACAATTTTGGGACGAAAGACTCAATTCCTATTATGGGCGGGGACCCGCTGCCCACCCCTATTCAGGAAGAGTTGAGGTTTTTTTATGGAGTTCGGATGCAAAATCTCACAATGACTACTTTGCTCTTGAAGAAGAGGTTGTCAATGTTGGAGAACACCACAAGGCTGCTCGGACTTTTGCTCCTATCCTGAGGAGCTTGCTTTCCAAACACGGTGATATTAGCGCTGCATCCAAACTAAGTCCAAATGTAAAAATATTTTTTGTTAACATGTTATGTGGTTGCATAAACAGCATGAGAAACGCCAAGGTTGTGGATATCACCAGAGATTTGCTTCTCCTGTGGTGGACAAGCTTGAAAACTTGCCAAAAGGCAGGATTTAAAATTCAATCTGTCTTCGATCATTTGAAGAGAGTTGCAGATGCTTTCTTTGGTCTTTATATTGGAAAACAAGCAGACAAAGTTGACAGAGATATTGCAGAGCTTGCCAAAGATATTGCAAAGCTTTCCGAAGATATTGAGGAACTAAAACGGAAACGTGATTCTATAGTGTCTAGTAGAAAACGAGACTTCGTTGACAAATGCTTGAGGCAGGCTTCGTTCTTGAAGAAAGGTAAAGCTATTACTGAACGATCATGGGGGTCGATATAGGCCGGTGTGGGAATTATTATGTAATCTATTAGCATTAATTCTTGCATAATTGTTTGCTTCTTTTCTATATTTACTTCACCGCATCCATCGTGAATAAGCAAGGCTCGACAGTCACTTTGCATTTCTAATCCCATTTAATTATGTACATGTAATACAATATTGTGGTCTTGAAGACGATGTTTGTACTTAGAATCTCTACTTTAATATTATGTGAAATTATTTATTATTTTAAAACAGTTAAAAGAGTTATATTTCATTATTTAATTTCTTATCAGAAATTGATAGACGTGTGTGGAAAAAAAAAACTGATCCAAAGAATCTTCACCTAAAATGAACCTATATATATAGATAGATGTTGAAAAATAGTGCATGGTTTTTATACATACGGCTTAGGGATTTAGTGCAACTGGGTTTGGGTTTTCCATGAGTTAGCTGTTGGGTCGATTTTTGGGCTTTGTATGGGCTTATCAAAAGGGTTGGCTTAACGGGATTCTTGGACCTATGGACTTAATAAAAAAATCTCAGAAACCAATTCCAGATAATAATAGTTTGTGGGCTTATTGCATATAGCCCATTAAACCTAATTTGGCCCAATAAAAATTGTTGCTATTTTCCTTATAATACTGGATTAGGGTATTACAATATCTCATCTTTATAAAAATCTTATCCTCGAAATTTGTTTGTATATCGAGCAATTCATAAATACTTGTCCATCACATCGATTTCATGTCTATTTTAATCTTCAATCATTTTGTCAAACCTAATATTCCAAAATTTTAGCCCGGTGCTTCACATACCTCCCTTTAGGCATTATTAAGGCCATAGAATCTACACCACAAGAACCAGGAGGAAACCCTTCCAAAAGCATGACTCGAAAGGATGATTCTGTAGAATTCTAGAATATTTTCTATAACCGTCTTAGTACAGGTGTCACATTTCCATTATACTGTGTCTATAAAAAGGCACATTTACCTGAATCCATCCACCTCATGGTCACACGGTCCAAATCACAAATTCATTGTCCTGGGGTCCGTTCTGACGGGACCATTCCATAGCCATCGAAACCCACTCTTTCTCTCACTATTTCTTCGCCTCTACCATCTAAACTGATTCTTCCCATTCCTGAAGAACCTACTTCCTTCACCAAAGCATCAAAATATCCTGAATGGCAATCTGCCATGCATCTCGAATTTCAGGCGTTGTTGCAAAACCAAACCTGGTATCTTGTCCCTTTCTCACCCCACTACAACGTCCTTGGTTCAAAATAGATTCTCAAAAGCAAACGAAGGGCCGATGGCTCCATTGAGCGTCGCAAGGCTTGCCTTGTGGCCAAGGGATTTCATCAACAACTTTGCCTAGATTACTCTGAAACCTTCAGTCCTGTTGTCAAACCCGTCACCATACGTCTCCTACTGTCAATTGCAGTCACCTCCCACTGGACCCTTCACCAACTGGATGTCCAAAATGCTTCTCTCCATGGAGACCTCGAAGAAGTAGTGTTCATGCAACAACCTCCTGGGTTTGTCCATCCAGATCATCCAACTCATGTTTGTAAGCTTCGGAAATCTCTTTACAGTTTAAAAACAAGCCCCTAGGGCCTGGTTTGCCAAATTGAGTGATAAATTAATTTCATTCAGATTTCAAGCCTCTCGGTCTGACTCCTCTCTGTTTATCTTTAAAAACTCCACTAATTGTTTGTATATATTAATCTATGTCGATGATATAATGGTGAGTGGTTCAAGTAATGTGCTAATTGCTGATTTTATTCGGTCTTTGGGTTCCCATTTTCCTGTCAAACCCTGGGCAAACTACATTATTTCTTGGGCATATAAGTCAGTCGGGACCCCTCTGGTCTCACTCTCTCTCAATCCAAATACGTTCATGACCTCATTTTCAAAACAAACATGCACAATTCCAAATCAATATGCACACCGATGTCCTCCTCTATCAAAATTAATGCGTTGGATGGTAACACCTTTGAGGATCCCTCCTTGTACAGGAGTGTAGTAGGTAGTTTACAGTACCTAGTATTTACACGTCCTGATATCTCCTTTGTTGTCAACCGAGTATGTCAATACATGCACTGTCCACGCCAACCCCACTGGCAGGTTGTCAAACGCATTTTGAGTTACCTCAATCCACTAGTGGATTCTGTGTTTACTTTAGGACTCATCTTGTCTCCTAGGGATTGAAAAAGCAACCAACCATAGCTCGGTTCTCCACCGAGGCCGAATACAAGTTAATAGTCAACACCACGTGTGAGATCCTATGGTTGTAATCCTTACTCAAGGAACTTGGAATTTTTCTCAAAAATCCTCCTCTCCTATGGTGTGATAACCTAGGCGCCACCTATTTATCAGCTAAGCCTGTATTGCATTCTAGAACCAGACATGTAGATTTAGACTATCATTTTTTATAAGAGAACGGGTAGCTAATAAAACACTCTAGGTGGCCTTTATTTCCACCAAGGGTCAAATTGCCGACATTCTCACTAAACCACTTTCTACAGCTAGATTTCAACATCTACAGTCAAGCCTCAACATCAAAGCTATAACGTTTGACTCGCGGGTGGGTATTAAGGCCATAGAATCTGCACCACAAGATCAGGAGGAAACCCTTCCAGAAAACATGACTTGAAAGGATGATTCTGTAGAATTCTAGAATATTCTCTGTAACTGTCTTAGTACAGGTGTCACATTTCCATTAGAAGTTATTTTCTGTACTGGCTAGATTGTGTCTATAAAAAGGCACATTTATTGTGTAAACAAATCAATAAAGGAAGATGAATATTTTCGGAATCATGTCTCTGTTTTCCTTATGGCATTTGCACACAGTTAACATGCACACCTCATTCCAAAACCTCAACAGGCATGCATGTTCGTGCACATTATATCGATTATGATACCTTCTAGTGTCCAATTTAGGTAATATATATATATAAACCTCAACAGCAAGCTCAATTAAAACCTAATAAGAATTTCCTTCAAATTTTTAGCTTGATTTCATATAAAATGGTAAATAGAACTCTTCATGTATTTAAAAAAAAAAAAATATCTCAAATAAATCGCAATATAAAACTTTCCCAAGTTTAGGGTCCTTAATCTTACACTTAATTTACGAAAGAAATCCAACTCTTTATTAAAGTATGCAAGATCTAAAATCTCAAAAATTATTTCTTAAAAAAAAAAAGGGGCTCTCCTAATGTATGCAGAATTTAAAACTTAAATCTCAAATTGAATTATTTCTTCAAAGCTTCACAATCCAAGTCTTAAACCTTACTGACTTCACTTCCTAAAGTCTGATGAATCTAAAATCGTAAATCTCATAAAAGTCATTTCTTAAGGTCTGCAGAATCTATAACCTAACATTTTATTTAACTTATGTACTAAAAGTTTTCAGAAATCCAAAACCTCACCAGGTCTACAGAATCTAAAACCATAGATACAACAACATCATTCTTAAAGTCTGCAGTAGCTAAACATCATGTGTCACAATCCTAAAACCGCAACTTTCCAAAAACACATTCCATCAAGTCTACAGGACCTAAAACTTGAAATCTCAACCAAATCTTTTTTAAAATCTGCAGAATCTCAAACCTAGCTTAGATTTCCAAAAACTCAATTTATAAAGTTTGCAGAGTCTCAAACTTAGGATCCCACATATGATAAGAATAAGGTTAGGTGGTATATGAGATCTCACATTGTTTAGGAAGGAGAAGTTTTAGCTCTTTATAATGTTCCAATGAGGCTCCTATTGTATCATTGACTTGTTATTTTAGAGTATAAATCATGTGATTTAGGTCTTCTATTGGAGTGTCATAAATGGTATCAAAACATATTCTAACTAGAAATGTGGACTTGAGCCATGCCACCTACGATGGACTGGCCGACAAGGATGTCGAAAATTTAAGGAAAGTAGATTGTGATACCCCATATAATAATGATAAGGATATGTGGTATATGGGATCCCACATGCATTGCTTTAGAATGAAAAGTTCTTGCTCTTTATAATATTCAAATGAGACTCCAATTTAAGGGTAGGTTTGGGGAGTGAAATGAGAATTCTTAGTTTTAGATGAAAGTTTAAAATATTATTTTTTTAATATTATTATTATTTTGAGATTTGAAAATGTTAAATTGTTTATTATATTTTGTGCGAGAATATGAAAAAATTATAATTATGAGATGAGATGAGATGAGAGTTTTATATCTCATCCCATGCCCCAAACTTGCCCTCATGTGATTTGGGAAGCATTGGAGCCTTACAAGATGTCATGGAGAATAGTCGAATTTTCCTTACCCCAAGCTTTCAAGAATGAGTAGTCAGGGGCAGGACCAGAAAATCTAACTTTTTTTTTTGGGGGGGGGGGGGGGGGTTTAAATATTAATTTTTATATAATTTACTTTATAAAAAAATATTTAAAATTGTAATTTTCATATGATTTTAAAAATTTTGGATGGCCCCCCAAGGCCCTTAGTAGTTCCGCCCTTGTGAGTAGTGATGTTACCACCCAATCAAATCTCATTTGCAATTTTTAATAAAATAATATTTTTTAAATATTTAATTACATAAAATCAAAATAAGTGTCAAGCTAAAATTTGAAAAAATATATTATTTAATCCATAATTATAAACAAACTATTAATAAGCTGTTGGTCTATAATCGATTTTTGTTCAAGAATTGAATGATGCCATCCCTCGCTTCAAGGACAGAACCAAGAGGAGACAAAGCAAAGTGAAAATGAAAAAAAGTAAAAAAAAAAAAGAACTAGAAATTATTCAGCAGATGTTCAATTTATATAAAAAAGAAAAAAAAAATTCAAGACATTCTTTTGCTTGAAAGAAGAGGAACAGATAAAAGCACTAAACTGAAGGTATATTTATTGGTAGATTAGGTCTCGTTTGGATACACAGTTAAGATGAAATAAGATGAGATGAGATATTTTAAATAGTAAGAAAATTTTTGAGTTAAGATGAGATGAAATAGTTTGTAAAAAAAAAAGTATGTTTGGATATGAGATGAGATGAGATAGTTTTTAATTTTTGAGATTTGAAAAAGGCGTGGATCCTACTATTTAATAGAATAGCCAAATTATACTGTTTATATACTGTTCATGGTAGATTTTACTGTTCACGCACTGTTTATAAACTATTGAGAAATGCTACACAACCTCCCAACACTCCACGCTCCACTTTTTTTTTTTAATTTTTTAATATTTTTTTTTGAATTTATTCTTTTTAAATTAATTTAATTCTTTTATTCATTATTTATATATTAAATATTTGATAAAAGATAAAATAATAAAAATTAAAAAAAAATGTGGAGTGTGGAGTGTTGAGAGGTTGTGAAGATTTTTTCTAAACTATTTATGTCAGTTTTTTACTGTTTGGTACTGTTTGTTTAATGTGATGTTTTTAAAATTTAGAAATAAAATATAGTATATTTAAATAAGAAAAATTAATATACAGATGAGATGAAAAACATCTATCGGCAATCCAAACCGGGCAAAGGTTCTTCACAAAATAAAAAAATAAAAAAAAAAAGAAAAAGAAAGAAAAGATTGACAAATGAAATTGTCATAAGGGGCAATGTACTCAATACTCAATAGCATCATTATTATCTTCTTATTTTTTTCTTTCTTTTTCATTCTTATTTTTTGTTGCAAATGATCATTCTGTTGGCCCAAACATTAGAAAAGAATAACAAGCAAAGAATGAAAAAAAAGTGTACCGCATTCAACCTACCTACGTACTCTCCGGCACTTGTTCTTTTCCTTTGTATTCAAGCCGTTTTTATTTCTTCTTCTTTCTTTTTTCTCTTAGTAATCTTCACTAGTTTGAAATATTAATATCTTTTTACAGGTACGAAGCCATGAATAATTAAATTTTTTAATATTTCACAAAGATTAATATTTGAGAAGTTCTACACAACATTCTACTGTAGGTCAACCTCCGCACACTAACGTATGTGTATTTACTTTTCTATTTTTTTATTCGTTTTATGAAATGTGCGTTTAGAATCCTAAATCTATAAATCAGTCTTGCTATAACTTCCATATGGCTTCGTCGCATAGCTTGCGGTGTTGCTTCTCACCGCTCGTCTCCTTAACAGCGCCATCTGTGGCCACTGACAGTGGTCTATTCTGAAAGAAGGGTTTGTGTTTCTTTCCATTCCATTTTCGTTTCCTAGCATCCAATATCTTGTATGTTTTTGTGTTTTCATTTTTGTATCCTTTATCTAGGTAGATGTTGTAAACTACTTTCATTAGTTTGCCTAGTTATGGGGGAGAACGAAATTCTGAAAGAGGAAGAGTGCGGTGGAAGATGAATAGGGTGTAGAATTTGCAGTAGCAATATCGCACTTAATAGAATAGGGTGGAGACGCACGAGCCAAGGGTTAATAATGTTTGATCATTTGTTAATAATGTTATAGGGTCATTTTAGAGGTTATTTTGGTTGTTGTTAATAAATTTTTGCACGCTTTTCCTAATAACCACAAACATTTATACACTTATGCTTAAATTTTTATTTTATTTTTTCTTGTATATGATTTCTTTCATATAGAAGGTATTATCTTTATTTGAAACGTGCAGGATCTTCATAGATAATTTGAACACTGGACAGACAATGGATTCTGACATGAAACCCAGGTACACAGCATGAGGCTCCTCAAACCCAAGTACATTGGTGGTTATGGATTTTGACATGGATTATTTTTGTGGTAGACGGACTGCTCCTCCCTTTTTGGTGAAGTATCATTGGTGGAGATGACATTGTTTTGTGGAGATGACTATTTTTAGTGCATTTAGTCTCCATAAACATGTAGCTATTGTAAATTCCAGACGTTATTGTTTTTGAGTATTTCAATAATTTATTGAGCAAGTTTGATCCAGATTTTTTGTAATGAAACTACACTGTCATTTAAAGATCAATGATAATAACTTTTCTGGTTTCAGTTTTCAAGTTTGATCCATAACAGTTCTTTTGTTATTTTTTAGTCTTTTAGAAGATCAACATGTGGCTTTTCACTATGCAATATTTTACATTGACAAAAGCTAGCTATGAAATAGCATCAGAACAATGAGTTCAAAATCATGCATGCTCACAGAAGAGAGGGGGCAAGCAGTATGCTCACATGGGTGCCCTCCCCTCTTCATTACAAAAATAAGTAAAAAAAATATCAGCAGTTTAAATTCTATGCCCTCTACTTATTGCATTTGCAAGCAACATAAAACATTGAAAAGAACAACTAATTTATATGTTAATAGAGAACAAGATGGGTTACCATACAAATGTAACCTGCAACCATAAAGGCAAGAATTATGTTGTACTTGTAAAGTGATTGTTTATTTTTTATTTTTTATTTGACCGAGTGGAAGGAAGTAAGTGGAATTATAACCAGCAAAGATCATGCAGGGAGGGGGTCACATAGCTCTGGAGTACACGTGCCTAAGGAATGCCATGCCATGTTCAGAAGGTGGATTTTTCAATAACCACTGTAATCACTCTGTTTTGATAACATTTTCAGAGAGCAGAAAATGCTGTACAAGTTTCTAATAAATGACGCACTTGGCAGTCACAAAACTAATATAATCAAGAAACTTCCAATACTCTAAAAACAATGTTTTATAACACAAAACAGTGATGCTCTAGTGCAAAATGGATAATTAACATAGATGGATCAACAAAGAATGACATGCTCAATAAGTAAAATTAAAAAGCTGAAAATTAATCTGAAATGAAAACAACTTAATATAAAATCCTAAAGTACCAACGACATGAAAAAATCATCTTGTTCACATTGTTTTCTCATAATTTCCCAAAATAAAATCCTAAACAAAGTACCCACGTCATTGAAATTACTATAAATAAATTGACACTCAAGTTTTCTCTTGTGCCTCTTAGCCTCTATTTCTAGTTGATGTCAAGTTGTTTGGATATCCATTACTAGTTGTATCTTTTGAAGTTCGGTTTTTAATTGGTTGATTCTCTTTTCGCCATATGGTGGTATTTTCAAGTCATACCAACCAAAAAAACCCACAAGAATGCCTAGCCTGCAAATCGACCAACGCGTATTAGCAAATCAAGATTACCAATCACTTCTTAGCAAAAAAAAAGTACCAATAAATAACATACCATATTTTGAGAAGTTTCAACCACAATAAACATAGGAAAGTATGTACATAACCACTTAATTGGTGCTATTAGTGTACCTTTAAACATAATATATTTTCTACTTTAAGTCTATGGTTGAAGTAGCTCTATCAAAAATCAAATCACTGCATTTCTTCCCAAGGAATTGGATCCTTTTGAAATCTTTTAGTACCAAATGCAAAAATCCATCACTGCTATTCGGGTCATTAAAGGAAAGTTACAATCAGATGAGACGTTAAATCTGAAGCCAATAACTCTGATGGCACCATACTTCAAGATTTATTTATTTATTTATTTTATGTAGCAACGTATCTAAGATCTCAGATTTTCATTCCTGTTGCAGTGTATAGCTAGCAATCTCGCTGTAAAAAACAAGCATCGAAGGAGAGATGATTCTGAGAGATTTTCCCTTACCTTTTCTTAGAAGTACTCGTTTATCTTGCCCAGTGCACCACTTTCACCACCAACTTCATTCCCCTGTTAACCTGTTTTAAGAGGAAAAGATATGCATTAGAAGTCAGGAACTGTTAGATTATGATGGAAGTATGTATCTCAAATTTCTTATCAGAGTGAAACTTGATCTACATCTATAGAGTCTATATGCCAGTGTGAAATAGCCCACATTTTGTGATGTTGATCGATTGAAGGAAATGGATAAGAAATTAAAATATTACAAAAATAAGCCCAAAAATATTAATAAGAGCATATAGTGTTAAGGAAACACATTTTCGGAGTAGCAATAGAGATACAACAAATACTTCACAAAATAATGTTTTCCTCATTTTACACATTGCTTTTAGTAAAGGCAGAAAGGACGGCATTCCAAGATGCCTTAGGCATTTCCACTTAAAATCTTCACTTCACCAATCATCATTCATAAATTAATAAGATTACTACAACATGAGTTAATAAAATTAATAAATGAACACAAACTACCTATTCTAAAGTTAATAAAATTAATTGCTTTTGGTATGACCCGAGCACTATCCACCCAAAATTCCAGAAAAAACAGAGCAGAAGAAAAACATTTTGTCCTGTGCTCTTGCTAACTATTTACTGGACATAGATATTCCATGCTATTTAATTGGTGACTAAATTAAATTGATATCGATTGACATTATAATTTCTTTAATGGTTTCATACTTTCATATCAAGAGTAATTTTTTTTGATAAGTAGTTTGAAGGCAAAACAAAGGGCTTCCTTCCTTCCAGGCTATCTTAAATATATATAAATATATATATTTATATATATGTTTTGGACAATCTCTAATATCCTCCTTCCTTTTTTCAAAATCAGCACTAATTAATCAATGCTCAATTCAAAGTTTACAATCTAAAATGTGCATCTCTGACTATCATTTTTCATTTCATTCTAAAAATTCAAGTAATTTCACCACTTTGTTTCTCTGTGTTTTGTTATTGCCTCAATTAATTGAGCAAGCCGTAGATCATGCAGCAGTAACCAATAATATAAAGAACGAAATAAGTATCAAACAAATAGAAGAGAACCACCATTTAACGAGATGTTGACCAGAAGGTAACAACAAGGTAAACACGAAGGTTGAGAATTTATCCTTCTACTTATAACTAGAAATTCAAGCCAATATATCAGCATAAAAGAATTAGCATTTCTTGCATCAATAATTAAATAACCTGAAAACATCCGTGACAAACACCCCCCCTCCCCCAATCACCCTTCTTCATAGACCAAACTTACTAATAGGAATACAATGAAAGAATATAAATGAAAAATGTAGAGTCTTAAAGTCGGAGTTTTAAAGTCCATTTACAAGATACCAAAACACACACACACACTCTCGAAAAATGTAGAGATCTTATTAACTCTTTAAAGCAGTCACTAAATTTAAATTACAAAATTGAGAAAATATATCATCACTTCCAAAGCATCCAAACAAAACACCCAAAGGAAAACATATCCCCCGCCAAATTTCTCCCTTTTTCTCAGCAACCATAAAAACCAGGGAAAAAAAAGGAAAAGAAGCTACTTTGATGTGATGAAGCAGATCTGGACGGAGTGAGCGTTGGTGTTCGACGTCTGGAGTTTGTAACAGAAGCTCAACACACCATATGGATTTTGAGAATGAGATTGAGGGTTTCAGGGGTGAGAGATGTGAAGAAGGGGCTGGGGTGAGAGGTGAGGACGAAATCTTCTAGGGTTTCATGGGTGAGAGACGTGAAGGGGCTAGGTTGACGGGGAGTGATTTGTTGGTAGGGTGTTGGCTAGGGTGGGCGTCAGTGTGCATGAGATCTAGGAGAAGAGGTTGTTCGCTCCTTGTCTTGGTAATGAGAAGAGGTAGGAGTAGGGAGCCGAGTGAAAGAAGTCAGACAGAGCTAGGTGAACAAACCGTGATGTGGGTGAAGAACCGAGTTCGCCACATAGGTGTGGTGTGTCCGTCTGTGATCTACGGACCAGAGGCTGGATAGACTTTTTCTTTCAATGAGGAACTTACGGAGAGGACGTGTGGCGAATCTGGGCTGGCAGGAGGCTTTCAGCATCACTTTTTGTGGTTTTTTCTGTTGAGGTGGTGGTCGAATAGAGTTTCAGCTTCATGGCTTCCTAATGACCTAACACGAATTTGTCAAAACCCCAAGGCAAGAGGCCACGACCATGCCTTGGTTAGCACCCTCAGATGCCCAGACAGCACGTCAGCAACACTGTTGGGGTCACTTGATTGCCCAGACCAAGCCATTGGTGAATACTAGGCCATGGTCATCCTCCATCAGGTAGTGAACAATCAGTGCACGCGCAAGCGAGGTTGTCACACCATACTCAACTCACGGCTAGACTGCATGCATGCCTAGTGCGCTTACGCAGTGTGCACGCATGGGCTACTCGCACACACTGCGAGCATGCATGGCCTAGGCGCCAGCGTAGCGCACGCAGGCACGCCAATGTTGGAATTGACTGTGCGGCTGCCTAGAAAGCTCACGCATGCTGGCATGCCGCTCAACGCCTTGGCCTTGGTCAGGGCCTTGCTGCTCAACACCTTGGTCTTGACTAGGGTCATGCTGATCAACACCCTAGTTTTGGCCAGGGCCCTGCTGACCAACACCCAGCCCCATCAGTCTGGGCCATGTAGACCAATGCCCAGTCCCCACTGGCTTGGGCCATGCTCAAGTCCATCACGATCCAACCCAGCAACTCACCAATGGTGCCTAGTCCACACAACCTGGGCCACACATGCAAGGACCAAGGACCAGCCAAGGCTAGCCCGACAGGCCAACTTGAAGACCCATGCACACAAGCAAGCAGCCCATGCTGTGAGTTCATCCAGGCCACCTATGGGCCACTGACAGCATGAGGCCTTAACCAGGAGGCGTGGATCCAGTAACCATTTTCCTTTGTAATTGTTTTATTTGCTTTCTAGTATAAGTAAGGTACTAGGCTGTCAGTTAGTTTTTATCTTTAAACATTTGGATGAATTTGGCTTGTAAGCCCTCTTAGACACATTGGTGCTTTATCACTTAGGCTCCATTAGGTGCAATCCATGAATTCCAAAGGAGAAGACTCACCTTGTGCAATTCGTGAATCAGGGTAACCTATGCTTTTCATTGTTTCCCTTTCATTAATGCATTTTTGAGGTATTTCAGCATTGTGGTTTGTGTCTATTGCATTGCATTCGCATTTGCTTGATGATCATTTTGAATTGCTCAAGTGGGGCATCGCATAAGGAAGCTGCGAGTTGTCATTGAAAGGAATCTGGTCTGCACCAGGCATCCTTGGTTGAATCTGGAGTAAGGTCAAGGACAAGCTGACAGTTACTGCTCACCAGCCAAGCCACTCGCCCAGCCAATGCAACCTGTCTAGCCATAACCGCTCCCCTACTTTGTAGGGAGTAACCAACCACACCTTAAACTACTCAGCCACCACCCACTCGGCCAGCCCACAAAAACCACCCATAGCCACGTGTGCTTTATCATTAGAAGACACATGTGCTTGACTTGGTCAGTCCACCAGAAAACTACACTTGTGCTTGACCTAGTCAACCCACCATCAGGAGACACCTGTGTGCCTGACTTGGTTAGCCCACCAGTAGGAGACACGCGTGCCTGACTTGGTCAGCTGGCCCCTTAATAGCCTTATCCCACTCAACCGTTTTAGCCCACTCAGCCACTGTACATGCATACATGCATGCCCAGTCACTAGAATTTCGCCCACCATCAGCCAGTAAACAGTCATACGAGTTCAGCCAACACCATTCATAACCATCACAGTTAAGTAAGTGGCAGTTCACATCAGTCATCGTGGAACAAGGAGGGGTGCGACAGCTCGGTGTCTAGGATCTCAACCGAGGACCCTATCAGAATTGCCATGCGTGGGAATCTTTCGGTGCATTTGTCAATACTTCTTAAATGCGTACTGATCCTATCATTACTCATTTACTATTTACAAAGAATTTGAAATTTTTTATTTTCTTATTATTTTATTTTAAGTATTTTTTTAACATCCTTAATCACTAAGAAAAAATTAAAAAATATATAATTTTATTAATAATCACTTCTTTAATCATTAAGTAAAAAAAAAAAACAAATACAAAAAGAGTAGTAAATGGATAGTAGGATGGTTGTAACTGATTTATCATTTTCCCTTCCTAAATTACATCAACATTCTATTTTGGTAAAAACATTTTTTAAAAATATACTTTCTCAATTCTTACTTTTTCTTAAAAAAACAGCTTTTATTTAAAAATGAGCTAAAGCAAAGTGAAAGGGGAAAAAAGACACCATAAAGCACTAAAAGTATATAAAAAGGCATATTAAGGCCATGTTTAGGATTGCGGTTGGAGTCTTAAAAAGTACATATATAGCTTTAAAACCTATTTAATGAAAAAATTAGGTTATTTAGATATTTCATATTAAAGTACTTTTTAATCTTAAATAAATTAAAAAATATGTTTGAGGAAAAGTATCATTTTTAGGGATGAACAGAAACCGACCAGACCAACCTTTACCAACAAAGATCGGCCACCGGAGTCAGGAACTAGCCGAAATCAGTGGAGAACCTGTCGGCCAACGGTAGAAAATAAATAAAATTGATGTCTGCAGGTTCGGTTCAGTTCCGGTTTGAACTTGGTTCAAATTGTCAAACCGACCGATTAAATAAATATATAAATAATTATGTATATATTGTAGTTAAATAGTTGTCATTCTACTTAAGTTTAAGTGAAATGACGTCATTTTATACTTAAAGTTTACAAAAAAAACACACACACACGCAAGTGAAACAAATAGCGTTATTTTATACATAACATATTAAAAACAATATGAGTGAAACAACGCCGTTTGATTTTAAACCAAGCAACATCGTTTCGATTTGAGATCATCTTCTTCCCCTCCTCTAGCCTTTTTCAATTCTCAGTCTCTCTCTCCTTTGCAACACTTTGTCTCTCCACTCTCTTAAATAGACCTCGCCGTTAGGAGTATTGAGAACTGCCAAAGTTGATACGGTCGTTATCTTTCCTCCACATTGACCGGTACGGTGGGTTGTTCATTCCATGCAAATCCCCTCCATTGGTCGGCGTCAGTTTTCATCCCTAATCATTTTGATATTTTTCTTAAAATGTATTTTTTTAAATAATGCGAAATGTAATTTAAATTTTAAAAAGATTATTAATGAACAAAAATATCTATACAACTTTTAGATAATTTCAACTTTTAAAGATATGGTCATAATATTTAAAAAATCAAATAATCCTCGTTAATTTCTAGATTAGAAAACACTTTTTAATAGTAGAATATATTACTTAAGCAATAATCCCTAAAACTATAAGGTATATTTTTTACCGAAATTCCAAACATGCACTAAATTGACCAAGGAAATTCTCAAGACGTCTAATGCACTCAACAACATCAATATTCTCTTTTTCTTTTGTTTTCTTTTATTTTTTTCTTTTAAAAAGATTATTCTTCCTCCGTATTTATGCCTCTTTTAAAAAGTTTCACAGATTTTACGGATTTATTGATTAATCTTCTAACCCCAAAATCTTGATATTTTCATGCTTTTCCTGCACAAAAGTGACGATGTTTTTAATAAATAAAAAATTCTATTCTGGAGCCGCTGGTCTTGTGTGAAGCATATATAATAAGAATAATGTGTAATCATTTTTACGTATTTTATGTGTATTTTATTAATATAATTAATTGGATTAATTTTTTTAATACATAATCAATTACATTAATAGAATGTATAAAAGAGTACGTAAAAGTGACTGCATATAGAATTTTTGATATAATAAAATATTTATATAATATAATTTGATTTGAAAAATAGATTCTAAAATTTGAATCTTATAAATAAAATCTTATCGTTTAAGTGATTTAGAAGGTGTGTTTCACACGTCGGTTTAAAAATAAAATAATTATTTTAATAGTCCAATCTCTCTCTCTCTCTTAAAAAAAAATAATGTAGGATCGAGAGGCGAGAACTCATGTGGCTGGACGTGCAAAAAGGAAGAACATCATCATTTGATCACTTGAGTGATTATGAGCTGGCGATGAAAGTCAGGTGTTGATGATTTTGTCATTTTCAATGACATGTATTTATGTTTTGAAAATATAAATAATTCGGACGAAAAGTCTATAAATAACAAACATGACAATCTCATATTTTGAAAATGTTTTAAGACTCCTAATCATTACACATGTAGGTATAGTTACATTTCTTAAAAATCCAAATTTCTAAATGTTACAATTATATTTAGAACGTAGATGTCATGAGAGAATTCTCATTGCCCTGTTCTTAAGAATTGAATGATACCATCCCTCACTTCAAGGATGTAACGTCAAAAAGGAGCCAAAGCAAAGTGAAAGGCGAAAAAAAGACACTACAAATTATTCAGCAGATGTTTAATTTAAAAAAAAAAAAAACAAAAAAACAAAAGTTTTCAAGATTCTCGTTACTTTGCTTGAAAGAAGAGGAAGAAATAAAGCTCTAAAGGTATATATGGCAGATTATCGACTTAAGGAATTTTTCATAACGTGTAATGCACTCAATAACATCAATATTCTTTTTTTTTTTCTTTTAAAAAAGATTATTCTTCCATCGTATTTATGCCACTTTTTTGTCTTCCTCTAGTAATTTCGTTTATCTCGTAAACGCTAAGATAATACAAGCCAGTACTTCCATAAGATTATCTCATTTTACACACAAGATCAGTTCAGATCGATCATCCAGCCATAGACTGTCAAAGCAAGAAGATCGAGAGGGTTGTTAATGCATTAAGATCTTTACTCATAGCTGGCCTGGTTTGTTTTCACAAATCATTTCAACTCATCTTATTTAATAATTATAATTTTTTCAAATTCTTACATTAAATAAAATAAACAATTCAACTTATTCAGATTTCAAAATAAAAATGATATTAAAAATATATATTCTAACAATATTTTATTCAACTTTTAACTTTAATCTCAACTCATTACATCTCATCTGTGAAAACAAACAAGGCTAAATTTTAAGTCTTTTTTATTGTTAATATTATTTTAAATTTTAATTATTTAAATGACCTGTGAATTATAAAAGTAATGAGCTTGTGAATTATAAGGTTACTATATAAAAAAAATGTTAAAACTAACAGTACAACAAATTCGGTTTTTGGGATGAAATAAATAAATAAAATCATCCGTTTACGGACGAAATTTTAAAAATTGTACCTAAATAGTGACAACATTGGTTTATCATTCGAACAATCAATATTACATTTGAATGTGATATTTAGGAATGAATAATTCTCTCCAATAACCATTTCGAATGGCTATTAGTTATGGTTGGTCATAAAATTGGCAGGATAAGTTATTAAATTTAGGGGGAAATTGACTAACCCTTCGAACGCTTTATTTTAGTATTGGAATGAAAAAGGAGTTTTGGTTTGAATGACTTATATTTTATTCAATCGATTGGTTTTGATAGGGAAGAAATTGTTTAAAATAATATAAACGTTCCAACATGATTAATTAATCCGTAGTAATACTCGTTTGAATGAAAAAACATATATAGTTCGAACATGAATTGTACTCGATTGATCTGTACTAATACTCGTTCGAATGAAAAAATATATATAGTTTGAACGGCAAACATTGCGGGATTGATTAAAACATCTTTGGCAGGAGTGGAAATTTCGCTTGAAGGCTTCTATAATGCATTCAAAGATGACTAAAATTTTGATTTATTTTAATGTCAAAACAATAACTTAATTAATTATTGATATATTTTCAATTTATACTAAAAAATAGTAATTAAAGAATATATAGAATAAAGATCAATAATTAGTTTAGAAAATAAAATGACGATTAATAATTAAATTAATTTTAGAAACATTGAGTGTCTATACAAAAAATTACAAAAATACAAAAGATATAAACTACTGCCCCCAATTGTTTTACCACCTCCTCGACTGTAGCTAAGCTTGTCTCCATCTGTGTCAACCTATAGTATTATTCATCCCAACAAAAACATTTTGTTTAAACGCTATTAAATGTTTTACGCTATTAAATGTTTTTGGATATTTTAAGGATGAAGTTTAAAGTTTCAGTCATATTTGGATGACCAGATTGGGACGCTTTTTTTTCATCCCAATTATAATTATAATTAGTAGATATAATTATCTACTAATTATAATTATATCTACTAATTTGAAAATTAAAGTGTAAAATTTCCATTATAAAAATGAACATGATTGAGGGAGATCACCTCAGGCCAACTAGTTAGCCCTTGAGAGAGATCAGAGCAAAAAGGGATAAGAGATAGAGATATTGGAGATTGCATGCTTTGAATAATTACGGGCATATGAGCAAGCACAAGAGAGATGCGGCCTATTCCTGTACGCGACTACAATGATTTGGCAGCTGGATCAAGTAGTCAAAGAAAGAATCACCAGTTGCCGCAAAATATATACCATCCCTTTCATTATCACCCTCTCTTCCTTCTCGAGCAGAAAGGTCCTCTTGCAAAATGCAATGCCTGTCGCAAGGATATTACGGCCGGTGCCACCGCCTACATTTGTAAGCATGACAATTGTGGTTTCATTTTGGACATTATTTGTGGTGAAGAGAGAGTGCCTGCCATAGAGTACGAGGCCCACAGTCACCTACTACATTTTAGGGAGAGAACGGATGATCGAGTACTCAAGTGCAATGCTTGCGATAAAAGTTGTGAATCATCTATCTTCAGCTGTCTCTACTGTGATTGGAATCTCCATTATACTTGTGGTCCATTACCAAATGGAATTACCTATAAATGTCACGAAGATCCACTCGTTCTTACAACTGCTCTTGCTGAACACGAAGATGAGATGGACGATGAATTTTATTGTGATGTTTGTCAGAAACAGAGAGACCAACTATTGCCGAGTTATCAATGTGCAGATTGCAATTTTGTTGTTGAAATTAAGTGCGTCATATCTGAGGTAAGTTAGATAAAAATTCCAGTTTTTCAAAATTTGAAAGTGAAAGCTTTGATCTTCTAATTAAAAACCTTTCATTTCATTCAAGAACCCAATTAAGGAAAACTGATACATATATTTTGATATTGCTTTACGTTTATTGGCTATTAGGTAATATCACTCCTAAAGGGAGATCATGGAGATCATGTAGAGTTAAGGGATCCTTTTGGGCAGCTTGGAAAGTTGATTATGCAGCCCAAGAACATAATAGAACAAAGTGAGTCGACTCTAAGCTTGTCTAAAATTTTAAAATCCTTGAATGAAGATGAGAATAGGGAATTGAGAAGGGTTATAGAGGCTAGAGAGATTAGACAAACAGTTAATGCTGAAGATAAATTCTTTAATGACCCTAGGGAAGATAATATTCTACGGTTTTCTGACGAGGGTTACACACAATTTATAAAGTTTCTTGATCGGGGCACAGAGATTTCTGTAGAATTAAGGGACGGAGGAGCTGAGGTTCTTTTTAGGAGTTTGGATGCAAAATCTCACAATGACTACTTTGCTCTTGAAGAAGAGGTTGTTAATGTTGGAGAACACCACAAGGCTGCTTTGACTTTTGCTCCTATCCTAAGGAGCTTGCTTTCCAAACACGGTGATATTAGCGCTGCATCCACATTGAGTCCAACTGTAAAACTATTTTTTGTTAACATGTTATGTGGTTGCATATACAGCATGAGAAACACCAAGGTTGTGGATATCACCAAAGATGTGCTTCTCATCTGGTGGACAAGCTTGAGAACTTGTCAAGTTGCAGGATTTGAAATTCAACCTCTTGTTGATCATCTGGAGAGAGTTGCACGTGCTTTCTTTGCTCTTTATATTGGAAAACAAGCAGACAAAGTTGACAGAGATATTGCAAAGCTTTACAAAGATCTTGAGGAACTAAAACGGAAACGTGATTCTATAACGTCTAGTACAAAACATGAAGTTGACAAATGCTTGAGGGAGGCTTCGGTCTTGAAGCAAGGTAAAGCTATTACTGAACGATTATGGGAGTCCATATAGGCCGGTGTGGAAATTAGTAAGTAATCTATTAGCATTCTTGCGTAATTGTTTGTTGCTTTTCTACATTTACTTCACCGCGTCCATCGTGAATAAGCAAGGCTCGACAGTCACTTTGCATTTCTAATCCCATTTAATTATGTACATGTAATACAATACTAAAGTCTTGATAACCATGTTTGAACTTAGAACCTATACTTTGATATCATGTGAAATTATTTGTTATTTTACCACGGTTCAAAACAGTGAAAAGAGTTAGATTTCATTATTTATATTCT
This sequence comes from Carya illinoinensis, assembly GCF_018687715.1. Taxonomy (NCBI): domain Eukaryota; kingdom Viridiplantae; phylum Streptophyta; class Magnoliopsida; order Fagales; family Juglandaceae; genus Carya; species Carya illinoinensis. The sequence goes on from NC_056756.1 coordinate 42,055,632, forward strand.
TAATGGAAATTGATAGACGTTTGTAGAAAAAAATTTGATCCAAAGAATCTTCACCTAAAATGAACCTATATAAAGATAGATGTTTGGATTTTCCACGAGTTTTTGGCTGTTGGGTCGGTTTTTGTGCTTTGCATGGGCTTATCAAAAGGGTTGGCTCAACCGGATTCTTGCTCCACTGGACCTAATTAAAAATCTCCTAACCAATTTCAGAAAATAATAACTTGTGAGATTATTAAATATAGGAAAAGTCTAGTTACAAGTACACTTGTACATTAATATGTACATCAATTTATTGTGATTGGTCAAAAAGTAGATTTTATTAAAAGAAGTGCTAATTTAACTTTTAAGTATGAAAGAATTAGTATTAGTACGCAGATTAATACGCGACTTTGTTTGTATTTAACAAAACTCTTAAATATAGCCCATTAAATCTAATTTAGTTCCAATAAAAATTGTCACTACTCTCCTTCTAATATCAGATTAGGGTGTTACAATCTGCCTTCTTTATAAAAATTCTGCCCTTGGCATTTGCTAGTACCTCGAGCAATTCCTAAATGGTACTTGTCCATCACATCGATACCATGTTTATTTCAATCCTCAATCATTTTGTCGAATCTAATATTTCAATTCAGGTAAACAAATATAAACCTCAACAACAAGCTCAATTAAAACCTAATAAGAATTTTCCTCAAATTCTTAACTTGACTTCATATAAAATAAGTAAATAGAACTCTTCGTATAATTAAAAAGCATCTCAAAGAAATCACAACATAAAACTTTCCCAAGTTCAGGGTCCTTATTAAATGGCTTGATTGAATACACGAAAGAAATCCAACTCTTTATTAAAGTCTGCAGGATCTAAAATCTCAAATATTATTAAAAAGAAAAAGTTATCCTAAAGTCCACAAAATGTAAAACTTAGTTCTTAAAAGAAATTATTTCTCTAAATCTACACAATCCAAATCTTAAACCTTATCGAGATCAGTTCCTAAAGTCTACTAAATCTAAAACCGCAAGTCCCATAAAAGTCATTTCTTAAGGTTTGCAAAATTTACAACCTAGCATTTGATCTAACTTATGTACTAAAGTCTTCAGAAATCCAAAACCTCATATATTAAAGTTTATAGAATCTAAAGCCATAGATACAACAACATAATTCTTAAAGTCTGCAGTAGCTAAAACATCAAATGTCACAATCCTAAAACCACAACTTTCCAAAAACACATTCCATCAAGTCTATAGAACCTAAAACTTTAAGACCTCATTTGGTTACACATATGAGATGAAATGAGAAATCTGTGAATAAGATAATTCGTGAATAGAAGTGAAATGGTTTGAATTTAGATTTTTATTGAGTTTTGGGAAAAAAAGAAGAGAAAAAGTTGAATAAAAAATTATAGAGTTAAAATAGGGTTAGAATATAATTTTTTAATATTATTTTTGTTTTGAGATTTGAAAAAGTCGAATTGCATTTTGTGTTTTATTTGAAAGATTAGAAAAATTATAATGATTAGGTAATGATTAGATGAAAATTTTAAAAATTTGAAATTGAAAAATATTTTTGTTTGAATGGTATTTCAATGTTGAGATAAGAAGAGATGGGATGAAATGGAATGAGATGATTTGAAAGGTTTGTGAAACCAAACCAACCTCAATCTCAACCAAATCCTTTTTAAAGTTGGTAAAATCTCAAATCTTAGATTTCCAAAAACTCAATCTATAAAGTTTGCAAAATTTCAAATTTGAGATCTCACATATGATAAGAATAACGGTAAGTGGTATATGTAATTGATTAATCATTTTGGAGTATATGTCATTTGGTTTGGGCCTTCCATTGGGGTGTTACACCTACTCACCTATGCGCCGGACGTAAAGTTGGACATCGCTTGTTAAAAAATCATACGCATGATCGTTACCAATAGTGTGACGAAGGGAGCCAGAGTGTGCAAATGGTCCATAGGGGAGACCATGGTACATGTGTAATTAAAATGATTATATGGACTTTATGTGGATTACGACTCTAAGATGAGATGTGATATTATCTCAATAGAGCTCATCAGGTCACTCGGGAGCGTGTAAAACCAAATGATGTCCCCCGAGCTTTTGCCAAACTACAAAATAATCGGATGAAATGGTAACGCTCCCAGGCGGACTCTGTGGCCACTATGCTGTTGGTGGTTAGAGGATGCCTGGTCACGTACTCGTTGGGTGCTGAGTTGGGTATCGCTTGTTACGAAGTCACAAGCATGGTCATTGACTGTGGTGTAACGTAGGTAGCCAGAGTGTACGAATAATTCCTAGGGAGACTATGGTGCATACCTTAATTAAATTGTGGCTTTTCAAACAAAGATGTGATTTTGGAGTGTGTGGCTTTTTCTGTAAATATTGAATAGGATGGTTTTGTACAATTCTACTAATGCTAAAGATCTCAAATTTTCTCCTTTACTATGAAATGTTCATATTTTTTCGTGCTTATATTTTTTGGTGTTAATCTATGGCTTTACTTGCTGAGGTTGCGAAATCTTATTGTAGTGTATCCACCTGCGGTATTGCTCCTCGAAACTGTAGACTTTAATGCAGATGAAGGATACAAAAATGGAGGACTGACTCCACCTAAGGAGTGAAGACCTAGGATTTTTCCTAGGGATATAACCGGTCCAATTTCATCTGGTTTTGTACATTGTTTTAGAACCAAAGCGATATATATATATATATATATATATCAGTTTTGAAAATTTAAGAACCAATACCAGACTAATTCACTATCGAAACTGAAACTTCTGGTTTTTCTCGTTTCGGTCCGGTTTTACCGATTTTACGGATTATCTATATTAGTAATAATATATATGATATTTACATATACTAAACTATTATTATATTTATATTATAGTATACAAATATTATTTTATAATAATTAACACATACTAAATTCTATAGTCTAAATAATAATTAACACATACATAATAATTAACTATAGTCTATATAAATTCTAGACTTTTTATATGAGTATATATGATTAAATGTGTAAAATAAATATATTTACAAATTTTTATATATAAATATATATAAATATATATATATATATTATAATTTATTGTGCTGAAAATGTATTATTTATATCAAAAGTAAGTTTATAGTTAATGTTTATGTTTAAGATTAAAATTTTATGTCATATTAATTAACAATTTAACATATATATATATATATATATATATAATATAAAAAACTATAAATATATACCGATCCGGTTCGGTTTAAACTAGTTTTCAAACTATAAAAACCGGTATCGCACCGGTTCAAGACTAGTTTTGTTTCTTAAGAACTGGTATTGCGCCGGACCAAATTCACTAGTTTGATCTAGTCTAATCTGGTTCAACCTGTTTTCCTTTTATTTTTATTTTTTTTTCCACTCATACTTTTCTCTTAGTAGTTTGATTTGGCATTTACCTTTTTATCTAGTCGGATGACTATAATAAATTATGGATTATTTTGGTAATTTGAATGTTTGGTACTAGTAGCAGTCCATGCTGCCTTCTTTATATTTCTGTTGTGTTTATAACTGCACACTTATATACTGTATGCATGCACACACTTGCTTACACAATACGCATAGGGTGTGTGACACTCGTATAACTTTGGCATTGCAACATTTGCCAAATGACACGTAGAGGTCGAGGGTGCCACAGTTCTTGCTTTTATAATGTTCAAATGAGACTTTAACTGTATCATTAACTTACCCATTTAAAATATAAGGTATGTGGCTTGGATATTTCATTTAGGCGTGAGAAGATGTCATGAAGAATAGACGCATAAGAGAATTTTCCTTACTCCGAGCTTTCAAGAATGAGGAAGTGATATTACAGCCCAATTACATCTCATTTACAATTCTAAAGAAACTGTTAACAAGAGTTGTTTGGTATATCAAGAACTGAATAATGCCACTCCTCGATCGCTTGAACGAGAGTACAAAGAGGAGACAAAGCATAGGGAAAAGGAAAAAAATATATATACCATAAATTATTCAGCAGATGTTCAATTCAAAAAAGAAAAAAACAAAGTTATCAAGACTTTCTTTTGCTTGAAAGAAGAGGAACAGATAAAGCACTAAACTTAAGGTATATTTACTGGTGGATTAAATCGGCAAAGGAAGTTTTCATAACGTGCAATGCACTCAATAGCATCATTCTTATCTTCTTTTTAAATTTTAAATTTTTATTTTTGCAAATCATCATCTTGGCCCAAAATTCAGAAAAGAATAACAAGCATGTTCTTCTCCTGGAGACAAAGCAAAGTGAAAAGGGTAAAAAAAAAAAAAAAAAACATTATAAATTATTCAGTAGATGTTCATGAGTTTAAAGAAGGAAAAAAATAAACAAAGTTTTGAAGATTCTATTTAATTTGCTTGGAAGAGAAGGAACAGATCATAAAACACTAAATTTAAAGGTATATTTACTGGCAGATTAAATAGACAAAGGAAATTGTCATAACGTGCAATGCACTCAATATATAGCATCATTTACTATCCTGTCTCTTCTTTTTTATTTTATTTATTTTTTGCAAATCACTCACTAACTTGGCCCCAAAAATCAGAAAAGAAGAACAAGCAAGGAATCAAGAAGAGTAGTGCATGCAGTCGACCTATCTGCTTAATTATGCTCTGGCACTTTTATTCCCTTTTCGTTAATTATAAGAAAGATGTGGATCCTTCAGATTTAGGTAATTTAAAATTAGCTAGAAGAATGAGATTGGCCAGTCTTACAATGTTGATGATGATGATGAGGCATGTTCTTCCTGTGTATTTACGCCGTTTCTTGATCTACTTCCACTTCCCTTTTTCTCTTAAATTATTAAGGAGTAATCTTTACACTGAGATATTAATCTCCTTTTAAAGGTTCAAAGCCACGATTTTTTTTTTTTTAATTTTTAATTTTATATTTCTCAGATTTCTGTAGTATTTTCAAATTTGGTTAGGCAACAGGAACTTTTACAAAAAATTAAAAAACTCTTTTATAAGAGTTTTAGAATATTTTAAGAAATTATGAAAATGTAAGAGTTGTGCTATGTACAGTCACTTTTGTTTACTCCTTGCGTACTCCGTTAATATGATTGGCTTAAATAGTTATTTTATATTAAAAAAAGTGATGCAACCAATCGCATCAGTAGAGTTTTTGTATATTTAGCTTAGTTAGGATTTGTTGAATCAAGTCAGCTTAATTAAGGACTTTAGAGCATTCACATCCAGTGCCCAAAAGTACCGGATTCCCCATAATTTGAGATTTATTATACAGTAAAATATCCCCTACATCCGGATCGTTATTTTAAGGAAAATGTTTAGCGAATGAACAATGATTTCTCATATTTGGGAAACCACTATTTATTCCCTAAAATATTTTTATCAATATTTTATTCTAATACATAAAATAAAGTATTCTTTCAATTATCTACACTTTCTATTATACTCATATTTGTTATAGTTTTAAATAATAATTTTAAAAATAATTTAAATAATTACGAAAATATAAAAAATGATTTTAAAAATATTATCATACCCATAAAAAAATAATTTAAATTTTTGTTTAAAATATTTACTAGAGTAATAGTTCAAAACATAGCAAAAAAATATTGAGTAGTTAAGTTTGTAAATAAAAGTGAGAAAAAAATAATAGAGAAATATTATTTTAATAGAATAGATATAATATAGGGAATGAGATGTATGAGATTTTTGAAAGATGAGTAAAATTTTCAAAAAACTTTTAAGAAATGTCATCTTTAGCTAAATTATAGAAAATTTTATGGGGAACCCAATGTGAATGCTCTAAACCTGCATTACCTGCATAATTATATTGACCAGTTTGGTTTTGTAAAATTCTATCAATTTTTATCATCGACTCAAAAGTAATTTGCATTGGCAAAATTTTCATTACCTAGAATAAAACAGGTAGAATATTGAAACTCCATGAGACGAGCATAATAGAACTAATTTTGTAGGTGTAGTATTCAACAATATTTTGAATTTTCCCTTTTTTGAATCATGATATTGCTTAATTATCACTAGCTATTTTTTAAAGTCTGAATTCAAAGTAGTAAAGGTGATAAATTACTTTATTATATACACAAAAAATCAGACAAGTTTTAATTGATAAGAGATATGAGAAAATAAATATTGTTTTGGAGAATATTGAAAGAAAAACCAAGATTAATTGTATATAATTTTTTTTCTCCGACATTTTCGTAGATATAAAATTCTTACATAATACTTATAAATAAGAATATAATACAATATAATATAATATTTGAGAATCATATTCATGTAGTAGATTCCTACTCATTCCAAATGCAAGATTAGTCAAATTCTAAACAATCCAAAGTTTTAAACATCTACATTAATAAATGGCATGAAAAATGAATTTGATGGAAATAGCTTATATATTTTATTTTTTATTATTGTTTTTTTTTTTTTAAAGAGACTTTTTATGATTCTATCTCTTGCTCAAAACAAGAGCAAAACGGATGGAACACTAATTAAAAAGGGAAATAAGTGTAAAATCCCACTATAAAAATGATGTGGATTGAGTGAGTCTAGGACAATGTTTTGAATACCATACCGGATGCCGTACCGATCAAGACATTGAAACGAAATATTTCGGTATCGGTACCGTTTCGTGTACCGTTTTGGAATAGTCAATATATAAATAAATTATATGTATAAATATATATAAATTATATTTTAAAATAATAATTTATATATGAATAATTTATACATAAATACATATATATATAAATCATAAATAGTCTGGTATAAATTGAGGGTCAAAAAATAAACTTATAGTTTGAAAAAATGAAAAAAAAAATGAAGGCCGAAATACCAGCCGGTACAGGTCGAAATATCGGCCAGTACGACTAGCGACCGGTATTCAGACCGGTACAAAACAGGTACAATACCTATATCGAAGGGGTAGCCGGTTATATTGGCCGGTACAGGACGGTATTTAAAACCATGATCTAGGAGATGATCACCTTAAGGCCAACCTCTGAGAGAGAGAGAGAGAGAGAGAGAGAGAGAGAGAGAGAGAGAGAGAGAGAGAGAGAGAGAGAGAGAGAGAGAGAGAGAGAGAGAGAGAGAGAGAGAGAGAGAGTTTCTAGTATCTATAGCTAGCTAGCAAGTATTCGTCACGCAGCTCCAATAGTTTGGAACAAAATGGCATTGGTTTATACGGGCTTTAGAGCATTGTTAATGGATTATGCATATGTAAAGGATAATTTTACTAAATGTAAAATGAATTTGAATTTTGGCTATTTCATTTATATAAGTCTTTACATTGGAATAACTATTTTTTTTTATTACATAATAATAAAATAATATAAGATGAATTTGACTTTTGCTATTTACATCAAATCTCCATTTATTTATTATATAGTAATGAGTAATTAATAATTTAAAAATTATTTAATCTTTTTAATTATTAATTTATTTTATTTTATCCTATTTTAATTATTAATTATTATTTTATTTTATTTTATCATTTTACTATTTAATTTAAAGAAACTAATGGAAATTTGTGGATGTAGATGGAGAGAAGAGAGAGTGCATTATAAATATATATATATATATATATATATGTATTTGGTCTGTAAAAAGTAGATATCAAATTTGGTATTCTCTTTACAATTACTGTAGTTAAAAGTTACAAAATTTGCTATTGGGTAATCCATTACAAGTGAATTTTCTGTCCAATAGTTATAAAGTATAGTTTATTTTGAATATAGATAATCCGATGAGAGTGCTCTTAAGATGTCTTGGGCGTCATGAGTCACTATAGTCTCCTTTGTTTATTCCGGCCTATAGAGGGTGGGGACAAGCTAATCCACCAACGTCCAATGCAATGGCAATTCTGTTTAAGAATTTGGATAGATTTCAATGCAGCGAATGTGGAGAATATCTCATTGATCATAAGATCTATGGTTGCTTACCATGTCGTTACTATATCCATCAACGCTGTCATCCATTCCAGACTGAGAGACCAGTCAAACACTCGTTTCATCCCTGTCCTCTCATCAGTAACTATCGTTGCACCAAGGGAGATCGTTGTTGATAAAAAAATAAATTTTCTTTTGGAGTTTTTTTTTACTCTGTATATATATAGATATATTCATGATTATGACCTTTTGTTGTCACGATAGCAAGTTAGCAACCGGATTAAAGTACTTGGCTAATGTCGCACAAATGACCTAACACATCCTACAGGATATGTGGTTCACACGCGGAACAACTACAAGAATAATGGTATATCCCTCATGTCCCTCATACCTTCTCCAAGGCATGTTTTTTTATATCTATATAGATCTCCCACCATTGGTTCTCTTATATATATATGCATCCTGTCTTAATTCTTTTCTTTTGTTCTTATATCTTTTTATGATAGAAACTTGTATGTTGCTATCCTTAATGTTCAATCATATCATCAATTGAACTGCCACTTCAATCATGAGTTTGCACTTGCAACACATGATGTAATACATAGATACCTTAAGTTTCAATAAGGTTTATATATATAAATGGTGTCGGTATATTTTTCCAGAAAACATTGGTTTCCTGTAATTTTTGTGGCCAGCGTGGTGAGAGGGATATTGTCATCTTTCATTGTAAAAAAGTGTGATTTCAACTAGCTTTATTCTGAATGCATTGAGTTGCCGCTAAAGATCTACCATCCCTTTCTTTTGTATCACCCTCTCTTCCTTCTCGAGCAAGAAGGTCCTCGTGGAAAATGCAATGCCTATCGCAAGGATACCCTTTCCTTCACCTACATTTGTAAGCATGACAATTGTAGTTTTTTCTTGGACATTATTTGTGGCGGAGTGGGAGAACCTGTCATAAAGTATGAGGCCCACAGTCACCTTCTACATTTTAGGGAGAGAAGGGTTGATTGACTCAAGTGCAATGCTTGCGACAAAACCTGTGAATCATCTATCTTCACTTGTCTCTACTGTGATTGGAATCTCCATTATACTTGTGGTCCATTACCAAATAGCATTACATATAAATGTCACAAAGATCCTCTCGTTCTTATGAATGCTCTTGCTGAACATTCACACCAATAGACACAGCAGTACTCGAACATGAGCACTTTATGGCAAAGGCCTAGACAATTTATGACAAACATCTAGAGCCTAGTGGTCGGAGAGATAGAAATAAAAAGTGGATCCTATAGCATCAATTGTTGTGCAAATGAATTTCTCAACCCCTCAATACTCGACCTAGTCATGTTATTTGTGCAAGAAAGATGGGAAGTTAGTTGATCATTTGTTTCTGTGTTGTGAGGTGGCAAAGATTATTTGGGATGAGATTTTCAGCACGTCAGGTATAGCTTGGGTGATGTCCAAGAGATTGGTGGATCTATTGGCTCGTTGGAAAGGATTTATGGGCAGCCATCACATTGCTGATATTTGGAAGATGGTTCCTCTATGCTTAATGTGTTGTTTGTGGTTAGAAAGAAATGGATGTTGTTTTGATCTTTTTTTTTTTTTTTTTTTTTTTTTTTTTTTTTTTTTTTTTTTTTTTTAACGCATACCTCCCTTTAGGACAACCTTTGGTTTGAGCTGGCATAGACGAAACCCAGAGATGAACAACCTCCTCATCTTCGTTTAACACCCATGCACAGAGCCATCGGGAGCTTATTTCCAGATAACCACAAAACAAACATGGCTAAACAGATTTAACAAAAGAAATAATATGAAGAAACCGAGAAAAACCATCTGACTCTGTTTCATTGAAGCTCCGACCATCATCCCGGAGAACATCCACCGTGAACTACGGCCGGGTTCCACCCCAAATACGCTTTATCCCCTCCATGCCGCTTGGCATGCATCCCCGAAAAAACCTCTGTTTTCCATGGATAAAACAGAGTACATATACCCCATGGAGGAGCATCCCAAACAACAAACTAAAATCCATCTCCAAGAGCTAAACTCTCTAACCGAGCCACACCATAAACCCTTTCTGCTATCTCCTCAGAAGACCAACACAACATGGTCAGGAACGCAGGCCATACAAAGCCGAAAAACTCCGTTTCTAGCTAGGAATAACTCTTTGCCCAGCTCGGTGAAATGATACGAAAACAGACTCGATACCAGGCCTTGTGATGGCCTTTCAACATAGCAAAACTCAGCCAAACAGATGCCTGAAACGGCTCTTATTACATGCATCCCCGAATGATTAGCTTTGACCACACCATTCCACGACCAAAAATGAAGTCGAGGCCCTCCTCTTCCACCGTGCAAACATCACTCCGCCAACTGCGAGATTTAAAAAGGAGGATGACTTCGGGCTCCTTGACCGGGAGGTGGAGCTTTCGACCACCATACCACCTCCAAACCGACACTTTATTGTAAATAGAAAAACTAAAAGCAAAAACAAAGAGATGGAAACGGAAATGGAACTTAAAGTAAATGGAAAAACAGAGAGATGGAAGGAGGGGAAGCCTAGGCTCCCACCTCCCTCGGACGGAAAACGCTGCCTTGTTTTCTAGAGAGATGGATGAGTTTCTCTCACTAGAGTTTTAACATTTCTAACTTGTTGGATCCTATATATATAGTCTCTTTTGAACTTCTAAGCATAAGAACGTCTGTGAAGCATTTCAACATCTACGTACATAGCATTAACATGTAGATAGGAATTATATATCGAGTTCGATCAGGTATTAAACACTTCATATAATGAAATATAAACTATTACTTTTTTCCATTTTATTGATCCCAACCTTCTTGATCAAATTCTCCTTAGCTCATCTGTAGATAAGGGCGTCTGTGATATTGCATGCAACATCTACAAAGAAACACCATGCATACTAACAAGCAAATTATTGATTCAACTTTCAATAGATTTTTGTGACATTTTACACTTTTCTTGAGTGAATAAACCATGCACCATGTTGGATCTCATGCATGTATGGGATCGGAGTTCCCACAAGTGCCACATAACAATTTATGCTGCAAAAATTAAACTAATGAAACAATTTTTCAACGAAACTAAGCAATACTGTTACAATAAACAAATCGGACATTTAGAAGAACTAGTCCATTCCTATATGTATGTATGTATGCATTCATGCATGCATGTATTTATGTATATATGTTAGTTTGCTGCATGCATGCAAGTATGTATGGATGAATGCTAGTTTGCATGCATGTATAGATGTATGCATGTATGTATCGATGCATGCATGTTTGCATGCATGCATGCATGACTTGTATGTAATGCGATGCAAACATTCGAATAAGCTTTTGGAACCATTTCCCTTGCCTCTAGTGAACAATTTTACCTACAACAAAGAAAGTTTAGGCAAGGAGTTGGTTCTTATAGATACATTGCAATAATTAATATAACAAGTACATACCTCCTTTGTTGTTTTCTTCCGTACAAGGTGCTGCAAAAGAACTTCACAATTCCTTAAAGAACAAAATGATGACATCTATTAATATAAAATGATTGGTATTAGATAGTATCTATTAATTCCAAATATTTGAAATAAGATCATCGAATCTAAAAGTGATGCTATTGTAAGCCAAATAACTAAAATATTTTATACTTTTAACGGCGTAAATGAGTAAAAAGATAATAACACTCTATTTTTTAATTACGCTATTAAATTTAAAAGGAAATAAATCAAAAAACTATGGTAAATAATTCAACCTAATGAAAGAGATACATTTAGACAGGCCGGCTCTTCTCTAAGGCGAATTAGGCAATTGCCTAAGGTCCCAATAGAAGAAGATGCCTCCTTTCAAAAAAGTCTAAAGTAGAATTTTTTTTTTAAAAAAGAAAAAATATTTAATTAAAAAAGTAATTAATCCAATAAAATAACATCAAAAGTATTAGATAGATGTTATGTCATTATTAGTTTTAAAAGTATCTCACATAATAATTATTTCAAATATTCTTCTTCTAAGAATACACTTCTCTTTTGTCATTATTAGTTTAATATATATAATGTAAAAATTATAAATAGTAAAATCTAATTTTTGAGTATTGAAAAAAAGATTTAGTATGATCTTTGAAAAGGCAAGGGCCTACTTTTTTCCAAATGTGTAGGTTATTTATAGAACTTTATTGAAATTTATAATTATAATTGCTTTTAGGGCTTTTTTATATACTAAGAATATATGTAAATAGTAGTGAAATAGTTTGAATTAAGATATTTTTTTGGTTTTGAGAAATGAGAGAGAAAAATTTGAATTTAAGAATATCTGAAAATACCTAAGAGTAGTTGTGTTTCCAAACGGCTCCTAAGAATCTAAAGTACGTCTTGTTAAACTAGATTTGATAAAATCTTCTTTAAACAGGAAATTTTCTAATAAAAATTAAGTCGGTTATAAGTTGAAAATGTAGTATAAAATCTTAAATAGTAATTTTACTTGACAAACGATTAGAATTATTTGTAAATAAAAATATAATGTAAAAATTAAAATAATTTTATTTAATTTTACTTTTTAAAATAAATAAAAATTCCAATAAAAATTTTGGCCATAGGTCCCCATTCTTATGGAGCCGGCCTTGCATTTAGAAGTAGTAGTCCACAAGAGATGATGGCAAGAGGCGGCCGAAGAACCAAAATGAAGAGAGCTAAGAAACCAAAATTTTTGACTATTTGCATCGAGCTCGAAAAAACACCAGGCCAAGCGTTGTACCAAAACAGTAAACAAACAAATTTTATCAGCAACTCTAATCTGGTCAGCATCATCATATTTACAACAATCTCTTATTTCTTAAACCCACAATGACTCACGCACCCATCTAGGCATGTATGTATATACGAATGTATGCATGCAATCTATGTATGTATGTATGTATCTATATATGTATGTATGTTAGTTAGCATGGATGTATGTATTGTGTGCATGTATGTATGGTTGTATGTATGTGTGAATGTATTTGTGTATGTATGAATGCATATATGTATGGTTGTATATATGTATGGATTTATGTATGTATGCATGCGTGCATGCATGCATGTATGTATGTATGCTTGTATGTTTGTATTTATGTAGTATGTATGTATTTTTGGATTTATGTCCATATGTGTATGTATGTGTGATTTACAAAAGTCCGAAGAAGATCCTCAAATCATCTTTCTCACCTCAAGTGCACAATTTTACCTAATCCTAAAATATGATAACCAAGAGGGTTTAGGCAAAGAGGCAAGCAGGGGGGGGGAGGGAGAGAGAGAGAGAGAGAGAGGTATTCATGTTGGAAATTTGTACCTCCCAAATTCACCCCCTCTAGGATCTACCCTTTACAGGCATAACAAGAAAAATAGAGAAATAATAACAACACAAGATTTTACATGGAAACTCCTAAACAGTAGAAAAACCACCAGACTCAGAGAAGAAAATTCACTATGTAAAAAATTATTACAATCACACAATTTTTTTCCTTACCCCAAACACACCCACAAAGCTATCCCACTAGTAAAATTTTAACTTTACACCTCTTCTCCTTTTATACAAAAAGATCAACAAATGAATTTAACTAAAGTCAAAAGTTATTAGATAAGCTTTCAACTGGTGCACTTAGCCATGAGGCTAAACATCATTTTTATAGACTTGAGGATTTGCTCCTCCTTCACATCCCACCCATGCGGGACTTAAGTTAAAGGAGCAAAATAGTCAACAATTCAATTAAATGATTGACCTTGCTCGAAGCTTGTTTTCGGCAGCAATTAATCATTCTTCTGTTTATTCATCCCTAAAATTGTTAGTAAGCTTAAAAGAAGTAGGAAAAAAAATTATCACAAGATATGGGATGCAAATATATATATATATATAGAACGAGTCACTAACCCAATGAAGTACCTAGCGTGATGAGGGGCAATCGTCGTTGACTTAGCAATCGTGCACAATGGGAAGCAAGGGTGGGGATGTTCGGCATTGCTCAAGTGGTGGTGTTGCGGCAAACGATGCAACAAGAGGCAAGGGAAGACCTTATCGTGATGGATTTTGGGTTCCCAATGGGATGGGTGATGAGGGCTAACACGATGCCAGCCCATGGGGCGGATCACGATTGTTGGGTCTCAGTTGGCACCATGGCCGATAAGAGACAACGCAACTCTATTGAGATAGCTTGGCCAGCGGTCGAATGTGATTTCGGTGGTGATGAGTCCAGTGACCAACTTCAGCCATGGAGAAAAAGTCTAGAGAGAAATCGTGGGGGAAAAAAAAGAAGAGGGTGAATTGCAAGATACTTTTCGTGAGGGAGTGGGGCACGAAGAGATATGGAGAGAGTTGGGGTGTGGCATGAATGGGAGAGGAAGTATCGAAGAGGAGAGGAAAGTCGGGGAGGGAAAACCATCTGGGGAGAAGGGAAGAAGAAGAAGGAAAAAAATAAAAGGAAACTTACCAAAAGAAGCTGTTTAACTAGTAGTTGGGCTACCTCTTCGGGGGCTTGGGCCTGGGTGTTACAACGCACATATATTTGAGTGATTGTTTGAGTCATGGTTGAAGTATATGAATGACTAACCACCAAATGCAATCATCACAGACTGAGACAAGACAATGAAAATTGAAATTTTGAAGGCATTTCCAACGTCTCGGCATTGCTTTTGCTTGTGGCACATAATAAAAAAACTTCTTGAAAGCTTGGATCACATTCTCAATATGAGGAGATCAAGAGTACTATACAAGAATTGCGTATGAATTTTTAATTGAGCTTGAATTCGAAGAATGTTGGTGTGATTTGCTCGATTCCTCTGATTTGCATGAGAATGCATGGTTGGGATCGCTACATAGTGACTGGCATGTTTGGGTGTTGGCCTATGTTAGTGACGTATTTTGGGCTAAAAAGTCAACTACACAATATAGTGAAGGCATGAATGCATTTTTCAATGACTTCATTGACTCTAAGACAACTTTGAAATAATTTGTTGATAAGTAAGATTCAGCACTTAGAAGGAAGGTAGAGAATGAAACCATTGCTGACTTTAATTCATTTAATACCGAGATTCTTTGTATTAGTTGCTATCCTCTTGAGAAGCAGTTTAAAAAAGCATACACAACTGCTAAATTCAAATAAATACAAGGAGAATTACGAGGATTTCTATATTTGATGAAGTACTATTCATGTTCGAATGTATGATCACATTCAAAAAAATGTTTGAATATTAGTATAGAACTTGCTCTAACAACATTCGATCGTACACTATCACGTTCGAACACGTATTGTTTGCAAATGTATCCTTGCACATTTGAACGTATATCTATTTACGTCCGAACTAATGACAAAGAGGCGTTTGAAATTTATATATGGTACCATTCAAATGTTGTATTTAAACATTTGATCGTATTTACAAACGGTCCGAACATCTATTTGTTCCCGTTCGATCTATTGTCGATGGACGTTCGCATTTAAAATTTGTATATACATGTTCTCATGTGATCACGAAAGTCGAAGAAGATCTGCATGCACTTTCAGCCCCAGGCATATATGTTCTCCCCTCTATATATACATAGATGATCAGAGCCAAATTTATTTGTATATATATTAATGCATTAATCCTTCTTCAACCATGAATTTATATTTCTCTATATATATAAAGCATGGAATACTTTGTCGCGCTTCAATTATATTTATGCATGTAAACAACTTCTTTTCTTTTGTTTCATCTATATATATATATATATATGAATATTCGCAGACAATATTGCTTCCCTGTCATCGTTGTGGCTAACGTAGCGAGGAGGGTAGGGTCAGCTAGCAGTACCGTAGCTAGGCTGAAACGAGCTGTGTTATGAAGCTCCACGGAACTAAGAATAACAAGCAAGGAATCAAGAAAATCACGGTGTATAAAGTCTCATATATATATATATATATATATTTATATTACTGTATGAATGTTTTGAAAATATAAATAATTCTTAAGCAATTTCTATAAATTATAAATAATTCTCCTTACCCCGAGTTCTCAAGAATTGAAAGATGCCATCCCTTGATCCAAGGAGAGAACAAAGAGGAGAGACAAAGCAAAATGAAAAGGAAAAAAGAAAAACAGATAATATAAATTATTCAGCAGATATTCGATTTAAAATATTAAAAAAAAAAGATTTTCAACATTTTCTTTTGCGTGAGAAAAGAGGAACATATAAAGTACTATAAATTAAAGGAATCGATAAATTAAGGAAATTGTCATAACGTGCAATGCAATAAATATATAGCATCAATATTATATTTTCACTTTTTTTTTTTCCATTTATAGGAACGAATCCAAGAATCTTTTTTTTATTTTTTTCATTTAAAGATAAATATTATTATATATATCTTGCTGCTGGCCGTATGAATGCACCAACGAACTGCCATAATATAAAAAGAGGAATTAAGTATTATTTGATAAGAGATGGTGACGCGAGACAAATTTAAATTAGCTAGAATTATTCCGATGACGGCTAGTTAATCAACAGAAGTTGGGTATTGAAATTGAGAGAATATGCAAAATATATAGAAAGAAAACTTTCAAAGTAGAATTTATTAATAAAATCTGAAGGAAGATTCTTAATCTCACGAGCCATACTCAAATAGTTATGGAAATTCAAGATTATGAGCATTTTGTCCAAAAATGTAAAATGCAAAATTACAATTATTGCATAAAAATAAAGTATGTAAACAAATAAGAATATTATTGCTAAAAATCTGGCCCAAATAGAATCAAAATCATCTCTAAAAAGTATAAGTTAAATATTTCCATAAAAATTAAAAACACCTTAAATTGACAATTTAAAGAAAAAACCGGTTGATTTCATCCGCGGGGGGCTAGTTTGAGGGGTGCGGGGTCTTGCTGGCCATCCCTAATAATAAATTATCTGGAATAAGTTAATTTATTTTATTTTTTTAAAATGAAAGTTTTTATGATTCTGTCTCTTGCTTAAATGAAGAGCAAAAGATCAAGCACTAAAATAGTATATATATAATAAATAATTCACAGTTACAAATATCTTTTCTTATATATAATTATATTTAGTTAGGAAATTGAGTGTAAAGTTTCCACTATAAAAATAATGTGCATGGATTGAGGGAAATCACCTGGAGGCCAACGAGCTCTTGATCAGAGAGAGAGAGAGATGGAGATTGCAGGCTTGGAGACTGAAGAACGAGTTACTAAGGGTGGGGACAAGCTAATCCACCCACATCCACTGCAATTCTTAGTGAAGATTCCTCAGAATGAGTATGCTTTTTGCGGAGAATGTGAGAGTTTTTGGGATAAAACGATTAAAGTCTACGGTTGCTTACGATGTCGTTACTATATCCATCCACGCTGTCATCCAGTCCAGAAAGTGAAAGAAGTCCAACCCTTGTGTCATCCCTGTCCTCTCATCGGTACGTACTATCGTTACACTAGGGGGTGATTATATTGTTGACGATACATGTGTTAATAAATTTTCTTAATTCGGGGTTTTTACTATAAATAATCTATAATATTCATGGTTATGACATTTTGTTGTTACGATAGCAACCTGACTAAATTACTTAGCCAATGTGTCACAAATTATTTAACATCCTACAGGATATGTGGTTCATCCCAGTCCCAGAATGCAGGGCGTGATTACGTTTACTCAGGTCTCTGTCCCATGCATCCTTTCTTCTTTTCTTTGATCTTATTTTTGTGATTGAAATTTGTATGTTTATTGTGTTGAGGGACCACCCCATGTGTGCCATCCACCCACCCCATGTGTGTCATCCACTATGTGTGCCCATGTGTTGGTGGTGTCCAATTCACATGATGATATTCCTCACTAAGTGCTTTAATTGAGTGTCTAGCTTGTGCATTCCAGCACATATGTGGAGGGAGAAGGGTTGAGCTTCTCCTATAAATAGGAGAGGTCATATGAAGGGAAATTCATCCCATTGAGAGAGAGAAGCAAGAGAAGTGTGTGTAGTGTGCCATTTGAGATAGAGTTGTTTTGAATATAGTGTTTCCGCTCAGTGGACGTAGGCAAATTGCCGAACCACTTAAATATTGTCTCTATCTATTGTGGGTGTGATTTCTGGGCGGCTTTAGGCGCAACAATTGGTATCAGAGCCAATTAGGCTCTTTTTTTTTTTTTTTTAGGGGTGGATTTTTGTGGTAGTGTGGATACGTACAGTCTAAGAAGGTTCTGTCTAGGAGATTGGAAATTTTAAGCGTGTCCATTGTGACCCTCCAATCTTTCCTGGGAACTGACTTAGTGTGGTACTATTCATTTCTACCGTAAAAGTTCATCAGAGCTTCGGTTCGTGTTACCCAGAAAATTGCAGTTGATTGGAATCAACTTTTGATCACACCACAACGTTCCTCTCGTCAAGACGGATCCGTTGCCGCAAACGGCATCGAAAACGAGTACCGGAGGAGCCCCCACGCGCCCCCAGTCGCCCTACACAGCGCGTGCATCTCACGCGCCAGACGATCAGAACCGTCCGTTTTTCAGATCTATTTTGGGCTTGATCTAAGCCATTTGGAGTCCGATTTCAACGATCAAATAGTACTTTCCGACTATTTGGATCATTCCGGACTTATCCGTACGGTTAGAATTTTGAAATTTTGTGTCTAAATTTTCTAAATTCAAATGGAAAGATCTGGAACAGATAGGGGCTCTGAAAATACCAGTAGCTCTGGACGTAGGTCCACCGTGTCAAATGCTAAGTTTGAAGTTGAGAAGTTCGATGGAACAAGCAACTTCGGCATGTGGCAGTGTGAAGTCATGGACGTTTTGATCCAACAAGAGTTGGATATTGCGTTGGAAGGAAAGCCAGACGACATGACTGATCAGGGTTGGAAGAAGCTTAATACTCAAGCTTGTAGTACAATCCGGTTATGCCTTACCAAAGAACAAAAGTATTTTGTCATGAGAGAGACAAATGCTAGGGTACTTTGGCAGAAATTGGAGGATAAGTTCATGAAGAAGAGCATTGAGAGCCGTTTGCACTTGAAGAAGAAGCTCTTCAGATTCCAATTTCGTGAAGGTATTTCAATGACTGAACATCTAAATAGTTACAACCAAATTCTTGCTGATTTGTTAAATTTAGATGTTAAAATCGAAGATGAAGATAAAGCTTTACTTTTGCTAAATTCCTTGCCTGATACATATGAGCATTTGATTACTACTCTATTGTATGGGAAGGAAAAGATTAGTTTTGAAGATGTATCTAGCTCTTTAATTAGCAATGAGTACCGGAGAAAAGATAAACATGTACAACAAGATACATTAAGTGAAGCGCTAACAGCAAGAGGGAGACCACAGTCAAGGTATCCCGGAAAGAAGAAAGGTTTTCAATCGAAAACCCGAGCCACATCACGTGATCCATCAGTTGGTAGAAATCTCGCCAGAGACGAGTGTTCCTTTTGTCACAACAAAGGACACTGGAAGAAGGATTGTCCCAAGCTGAAGGGACAACAGCAGAATCAACCCACCACAGCCAATGTCGTGGACAGAGATGATGATTCAGATTTTTCCTTGATAAGTTCATCATCCATTTGTCATTCTGATGAATGGATTATGGATTCCGGATGTACCTATCACATGTGTCCCAATCGGGACTGGTTTACTAACTTCAAAAAGATTGAAGGTGGAACAGTACTTATGGGCAATGACAGTGCCTGTAAGACTCAGGGAATAGGTAGCATTCGGCTAAAGCTGCACGATGGTAGCGTCAAGACTCTGACAGAAGTTCGGTACATTCCGGACTTGCGGAAGAATCTCATCTCACTGGGAGCTCTGGATTCAAAGGGATTCAGAATCACCATTGAAGACGGAACTCTCAAAGTATTAATGGGAGTTCAGGTGGCTATGAAGGGTTTGAGGCGAGGAAACTTGTACTTCTTGCAAGGAAGTACTGTTGCTGGAAGAGCTTCCACAGGCTGTGAGAAGCTAGATGAGACTGATGATGACACCTCCAGTCTGTGGCATATGCGTATGGGACACGCAGGAGAAAAAGCTTTGCAAACACTGGTGAAGCAAGGCTTACTCAAAGGTGCCAAGACTGGTAAACTGTCTTTCTGTGAGCACTGTGTATTGGGGAAGCAGAGGCGGATCAAGTTTGGAACCGCAGTACACAATACACAGGGAATACTTGACTATGTGCACTCCGATGTTTGGGGACCTACCCAAAATGCATCTTTGGGAGGTAAACATTGGTTTGTGACTTTTGTGGATGATTATTCTCGTCGTGTGTGGGTGTATACGATGAAGAATAAGGATGAAGTGCTGAAAATCTTCCTTGATTGGAAGAAAATGGTTGAGACTCAGACCGGCAAAAAGATCAAGCGGCTCAGATCTGATAATGGAGGTGAATACACTTCAGATCCCTTCATGGAAGTATGCCGGAGAGAGGGAATTGTCAGACACTTCACAGTACGAGGTACGCCGCAGCAGAACGGTGTGGCAGAACGAATGAATCGTACTTTATTAGAGAAAGTGCGATGTATGTTACTGAATGCTGGACTCAGTAAGAAATTTTGGGCTGAAGCTGTGACATATGCCTGCCACCTCATCAATCGACTACCCTCATCTGCCAATGACGGGAAGACACCCACTGAAATGTGGAGAGGTACACATGCTACTGATTATAACTCTTTACACGTTTTCGGATGTCCTGCTTACTATCACGCTAAAGAGAGTAAGCTTGATCCTAGAGCCAAGAAAGCAAAATTCTTGGGCTTTAGTACTGGTGTAAAAGGGTATAGACTCTGGTGCATAGAGTCTAAAAAGGTGATCATCAGTAGAGATGTTACCTTCAACGAATCTGAGATGCTTAAGTCACATAAGCATAGAGATTCCCGTGAATGCAGCCATGATAGTGAAACACCTGGTGATTCGCAAAAGGTGGAGTTTTTCACTCGAAAGGATTCAGGAGAAACAAATGGAGAGCATGGACAAGATGAGGTTGATAGTCCAGTCACAGTACCTCCAATACAACCTGAATCAATAGCAACCAACAGACCGAGAAGAGAGAAACGTGTACCGTCACGTTATGCAGACTATGTGACATATGCATTACCAGCTGAAGGGGGTGAGATCCCAACCACTTACAGAGAAGCGGTACAGTCCAGTGAACAAGTTGAATGGACAAAGGCGATGAATGAAGAGATGCATTCTCTTCACCAGAACCAGACTTGGGAGCTTGTGCCGCTTCCAAAAGGAAAGAAGGTAATTGGCTGTAAGTGGATCTTCAATCAGAAAGATGATCAAGCTGCTAAGAATGGAGTGCGATACAAAGCTAGGTTGGTAGCCAAGGGCTACGCTCAGACAGAGGGAATTGACTACAGCGAAGTATTCTCTCCTGTTGTGAAGCATTCATCCATTCGGATATTGTTAGCTTTAGTAGCACAATATGACCTTGAGTTAGCACAGCTTGATGTAAAGACAGCTTTCTTACATGGTGATCTGGAAGAGGAGATTTATCTGTCTCAACCAGAAGGATTCAAAGAAGCTGGCAAAGAAAACTGGGTATGCAGTCTGAAGAAGTCTCTCTATGGCTTGAAGCAGTCACCTCGGCAATGGTATAAGCGGTTTGACCGCTTTATGATGGATCTGAAATACACTCGTTGCCAATACGATCATTGTGTATATTTCAGAAAACTTGCAGATGGATCTTTCATTTATTTGCTTTTATATGTAGATGATATGTTAATTGCATGTAAAAGCAAGGAGGAGATAGATCGCTTAAAAACTCAGTTAAGTCGTGAGTTTGACATGAAAGATCTGGGAGAAGCTCGAAGAATATTGGGGATGGAGATCAGCAGAGATAGGGTGAAAAGTATAGTTCACCTTACTCAGAAACAGTATCTGAAGAGAATACTGCAACGCTTCAACATCGACTCAAAGACGAAGCCGGTGAATACTCCAATGGCCCCATATTTCAAGCTCAGTGCATTGCAGTCTCCTAAAACTGATGAAGAGCGGGACTACATGAGAAATGTCCCATATGCAAGTGTTGTAGGAAGCTTAATGTATGCCATGGTGTGTACACGACCTGATATCTCCCAGGCCGTTAGCTTAATTAGCCGCTATATGCATAATCCTGGAAAGACTCATTGGCATGCGGCTAAGTGGATTCTACGGTACATTTTAGGAACCGTAGATATTGGTTTGAAGTTCGAAAAGGGTGGAGATAGTCTAGTAACTGGGTATGTTGACTCAGACTATGCAGGTGATCTTGACAAACACCGATCGACAACTGGATATGTGTTCACTATGGCTGGAGGACCAGTTAGTTGGCGATCAACTTTGCAGTCAACAATTGCACTGTCATCAACTGAGGCTGAATACATGGCTGTAACAGAAGCTGTGAAAGAAGCCATTTGGTTACAGGGATTGGTAACAGACTTGGGCTTTAAGCAGCAAGAGGTTACCATTTACTGTGATAGTCAGAGTGCAATTCATCTGGCCAAAAATCAAGTATATCACTCTCGAACAAAGCATATAGATGTCCGTTTCCACTTCGTACGTGAGATATTGGAAGAAGGGGACATTCTACTTCAGAAGATTGGCACTGAAGATAATCCAGCAGATATGTTGACAAAGGTCGTCACCGGGATCAAGTTCCAACACTGTTTGGACTTGATTAATATCTCATACTGCTGAGCACCCACGGGTGCATTGGCGCCTTAGGGCGCATTTGGTAGCGGAGATCTCTCATGGCAAGCGAACATTTCGATAAAGGGATGAAATCATTGGAAGGATACAAAATGCAGTATCCTAATGTGGCACACTTGGGTGGAGGGGGTGATTGTTGAGGGACCACCCCATGTGTGCCATCCACCCACCCCATGTGTGCCATCCACTATGTGTGCCCATGTGTTGGTGGTGTCCAATTCACATGATGATATTCCTCACTAAGTGCTTTAATTGAGTGTCTAGCTTGTGCATTCCAGCACATATGTGGAGGGGAGAAGGGTTGAGCTTCTCCTATAAATAGGAGAGGTCATATGAAGGGAAATTCATCCCATTGAGAGAGAGAAGCAAGAGAAAGTGTGTGTAGTGTGCCATTTGAGATAGAGTTGTTTTGAATATAGTGTTTCCGCTCAGTGGACGTAGGCAAATTGCCGAACCACTTAAATATTGTCTCTATCTATTGTGGGTGTGATTTCTGGGCGGCTTTAGGCGCAACATATTGAACAACACATGATGATTGCAATACATTAATCCCTTAAGTTCCATATATATATATATATATATATATAAATGGTGTCTGTGACTGTATATTTTGCCAGGATACAATGGTTTGCTGTAATGTTTGTGGCCGGCAAGCTAAGAGGGGTACTAGGGTCATCTTTCACTGTAACAAGTGTGATTTCAACCTTGATCCTGAATGCATTGATGTGAGCCCGGCTACACCTAGCAATATTAAAACGGTGCCGGATAAGGAACTTCAAAGTTCTACAAAATATTTTAGCCACGAGCATCCTTTGATACTCTACCTTAACATGCCTAGAGATCGAGTTTATTGTCGTGTATGTAGAAAGTACTGCGCCGATAATGCCTACGGTTGCTTACCATGCGCCTTCTTTCTCGATCCATCATGTGCTGAGCTAAAATTGCCACGAGAAATCCAACATTTCTACCATTCCTGTCTTCTCACCTTGTACACTGAACCAAAAGTCGTTCAACAAATTGCTTGGCAGACATCCAACTTTTCTCCATCATGCAGAGCTTGTCATCAAACGTTTCCATATGAAGCCTTCTACTATGGTTGTCTTCGGTGCCTTTTCGTGATGGATATTGATTGCACTCTATTGCCGGCCAGCTTGGCAACTGGATCAAGTAGTCAAAGAAAGCATCACCCTATTTTCCATGGACATCCATTGTCACTTTATGAGGAAAAGAACGAAGGCCAAGTTAATTGCTTTGTATGTGGGAAAGGCTGCAATAGTAGTAGTGCAATCTATTCTTGTGGTAGATCTACCTGCCGTGATATTTACATAGACGAATCATGCATTAAGTTGCCGCTAAAGATCTACCATCCCCTTCATTTGTCTCACCCTCTCTTCCTTCTCGAGCAAAAAGGTCCTCGTGGCAAATGCAATGCCTGTCGCAAGGATACCCTTTCTTTCGCCTACATTTGTCAGCATGACAATTGTAGTTTTTTCTTGGACATTATTTGTGGTGGAGTGAGAGTGCCTGCCATAAACTACGAGGCCCACAGTCACCTTCTACATTTTAGGGAGAGAACGGATGATCGAGTACTCAAGTGCAATGCTTGCGATAAAAGTTGCGAATCATCTATCTTCAGTTGTCTCCACTGTCATTGGAATCTCCATTATACTTGTGGTCCATTGCCAAATCGCATTACCCATAAATGTCACGAAGATCCACTCGTTCTTACAACTGCTCTTGCTGAACATGAAGATGAGATGGACGATGAATTTTATTGTGATGTT
Source organism: Carya illinoinensis (assembly GCF_018687715.1). Lineage (NCBI taxonomy): Eukaryota > Viridiplantae > Streptophyta > Magnoliopsida > Fagales > Juglandaceae > Carya > Carya illinoinensis. The sequence goes on from NC_056756.1 coordinate 42,080,030, forward strand.
TGTGAGAAACAGAGAGACCAACTATTGCCGAGTTATCAATGTACAGACTGCAATTTTGTTGCTGAAATTGGGTGCGTCAAATCTGAGGTAAGTTAGATATAAATTCCAGTTTTTCAAAATTTGAAAGTGAAAGCTTTGATCTTCTAATTAAAAACCTTTCATTTGATTCAAGAACCCAATTAAGGACAACAGATATATATATATATATATGTATGTATTTATATATTGCTTTACGTTTATTGGCTATTAGGTAATGTCACTGCTAAAGGGAGATCATGGAGATCATGTAGAGTTAAAGGATCCTTTTGGGCAGCTTGGAAAGTTGATTATGGTGCCCAAAAATACAATAAAATATAAGATGTTGCAAAACGAAGAAGAACAAAGTGAGCCGACTTTAAGGTTGTCTAAAATTTTAAAATCCTTGAATGAAGATGAGAGTAAGGAATTGAGAAGGGTTCTAGAGCCTAGAGAGATTAGACAAACAGTTAATGCTGAAGAGATATTCTCTGATGACCCTGAGGAAGATAATATTCTACGGTTTTCTGACAAGGGTTACACACAATTTATAAAGTTTCTTGATCGGGGCACAGAGATTTCTGTAGAATTAAGGGACGGAGGAACTGAGGTTCGTTTTAGGAGTTTGGATGCAAAATCTCACAATGACTACTTTGCTCTTGAAGAAGAGGTTGTTAATGTTGGAGAACACCACAAAGCTGCTTGGACTTTTGCTCCTATCCTGAGGATCTTGCTTTCCAAACACGGTGATATTAGCTCTGCATCCACACTAAGTCCAAATGTAAAACTATTTTTTCTTAACATGTTATGTGGTTGCATATACAGCATGAGAAACACCAAGGTTGTAGATATCACCAAAGATTTGCTTCTCGTCTGGTGGACAAGCTTGAGAACTTGCCAAGATGCAGGATTTGAAATAAAACCTCTCGTTGATCATCTGAAGAGAGTTGCACATGCCTTCTTTGGTCTTTATATTGGAAAACAAGCAGACAAAGTTGAGAGAGATATTGCAAAGCTTTCCCAAGTTCTTGAGGAACTAAAACGGAATCATGATTGTATAGCCTCTTCTACAAAACCAGACTCAGTTAAGGAATGCTTGAGGGAGGCTTCGGTCTTGAAGAAAGGTAAAGCTATTACTGAACGATTATGGGATCAGTTGATATAGGCCGGTTTGAAAATTATTATGTAATCTATTGGCATTAATTCTTGCGTGTTTGTTTGTTTGTTTTTTTCTTTTTTATTTTTACTTCACTGCATCCATCGTGAATATGTGTAACACCCGTTCCCTAGGGTTATGAATAAAGCCATTTTTAGAAATATCATAAACTGGATTTCGACGTTGCCTTGGGAGAAAAACACAGACAATCTTGCCTCAAAAGCAAGCAAAGGAAGCCATCTCAGAAGCAATCTTGCCTTGGGAGAAAAATGATTGTGTACAATAATTAAGCTAAAATCATGGGTCCGATGTTGAAGTTCTGAAATTCTTTGATTATGCTTTTTTATTTTTAAATAATGAAAAACGTCTTCAAAGTAATATGCAAATGCCATTATATATGGTTTGGCGGTGAACTGTAGGGTTGCAATATGTTGGCCTTCATTCCTTTTATGTTCTTCTTTGAGCGTGAACTCTTTCCATGTTACAAAGACTCTAGTTATGCAAGGTCCTTAGCTGCAGGTCATGATTTTGGGCTGAAATGAATTTCTAGAGGGAGAGAGAGAGCAACGAAGGGTGGAAAAAAGCGACGAAGGGAAATATCTGAAAAAAAAATTACCTGTGTGCAAATTTAGACTATCTGAAGTTGCATTCTCTACGTGGCAGCTTTTGATTTGTTGGTGTAAAATGCAATTACACACCCGACCGGACCGGCCTGAAATTATCTAACGTTATAACCTAAGAAAGTTTTAAAAAATGTGTTTTTTTTTAATAAAAATGCTTAGTAATTATAAAAATTAAAAGAATATATACTTTAAAATTATCTTTAGGTAACTTTTTGAAACGTAGCAAATTTTTTATTTTTATTTTTTGGGATAAAAAAGAGTAATTAAAATGGGATGAAAACCTGTATCAATTTCATCTGCTTCTTCCGCTCCAATACTTCATCACACAGTTAGCTTATGAACTCCGTCTACGCTATTAGTTCACTTCCTCGCACAGATAGAATTAACTATAACTTAGCTCCTTAATTGTTGAAAAATCACATCAAAGTTCCAATTAAAGAACGTCTTGTAGAATGTATTAAATTGATACATTTTGGAAGATTTGTGGGAAAAGAGAAGAATGTGCAGACGATGATATATCTCAATAAATCAAGCTTTCCATTCAACTACTGTATCAATCGGCTCTTGGCTCATGCAACTGCTCTCGACGTCAAAAATAATAATTAACGCAGCTTTGCAAAATCAGTGTTGGCGGCAACATCTAGAATGGAGTCAGATTGCAAACTGTGGAGAGTGGAACGCGACTCCCACATGCCGGTGGGATCAGGTCATGGTGGAGACTTTAGGTGGAAGGGCTGGCGCTGGCAGGCAGTCGGATGATAAGGCCGTGGGAAAGAGGGCTGGCACTGGCACTGACTTGCAAAATCCTGCAAAACAAGAGGAAAAACAAAAGAAAAAGGGAAGAAACCAAAGCTTCGCTCTCCTCCGGGACAGCAGGGGCGCTTTCAGAGGAGAAATCTGTATGTCATATCAATCCACCATCACAAAACTGCCAGTAGGAATCATACCACATTTTAATTAACCTATCACAATATGGACACTTAAGTAACGCAGATCATCTAACGTCAACGGTCAAACTCGAATTCATTTGATGTTATCAACACAAGAAATCCCGGTGTGACGATGGCCCCCAAGCAAGATCGCCATGTTTCCCCAGTCATCAATCATCACATTCCATCGTCGAAGGGTGTCTTCAAGCCACTACTTTTTAAGGGTACGAACAACAGACAAGCTCAGTGCCACTTGATCAAAGCAGGATTAGCAATGCAACAGTTGTAAAGCATGCAACCACATTACATTTGCTGCACAGACCCTTAGGTCAAAGTTGGCATCCTCTCAAATGAGTCTTGATAGACGAGGACCTCTTTGCTTTTCCATCACGGCAAGGACTATTAGCAATAAACTACCTGAACCAATGGCACCATTCACGGCATTTCTTTGTAACAAGCCGCATTCCATTACCAAATAGTTAGTATTGTGTTAGGAGGTTTTCAGTTTTAATCCAACTTCAAGGTCATTAAGGATCGGGATTCCTAAACTGTTCATGGAATTTAATACACCTTCAGCTTTGAGATCTCTTCCTGAAGACTTGTAAAAGAGCACAGCTGCACTCATAATAAACCTGTCAGCTTCCACAGACCCAAATATGCGTTCAAAAAACTTGATGCCTTCTTCCACATATCCATAGTCCATGTAACCTCTGAGCATGGTCTGATTGCATGCAAGGTCAGGATATAAACCAGCTGTGAGAAGCTTTTTGTAAACCCTTTCAGCTTCCACGATCAGGCCTGCTTTTGCAAGAGCAGAGAGCAAGAGGTTAAAATGTGCACAAGAAGGGGGAATGCCTCTTTTCTGCATAGAATCAATAGTTTCCTCGGCTTCTGTGTATTTCAAACCCTTAGTGTAACCCCGAACAAGGGAAAGGTAGGTAAAGGAGTCGGGTGAGCAACCATCTCTCTGCATGGCTTGAAAAAGTTCAACTACTTCAAGATAAAGTCCTGCAGTAGCATAAACATTGCTCATAATATTGTAGCTTACCTGCATTTTCCGGTAAAAGAAAAGAATCAAACACTTTATTGTGCACGTCTAATCTTCTCACAAATATAATGTGATGGCAACGATTTACAATCTACAACATATTATGAACTGTAGTGTCCCACTAATCAATTAAATTGGGCAGTGCAAAACAGGAAAAGGGCATGGAATCATATGCAGACATCATTTTATAGTGTCTAACAACTCATTAAAAAAAAAGATTTGTGTCTAACAGCATTGTATCCAACCAAAAATCATAAATGACAGCACAGGGTGTACAGTCATAGATAAATAAACTTGAATGTTGCCATCTTTTAAATTTAAAACAAAAATCATGTTTTCAAACAATATCAAGAAGCTTTTTTGAAAGAAGTAAATTGACTTCATGGAATTAAGGAACATTATGACATCGCTCACCCTCGAAAACTATCTCCCACTAATATGCCTCTTTTTTTATCCCTCTATCTACCATCAATGATTCAATGCTATTATTTCCTTCCATCATAATCTTGTAAGTCTGGACAATATATAAAAAATGTGGGCATACCATCCCAGGTTTTATCCCTTCTTCCTGCATTTTGTTGAATAACTGGGAAGCTTCATGCCTCTTACCTACAAAATAGAATAAAGTTGTGAGGTTTGGTAGACTATAACCTCATACCACCACATATAGATCAGAAAGAGGATAGGGAGAAAAGGAGAGGGGGAAATAAATCTGCCTATATGATTGGAAATAAATCTGTCTTGTCTAAATTTCCTACCAAATAAACCGGAATCGCATTGCTTATTGATGTTCTTCCTTACCAAGAATGAAGCCAATATAACTATTGCAATTCAAGAGAAATGAAGTTTTATTTTTATGCATTTCACTAATGACTGAGATGTTAAGTAAAACCATACCAGCCTTCCCATAATAGCTGATCAAATTCATGTATGCCTTCTCATCCAGAGTCAAACCCATGCTCTGAGCGGCATTGAACATCTCTACAGCCTTGTCCAACTTCCGACCCCGGCCATACACACTGTCAGCACAAGTAACCAGCATGAAGAACACATTGTCACCAGGATGTGAACATGATTCTTTGAGTAACTCGACTTCAAATCGAACAAAATAACATTAAACGCTTACCTGATCATGGTGTTGTATGTCTGAATTGATGGAGAAATTCCCAAGGAGAGCATGCGATCATAGATGCTGGAAGCAAAATGTAACTTACCTGCAAGAGGAAGTTTATGGGTTATTGTATGCATTAAGCATATACTAGCCTCAATAAATGGCTGAAATGCTTTACATCAACCTGCTACGAGCATGGCCTTGATAAAAGTATTGTACGCCACAGTATCAAGCTCTAAGCTGCCTTCAAAACTCTTATGGATGATATTTTCTGCCTCTTGGTGTTTGCCTGTGGATGAGTTACTGTTATTACCAATTGAAATTAGCACAAGAATAACTGCAGTGAGCCAAACATTTCATGCAACTACCTCATGGGTCTTAATTGTTTATTTTCAGTGTATGCCTTTGACCATAATGGTTGGAATATTTTTCATCCTTTATCTACCATTCTTTGAGCCTTTGACCTTGGGGACACTAAGGTACCTTACCGCCAAATGACAAAGGTTATGATGGTGGGGATTTAATTCCAAAAAAAAAAAAAATGGGCAGTTTGAGAAAAAGAGAATATGTCATGAAATCATATCCAAATGGGCATTCAGATGCATAACGTGATATAAGCTAATCTTTGAGGATTTTGATGCATAACATGATAAATTTCTGTAGACAACTAAAATTTTGAGGAATTTCTTTTACTGGAAAAATAGCTCTTCAACTCAACAAGGTGTAATTTCTAAGAGCCTGATATAAGCGAAGCTCTGCTTGAAGTATATTGCTTGTATACCTACATGTGCAAGCACAGGTTTTGTAGAAGCAGGTATTTACAACTTGCACCTTATAGGTTATGCTTTTGAGTAATGCTACATACAAGCCTCAAATAGACAAGTCCCATACAAGCCCTTCGTAAAAAATTAAAAAATAATAGTTATTTTTAGCTTTTTTAGGTGGGGTCTACTTTTTTACAATGGCTTGTATGGGACTTGTCTATTTAGGGCTTGACAAATCATTTCTCTTTATTAATATAAATTTAAAAAATTAAAAATTAAAAACCTATTTATGACTTTGAACTCAAATAACACGCACAGTAGTTTTGAACCACATCATTCATAAAACATACAAGTGCTTTGCACATTGCTTGACGCTATTACTATCTGATTACCACTGTAAATTGAGAAATGGAAACCTTTTGTTAGTTTGCTAAGTTTTCAGCTCATACCACTCCTCGTCAAAGCGTTCACAACAATGCTTATGGCAACAGCATCCAGATCATGCCCTTTCTCAGCTACTTGTTTGTAAAGCGAGTACACCTCCTCTGGTTTGCCACATTTGGCATATGCATCAATCATTGACCTATATATTATTTTCTCATAAGTAGGGGAATCTAGAACAGCTGCAAAGACTTCCTGGGCTTTTTTCAACTTGTGTTGCTTTGCATATAAACTAATCAAAGAAGCAATTGTGGCAGCCTCCAGTCTACAGCCTAGCTTGATCAATTGACCTGTAAGAGTTTCTGCTTTCAGAGCATCACCTGTGTAGAAATCAATCTCAACCTTGGTTCATTTCAGCAGGTATAGATTAAAAGTCAATAAGCTTTTACTCCTAGAGACTTGCACAAAACAATTATAATTTTTTTTTTTTTTTTGATAGATACAAAACAATTATAATTTTATCATTAAAAGAAACATTAATCAACCTTACTTGCCTTCTCTAATGAAATTGTTAATAAGCTGGTTCACAATTGACAAGCCACCAGCAGTTGCAAGCAACAACTTCAGTATTTCTTCTGTTTTCTTGGAATTGACATCTGCCACGTACAAATTCAGCATCAGCACAAGGGCCATGGTGTCAAGATGGTCAAAGGCCAAATCTTTTTCATCAAGTTGCTCATCTACCCTGTTGTCAAACACAGTCCTAAAACATGTTTGGAAAAACTGATTATCCTTGAACGATTTCTCAGTACCCAACATCTCTAACAGCTGTTCAGCCTCTCTTAGCATTCCCTCTTTGCAATATACTCTCATAACTGTCTTGTAAAGTTCTTCATCAAAATCTACTTTATCTTTCCTTATCTGAGCAACAAAATGCTTGGCCTTTTCCATCATGCCTAGTCTCACGTACAACTTGAGCATATCATTACAAGAGCCAGTATCAGGAAGTCCAGTCTTGGATAGAGCCTCAAATGTGACTTCAGCAGAGTTCAAATCTTCCTTCATAGAATAACATTGCAACAAGACAATATATGCAAACCTTGAGAACCAAATGTTTTTTGACTTCATTAGCTCAATAACTTTCAGGGCTTTCTCAACATGTCCTGAATTGAGATGGACTTGTGCCATCGTTAAATATGTTTTCTCATCACTTAGTAAGCCCAGCCGCTCAGTCTCTTCAAAAGTCTTTTGAGCATCTTCATAAAGACCAAGTTTTCCATATATTCTTATGAGCAAACCATAGATTACTTCATCAGCTACAATTTTTCTTCTTTCCATTTCCAAAAAAAGAGAAAGTGCTTTAGAATAATCCTGATTTTTGTAATACAAAGTCAGAAGTGAAGCACAAGTGTAGTTACTTGGAACTATTCTCTGAGATCTCATATCCTCATACAATCTCAGTGCTTTATCACGGCTACCACTTTTGGTACTCAAGCTAATAAGTAGGCTATAAGTAACCTCCTCCGGGACAAATCCAACATCCTTCATCTCAGTAAAAGTCCTAAAAGCCTCCTCATGAAAACCTTGTTTAACAAGTGAGCTTATGACAACTGTATAAGTAAAACTATTGGGCGCAACCCTTTTATCCACCATTTGCCTCCAAATTTCTACGACCTTTCCATGTAGTGATTTCTTCTGCAAGGAGGACATCATAAAATTGAAAACAGAAACGGAGAGTGTAATTCCCCTTTCTTGTACAGCAGAAAAAAATGACAACATAGCCTTATGACGTCCCCATCTGGCATACGTACAGAGCATGGTACCACAAGCAACTTCATCCGGCTCACATCCTGCTTCAAGCATCTCCAAGAAGGTCTCTTCAGCCAGCTTGATCTTTCCAACTTGCCCATATATGCGCAGGACAATTGTGTAGACAATTACACTGGGGCGATAGCTTAACTGTTCGAGCGGAAATCTATCATTACACTAAATTAATCTCCACGCTTTCGGAAGAAAAAAAATAATGAAACTTCGACTGTCAGATATTCATGATGACAGCAAAGCACTCATTAAGAATATAAACACCATTGCTTTGGAACAAATACAAACTCGATTGATGAAATTATTAACACCAATAAAACTCGTATATAAGTTCAACAAACGATATTAACACCAACACAGAATATGAGGACCAAAACGAAATAAATCAATAACAATTTTCCAGTACAACATACGAAAGACCCACTAACAAGAAACCCATAATAAACCCACCCATCTAGACTTTCTCCAAGAAAAAAATCGTAAATTAATTAAAAAAAAAAAAACAGATATTTACAATTTCCAAAAACCTAAATGAAATTCACCAAAATTAAAACTTCCGAAAAGACGCCAAGCAACCAATTACCAACCTGAAGTTTCATCCAAGCAAAAAAGTCTCTGGCCTGCCTCCACCCCTTCTGTTCCTTCAACACTGCACACATTTCCCTGTAACTCAGCTTCCCCACGAACGAGGCCATGACCTGCCTCATATCGTACCCACCCTCACCCCTCTCCGCCAGTGTCCTCACGTGCCTTATCGCCGCCACCACGTGACTTCCGTAGAGGCGGCCGTTCCTGTCGTCCTGGAGGTATCGCACCATCTGCTCCGGGCTTCGCTTGATCCATTTGGGCGTCTGGACTCGGGGGCCCTGATTCTTGCGCAACTGGCTGAGGTACTTGGCCTTGGCCTTGATGATGCGGCGGGCGTTGTCGTCTGACAGTGGATTCTTGGGATTCTTGGACCTGGGTTTGGGCTTGCTGGGGTCGTTGCCATCGCTGAGGGACCAAGGGTCCGGGGTGACAGAAGAGTGGATGGTGATTTTGGGTTTTGTTGAGGGTGGTTGTGGAGAAGGAAGGAGTGGGCTGATAGAGAGGAGGAAGGAGGACTTCAGAGAGTCCATTTCTTCTTCGTTGGTGCCGAGTCTGATCGTACTTTTGCTCCGCGGGAAAGAAATTTGTCTTGCTTCGAAAGGGTTTAGCGGAGACACTGACGAACAAAGAAGTTACACTGCTCGGTTTTAAGCGAGCGGCGACTACCATTGGCCCGTAGATGGAGTGGATAATAAATATAAATATAAATATATATATATATATATATATTAATATATTGCCATATGATTTTTTACAAACGTTATATTTGATCACTTTGATCTTGAATTTTATTTATTTATTTATTAATACTCTCCATAATTTTTAATTTGAACCACTGTAGCATGATTCGATTGAAAAAATAAAAATAAAAATAAAAACATTATTACTATTCTTTCTGGGCAATTTCCTCTTGAAATATCTTTATTTTTCTTTTAAGAGCAAGATCATTCATATTTTATCTTTTACTCATACACCCAATAAGAGTAAAGAAAAAAAATATAAGTGTTGAGATTGTAGGATTGTACAAAAAAAAAAATAAAAACAAAAATATTGTACTCCATTTTTTGTTGTTTGGATAGTAATATGAGATTATTTTAGATAAAAGTTGATAATTAAATAAAATATTATAATATTATTTTTTAATATTATTATTATTTTAAAATTTAAAAACGTTAAATTGAGATTTTAAAAAGTTAAATTTTTTATTATATTTTAGGTGTGAAGTTGAAAAAGTTATAATGATGAGATGAATGAGATAAAATGAATTGAAAGTATTTTTCAATCCGAACAGCCTCTTTGTACTAATGTACTCCTATTTTAATTTGATATAAAATTATTTTGAATAAAAAAAGTTATAGTAAGAAGAAAAATAATACAATTACAACTATTTTCACAATAGGTTTTATAACTTTTTACACAACCTTATTTTAAATGAAGGGTATTTTTATAAAATAAATTATAAAAAAATATCGTTATATAAAAATACTTTCAATTTAAAACATAGTCATATAAAAAAATTGAATAAAATTATATGTGTAATTTTATCATTACTCTGTCAAAAATAAAATCTCTATCAAAAGGCCGATTGAAGTTAAAGTTTTCAATTTCCCTAGAATGGGTGAAATGCAAGTTGGGTTTATACCCATTTTGTAATTGAGATGGTCAGATGAATCCCACCTCTAACGTTAACGTGCCAAAAGATGGGGGCAGTTTTTCTTGTGGACATGATTGAAATCTAACCCTCATGTCAAACTTTGCATTATGGTGAGGGTTGTCCTTTGGTTGAAGTACAAACTTTTGGTACCATAAACCCTCTTTTTCCTTTAAGGTTTCCTGTTGCTGGGGGAAGCTTCCTCATCTACATTCTATCTTCCTTGCTTTTGTAAATCTGGGTTTGTCAAAGACATCAAGCACCCAATACAGATGTGCCTCATGTCTCCGGCCTTGGCATAGCAAAAACTGGCATCCTTTTGGTACCATACACTTTCGGACAAAACATAGGAAATAACTACACTGTTTCGTGGTTTCTGTCTCAATAAATTAACGTTAAAAACCCAATTTTTTTCACTAATCTACTTTATAGTCACTATTTATGAATCTATCCCAAAAGATAAAGAGAAGGAGAGATAAAGGCAGCTATATAGGCATCTTATAACTTGACCCATAAAGTATTCAGCCAAAAAAAGAAAAAACTTGACCCATAAAGTAAAAGTGAGAAGGGTTCATATCCTCTCTGTGTCTTTGTCTCTCTCTCTCAATGTTATACTCGTTTACTACAATATTAAAAATCTAAGGGACATATATACCAAAATATATTCATGTGTGGATTTTCATTTATGGGAGAGAAATCTTTATATAAATTTAGAATATGTTATCTATATTAATATCCTAGACCGGAAAATCATAGATTTTGTGTATTAATTATGTGATATTTTTGGGTTTAGACTTTAGTTGGCACAAAGTTTTTTCATTGAACCATTTTTTGACCAGAGTCCTAACTATTTACTTTTGTGATAAATTCGTAGCTATATCGAAACGAAACCCTCAAGCTATTTTCCCTCTTTCCCGTGCGCTTGAAGTTGAACCCTGGTGTTTTCTCTACCTCTTCTTCCGAGTTGGTTCATCTCCTTCAACCTTTGACCTCTGTTCTTTGATAGCCACATTTACCTGCTCCCAATACCCACTACCCCGATCCGTTGCTGAATCCTTCGACCAAAGCCCACTCCACAAACCTACTCTTTCTGCCCACAAAAACACAAGGGCAGAGACCCCCCTTACTTTCTTTTCCTGGTGCCCATCCCTCTTACTTCTTCCATACCCACTTCCCCTCGAGGTTGGCTCTTTTATGGGTTTCACTCTAAACCCAACCACACATCACAATTTCGCTTTTTCTTTTCTCATTTAATCACTATATTTCTTGAATGTTGGGTTATGTGGCCAGTTTCTCACCTGGATTTTCCTCCAAACCAATAATTTCTGATTTTTCTGGCTAAATTAGTTTTTTTTTTTTTTTGTTTAATTTTGGGGAATAGAAACTATAATTACTGGAAAGAGCTGCCATGGGGACGAGGAACCAGCAATTGAGTCGAGAGGATGAGGAGGAGGATCCACCAGGTCGTGGCGCTGTCTCAATTTCCGGTCAATCGGTATCCACCAGTCGGAGCATAGGGTCACCATCGAGCCGGAGCGAGCAGACGATGGCTACACCTGCCAGTGACAGCACTTTGTGTAGACTAAACCATCTCGACATCCAAGGCGATGACGCAGGATCGCAAGGCGCTGTTGCGTGAGTCTAAATTATTTGACTTCAAATTTGATGACCTTTTTAGTTCTTCTGATTTTTTTTGTGTGTTGGGGTTCTTTATGCCCGAGGGTCGAAGGTTTTATTTTATTTTTTTTGATATGTTCGGATCCCAAATGTGCAATTTTTAAAATTCTTCACTTGTTTAGCATTCTTATTGAGAACGTCCAAAAAAATCATGTTTTTCTTTAACCACAATTGTGTACATTGTTAAGATGGATCATCTATTTGACATCATTTAGACTTGAGCAGCTTGATAATCTTTTTCAAGCGTAGAAAGCATAATCCAAGTACTTGGGAGGTGTACACGAGAGCACCATTAAAGTGAGCTTGATAAAGCCAAAAATGTGGATGTGAATTTTTCAATCTTTAGTTATAATCGATGATTAGTTGCTTTATGTTTCTTCAAAGATTTTGTTTAAATTTGTTGTTCTTCTTTTGATGAGTAAAAGCTTAGTTTTAATTTTTTTAGTAATGAGAAGAATGCAGCAGCTTTTTTCAACTTTCTTACTGAGTATCAGTTTCTAAACAGCAGCAAGAAGAAAAAGAGAGGGCAACGTGCTGTTGGAGGTGATAAGAGTGGAAGAGGACTCCGCCAATTTAGCATGAAAGGTATCAGATTCATCTTCATATTTCCATTTTTATTGGTCATTTTGTCCTTGATAAATTGTTATAATATTCTCAAGTTGTGGATTGTAGTTAGGTAAGAATTGCATAATAGAGTCATATACTTAATCTTGAGAGGCTAAATTGCACACTAATGCTTGGTATTTTGGGAGGGAGAAAGAGGAGAGGATAGGATCTGTTTTTAGGGAGATGGCCTCGTTTGGTTACACAAACTATCTCTCTCATCTCATCTAATCATTACAACTTTCCCAACCTCTCACACAAAATACAATAAACAATTCTACTTTTTCAAATTTCAAAACACAAATAATATTAAAAATTATATTTTAATAATATTTTGTTCAACTTTCTTTTTATCTTATCTCATCTCATCAGTGTAACTAAACAAGGCCGAAAAGATGGGGAATTCTTCTCCTGTTGTCTAGATGTTTAGAAGGGAAAGTTGATCTAACTAGTTATCTTATATTGTAGACAATGGTAAATAAAGTATACCCCATATATATATAAATATATATTCGATTCTATTCTTTCTTTTGCCTTTTTCCCCTTCTTCTGGTGTTGGTATGTTGGTGTTTGTGGAAAAATAACAGTTGGAACTTGTCCTTTTGGCCCAAATCCACCCACTTTCAGGTGAAGAGCAAGATGGGTAAAATTATGCCTTAGGTGGTGTGGAGTTTTCCACTCTAGAAAATGCAGAGAATGAGTAGGGTTGATCCCTTTCTTGCATCCTCTCTTTTCCCTCCAAATATGCCAATCCAACAAGCTGTTAAGTCTATCATGTGAAAGTATTCTCATTTGCTTGCTATCCCTTGGATGGGCTTTGTTTAAGATGAGTTAGGGGCAAGATTACTTTTTTGATTTTCTTGATTTATAGAAAGAGTTACCGATGACAAAATCTGACTAATGTTGTATGTAATTTTCATTGGTATTATTCAGTGTGTGAGAAAGTGGAAAGCAAGGGGAGGACTACTTACAATGAGGTTAGGTGATTTGTTTTAGTCGTTCTTTTATTTTTTTTCTTATCGTGTTTGGTGGAAGTTATAATGTTCATTGTATGAGTGCTTATTCTTATTAACAAACTATTTATGTATTTTATCAAAATGCTACTATGCCTGGAAGCAATTAAATGATTGAGCCGGTGATACCCCATTCTGATAAGTGCTAGGTATTATGAGAAGTGATAAGGATAGATGGTGTATGAGACCCTACATTGCTTGAGAAGGATTAACCCCTAGGGGTTGGTTCAAGTGGTAAGGGCTTTGGGCTTGGGGATATGCTGCCCCCAAGTCTAAGGTTCAAATCCCCTTGGTTGCAAACAATCTCTAGGGGCTATCCGATTGGAGAATTTTATCATTGAATTACTCGAGGTGCACTTGCAGGAAACTCTTTACCGATAGCTTGTGTACTCTTGAGATTAGTCGGGACGCTATTCCCAGACACCCAATGCTGATAAAGAAACATCTCTTGGGAATGAGAAGTTCTTACTCTTTATAATATTCTATTGGGACTCTAATTATATCATTGACTAGTCATTTTGGAGTATAGATCATGTGACTTTGGCATTCTATTGGGGCTTTACAAATAATATTAGAGTCTATCCCAATTAGAAATGCGGGACTTGAGCCGTGTCACATACGACAGATTGGCCCAATGAGGACATCATGAATACAAGTGAAGAGATTGTGATATCCTATTCTGATAAGTGATAAAGGGTAGGTAGTGTATGAGATCTCACATTGCTTGAGAATGAGAAGTTTTTGCTCTTTATAATATTTCATTGGAGTGTTATAGAGCCTGTGCATGTTGATTCACACATGCTAATGATGGAATTCTTTGGTAATTGGCAATTCTGTTATGTCACATCGGAAAAATAAGGAAATATCTATCTTGGTTCAATAGACTTCATGAAGTTCTGATTGTCTCGATTCTTGATGGAGGCTAAGCTGCGTTTGGATATTGAGTTGAGTTGAGTTGAGATGAGACGAAAGTTGAAAGTTGAACAAAATATTGTTAGAATATTATTTTTTAATATTATTATTATATTAAAATTTGAAAGAGTTGAATTGTTTATTATATTTTGTGTTGAAATTTGAGAAAGTTGTAATTATTAGATGAGATGAGATAACCTTGAGGGTTAGCTCAATTGGTCAGGCCTTGGGTTTGCTCCCCAATAGTCACTAGTTCGAGTCCCCTTAGGGCCACTGGAGGATTTACCTGGTCGTTAATTTCAGGGCCCCTTGGGATTAGTTGAGGTGCACGTAAGCTGGCCTGGACACCCAAGGTTATCAAAAAAAAAAAAAATAGATGAGATGAGATGAGTTGAGAAAAGTTGAGGAGCCAAACTAGCCCAGTAACTCATCTTAAACAAAGCCCATCCAAGGTAGTAAACTAGTCATACTTTTTACTTACTTTTTTAAGTAATTCCAAGATTACTTAAGCTTGGAATTATGAATTGAAACTAGTCATACTGTTCTATTGTTCTACTGTTCTATTTCCTCGAGCTTGGAATAAGGAAATCAACTTATGGTCCTACTGTTTCATTTGTTGTGCAAAGCTGGGAACTCTAGTTTGGTAGGTGACTCACTTGTTAGTTCTTTCCTGCTATGTTGTATGTCTACTTTTTAAGGCAGTCTTCATTCCTTAACCTTTCGGTTGTAGAGGTAAAAGTACCATTTTGAGGGGTGTTTTAAATCTCTCTGATCTAAACTCAGATAATTGTGAGAACCATTGTTCTGAAAAATAATGATGGCTTACTATTACACGGTACTTTATTTGCAGTCAGTAAATAGCCCGCAATAAGAAGGGAAGCCATTTATAACAAGTTTAGGAATGCTGTTGTTGTACCCAAAATTGCACCAGCCAAGTTATTTACGGCTGAAAGTCACTTTCATGATTTTTTGGCTAGGGTTGTGCAAAAATCCGACTCCGAGTCTGGCTCCGCTCGGACTCCCAACACCGTTCGGATTTTTATTTTTAATTTTTTAGTTAGAGTCGGAGTCCGAGGTGTCACTGGACCGACTTCGACTTTGATCCGATTTGACTCCGACTTTGACTTTAACTTCACCATCCAAGTCTTACTTCAACTCTGAATCTGACTCTGATATTGTATATATATTACAAAGATATGTATTTATCTATATATTTATCATATATACTATTATAGTTATATAATTATATAACTCAAACTTTTATAGTTAAATTTAATAATATACTTGTACTATAATATAAATAGACTAATGATGGTTTAGTATATGTAAACATCATAAAATTGCTATCATACATAATCAAGTACTGAAATTAGTTAGATATTAGTATTTAAATAAGTCTAGTAAAATAAGTTAATAACATATAATACTAGTTTACTAAAGTATAACAACATGTAATTAGACATTAGAAAGTCTAGTATATGATTAAGTTAGAAATAAGTTAGACATTAGTATAATAATATGTAATACTAATGTATAATAACATGTAATTAGACACTATAGTATAAGTCTTGTATAGAAATAAGTAATAAGTCTAGTATAATAAGTTAATAACACATAATACCAATTTACTAAAGTATAATAAAATGTTTAGATACTAAAAATAAGTCTAGTGTAGAAATAAGTTATAAATAACTTAGATACTAGTATAGTATAATAACATGTAATACTATAGTATAATAACATGTAATTAGACACTAAAAATAATATGTGATGCTATAGTATGATAACATGTAATTAGATACTATAGTATAAGTTTATTATAAAAATAAGTTAGATATTAGTTTAGAAGTAAATTAGCAGTGAATGATTTAGTTTTAGATTTTAATTTTTTCGAAAAATTGATATTTGAAAGCCCGCAAAAAAAAATCTTTTTAAATGGGCTAAATATGAAGCTAAAAAACAGAAGCCCAAAGTTGAAAGCCCAAATCTGACTCTGCTTCGACAAATCGGAGTCGGAGTCAGAGTCGGATTTAGGGGAATCTGACTCTGACTAAGTCAGTGCTCACCCCTACAGTGCATGGAAATGATTCAAATTCCACTTCCAAGGGTGAATTGATGAGGGAGTTTGGGTGTTTGAGTGCGGGAAAAAAAAAAAAAAACTATTTACAAAGATGTGATGGGTTAGTTGAATGCTGAAGCCTTTAGTACATCCTTGCAACTTTCTTTTTCCCCATGATAATGCCCATGGACTTTGTAATTCCATATACTTTGATAATTATACTCTCCCAATAATGCCTACGGACATTGTCTTCTTGAGGAGTAGCGTATTTCACATTTCATTTTCGTGCATTTAACTTCTATAGCATCAATGAAATCCCACAATGACTACTAAAGTCTGATTGTACCTGAATAATAATCTTGAGTGAATAACTTTGGACTAATAAGCTTGCAAGCCTTATAATCATTTAATTTATATGAACATTCTGAAATTAAAATACAGAAATACTAAACTCACCAATAGAGGGTCCCGAATCCCTTTTTTTTTTTTTTTTAACTTAGTGATTAAGGAAGTGTTTTCTAGTGATGTTGTGATTTTTTTATTTTTTATTTTTTAAAATAAGAATATAAAAAAATGAAGGAAAAAAGAAAAATTTCACTTCTCGGGACCAAGCTCGTTCTACATCCTCGGCGAATATAAAAAAAAGAAAGCTGTATTCCATCGCCAAGATAATTCATTCTAATTTTTTATACTCCACATCTAGAAAGCCAGTTCTCCAGTCCACATTTTAGTGAATTTTCATTATTTCCTTCGCATATATGCAATGGCTGTAATTTTACCATTTATCGACCCCTAATCATGAATCCATAAATCATTCTAAGATTGTAAAGTAATACCCAGGTAGCGGATGAACTTGTGGCAGAGTTTGCTGATCCTGGCAATAGTGTCACATCCCCAGATCAGGTTTGCTAGTCTTTATCCATGCATTTGTTTTCCATCTGTCCAAATGTACAAGGGTAAAAGTACAACTTAAGAATGCAACTCTTTATTTTTTGGTAATTTGAACTTATATTTGACAGCAACAATATGATGAGAAAAACATTCGAAGAAGGGTGTATGACGCCCTGAATGTTCTCATGGCGATGGATATCATTTCTAAGGACAAAAAAGAGATACAATGGAAAGGTCTGCCTCGTACTAGCCTGAACGATATTGAAGAATTGAAGGTCTGACTGCAGTTTGTTTTTTTATATCTTATGTAAATTGTGTTTATTTTCTAATCATTATCCTAGATTCAATATAAGCTTAAACAACTCCTTAAATTTAATGGATGCAGACAGAGCGTCTGGGACTCAGAAACAGAATTGAAAAGAAAGCCGCATATTTGCAAGAACTGCAGGAACAAGTATGACTATCTCTATCTGTTATGCATATCATTACTTGGGATTGAATTTGTTCTTACCGCATGCTTTAGTGAAAAGTTTTTTTTCTTCTCTCCTCTTTAGTTAACTTTGTTTAGTTCAGTAAAGTAACCAAAAAAAGGGTAAGAACATGATAACAGCTACTTATCATGTCTGCTCGGTGGTTCTTGTCTCCTTCCATCAAGTTCATAGGTCTTCAGAACCTGATACAGCGAAATGAGCAATTGTACAGCTCTGGGAATGCTCCAAGTGGAGGTGTGGCTTTACCTTTTATTCTTGTTCAGGTATATTTCTTCTCACCATTGACCTTGTACCATAATTATCCCCATTCTGTGAAGTGATTAGAAAGTTGCTACTGTTTTTTTAAGGTTTTCCATTAATGCCTTCCCCAATTCTGTATAAGAAATCCTACTAAAGGTTTAGGAGTAGTTGGGCCAATTAGTTCTTGCTCAAACGAATTACCTTCACACAGACACCTTCTCCATGCTTTTTAATGATTTAGTTGCGTTATTCTTGAACAAATAGATTCATTGCATGTATCATGAGTTACAGAGCATTGTAAAATTGTTGACATTTATCTTTCCTGTCTTAGATTTTCCAGTTACTTTCTCATGCTTTATTTATTTATTTTCCTGATATTTGGGAACTGTAGACACGACCTCATGCAACTGTCGAGGTGGAAATATCAGAGGATATGCAGCTGGTGCATTTTGACTTCAACAGGTAATGAGCCATCTGAGCACGCAATATTTCTTGCCATTTCAGCTCCCACTGACAATTAATGGTTACTAACTATTTCATTATGTTTGGTCTTACAGCACCCCATTTGAGCTCCATGATGACAACTATGTTCTAAAGGCAATGAAATTTTGTGAAAGACCACAGGTTGATGATATGGTGCACAATTTCTCTGCAGATGGAGGCGAAGGTTCTAGCTTGTCGGGTGTGCATCAACCACAGATTCCTCTTCCTTCAGTGTCAAACACTTCAGTTAGGCCTCCCACCTCGCCACCACTTCCTGGAATTCTAAAAGCACGCGTGAAGCATGAGCATTAGTTGGTAAGATCAAGTTGAACATCCCACTGTGAACAATGCCATGTCTATATTTTGCAAAGAAGTTCGCCAGAAGTGCATAGGGCCTAATGAATATGCTGATCTCATTAGATTGCCAACGTTCTGGAAATATCTATTGCAAGCAGATGGGTAAACTTCTGGCCAAATCCTTTGTTTACATAATCCATTGTAATTGTTTATCCTATTCTTTTGTTGCTTTTTAGCCTCCACTGTAGTAGAAATGGGAGTGTTAGACTGTAGAGGATTGTCCAGCTCCATAGAAGTCATAATATCAGTTCAACAATTAGAGTTCCTGTATTGCGTATTGGATTTATGTCTTAGCTTCAGTGTTGCTATTGCAATACCATTATTTTCAAATGTCAATGGGGAAAGCCGAAGAGAGACGATGATCTATAGAAAGCCACCATTTCAGCTATAGCCTCCATAGATAACCCCATAATATAAATATATATAAGTTGCATTAATTAAACATGCATGTTCAGGATGGTTGATTCTTGAAACCAAGTCACTCTAAACGGTGAAAGTAGCAACTTGTCCATGGCCAGGTTGAAATTAGAGGGGCTATAAGATTTTAGATCCGGTAGCTACGTGGCCATTGCAATCAAATTATAATGATCAATGGTGTGTTACCTGATCTTTAGCTTATCCTTGAACCTTATGCATCTTGGGGTTACAATGGAACAAGAGCAATGAAGCTATCTAACATGATCTATCGTGAAAGAAGATTATCTTGCTGTAAAAACAAAAGGGCTAGCTATAAATGTGCATTTTATGCTTTCAAATGTCATGGATTCGCAAATGCAAGCTCTGCCCTTTTTTCCCATATATAGTTGCATTCTTTCAAGGAATACTACTATGAGAGTTGTCTTAAATATTGCATGGCGCATCAGTATGATGAAATTAAGAAACTCCTACATGCAGCTATGATCATCAACAAGCTGATATTTTTTACATATATATTTGTTATTTCCATCCAGCTATGACTATCAAGAAAAAGCATATCACTTGTTATTTCCAGCTTCTTGGCTATCATATATGTAGGGTATGGGATATTATAAAAGCAACCCAGTGGTTGTTTTCAAATTCTACCTTTCGTTTACTAAAACTCTATAAAATCATAATACGACAGAGAACTGATTTCCAACTTGTTCATCTTAATGTAAATAACAAATCATGCAAAACGTTATCCAAAAACTTCTTGATACATAAATGGGCGCGCAGATGAATGCCGAAGAGTTAATAATAATAAGAACATCAACATCGAATCAAAACACAAGAACCATATGTTGTACATTTTATAACAGTCTATTACCTGCAGTTTTGTCCAACTTCAGCACCAAACCTCGTTCAAGGCATTCTTTGATGTTGCCTAATTTTGCAGATGCTATGCGATCACGTTTCTCTTCAAGCATCCTGATTTCTTCATTGAGTTCACCAGTGGCATCGGCTTATTTATTTCCAACTTTAATGCCAAAGTAAACCTCTGCAACTCTCCGCAGTAGAGTTCTAAGATTTGTAAGCTTCCCCACCAATAGAGAAGCAATTCATCGGTGACAGTCACTATATAGTGGTTTTTCCTGCCATATGCAATCACATAACAGATTCATTAAGTAAATTTTTCAATGTTGGACTTACATTAATAGAGTCAACACAAACATCCTCATGCTTGCAAAGCAAGTCCTTCAATATTGGGGCCAACGTCCCATTAAGCAATCATATACTCCCCAACATTAACAAGCTCTTCTTTAAAGGCTACACTGGAGGGAAACTCGTCATATCCGTATTTGCCGTGCTTAATCCTCAGTCTATATAATTAAAATGAAGCCTGGCCTATGCCATATTGATGAAGAAACATTATAAACTTTCCCTAAGCCCAATCAGGAGACTCTAAAACTTGGTCACAATCATAATCTAATAGGTCTCCATCAAACAGAAGGTTGTACTGTTTCCATTTGATCTCCACATTACAACACTCAAAAATTCATTTTTCTCATCTTCACTCAAAGAGGTTAAGATATCGTACAATATTAAAGCCGGCTACAGGACTCGTACTTCTTTCTTTTGCAGTACCATCTCGTTTACTGTGGCTGCGGTAATCAATTTTTTCCAAACCTTCCAAAACCATCTCTCAAGTTAAATCCTCTACAGCCTGCTTCACCACTGTATTAGGATGCATAAAAGATTGGTTAAATATATAATTATTCCTCCTCTGCCAAATTCTTCTAGAGATCACAGCAAATTCCTTCAAGAGTTAATTCTCTGTATGGTTGCACATCTCCTCAAACAGTTCTTGAAAACAATGCTTCAAATCAGATTACTTTTGCATCTTTTTGGAACATTGGCTCTACACATCTTGAGTTGCATGACAGCTCCACGATACATGGGCCATTGATTCCTCTCCCTCCAAACAGATAAGGCAAATTGGCTTTTCCACAACCTTCCTCTTAAAAAAAAATTGAGATTGGTAGGGAGACATTCTCTACGAGCCTTCCATAGGAAAGTTTTGTCTACTGGAGTAACATTCAACTTCCAAATAGCATTTCACATCTTGCTTCGACCCAGACTAGTAGAGTTTTGGCCCTTAGAGTACTCGAGTAGGTCCTTGTGTAAATGATAAGCGCTTCTAACTGTAAATTTGTCATTTCAAGTACCTTTCCACAATAATCTGTCAGGAGTAATGCTACGTCCCTCTAGAGATGTAGCTCGAGAAGCCACCGAATAAGGCAAAAAAAAAAATTATTTTTTATTTTTTTTCATTCATTTTTTTTATATTCTTAAATATTTTTTTAAAAAATTCACAATATTACTAAAAAACACTTTCTTAATCATTAAATAAAACAAAAAAGCTTACGGGACAGAAATTCGGATCCCAAAACATTTCTGATCTGTCAGATATGTTGCTACAACTTAAAGGTATATATTTAATAATTACTGCTTCCTGACTAGAGAAAATTTCATCAATAAGGTTTGAGTTCCATTGCTTAGTATTAGGATCAATTCGTTCTTACACCGTCGCATTATCCTCTAACAGGTTAACTACACTTTGAACTCTTGCAGTAGTTGATTGAGGGAGATATTTGTTCTTCCAAATTTTCACCTATGTCATTTCCTATCCTTCACATTGTGCCTTTTCCCAGTAAATGTCTAGTAGCTAAAATATTCCTTCAGGTCAAAGATGACATGCATCCCACTTTAGCTTGAAAAAATGGACCCGCTGGAAATATTTCAACTTCAAGACTTGAGTTGATGGGGATTAAAGATATTGTAGAATGCACCATCCTTACTTTAGAGCATCCTCATTGTATTATGCAAATACAAATATAAAATTTACATAATATGACATGATTTTACATTTGGCTATTCCACTCAAAATTTATTTTTACATTGAATTATCCATTTATTAGTTAAAATAATAATAACAAATTATAAATTTATAATATTTTCAAAAATTTTTTTCTATTAATTGAAACCAAACTGCCTATGAATACATTCACAAAACCACAAATTTAATAATATTTTTTCTGAGTTAATAAACATTTAGTAATTCTGTACGTAAACATCGCATAATCTCTTTAAAAAATAGTAAAGTATTCTATTAAAAAATTAATTTTTTTCATGTGAATCTCATATGTTATTCATTTTTTCAAAGCGATTATGCTGCAGTTGTATAATTCACGATTGCAAATATCTTTTCTTTGTAAACAATATTTCGTCTGTAAAACCACTCTGCACCATATCTAAAATTGTCATTTCGAATCCTCAAAAAAAAAAAAAAAAAAAAAAAAAAAAAAAAACAGTGCACGAAATAGAGTGATTTAATCGCATTGGAGGGTAGAAGGCGAACTATTCAAGATGCAGGTATAATCAATTGGAATCGATCGTAATCCCCAACAATGAATGGTGGCAAACTATTCAACATTTACATGACCATTATTGGATTGAAGATGCAGGTCCAAATTCGCCAGTGCTTTGAAAGCAGTATTTGGCATTTTGGAGCTGAAAGTAATGTTACCCAGTATTTGGCATGCAGGTACAATCAACTGCAAAAAGCTTTTACCATAAGGACGAAACGCAAGCTGCTGCAATGAAGGACTGGTACTTCGGCCCAGATCTTGGTAGAACTCAAGACTTTTTTTCTTTTCTCATTTTCGTGCAAAGGAAATCTTACCTGGTGAGTGTGAACGACAAGAAGACAAGAAAATAGAGAGGAAGAAAAGAGGAGTTTGTGTAAAAGGAAAATGGTGAGAAAGAGAAGAGGAGTTTCAGTAAAAAGAAAATAGAGAAAGTTTCGACAGAAAGAAAATAGTTTGGATAGAAAGAAAATGGAGAAAACATGGGAGAGAGAGTCCAGATAAAAAAATAAAAAAAATAAAAAATAAAAAATAAATAGTTCTTTATTTATTTGGCCCCGCTACAATATTAATCAAACATGATCGACATCTTTAATTTTTTGTAGTTAAAAGCTAAGTTTTTTAAAATTGAATAATTCAATGTGGTTTATTTTTAAATTTTATTAGTTAAATTTTTATTAAATTTACATTTACTTAATCGAAAGCTATGGGCAAATGTGGACAAGTTGACACTCTCGACAAAGTCAAGAATAAGATATGAATGTTGGTTCGTAACATATGAATATTAAAATTAGAATAAAAATAATAATATTTTATTATCATATGTCAAATCTAATAAAGGATTAGTGTTGATCAAGATAAAGCAACACGTATAAGGTCCATAAAAATTCTGACGTTTCTTTCCTGAAAGCACGTCCAAACACTCTCTCTCTATCCAAACTTATCCCTCTCTGCTCGTCTGGTTCTCGGATTGTCACTCACTTCCTCTGCACAAGTCATGAGTTTCTCCGAGAAAAACAACGCGATCCCGATAGCCCAACAACAAGAACTTAATGAAGAAGAAGAAGTGGGCAAATTTGCCGTCCGGTTAGCGAACGCGGTGATACTTCCGATGGTTCTGAAGTCTGCCCTTGAGCTCAACCTCATCGACATAATCTCAGATGCCGGCACCGGCGTGTTCCTCTCACCTTCTGAGATCGCGGCTCGGCTACCCACAAAGAATCCGGACACGCCGGTTCTGCTGGACCGGATGCTACGGCTGTTGGCGAGCTATTCCATACTCAAGTACTCCCTCCGGACCAGAGAGGACGGAGAGATTGAGAGACTGTATGGTGTGGCACCCATTTGCAAGTTCCTTGTTAAGAATCCTAATGGGGGCTCTGTTGGTCCTCTTTTCCTGTTGCACCACGACAAGGTCTTCACGGAGAGTTGGTAGTGATCGCTGAAACAATGTTTGGTGTGTTTTTTTTTTTTTTTTTCCTGTCGTTTTAATACATCCTGTTAGAGCAATACTTAACCCTTTCAGGTATAGTATGGTTAAGCTTGGAAATGAATTGACTTTCCCTTTCAGCAACGGTTTAGGCTGGAAATGATTTGACTTCTGTCAGATCCTAATGTCTGCCTCATATAATTTTTTATCTCGTATCATCGTATTTTAAAAATTTTATATATAATTATTTTTATATATTTTTTTACCTACTCTATTAATATAATTAATTATTTTATTTTTTAATATAAAATAATTACTTTAATTAATCACATTAATAAAATATATAAAAATAATTATTTATATTAGAACTTTATTATTTTATATTATCATGATAATTTTTTTAAAATTTTTATATAAAATAATATAAATTATTTAATTTTTTAAAATTTTAAAATAAAAATAATCATAAATCAATATATTTTAATAATATTTTATTTAATTTTTATTTCAATTAATTCCATCTCATCTCAAAAATTAAATAAAGATATTATGTTTATTTTTTAAAAATATTTTTTGTGTATGTTTTTTTTATTAAAATAATAAAACAGAAATATACAAATACAAAAAGAAAACACAATTCGGTAGAAATTCGAAGTAAACTTCGTTGGTACCTATCGCTTTACTTATTCTAAAGAGGAAAATGATAAGTGGCTTCGTAGTTTTGCCCCTTCATTTTAACTGTTAATTTAATTTAATTTATTTTATTAATGATTAATAAAATTTCTACTAGTAAATTTGTATATTTTTTTAAAAATTAGTTAAAGATATTTAAAAAATGACTGAAAGAAAAAAGGAAACAAAGTGCAATTGCACTAGAGTAACATTGAGGGACACTTTTAGGATCCATTTGGATACTTAAATATCTTAGTAAATGTGTAAATAATAACGAAATGATTCGAATTAAAATATTTTATTAAATTTTTGAGAAAGTAGAGAGAAAATTTTGAATAAAAAAATTATAAAATTAAAAATTATTTGAATATTATTTTTTAATATTTTTGTATTTTAAAATTTGAAAGAATAATATTTTTTTGTATTTTGTTGAGAAATTTAGGAAAGTTATAATGATTAGACGAAAAACTTAAAAATCTAGAATTAAAAAGTATTTTATATTTGAGTGACGTTTAGGGAAAAAATATATGTATGAGAATGTTTGAAAATGTTTAAGAACGATTGTGTTGCCAAACAGATAGACCCTTAAGTGCACGTCAAAATAGTAGTTATAAAATAGTTTGAGTGGAGAGATATTTTATTAGATTTTGGAAAATGAAAGAGAGAGAAAGTTGAATAAATTATCAAGTTAAAAAAATTGTTTGAATATTATTTTTTTAAAATTATTTTTGTTTTGAAGTTTTAAAAGTTATATTGATTTTTGTGTTTTATTTTGAAATTTATAAGAGTTGTATTGATTTTTATGTTTGGATAATTATTAAGTAATGATTAGATGAAAAAGTTGAAAAGTTGAAAAATTGAAAATTTTAAATTATAAAATATTTATATTTGAGTGATGTTTGAAAATGAAATTGTCAAAAATTTTGATAATTTTGAGAATCTCATGTCTCATCTGTGTGTCCAAACATTACCAGCCCCGCACCAGTATACTTGACAAAAGTCCTCAGTGAAATAACATTGAATTTTATAGTATTTTAATATCTATTGCGTTTAGTTTATTTAATGGTACTATTGTAGGCTTATTTGGGGGCATCTTTTAATCAGGTACCACATGAATGATGCCATACTAGAGGGGGGGATTCCTTTCAACAGGGCCCATGGAATGACAGCTTTTGAATACCCAGGTAAAGACGAAAGGTTCAATCGGGTATTCAACCAAGCCATGTCAAACCACACTATCTTGATCATGAAGAAGATACTTGATGTGTACAAAGGGTTTGAAGGCCTCAAAGTGTTGGTTGATGTTGGTGGTGGAGTTGGTGTTACCCTGAACAGAATCACTTCCACGTATCCTCAAATCAAGGGCATCAATTTTGATCTGCCTCATGTTTTAGCTGATGCACCTTCTTTTCCAGGTACTAATTTTAGTTCCTTCTCTGGTTGAAGAGTTTCTTGACACAATTAAGATGTAAATATAAATAAACGTATAAGTTCTCTGTTGATGTGTCTGGCTATCCCATTACTCACCTGTCTTCGTTAATATCATTATCTCAAATATGATGGTTATCCCATTACTCAACTTGCTGCCAAACAGCCTTGATGCAACTCCCGATTGGATCAGATTGTCGCTGCTCACAACCAGCATTGATGAGACAAGATTAACTATAACTTATTCATAGAGCATTTGATGGTGTAGGTGTGGAGCATGTTGGGGGAGACATGTTTGATAATGTTCCACGTGGAGATGCCATTTTCCTGAAGGTAAGTCCCCGTAATTCTGCTAGCCCTTAAATATACTTGGTTTTATAGCTTTTATTCTGTTGTTCAAGTCAAATAACCGTCTAGCTAATGTCGTACAGACTAATATTAATAATTTCAAAGACCAACATTACTTTGGGATAATAGGATATGGATAATAAACAGAAGGAATAATAAGCGGGGGATCTCGTTGGGAGCGCAGCTTTTTATTTTTTTCTCTTTCTTAGTGGTTAAGAAAAAATTATTTAATATTATTATAAATTTTTTATATTTTTTTAAATATTTAAAAGTATTAAAATATTTTTTTAAATATTTAAAAGTATTAAAAAAATGATGTAAAAAAAAAAAGAATTTTTTTAGCCTAGCAGGAACCCAGCGGTGGCCGTAGTAGGGTTCTAAACAGAAGTTATATTGTACAAAGAGTTTTGCTAGATACAAGCATAATCGCGCACTAATCTGTGTACTAATACTGATTTATTCATACTTAAATTTAAATTAACAATGTTTTCAATAAAATCTATTTTTTAACCAATCACATAATGTTGATATACAGATTAATGCATTATTATGCTTGTAACTATATTTTTCCTTGTACAAAACCTGTCAATCCAAACCACCTCTGGGATTCTCCCCAGATGGCTCTTTCTCGGTTGTCACATGATGTTGTACTCTGAGGAAACATAAACATAATTATTTAGGACCTTTGGCATTATTGAATGCATGGGTAGACTGGTAATCAGGTGCAGGCCGTTACTACTGTGATCAGACTATGCAGTTTTTTGTCTTGGTCTGCAAAGTGAGAGAGGCTAAACTATATATTATGTTATTTCTTCATCTGATTCTTTAATAGTTGTATTCATTAGTTGTTGAAACATTGAAACTTTTGCAGTGGATACTCCATGATTGGAGTGATGAGCATTGCTTAAGACTTCTCAAAAACTGCTGGAAAGCACTACCCAAATCTGGAAAAGTGATCATTGTGGAATTAATTCTTCCTGAGGCTCCCGAGAGTAATGTTTTATCAAATATCGTCTTTGAGCAAGATTTGTTTATGTTAGCTCAATGCCCTGGAGGAAAAGAGAGGACACAAAAAGAGTTCGAGGCATTAGCTTTAAAATCTGGGTTTTCTGGCTGTGAGGTCATATGCTGTGCTGACTACAGCTGGGTTATGGAGTTCCACAAGAGAGCAGGTCCTTAAGTTGTTGGAGTAACTATAATATCCAACATCTCTGGTTTGCATGAATAAGTGTTGGGTTTCCCCTGTCAATTATGTTTGATTTGTTTTCTATTTCAAGTATCTAAAGATTATAAAACTGATTGATCTTGGAAATTTGAGTACTGATTTGGAAAGTCACTACTGATCGATCTGAGTACTGATTTATACAAGTGCTAAATAGACTAGTCTTGCACAATCATAACTGACATTGGTCTGTCACTTAGCTTGTAGTGGTTTCAGTTTTTTAGTTCAGAGCGCAACTGAACTGGCTCCAGTAGGAGCAATGATATGTTGTAAAAGCATATTTTAATTTTATAATGTTTCTAATTTTTATTATTCTGAAAAATTGGCATCGCTTTTATCGTTTGCACACGATGATATAATTATCTGCGAGTCAGAAATTTTAACTTGCGTAGTAAGAACTGAAAAGGTAATAAAATAATAGTAATAATAATAATAATAAAAGGAACTGAAAAGGTAATAAGCCAAAAATTAGAAAGCTCAAGTACTTTTTTTTTTTCTTCTTTTACAAAAAGTGAAACTCATTGAATAATTTGTCATTTTAACCCGAGCGTATGGGATTCGGGACAGAGACCGATGCTTCAATATTTACTTTTGAGTTTAGGGCAAGTTTAGTTATTCAACTCATCTTAACTCGTCTCATCTCATCTAATTATTATAATTTTTTTAAAATTTTAAGATAAAATATAATAAATAATTCAACTTTTTCGAATCTCAAAATAATAATAATATTCTAACAATAATTTATTCAACTTTCATCTCAATTCTAACAAAAAAAATCATGTTTTTCTTTAACCACAATTGTGTACATTGTTAAGATGGATCATCTATTTGACATCATTTAGACATGAGCGAGCTTGATAATCTTTTTCAAGCGTAGAAAGCATAATCCAAGTACTTGGGAGGTGAAGACGAGAGCCCCATTAAAGTGAGCTTGATAAAGCCAAAATGTAGATGTGAATTTTTCAACCTTTAGTTATAATCGATGATTAGTTGCTTTATGTTTCTTCAAAGATTTTGTTTAAATTTGTAATTCTTCTTTTGATGAGTAAAAGCTTAGTTTTAATTTTTTTAGTAATGAGAAGAATGCAGCATCTTTTTTCAACTTTAATTCTTACTGAGTATCAGTTTCTAAACAGTAGCAAGAAGAAAAAGGACTCCGCCAATTTAGCATGAAAGGTATCAAATTCATCTTCATATTTCCATTTTTATTGGTCTTTTTGTCCTTGATAAATTGTTATAATCTTCTCAAGTTGTGGATTTTAGTTAGGTAATAATTGCATAACAGAGTCATATACTTAATCTTGAGAGGCTAAATTGCACACTAATGCTTGGTATTTTGGGAGGGAGAAAGAGGAGAGGATAGGATCTGTTTTTAGGGAGATGGCCTCGTTTGGTTATACAAACCATCTCACTCATCTCATTTAATCATTACTACTTTCCCAACCTCTCACACAAAATACAACAAACAATTCTACATTTTCAAATTTCAAAACACAAATAATATTAAAAATTATATTCTAATAATATTTTGTTCAACTTTCATCTCATCTTATCTCATTTCATCTGATCTGTGTAACTAAACGAGACCGAAAAGATGGGGACTTTTTCTCTTGTTGTTTGGATGTTTAGAAGGGAAAGGTGATCTAACTAGTTATCTTATATTGTAGACAATGGTAAATAAAGTATACCCCATATATATATATATATATATTCGATTCTATTCTTTCTTTTGCCTTTTTCCCCTTCTTCTGCTGTTGGTATGTTAGTGTTTGTGGAAAAATAACGGTTGGAACTTGTCCTTTTGGCCCAAATCCTTCCACTTTCAGGTGAAGAGCAAAATGGGTAAAATTATGCCTTAGGTGGTGTGGAGTTTTCCACTCTAGAAAATGCAGAGAATGAGTAGGATTGGTCCCTTTCTTGCATCCTCTCTTTTCCCTACAAATATGCCAATCCGACAAGCTGTTAAGTCTATCATGTGAAAGTATTCTCATTTGCTTGCTATCCCTTGGATGGGCTTTGTTTAAGATGAGTTAGGGGCAAGATTACTTTTTTAATTTTCTTGATTTATAGAAAGAGTTACTGATGACAAAATCTGACAGATGTTGTATGTAATTTTCATTGGTATTATTCAGTGTGTGAGAAAGTGGAAAGCAAGGGGAGGACTGCTTACAATAAGGTTAGGTGATTTTTTTTAGCCGTTCTTTTATTTTTTTCTTATCGTGTTTGGTGGAAGTTATAATGTTCATTGTATGAGTGCTTATTCTTATTAACAAACTATTTATGTATTTTATCAAAATGCTACTATGCCTGGAAGCAATTAAATGATTGAGCCGATGATATCCCATTCTGATAAGTGATAGGTATTCTGATAAGTGATAATGGTAGATGGTGTATAGGATCCTACATTACTTAAGAAGGATTAACCCCTAGTAGTTGGCTCAAGTGGTAAAGGCTTTGGGCTTGAGGATATGCTCCCCTCAAGTCTAAGGTTCAAATCTCCTTGGCTGCAAACAATCCCTAGGGGTTATCGGATTGGAGAATTTTATCATTGAATTACCCGAGGTGCACTTGCAGGAAACTCTTTACTGATAGCTTGTGCACTCTTGGGATTAGTCGAGACGCTATTCCCAGATACCTAATGCCGATAAAGAAACATTGGGGAATGATAAATTCTTGCTCTTTATAATATTCCATTAAGACTCCAATTATATCATTGGCTAGTCATTTTAGAGTATTGGTCATGTGACTTTGGCCTTCTATTGAGGCTTTACAAATGATATTAGAGCCTATCCCAATTAGAAATGTGGGACTTGAGCCATGTCACCTACGATAGATTGGCCCAATGAGAACATCAGGAATATAAGTGACGAGATTGTGATATCCTATTCTGATAAGTGATAAGGGTAAGTAATGTATAAGATCCCACATTGTTTAAGAATGAGAAGTTTTTGCTCTTTATAATATTTTATTGGAGTGTTATAGAGCCTATACATGTTGATTCACACATGCTAAAGATGAAATTCTTTGGTGATTGGCAATTCTGTTATGTCACATCGAAAAAATAAGGAAATATCTATCTTGGTTCAATAGACTTCATGAAGTTCTGATTGTCTCGATTCCTAATGGAAGCTAAGCTGCGTTTGGATGTTGAGATGAGATGAAAGTTGAATAAAATATTATTAGAATATTATTTTTTTAATATTATTATTATTTTAAAATTTGAAAAAGTTAAATTGTTTATTATATTTTAGGTTGAAATTTGAAAAAGTTGTAATTATTAGATGAGATGAGTTAGATGAGTTGAGGAACCAAACTTGCCCTAACTTAAGGTTGGAATTATGAATTGAAACTAGTCGTACTGTTCTATTGTTCTACTGTTCTATTTCCTCGAGCTTGGAATAAGGAAATCAACTTATGGTCCTACTGTTCCATTTGTTGTGCAAAGCTAGGAACTCTAGTTTTTGTAGGTGACTCACTTGTTAGTTCTTTCCTGCTATGTTGTATGTCTACTTTTTAAGGCAGTCGTCATTCCTTAACCTCTCGGTTGTAGAGGTAAAAGTACCATTTTGAGGGGTGTTTTAAAGCTCTCTAATCTAAACTCAGATAATCGTAAGAACCATTGTTCTGAAAAATAATGATGGCTTACTATTACACGATACTTTATTCGCAGTCAGTAAATAGCCTGCAATAAGAAGCGAAGCCATTTATAACAAGTTTAGAAATGTTGTTGTTGTAGCCAAAATTGCACCAGCCAAGTTATTTATGGCTGAAAGTCACTTTCATGATTTTTTGGATAGGGTTGCCTGAAAATCCGACTCCGAGTCTAGCTCCGCTTGGACTCCCAATACCGTTCGGATTTTATTTTTAATTTTTTAGTTAGAGTCAGAGTTCAAGGTGTCATTGGACCGACTTCAACTCCGATCCGATCCGACTCTGACTTTATGCTCCGACTTCGACTCTAGCTTCGCCATCCGAGTCTTACTTCAACTCTGAATCTGACTCTGATATTATATATATGTTACAAAGATATGTATTTATCTATATATTTATCATATATACTAGTATAGTTATATAATTATATAACTTGAACTTTTATAGTTAAATTTAATAATATACTTGTACTATAATATAAATAGACTAATGATGGTTTAGTATATGTAAACATCATAAAATTACTATCATACATAATCAAATACTGAAATAAGTTAGATATTAGTATTTAAATAAGTCTCGTAAAATAAGTTAATAACATATAATACTAGTTTACTAAAGTATAACAACATGTAATTAAACATTAGAAAGTTTAGTATATGATTAAGTTAGAAACAAAAGTTTAAAGTTGAAAGCTCAAATCTGACTTTGTTTCGACAAGTTGGAGTCGGAGTCGGATTTAGAAGAATTCGACTCCGACTAAGTCGGTGCTCACCCCTACAATGCATGGAAATGAGTCAAATTCCACTTCAAGGGTGAATTGACGAGGGAGTTTGGGTGTTTGAGTACGTGAAAAAAAGAAAAAAAAAAAAAAATTATTCACAAAGACGTGATGGGCTAGTTAAATGCTGAAGCCTTCAGTACATCCTTGCAAATTCACAAAGACTTTGTTATTCCATGTACTTTGATAATTATACTCTCCCAATATGCCTACGGACATTGTCTTCTTGAGGAGTAGCGTATTTCACATTTCAGTTTCGTGCATTTAACTTCTATAGCATCAATGAAATCCGACAATGACAACTAAATTCTGATTGTACCTGAATAAGAATCTTGAGTGGATAACTTTGGACTAATAAGCTTGCAAGCCTTATAATCGTGCATTTAATTTATGTGAACATTCTGAAATTAAAATACAGAAATACTAAACTCACCAATAGAGGGTCCCGAATCTCTCTCTCTTCTTTTATTTTTTTTTATTTTATTTTTAACTTAGTGATTAAGGAAGTTTTTTCTAGTGATGTTGTGATTTTTTTTTTTTTAAATTAAGAATATGAAAAAAATGAATGAAAAAAGAAAAAAATTTCACTTCTCGGGACCAAGCTCGTGCTACATCCTTGGTAAAAAAAAAAAAGAAGAAGAAGAAGAAGCTGAATTCCATCGCCAAGATAATTCATTCTAATTTTTTATACGCCGCATCTAGAAAGCCAGTTCTCCAGTCCACATTTTAGTGAATTTTCATTATTACCTTCGCATATATGCAATGGCTGTAATTTTACCATTTATCGACCACTAATCATGTAATCCATAAATCATTCTAAGATTGTAAAGTAATACCCAGGTAAAAGCACGCGTGAAGCATGAGCATTAGTTGGTAAGATCAAGTTGAACATCCCACTGTGAACAATGCCATGTCTATATTTTGCAAAGAAGTTCGCCAGAAGTGCATAGGCCCCTAATGAATATGCTCATCTCATTAGATTGCCAATGTTCTGGAAATATCTATTGCAAGCAGATGGGTAAACTTCTGGCCAAATCCTTTGTTTACATAATCCATTGTAATTGTTTTTCCTATTCTTTTGTTGCTTTTTAGCCTCCACAGTAGTAGAAATGGGAGTGTTAGACTGTAGAGGATTGTCCAGCTCCATAGAAGTCATAATATCAGTTCAACAATTAGAGTTCCTCTATTGCGTATTGGATTTATGTCTTAGCTTCAGTGATGCTATTGCAATACCATTCTTTTCAAATGTCATTGGGGAAAGCCGAAGAGAGACGATGATCTATGGAAAGCCACCATTTCAGCTATAGCCTCCATAGATAACCCCATAATATAGATATATATATATATATATATATATAAGTTGCATTAATTAAACATGCATGTTCAGGATGGTTGATTCTTGAAACCAAGTCACTCTCAACGGTGAAAGTTGCAATTTCTTGTCCATGGCCAGGTTGAAATTAGAGGGGCTATAAGATTTTAGATCCGGCAGCTACGTGGCCATTGCAATCAAATTATAATGATCAATGGTGTGTTGCCTGATCTTTAGCTTATCCTTGAACCTTATGCATCTTGGGGTTTCAATGGAACAAGAGCAATGAAGCAATTCATCGGTGACAGTCATTTAGTGGTTTTTCATGCCATATGCAATCACATAACAGATTCATTAAGCAAATTTTTCAATGTTGGACTTACATTAATAGAGTCAACACAAACATCCTCATGCTTACAAAGCAAGTCCTTCAAGATTGGGGCAAACTTCCCAGCAAGTAATCATATACTCCCCAACATTAACAAGCTCTTCTTTAAAGGCTAACATAGAGGGAAACTCGTCATATCCGTATTCGCCGTGCTTAATCCTTGATCTATATAATTAAAATGAAGCCTGGCCTATGCCATATTGATCAAGAAACATTATAAACTTTTCATAAGCTCAATTAGGAGACTCTAAAACTTGGTCATAATCATAATCTAATAGGTCTCCATCAACAGAAGGCCGTACTGTTTCCATTTGATCTCCACATTACAACACTCAAAATTTCATTTTTCTCATATTCACTCAAAGATGTTAAGATATCGTACAATGTTAAAGCCGGCTGCAGGACTCGTGCTTCTTTCTTTTGCAGTACCATCTCGTTTACTGTGGCTGCGGTAGTCAACTTTTTCCAAACCTTCCAAAACCATCTCTCAAGTTAAATCCTCTATAGCCTGCTTCACCATTGTATTAGGATGCATACAAGTTTGCTTAAACACAAAATTATTCCTCCGATGCCAAATTCTTCTAGAGATCACCACAAATTCCTCCAAGAGTTCATTCTCTGTATGGCTGCACATCTCCTCAAACAGCTCCTGAAAACAATGCTTCAAATCAGATTTCTTTTGCATCTTTTAGGAATATTGGCTCCACACATCTTGAGTTGCATGACAGCTCCACAATACATGGGCCACTAATTCCTCTCCCTCCAAACAGATAAGGCAAATTGGCTTTTCCACAACCTTCCTCTTAAAAAAATTTAGATTGGTAGGGAGACCTTCTCTACAAGCCTTCCATAGGAAAGTTTTGTCTACTGGAGTAACGTTCAACTTCCAAATAGCATTTCACATCTTGCTTCGACCCACACTAGTAGAGTTTTGGCCCTTAGAGTACTCGAGTAGGTCCTTGTGTAAATGATAAGTGATTCTGACCGTAAATTTGTCATTTCAAGTACCTTTCCACTATAATCTGTCAAGAGTCATGCTACATCCCCTGAGAGATGTAGCTTGAGAAGCCACCAAATCAGGCAAAAAATTTTTTTATTTTTTTTATATTCTTAAATATTTTTTTTAAAAAATTCACAACATTACTAAAAAATACTTCCTTAATCACTAAGTGAAAAAAAAAAGGCTCACGGGACAGAAATTCAAGTCCCAAAGCATTTCTGATCTATCAGATATGTTGTTACAACTTAAAGGTATATATTTAATAATTGCTGCTTCCTCACTAGAGAAAATTTCATCAATAAGATTTGAGTTCCATTGCTTAGTATCAGGATCAATTAGTTCTTACACAGTCTCATTATCCTCTAACACCTTAACTACACTTTGAACTCTTGCTCTTGCAGTAGTTGATTGAGGGAGATATTTGTTCTTCCAAATTTTCACCTCTTTACCATTTCCTATCCTTCACATTGCCTTTTTCCAATAAATGTCTAGTAGCTAAAGTATTCCTCTAGATCAAAGATGACCTGCTTCCCACTTTAGCTTGAAAAAATGGATCCGCTGGAAATATTTCAACTTCAAGACTTGAGCTGATAGGGATTAAAGATATTATAGAATGCACCATCCTTACTTAGAGCATCCTCATTGGATTATGCAAAAACAAATGTAAAATTTGCATAATATGACATGATTTTACATTTAGCTATTCCACTCAAAATTTATTTTTACATTGAATTATTCATCTA
The DNA here is from genome assembly GCF_018687715.1 of Carya illinoinensis. NCBI lineage: Eukaryota > Viridiplantae > Streptophyta > Magnoliopsida > Fagales > Juglandaceae > Carya > Carya illinoinensis. The sequence continues at coordinate 42,115,641 of NC_056756.1, forward strand.
TTAGTCAAAATAATAATAAAAAATTATAAATTTATAGTATTTAAATTTTTTTTTCTATTAATTGAAACCAAACTGCCCATGAATACATTCACAAAACCAAAAATTTAATAATATTTTTCTACATTTTTTCTGAGTCAATTAACATTGAGTAATTCTACGTACAACTCATGTAACATGCATAAACGCCGTATAATAGCTTTGAAAAAAAATGTGGTCCACTATTAAAAAATTAATTTTTTTCATGTGAGTCTCATATTTTATTCACCTTTTTTAAAGTGATTACGTGGCGGTTGCATAATTCACGATTGCAAATATTTTTTCTTCATAAAAATTACTCCATTTTCTGTAAAACTACTCTGCACAATATCTAAAATCTTCACTTTGAATCCAAAAAAAAAAAAACAGTGCACAAAATAGAGTGATTTAATCGCATTGGAGGGTAGAAGACGAACTATTCAAGATGCAGGTACAATCAATTGGAATCGATTGTAATCCCCAACAATCAATGGTGGCAAACTATTCAACATTTATATGACCATTATTGGATTGAAGATGCAGGTCCAAATTTGCCAGTGCTTTGTAAAAGATAAAGTCTGAATAATATTTCCTTCATGATTTCAATGTTTGTACAGAGGCTTATTTATAGAGAGAATCGAATTGCCAAGAACATTCTAGCATTCTCACAGGCACATGGTGTGCCGTATGCTTAGTGCTAGCTTTGTGAAGCTGTTGTAACCGAAAAGAATGCCTTAGTACAAAACAGAATTACAAGAATAATCCAGTAATACAATTAAACATTTTTGGACAATTTCTGTTGCTGAGATGGCTCTGCATCTTCATGTGCAGCTGACTTGGAGCTAGATGATTGTATATCTGAGTTGGAAGCCGATGTGGAATGTCTGTTAATACCCTCCCGCGAGTCCAACAGGGGAACCATGGTGAGACTCGATCTAAGTGTAAGAAAGCGAGTGGAGAGCAGCGGCTTGGTAAATATGTCAGCTACTTGATCACGAGAGGAGATAAAAGCAACACTCAATGTTTTGGATGCTACTTTGTCACGTACAAAGTGGAAGTCAATTTCCATATGCTTTGTACGTGAATGAAGAACTGGATTTGCTGAGAGATACGTGGCTCCCAAGTTGTCACACCATAGAGTAGGGGCTTTGGGAAGAAAAACACTGAGTTCCTTGAGTAGTGATTAAAGCCAAAGTAATTCTACAGTGGTATTGGCAAGAGCCTTGTATTCAGCTTCGGTACTAGATCTTGCAACTGTGTGTTGCTTCTTGGAGCCCCATGAAATTAGATTAGGTCCAAGAAAAATACAAAAACCCCCTGTAGAGCGCCGATCATCTGGGCACCCTGCCCAATCCGCATCTGAAAATGCTTGAAGGGTGTAAGTGGAAGAGGGTTGAATGTGAAGACCATAGTGAGCTGTTTGCTTAAGGTATCGGAGAATCCTCTTCACAGCTTGCCAGTGAGGGAGTTTGGGAGCATGCATAAATTGACAAATTTTGTTCACGGCAAAGGCAATATCAGGACGGGTTAGTGACAGATATTGGAGACTACTGACAGTGCTCCGATAGAGAGTAGGATCACTGAAGTCAGGGCCATCAGTAAGAGAGAGACGAGTAGAGAAGGCCATGGGAGAAGTTACGGGTTTGGCTAACTCCATATTGGTTCTTTTAAGGAGGTCGCAGATGTACTTGGTCTGAGAAAGATGAAGACCATTGGAGAATTTATTTATTTCAAGTCCAAGAAAAAAACGCAGAGGCCCTAAATCTTTGACAGGAAACGATGAATTTAGAGAATGAAGGACCGAGGAAATAGCTTTAGGACAGGAACCCGTAAGTATAATGTCATCAACGTAGATGAGAAAATAGATAGTAACAGAGGAATATTTATACAAGAAAAGAGAGGGATCAGAGCATGATTGTGTGAAACCGAGTTCAAGGAGCCGTGTACTCAATTTGGAGAACCAGGCCCTTGGTGCTTGTTTGAGGCCATAAATGGCCTTATTCAAGCGACAAACATGCGTAGGGTATTCGGGATTGATAAATCCAATTGGCTGAGTCATAAAAACTTGTTCTTGAAGATCCCCATGCCAAAAAGCATTGTTAATGTCTAACTGTCTAAGGGACCAGCATTCAGTGACTGCAATGGAAAGAATAGTCCGAATGGTAGTGGGTTTTACTACAGGACTAAAAGTTTCAGAAAAATCAATACCTTCCTGTTGACGTAAACCCTTTGCTACCAGGCGCGCTTTGTGACGTTCGACAGTGCCATCTGAGTTCCTTTTGGTTCGGAAGACCCATTTACGGCCGACCAAATTTTTGATTCCAGATGAAGGGACTAGGGTCCAAGTGTTTGTGGCCAGAAGTGCTTGAAACTCATTTGCCATGGCCAGACGCCATTTTTTATGCTTAGCCGCTTCTGTGAATGAGCTGGGTTCTTCAGGAAAAGAGGTGGAGATGGCGGTAAGGCAGCTTCGTGGTGGTGGCCACAGAACTGTCCCGTCGGTGAACTGCTTTGGACGGAGGGAATTTGTTTTGGAGCGAGTGATGATTTGATCTGAAGAAGATGAAGTTTGAGGCTGAGTCGTGGACTGAATGGTGGAAATTTCGAGAGGCTGAGATGTAGAAGATGAGCTGGGAGAAGTAGTTGTCTGAGGCACGCGAGAAGAATTTTCGGGAGATGAATCTGGAGGAGATGAGCTGGAAGAATTGATTTGCTGTGGCACGTGAGTGGAGAGTGTTGGTGCAGGAGAGGTGGGCTGAGTAGTAACGGGAGGAATAAGATTCGGGCTTGGAGGGCTAGTGGGCCGAGTGGTTGGAGAAGTTGAGGATTGAGTGAAGGATGGTAGAGGGCCCAGAATGGAGGGTAATGACACGGAAGTAGTGTGAGAAGGAATTTCAGATTGTGTGGAGAAAGGGAAACACGTTTCATCGAAGATGACATCTCTAGAAATGTAAATTCGGTCAGTTTGGACATGGAGACATTTATAACCTTTATGCGAGTCACTGTATCCAATGAACAAACATTTAGTGGAACGAAGATCAAGTTTGTGGCGATTGTACGGCCGCAAATGAGGCCAACATGCTATGCCAAATACCTTGAGCATATTGTAATTGGGCGTTTTGGAAAAAAGTTTCTCGAAAGGAGATTGATGATGAAGGAGAGGACTTAGGAGCCGATTTATTAAGTAAACAGCGGTATGAAAAGAGTCAGCCCAAAATTTTTGAGGCAAGGAAGCGTGAGCCATGAGAGCTAAACCGGTTTCCACAATGTGGCGGTGTTTTCGTTCCACGGCGCCATTTTGCTGATGGGTATGGGGACATGATACGCGATGGAAAATTCCTTGATTTTTGAGAAGAGTGTGCAGAGCACGATACTCTCCACCCCAATCACTTTGAAGAGATTGAATTTTAGAATTAAATTGCAACTCAACTTGTTTTTGAAATTGAATGAAAACAGAAAGAACATCAGACTTTTGTATTAAAGGAAACCACCAAGTGTAACGAGTAAAATCGTCTAAAAAGGCTACATAATAACGAAAGCCTTCTCGGGAAAGAACTGGGGCAGGGCCCCATACATCTGAGTAGATAAGTTGGAGAGGCTTGGTGAGTGTTGATGAGAGGCTTGAAAAGGCAACTGGGAGCTCTTGGCTTGACAGCACGCTGGACAGATTGATGGAGGATTACGAATGGAGACAGGAAGAGAATATTTGGAGATGACACGTTGAACAATCTGGAGGGAAGGATGCCCAAGTCGAGAGTGCCACTGAGAAGAAGTGGTGCGCTCACCAACCAGAGCTTGAGGATAGACAGGTGCTGGAAAGGTGTAGAGGCCGTCACGCACGGGGCCACGAAGGAGTGGTGTCCCCGTCTTGGAATCCTTCACAATGAAACACGAATTGTGAAACTCAAAGAAAACTAGATTGTCATGACAAAATTGGCGAATAGAAACTAAATTTTTTGTTTTATCCGGAACATGCAAAAGTTGTTTGAGAGAAAAAGAACAAGAGGAAGTTTTAAAGACAGAGTCACCAATATTTGAAATTGGTAGCGCAGTGCCGTCGCCAACACGAATTTGATCTGCACCAGTGTAAGCTGTTGAGTTGAGATTGAGGTGGGTAAGATCAGAGGTGAGGTGATTTGTGGCAGCGGTATCGGGGTACCAGGTCTGATCGGGAGTGGAGGCGGAAGAAGTGTAGTTTGCCATGAGAGAACGAGGTGGGTCACTCTGGTAGGAATGATCAAATCGGTGATAACACTTCATGACAACATGCCCGATTTTGCCACACAATTGACAGGTGGGTCTCGAATGAGGAAGTGGAGAGAAATTTGGAGGAGAAAAATGAGGAGTGAAACTGGGAGTGGAGGAAGGAGTGTTGCGACCCCTACCACGACCCCGAGAGTGTCCTCGGAAATTTCCTCGAATGGTGCTACGACCACGGGAAGCCGATGTGAAGTGTGCTGAGAGGTCTATAGAGTGAGGCAGATGAGAAGAGTGTGCTAGATGACTCTCATGAGTGAGTAAAAGACCATAGAGTTCTTCAGGAGACAATGGTTCAATACGAGCAGTGACTGTGGTGACAAAGGCATCGTAATCACTGCTTAGTCCCGCAAGGAGGTAGGAAACAAATTCGGCAGGGGAGAGAATAATTCCTGCTGCACACATGGTATCGGAGAGGTGTTTAACCTTCCGAAAATATTCAGAAACAGAGGAGGACCCTTTGGAGAGTGTGGCAAGTTGATACCGAAGCTGAATGATTCGGGATTGGGATTGGGAAGCAAAGAGTTTGTCTAGAGCAGACCATACTTGTCTGGATGTGGAATAGCCAACAACTTGTGCTATGAGATTATCGGATAGAGTGGAGATAAGAGCACTCAAAATGATTTGATCGGTTTGGGTCCAGTTTAGAAAATCAGGATTAGGTGTGAATGCATCGGAGAGGAGAGGAGGAGGAGGTGCAGTCGATCCATCGACAAAGTGGAATAATCTCTGGCCTTTCAGATATGGGATCATCTGAGCTCGCCAGAGAAGAAAATTGTCATTGTTTAGTTTAACAGAGACAAGATGATTGAGATGGGGAAGAACGGGGGAGGAGGAAGCAGAATCTGAATTTTTTTTTCAGAGTTGCTTCTTCCGCCATTTTTGGGGACGTTGGTCTATAATGGCTCTGATGCCATGTAAAAGATAAAGTCTGAATAATATTTCCTTCATGATTTCAATGTTTGTACAGAGGCTTATTTATAGAGAGAATCGAATTGCCAAGAACATTCTGGCATTCTCATAGGCACATGGTGTGCCGTATGCTTAGTGCTAGCTGTGTGAAGCTGTTGTAACCGAAAAGAATGACTTAGTACAAAACAGAATTATAAGAATAATCCAGTAATACAATTAAACATTTTTGGACAATTTCTGTTGCTGAGATGGCTCTGCATCTTCATGTGCAGCTGACTTGGAGCTAGATGATTGTATATCTGAGTTGGAAGCCGATGTGGAATGTCTGTTAATATGCTTTGAGAGCAATATTTGGCATTTTGGAGCTAAACAGTATAAGTCATGTTACCCAGTATTTGGCATGCAGGTACAATCAACTGCAAAAAGTTTTGCTATAAGGACGAAACACAAGTTGTTGTAATGAAGGACTGGTGCTTCGGCCCAGATCTCGGTAGAACTGAGACTTTCTCTTTTTTTCTCATTTTCATGCAAAGGAAATCTTACCTAGTGAGTGTGAAAGACAAGAAGACAAGAAAATGAAGAGGAAGAGAAGAGGAGTTTGTGTAGAAGGAAAATAAAGAGGAAGAGAAGAGGAGTTTCGGTAAAAAGATAATAGAGAAGAGTTTCGACAGAAAGAAAATAGTTTGGGTAGAAAGAAAATGGAGAAAACATGGGAGAGAGGGTGTCCAAATCGAAAAAATAGTTCTTTATTTATTTGGCCCTACTACAATATTAATCAAACCCGTTCATAGAAACGAGTCTCCAGCTCCTCTTGATTTTAGGAGCTCTTAAAATGGTCTACATTTAAGTCTTCATCACGTTTGTAGAACGTTGGAACTGCCCATGATAAACTGAACACATGGGACGCGTAGCCACCAAAGCTTGATGGAAGCTTTGGTTATAAATAGTACGGTTTGGTCTCCAAACTCACTCAACTCAATCCCAATAGAGTGAGTAGAGTTTGGAAGTGCCAAAACGAGAGAGAGAGAGAGAGAGAGAGAGAGAGAGAGAGAGAGAGAGAGAGAGAGAGAGAGAGAGAGAGAGAGAGAGAGAGAGAGTGTGTGTGTGTGTGTGTGTGAATAAGTATCAATGGCTAGAGGTACGATTTCTTGTATATTTTCACTTTTGATTCTTATGAAGTGTTTAATTCCGCATTATAGAATCATTATTAAGCTTACATTTAGTATCAGAGCAAGGTTCTATCTCTGCCTTGATGCTTGTACAGATACTCTGTTTGTCTCTATTTTTAGCCATAATTTTTTTAAGAAATTGAGCTTTGTTTTTAATTATTCAAAACAACATTAAAATCATATTTAAAACAACATTTCTGAGCTTTCTGAGAAGAAAATACTAATTTTTTACGTCAAAAATATGATTTTCGGAGTGATTTTTCAGAGCTACTGTTAATCTTTCTGGAGGTTGAAGACAACCAAAACGACATGTCGTTTAGTGGCTGCTGGATTTGTATAGAGCTAAATGACATGTAGTTTAGTGGGTAGTCTGAAGCTAAACGACACATCATTTATCGTTTGGCAAAAAATGACACGTCATTTAGTTGGGGTGCCTTTTGATTAACTACGTGTCTAAATGACATGTCATTTATTGTTTGGTGAAAACGACACGTTGTTTTGGAAGGCAACATTGAATCGTGTAGGAGAAAAACGTTTTTCATTTTGAAAAAACGACATGTCATTTAAATCGGTTTCTTTTTAAAAAAATTTAAAAATTTAAAAAAAAATGGAGGACCTGTATTTTATTTAGCATATTTATTTGTTTTGGTCATGCTATAAATTTTGCTCATTTTTTAATATAGTTATTATTTGTTTTAATTGTGTGCAATTTAGATGATTGTCTTGTAAAATTAATAACTATGCTCATATTTAGTTTGCATGAATTGATTATTCCTATTCTAAATTAATACATGCAATTTTGATGAGTATATATATATATATATAGTTAAAAGCATGACATTAAATGTTAAGCATAATATTATAGTTTCAATTATGCAATGTTTATGCTTAAATTGTGAGAATATTTTGTCCATAATAATAACATGTTCATTTTAGTTAAAATTTTGCAATTTATAATTATTTTCATATTTAGTTAATCCTTATGCATTAAAGGTATAATGTCTAGTGATCAATATGATTTTTGTTTAATTAAAGAATAGTCACAGCATCTTTAGTTAAATAAAAATTATATATTATGATTGATTAGGATCACATAAATAATATTTAGACATTAATTTTATTTAATCATACTTAGTATAATAAATTTTATCCCACAGGAATTTTTATTATATGATTAATTATGATAAACTATCAAATTGTTCATAACTTATCCACAGGAATTATGAATTAATAATTTGATAGTTTTATCATAAAGTTTAATATTAGAAGGAATATATATCAAATTATAATCATTAATAGACTATTTGTTGTGGGAGTATGAACGTGTATATTTAAGGAGGTTCTATCTAGGAGACTGGATTTTAAGCGAGACCATTATGACCTCTCCAATTTTTCTTGGGAATCTTGAAGTTCTGTTTAGGAAAGAAAAATCTTTTCTAGAAACTTACTTAGTAATACTATTTTTTTTTGCGGTAAAATAAGCCTTATACATGATTAATGAGTAAATAATTTGATAAATTCTATTATAAAGAATAATTGAATCTGCTTAAATTAAAAATTTAGCTCGCAGGCAATTTTTATGTCATTAGATTCAATTTTTAAGTATGATTTACATTAGTAAACCATGAAATTTTATTTAGGCCTCAGGTTTAATATAAGCATGTAATCTATAATTTTTGCAGTTGTACAACCTGCAAGTCTCTCTGATATTCGTTATGATCTCCTTGAACTTAAAGGAGATAACTATAAGGTCTGGAAGGAGATAATTCTTCTTCATTTAGGGTGGATGGACATAGACTATGCTATTAGGAAAGACGAACCACCAGCACTACAGTGGGCATCACGCTTTATGAACAATGAGAGCGATCTAATCGCCTCAGCATGATGTTCATTAAAACTAGAATTTCTGTTGGTATTCGTGGTTCTGTTGATCAGCATGAAAATGTACGAGACTTGCTGAAAGGCATTGATGATCAATTTGTCACTTCAGACAAGGCACTAGCAAGCATCCTAATCATGAAGTTCTCATCCCTAAGGCTCACTAATGTGAAAAGTGTGCGCGAGCACATCATGCAAATACAGGATATTGTGGCTCAATTGAAGAAACTCGAGATTGAAATGTTAGAATATTTCCTTGTGCACTACATTCTGAACATCATTTCGCACCAATATGCACCCTTCAAAATCTCATACAATATACATAAAGATAACTAGTCAATCAATGAACTAATGACCATATGTGTTCAAGAGAAAGGGAGATTGGTGATGGAACAAGAAGAAAGTGTAATGCTCGCAACGTATGAAAATGGGAAATCTCAAGCCAACAAGAAAGGGAAAGGTAAAATACATCTCCAAGCTAGTGCTGGAATCAAAAAATATTTTAATTGTTTCTTCTATAAAAGGAAGGGACACATGAAGAAGGAATGCACCAAATTTTAGAAATGGCTTACGAACAAAGGTAATCCAACCTCGTTTGTTTGTTATGAATCTAATATGGTTAATGTCAATATTAACACACGGTGAATTGACTATGGATCAACAATCCACATTTCAAATTCCTTGCAAGGTTTGCAAAATCTTGAGAAGCTAGTGGAAAGTGAGTAAAGCATCTTATCAAGAAACAAGATGGGCTCACATGTGGAAGCTATAGGAACTTGCTATTTAATTTTAAGTACTAGATTTGTTTTGAAGTTAGAAAAGACCTTTTATGTTTCAAGTTTTTCTAGAAATATTATTTCAATTTCAAGGCTTGTAATTTTTTTCATATTCCTTTAATTTTGCAAATTCATCATTTAATTTATTTTATAAATCTAATTGTGTTGGAAATGAAACATTGTCTGATGGTCTTTACTACATTAATTTACAAAACATACTACTTATGACTCAATGCATGTTCACACTGGTACTAAAAGATGTGTTATCAATGAGAATTACTCAAAATTGTGGCACTAAAGATTAGGTCATATCTTCATAGAAAGAGTTAAAAGATTAGTAAATGAACGAATACTAAATATTTTGGATTTTACTAATTTTGATATTTGTGTGGACTATATAAAGGAAAAGCAGACCAACAAGTTAAAGAAATGTGCCAATAGGAGTTCAGACATATTAGAAATCTTACATACCGATATATGTAGTCCAGATATGGACTCACATGGTCAGAAATACTTCATCTCTTTTATAGATGATTACTCACGATATAGGTATCTCTACATGCTTTATAATAAGAATGAAGCATTAAACGCCTTTAAAATATTTAAGGCTGAAGTAGAGAAACAATATGATAAGCAAATTAAGATCGTGAGATCAGATAGAGGTAGAGAATATTATGGTAGATACACAGAGAATGGATAAGCACCTGGCCATTCGCAAAGTTTCTTCAAGAGCATGGGATTGTTGCCCAATACACCATGCCTTGATCACTAGACCAGAATGGTATAGCAAAAAGAAGAAACCGAACATTATTAAACATGGTACGGAGTATGCTTAGTAGCTCCAATCTTCCTAAATCCTTGTGGGCTAAAACACTTAAAATAATAGTATATATATTAACCGAGTTCCAACCAAGGTTGTTCCTAAAATGCCATTTGAATTATAGAAAGGTTGGAAACCAAGTTTGTGACATATGCGCGTTTGGGATGTCCGTCTGAAGTAAGAATTTATAATCCACAAGAGAAGAAGCTGGACCCAAGGACCATTGATGGGTATTTCATTGGATATGCTGAAAGGTCTAAAGGTTACAGATTTTATTGTCCATCCCACAACACTAGGATTGTGGAATCAAGAAATGCAAAGTTTCTTGAAAATGACTTGATTAGTGGGAGCGATCAAACCAGGAACATAGTTTTTGAGAATGATCATTTAGAATCTCAACCTTCCACCTCAAGTGATAAATTGGTTATTGTTCACAGCACCCCTCAAGTACGAACTGGTGTTGAACAACCAATCGTTGAAGTTCCATAAGCTGCTGACAACATTCCAATAGATCAAGTGGTTCAAAAGTTGCCAAGAACTTTTGAACAACAGGTTAAACCACATACTTCTCAAGAATATGATGGTACAACATTAAGAAGATCTATTAGGCCCAGGAGATCAGCAATTCCTGATAATTATGTTGTGTATCTACAAGAGTCTGACTGCAGCACTGGAGTCGAAAATAATCCCAAGTCATTTTCACAAGCCATGAATTGCAAAGAATCAAAATTATGGTACAATGCCATGAAGGAAGAGATGAATTATTTGAAAAGTAACAAAGTTTGGGATTTTGTTGAGTTGCCTAATGGGGTAAAAACCATTGGATGTAAATGGATTTTTAAGACAAAGAAAGACTCATTGGGTAACATTGAGAGATACAAGACAAGACTAATTGCTAAGAGATTCACTCAAAAAGAAGGAATTGATTACACAGAGACTTTCTCTCTTGTATCTAAGAAAGATTCCTTGCGCTTTATTTTGGCATTAGCAGCCCATTTTGACTTAGAGTTGCAATAAATGAATGTGAAAATTGCATTTCTCAATGGAGATATAGAGGAGGAGGTTTACATGAAACAACTTAAAGGATTATGTAACACCAGTCCTTATGGTGGGTCATTTTCATAAAAATTTTGATAAAAATCGACAGAAATTACGATTCCTTTAAAATTTCTTTTTCATTCATGCCAGGATGCAAAAGACTCCATGTCATAAATAAAATTCATTTTCTTAATTAAAAGATTACAACGGAAAACATTAAACTTTCATAATTAAAGTTTCTCGTATAAAAGATCTTGCCTAGGCCTTCATGCTCTTCCCCTTGGGCTGTGCCCGTCCTGACCTGTCATGCTCATCTTGTGCCTGGGAGAGCACACATAAAAACTAAAATGAGTCAATGACTCGTAAGCATTACTTCATACAGTCAAAATATAATAACATAGATTTTCGGTCATGCACTTATCATTCCATACATACATATCTTACTTAGCATGCATTCGTCTTTCTTTTCGTTTTAAAACTTTGCGAGATGGGGTTTTTCTTTAAAACGTGTTTTCTTCTTTAAAACAGTTTCCCACGCATTGCTGCCTTCATTTCTTGAAGAGTTTTTTCATGCATTTATCTTTTTACGTACATTCATGCATACATGCATACATTCATTCGTTCATCTTTTCTTACTTACGTACATTCATGCATTCCATTCATATATATATATATGCATTCTTTCTTAACATGCATCCATTCATTCTTATCACTTTTATTGGCCATCGCACACTGTTACATCCCGTGTACTGGGGTTAGCGGTCTTTTGGAGCTGATTCTGCCTGTGGCCACAGGTTGGGAATCCATTCTGTCAAGGTGCAGCACTGGGTGCACTACCAGTGCTACTTATCCAGCATTGCAATCTGCCCCGTCCAGTCTATTTATTGGTTCCATTTCCATTTCAGTCCATGTGGCCCTTATGTATTTTCATACATCATACATTCGTTTCAATCCGTTCATTCCTTTACAGTCCATTTTTTCATTTCAATCCGTTCTTATCTTTCTTATAGTTCTTACGGTTCTTCAGTTCTTTTGGTTCGTAAAAGTTTTAATTAAGAAAAAAGGTTTTCTCTCCTTTATTTTGTAAAAGTCGTTTTAAAAGAAGTTTTCTCTTCTTTTCGAGAGAGAAAATAGTTTTCTTTATTTTATTTTAAGAAAAGTTGTTTAGAAAGGGTCATTTTTAGGAGAGAGAGTTATTTAAAATTTTGTTTTCTTTCTTTTCTTTTCAGTTTCAGTCCTTACATTCCTTAACGGTTCTTACGTTTTTTAAAGCTTCATTTTGTTTCCTTTTCGTGAACATATATACAATACGTACTACTTATAGAATCCATTCACATGCATACACATACATACTTTGGGTGCATAAAAAGGGGCTGTCAAGGAAGGCTGTTACGTACTTATACTTGAAAAACTTATGTTTCGTTCTTTTTCTTTAGTAAAACGTGTATTCGTGGAGAAAAGCTTTTGTCCTCTTCTTCTTCATTTCTATAAAGAAAACTCTAAAAGAATATGAACGTAATACTTACCTGGACTTCATGCCATACTCAATCCATGTGTGAGTCAGATGGCAACCTACATGCATACACATAACCTTAAGTCATCATCTATCTAATGCATAAGTAATTATTCTAAAAATAGAACTATGCCTCAGTTGGAACACTTTCCATCCATCCCCGGGCTCTTACGTGCCATTTACTATACTAAAACCCTCCGAGTCTTATTCCTTAAAGTGAACCTTCGTGATTCACCTTAGGGTTAAGACACTAAGACCTCCGTCTCGTTCTTCTATTTTCACAACCCGACGCATGATTCCAACCAACAGGGTCATATGTCCCAACCTTATACAACTTTCCCATTACTACCTTCACGTATCTTAGCCCATATTAAATCCTCATTTCCAACCAGTCAGGCTACATGAATTCAAGCCAACTCTAAGGCTAAAACACCATGTAACCATGATCAGGACAGATTACCCATTACATATGATAAACCTATCCGGTACACGTGTCTCGCCAGATACAACTGTATCTCATCCCCTTTTATCACCTAAGAGTAACTTATAGTTTCAATGAACGCCCTTTTGTATAAACAAGCTCCATATTCCAATACCAACTTACTCAAACCTGATTGATAGGACTCTTCTTACTTCCCGGCCCTATACAAGTTCATCCCAACACTTGATAGGAGAGGATTGCATCCACAATTGCACCTCTGTCATGTGACGTAGTTCGAGACTAATCCCGAGTCGCATCACGATACCCATTATGCTTCCGCTGCACGCTCTGATACTTTTCCATCACTTCCTTATACTCGTAGCCATAGTCAACCCCAAGGTGACACTTGTCACCTTGGACTACAAGCCATATCACCACTACTTCGGGACACTGTTACACAGTTCCCGCCACTTAACAAGAAGACTACATCCAGAAATGCGCCTCTGTCACATTATGCAGCTTGAGACAAATTCCCGAATAATAGCACGAGGTCCATCGTGCTTCTACTGTACTCTCTGATACCTTTTCACCGCTTTACACTTATTTTCAGCCACAAGTCAACCTCAAGGCAACACCCGTTACCTTGGACTATAACCACATCCCCATTGCTTTGAAACACTGTTATACAGTTTCCCGACACTGCATCATACACTCCACACTTCTCTACTATACTATCCAACCCTTCATGACATGTCATCCGGTGTATCACAACATAGTACAAAGTACACTCACGTGAACTCTCTTCCATCCACACTACGACACACATTACTACAATGCACGTCTCACGGTGCATCGCTATGCGACATGGAGTACTCGGCACACATACTCCTTTCGCTACGACACTTATTATCACGACGCACACCACACGGTGCATCGCCATACAACACAAAGTACGCTCTACGCGCACTCCCTTCATTCTACGCCACACATTACTACATCGCACGTCACGCCACGTATACGCATTTGGGGATGTCCATCGCTGCACTACACAGAGTACGCTCCACGCATACTCTCTTCACACTTCACGCCATATCACAACTATGGCATCCATCTCACACCCACTTCACAGCACAGTCCACAATACTACACAATCAAGCCCAATACTTCACAACCACACTTCACTTCACAACTATGCAGCGAACTCCACAAATACTAACTACACAGTCTACAGTCCAACCAATCAACTATTTTAAACATAAATAACTAAAGGTAAAGGGTTTTACCATCGACAGGATAACCCGTGCGTCGCTTGCTGCTCGTCACGATCAAGCGTCGGAAGAGCATACGTGGCGGTAACACCGTGTACGGTGGCTATCCGTCACATAAAGTGGCGGTTTGGGCTTGAGAATAGCTAGGCGTGGTCTTGGAAAAGCTTAAGGTGGCCTCGTGGTGGTCAAAGGTGGCGAAGCACGGCGGCATCATGCCGTGAACAGTAAATCCAAAAAGGTGGGAGGTTACTTGAGGTGGTGGAAGGCCATAGAATTTCATGGAAAGCTAGGGAAAGGTAGAGGAAGATGTGGTGGAGCTGTGGTGGTGAGGTGGTGGCCATACGGTGGCTAACAGCGATGGATCAACCTCTAGAAGTGAAACACGACCTTTAAGAGTGAGGGAGAGTGAGAGATGTACATAGCTTCTTTGGACATGAAATTTGTTGAAAAAGGTCATGGTGATGAGAGGAACAAAGTGGTGGTGGTGAAACACTATGGGTGGCCGTGTACGGTGGCGTACGATGGTGCAACTGAATCTATAGCTATAGAGACCCATTGGAGAAAAATAGAGAGTTAGAAGAAAAGAAAGACATGGGGAGAAAGCCCATGACGTGGTGAAGCCATTGGTGGTGCTTGATGGCTGTTTCAGCCATGCATGGTGACTCAAGGAGGAGAAAAAGGCTTGAAAACCCATTTGCTTGGAGGAAGAAAGAGAGAGAAGAGGTGGCCGGTGTAGTTCACTACCGGTGCAGTAGTGCTCGCCGGTGGGGGAGGATCATGCCAGTGTGGGAGGTGGGGCACGGCGGCTAGAGGTGGCGCCAGCTGGGAGTGCAAACCAAACAGTGAAGAAGAACAATACACGGGCTGGACATGCATGGGAAGAAAGAGAAGAGAGAGAAAGAAGAAAAGGAAAAAGAGAAAAAGTGAGGAAGAAAAGAGAGGGTCTGGGTATTTAATCCCAATCCTACGCTTCGGGATCCTCAAAACGATCTAACGATGAGTTTAAACACTGATTTGAAAATGCGTAAGTGTTTTACTTAAAATAAAACACTTAAGTAAAATACTGAGAGGAATTAAGATAAAATATTATTTTATAAACAATAATATTTCTTCATCATTATTTAAAATGATAAAGTATCGTTAATTACTCAAAGAGAATAAAACTATTTAAATTAAATAAGAGTTTTCAACGTAAGTTAAACCTCTTAATATCTTAAAACAACTAAAATATTAATATAAGTAATTATCCACAATTATAATATTTTTAAAGATCATTAAAATATTATAATTGTGCTATATTAAAAACAAGCTTATCTAATAATACTAAAAATATCTTCTATAGATATTTCCATAATATTTAAAATATCCATAAACATTAAAATATCTATCTTACTTTGAAATCTGCTTGATAACTTTCAAAATACGCCATCAAGATACAGCACGTAGAATAAGGCCCAGAACGTATATCGAAGCTCAGCAAGTAGATCGAAGCTCAACACGTAGACTGAAGTTCAACACGTAGATCGAAGCTCATAAAGGAGAAGAAGAAGAAGGAGCGGATATCACAGGTTCCCCTCTAGTGATGTTGAGCAATTGGTTTGCAAGTTTAAGAAGTCCATATATGGTTTAAAACAAGCATCCCGCCAATGGTATTTGAAATTCTATAATGTAATTTCTTCATTCGGTTTTGTAAAAAACATTACGGACCAATCTATATACCAAAAGGTCAGTGAGAGTAAAAATTGTTTTCTTGTTTTATATGTAGATGACATTTTACTAGTAACCAATAACAAATGCATGTTGCATGGGGTGAAATAATTTCTCTCTGAAAATTTCAATATGAAGGATATGGGTGACGCATCTTATGTCATTAGTATTAAGATCTATAGAGACAGATTTCGAAATATCTTGGGTCTGTCTCAAGAAACTTTCATTAATAAAGTTTTAGAGAGATTTCGAATGAATGATTGTTCACCAACTGTAGCCCCTATTGTGAAGGGTGATAGGTTCAATTTGAACTAATGTCCAAGAAACGATCTTGAAAGAGAACAAATGAAGAACATTCCATATGCTTCTGTTGTTGGAAGCCTAATGTATGTTTAGGTCTGCACAAGACCCAATATTGCATTTGCTGTAGAAATGTTAGGACGATATCAGAGTGATCCAGGTTTAGACCACTGGAGAGCTGCAAAAAAAGTAATGAGGTACCTTCAAGGAACCAAAGACTACATGTTTATATATAGATAGACCGACAATCTGAAAGTAATTGGCTACTCAGATTCTGATGTTGTTGGCTTGATTGATTCATGCAAATCAACATCAGGATACATTTTTTTGATGGCCGGTGGAGCTGTATCATAGAGGAGTGTCAAGCATACTTTGATTGCTACTTCCACTATGGAAGCTAAGTTTGTCTCCTTTTTTAGGCTATTTCACATGATATATGGCTTAAGAGTTTTATTTCTGGACTTAGAGTTATGGACTCTATCACTAAGCCATTAAGAATATATTACGACAATTCAACTTCTTTTTTATGACCAAGAACAACAATAGTGGGAGTCGAAGTAAACACATCAACATTAAGTATTTAACTATAAGGGAACGTGTTAAAGAAAAGAAACTGGTCATTGAGTACGTAAGCACTGAGTTAATGATAGCCGATCCTTTGATTAAAGGCATGCCACCGTTGAAATTCAAGGATTATGTAGTGAATATGGGACTTGGTTCTATTATGTAATTTTTCATTTTATGAACAATGTTATTTAATGAAAATCTTAAGTATTTTGATGTTTTTCTCATATTGATGTGCACCTTAATTTAATTTTGAGAAAATTCATTAGTGTTGGACCAAGAATAAATATAGGGTTTATTCATTAAAAAATTGTTGTCACATAAATTATAATATTTAAGAAATAAATACATAGTAATACATGAAAAGGTGATACTCATCAATAGAGGACTTATCACCATGATTCATGTACTTATTACTATTATATATTATCGATGGGTTTAAGATGATACATTAAATTAGAAGTGTGGACTAAGTGGGAGAATGTTGACCGTTTCTCACGGAGACCGTTCGTAGGAACGAGTTTCCAGCTCCTCTTACTTTTAGGAGCTCTTGAAATGGTCTACATCTGAATCTTCACCACGTTTGTAAAACGTTGGAGCTGCCCATGATAAACTGAACACGTGAGACACGTAACCACCAAAACTTGATGGAAGCTTTGGTTATAAATAGTACGGTTTGGTTTCGAAACTCATTCAACTCAATTCTTTCAGTCTTACATCATTTAAATAGAGTGAGTAGAGTTTGAAAGTACCAAAATGAGAGAGATAAATAGTGAAAAAATGTGAATAAACATAAATAGTTGGAGGTACGATTCTTTGTATATTTTCAATTTTGATTCTTATTAAATATTTAATTCGGTATTATAGAATCATTTTTAAGCTTATATGATCGACATCTTTAATTTTTTGTAGTTAAAAGCTAAGTTTTATAAAATTGAATAATTCAATGTGATGTAATTTTAAATTTTATTAGTTAATTTTTATTAAATATACATTTACTTAATCGAATGCTATGAGCAAATGTGGACAAGTTGAAGCTCTCGATACGTCAATAATAAGATATGCAAGTTGGTTGGTAACATATGAATATTAAAATTAGAATAAAAATAATAATATTTTATTATTATACGTCAAATCTAATAAAGGATTAGTTCTGACCAAGAAAAAACAACTCGATAAGGTCCATAAAAACTCTGACCTCTCTTTCCTGAAAGCACGTTCAAACTCTCTCATTCTATCCAGAGTTCTCCCTCTCTGCTCGTCTGATTCTCGGATTCACACTCCCTTCCTCTGCACAAGTCATGAGTTTCTCCGAGAAAAACAACGCGATCCCGATAGCCCAACGACAAGAACTTAATGAAAAAGAAGAAGTGGGCAAATTTGCCGTCCGGTTAGCGAACGCGGTGATACTTCCGATGGTTCTGAAGTCTGCCCTTGAGCTCAACCTCATCGACATAATCTCAGATGCCGGCACCGGCGTGTTCCTCTCACCTTCTGAGATCGCGGCTCGGCTACCCACAAAGAATCCGGACACGCCGCTTCTGCTGGACCGGATGCTACGGCTGCTGGCGAGCTATTCCATACTCAAGTACTCCCTCCGGACCAGAGAGGACGGAGAGATTGAGAGACTGTATGGTGTGGCACCCATTAGCAAGTTCCTTGTTAAGAATCCTAACGGGGGCTCTGTTGGTCCTCTTTTCCTGTTGATCCACGACAAGGTCTTCACGGAGAGTTGGTAATGTTTGGTGATTTTTTTTCTCTTTTATGTCCTTTTAATACAGCCTGTCAGAGTAAAATTTATTTATTTCGAAAAACGTTAGAGCAATACTACCTTTCAGGTGTGGAATGAGACCGCTTGGAAATGAATTGACTTACCCTTTCAGGAATGGGTTACTGGTTAGGCTGGAAATGATTTGACTTTGTCATGTCCTAGTCTCTGCCTCGTATAATTTCTTATCTCGTATTATCTTATTTTTAAAATTTTATATATAATTATTTTTATATATTCTTAGATATATTTTATTAATATAATTATTTACTTCATTTTTTAATACAAAATAATTATTTTAACTAATCAAATCGGTTAAATATAAAAAATATATATAAAAAATAATTATTTATATTAAAATTATATTATTTTATATTATCATTACAATTTTTTTAAATTTTTATATAAAATAATATAAATTATTTAATTTTTTAAAATTTTAAAATAAAAAATAATATTAGATAAATATATTTTACAAATATTTTATTTAAATTTTAATTTTTATCTCAATTAATCCCATTTCATCTCAAAAAATAAATGAGATTATTATGTTTATTTTTTTAAAAATATTTTTTTGTATATTTTTTTTATTAAAATAGTAATATATATATATATATACACAAATACAAAAAGAAAACACAATTCGGTAGAAATTTGAGATAAACTTTGTTGGTACCTATCGTTTTACTTATTCTAAAGAGGAAAATGACAAGTGGCTTCGTAGTTTTGCCCCATCATTTTAACTGTTAATTTATTTTATTTTATTAATGATTAATAAAATTACTACTAGTAAATTTGTATATTTCTTTAAAAATTATTTAAAGATATTTAAAAAATACTGAAAGAAAAAAGGAAACAAAGTGCAATTGCGCTATAGTAACAGTGAGGGACACTTTTAGGATCCATTTGGATATTTAAAATATCTCAGTAAATCTGTAAATAATAATGAAATGATTTGAGTTGAAATGTTTTATTAGATTTTTTAGAAAGTAGAGAGAAAATTTTAAATAAAAATATTATAAAGTTAAAATTTATTTGAATATTATTTTTTAATATTTTTTTATTTTAAAATTTGAAAAAATAATATTTTTTTGTTTTAGTTTTTAAATTTAGAAAAGTTATAATGATTAGATGAAAAAGTTCAAAATTTGAAATTGAAAAGTGTTTTATATTTGAGTAATGTTTAGGAAGGAAATATATGAGAATGTTTGAAAATGCTTAAGAACGGCTGTGTTGCCAAACAGATAGACCCTTAAGTGTACGTCTCAAAATTTTGAAAATAGTAGTTATAAAATAGTATGAGTGGAGATATTTTATTAAATTTTGGAAAATGAAAGAGAGAAAAAGTTGAATAAATTATCAAGTTAAAAAATTGTTTCAATATTATTTTTTAAAATTATTTTTGTTTTGAAGTTTTAAAAGTTATATTGATTTTTGTGGTTTGTTTTGAAATTTGTAAGAGTTGTATTGATTTTTATGTTTGGATAATTATTAGGTAATAATTAGATGAAAATTTTGAAAATTTGAAAATTTTAAATTGAAAAATATTTGTGTTTGAGTGATGTTTGGAAATGAAATTGTCAGAAGTTTTGATAATTTTGAGAATCTCATGTCTCATCTATGTGTCCAAACATTACCAGCCCCGCACCAGTATACTTGACAAAAGTCCTTAATGAAATAACATTGAATTTTATAGGATTTTAATATCTATTGCGTTTAGTTTATTTAAATTGTACTATTGTAGGCTTATTTGGGGGTATCTTTTAATCAGGTACCACATGAATGATGCCATACTAGAGGGGGGGATTCCTTTCAACAGGGCCCATGGAATGACAGCTTTTGAATACTCAGGTAAAGACGAAAGGTTCAATCGGGTATTCAACCAAGCCATGTCAAACCACACTATCTTGATCATGAAGAAGATACTCGATGTGTACAAAGGGTTTGAAGGCCTCAAAGTGTTGGTTGATGTTGGTGGTGGAGTTGGTGTTACCCTGAACAGAATCACTTCCACGTATCCTCAAATCAAGGGCATCAATTTTGATCTGCCTCATGTTTTAGCTGATGCACCTTCTTTTCCGGGTACTAATTTTAGTTCCTTCTCTGGTTGAAGAGTTTCTTGACACAATTAAGATGTAAATATAAAAAAACGTATAAGTTCTCTGTTCATGTGTCTGGCTATCCCATCACTCACCTGTCTTCGTTAATATCATTATCTCAAATATGATGGTTATCCCATTACTCAACTTGCTGCCAAACAGCCTTGATGCAACTCCCGATTGGATCAGATTGTTGCTGCTCACAACCAGCATTGATGAGACAAGATTAAATATAACTTATTCATAGAGCATTTGATGGTGTAGGTGTGGAGCATGTTGGGGGAGACATGTTTGATAATGTTCCACGTGGAGATGCCATTTTCCTGAAGGTAAGTCCCCGTAATTCTGCTAGCCCTTTAATATACTTGGTTTTATAGATTTTATTCTGTTGTTCAAGTCTAATAACCGTCTAGCTAATGTCGTACAGACTAATATTAATAATTTCAAAGACCAACATTACTTTGGGATAATAGGATATGGATAATAAACAGAAGTTATATTGTACAAAACCTCTCAATCCAAACCACCTCTGGGATTCTTCCCAGATGGCTCTTTCTCGGTTGTCACATTGATGTTGTACTCTGAGGAAACATAAACATAATTATTTAGGACCTTTGGCATTATTGAATGCATGGGTAGACTGGTAATCAGGTGCAGGCCGTTACTACTGTGGTCAGACTATGCAGTTTTTGGTCTTGGTCTGCAAAGTGAGAGAGGCTAATCTATATATCATCTCATTTGTTCATCTGATTCTTTAATAGTTGTATTCATTAGTTGTTGAAACATTGAAACTTTTGCAGTGGATACTCCATGATTGGAGTGATGAGAATTGCGAAAGACTTCTCAAAAACTGCTGGAAAGCACTACCCAAATCTGGAAAAGTGATCATTGTGGAATTAATTCTTCCTGAGGCTCCCGAGAGTAATGTTTTATCAAATATCGTCTTTGAGCAAGATTTGTTTATGTTAGCTCAATGCCCTGGAGGAAAAGAGAGGACACAAAAAGAGTTCGAGGCATTAGCTTTAAAATCTGGGTTTTCTGGCTGTGAGGTCATATGCTGTGCTGACTACAGCTGGGTTATGGAGTTCCACAAGAGAGCAGGTCCTTAAGTTGTTGGAGTAACTATAATATCCAACATCTCTGGTTTGCATGAATTAGTGTTGGGTTTCCCCTGTCAATTATGTTTGATTTGTTTTCTATTTCAAGTATCTAAAGATTATAAAACTGTGATCTTGGAAATTTGAGTACTGATTTGGAAAGTCACTACTGATCGATCTGAATACTGATTTATACAAGTGCTAAATAGACTAGTCTTGCACAATCATAACTCACATTGGTCTGTCACTTAGCTTGTAGTGGTTTCAGTTTTTTAGTTCAGAGCACAACTGAACTGGCTCCAGTAGGAGCAATGATATGTTGTAAAAGCATATTTTAATGAGAAATGATATTTGCAGTCATGGTTATGCAAGCGGCGTGCAGTCGCTTTGAAAAAAATAAATTAATATGAGACCCACATGAAAAAAAAAATTAATTTTTTAATCGTAGATCTCACTTTGCACGGCATTTATAATTCCACGACTGTATGTAGCATTACTCTATTTTAATTTTATAATGTTTCTAATTTTTATTATTCTGAAAAATTGGCATCGCTTTTATCATTTGCACACGATGATATAATTATCTGCGAGTCAGAAATTTTAACTGGCGTAGTAAGAACTGAAAAGGTAATAAAATAATAGTAATAATAATATTAAAATGAACTGAAAAGGTAATAAGTCAAACAAAAATTCTATGTGCAGTCCTTTTTGTGCACTCTTTTGTGCACTCCAGTGATATGATTGGTTGGATATTAAAAAAAAATTAATCCAGCCAATCATATCAGTGGAGTACGTAGAGAGTACGCAAAAGTGACTGTATGTAGCATTGCTCTAAGCCAAAAATTAGAAAGCTCAAGTACTTTTTTTTTATTCTTTTACAAAAAGTGAAAACTTATTGAATAATTTGTCATTTTAACCCGAGCGTATGGGATTCGGAAGAGAGACCGATGCTTCAATATTTACGTTTGAGTTTAGGGCAAGTTTGGTTCTTCAATTCATCTTAACCGTCTCATCTAATCATTATAATTTTTTTAAATTTTAAGATAAAATATAATAAATAATTTAACTTTTTTAAATATCAAAATGATAATAATATGGATCATCTATTTGACATCATTTAGACATGAGCGAGCTTGATAATCTTTTTAAAGCGTAGAAAGCAAAATCCAAGTACTTGGGAGGTGTACACGAGAGCCCCATTAAAGTGAGCTTGATAAAGCCAAAAATGTGGATGTGAATCTTTCAATCTTTAGTTATAATCGATGATTAGTTGCTTTATGTTTCTTCAAAGATTTTGTTTAAATTTATAGTTCTTCTTTTGATGAGTAAAAGCTTAGTTTTAATTTTTTTAGTAATGAGAAGAATGCAGCATCTTTTTTCATTTCTTACTGAGTATCAGTTTCTAAAAAGTAGCAAGAATAAAAAGAGAGGGTAACGTGCTGTTGGAGCTGGTGATAAGAGCGGGAGAGGACTCCGCCAATCTAGCATGAAAGGTATCACATTCATCTTCATATTTCCATTTTTATTGGTCTTTTTGTCCTTGATAAATTGTTATAATCTTCTCAAGTTGTGGATTGTAGTTAGGTAAGAATTGCATAACAGAGTCAAATACTTAATCTTGAGAGACTAAATTGCACACTAATGCTTGGTATTTTGGGAGGGAGAAAGAGTAGAGGATAGGATATGTTTTTAGGGAGATGGCCTCGTTTGGTTATACAAACCATCTCACTTATCTCATCTAATCATTACAACTTTTCCAACCTCTCAAACAAAAAATAATAAACAATTCTATTTTTTCAAATTTTAAAACACAAATAATATTAAAAATTATATTCTAATAATATTTTGTTTAACTTTTATCTTGTCTCAACTCATCTGTATAACTAAATAAGGCCGAAAAGATGGAGACTTCTTATCCTATTGTTTGGATGTTTATATATTCGATTCTATTCTTTCTTTTGCCTTTTTCCCTTCTTCTGCTGTTGGTATGTTGGTGCTTGTGGAAAAATAACGGTTGGAACTTGTCCTTTTGGCCCAAATCCACCCACTTTCAGGTGAAGAGCAAGATGGGTAAAATTATGCCTTAGGTGGTGTGGAGTTTCCACTCTAGAAAATGCAGAGAATGAGTAGGATTGGTCCCTTTCTTGCATCCTCTCTTTTCCCTCCAAATATGCCAATTCGACAAGCTGTTAAGTCAATCATGTGAAAGTATTCTCATTTGCTTGCAATCCCTTGGATGGGCTTTGTTTAAGATGAGTTAGGGGCAAGATTACTTTTTTAATTTTCTTGATTAATAGAAAGAGTTACTGATGACAAAATCTGACTGATGTTGTATGTAATTTTCATTGGTATTATTCAGTGTGTGAGAAAGTGGAAAGCAAGGGGAGGACTACTTACAATGAGGTTAGGTGATTTTTTTTAGTCGTTCTTTTATTTTTTTCTTATCGTGTTTGGTGGAAGTTACAATGTTCATTGTATGAGTGCTTATCCTTATTAACATACTATTCATGTATTTTATCAAAATGCTACTATGCCTGAAAGCAATTAAATGATTGAGCCGGTGATATCCTACTATAATAAGTGATAGGTATTCTGAGAAGTGATAAGGGTAGATGGTGTAAGGGATCCTACATTGCTTAAGAAGGATTAACTCCTAGGGGTTGGCTCAAGTGGTAAGGGCTTTGAGCTTGGGGATATGCTTCCCCTAAGTCTAAGGTTCAAATCTCCTTCGCTGCAAATAATCTCTAAGGATTATTAGATTGGAGAATTTTATTCTTGAATTATCCGAGGTGCACTTGCAGGAAACTCTTTACCGATGGCTTGTGTACTCTCGGGATTAGTCGGGACACTATTCCCAGACACCCAATGCCGATAAAGAAACATGACTTGGGAATGAGAAGTTCTCGCTCTTTATAATATTTTATTAGGACTTCAATTATATCATTGACTAGTCATTTTGAAGTATAGATCATGTGACTTTGGCATTCTATTGGGGCTTTACAAATAATATTAGAGTCTATTTCAATTAGAAATATGGGACTTGAGCTCTGCCACCTACGACAGATTAACCCAATGAGGACATCAAGAATACAAGTAAAGAGATTGTGATATCCTATTCTAATAAGTGATAAGGGTAGGTAGTGTATGAGATCTCACATTACTTGATATGAGATGAAAATTGAATAAAATATTATTGGAATATTATTTTTTTAATATTATTATTTGTTGCCCAGATAACTAACACAAGAGGGGTGGTGAATTGAGTTATATTTAAAAAAAATAACAATTATAAATCAAATATACAATATAAAATATAAACAAAATACGAAACAGTAATAAATATAAAGAGTAAGGGTAAGAGAGAAGCAAACTCAGTATGTTAACGAGGTTCGGCCCCACTGCCTATGTTCTCGCCTCAAGCTACCCCTTGAGGATTTCTAAATTCACTATTCAACCTCCTTCTGGTGGAGATAGAAACCTATTATACTTTTGAACAACACCACTACAAAGGATCCGTGTAGAACACCCTCTACACTTGCAATCACCTTACACGTGGTGATTTAACTATTCTCTGTGTAGAACAATTTCTACACGCATAAGGGTTATACACACCTTTTTACTGATACAAGAGCTGATAGTGGGTAGGTTATCAGAAAACACTCCTCAATGAGTGAAATAAGAATAATACAGCGTAAACTATATCTCTCAAAATGAACAAGGATTAATGCTCAATGCTTAGAGAAGAGAGAATGAAATCTTTGAATGAATGTTGTATGCTCTTGATGTTGTGAATGTGAAGCTCTCAAATGATTTATTTATAGACATATGAGACTTCATATTCAAATTTAAAAAGATTCACATGTCAAAAACAACATCATTCGCTTTTTCAAAAAAATCAAACCTAATCTTTTACTTTTGGCATATGACAAAAGGAGCACATTTTCCTTTTCAAAAAATTCAAACCTAATCTTTTACTTTTTGCATATGACAAAAGGAGCATACTTTCTTTTTTTTCAAAAAATTCAAAACTAGTCTTTTACTTTTTATATATGACAAAAGGAGCACACTTTACTTTTCAAAAAATTCAAACAAAATCATCTACTTTTTGTATAAGTCTAAAAAAGTATCAATCACTTTTAAAAATATTCAAATAAAACATGCACATGTGAAAGATGATAATCAATCATCTTTAATATTTTCAAAGTTCAACTCTTTAATCAAGGCATGCACATGTAAAAGATGACAATCAATCATCTTTCAAAATTTTTAAATTTAATATTCAAAAATATTCATGCACATGTAGAAAATGTATTTTAATGCTTTATGATAAAATATTAATTTTGAGTATTAATCCTAATTTTGAATTTTAAGAGATTTACAACATTACTCTATGATTTTAATGTGAACTTGTTTCCTTCTTACTCATGCTTGGTTCTTTGATGTGCTTGATTCCATTGTGTGGACAACTTGAGCTTGAAACTCCTTTATTCTTTGAATTCATTTGTTATCATCAAAATCTATGTGTAGATTTATAATCACATGAAACTTGAAACCTTAGGTTTAACATTTTTATTTAAAATTTGAAAAAGTTGAATTGTTTATTATATTTTGTGTTGAAATTTGTAATTATTAAATTAGATGAGCTGAGAAGAGTTGAGAAACCAAAGTGGACCTAACTTAAGCTTGGAATTATCAATTAAAAGTAGTCATACTGTTCTTTTGTTCTACTGTTCTATTTCCATGGGCTTGGAATAAGGAAACCAACTTATGGTTCTACTGTTCCATTTGTTGTGCAAAGCTGGGAACTCTGGTTTTTGTAGGTGACTCACTTGTTAGTTCTTTCCTGCTATGTTGTGTGTCTACTTTTTAAGGCAGTCTTCATTCCTTAACCTTTCGGTTGTAGAGGTAAAAGTACCATTTTGAGGGGTGTTTTAAAGCTCTCTGATTTAAACTCAGATAATCGTAAGAACCATTGTTCTGAAAATTAATGATGGCTTACTATTATAAGGAAATGTTGTTGTTGTACCCAAAATTGCACCAGCCAAGTTATTTATGGCTGAAAGTCACTTTCATGATTTTTTGGCAAAGGTTGTGTGAAAATCCGATTCCGAATCTGGCTCCGCTCGGACTCCCAACATCACTTGGATTTTTCTTTTTAATTTTTTAGAGAGAGTCAGGGTCCAACTTTATGCTCTGATCTGATCCGACTCTGACTTTATGCTCTGACTTCGACTCTAAATTTGACTCTGATATTGTATATATGTTTCAAAGATATGTATTTATCTATATATTTATCATATATACTAGTATAGTTATATAATTATATAACTCGAACTTTTACAGTTAAATTTAATAATATACTTATACTATAATATAAATAGACTAATGATGGTTTAGTATATGTAAATATCATAAAATTACTATCATACATAATCCAGTACTGAAATAAGTTAGATATTAGTATTTAAATAAGTCTAGTAAAATAAGTTAACAACATATAATACTGGTTTACTAAAGTATAACAACATGTAATTAGACATTAGAAAGTCTAGTATATGATTAAGATATAAATAAGTTAGACATTAGTATAATAACATGTACTTAGACACTATAGTTTAAGTCTTGTATAGAAATAAATAATAAGTCTAGTATAATAAGTTAATAACACATAATACCAATTTACTGAAGTATAATAAAATGTAATTAGATACTAGAAATAAGTCTAGTATAGAAATAAGTTATAAATAAGTTAGATACTAGTATAGTATAATAACATATAATTAGACACTAAAAATAATATGTAATGCTATAGTATGATAACATGTAATTAGATACTATAGTATAAGTTTATTATAAAAATAAGTTTACTATAACAATAAGTTAGATATTAGTATAGAAGTAAATTAGCAGTAAATGATTTAGTTTTAGGTTTTAATTTTTTTAAAAAATTGATATTTGAAAGCTTGCAAAAAAAAAATAAATAAAATTAAATGGGCTAAATATGAAGCTAAAAAACAGAAGCCCAAAGTTAAAAGCTCAAATCTGACTCTGCTTCGACAAGTCGGAGTCGGAGTCAGATTTAGGGGAATCCGACTCCGACTAAGTCAGTGCTCACCCCTATGATTCAAATTCCACTTCCAAGGGTGAATTGACGAGGGAGTTTGGGTGTTTGAGTGCTTGAAAAAAAAAAAAAAAAAGGAAATTATTCACAAAGATGTGATGGGTTAGTTGAATGCTGAAGCCTTCAGTACATCCTTGCAACTTTCTTTTTCCCCGTGATAATGCCCATGGACTTTGTAATTCCATATACTTTGATAATTATACTCTCCCAACAATGCCTACGGACATTGTCTTCTTGAGGAGTAGCGTATTTCACATTTCATTCTCGTGGATTTAACTTCTATAGCATCAATGAAATCCCACAATGACTACTAAAGTCTGATTGTACCTGAATAAGAATCTTGAGTGAATAACTTTGGACTAATAAGCTTGCAAGCCTTATAATCGTGCATTTAATTTATATGAACATTCTGAAATTAAAATACAGAAATACTAAACTCACTGATAGAGGGTCCCGAATCCCCCTCTTTTTTTTTTTTGTTTTACTTAGTAATTAAGAAAATGTTTTCTAGTGATGTTGTATGTTTTTTTTTTTTTTAAAAAAAAATAAGAATATAAAAAGATGAAGGAAAAAAGAAAAAATTGCACTTCTCGGGACCAAGCTCGTTCTACATCCTCGGTGAATATAAAAAGAAAGAAAGCTGTATTCCATCGCCAAGATAATTCATTCTAATTTTTTATACTCCGCATCTACAACCAGTCCACATTTTAGTGAATTTTCATTATTACCTTCGCATATATGCAATGGCTATAATTTTACCATTTATCGACCACTAAGAGCATTATCATTGACTTGACCAATTGCACTTTCAAATTTAACCAATATCAATATTTTTTTACATTTGTCTATTCTATCTAAATTCAATCCCCACATTGAATTAACCATTCATTCTCTATATATTAATAAAATATTTTAAAATTAATATTTTAAAATTTTTTTTTATCACATTTTATAATTCTACCAATTTAATATTAAGCAAGATTATATTATAATTAAATTAATATTATAAAAAAACATTTTCAAAGGTCATTTAATCCTAACAAAATTCTGTCAAAATTTCTTTACTAAATATCTTAACCAAATATCTAGCAACACATGAGAATTCATGAAAAAAAAAAAAAAAATAACTGCACTTACATAAATCGATATCAAGAAAACACCTTAATTACAAAACATATACATAAACACTAGAGGAAATCTGCACTTCCAACACTATCTTAATTATAAAACATCTACATAAACAGAATAAGGAAATCTGCACTGATAAACACCATCTTAATTACAAAATACCTACATAAACACTTAGAGGAAATCTGCACTTCCAACATCATCTTAATTACAAAACATCTACATAAACAGAATAAGGAAATCTGCACTGATAAACACCATCTTAATTACAAAACATCTACATAAACACCTAGAGGAAATCTAGACTTCCAACACCATCTTAATTACAAAATACCTACATAAACACCTAGAGGAAATCTGGACTTCCAACACCATCTTAATTACAAAAAACACCTAGAGGAAATACATAAATCTGTACTTAGTTACCATGTATAGCAGCACAAAAATAAACTCATAGATTACACATAAAAGCAGTACAAATGTCACCAAATACATCAAAAAATCAGTCATGAAGTTCCAAAAATTAGTCTTCCATCTAAAAGATAGTCTTCCATTAAAAAATCAGTACATGCTACAAAACAGAGAATTAAGCAATATTAATTGTTTTTGTTTTACCAAAACAGCAACTACTAAGATTTCCAAGTGTGCAAAACCATCAACTCTTCAATTTATTAACCAAAAACAGCAACTACCAAATATTTTTACAATGAACAATATATTACCAGGTGTGCAGCAACTCTTTGGTGCACTTCTCCCTCCTCCAACTACTACATTTCATTCAATTCATTTATATATTTTTCTAGGATTTCAATTTGAATTGACTTGAAGTATTCTCGCCGTACTGCATTCATGTTATCAATATTCAACATCATGATTTTCCATCTTCTTCTTCTTGAGTGAGATTATCTCAGCCCTGTCCCTATCAGCTCGGATTGCCGCCTCCCGTCGCTCAATCATCGTTATCCTCCTATCACTTTTCATGTTACTTAACTTTTCATTAAATTGACTAGGTGAAAATTCTTCACGTTTCCTTTTCCTTTCCCTTTCTTTTTCAGATTTCTTGCCTAGTGGCCTCTCCAAATTGGTAGACATACTCTCATTTTTCTCTAAATCTATGGCATTAGCAGCTGGAATGGTAGAGCAGCACGTCTTTCTCTTTGTTTGCAAATTATCCATACGCACTTGCCACTTTAGTTGGTGCCTCAATAAGTTCCAACAATGATCCAAATTATAGTTGCTTTTTTGTGTCGATCGGTATAATGCCTTTGCCTTGTCAATCTAAATATCAATCATAAAAATATTAGTACATATTACAATCCAAATTTATGATAATTAGAAACATACATTGTCTTGTTCATTGGTACCGCTTGGATGCATTGATTCGACTTGGGCCAAGTAACCACAAAACTTGTTTGTGGCTTTTTGAATAGTTGACCATCGATTAGTCAACGACCTCATAGAACGTCAAGCCAATCAGGTTTTTTATAAGTATTGAAGTAATCATGAATTCTTATCCACAATTGGGTGGACTTTTGATCTGTCCCCCTAATAGCGTCTATACGAATGTTGAGCCACCCTGATACAAGGAGGTTGTCTTCCTCCACGGTGAAGAACACACCCCATTGGGATAGTTTAGTTCATGCCCTTACTTGCCCTTCGGATTGTGTCACTTCAACCTCAGCCTCCACATGATCATGTAAGACACGAGCCATGGGAGAGTTAATAATACATTCTCCACCACTTTGCAATAGTGTGGTAAAAAAGGGATCGTCCAATAAGTGTAAATCCATCCTTCATAAAACAATCAGTAAGTAATAAAGTCAACAGTTAGCAAGTAAGCAGGGGAGACAGTCAAAACAGCAAGCCAAATGACTAAAAGAAATAGGTTGACTATTAACTTTTTGTTTAAACAGGTTCTGACTTCTACACACAATATATGAGCAAAAGAAATGTTGACTATTAACAATCAATAGTTTAAACAGGTTCTAACTTCTATACACACACACACAACACTTTAAAAAAAAGGGTTGACTATTAACAATCAATAGTTTAAACAGGTTCTGACTCTACACACACACACAACTCTTTAAAAAAATCAATAGTTGACTATTAATCTGTTAGTTTAAACAGGTTTTGTCCCAATTTTGTTGCAACTGACATAATTAACTTTATTTTTTAATTAAATCAATATGTTAGGATTGGAATTTGGTTATTTATTCTCCATGTAGACTTACAGTTGCACCGGCACTAACAATTACAAAGCATTGATTTCCATGGGTAGTTTCTGTAAAGCTTTTTGAAGTCTAACATGCACATCACTCAAGTTTTGTTTTTAGTTATCCTTTTTTTTTCTTTTTTTGTGCATCATCTTGCACAAACAGAATAATTCCCTAGTAAAAGGTAGGGTACTATGAATATCACTTTTGTTGGTTGTTTTGTTTGCTTGTTCGTCTGTTTTGGTGCTAAACAAAGAATTCTTTTGTTTGGTCTCACTTACTTTTATTTCTACTCTTTCTTATATCATCACTTTTCCTTTCTTTTTAAAATGTTTTGTTTATTAATCTGTATTCTGTAGGGTCTGAATTTTCTGAAGACAAGTTTGTTGTTAAAGTTAAAATGGAAATTGTAGTGAGCAAAGATCAAGTATTAAGACTCTTAACTTTGTTGTATGGACTAGAAACTAAACCTTTAATTCCCTAGCAACTAAGTTGACTATTCATCACATTTTTGCTAAGGAAAAAAACTGTAGTATATTTTGTCACTATACCCTACTAATAATTGATACATGCATGTCGTCCTCTCTTAGGTTGAGGCAGTAATGGAAGAGATAATTAAAGAGGCAAGGATTGGTGAAATTGGTGATGGCAAAATTTTTAGTAAGTTTCTTTATTAGTTTTGATGAGTAGACTTGGATGCCTTTAATTTCCTAGAGGAATTCCAACCTTAAAGCTAATGTACTGGTTATAGAACTTTTGTTCTATTAGCAACTTTAATTTTATTTTTTCTTTCTTGGCATGCTATTTATGTGAAGTTATCTGAATGATTTGCTTGTTTCTATATCTGTTGTTTTTTTTTTTTTTTTTTCCCTATGTTTTCCTGAAGTTATCTATTGCCTTCTCTTTGGTTTTAGTAATAACCAAATGCATTATGCTAGATCATGTTTGCAGCTTCCTAGTGTTTGTTATATTTCGGGTACTAATTTTTTCAATTTCCTCATCAAGAAGGTAGAACAAGAACAGAGCATGTAAAAAACAATAGAGAGTAGTTGATTGTGACTTGTGCTCTTAAATCCAATTATCCCACACATCAACCAAACTCAACATCAAACCTTATCAAGAAGAGAGAGGGCAACCATTTTTCAATCCAAATCCAATCATCGAAAAACAGAGGAAATCAACCAAACCCTAACTGTTAATCCCAAAATCAAAAACCCTAACTGTCAATCCCACTTCTACATCCATGTCTCAATATGGTAACAACCGAGAAATCGATAGACAACAGGCATGGTAAGAAATGAGAAAACAATAGACATGAATCACTGAAAAACCAAGAGCCTAAACTATAAAAGCCATGAGAAAACTAACAGATCGGGATTGGGAGTGAGAGAGAAAGAGTGGAAGGGCGCAGCCGTGAGAGTGGACGGCCGCAGCCGTGGGTCGTGGACAGACACCGTGTATGCAAATCGAGAGAGACAAAGAGAAAAAGTTTACGAAGAAAGGGAGTTCGGTACTAAAATGGAGGGACTGGCTTTTTCCTTCACGCGTCTAGTACTTCTGACTTCCACTTGCTCGGTTGGAGTGAGAAAACAATTGTTTATTATTTGGTGAATGAAAATGGTCTTTCATATTTGGCCATGGACTGTAGTAGAAGTCCATAATATTTTGAATTTGCCCAATTCAATGTGATGAGTTTTTGGGACAAATTACTCCAAATTTAGCGAATCCAAGCCAATGAGGATGCTCTAATCATGAATCCATAAATCATTCTAAGATTGTAAAGTAATACCCAGGTAGCAGATGAACTTGTGGCAGAGTTTGCTGATCCTGGCAATAGTGTCACATCCCCAGATCAGGTTTGCTAGTCTTTATCCATGCATTTGTTTTCCATCTGTCCAACTGTACAAGGGTAAAAGTACAACTTAAGAATGCAACTCTTTATTTTTTGGTAATTTGAACATATATTGACAGCAACAATATGATGAGAAAAACATTCGAAGAAGGGTGTATGACGCCCTGAATGTTCTCATGGCGATGGATATCATTTCTAAGGACAAAAAAGAGATACAATGGAAAGGTCTGCCTCGTACTAGCCTGAACGATATTGAAGAATTGAAGGTCTGACTGTTTCTTTTTTTATATCTGACTGTTTCTTTTTTTATATCTTATGTGTATTGTGTTTATTTTCTAATCATTATCCTAGATTCAATATGAGCTTAAACAACTCCTTAAATTTAATGGATGCAGACAGAGCGTCTGGGACTCAGAAACAGAATTGAAAAGAAAGCCGCATATTTGCAAGAACTGCAGGAACAAGTATGACTATCTCTATCTGTTATGCATATCATTACTTGGGCTTGAATTTGTTTTTACCGCATGCTTTAGTGAAAAGTTTTTTTTCTTCTCTCCTCTTTGGTTAACTTTGTTTAGTTCAGTAAAGTAACCAAAAAAAGGGTAAGAACATGATAACAGCTACCTATCATGTCTGCTCGCTGGTTCTTATCTCCTTCCATCAAGTTCATAGGTCTTCAGAACCTGATACAGCGAAATGAGCAATTGTACAGCTCTGGGAATGCTCCAAGTGGAGGTGTGGCTTTACCTTTTATTCTTGTTCAGGTATATTTCTTCTCACCATTGACCTTGTACCATAATTATCCCCATTCTGTGAAGTGATTAGAAAGTTGCTACTGTTTTTTCAAGGTTT
This sequence comes from Carya illinoinensis, assembly GCF_018687715.1. Classification (NCBI taxonomy): domain Eukaryota; kingdom Viridiplantae; phylum Streptophyta; class Magnoliopsida; order Fagales; family Juglandaceae; genus Carya; species Carya illinoinensis. The sequence continues at coordinate 42,149,412 of NC_056756.1, forward strand.
TCCATGAATGCCTTCCCCAAATCTGTATAAGAAATCCTACTAAAGGCTGAGGAGTAGTTGGGCCAATTAGTTCTTGCTCAAACGAATTGCCTTCACACAGACACCTTCTCCATGCTTTTCAAGGATTTAGTTGTGTTATTCTTGAAGAAATAGATTCATTGCATGTATCATGAGTTACAGAGCATTGTAAAATTGTTGACATTTATCTTTCCTGTCTTAGATTTTCCAGTTACTTTCTCATGCTTTATTTATTTATTTTCCTGATATTTGGGAACTGTAGACACGACCTCATGCAACCGTCGAGGTGGAAATATCAGAGGATATGCAGCTGGTGCATTTCGACTTCAACAGGTAATGAGCCATCTGAGCACGCAATATTTCTTGCAATTTCAGCTCCCACTGACAATTAATGGTTACTAACTATTTCATTATGTTTGGTCTTACAGCACCCCATTTGAGCTCCATGATGCCAACTATGTTCTAAAGGCAATGAAAATTTGTGAAAGACCACAGGTTGATGATATGGTGCACAATTTCTCTGCAGATGGTGGCGAACGTTCTAGCTTGTCAGGTGTGCATCAACCACAGATTCCTCTTCCTTCAGTGTCAAACACTTCAGTTAGGCCTCCCACCTCGCCACCACTTCCTGGAATTCTAAAAGCACGCGTGAAGCATGAGCATTAGTTGGTAAGATCAAGTTGAACATCCCACTGTGAACACTGCCATGTCTATATTTTGCAAAGAAGTTCGCCAGAAGTGAATAGGCCCCTAATGAATATGTTCATTTCATTAGATTGCCAATGTTCTGGAAATATCTATTGCAAGCAGATGGGTAAACTTCTGGCCAAATCCTTTGTTTACATAATCCATTGTAATTGTTTATCCTATTCTTTAATTTGTTGCTTTTTAGCCTCCACTGTAGTAGAAATGGGAGTGTTAGACTGTAGAGGATTGTCCAGCTCCATAGAAGTCATAATATCAGTTCAACAATTAGAATTCCTCTACTGCGTATTGCATTTATGTCTTAGCTTCAGTGATGCTATTGCAATACCATTATTTTCAAATGTCAACGGGGAAAGCCGAAGAGAGATGATGATCTATAGAAAGCCACCATTTCAGCTATAGCCTCCATAGATAACCCAATAATATACATATAAATATATATATATATATATATGTATAACCCCATAATATATATATATATATGTATAAGTTGCATTAATTAAACATGCATGTTCAGGATGGTTGATTCTTGAAACCAAGTCACTCTCAATGGTGAAAGTTGCAACTTCTTGTCCATGGCCAGGTTGAAATTAGAGGGGCTAAAATCTTTTTAGATACGGGAGCTACGTGGCCATTGCAATCAAATTATAATGATCAGTGGTGTGTTACCTGATCTTTAGCTTATCCTTGAACCTTATGCATCACGGGGTTTCAATGGAAAAAGAGCAATGAAGCTATCTAAAATGATCTATCGTGAAAGAAGATTATCTTGCTGTAAAAACAAAAGGGCTAGCTATAAATGTGCATTTTATGCTTTCAAATGTCATGGATTCGCAAATGCAAGCTTTGCCCTTTTTCCCATATATAGTTGCATTCTTTCAAGGAATACTACTATGAGAGTTGTCTTAAATATTGCATGGCGCATGAACATGATGAAATTAGAAACTCCTACATGCAGCTATGATTATCAACAAGCCGATATTTTTAACATATATATTTGTTATTTCCATCCAGCTATGACTATCAAGAAAAAGCATATCACTTGTTATTTCCAGCTTCTTGGCTATCATATATGTAGGGGGTATAGGATATTATAAAAGCAACCCAGTGGTTGTTTTCAAATTCTAGCTTTCGTTTACTAAAACTCTATAAGATCATGATACGACAGAGAACTGATTTCCAGCTTGTTCATCTTAATGGAAATAACAAATCATGCAAAACGTTATGCAAAAACTTCTTGATACATAAATGGGCACGCAGATGAATGCCGAAGAATTAATAATAATAAGAACATCAACAACGAATCAAAACACAAGAACCATATGTTGTACATTTTATAACAGTCTATTACCTGCAGCTTTGTCCATCTTCAGTACCAAACCTTGTTCAAGGCATTCTTCGATATTGCCTAAATTTGCAGATGCTATGCGATCACGTTTCTCTTCAAGCATCTTGATTTCTTCATTGAGTTCATCTGTGGTATCGGCTAATTTATTTCCAACTTTAATACCAAAGTTAGCCTCTGCAACACTCCATAGTAGAGTTGTAAGATTTGTAAGTTTCCCCACCAATAGAGAAGCAATTCATCGGTGACAGTCACTACATAGTGGTTTTTATTAGTGTATAAGATTATTTTTAATCTTCTTGATCACATATATGCACGTGCACAATAGTTAAGGTATTGCACACTGAAGATATAAATACTCTGTTTTTTACTTTTCTGATGGAATATATTACACAGTTTTCATTCTCCCGATTCTTCTATACATAGTATAGCTTTTCTCTCATCATGGTATCAGATGAAACTAAACCCTAACTCTACGGTTTCATTTTCTCAGTGCCGTTCATCATGACTGTCGATTATGATGACTCTTCCGCCACTTTTCACCGTCCATCGGAGGACTACTCCAATCCTTTCTATCTTCAGCACGGTGATCATCCAGGTGCGATTCTCATTTCTCAACCTCTTAATAGAGACAATTACTTAACATGGAACCGATCCATGTCTATGGCCCTTATTTCCAAAAATAAGCTTTGCTTTGTGAATGGTGCTTTACCACCACCTCCACTCTCTGATCTGATGCACAATGCATGGACTAGATGTAACACAGTTGTTCTCTCACGGCTGCTTAATGCCATGTCGAAGGAGATTGCTGCCTCGGTCATATACATTGATTCTGCCGAGGAGATGTGGAATGATCTGAAGGAAAGGTTTGCTCAAAGCAACCGACCTTGTATTTTTCAGATCCGAAAGAATATTGCATCTCTGACTCAAGAAACTGCTTCTGTAAGTTCTTATTTTACCCGTTTGAAAGGTTGCTGGGAAGAAATGGTTCATTTCCGTCCCATGCCTCTATGTACCTGTGGAGCTATAAAGAAAATTGTTGATTTCCAACAAGAAGACTATGTTTTGCAATTCTTGATGGGTCTCAATGAGACATATGCACACCTACGGAGTCAGATTTTATTGTCTGATCCGTTTCCCCCAATTAATAAAGTTTTTTCCCTTGTTCTGCAAGAGGAAAAATAGAGAGAAGTTGTTTCTGAGTCTTTACCTTCCAATGAATCTGTTGCTATGCTTTCTAATCGTGATTCTACTCATGATTCTAGCCGTGGATCTACTGGATTTCATGGATCTCGAAATGGCAAGCCCTTTGTTTCTCGGAAGGATCGGCCCTACTGTACACACTGTGGTTTATCAGGGCATAATGTTGATAAATGCTACAAGATTCATGGGTATCCACTTGGATACAAATCAAAATCTCGAAACCCTAATGCTCACCAGGCTACTGCTAGCCATTCTATTTCTAATTCAGTTTTAACTCCAAATTTTCCATTCTCTCAAGAGCAATGTCAATAGCTTATTACATTTCTTCAAACTCAAACTAATATGTCATCTATGAATCAAGCAGGTACAGTTTCTGCACAATCTAATTCATCTGTACCTTCTACTTCATCCGCTCCTCCATTTTCAGGTATCTCTATTAATCTTTCTTCTATTGCTTCTAAAAATAATAGAGATGTCTTCCACAATCAATCTTGGATCCTTGACTCTGGTGCAACTGATCACATGATTGGTTCTTTAGCACTTTTTTCTTCCATTCAGTCTTCTGTAAATATTTCAGTGAAATTACCTAATGGTTCATATACTCAAGTCACACATATGGGAACAGTTAGACTCTCTGACTCATTTGTTCTAATTAATGTCTTATATGTTCCAGATTTTACCTTCAATCTCATTTCAGTGAGTAAACTAGTTCCCCAACTATCATGTTTTCTCTTATTCTTACATGATTTTTGTTATATTCAGGACCTATCCAATTGGAGGACGATTGGAGTAGCTAAACGCTCACAAGGATTATATCATTTACTGCAAGTACCAGGCACCAATTCTGTTTCTTGTAAATCTGTTTCAGTTGATTCATTTCCTTGTTGTAATCTTGCTACAAACAGTTATACTCTTTGGCATAATCGTCTTGGACATATATCTGTTTCTAGAATAAATGATATAGCTTCTGATTTGTCCAATTTTACATCTCCTCATAATACTCATTGTGACATTTGTCCCCATGCCAAACAAAAACGGCTTCCTTTTCCCTTAAGCACATCTACTTCTAACTCTGTGTTTGAAATCATTCAATGTGATATATGGGGTCCTTTTTCTATACCCTCTTATAATGGCTTCAAATATTTTTTAACAATAGTTGATGACTTTAGTAGGTGAACTTGGATATACCTACTCAAAACCAAATTTGAAACTCACTCTTACATACAATCTTTCTTTTCTTTTGTTGAGACTCAGTTTAATTCTAAAATAAAAACTATTCGTACTGATAATGCTTTAGAATTTGATATGAAGTCTTTCTTTGCCCACAAAGGAGTTATACATCAACTCAGTTGTGTATATACTCTCCAATAAAATGCTATTGTTGAAAGAAAACATCAGCATATCTTAAATGTTGCTCGAGCTCTCAGATTTCAGTCCCATATTCCCTTAAATTTCTGGAGCGATTGTGTTTTAACTGCAGTCTACCTTATAAACCGAATTCCAACACCTGTTCTTTCAAATAAATCACCATATGAAATGTTGTTTTCTGCCAAGCCTCAATATAACCATCTTAAAGTTTTTGGATGTCTTTGTTATGCCTCCATTTTTGGTGGTTCATCAACAAAATTTTCACTCCGTGCACAAGCTTGTGTTTTTCTTGGTTATCCAGATAGCATAAAAGGCTATAAACTTTATAATATCCATACTCACAACATTCTCATTTCTAGAGATGTTATTTTTCATGAGAACATATTTCCTTTCAAGACTACTCCTCCATCTTATGATACATTCTCTCCTTCCTTGTCTTTACATAATCTTGTCTTACCAGCTCCACTATCTGATGCTACCCTCAATTCTTCATCACATACTCCTTCACCCTTACCCCATAATTCTGACACATCAGAAAATTCTCCTGCTCTTATGCCAACAAGAAAATCTACAAGAAATAAAAGACCTCCTGATTACTTGCAACACTATCATTGTTCTTTGATTTGTAATAATGAAGTTACTTCATCTCCTCTGGTTGATGGTTCTTCTAACTCAGGTACACCATATCCTATCTCTTCATACTTATCATATTCCAAATTGTCTCCTTCATACCAACATTTCTGTTGTTCTGTTGATTCTTTCTATGAACCTAAATTTTTCCATCAAGCTGTTAAATTTTCTCATTGGAGGGATGCAATGTCAGCTGAAATCACTGCTCTTGAAGCTAATAAAACTTGGGTTTTAACTAAATTACCTCCTGGCAAGCAACCCATTGGTTGTAAATGGGTTTACAAGTGCAAGTTGAAATCTAATGGCACTCTAGAGAGATATAAGGCTCGGTTAGTTGCAAAAGGTTACACTCAATGTGAGGGCATTGATTATTTTGACACTTTTTTTCCTGTTGCCAAGCTTATTACTGTTCGTTGTTTTCTTGCTTTGGTTGCCATTCCTAATTGGGAATTACATCAACTCGATGTAAATAATGTTTTTCTTCATAGAAACCTGGATGAAGAAGTCTATATGAAATTACCACTTGGTTTTTCTAATCCTGGAGACAATCGGGTATGCAAGCTTCTTAAGTCTTTGTATGGCTTAAAACGAGCATCTCGTCAGTGGTTCTCTAAATTTTCTACTACCTTGATTGCTTATGGTTTTAATCAGTCTAAATCTGATTATTCTTTATTCACCAAGCATTTTGGTAATTCTTTTATGGCACTTCTGGTATATGTTGATATATCGTCATTGCTTCTAACAATTCACAATCTGTTGCTGACCTTAAGGATTTTCTGCACTTGCATTTTAAGTTGAAAGATTTGGGAACCTTGAGGTATTTTTTGGGTCTTGAAGTGGCCAGATCTGTGAAAGGTATTTCCCTTTCTCAAAGGAAATACGCCCTTGAAATTGTATCTGATTTTGGTGTTTTAGCTGGTAAACCTGCTACTTCTCCTATGGATCAGAATCTAAGGTTATCCAAAACTGAATATGCTGGCTCTTTACTTGCTGATCCAGCATCTTATAGAAGGTTAATTGGTCGTTTGCTTTATTTGACACTCACTCGTCCTGACCTTTCTTTTTCTGTCAATACTTTGAGCCAGTTTATGGACCAACCACGACAACTACACTATGATGCTGCTCTTAAAGTAGTCAGATACGTTAAAGCCATTGCCGGTCAAGGCCTGATCTTCCTTAGTTCATCTTCTCTGCAGCTGAAGGGATTTTGTGACTCTGATTGGGCTACATGCCCGAACTCCCGCAGATCTGTTACTGGTTTCTGCATTTTTATTGGTGACTCATTGATTTCTTGGAAGTCTAAGAAGCAAGTCACGGTCTCAAGATCATCTGCTGAAGCTGAATACCGTTCTATGGCTTCTACTTGCTATGAACTAAAATGGCTTATTGCCTTGTTTGCTAATTTTGGAATTACTTTTTCTTCACCATATGTACTATATTGTGATAGCCAAGCAGCTCTACATATTGTTGCTAATCCTGTTTTTCAAGAAAGAACTAAACACATTGAGATAGATTGTCATCTAGTTAGAGATATGATCCAGGCTGGAACTATAGTTACCTTACATGTATCCTCTGAACATCAATTAGGTGATTTTTTTACTAAACCTTTAGGGATAGATCGTTTTCATGTTCTCCTTAGCAAGTTGGGTGTAATTAATCTATACACTCTAGCTTGAGGGGGGCTATTAGTGTATAAGATTATTTTTAATCTTCTTAATCACATGTATGCACGTGCACAATAGTTAAGGTATTGCACACTGTAAATATAAATGCTCTATTTTTTACTTTTCTGATGGAATATATTACACAGTTTTCATTCTCCCGATTCTTCTATATATAGTATAGCTTGTCTCTCTTCAGTTTTTCCTGCCATATGCAATCACATAACAGATTCTTTAAGTAAATTTTTCAATGTTGGACTTACTTTGATAGAGTCAACACAAACATCCTCATGCTTACAAAGCAAGTCCTTCAATATTGGGGCCAACTTCCCAGCAAGGAATCATATACTCCCCAACATTAACAAGCTCTTCTTTAGAGGCTACACTGGAGGGAAACTCGTCATATCTGTATTTTTCATGCTTAATCCTCAGTCTATATAATTAAAATGAAGCTTGGCCTATGCCATATTGATCAAGAAACATTATAAACTTTCCATAAGCCCAATCAGGAGACTCTAAAACTTGGTCATAATCATAATCTAATAGGTCTCCATCAACAGAAGGTCGTATTGTTTCTATTTGATCTCCACATTACAACACTCAAAAATTCATTTTTCTCATCTTCACTCAAAGATGTTAAGATATCATACAATGTTAAAGCCGACTGCAAGACTCGTACTTCTTTCTTTTACAGTACCATCTCGTTTACTGTGGCTGCGGTAATCAACTTTTTTCAAACCTTCCAAAACCATCTCTCAAGTTAAATCCTCTATAGCTTGCTTCACCACTATATTAGGATGCATAAAGGATTGGTTAAACACATAATTATTCCTCATCTGTCAAATTCTTCTAGGGATCACAGCAAATTCCTCCAAGAGTTCACAGCCTAACGCGCCCATACCATACTTGAAAGGGTAGCCACTGGTAAGTGGTAATCCCTATCATGCCACGGCTAGACCATGTGCAACTCCGTGCACATGGTTCACATGGTGAAGATCGCCTCCATGGGGGGTGGAGATAGATGATACTAGTAGTCCACATGGTGGCTACAAGTTATGCTCACTGGGCTCACGACGGTCTACCGTGAGCCTCTTGAGTGCATGGCAATGTGCACTGTACATGGCCCCTATGGACGGGGACTAGCGTGGGGCAGATAGAAACCTCTAGCAATCTAGAGGTGGCCGGCGGCAAGTTAACCGAGATTGCAGCAGGCTGCATGCACAGTTAGGACGTGCATGACTTTGTGCACTTAATGCACAGTGCTTGCCTGACATGTGCACAGTGTATTTAATTGAACAGTATTTGTCCATGTTCTCGCCTCTCTTTTTGTAGATTGCACTCGTAGCTCTAGTGGCTGGGTAGATCATATTCCCAGCCATTACACGTTGAGTGTGCGTTTTATGCACAGTACACAAAGTGTGCAGTATTGTTAACCACATGGTGGAAGAAAGGTTTACTTCCCCAATTTTGATAACAATGTTGTTAATAAAAATAAGAGTAGAAAAGTTGAGAATACTTATTTGAGAAAAAATTTATCTACTCAACCTGAGATTATTTTGCACGGCAAAAAATTATTACATTATGCAAAATATGACCATTTAAAATATTATTAGAAAAAAGAAAGATGAATTTCAGACAGATACATTAGTTTATTAGATTATAAAAAATAAGACCGCTAAAAAAGTAAGCGTTAATTAAATACCGTTAAATTAAACAATAAAATATGACTGTTGGTTGGTAACATATGACTCTTAAAAGATGTCCATAAAATTCTGACCTTTCTTCGCTGCATAGAGCACGTAGAAACTCTTTGAAGGAACTTTTCGCTCTGCTTTTCTGATTCTCGGATTCACACTCGCTCACTCTGCACAAGTCATGAGTTTATACGAGGACAACAACGCGATCCCGATTGCCCAACAACAAGAACTTAATGAAGAAGAAGAAGAAGAAGCGGGCAAACTGGCCGTCCGGTTAGCGAACGCGGCGATACTTCCGATGGTTCTGAAGTCTGCCCTCGAGCTCAACCTCATCGACATAATCTCAGATGCCGGAATCGGCGTGTTCCTCTCACCTTCTGAGATCGCGGCTCGGCTACCCACCAAGAATCCGGACACGCCGGTTCTACTGGACCGGATGCTACGGCTCTTGTCGAGCTATTCCATACTCAAGTACTCCCTCCGGACCAGAGAGGACGGAGAGATTGTGAGACTGTATGGTGTGGCACCCGTTTGCAAGTTCCTTGTTATGAATCCTCATGGGGGCTCTGTTGCTCCTCTTTTCCTGTTGCACCATGACAGGGTCTTCATGGAGAGTTGGTAATGATCGGTGAAACAATGTTTGATGATTTTTTTTTTTTTTTGTTTTAATTGAGCACGTTAGAGTAAGTTATCCCTTCAGGTAAAGATTAAGCTCTTGGATAATACTAAAAATGGAAATGATTTGACTTGCTATCAGATCCTAATGGTTAGTTGTTTATTTATTCTAAAAATTGGCTTATAAAATCAATATTCAAATTGGATTGTTCACATGTTTCGATCTGGACTCTGGATGTAGTCTGCACCAGTTTACGTGGCAATCCTGCTCAGTGGAATAACATTGAATTTTTTAGGATTTTTAATGTCTATTATGTTTAATTTATTGAATGGTATTTTAGGCTTATTTAAAGGTCATCTTTTAATCAGGTACCACATGAATGATGCCATACTAGACGGGGGGATTCCTTTTAACAGGGCCTATGGAATGACAGCATTTGAATACCCAGGAACAGACGAAAGGTTCAATCGGGTATTCAACCAAGCCATGTCAAACCACACTATCTTGATCATGAAGAAGATACTCGATGTGTACAAAGGGTTTGAAGGCCTCAAAGTGTTGGTTGATGTTGGTGGCGGAGTTGGAGTTACCCTGAACAGAATCACTTCCAGATATCCTCAGATTAAGGGCATCAATTTTGATCTGCCTCATGTTTTAGCTGATGCACCTTCTTATCCAGGTACTAATTTTAGTTCTTTCTCTGGTTTAAGAGTTTCATGACACAATTAAGATGTATATATAAATAAACATTAAGTTTTCTGTTGATGCGTCTGGCTATCCTACGACTTTATCTGTCTTTGTAATATCATTATCTCAAATATGATGGTTATTCCATTACTCAATTTGCTGCCAAACAGCCTTGATGGCCCTTTATTTTTCACTTCCCAACCAGTTCTAAACGCAACTTCAAGTTGGATCAGATTGTTGCTGCTCACAACCAGCATTGTTGAGACAAGCTTAACTATGACTTACTCATAGAGCGTTTGATGGTGTAGGTGTGGAGCATGTTGGGGGAGATATGTTTGATTGTGTTCCATGTGGAGATGCTATTTTCATGAAAGTAAGTCCCCGTGATTCTGCTAGCCCTTTTGCTTGGTTTATAGATTTTATTCTGTCAAATAACCGTCTCGCTAATGTTGTACAGACTAATAGTAATTTCAAAGACCAACATTACTTTAGGAGAGTAGGATATGGATGATAAACAGAAGTTATATTGTACAAAACGTCCCAACCCAAACCACCTCTGGGATTCTCCCCAGATGTCTCTTTCTCGGTTGTTATATTGATATTGTATTCTGAGGAAACATAAACACAATTATTTAGAATCTTTGGCATTATTGGATGCACGGTAGACTGGTAATCAGGTGCAGGTTACTGTGGCCAGCCTATGCAGTTTTTTGTCATGGTCTGCAAAGTGAGAGGGGCTAATCTATATATTATGTCATTTCTTCATCTGATTATTTAGTAGTTCTATTTATTAGTTGTTGAAACATTGAAACTTGCAGTGGATACTCCATGATTGGAGTGATGAGCATTGCTTAAGACTTCTCAAAAACTGCTGCAAAGCACTTCCCAAATCTGGAAAGGTGATCATTGTGGAATCAATTCTTCCTGTGGCTCCTGAGAGTAATGTTTCATCAAATATCGTCTTTGAGCAAGATTTGCTTATGTTAGCCCAAAATCCTGGAGGAAAAGAGAGGACCCAAAAAGAGTTCGAGGCATTAGCTATAAAATCTGGTTTTTCTGGCTGTGAGGTCATATGCTGTGCTTACAACAGCTGGGTTATGGAGTTGCACAAGAAAGCAGATCCTTAAGTTGCTGGAGTAACTATAATATCCAAAATCTTTGGTTTGTATGAATAAGTTTTGGGTTTCTCCTGTCAATTTTGTTTGATTTATTTTCTGTTACGAGTATGTGAAGTTTGGAACCTCTCTTGTAGGAAATCTGGAAAGTCACGATTGTATCAAAGATATATGATCCAGTTGTAAGTGATGTTGGTTTGTCACTTGTAGTTGCTGCTGTTTTAGTTGGGAACACAATTGAACTGGCTCCAGTAGGTGCAATGATCTGTTGTAAAAGCAAAACCTAGCTTCACACTTCAATATGCAAAAAATGGGTCTTAAAATGGAGATACATGAACATTGTCTTGAGATAGGGAAAAAAACTAGGGTTTTTTTTTATTGGTTTGTAGTCCCTAAAACTTGTAATCCTAATAGTAATTGGTTCACCGTTACATGAGTGCGTGTATATTTCAGAATCGCCTTTTTTTATTTTTTTTTTTTGTAGGAAAACATATTAATTACATTAATAACATAGGATTACAAAGAGTTCTTATCAAGCTAGACAGCTTGGGATACCAGTATTGGGACATTATCCCACCACATTTCAATATCCACCACATTCCAAGCATAACAGGCAAGTCTATGAGCTACCTCATTGCCTATTAATCTATTAACATGTTGAACTTTGCACACACTAAAAAGCTTCATTAAAGTATGTGTTTCTTTCAGCAAATTCCCAAGAATTGATAGAGAACTAGCAGCTGCTTGTAGCTCTTGAATCATCATCAAGCAATCACTCTCAATAATAATTTTTTAAATACCCTAGTGTATACAAAATTGAAAAGTCCCGAACATAGATAAGAGCTCAATTGTTTCATGATTAGCAACTTCATTTTCAACTTTACTAGCAGTCATGATAACATCACATTTCTCATCTCTAAGTATAGCTCCATCTACATTAAGTTTGAAAAAATCGTGAGAAAGTGGTTTCAGCAGTGAATTTTTAGTTTTAAGCATAGTGTAGCCTCCAAATTTCTGTAAAGACTAGGCATAGGCGATCGCATATCTTTGTTCATATTAACTTTTTTCATAAATCAGCTTATTTCTTCTAAACCAGAATCCCCAAACAATTAAGAAAAAAGTTTTCAAATCATCCATTGTCCCTTTCTCTTTCAGCATCTAGGCTAAATCCAATATACTTAGGTATTCCTCACTAACTTTCAATATAGGCAGATAATTGTGTTAAAATTCTCTACTTGTAGGGCAGTAGATTAGAGCACGTGGAAGGTCCTCCAGTCTGCCCTTGCATAAACAACATGTAGCTTCAACTTCAACATTTTTTTGCAGCAGGTTGTATTGAGTGAGTAAAAAGTTTCTACAAGCTCTGCAAGCATAGATCTTAACTTTACAGGAAATTCTTTCTCATCTTCCACAACACATTCCACAAAGAATTCTGTCGATCGGGACTAGAACTTAATCCTTCACTCTCCCCCAATTTTCTTTTAAAGAATCTGTAGGCTCCCTTGACACTAAACTTTCCATTCTTTTCTTGGGTTCATATCCATTTTTCTTCATTTCATCTTGGACATATTATGATCTTTAGAATATCAGTAGCTATATTTGGATTGAATAGAACTCTAACTTTCTCCACATCCACCACTGTGTATTATTGTCAATAAGATTATCAACAATATCATTCCAATCCTCCACCATCAAATTCAGCTCCTACTGTAAAGCTTGATGTCTTGGAATCCAGGGATCTTTCTAGATCTTTATTAATTTTCCTTTTCCTACTCACCATGGACATCTCTTGAGAATATGTTTTTAGCTTCCCATATTTCTCGCCAAGCTTAGAATGGATTAGAACCCAACTTGGAATTAAAAAAAAAAAAAAATGCTTGAATTTTGGAGGTACTTTGATTTATAAAGTCTATGTAACAGGGTTTCTTCTTCTTGTAGGATTCTCCACCCTTGTTTAGCTAAGATGGTCATGTTGAAATTTTACAAATCTTTAAAACCTAACCCACCTTTGAATTTAGAGTCACACATTTTTTCAACTGACCCAATGTATCTTCCTTTCATTTTCTTTTTTCCCCCACCAAAATGTGTCATCATACTTTCTAACTCATTACAAAGGCAGTTTGGTAGTATGAAAAAGCTCATGGCATAAGTTGGAATAAAAAGTGCTGCAACTTTTAGCAGAACTGCTTTGCCTCCTTGAGATAACTGCTTATCTTTCCAAGTCTGTAGTTTTTGGCACACTCTATGTTTAATCCTAGAAAAAGCATTTGACTTAGCTTTACCAACCATTGGTGGGAGGCCCAGGTACTTCTCATACTGTTAGACATTATTTCTATCCCACAGAGACATAATTTCCTCTTTAACTTTAGTTGTAACATCCTCACTAAACACCATAGATGTTTTATCTCTATTAATTTTCTGCCTTGAAGCATATTCATACTTATCTAACAAGTCTTGTATATTCTTATTAGCAGTAGTATCAGCCTTGCAAAAATTACTATCATCCGCAAACAACAAATGATTAAGTCTAGGGGCCCCTCTACATTTTGAATTCCTGGCACAATTTGATTATTAGCAGTTTCTTTAAGCATATGAACAAGTCTCTCAGTATAAAGTAGAAAAAGAAAAGGAGACAGTGGATCCCTTTGTCTCAATCTTATGCTTAGGGTTATAGGTCCTTTTGGTTCTCCATTGATTAGTATAGAAAAATGAGATTGGGGTAACACACTTCAAAATCAAATAGGTCAGTTTGGATTCGAAGCCTAAGTTATGCAAAACATGCTCCAAGAAATCTCATTCTATCCTATCATAGGCTTTGCTCATGTCCAATTTGAGGGACATATGGCCTTTTTTTTTCCATTCTCTTCTATCTTGAGCAGTGAATAAGCTTATATGCAATGAGAGTATTGTTTGTTATTAGTCTATCAAGTACAAAAGCACTCTAGGGCTTAGAGATAATACTAGGTAGAATCTATTTTCAGTATATTAGCAATCACTTTAAAAAATCAGCTACTTTCATAGGAGATCTTTTTTTTAGGAATCAAAATAATGAAAGTGTGATTTAAATCTTTATGAAAGTGACCAGTATTCAGTGCATTAAGAATAGCTATAGTAACATATTTGCCAATGATATGCCAATATCTTTTGAAAAAGATAGGGGACATACTATCAGGTACAATGGCCTAGTAGGGTGCATTTGATTCAGTGCCTGTAGAACCTCCTCTTTGGTGTACCTCTTAGATAATTCCTCATTCATCTATCCAGTAACTCTTTTGCCAATATTTGTCACAATATATATCAAACTCCTTTGATCAAAAGCTGAAAAAAATAGTTTGGAAATACTTTATAATTAGCTGGTTTAGTTGCTCTCGTTATTTCCCAACCCCACACCCATAAGATACCACCCAGTTTTACTCGCATCATCACTAGCAATAAAAGCATCAATATGGGACTTTGAATAACTTAACACAGAAAATCTAATCTCCTTATTCCACATCAATGCAAGTCCCACTACTTCTACCATCACAATCAATAGCCAAATAGTTTGTGAAACCTAAACGTTACTTACTGGTTTCCATAGCACGAGTTTTCAACTTTGTCTCTTGGATGAACAGAATGTTGGGAGCTTCCTTCTTGACGAGGTCTCAAAGGATGTGAATTCCACGTAGGTTCCCAAGTCATCAAGAGTTCCAACTTAACGTTTTCATTGTTTACGGTAAGGTTGTAAAGCAGCCACTATCGATATCTCAGTTTGCGCCACCACAATGTGAGCCTCATTTGAGTTCTGAGCTTGTCTTTTCTGGTATCTTCCTTGCTCATCTTCAACCTCTGGATTTATTTTTTTTTGTTCCAAACGTTCTTCATCTGAGTATTGGTTCCCTCTTGCGCTTTCGATTTAACCTTTTGAATTTTCCCTCTCCAACATCTGCTCTGTAGTAGGCTTGTTTGTTTAATCATAGTTCATAGTGAGCTATTTTCATAGATCAACATTTCATTTTGTGGGCTCATATCCCCCTTTGCCTTCATCAAGAAATCTATTTTCATATTTTGAAAGTACATTAACCGTTGATATTGAATTATAGAATCAATAACAATCAGCCCTGAATTTGTGCTTCCATTTTTCATCCAAGAGTTATCTCAATAGATTTCTTGGCACATGTTTTTCTATATTTTTTCATAATTCAAGTGCATTTCAGTATCTGTTTCACCCCCCATTTCCGTTATGTCATTATTTTCTACTACATTTGATTCTTGCCTTTTATTGATCACTGACGTAGTATTGCTCATTGGAATTACTTAGTTGACCACCTTCTTTAGTGTAAGTTTCTACCATCCCTAGTCTCCAACAAACCCAATACGAAGCCACTAATTGTACGGGAAGCCTTAAAACTCAAACATCTCTTTTGAAATCTGTCATTTCTCGCATTCGCGATGCCTATGTCCCATCCATCTGCAACAGTAATAGAAGTCAGAGAGTCTGTCATAGTTAAACCATCATTTGTGCCTATAGTGATCTTATTATTTCTCAAAAGGGGTTTAGAGACATCAATACTTAGATGCATCCATATAATTTCCTCCATGCCATTTCTCCTCTCACCAGATCGACTTCCTCTGCTTTGCCAAGAAAGCTCCCAGTCAATTTACTAATGTATTCATTTTGTGCCATTAGTGGTAGATCATATATCTGGATCCAAAATGGGGCTTTCGTTACATAGTTTTGATGAACTTGCTGCCTACCATCAAATTCCTTCACCAACACCAACTGTTTGTCAAGAGACCAAGGGCCTTCACATTGCACTCTATCCTTGTCCTGTATGTCTCCAAATTCAACTAGTATTAGTACTAAACTCATATCATGAAACTTAATGGATTTCATTGGCCTCCATATCTTCTTCATGGTTTGCTTAAAGACTTCCTTTTTGTAGTGTCCCTTTGTAAGCATAATCAAACATTTGCTACCTTGGGAAATGGCATCTTCTAACAAACTGGTCTCCACTTGGATCTCTTCTTGTTCGTGAGAGAGAGTTTCTCATAAAGCTTGTCCAACTTTTCTTTCATATTGCTTCAAAAAACATTCCACAGGAAAAAACATAAAGAAACTTGTATATAGACAGGGAAGGCGACCTCTACTCGAAGACAGAGGAAAAGAGGTGCATCGTTGGGATAGTAGTAATTGGTACCTAGCTTTCATAGTAATTGAAATGGATGTGCTATTTTGGGGCTTTAACACCCTCTAATAGATGCCTGCCACTTCAGCACTCCATAAGGTAATTGCATTACAGATGTTAAAAACAAGTAAAAAGAGAAAGAAGTGGGTCATATTTCCTTTGTTGTTTTACACTTTGGGTATTGTGAGCCTGTAAACACCCTTTAGACCGCCGGACGTCGTCATCCTCTCCACCACTTTCGTGGTTTGGTTTAAGGTCTTTACCCCTAATCATTTACGTATTTCCAGCTCTTGGCATGAGAAAATCAATCGGATTTCTATTAATACTGCATATTTCAAACACAGAACTACTTTTTGGATGCTGAGTTGAATTATCCATTCCATGATGGCATGATGCTGCAAGGCAAAAACAGTAGAATCAGAATCTTGAAGAAGTCTTTTCTGCAGACTATGGAAAAGAATAGCTCCATGATGTGTGCCTATATATATAAACTTCAAGTGGGGAATACAAATTTTTCTACTCCACATCCTCTACTCTGTGTGGCTTAATTAGAGCTGTTTTTCTTCTCTCTTCAAGCCAACCTGACTCCTAAGATTAGAACCCTTTTGAAAAATTTATTTTGCATGAATATTACATGTTATTATGTTATTATAATTATATATTAATGTAATAATATGTAATTAGACATTTGTATAGGTTTCATATTTAACCCTTTTTAAAAAAAAAAAAAAAAAAGGATTTTGTGGGTGTTCAAATTTCAATTTTTCTAAACATTTAAAACTAAAATTAAATCATTCACTGCTGATTTATTTCTGTACGACTTATTATATACTAGATTTAAATTATAATATCTAATTACATGTTATCATGCTATAGTATTATATATCACTTTTGGTGTCTAAGTATGTGTTAAGACGGTGCTACAACACCTGATTCTAGGTCTCGACAATGGGTCTTGATAAGTGTAATTCCTTTTCTTTATTTTCATGCATTTTTTTAAAAGTAATGCTAGGTACAAGTTCTAAATAAATAAGTCTGTACAAGCCATTTGTAAGAAGTGGATCTCATTAATAAAGAATAGTATTTTTATACTTTTTCAAGGTGGGGTACATTTTTTTTTTACAAGAACTTGCATGAGACTTATCCATTTGGAGCTTATATAAACCACTTCTTTTTTTTAATCCCCTTAAACATTTAAAAAAAATCATAACATCATTAAAAAAAAAAAATCTCTTAATAATTAAGTAAAAAAGGGGGGAACCCATTGTCGGTGACTTTAGTATTTTCCTTATGCGATATTATACTATATTATTATGTGTTATTAACATATTATTTTAGACTTATTTCTATAATAGTGTCTAACTTATTTATATATTAGACTTATATTGTAGTATCTAATTATATATTATTATACTTTAGTAAATTAGTATTATCTAATATCTATTATTAACTTATTATACTAAGATTGAAATAAGTTTAGTATAATAAGTTACTCTAATATAAATAAATTAATAATAATTTAGTATATGTAAACATCATAGTATTATAGCATAAGTATATTATTTTATAATAATTAGTTCATAATAGTATATTATTGAATTTATTTATATAAATTCTAGTTATATAACTCCACAACTATATTAGTATATGTGATAAATATATAAATAAATATATATTTTTTATGATATATTTACAACACCGAAGTCAAATTGAAAGTCGAATGGCAAAGTCAAAGTCAGAATATAAAGTCAGATTAAATCGGAATCGAAGTCATCATGCAATACCTCTAATTCTAATTGAAAAATTAAAAAGAAAAATAATCCTTTGTCAAAATCAGATTCAAATTGAGATTTTTGAATTTTTATTCAAAAAATGATATTTACATTTATAGATATATAAATTAATATAATACTCACGTAAATAAAATTAATTTCTTAAGAATAAGTTTTACTATTATTTTAAAAAAATATACAATATTTATATAATCTAAAACTATATCTATTTTTTTTTTTTAAAACTCAAAACATGTACCGGCGATGGTGCCGTAGCCTCGTTGTGATGCCACCATTTGACAGGTCAGCATTTCTAGTAGTTGGTGCTTGCAAAATCGAGGTCGTAGAACAGCCCAGGCTTTTTGGGACATCCCCCGTTCGCTTTCTCGTTCTTTCCCCGTATTTCTTCTCAATTTCCCGAGAAAATCGGCAGAGTCAAGCTTCCATTGTCTCAAAAAAAAACCAATTTCTCCGTCGTCATGGCTTCAGGTATTGCAATTACTCGCCAAGTTTTTTTACTTCTCCGTGCAATTATACCTATTGACAATCCAGTTACCGTACGGTTTTGGCTGGTTAAACGTTTGAATTTATGATCTTTTGCGGAATGGCGTGAGGCCCATCTGCTAGCTCGTTGAATTTCATTCGAATTTGGAGAATTTTCATTCTGGGTATCCATTAAACATCCACATGTACCGTAACTCTCATCTGGTTTTCGAGTCTTTGATATGATTCAAGCTGAAAATTCGTCTAGCAAGAGTGCGATTGGGATGGTGCGAAAATATTAGAAGCATTGAAATTTGGAATATTCTTATTTTATCTCCTCCGATATTCTTGAGAACTAATCACCGCCTACTCATCATAATTGACTCGAGTTGAAGTGGGCTCTTTTGAGTTTGTGTTATTTTTTTCTAAACCGCAGATGATGATATGGTATTAAAATATATCTTTGTTAGTTCGAATTGAAAAATACACTAATTAGTTGAAGTGGGCTCAATTAGTTTAATGCCTTGCAGATTTTGCCTTATCAGTTCCTGATGAACTTGAATCAGCTTTGAGGTTGAAGGCGGTTCATTACTTTGTAACGAAAAGGCCTTGGCTTGGTAATCCAAATTTCTTTTATTAATTTCTTTTGCACTAATTAACCTATTCCGTCTGTGGGATGCTAGTTCATACTTCGGACTATAGGTTTTCATGAGTTCTTATTTTCAGGTTTTCTGTTTCAGATCTCTATGGAGTTAATGTTAGGCCTGTTGCACCAGTTGGGAGTGTAAGCAGGAAACCATATGTTGATCCGGCACTAATACATCATTGTTTGCCCGATGAACTGCTCTTTGAGGTATTGCATGTTATGTGAAAATTTTTTATGAAGAAAACTTACTGGCTATAATAAATATTTTTGTATAGTCTCTATTCATTATATTCTGTTCGGCACCGGAGTAATTGTATGACAAAAAATCAATCCAAATGTTTTGCTTGTTTTCATAAAAATATAGAAGTACTATCTAGGAGACCTCTAATAAATAGAAATACACAGGTCTTTGCAAGAATGAGTCCATACGACTTAGGAAGGGCAGCTTGTGTATGTCGGAAATGGAAGTACACAATTCGTAACCCTGTATTTTGGCGTAGTGCATGCCTGAAGGCTTGGCAGGTAAACTCAGTTTTCTATTGAGAAATATAAAGTCATGCTAATTTTATTGTATGGAAAATCGAAGCCTAAAACTTGGACTGCTTTTGTGAAGCTCTCTGGAGTTGTGGAAAATTATAAACTTGTTCAGTCAAAATATGAGGGATCATGGAGGAAAATGTGGCTTTTAAGACCAAGGGTCCGTGCAGATGGTAAGATATGCCAACACAGATTCTCTTGTTTCTGTTTTTGAATTATTTTCCATGTCTTTATATAGAACAGTGTATGATGTTAAAGACAAGCACAAGTCTGCAAGTTGACCATAAGAGAATATAGTCAATTCGTGAGCTTGATTTATCCAATGTAAATATGTCTGATGCTCATAAAGAAAACTTGAGGCCACTCTCTTCTTATTGTTTTTCCATTTGTTTGCACCTTTTGGGCTTTGTGAAGAGGATCATTATGAATTTAACACCAGTTTTCACGTTTCAGGTCTTTATGTGAGTAGGAACACCTATATTCGTGCTGGCGTTGCAGAGTGGAAAGTCACCAATCCAGTGCATTTGGTACATTTCGGCTCTGCTTATTTTTACCTATGTGATACCCTTTTACAATTATTTATATTCATTTAAAAGTTTTGCTGTACAAGGTGCAGATTGGATTATTTATAACATGCATATGGCATATACAATATCAAGAAGGCCCAAAGCCCCATCTTGTGGCCCCAAACCTCCATGGGTGTGCTCCCCAGTTTCACTTCACTTTCTTACTAGAAATATAAATCCCAATACCCACGTAGCTTATTTTATAATTACCGAATTATGGAAAGATTTTAGGATTGGACAATGATAAGATCTGGTAGGTTTGTGCTTTTAGTTTTTGGCACAAGCCCTAGAGCAAAATCTTGCCTAAACCAAGCATAAATATGCAAGTGTCGTAGACTAGAAAACAGAAGTTGGATCATGTGTGAAATGTAGGTTTTTGAAAACTCATAATATATTTTTATGGAAGTTGACAAACTAATAGGATCATAATTTATGTAAAGAGAAAAGAACAAACATTTCAATCAAATGTTCTGTTTCTGATGGTGCAACGTTAAATATTTTCTTTTTTATCTTTAGAAAAGCAAACAAAGATTCTAATATCTGAACAATCTGAGGCTGAAGCATCTCATTTCATGGTTACCTTGTGAGATTATCTCATAACAAAATTCCTTTGGTTTATATATTGGCTCAACTCATGGGATAATTCATTTTTTTCTTTTTTGATAAGTAACTCATGGGATAATTCATATAAGCAAGTCAATTTTAAACTGCTGATTCAACATTGTGTTGGTCTAGGGCCATATCCTTTGGGCTTGTTGCTTGTCTTAAATCTGAGTAACTAGAGTAATTGGGAAAGATTATCAAGGACTTTTCATTTTAATTAGAGGTTACATTATTGATTTCATTTGTTTCATTATGTTCATTGTTTGTATCCTTCCTTCCTTTGGTTGTTAAGAATGATGAGAAATGGAAAATGCTAATGAGATAAATCATAAATATAATTGCCTAAAAGATTTTCTCTTTTGGCCAATTCTGGAAGGAAGAGTGGAATGGAATGTGAAAGATGCTTTTACTTAGGTTCTATTCTGCTATCCATTCATTTGTTATCTGCTAATATCTTTCTATTTCTTCTTTTTCAGGTATGCTATTTCCGTTACATGAGGTTTTTCCCTTCCGGAAGATTTCTGTACAAGGTTATTATCATCCTAACTCAATTAGTGCTTCTAAAAGTTGGAAGCGATATTTTTGTTTCTCTGGCTGATACTTTCATCTTATCTTTTAATTTGGAGTGACTAGAATTCTTCGCAAAAGGTCAAAGATGTGGCAAAATGCATGAACTTCCGTGCATCTAAAACAGACTCTGTTTTTAGAGGCCATTTCACATTATCAGATAACCAGGTCAGGTTCTACTATTTGCCAATTCCCAAATATCTTTCTTTTTCTTTGTCCTGACCAGGTACTTATTGTTACTCTTTGATTTCAGGTTGAAGCCGCAGTCTTGTACCCTGGCATGCGTCCTACTGTGTTGAGAATCCGCTTAAGGTATAACATTCATTTCCCATAAGTGTGTTTTTGTTGTATTCATTTTGTCGTATGTGGCTTATGGTTAGTGTTAGTTATTACTCTTTCCCTTCAAGTAGTTGACAGCATAGCTGAAACCTTTTTCGCCAACTTTTAGTCTCAACTTCTTCTTTGTTGTTCGTCATAATGTATGGATAATAATTAATAAAGAAGGTATATTAGGCCAAAATGTTGATTTTTTGATGAAGAGATTGATCTGACAGATGCCTGTTTTGCAGCCACTCATTGATATTGAACATGTGGCAGGCTTTGAAATGCACTGTTAAATGGAACCTTCAATTACCATTATTTTTGTTTTTATTTCTTTGGTGCCATGTTGGGATTTTGGTAAGCTTATCTGCTTTTTTGGCACAGGTTAAGAGGAACAACAGCCGGGGCTAACAATCGTATGGATCCACTCTCACTTGTTACTAGTGGTGTGGATGATAATGAGGCCAACAACCCTGATGAGGACATCCTTGGGGTAGTTGAAGGGTGGCAGGATGATGAATCACACAACCCAGATGTGCCTGCAGTCTCACACAGGAGGGGCCTAATGCCTTTTGTCTTCATCCCATTTGAAGAGGTACGTGAATTGAAGAATCTGCTTCTTTCCCCTTGAATTCAGGAGCATTAGAAACTCCCACCACAATGGTTACACGCACACTTGTCATGGTGTTTGATTTTAGTTACTTATTACCTTTATTACCCAGCAGTTAAAAAAAGAGTAATCAGGATGTTTGGGCAGAATTATTTTGTCCAGTAAAATGACTGCCATATGCCGTGTATCTCTCCACATACAGGGTAACTCTTACATATTTTTCCCCAAATTAAGATCCCATAATCCATCTCTTGGTTGACAAAGTTTGTTCTGCAAACCCCTTAGACTCTGTTGCGTGAAAAGTAGAGACCAAGGAGAAAGAAGTTATACTGTAGTTATAAGTCTGTTGTACCTTATTTTTAATTTTTGGCATTTTTATGTTCATTGGTATAGGTGGAAACTTCAGTTCTGAATCTGCCTGTGGAAAAGATGGATTATTTTGTGCCCGGTTGATACTTAAAAAGATCGAGGATCTTCCTTCTGTATATAAATAGCTCAATTCCTTCACATTTTTTGTCATCTAGGTTCCTATATTTTGTGTATAAACACTGGAATCATGAAGCAACTTGATGTTTAGTTCATGCCATTAATTATGGCTACGGCTTCAGTGCGTTCTCTCCTGTATTTTGCTTATTGAATTCATTGTCGTGTTGCTGGTGAAACCATGAACTACTGTTAGCCTGTATGATTGTTTATGGATATAAATATTACCTTAGCTCCTAGTATTTTTAAGTGCTTGCACATCGATTTTATATATATTTGAAGAATTAAAAGAAGCAACTGCAGAAGCTTGCTGGAAAATGAACGTAGCACAGAAGAATATTGTAAGTAAAAGAAACCAATGAATGTTTGTCAGTAGAAAGTGGCTCCTTGTATAATTACAATTCCAAAGGATCCCAACTTGGTGTGTAAGGGGATATATGGGGTTTCCTCTTAGAGAAAATCTTTCCACCGGTTGGTCTGATTTTTCTCAAATAACAGGCCTCCAATAGGTGTTTATCATGTAGGTCTCCCATTTCACATCCCATATGCCTACATACAACTGATGAACGCCCTGACAAAAAACTCTTCCGACGTTTCTCTCTACCCTGCCCTCTCGTAACCCCTCTTCCACCTTGAAGAGGCCCTCCTACCCTACCCCTCTCCCGTTGAGTGCCCCCTCTTCCAGAACCAAACGTCGGTGATTGTGATCAAAGTTCTACAATATCGTAAAATTACATCATCAATTTGCTTTTTTATCATTGTTGGATTATCCTGTGTCATACATGCCCTTCAACACGGTATGTCAATAATGGCTCGACTCTTAGCATTGCTTGTCCATCTTTCTAGAATAGTGTTGTGGAAAACCTATCTAATTTTGATTTCTTTCCAAATACACATAAGATATACTTACAAAAAATTCTCATAAACTCAAACATATGGTATGTATATGTCGTCTTCTCTTCTCTATTCTCCAATTTCACATAATAAAGAGAGGTTTCTTTGCTATGAGGTGTCACTCCATATGTTTTGCTTTCGCTCTCTTTGACAAATTTGGTTGATTTGTAGCATTGACTATTGAAAAATTCATTTATGAAAAACTTTCTTGTATAGACTATGACCGTCTCTTCTTCAATTTTGTGACATGTTTTTAATATCACTCGTGTAAATTTTGTTCACATATCATTTTCTTTCTCTTTAAAATAATGTGCATCTAAGACGTTCTCATATTGATATACAAAGTCATTAACCATAGTGGTTGAACAAAACTAATTCTTGAAAAACTTATTCTTGCTTTCACTCATTTGATTTGTTGACATACTGACACAAAATTTTGAAAGCAAGTAAGCTAGAATCCACTTATCCCGTAAGACGTAAAGACTTTGCAGTCAATTATT
This sequence comes from Carya illinoinensis, assembly GCF_018687715.1. Lineage (NCBI taxonomy): Eukaryota > Viridiplantae > Streptophyta > Magnoliopsida > Fagales > Juglandaceae > Carya > Carya illinoinensis. Next base: position 42,173,607 of record NC_056756.1, read on the forward strand.
ATCTCCTATCACATAATTCATTAATATTGAACTACATTGCTGTTCAAACTCATTAGTTGTAATTTTCTTATGGACACATTGACGACAATCTTTTTGAAAGTCTGAAATTTGTTATATACATAAAATAAATTTTCAAGAAACTTTTGTAAAATGTGCCACAAGCACAACTTATAAGTCGTATTTGGGAGTACCTCTACAATGACTTCCGTCATAACCTTGTCATCATCAGTAATTATGGTTGAAGGGACATGCCCAAGTATTATCTCTTGTCATATTCTCAATAACAATGTATATGATCCAGTTATTTCATTAACTAACAAAGCACAATCAAATATTATAGTTTGGTGATGATGGTTAACTCTAAAACATGGCACAAATGACTTCTTATAAATATTTACCAGGTATGTGGTATCAAATGTAACAACATTTCTAAAATATTGATATACAGCCATTGATCATGCATCTGCCCAAAAATAACTTCACATACACTAATTCTCATCAACTTGCACAGAGTACACAAATCCAAGTTCTTTACATTGTCAATCATAAAAATAGACATAACCTTTGTGCATATCTCTCTTCAAATAATTTTCTTTTTTTGTTCCACAAGTAATTTTTTACATCCTTGCCAATACTTTGTGCATCTCCCTCTTCAAATTTTTTCTCCTTTTGTTCTCCAAGTAATTTTCCACATTCTTACTAATATAACTAATATTAAAGTCACCTCATAATTCTGTATTCAAAACCGGCATTATCTTCCTTATCTGTACATCAGACTCATTCAAAGTCATAATAAGTTTTTGTTTTTACATGTGTGACTCCCTTATGTCGGCAGAGCTAGAGTGGCAAATCGTATTAACATGTTGTGTTCATGTCATGTATATTATATGATATGGGTCAACCAAAACACAATCTGTTTCGACCCGTGTCAACCCGTTTATGTAAAAGAGTTGAATTGACCCAAATAATCTATTTGACCTAATTAACATAATTTTACATAAAATTTAATATCACAATATCTTTAAAAAATATATAAAACTAACTACATAAGTCTAAAATTACAGTTCAAACAATAAAAATACCAAAATTACAATTAAGAGAAATTGTGAGAGGTAGTCGTGACTCATGAGAACTAACTCAATTTAGAACTAAGAGAGAGAGAGCTAGGAAATACAAAAATAGGATTAAGGTATTTTTGTTTTTAGGTTAAAAATAATATAATTGTAATTTTGAGTAAAACCTTTAATGGGTCTAAACGGGTCACTAACGGGTCAATCTGATTGACTCGTTAATGAATTGTGTATTAACGAGTCAACCCGTTTTGACCTGAATCCGTTAACATCAAACTCAAACCCGATAATTTCGTATTGTATTCATATTGGATTAATTAGTCATATCATATATTACCACTCCTAAAGCAAACTAGTGTTTCTCGATATAAGTAGCATGTAGTTATGTTCAAGTACAAAATTGCATACTATCAATTTTTCATCATCTTTTTTTATTTTCATCGTTACTTTACATTCAATTTTTATTTCAGCAAATTCCTATCGTTCTTTTTGTTTGCTCCTTTCCCGTCGAAATTTTTCTCTTGAGCAAACGTAGTCTATTACAATTAGTTTTCTCTCTTCTTTTGACAATTGAGTATGGTTGGCCCATATGAAAAAATCTTTTCTTCTTGTGTATGCCTTGTAAAATGCCTGGGCATTTTCTACATCATCAAATACCATACTGATGAATGGCTTCAAAAGACTAATACTCAAAGAAGAAATCACATTTACTCTATCATTTACATTGACTCCATCTTCCACATACTGATTTCATCTTCTACATTCACTCTATCTTACACATTTACTACATCTTCTACATTCACGTCACATTTTTCTTCTACACTTTTAGCCTAAAACCGTAGATCTTCACCTTCTAGACATGTGTGACTCATATTATCTCAACTTCATCACTATCAGAACTCCAAATTTGATCATTCGTTACGAAATAAGAAATACAAAATAAGATCTTTCAACAATCTTATTCAACTGATTTCAAAAGGATAATAATAATAATAATAATAATAAGGCAATCTGGCGCTAGGCACAATATGAAATATATTTAGTCACGTATTTGCCATTCTAACTAGCAAATTCTTATTTTCCAAAAAAATCTAATTTCTCAAGAAAATCAATAGTTATATTATGTAATTTACATTAAAAAAATTAGATTTATACAAACGTACTCGAGGACAAAGCAAGCGTGTGAATCAATCGGCCCCATGTGTACATGATGGTCCAAAAAATTATGTGCCCATCTATTAACTAGCAAATTCTGATTTGCTAAAAAATTCTTAGAACCAAGAAAATTCATTTCAAATTCTGTCATTTTAGCCATAAAACTTTTTACACTTCTAATCAGTGCCATTAAAATGTATACATCAGAAATACCTACAAATCCTAAATGATTATGAGTTAAAAAAAAAAATCATACATCAGAAATACCCATATGAGTAAAAAAATTATACATCATTGCAAAACTCAGTGCAAGTCAGTACACAAATCAATGCAAATTACCCCCATTAAAATTAGCACAAATCAATGCTACAAACCATTCAATACAAATCCATAGATTATGAGCAGGAAACTAAGATACTTCTCCAACATTTTAGTACTGAATTTTGAACTTAATCACATACAAGTTAAATTTAAAAAATTTCCTATCACATATTAAATTCAAAAACTAAGTACTAAACTTTGAACTAAGATACTTCTCTAGCATCCACTCTGCTTAGGAAACTAAATGGTTTGTAGAGAGGGAATTTCTTTTTTTTAAAAAAGTCACTGTAAAAACCAAACCAAGAAGTGGCGGAGGAGATGGTGGCGACCTCTGTTGACGATGACGACGACTGCTGTGGTGGGCAAAGGCTATGATGGGCAACGATACTTGTTGGGGGTAACAAAGCTTGGTGGGGGCGACGGTGTTGTCTGGCTGTAGCGACAACAAACCTAGTTTCGTATGGCGGCGATTTGGATTCTTCCCAAAGTTCACGGCAAAGTTTGAAGGAGGGTCGACGTTTCTCTTCTCAAATGGAGTTTACACTTCTGTTGATTTTATCAGATGAAACCATATTCATTACATCTAGTTTATAATTTCATACGTGGCTTATTTTTATTGGGAACAGTTGGACCGTTCCAAAGAGGAATTGTTCCTTTTATGCTAAGCAACGTGATTTTTTTTTCCTTTTTTAAAGTTTATGCATATAATATAGCCCCATGTGGAATAGTTAAAGTAGCATACTACTGTATAATATAATAGCCTAAGGTGCCGTTTGGGGTTGCACTAGGGAGTTTTAAAAAGTTTTTAAATAACCTTAAAAAAATACTTTAATAGAAAAATTAGATTATTTAAGTATTTAATATTAAAGTATCTTTTAATCTCAAATGAACTAAAAAGTACGTTTGAGGAAAAATAAATGTACTTTTCCAGATAATTCGAAATGTAATTCGAATTTTAAAAAGACTATTAAAGGGCGAAAATTTCCATACAACTTTCAAACATTTACAACTTTCAAATTTTTAAAGATATGGTCATAATTTAAAAAAAAAAATCAAATGATCGTATTTCTAGCTCAAAAAATAATTTTTTAAATTTATTTCTAAACAAATATAATATGTTTGAAAGTGTTTTAAACATATTATACAAAATAATAAATAAATTTTTAACAATAGAACTTATTATTTAAGCTATAAATTATAAGTCCTAAAACTATAAGATATATTTCTCACCATAATTTCAAACATGCAATGAAACTCCTTAAAAATTCACGTTATAGACAAGGGACCAACCTAGACAACAATTTTCTTTGGTAGATGGAAAACAGAAATGCTACAGACAGGGAAGTTGGCGCAGGAATTGCGCACACCTCCCACTACCTCATTTTTTACGTTTCCTTTCGTGCACAATTCCTGCACCAAAACACCTGCATCAATCATTTTTCGATGGAAAATGCTTTGGCTGCCGGCACTTTCAACCATGTCTCGATTCTTTTTTATTTGTAGGATTTATGTTTGTTTATATTTTAGTATTGTGTTTTTTATTTTTTATTTTTTTGTTATTTTTTTTTATAAAATTACATTAAAAAATGCTTTAAAAAAAGAAAAAAAAAGTTTTACATAGTCGGTAGAAATCCTCTGTGACTCTAGCTGCTCCCTTAGCAAATAATGTTTAGCACAAGATGAAAAAAATAAAAGAAAAAAAAAGATAGAGATTTCCTAAAATTTTGGACAGAGTTTTATGATGCGAAAAAGAAATAGACATATGAAGTAAGTCTCATAATATTTATTGAACATTTAATATTACTTGATAAATTCACTCGGACGATTATAGAAGTTATATGATATATTTTATATGTCTATCTTTCTCTTTACCTAGCTTAAATAGCATACAAATTGACATTGCTCGTCAAAGAGCATAAGGTGGTAGAATGTGAGGTCTTGAGCCATTGAGTGAGTATATAATAAAATAAACTAATAAAAATGCTATATAAAAAAAAAAAATATGTTAGTGGAATGTTTGGTATCGAAGAAATCTTCTTTATTTTTGAAAAAGAAGGATGATTGTGAAGAACATCTCCACCGCCCCGGTAAGCCCTCCACAACCTCTAGAAATGACATGATATAGGCATCGTCTTCTTCCTGCGGGTCGTATTCATGACAACTTGAGTTGACGTACTATTCTTTTATCTTACTAGTTTTTCTAAAGATGGAGTTGATGTACTTTTCTTTTTGCATCAACGGAAGGGGAGTTCCGACAACAAGAAGCTACAGTAATGCAAACCCTCAAGTCGTGGTACAGAACAATGACCAGCAAAGTAAAGTAGTCCATAACTCTCTATAAACAGTTGAATCAACAATCTATTTGCCAAAAAAATTCAAAACTGACTATTTCTCAACTTTGTTTTTCTTTCCTATTAAAAATGCTTTAACTATAAATAAATTTTATAAAAAATAAATTTATCAACTGACGTGTTTTGATAGGACAGGTTAGATTATAAAGTAGATCTAACATTATCATAAGAAATTATATCAATTTATAAATTTATTTTTATAAAATTTCTATATAAATGTAACACTAATTGTCATGAGAATTTTTATCGTAATCTCTTGCCTGGTCTTTTACTTTTATTAATGTATATATATAGATATAAATTATAAATTACAAGTTAGCAATGACCTACATATTAAACTCAAATTCAAAGAATCTTTTTTTTTAAGAGGATAATTCAAGGGATCTTAATTCTAATTTAGCAAGGTGTTTTTCAAACGATATTTCCAAGGTCGTGTCTGTGTAAATAATTGGACCAAAACGTAAAAAAAAATATCAGAAATTTTATAACAATTTTAAAGTTTCATTTGAAATTATTATTTAATTTAAATTTTTAAGATAAATGATGATTTAATTATAAGAATAATGGTAGGCTTTATGCTGGAATTTTTTTAAATTATTTTTACGTTATTATTAAAGAAATATTTTTTAATGATATTACGAATTTTTTTTAAAAAAAATATTTTAAAATATTAAAAAATAATTAAAATTATACTAATGAGAGTCTCGAACGGTAGTTCTCAACTATGAGAGCAGCACCACCCTTAATAATAATTTGAAAATGAGTTCTGTTATATAAAATTACTTTTAGATATTTTTTATATATTTTATTAATGTGATTGGTTAAAATAATTTTTTATATTAAAAAAATAAAATAACCAAATATATTAATAAAATATACAAAAAATATATAAAAATAATTACATATAAAATTTTTAATTAAAAATTAGGTTCGCTTAGAATAAAGGTCAAGCTACTTGCGATATGAATGATGATTAATAATTGAGGAGATAGATTTAAAAAGTTTTGGAAACTTAAATATCACGGCGACATCAACTTAAAAAAAAAATTATTTGAATTGCGACACCTTTGTCTTTTAACAAACACGATCATAAAGTCGCAACTTTGCAAAAAGCGAAGTCTTCCACTTCCACCTGTTTTGTTCTTCTTTGCCTCTCTGACTCCTTCAACAGCACAGTAATATCTGTGAACTCATGTACAGAGAAGAGTAAAGATGGCTGATTCCAAGGTGGAGATGATCTCAAGACTAGCTCAATGGAAAATCGACAACTTTGGACCCTGCTCTTTCAAAAAATCCGACCCTTTCAAGGTCGGAATCTGGAACTGGTAATAACTCCTTCTCTTGTTACCTGAGATGTAAATTTGTGTAAATGTTATTGGGTTTTCTGTTGGTGGATGATGTTTTGGAGATTGGTTTACAGGCATTTATCCATAGAGAAGAATCGTTACATCTACATTCGCCTATATCCAGAGCCCTCACGAGTCTCCAAAGAGCAGCCTCCGCTTGCTCGCTTTATCTTCCGAGTCTCTATATCCGGCGCTAATCGCAAGCACTACATCTCCCCAAGTATGCCTTATCTTACTAATTATGTTCATATTTTCTTGTTAAAGCAAATGTTTTCCCTTCTAATTTGAGTCGTATGTGGTTGAGATGTTCATTTTTACGAGCCCTTTTTTTGAAGGATCTCGTTGTTTAGATATAAAATAAAGAATTACATTTAGCTCTTCCCATTGGCATAAGTTTTCGTGACGAGTGGGACGATCGGCGGAAACGAAAGCGGGATTTCCCTTCCTTTGAATGCCAATATTGATAGTGAATTGTAAATTACTGAAGGACTCCTTCAAACAATGAGTTTGGGATGATAAAGCTTTATTGATCAAAGGAAATTAAATAGATGAACCAAAAGAAATTGATAATGTCCTAGTTGAACCAAAACTCGAAGCAAAGCTAAAACAACTACTCCAAAGAGAGAGAATATAATGTAATCATAAAGTGATAACACGCTGAACACTAAAATATCTAAATTTGCCTTGCCATCTGCCAAGCAAAGCGCTTTATGCACAGCATTCATGTCTGCTAGACATCGTGTCTTCATACAGACTTCTAGCTCTCAAGTTAGATCTTTGCCCGTGTAACACTCTTTTACCGTTACATCTTCTATATTTTCTTTTTATTGCCATTGAGTGTCCGGAACAAAATTTCAACTAAACCAGAGTACACAAGCCCTTCGCAAGGAGTTTCCCGCAAATGTGCCTCAAATAATTCAAAGGGAAATTGAAATTCCCCCAGCATGATGGCCCATAGAAATTATTTTCACCCAAGTTTCGAACCTTAGATCTGGAGGGAGCATACCACTAAGACTGAGGCTCTTCTATATGAAAAATCCCAAGTAATTTGCTCTGGGAAGAAAGGTGAAGAGTTGTACATCCTAGGGACTATGATGCTGAAGATGTTTTAGACATAATATGATATCTGAATTTTGTGTTGTATATGATGGGGACAATTATTCGTAGGGGATATAAACATATAGCGAGTCTCCAATTGAGGCCTTTATGCAACAAGTTTGAACCACGACCTTTACCCAAAAACTTAAAGCCTGTGTTGTGGCCGCATTATACTCACTCTCTTATGAAATTCTGTTTGTCTTGAGATTGCATCAGACGTAAAAATCTAGCCTTACTACATACATATAAAAAATATTGAGAAACCAATCTGTAGTTCTAAGAAATGACAATTTGCCTGATCTTTTTGTGTGTGTATGCCCCTGCAGGATTTTGACTTGGACAAATACTTGTATGGGGCTGGTATTTGTCTTAGTGGATGGTTAGATTTAGGACTTTGTTTGTTTGAATGGAAAAAAAAATTTAGGGAAATATGCTTCTGTACTCAACTTTTTTCAAATTTTAATTATTGCATGGTTGTTTTCCAGAAATATGTATAACATCCATATTTGAATTTGGCCAATCCATTTTGAGAAAGAAAAAACCTATTTGAGGGTTTTCTAAGAGGTTGGAATAAAGGCATCAGGAATACAGCTGTTGAAAAGTAGATAATGTGGTGTATATTTTATTGCTGTGACCAACTAGACGGCCTTTTAGATTAATCCCATCGAGTTAAAACTGATCCTGCTCTTAGGCTGGCTAGATGACACTGCTACGCTTTAAACTTGCACAATCAATATGAAACTGAAAACTTTGTGTGGCAAAGCATCCTATGTATGTGCCTTGAATCATTCAGGAAAAAAAAAAAAAGCAGAAAAATATAAGTAGGTTGAGGGAACTTTTATGTGTTCAATTAACCCAGTTTCTTGTCACAAGTGCAGTATGAGATCCTTATGTTTTGAAACACGAAAATATGCCAAGAGGAATGTTTTTTCTTTCAAAAGTAGGTTGAACTTCTTGCAATCAACCACACACTATTATATTTCTCAGTTCTATTGTGCAAAAATCACATTATTTTTTGGCCCTTTTGATTCCTTGAGGAGGATCTCAGTTCCTCCCACCTGTCCATTACGCAAGAATTTGATGGATGGACAGTATGTTGTTTCAACTTGATGAGCTGTATTTCCTGGGTGATCCTTTTTGCTTGGCGTTACTCAACCTTGTGTTGTATGCTCAAATTAAAATAAGCAGGGTTCATGCTGTTTCCCATCCAAGTTTTATTTCTATATGATCAATTTCTATTATAGGTCTGCAAAGTTTCTGCATGCTCTTCTTTAATCTTTTTCGGTGGTTGCTGTAAATGCATTGACTCTGACCCATATTGCTATAATTAGCTACTGTGTTGTGTCCTAAGATATACTCCCTTTATGAATGCATGCATATGGAGATGTAGTTGGCCACATTTCTTTAGATCTCACCCATGCTGAAGTGGGTAAAATGAAGCAATTGTTTGTTTGACCTACTTGCAGAAAGAAGTAAAATCAGTTCTAATAGAAGTTTTTAGTGATCATCCAACATTCATTATTTGAATTTTCATTCATTTTATTTTAAGCTCCAATATGGTGATATGTTTTGCATATGAGACTCAAGACAGTTGCCAATATATGCACATAACCGTATATTGTTTCATATTACAGTTCATGAGAGACTGCTTCGCACATGTGAAGACTTCGTTTGGCCAGTTGAACCCACCTTTCATGGTCGCTTCATCATTGATGTTGAGTTTCTGGACCTGAAGATCTGCCCTCTGAATGTGAGTAACTTTCCGAAGTCTTGTCTGAGCTGACTATGATGTTGGCATGTAAGAGGGATTTTATTGACAATTTTTTTTCTTTGCTGTCTCTTGGACCTCTTTTTTTATTTTTTATTTTTTATTTTTATCATTGATTCATTCCAATGCATCTAGTATAATTTCTCTAGTCAGATTTACTTTCTTCCAGTCTGGTCCTTCTATGGCCAGGTGACTTTTAGCAAGAAATAGATTCTAACTGAAATTTTTCTTTATAAAGACACAATAAATCAAGCATTAAAACAAACTCAAGGTGTCTCTTAGTTTCTGTAAACCTTGCTATTTGCTTCATTATCATTCTTTGCATGCTTAACTCAGGGTGGAGACGCTTGCTCCATTTGGCCCAGTGATGGGGGGATGCAGTCTGTGTCAGCCCAGAGTTCTCTTCAGTGCCTCTCTCGTATGCTTGATGAGGCCATCCTTTCTGATCTCACCATAAGAACTGCTGAGGGCACTTTGCGAGCTCACAAGGCAATTTTGTCTGCAAGTTCTCCCGTGTTTCAAAGCATGTTCCATCATGACCTCAAGGAAAAAGAGTCGTCTACAATCTACGTAGAGGACATGCCACTAGAATCTTGCATGGCCCTTCTCAGTTACTTATATGGAACCATAAAACAAGAGGATTTCTGGAAGCACCGACTGGCACTTCTCGGGGCAGCCAACAAATATGACATTGCTAACCTCAAAGATGCTTGTGAGGAAAGCCTCTTGGAAGACATTAACTCTGAAAATGTACTTGAGAGGCTGCAAGAGGCTTGGCTTTACCAGTTGAACAAGTTGAAGAAAGGATGTTTGACGTACTTGTTTGATTTTGGCAAGATATACGATGTCAAAGATGAAGTTCAAAACTTCTTCAGTCATGCCGACAGGGAGCTGATGTTAGAGATGTTCCAAGAGGTGCTTACAGTTTGGAAGCCTGTATGAAGGAACAATGGAATTGGTCTGCACATAGTGACAAACAATATAGTTTCCTCTATATACTCTTGCACACATGAGCATGCTAAGGTTTGCATGCAGGAAGTCTACTATAGTTTAAAACTGTGAAGAATACTTGTATCATGATCTGTGTGGAACCTTGATCTGGGTATAAAACTCCTGCAATTCCAAATCAATTGAGCAGTGCTTTTAGCTGTGTTTTTTCCTGAAATCTTACTCATCTCATGTGCAATCTTAGACAAGAATACGAGTTCCATCTCGACCACTGTTCCTGCGGCAAGAATATGAGTTCTTTTTGTTGGAGACAGCTTTGAGAGATGAAATTATTGGTAGAAGAACGTTGACTACTAAATTGTTGTTGTTTCTGAGTGGCAAGCATTGCTTTCATTTGCTACAGCCTCCTTAGTTTTTCAATTATTTTCCTGGGGGTGAGTCAGAGGTTACGGATAGGGGTGTTCACCAACTTTCTTAGACGATTTGAACCATCTGGATAAGTATCACAAATTCACAACCAGAAAGCAATGGCTAATGCATATGCTCAGTAGATTGAATGTGACCGTGCACCTGTGTGGCGGATATGGACTCATGGTAAAATTCATGGCTCGATTCGGTACAGCATGGACTATAGAATATGAAAATGGCTATACGATATTCACAAAAACAATATGCTTTCAACAGTAAACTGGCATGGCAACACTTGGGTCTTTCTCTCCCAATGCAGCAATCAATTTAAATCATTTGGTTGTCCCTGATTAAGCAGATGCTGCATCAACCTTTGCCAATAACTCTTAATTGACAATGGCTTAAAAGTGCAGAAATACCATAAAAGATTTCAAATCAAATGAGCCATTCAGAATGGGCATTCCTATAACAACCCACCTTTGCTTAGCCAGGGACGGCTTCACTTTGTTGGGCATTTACGTTCACTATCTTGTGTGCCTCAAGAGTCAATACGGCCTATCGACTCTTGAGGCACACAGGATAATGAACGTGAATGCTCAACATGCTCTCTTAGCTGTGTTTCCCACATCGAAAACCCAAAAGATGGGCAGATGATCAAAGTTCATCGCGCGAAGACATGTCATGAAGACCAATAGATTTTCCTTTTACATTGCTATCCAATAAATTAAGTTACTTTCATGATGCTGCACTAACAGGACATTTATAGTTAATTTACTTTATTTTGGTGGAGATGAGCAACAGTTGGAAAGGTTTAACATTGAGTAGGCTGGTGATTGAAGAAATCGAATGGTTTTCAGGTAAAAATTGAACTTATATATACGAAATAAAACAAATAAAATAAAATAAAAGATTACTGACATGACTAAATAGACTACAAAAAAGATGCTTTAGAAAGTATATATACTTATAGATTCCCATTTAGAAAGAAGCCATACGTCTTTAAGCAAACTTACTTTATTAGGGAGACTAATGTTGGGCCTCCATGTGGAGTTTGATTGTGTTTATGGGTGGCCCAGTATGATGACCTGATCCAATAAGGGCTTGTCGCTTCTTCTTCTTTATTGTTTTATTTTTTTTGATTCTCGATGAGGGTTTAGATCTTAATATGCTCTGACATATTGTATTAAATCTTTGTACAACCATCAAACTGTATCCTTAATTATCATCTTAATAAAATTATAAATAGCATTTAGACATTAGCAAATTGTTGAATCACGTAAATCTTGTGTCGTATATAATTAAGTCCACTTTTGCTTTATTCTTTTCTTTATTGTTTCTTACCACCAAAAGTTTAATTTGAGTCTATCACAACCACTCCAAAGATCTTAATTGCAAATCACCACAATTTTCAATATTGTTAGCACTAACTCTGGAACTTTTGGTAATATATAATTCACATCAACGACATGCAGTGTCAACACAACAACACATGAGCCTCTCGCACCCCACCTCAACATAGATTAGGGGGGCCTTGAGGAATAGGAGGATGAGTAGCAGAGGATAGCAATTGCGAGAAGGAGAGAGGGCAGTGGCGGCTATAGGGGGAGAGAGAGAGAGAGAGAGAGGATTTAGGGTTCACTTAACTCTCAAAACGACATTGTTTCAATGTTTTTTTTTTTTTTTAAATCATTATCAAAATGATGTCGTAACAAGATTTCTTATATATATGTGTACACACACATATATATACATATATGTTTTGGGCTGGGGAGGGGTAGGGTTGTCCAGGCAGCCTCGGTGGGGCTAGGGTTGTGGACAGTGGGGTGGCCGGGGGTGGAGCCTACCCTAATATGAATTGTAATTTTTTTAGAAAGTGATTTTTTTTTTCATTAATATTTGCAATATCCATGAAATGATTGATTTCCTCCAATGTTTTTTTTTTTTTTAAGTACTACAATTGTCATAAACATATCATAATTTATGAATAATCATAGTGATAAATCACAACTCAATCGTTTCCTTTATAATCTTACACAAGGAGATTTACACACTGACATTGTTTAATAATTTAGTTTTATTTTATAATAAAAATAATTTAAATCACATTAAAGCTGAGCATCGACTGGATTGGAGTCAAAATGTCCAACCTCCAACTCCAACTACGACTTTGTCGGAGGTCAAATCCAACAAAATATAAATGAAGCATCGCTGTGTAAACTTTCTTGTGCAAAATTTTTGTATAGAAGAAGCATTTATATATTAATATAATTAATATATATTTATATATATGGTTAATTTGAAACCAATTCTATGGTTAGTCATGAAAATTCTATGTTTGGGACCTAATGCCATGTAATTTCAAATAACTATGTTAATAAACACGTAAAACAATCAAATAATCTTGTTCATTTAGAAGGATAGTAAGATATTTATTTCATCATATTATATTAATGTATCTTAAAAATGATAAAGACTTAGATCTTGGTATAATATATATTTATATATTAAATAATGATCCACCTACAATTATTTGACAACTTTTCTACTACTCACTTCAAATCAACTAATATAATTGTGTCCATTTATTAAAAAATATTTTCAGTTTTATATAAATACCCTTCATTTTAAATAGAGTTATAAAATAGTTGTAAACTTGTAAACTAATTGTAGGTTTATCATCTAGAAAATGCTGCTTAGATCAAGGAAGCTTACCGTTAAAATCAATTGTCTGTGTTTTTTTTTTACTTAATATTTAAAAAAGTGACTATTAATAAATTTTTTTTAATGTTTAAAAATATTTAAAAATAATAATTGAAAGAAAAAAAAGAGTGCATTTGCACTTGTGGGGCACCATTCTCAATTTCTCGGTCCACTAGCATTATTGTTGTTATCATTTTCCTTATTCTAAAAGCACGCTTAACTCATAAGTGTCTAATATGTAATTTTTTTTTTTTTTGTGCTAATATGTAATATATACAAGCATTTGATAGTGTATGGCAGTTTGGACAACATAACATGGATCACATACAGCATGTTCAACATCATTTGCATCAATGCAGGGCACAATTCAAAAGGTGGAGTGTAACTACTAGATCTGGTATAAGGAAGAAAATCAAGGATAAAACAGCACTGTTGTCTTTTTGGTATGAGAACGGTGAGGGTCATAGTGTGGAGGAAATGCAACAGACTCAAAAAGATCTAGATACTCTTTTAGAACAAGAATAGATTGCATAGAAACAACAAGCAAAGCAGCATTGCTTAAAGGATGGGGATAGCAACACTAGATACTTTCATCAGTGTGCTAATCAAAGAAGGAAAGTTAACCATATAGGCTATGTGGAGGATGATGGGGTCTTTTCATATACTACTCAGACCGATATTAGTAAGGCTTTCATAAAACACTTCAAATATGTTTATGAAACTTCCAATCCTACAAGTATTGAAGATATTCTTCAGGATGTTAATACAAGGATACCATCAGTCTTTCAAGATGAATTGGAGAAAGCTTATACGGCTTATGAGGTTAAGAAAGCACTTTTTCAAATGGATCCTTTAAAATCTCCTGGACCTGATGGTTTTTTAACATACTTTTATCAGAAATATTGGCACATTGTGGGAGATTAAGTTAGTACAGCTGTTATTTTTCTTCTTGATGGGCAAGGATCATGGGAGAGTATTAATGCTATAGTTTTATATATGATACCAAAGAAGAAAAATCCTATGAAGGTGGTAGATTATAGACCAATCAGTTTGTGTAATGTGTTACATAAGTTATGTTCTAAAGTGCTTGCATACAGGCTGAAACTGATAGTGCCATATGTTATAAGTTCATATCAAAGTGCTTTGTTGCTAATAGACTTATTTCTGATAAGATATTGGTGGCCTATGAGACCCTTCATTCTATGTCAATTAAGCTGAAAGGAAGTGAGGGTTTCATGGTTTTGAAGTTGAATATGAGTAAAGCATATGATAGAATGGAATGACCTTTTATTGAATTTGTTTTACTGAAGATGTGTTTTCCTAGTAAATGAATAAGTGCAATTATGATGTGGCTAAAATCTCTTTCATACTCTGTGTTAGTAAATGAGATGCCAAGTTAGAAGTTTTTCCCTTCTAAAGGACTTTGACAGAGGGATCCTATTTCTCCTTATATATTAATCATTTGTGCTAAAGTGCTTAGTTATACTTTGACCACTGCTAGACAGCATGGTAATCTACATGGAATTCCTATTGGAAGAAATGGTTTTAGATTGAATCACTTGTTCTTTGCAGATGATAATTTGATATTTTGTAAAGATTTGGTGGTGTTTGCATACAGTGTTAACAAAATATGAGTTGGCATTGGGACAAAAGCTAAATAGAGATAAGACAACACTTTTCTTTAGTAAGAATGCCAAAGCCGAGGCAAAAAAATTACTTAAGCAATGTTTTTTGTGTGCCAATAGTTAGATGTTATGAGAAGTATTTGGGGTTGCCTGTCATGATAGGGAGGGGTAAAACACAATCCTTTAACTACATAATGGACAGAGTATGACAGAGATTGAGCAATTGGAAACTAAAATTTTTGTCACAACCAGGTAAGGAGGTGCTTATAAAAGCTGTTGTTCAAGCCATCCCTACATATAGTATGTCTATGTTTCAACTCCCAAGAGGTATATTGCAAGGCATAATTAAGATGATCCAAAATTTTTGGTAGAGTCATAAACAACAGGATAAGAACATTCACTAGATAAATTGATCAGTCATGAGTAAGACAAAAGGGGTTGGAGGTTTGGGTTTTAGATATTTGGAAAGTTTTAATAAGACCCCCCTAGCTAAACAAGGATGTAGATTACTTCAAAATTTAACTTCTCTTGTTGCAAAGGTTATGCATTTGAAGTATTATAGATATAAAAATTTCCTGCAATCTAGTTTGGGATGCCGGCCTTCATATGCTTGAAGATCAATTCAGGGGGCTAAGAGCTTATAACAAGAAGGGTTGACTTGGAGAATTGGTAATGGAAGATCAATGTCTATATAGAAGGATAAATGGGTTCCTAAACCTTGGACTTTTAAAATTTAGACTCCTCCTACTGAGTTGCCCATCTTAGCAAAAGTTTATGCATTGATAGATATTGATAACTAGAGGTGGAATGAGACTATGGTAAGAGGTATTTTTACTGCAGATGGTGCTGAAGCTATTAAAGATCCCTTTGGGTATGATATGTAGAGAAGATAAGTAGATATGATAGTACACACAATCTAGATTTTTCTCTGTGAAGAGAGCTTATCACTTGTAGAAGATGATTAATGATAGAAGTACTGGTGAATCTTCCAACAACTCAAGTCAAGACATGTTTTTGAAACAACTATGGAATCTACCTATCCCAAAGGTATTTCAAGTCTTTATTTAGGAAGCATGTTATAATGGTTTACCAACAAGAGCCCATTTAATGAAAAAGTTGTGCTTACATCTTATCTGAGTCCAATATGTTGTTTGTATTCTGAAGATGTGACTCATGTCCTATGAAATTGTGAGGTAGTAAAGGATGTTTGGAGTCTTGGCTATATTAAGATATAGAAGATGAGTGCTTGGGGTTTGGATTTTCTATTCTTTATGAAACATATGTATGAGATTTTAGATCAATAAGAGTTTGCTGAAAGGCAAATTGAGATGTTGCAATTGACAAAGTACATTCTCATATAGGTATTGGGATGGTAGTAAGGGATTTAAATGGGAAGGTCTTGGCAGTCTTGCATGAACTTGCTATCTTTAGTACTGACTCCACCTCAGGAAAGGCTAGAGCTACATTGAGTGCATATGTGTTCTGTTGTGAAATGGGATTTGATCAAGTGGTACTAGAAGGAGATGCTAAGTTAGTGATTGATGAAGTACAAAAATATGAGGAGAACTTCGGGCACCTTTTTGGAGGAAATCAAGCAGGGGTGTAAAAAAAAACTGATAAACTAGACCGGACCGGACCGGACCAAACTGGTAGGATCGGTCCGGTACCAGTTTTATTTTTCTTAAAACCGGTCAAAATCGATCCGGTTCCGATTTTTCTTTTTCTAAAATCGAACCGGATCGGTTTATATATATTTTTTAGTTTTTTATATTGTATATGATATTTATATATAATATATAACTATATATAAAATAGTTTTGTATTATATAATAAATTACTAATTAATATAATATTAAATTTTAAAATCTTATATAATTTTATTTATTGTATTAATAGTTATACTAATACTATATCACTATATATTATAATATACTATAATATATCATTATATTATATATCACTATAGTATTGTATACTATAATATATTATATTATATATATTATATAATATATAATATAGTATATTAAAACCGGACCAAAAATCTATAAAACCGAAGTATCGGTTTAGAAGGATAACTGGTGCGTAATTGGTTTTAAAAAATATAAAACCGGTACATATCGATTTGGTTCTGAAGTTTGTCTAAAACTGGATCGAATCGGACCGGTTACACCTTTAAAATCAAGCAAGTTCTAAATGAGTTAGATGATTGGCAGATTTGCTATGTAAAGAGGGATTTTAATTAAATTGCTCATGTGATGCTTTACTTCGTTTATCGGAATGTGTAAATTTGGGACTTGTACTATAGTGTATTAGAGGATTTTTATTTTCTGATTTGGTATTAAGTTAATAAAATTGGATGTGTTTTTCCTCTAAACATATATATATATACACACACACAAGCAGATATTCAAACAATTATATAATTAATTACGTTTTATAAAAATAAAAGTGCCAAAAATAAAAAATAAAAAGTTTTTTTTTTCCTCCGGGTCGTAGCAGAGCCAGAACGTCCCCGAAACCTCCAGATAACCGAACGAACCGCCTGTCTGGCCCCTTTCCATATAAATTAACTGAACCGTTTGGACGAAGGAAAGGAGAGGGAGAAAGGAACGCGGAAATATGTTCTTCTTCTTTGTGGGAGGAGTAGAGCAACAAGTGCGGCAGGTGCTGACATATGGCGCCGGAAAGTGCATAGCTTGCCGCTCACCGGCCGATCTGGTGGAGTACGAGAAAGTCCTGAAGCTGTTCTTTGTTCCCGTCTGGCGGTGGCGTGGGAAAGAGCCCCTCATGCACTGCAACAATTGCAACCTTTTCTTCCCTCCCTCCTACTCCCTGCCGCCGCCGCCATCAGATTCGGCCGTCCCCGACGTCTTGAGGTGCCGGTTCTGTAAAAGGCCGGTGGAGCCCGAGTTCAGTTTTTGCCCCTTTTGTGGATCTGCTCTGTGAGCATCCTCTTTTATTTTGTTCGTTCGTTACCAATGGCTTCCTGTGAAACAGATGTGGGTAGATCTGACGATGAGAGCTTAGAGCGTTTAGGGTTTTGATGGGAGTTGTAAATTTGTATAATGGATTGTAGAAAATGTCATCCTTTTAGGATGTGTTCAAAATTAATAAAATTGGGTTCTGTTTAATCTCTTTAGTCTATGAAATTTTTGATCTGTTTGGTAATATTAGATCGAAATTTGAATTTATAAGCCTATGATGATAATGAATTTTTATTTCGATCGACCAATGCACTATCTGAAAAAAATAAAAATGACACTTCATGTTAAAGAGTGAGATTATTCACCAGTCTAAGACCAGAAATGAATCTTCATCCCTTTATTAAGTGGTGAATTAAATGAAAAACAAAAACAAAATGCATTTGACTGTACACAAAAACAAGAAAATCAGTGTACAGTTTCTTTATAGTTTACAGTGGTTTGTAAGTGAAGACCCGTTTATCCTCTGCCTCTGATCATTGACAACTTCTGCCATGGGGATTTATTTGAGAGAGCAAAAGGTGTTCGAAACTGCACATGCTGTCAGCTCTTCAGAACTCCTTTTTGCAACTCTGCACTGAGATTTCAGTTAAATCTTCTGGTCGAGTTCAATAGTGGGAATCAACAGTGGTTAAATCCATCATCAAAACTGTTTCTACACGGGTTTGTCGAATGGTAGTTGCTTAGCTCCTTGCTCCACAGCTCCTCTCCATAGCCTGTACCTTACCCCGAGCTTATCGTAGGATACCGGCCAATTCCAGATGTTTGCACCGTTGATCATGCGCTCTTGCTGGCCAAGTACAAGCCGCAGATCCTCATTCAAGACCTGTCTCAATTGAACATCAAGAATGTTTTGGACAGAAATGTCAGAAGAGAATAACTGGGTATGGAATTGTCATCTGTTCTACCTCCAAAGTCTATACTAAGAAAGCTGAAATTTTTCCTCTTTTGAATCCCCACTCCACTTCTCCCGCAACCCATAAAGAAAGAGTGAATTTTTCTCTTACCTGTTCTGCGAAATGCCTCCACAGATACTGCATGAAAGGAATGTGCTTAAGCAGGGGAGCAAAATCCAGTGACATTCTGTATAGTAATCTTGTCTTCTGCCGGGATGAAGGTAAGCACACATGAAGTTGGTGAAGGTGCGTAGGACACTGCTTGGTACTCTGTCCTCCCAGTTTCCCTGGCTTTGAGATCCCTATGGTTGATAGCACCATACAAGGTGGCCGGAATTCCATATCTATGGGATAAGGGTCCCAGTATCCTTGGAGGCCAGATGCAGGTGTCAAGAATTTCACCAAGCTGAAATTACAAAGCAAGTTTTGCCACGAGTAAGTTTTGCTTGTACTCTTTTGTTAAGATAGATAATGAATTTGCTTTGCTAACATCAGGACCATTTAGTCTACACGAGCTACATATTGGAATGATAAAATTCATAAGTAATGCAATGTAAAAATGGGGTAATCTTGAAAATTATCACAGGAATCATTCTCCATCAGATTTGCTGATTTGTTTTTTATGACCTTAGCAAAATTGATTGCATTGAATGGTAATAAGGGCAACAAACCTGGGAACGCTCCATCCCTTGGCGAAGGTAGAAGTGTGGGTAAAAGGGGCATGCGCAAGATCCAAAAGATTATCTAGAAGTAGCCCATGTTCTACCGGAAGCTCCATGACAATCTGTCATATGGAAGGATATAAAAGCAATGAGATGACTCGTCTTCTTTCGTACAATCATATAAGCTTAATTCATTGTCGGCAATAGCTTGAAGGATATGAATATCTGTCATACCTCAGCATGGACTTGGAATCCTGGAGGAGGTTCTAAAGAAGGAATGGTGGCTGTTGGAGGGTCATTGCCAGGCCAAATCCAGATCATCCCCTCTTGCTCAAAACATGGCAATGACTTTATCTTCACATCAAGTAATCGCGTTGATGGCATTTTCTCACATTTCCCATCTGTTGAGTACTCCCATCCTGACATTCATCCATTACAAATTTCCTAGATTAGTTTTCTGCACACGTTCTCATTGTAATATAAGACCTGCAAATATTACCCAGACCATATAAACTGCAATTATCTCTTATAATTCTTACTAACCATGGTAGGGACATTGGATGCGACCCTCATTTACTGAACCCAGGTGAAGAGGGCATGCCCTATGTGCACAGGTGTTCCGTACACATCCAGGTTTCCCATCTTTTCCACGGAAGATGACCCATTGCTCCTCAAAACAATCAATTGGAATCTGAAGCAGATAAGTGAAGAGGTATGCATCAGATGACATACACACGACAATTGGTTGTGACAAAATAGAGATAGTTTGCAGGGGTGTCTGTATCAAGACACCGATGCTGAAACTGGTGGCTGGATGATGCTTTTTATTTTCTTTTTTATTTTTTGACTGGGCAATGCTGATATAATTAACTAATAAATAAAGAATGAATCAAAAAGTTTTCAGGCTATAAGCTTACCATGGTATCATCCTTCAGATCAGCAGAGAAAGCAACGGGATACCAGAAATTCATCAAGCGGGGATGGTAAGGTTGAACTGGACCTGAGACGTTCAAGCTTTTACGTGGCAAACTCCTCTGTACAACTTTGGGAGATTGTGTAGATGTACTGGGAGATGGGGATGTTTGTTCTGGTGCCGTTGAGTTTCTGTCTTGTAACAGTCTATCATTCACTAATTCTTCCATGTAAGCTAGTTTATCCAAAGCAGTGGCGATTCTTGCTTCAGATATATGAACCTGTTATGATTCATGGGTCAGATATCATATTCTTACGATGAATGCTACACATCATCCCACACCACACACTTTATATATTAAAATATTATTTTTTATTTTTTTTATTTTTTATTTCATTTTATTCTTATTAAAGTAATTGAATTATTCTATTTATCATCCACACACTACATATTTATTATAGAAAAAAAAAAATTAAAATAAGTGTGGTGTGTGAAGTGTGAGGATGACAAGAAGAATTTTCCTATTCTTATAGGACTAGATTTTAAGGGAAAATATTTATGCAGTTAATCCGGATTTAAGGGTCTGCATTATTAGAAATGTTAAAGTTTTTCATCATCTAATATTCAGTTGGATGGTCTATTCTCTTCCAAAGAAATGTGAAATGCTTCACAATCTAATGGTTTTTGCCTCATTGATGGCAAGTATCAAGTCACAAGTTATTATCTCATAACGAAATAGTCTCATCACCTGTTTGTGAGCTTGTCCTAATTCTTCCTGCAATTCTGCAAGCTCCTTCTTCATTGTGCCAATCGACTTGTACTCCCGGGCTAAAGGATTTAGAACTTCTACAACCTAAAACCGAATTTCTAATATTAGAATTTCCGACTAAAATATATAGTTGCTTTAAAAATAGTTTCTTAAAAAATATCCTGAACAGAACCAAGCTGCTTCAAAGGATCAATTCAGCAGATCACACAAGGATGCATGGATTTTAAGCTAGTAAAATCAAGGAAACAAACAACTTTAGATGTATGGAAAAACCTTTTCGTGAAGGAGCATGATTGTGAGCACATCTTGTCGAGCCCGCCAATCACAGTACTGTATATCATATCTAGCCACTTCCAGGGCTTGGTTTACATCCAAGAACTTCCCTTTGCACTGCGGGACTTTAGACCTCGGGTCTTCCACATCAAACAACGGTCCCCAAGAAACCTTCTTTTCAACCCCTCCTTCTTCTGCAAATACAGCAAGCACCCGAAATCCTCCTTTGACACCCTGAATTTCAACAAGCCCACAACGATCTGAGATAAGTCCAAGAATCAGCTAATATATTAATTGATTTTTCCTACAAAATATAGCAGCTCCCAGATATGTTAACCAGATAGATCTATTACAAAGTCAAATCTTTTGGTTATTGAGTATTAGAACTTAACTCACAACTGAACTAACTAATAAACCAGTCACACTGATTCACCTATAGATTCAACAGTAGCCCATTTCATTATAATAAAGAAGGATTCCCCATTACTATTTTTCAAGAAAACAAGAGATAGATCATAATCGCCTCACCTCGTGACCAGTCTTATAAGCTAAAACTCAACGTAAAAGATGTTGTTCCATATCTTTTTACCATATACCCAGATAAACTCAGCAGGCATATGAGGGAAAAGTCCATACCTTCTTGGTGTTGAATTTAGATGATCTACCGAGAGAGATAGGTAAACAGAGAACCGAAGCAGTAGCTACGGTGGTCATGTTTTGGCGTCTAAAGCTGACCGACTCTCTGAGAGAGAGAGAGAGAGAGAAGTTAAAACGTGGGTAATATGACCGTAGGGACGAATTTTGGGGATTTTGTTGATAAGAGGTCGGTCTTTCCCGCGATCTAGGCTGTCCTTCCAAGTAATGACACGTGGACAAACGTGGACTCCATGGTCTCAAACGTGGCATCCCCTGCTTCCACACGTTCTTTTATTGGTCTGAGAGAGTAGTTTCTTCTGACTGTGGACCCTAATATCTTGCCAGCTCGGATGTTGAAGATATATTTCTTCAGATTGTTGTGTTTGGTGTCCTTTGTCGTTCTGCATGTTTTTAGAGAAGGCCTGTTTGTTGAATATGAATATGAGGTGCATAATAACCCTTTTTTTGAAATGTGATATGGACCGTAACAAAATCCTGTCCGTCCATTATATTCATATTCCACTAATGTAAAAATAGTAATTTGCGTATATTGCTTGATGGGCACCTCAAAACCTTGCATGGAAAATGAAACATATGTTTGGATACAAAGAATGTTGAAATGAGATTCTCGGAATATGCTTTTGAGTCCCGTAAAAGAATTTTAATTATGATGGTTTTTATAATAATGTATGCACTATAAGTTACCAGATATGTCACATCGTATCTTACAAATATTACAAGAAATAAAACATTGAAGATTAAAGAAAAACATAATGAAAAAACATTAAAATGTCTAGCTACTATGTTTGTATGATATAATTATAATCTTATGATAGAGATAGATAGACAAGGATGTTGCTAAATTTATGATTCATTGTCGTCCATTCTTAGTATTCTTCTTAAGAAAATGATAACGCTAGAAGTAATAAGTATAGAAAGAGACTGGTTTTTTAATTAATAGATTTATAAATAAAATAGAGATTTATCATTTAAGATTTTGCTATGGAAATATATGATATTTGAAGCGATTATGCTTGTTTATTTCACAAAATTAAAATCATTTTTAATATAAATAATATTTTAGGAAAACAATTTTGTAAAAAAATATTTAAAAGAGAAATGATCAGATCTTAACCATGTTTTAACGGAAAAAAGTTTCAATGCAAATTTAAAAATGTGACCGTTTAAAAAGAGAATAAGGAAATTAATAATAAAAGTTAGTGTGACGCTCCCAAATCCCCACGCCGGAACACGGAAAAATCGAGACGTCCGGATGGTGACAACCCGGGTCACCATCCTATCAACGGGTGCCAAGTATGTGCAAAGGCAACAAATGTGCACGAAAGAACACGCAGCGGATAACGAAAGTCATAACTAAGTACCAGAATTTTTCTTAATGTAATACAAGCTGTTTAAAACGTATATAGATAAAATATTACAAAAACATAAATACAGTTTTAAACAAATATAAAACATAGCATCAGCAACCCGGCGGAGCCGCATCCTCGGGCTCAGCCTCCTCCTCTTCGTCTTCTAACTCTGCACCAAAAGCTACGGAACCAAGAATGGTACCGCAGGTAAGTAAAACCCAAATACTACCAGATAAAAACACATAAAACTCAAACAGGATGCATGAAACATGCCCAATGCACAAAGCCCATAAAACACAAGTTTTCCACACACGCCAAAAACCTATTTGGCCCAAAAACACACAACCTTTCTAACTAACACGCCAAAAGTCACATTTGGCCCAATATCTCGCCAAAAGTCCATTTGGCCCAATACCACACCAAAAGTCCTATTTGGCCTTTCAAACCATTATCCAATTTTAACTGCGTGCACCATGACCTCCCCTAGGGGTCATCCGCACACCCTGGCTCCAGTGCCACACCGCAGAATACCACCACGCGTGTGACACCTAACAAGCGATGCCCAGTTCCGCGCCCCGCGCGTACGTAGCCAAGCATCCTCTAGCCCTCACCAGCGAAGGGCCACGGAGTCGGTGCGTAGGGCGATGCCCGGTTCCGCGCCCGGCGCGTTCGTAGCCAAGCAACCCCTAGCCCCCGCTCCCGTCGTCTAGCGACAACTCAGGGGACATCACTCAGTGTATTCCGCTCCCGAGTGACCAGAGGAGCTCCACCGGGATAATACCCCATCCCGGCTTGGGGTCGTGATACACACGCACCCGTAAAACCACTCACGCCAATACACAGGCTTTTCACACAATTCCACAAACACACGTGCATGCACCATGCAATGCCATAACAATGCATAATAAAATAATCAAACAACATAAAACAATTAAACAGACAACTCCATCCTCCATCCATCCGACCCCCGAAACTCTTCGGACTCAGTCCGGAATCAACAACCAACAACAATAAATAAATTGAATGAGCGATATATATTTAAATCTGAGAATAGGGTTTGGAAAATACTTACAGCGCTATACGGTAATTTTAGAAAACAAGCGGCGTTGCAAACGGCGGCGGAAAAGCAACGTCACAGTGAAAATTCACTGCGGCCGTGGGTTTGAAAAATCCACTTTTGAACGGGGACAAACTAGGACACGAAATTGATAGGGAATGGTCTAAGGATGGTTGTGAAGCTATTGGAAGTGATGAACGGCCGTGGGTGGCGGCGGAATCGCCGGAAATGGCCGGAAAGTGCAAATCGGAAACTAAGCTCGTAGGAGCTGTTCCGGTGGTCGTTGGAGGCCGGAAATGGGTGGGTTAGGACGGCAAGGAGTCGGTGATGAAGTGGTGAAGAAATGGTGGCCGGAGGCGGAGCGACGGCGGCGGATCGGAGCAAAATCCGTGCGGCTTTGTTGGGTATTTTCCGGCCAAACGGCCAGCCGGTTGGGGGTGGCCTTCGGAGGGGTGGTGCGCCGGAGGGAGGGGAAGAGTTTGGGACCGGTGGCGAGCCGAATGGTGGCCGGACGGCGGTGGGCCGGTAGAGAGAAGGCTTCGGCTGTGAGGGAGAGAGAAGAGAGAGAGAGAGAGCCGATCGGGGGGGTTCGGACGCGGGGAGAGAGAAAAGAAAAAAAGAAAAAAAAGAAAAAAAGAAAAAGAAAGGAAAAAGAAAAGAAGAAGGAAAAAGAAAAAAAGAAAAAAAAGGAAAAAGATGTGAAAAGAAATGAGGTCCAATCCTCACTCCGGGAAAACGAAACAAACCGCCGAAAAAGATAAAAAAAAATCACAAAATAACTAAAAGAAATAAAACAAAACCTCAAATAAATTAAAAACTAATTTTAAAACGCAAATAAATTTAAAATAAATAACTAATATATTAATTAAAATAAAACAACCATTTCAGCGAAAATACACTCAAAAACAGGTCATCACAGTTAGAATATTGAAAAATAGAGAATCGGACATAAATCAAGTTAAATATTTATAAATTAGATCCAACGTATCATGTGAATCTATTTTAATTTGTGAGTTTATTTTTATAAAATTTCTTTATGAGTGTAGCACTTCTCTTTATTTAGGACAGATAATATAAATTAAGACATAAGGTAAAAGAATTTAATTGAAGCATTTTTTTATTATAATACAATAAAATGTATATTATTATATTATTTTTTTAAAAATTTTCAATAAAATAAGGCTGGATTTTAGATTAAAAAAATGAATTTATATTTAACACAACCATTTAAAAATATAAATTTACATAATTACTTCTCTATAACTAAAAATATAAATTACTCATGGTATTATATATAAAATTTAGTATCATGGAATCTTGGGCACATTAAATATTCAATTATTTAAATTCTTATTTTATGAAATGGGGTTTTTACATTTTTTGAAAAAATAAATCAAAATAAAAACATCCCACTATTATCTTTTGGGGCCATGTTTAGAATAGGGCCTTCGGTAATGAGCTAAGTGGCCGGCCCTTACCCTTGGACCGGCCCTGCATCTGCTTCACCACCTTACATAACCTCGCCTGCCATTTCTCGAAAATATGAGCCACAAGTGCCACCTCATTGGGTGCATAGTCTTTCCCAAGTTGCAGTCTCCAACTATATTTCAGTCGATTAGCCATTCCTCTACCTCTACCTCTCTCTTTTTTCTTCATTTCCTCTTTCTTTGCTATGTTTTGACGCTAAAATCTACAGCTAGATTTGGCCTCATTTTCCGCCTTCAACAACCTTATATTCCTCCCCAATCGTTGCTCTATATATCATGTGTACCACCGCACGTGTCACTCCATTGAGGCAAGGAACTTTGTTGTATCTTTCAAGTTGACATGTATCTATCCTCTCTAGTTCCTTTTGTGTCAAAAATGTTCATTCTAGATGAAATTTTATATTAAAAAACTTGTTTTTTTTTTTGTTTAATATTCGGAAATTTAAGGAGGGATCCAACCCAATACCTCTCTTTGAAGGCTAGGTCTTATGCCATCTAAGCCACATGCTTTTGACAAAAAAAAAAAAAAACAAATTTGTTAAAACACATATTTTCTTGGGATGATAACTTTTTTAAAAAAAAAAACACACATTTTGGTGTAGTCTATATAATGTCAACAATAGCGAAACAATTGATGGTGGTTGGATGCATGCTGGTCAAGCTTACCTTAGCCTCATCCTTGTTTCTTTTTCCTCCCTAGACAACTAATGCTCAATCGACTTTTGTCGATTACATCAGCCATGGCAAAACTAATCTCAGAAGAGTTGCAATGCCCATGCCTACCTTGTTTGTATTAGTTTTAATGGAGACTCACTCCTCTAGTCCTGACCAATAATAGTGACTTGGCTTCATGTTTTGTTCTTGTTCTGTTTGATAGTTTGGCCGACAGATAACAGTAAATGGTGATCGGCTCGTAGAATTTGAATGCGAAATTAGAGTCTGAAGGACTCGTAATCTGTTACAACTTGTTATGGTAGTGTAGTTCTAAATCCCACTGCATCATTTTAGCCTGATAGATAGCTTATTCAAGAAAACTGGAAATTGTTCCAGCTTGGAAAAATAGTAGTTGCGTCACATTATCACATATGTTTTCCGTCCTAAGTTATGACTAGTTCTCTTTTATCGTGTAAAGTGGGAACTATACGGTTCATTTGTAAATGGTCTCAAATTATGGATCTCTGCCAGTACTTCCTTTAATGGAAGGTTTGTTGAACGCTTACTTTAGAAAATGTGTGTCTAAGACGTATCCTGTAATGGCATACCCGTTAATGGAGCATCATGTTTCAGGGTGTCATGTGACTCATGTCAAGCCTTTTTAAGGTGTTCGAGTGGTAGAAATATGGATAACAAAAATTGGATAGAGTTTTTACAATATGATGACACTCACATGAAGGTATTTGTCCTACAAGTTGATGATAGACAAAAGGGAATCAAGTGCCTTCATTGTGCACAAACTGTCCCTATTTATAGACCATGAGGTACTGGTTGGCAAGGAACACAACCATTAGTAAGACAATATTTGGCTAAGACAACCACTAACAAGTGATACAACCTTTTGACTAAATAAAAAAATTGTGTCTCTTGACACTTCCTTAACCATCACCCCCATTAGAACCATCACCATGGAAATGGTATCCTTTCAAGTCTATACTATTTGGTGATCACACCTCTTAAAATTACATATCTCACTTGATCACACAAAACGGTGATTATCCAATTGAGTATTTCACCTTAGTACGAATATATATATTCTTTCCATTACTCAACCATCATTTGCAAATTCCTGCAAATCGGCATCAAAGCATGACACGGCTTTACGTGTGCACACTTTTGTCATTATCTTATCTGTCTACACCCTCAAACATATGTGCTCCCATTGACCACATATAAAAAGTGACTACATTTCACTAATTAAAAATTTAGTGAATGACATCAATTCTCTATGACTAGATCAATAATCAATATCTCTGTCACAATTTACAACTTCAGCTGAATACATAACATACGCATCGACCTGTATTGAGTTTTCGTTAAATACTTCATCTAAAGGCTATTCTTGAGACTTTCCTTAATCTTTTAGTTAAAAGATTGTGTCACTTGTGAATGGTTATGCACTTTGTCAACCATTAATAAGTGATACAATTTTTTGACTAAATCAAAAAGCTGTATCGCTTGACACTTCCTCAACCATCTTCCTATGGAAACCATTATCATAGAGAGTGTGTCATTCCAAGATGTACACCGTTTGGTGAACACTCCTTTTAGAATTATACAAGTAAGAGACTCTCTTCATACAAGTAAGAGACTATCTTCAAATATCAGGGTGGAGAAAACATAGCCATCATTGAATGACGATAAAAACTAAAAGCTGTGAGGATCTCGACGCCTACTTTTCTGCTTCTTCCAGCAATAAGGACTAGGCGATTATTGACCTCATTGAATAGCGATGGACCATCTTTTTGGCATGAAAAATTAATGGGCAAGTCTCAGCAAGTCGGAAGGCACACATCTTAATGTATTCAGGCACGTATATATCGTTAGAGATGAAAACGTGATTTATTTCCCTTGATTCAAAGCAAGGTTGTTGAAATCGGTATTTTACCAAAGATCTGGAGGAGGGTCTTAAGGATTGGATCTCTGGACTTGAAGTGCCAAACACCAATGCTTCGTTTAAGGGAAAGAAACAAAACAAAACACTATCGAGGTCCCACCGGGAGTCGAACCCAGGTCGCTGGATTCAAAGTCCAGAGTGCTAACCACTACACCATGGAACCCCTTGGCTTGTTGCGCCAAGATGCAAATATATTTCAAGTACTAACCTGGTCACAATTTACCACGTTACAAAGAAAAGGAACTATAGAAAAGATGAACATGTCTCTTTTTTTATTTTTTTATCTTCTTAATTTGTCATATATCATCTACAATCTTATTGTAATGTCTATAAATACAAATTAATGTAGTTTTATGAAATTCTTTAGATTTATTTTATAATAAAAGTAAATTTACAATCTGACATATCACATTAAGCCATACCAATTCATGATTAACTTTTGTATAATCATTTTATAGTTAAAGTATTTTCTTATTTATAAACAGAAGAGGCAGCTATAGAGGTTGAAAGTAATGACTTCATCCTTGAGAGGGTTACAACTCAACTGATCTCTTTTTAAATTGTTTTAAAAATAAGGAAGAATAGTGAATAAGAGATCAACTTTCCATTTATAAGTAAAAATCTGTTCAATTATTATTCAAGTTTCAAATTAGCTTAATAAGGACATATTTTATACCTATTACAAATCCGAATTCCAAGTTCCTAAAGTAACAAGAAAATCACAAAAAACACTTACAGAACCACTCTTATTGCTTTACTTTCAAGCTATTATAAATATATAACATTCATAATAATAAAAAAAAAAATTAAAAGCCCGACTAACGTGAAAACCTACCTCAAATCATATTTTCTTTATACAATTTTAAACATTTTTTTATAAAAAATAAAGTCACTAATTGTCACTTTCTTAACTATGAAGTAAAAAAAATAAAAATAAAAAATACAATCGGTCAAAATTGCGGATAAAAAAAGTGAGTGTTTACATAAGACCCACGGGGGAAAAAAAAATTTGAACAACTTAATTCTCATTGGATAAGTATCCTTTTATACTTACCAAAAATAGTATTTTTGGTGGTTAAAAATAGCTAATCTCAAATATGATTGAGGGGATATATATTATCATCCTTTCCCAAAATGTTATTTCATTAAAATTGTTTATCTTAAGCATTAATTTTAAAATGATAGGATGAGTACCACATGTCCCTGCATAGCTGAAGGTATAATCACAAGCTGTGATGCTGACATACACGAGTGTTTTCTAGCTGAAAATTCAGCTAGCCTTCCAAAGATTGATGTAGAAAGAGAGAAATCAACACCGATTCATTAAAAATAAATATATTTTTAATCTTAATTTCACAAAGAAGGGGTGGTGGCGCAGTTGGCTAGCGCGTAGGTCTCATAGCTTCTGAGTTATCCTGAGGTCGAGAGTTCGAGCCTCTCTCACCCCAAACTTTTGTTTCTTCCTTTTCTTTGTATCCCAAATGGCATAGAAGGGACAGGTAGGATCAAAGGTCGTTTCTCCCAACTCATGTAGCTCCGAGAATTCCTCATTTTACCGACATCTGATAAAGTGAATTTGCTCCCCAGGCCCCAGAATTTTCACTCTTTTTGCTAAGTGTAACAAGCATTTAGCAAAATATAAGTAACATAACCAGAGGACTTTGCTACAAACTTCATATTGCATTGAACCAGTTCTTTCGTGCAAAAAACTAATATAAAAGAAACTCTTTTGCTGCCAGTTAAACAACATGTAATCAGCACCTTTGACATAGAAAATAATCCTAAGTTCTCCCTCTCTACAACTGAGAAACCAATTAATCCTTGTTTTGTACATCCTCACTAAATTTCTAATCGTATCCCACTCTTAGTACGAGAGAAAAACTTGGCAAAACCATTTCGGTTCTTCTCATAGCTGACATGATTTGACAATGCAGCAGCTGAAGTTTCTGAGGACGAAGATGGTGGCGAGTTCCCTTCAATTTTGTTTATTGAAGGACCAGAAATCTCATCAGCAACTCGTGAAGAACCAGAGTCTCTTTTAGGCGAAAATGTTTCATTACAATGCAAATTCCACAATTCTCCATCAGCTTTAGGATTCACTGATGCACCTGCAGAAAGCTCTGGTATGTTGGCAGTGTCAATCAGGAAGTCCTCCAGTGTTGCTAGAGATTTCAGTTGATTCCCAAGAGATGCTATTGTTTTCTGACACTCTGCAAGTTTTCCAGCAGCTACAGCTAGATCCTCCTGATATAGACAGTCTTCTGATTAGAAACTGTAAGGAATATAATATATTTCTCTAATTCTCGCTAATAACCAGTGAACAATAGAAATTGATCAAAGTAAAAATATTAAGCAATTATAGAAACCAAAAGTTGGTGATGACTGACCTGCTTTATCTTCAGTTCACCATTAGAGCTTGCAGTTTTCTGAAGTTCAATTTCGTGCCTCTTCATTGATAGCTCTTCCTCTAATTCCCGACACTGGACTGCAATTTCTTCGGACAATGCCCTCTCTTTTTTAACCTCTACTTCTATAGAGTCAACTTTTGCATGCATGGTCCTTGCTTCTGCTTCCATGTCAATCAGTCTAGTCTCGACGGCTTGCTTGGTTTCTTTTGCAATATTTAGTTCCATTTGCAACTCCTCCAATTTCAGCTCTGCTTCCCTCAGCTGAAGTTGGGATGCCTCGATAACTTCTTGACTTGTGATTAGAGTAGTCTCCAGTTCAGCTTTCTGTGCCTCTGCTTCCCTCAACTGAAGTTGGGATGCCTCGATAGCTTCTTGACTTGTGATTAGAGTAGTCTCCAATTCAGCTTTCTGTGCTTCCGCCTTCCCTAACTTCTCTTCTAATTCAGCTATCTGACCAGTCATGGTTTCAAGTTCAGTTCTCAGGGAGCTGTCTTCATCAATGGATTGATGGGAAACCACTGGTGTAAGGCCATGGATTCCATTCTTGGTTTCGGGCAGTGCAGCAAGTCGCTCCATCTCAAGAAAATCATCCATAAGATCCATTTGAACAGAAGAGGCTTGGATATTTCTTTTAGCAGTCTTTTCATTTTTGAACTGATCAAGCTCGGCAATTAGGGCAGATGCCCATGAGTCTGAGCAACTATGCTCACACTTATTTGGATCTGAGCTACACATCTTGCGGGTATCAATTTCTCCCAAGCTGAGCCTCTCGCCATTCTCTGACTGACTATCAATGAGAGATTCAACATAAATTGAGGAGGCAGTGGTGGATTTATGATCATTAGCTGAGGAGGATTTGCAAGGCATTGATCTGAGCCTCCGGCACTCAGCCTCAAGCTTGGCCACCTTCTTTATGCCATCTAAATGTTGCTTGCTGGCCGTCTCAGCTGCTTGGGTACTCAAGTCTCTCTCGATCGTCCTGATTTCCAACTCCTCAGACTGCGATTGGAGCTCAAGTTTGAGAGCAGAGTTCTCTTTCTCCAAATACTCAAGTTTGTGGTAAAGATCTGGATCAACAATAGCACAAGATCCAGGTTTACTCGCATCAATGTTGCTCTGGATCTCAAGAAGCTGGCTCTCAAGTTGGAGTTTGATTGTTTCCCACTCATGGGTTTTCGTCATCACAGCTTCATGGATCTTTTGCCCCTGCTCATCCCTTGCTTGTCTTAGCTGCCGAACTAGTTCTTTAAGGGCCCCATCAAGATGGCTCACCCGATCTTCAAGGACTGAGTTTTGCTGAATTGCAGACTCAAGTTGTTGCTTTAGAACAATCACCTCGTTCTCCGCCTTCTCCCAACCTGGAATTATATTGAAATGTAAGAAATATAAATAACAATGAAAAGAATGCAGCAATTGTTTTCTCATTTGGTTGAGATTTAAAACCAACATACAGACTTTAGATTTCATGCAAGCTTCTAGTTTGAAACAGGATGGACAAATCCATTGCAACTAATGTGCTGGAACCAACCAACAGTACTGTGATTGCTTGTATATGTGAGCAATACCTGCAACTGCTTCTTCTGCAACTTTTGCATGCTGCTTTACCAAATCTTCTTTGGCACTAACATTAACTAAAGCAGCTGATAACTTCTCTGTTAGGCGTTTTACACTATCATGAGCCTCCTTCTTTGATGAAGCATCACTAACGTCTTCAGCACATGCCATAGACTTGGATGTGACTTCGGGTGATTGAGTATTGTGATTAGGAGATGACTTGAATACCTCCTGATTCAATGAGGAGACGTTGGATAAAACAATGTCCAACATGCATAAAAACAATATTTTGATTCCATGGTGTAACAAGAAGGATCACCTCATGCAATAGCCTCAAAGTCACCCACAAGTCAATTATATGTTAGATGAAGGGAAGAACTCAACCGGTACGAAACAAAGGTTTTAGTTAAGAGTTATTAGAAATCAAGAAACAACAGCAAACTTAACTTTTAGCAGCTTGGCTAGAGTGGCTACTTTATGAGCATGTGTAGCGGTGTAGATGTGTGTTTGATGCCAAAATCACACCAGTCGCATCACAGGAAACTGTGTCATGAGTATGCAAATCCACAGTACTACCCAAGTACGTTTTATGGCAGTTATTTCTCCAGTCCTATCACTTGATCTAAGACGTGACATTCTAAACATTACAAGGCAAGAGGCAGACAGCAAAGGAGCTTGAGACAATAATGCAATAAACGATACAAATGCTACTGCAGGCAATCAACATTCAAATAACTGCAGGGTTTTCATATTTCCACCCAGATATAAAGAGACTTGATTACAGGCGTCGGGAAAAATGGACAGTCAGAAAACCAACAAAGAACTATCCCTGAATTTTCGGATTTATTTGCAAATCGTTTTCTCACTGTGAAAGGTCGATTACCCAATTTTACATAATGGGAAAAAATAGAACTAGAATGCCAAGCGTCTGAGAAGCCGACGAAAATTGAAACATTGCACGAGTAAGTGATTTGGAGAGACGAATACCGAGTTTACAACAAAAAGTAGCAACACATAAATGAATTTTTGTGAACATTATCAGGTAATTAATCAGTTAAATGCTACCAGAAAAACATCCAAGTTTGTGAGAGTCGAATTTAACAGAAATTCAGTAGTGGTGAGGATTCGGCAGCATACCGGATCATCGGAGTATCTCTCCGAAGGCGAAGATACAGAACCTGAACTCTCACTTTCACCAGGGCTTTTGTCCGAAGACTTCCTCTTCCACAACCATTTCCTCTTTTCCATTGCAAGTCCCAATAGTCCAACACCAGCAAGCACCTCACAAATTGTTCATCTGCACGCACATTCACACCATCTTTCAACAGGCCACCGAAGACCTATCTTAAAATCCACCGGAAAATTGCAGCGAAAAGATAGAGAACAATCAAGCGGCTATCCAAAAGTAAATTATTTCAATTAAGCGAACTACCACCAAAATATTCAAGCCTTTGAAAAGCAGAAACACGCGTCCGCTTCAACAAACTCCAAGAAATTTATACAAAAAGATGAGATGGCTTGTGATTCTCACAACTTTGCTTCAAATCCACCCCAGTTACCATCCAATCCTAGCACATAAAACTCGAAATGGTACTTTTAAGTGCCGTGACTATTTGGGGACAAGATCAAAGTTCAAACCCGATTATAGAGAAAGATTTGAAGAGTGACTGTCAACAAAGGGCAGAGAACACAAAGACATACATCTTAGAAGCGACAAAAGTTTGCACCTTTTCATTCACACCCAACACCTTGAACGGTTTCTGAAAAAGCCTCAAGCTGTGAAATAAATAAAAACCCAGGACTTGAGTCACAAAATGAGTACTTCCCGGCTTATAAAACTAATAATAAAATCGTCCAAACAAATGAAGAAAGATTAATTCAAACTAATGAAACAGTGGATGGGCTTCAATCTAAAAGATCCAAAACATGACTGACCCACTAAGATAAAATAGCAGAAAACACAACCAAGAGACAATAAACAAATAGCAAACCAATAATTTATACGTCTTAAAAAATACCAAAGAACCACTCGGAAGGAGCAAGACCAGATCAAATACCTTTGACTTGAAGACAAAAATAACCTGGAGATTAGACAGGAGCCAGCCATCAATGAACGAAACCAAAAGATGGGTTCAGTTGAGACTTGATAATTGAGATTGCAGAAACATGATGGTAATATTTAACAAGAAAGTAACCCTGCAGAATTCTGTGGAACGTCAGTGGGTATTCAGATATATAAAAACAAACTGAGTAGCGGATAATGAGGTTTCTATTCCTTGTTTTTCACTCTACCTTTTTTATTTCCTTCTGTTCCAGATAAGAAAAGAGGAGCATGTGCTTGTGGATGTGAAATTCAAGAGAGAGTATAGCAGGACCTCAAGTGACTACCTTTTCAGCTTTTCTAATATCTGTTTATTTGTGTTTAAAAACTGAGCTACCATTATTCCCGCCCTTGGATAAGGATTTTGGCAGAACAGTGTTTCAATTAATTAGTAATTACTACAATTTTCTCAGTTGCCAGATCTATCCCTCTGTCTGTCTGTGGCCCGTGGGTCTTCTAATACACCGTCTCCTCAGCTTTTTCGAAAAATAAATGATATTTATAGTGATAATTTTATAAGTGATGTGCAGTCATTTTAAAAAAAATAAATTAATATAAAATTTATATAAAAAAATGATTTTTTAATCATAAATTTTATTATTTTTTAAAATAATTATACAATATTTACAATTCTATAACTATATTTAATATTAGTCTTCTCGAAAAGATACTTGTATATTAGTAGTATGAGCATAGGGAAGGAATCTTTATAAGAGGGCGCACTTAACGTGGACTTCCTCTCGTGACATTGGTTTTGATGCATTTTTCAGGATCTTGTCGGATTTCATGATCGGACGGTGAGGAAACCGTGAGACAAGCTGCCTGCTCGGGGGGTGTGTCAGTTAGTGACTTCAAAATGGGTTTTATGGGAACCTTTTTTTATTTCAAAATTGAAATTAGAGAAAAGTCTACTATTTTTCATGTGTTTATTTTTTAATAAAATCTGTCATTTTCAATGGCTACATCATGAATTTTCTTTGCAGACCTCCACTGGTTTGTTTCCCGGTTTAAGCTTTGATTTAAAAAAAATATATGAGAATTAAATTTCATTTTAAACATCTGTATATCAAAATAATCTTAATCATCAAATGACTTTGCCTTCCGTTGCCCAATAAGTTTCGTATTTTTAATGGATTACATATAACAACTAGACTTGCGAATTGAGGTGTTCTTGAACCAAGGGAAGTGGAGAGCCTGGGGTTGCGAACGAGGGTGGGTTTTGTTGCATGTTCACATTTTGAAACCCTTCCTTCTGTTAGGAATAATAAGAGAAAAAAGTATATTAAAAAAGTAGAACCAATCCAACACGTAATGGGGTTTATGTAATTTAACAACAAGCCTACATTCATGACACTGCAGATAATTTTATTTAGATAATAAACAAATATACAATACAGCAATCAGAGAATAATATAATATATAATAAATCCTAATCAACAAGTCAGGTCAGCCTAAGCCTCTGCTCCATAGCTAAAGTCTTATTGAAAATTTATCAAAAACTGCAATGAATTTTTGTTGAGTTAAGTCATCAAATCGGGTCATCACAGACACAATCAAACTCTACATATAGAGGCCCAACACCTTCTAGTCACCTAGTTTGTAAGCTATATTGATTTTGAGTTATTGTTCAAAGATTCAAGGGAGATTTTTAGTTTTTACTTCAAATATGTTTATGCTATTTCACTATGGGCAATGTTACATACAGTTGTGAAATTACAAACGCCGCGCAATCGCTTTGAAAAATAGTGGAATCCACGATTAAAAAGTTAATTTTTTTCATGTGGGTCCCATATTAATTCATTTTTTCTAAAACGACTACACGCCGCTTGCACAACCACGACTGCAAATATCATTTCTCTTTCACTATTGTATTTATGAATCCTCAAAATTAGGCCTAGGGATTGGATACCCATCCTTGCCCCGCACCAAGAAGGCATACAAGCCGGCAAGCGCCCATTTTATAAAGCAGGATGTGAGTAACAAGCTAGCTCCTCCGCTCATCCTGTATATATATCACATATATTAAGAAAATTAAGTTTTATGATAAAAAAAAAAGGTCATTTTGGAGAGTTTATAAACTCTCCGAAATTTCCAAAATTGTGTTGCTTCAATATATTAATTATTAGACAAATAAGCTAAAGTTCAAACATCTCAGAAGATAATTCACAACAAGATCAGGAGTTATCTCATATACTAGCAACAACCCAAAGCCTATCCTCTGCAACAACTCTGTCTGTTATACTTCCTAATATATAGGGATGTTTATATTGTATATATCCACTAGTAGAATTCAAAGTACGAAATTCTCTCATTGTAAATCTATATAAACACATCAATACATACGACTATGGTATGCAAGCCAACCTATTTTTTTAATATTTACATGGTATCAGAGACCTCTGCTCACGCAAATCCTGATCCTTCTTCTTCCAATTCAATGACTTCTTCAAATTTCGCTGCTGTTTTCATTGTTCCAAACCTCAACCAATTTGTTTCAGCCAAACTAAATGGGTTGAATTATCTAATCTGGTTGTCTCAAATAGTCCTCATTCTAAAGAGCAATGATCTAATGGGTTTCGTGAATGGTTCCAAGCCATGCCCATTACAATTTCTCCTTGATTATAAAGGAAAATTTACTACTAAAATCAACCCCCAGTACATTCTTTGACACAAAAAGGATCAATTTGTGCTAGGTTGGATTAATGCCACTCTGTCTAACAAAGTGGCTCCCTCAGTTTTTAGCATCACTTCTGCCAAACCTACTTGGAATACATTGGAAAAGAAATTTGCCTCCAAATCCTGATCTCGTGTTAGCCATCTCAAATAAAAACTACAAGCCTTATCTCAATGCTCACATAGTTTTTCTACTTACCTTGATGAAGCCAAGGAAATATCAGTTGAGTTAAGTGCTACTGGTAAAATCGTTGATGACGATGATCTGATCACCTATGTCACTCATGGCCTAAATCCTATCTATCTACCATTCATGACCTCACTTTCTCTAGCCACCCGAGATCACCCCCTATCCTTCGATGATTTCCAAATTGAACTCTTGTCCAATGAACTACTTTTGGACTCACAATACAAATCAACTTCTCTCGATGCAATTAACTTTGCCTTATTTGCACCCAAACAGAATCCACATCCATTTAACCGCAAGCCAAAGCATTCTCCCAGGGCTAACCAATATTCAGCATCTGGCCACCAACCCTCACATTTTAATTCCAACCGTAGCAAACCACCATCCAATACAAGTCCATCCCAGCACACATACACATCTCCCAAACCTCCCCAACATTTTACCTTTCCTCGTTCTCCTTGCCAGATCTATGGACGATCCAGTCATAGAGCACTTGATTGCTTTCATCGCATTGACTATGCCTATCAAGGGAGCCATCCTCTAGCCCAACTGGCAGCAATGGTGGCTCACACCAATTCTAAACATGAGAATGAAACATGGTTTGCAGATAGTGGAGCAAATCAACACATCACCAGCACTCTTGAGCAACTTACTCTCTCACAACCATACACAGCTCAAGAGCATGTAGCAGTCGGTAATGGTCAAGGTTTAAATATTGCACATACTGGTAATGCAACATTTCATATGCCTACTCATCAGTTTCAACTCAACCGTGTCTTACACTGCCCAAATGCCTCTACCAACCTTCTTTCCATTAATCAATTTTGCATAGATAACAACCGCTTCTTCATTTTAATCGACTCTCATATTTTTGTGAAGGACACACTGACGGGGAAGACACTACTCCAAGAGTGAAGGTTGTCTATATCCATTTCCTATGCAGTCAATATTTCTCAATAATTCGGGTGCCTTAGCTGCTGTGGCAAGAGTGAAAGCACCACTTGGCATTTGGCACTTTAGACTAGGCCATGCATCTATCTCCATTGTATCCCAATTATTGAATAAATATAAGTTACCTGTTCAAGGTTCATCTAGTAAAATGGAGTTTTGTGATTCATGTCAACTCGACAAAGGGAAACAGCTTCCTTTCTCCACATCAAGTTGTGCCTCTCATTTTCCCTTAGAATTAATTCACTCAGACGTATGGACTTGCTCTACTAAATCTCTTAGTGGTTGCAAATACTGTGTGCTCTTCATTGATGATTACTCTATATTCACTTGGCTTTATCCTCTGCAAAATAAATCAGATGTTTATGCATGCTTTGTTAAATTCAAAGTTTTGGTTGAAAATCAATTCTCTTGCAAAATAAAACAATTTCAATCCGATGGTGGAGGGGAATACACCTCACATCAATTTCAATCCTATCTCATAAACAATGGTATCCTTCATCGCATCACTTCTCCCCATACACCCCAACAAAATGGGGTGTCCGAACGTAAACACCGCCATATTGTCGAAATGGGATTATCTCTCTTAACCGAGTCTCACTAGCCACAACCTTTTGGGTAGATGCTTTTCTAACGTCAATCTTTCTCACCAATCGCCTCCCCACTCCAATTCTAGAACATCAAAGTCCATACCTCAAAATCTATGGGAAACTACCTGATTATACTCAACTTCGCACATTTGATTGTGCATGCTTCCCTCTCCTTCAACCCTACAACTCTAACAAATTAATGTTCCGTTCTAAACGTTGCATTTTTTTGGGTTATAGTGCGAATCACCTAGGGTACAGATGCATGGATCCTGTCACTCAAAAAGTTTTTATCTCTAGGCACGTTGTATTTGATGAGAGCTCATTTTCTGTTAAGAATTGATTGCAACCACCTGCACCTCTACTGGTGGTCTCTTCCCCAGGTATGCTTTTTTCTCCTCCCTTATTTTCCATTACTACACACTCTAATACGTCCGTTCCTCAAAGCCAACTTTCCAACACCTCAGCTTCTTATCCAAATATGAATTTTCTTGACCCATCTCCACCTTCACCTAACCCAATCTCCTCACCCATAACTCCAAATCCTCCTTCCATTCTATCACTTCCCTCAGGTCACTCTCCCATTGCACCAAATATTCCTATCTCCGATGCACCTATACCATCCCATCATATGCTCACACGATCTCAAACAGGTTCTTTAAAACCCAGAAATTTCTCTAACTATCGTCTCTATTCTACCAAATACCCACTACATGCATTATCTAGTGTTGCAGTTCCCCTTGAACCCTGTTCTTATCGGCAAGTTGCTCTCTTACCTGAATGGTGTGCTGCTATGAAGGAAGAGTATGATGTTCTTATGGCTAACAATACATGGACACTCTGTCCTCAGCCCACAAACCACAATGTAGTTGGCAACAAGTGAGTCTATAAGACCAAACAAACCTCAACAGGTGAGGTAGAGCGCCTTAGGGCTTGGTTAGTTGCAATGAGATATAATCAAGAGGAAGGGGTTGATTTCATAGAAACTTTTAGCCCAGTGATCAAATCTGCCACTGTTCGAGTAGTTCTCTCACTTGCAGTCCAGTTTGATTGGGCCATTACACAACTCGATGTCTCTAATGCCTTTCTTCATGGCATTCTTGAGGAGGAGGTGTTCATGGAACAACCTAAGAGGTTTATTGATTCCAAATATCCGGACTATGTGTGCAAACTACATAAATCCCTCTATGGCCTTAAACAGGCACCAAGAGCATGGTTTATGCGTTTGTTTACTGCTCTTCTTGAGCTTGGATTCATCTCATCTCCCATAGATTCCTCACTGTTTGTCTATCATGATGGCCACTCTCATATTTTTATTCTCATCTATGTTGACGACATCCTTGTAACAGGCAAAAATTCCTCGATGATTCAATTCCTTATTCACAAACTGCAAGCTGATTTCAAGGTAAAGAATCTTGATCCCCTTGGTTACTTTCTCGGTATTAAGCTACACGAGATTCTACTGGACTTCACCTTCGACAGTCCAAGTATATCTCAGATATGCTCCATCGCAAAAAGATGGCAGGTGCTAAACCTGCCCCATCCCCTTACACCATGGGGCAGAAACTATCTTCCCATGCAGGTGAGCCACTCACAACAGCTCAAATCATAGAGTATCTCCAGAAAGTAGGGTCACTTTAGTATTGTACATTGACCCTGCTTGACATTGGATTTTCTATGAACCAACTCTGCCAACATATGCACAATCCTAACTCCTCCCATTGGACTACAGCAAAATGAGTGCTCCGATACTTAAAGGACATAGTTGATATCGACTTATGGTACACTAAAGGTAACTATCATCTTCAGGCATTCTGTGACTCAGATTCAGCTGGAGATCCTGATGATCGTCGCTCCATGACGGGCTATGCGATTTTTCTTGGTTCATCTCTTATTTCTTAGTCTGCAAAGAAGCAATCGGTGGTTGCTAAGTCTAGTATCAAAGCTAAATATCGAGCTTTGGCAATGGTTACAGCTGAACTTTATTGGGTCCGCATCTTACTCAAGCATCTGCATATTACCATTCCAACTATCCCTACTATCTGGTGTGATAATAGTGGCGTAATTGCGCTTGCCTCCAACCCTATTTTCCATGCTCGAATGAAACATATCGAAGTTGAATTTCAATTCATCCGTGAGAAAATCACAAACAAAGATGTCTCCTTACAATTTATTGATTCATTTAATCAGTTGGCTGATGTGTTCACTAAAGGTCTGAGTTTTGTGCGCTTCTGTATGCTACGGTCGAAGCTTCTGGTGACAACTCTCCCCATTTGCTTGTGGGGGGATGTTAGACAAGCCAAAGTTCAAACATCTCAGAAGATAATTCACAACAAGATCAGGAGTTATCTCATATACCAGCAACAACCCAAAGCCTATCCTCTGCAACAAATCCGTCTATTATACTTTCTAATATATAGGGATGTTTATATTGTATATATCCACTAGTAAAATTCAAAGTACGAAATTCTCTCATTGTAAATCTATATAAACACATCAATACATACGGCTATGGTATGCAAGCCAGCCTATTCTTTTAATATTTACATTAATGAGCCTGAACAATACACGAGTATTGGTGTTGCACATCCTGGAATTTTGCAAATTGGTGTCATGAAAGAGCTAATAAA
Organism: Carya illinoinensis; assembly: GCF_018687715.1. Lineage (NCBI taxonomy): Eukaryota > Viridiplantae > Streptophyta > Magnoliopsida > Fagales > Juglandaceae > Carya > Carya illinoinensis. The sequence continues at coordinate 42,215,140 of NC_056756.1, forward strand.
TGTAAAGGATAATCAAAGGAAGATCTAAAAACAAGAGAATTCCTCCTCGGCCATATGTTATATAGGCTACACACATCATCAATGCCATATCTTGGTTAGAAAGCCTTTCCTGAAAATGGATACATAACTACTGAAAATTTAGGTGTTGTACGAAGGGTTTTTTAAGGGCCATACAGCAGCTACCCCATACATTTTGTGGAGAAGAACACTCCCACAAATTATGTTCTATAGTTTCAGCTTCTAAATGACAAACAAGACAGTTTGGGTTCTCTAACACCTTTCGTTTATAAAAAGGTTCATACCTATAGATAATAGGTTGTGACATGCCTTCCAAATAAAAGTCTTTACATTGTCAAGTGTAGTAGAAGACCAAATATTCCTCTAGAAAGCTTCCATGGTCTAAGAAAATGAAGAAACACTCATATTTCGCATAGCTCTTTCCTTTTCCATATGATAAGCACTCTTCACATTGAAATAACCTGTGGAAGTGCTTCTCCAAATGAGTTTATCTTCTAACAACAAAGGACTTAGGGGTATGTTCTGTATCAGCCTCATCAACTGTGCAAATGTCATGTACCAATTGAAAATCTCAATCTCTGGTGTGGGGGTTTATTAGAGCATCCATTATGGCTTGTGCATCAAGCTTCTACGGAGGCGAATGAATGATAAAAGTATGTATTTTTGGAAACCATTTGTCCCTCTAAATACCTATAGTTTTTCCATTTCCAACCCTCTATAACAAACCTTCTAGAATTTCTTTGTAGACCTCCATAGGTTTGTTTCCAAGTTTAAGTTTTGATTTAAAAAAAAAAAAAAAAAGAATTATGGAAGGTTTGGATAGTGAGTTGAGTTAAGATGAGATAAGAGTCAAAAATTAAATAAAATAATGTTAGAATATAGTTTTTTAATATTATTTTTGTTTTAAGATTTGAATATTTTGAATTGCTTATTATATTTTATTTGAAAGTTTGGAAAAATTATAATGATTAGATTAAATGAGATAATATGATTTGTATATCAAACCAACTCATTATCCAAAAAGGCAATCTTCTTTTAAACATATGTATATCAAAATAATCTTAATCTTCCATTGCCAAATAAATTTCGTATTTTTAATGGATTAAATATAACGCTAGACTTGCGAACCATTGGACATGGATAGCCTGGGGTTTTGAAGGAGGGTGGGTTTTGTTGCATGTTCACATTTTTTAAACCCTTCCTTCTGTTAGGAATAATAAGAGAAAAAACTATATTAAAAAAGTTGAACCAATCAAACACGACATAATATTTATAGATATATATCATATATATTAAGAAAAATAAGTTTGATAATAAACCACTTCATTTTGAGAAGTTTATAAACTCTCTAAAATGATGTCACCTCAATATAGGTTTAATCATCCCCCCCCCCTCTCTCTCTCTCTCTCTCTTTCTCCCTCATACTTAAACCAAAAAGCCCTAACATTTTAACTCTATCTCTCTTTTCTCTTCTCCAAGCAACGACTCCTAAGTTTTTACTTCTCCTGGCCTTCATCTTCTCCTCTTCTCGAATCTCTACTTTAGTCTGCTCTTCTTTTCCTTCTCGTCCTCTTCTCCTTGTCTGGGCTTCACCTGCATCCATGTTGAGCAATAGATCGGCAAGCATGGTCACTGGTCACTCAATCCAAATACCAACAACCATAGCTACTGGTCACTCAAGCTTGGGTTTTGTTTTCTTTTTGGGTGTTCTCAACCTAGATCTGCATTTCCAGGCTAGATTTATGTCTTTTTGTTTTATTTTCAAGCTAAATCTATTTTTTTTATATATAGATTTTTGTTAGATCTTTGTTTTGGTGTTGATTTTTTGCAAGATTTTCAAGCAAAGGGAATATCTTGGCTAGAGGGGATATCTTGGTAGAATACACGGGTGACAGTATAAAAAATCCGTATGCCCTATCAACGAGGATAGATGGGCCAAACAAGGGTGCTAAGCTAAGGGTGGGAGGGCCATATCGCCACCCTGCCCAAGCTGGGGCGAGGTACGAGAAGCATTGTTGACCGCTTGTAATAGGCGGGCAACATGCCTACCCAAAATAAATAATACTACTTTAAAGATGAAAACAAAGATAGAAGAAAATTGGCATTATTATCATTATCTCTAAAGTGGAGTTGATATTAAATTCTTTGCATATCACAAAACGTCATAACATTAAATTATAGAATTAGAACATATAAAATATCACAAAAACTGTCTACTATTTATCAAGAAATCTATTATACCATAACTCTGAGTTTGACCTTCTTATCTAATCAACATTTTTGGATATGCATTGTTGTATAAGACATCAAGTATAGAGTTATGGCATAATACAAGGTGTAACTATTCACCTCAATGTTAAATCTTTAGTAGTCTCGAGATGCGAATGAAGTCATATTTTCATTCTATTATATGATATCACATTAATGTATAAATTAATAGAATAAATGTCAAATTATTCAATGTGCTCAACATCTTAAACCATTTTCCGTGGACTACAACTTAGTGTTGGTATGAGAATTCAGCATATCCAAGTGGAGAGTGATTGTCTCATGGTGGTTGAAGCTTTGAATCAAGATAGTATGTTAAATTCTATGTATGGTGGTCTTTATCAGGAAATTAAACAGTTGTCTTCTTTATTTGGGGAATGTTTGTTTGAACATGTTTATAGGGAAGCTAATATGGCTGCTCATTCTTTCGCTAAGTTTGGTCGTTGATAGTATTACCATGTGGTGGGATTGTATTCCGGATTTTTTATCTCAAACCTTATGGTTTGATGTATGCCTGTAATCTTCTCTTTGGTATAATGAAGCTTGAAGTTTGCTTATTAAAAAAAAAAAAATGTCAAATTATTCGTATTTCATAAATAAGTAATAATGTGAATTATATCTACAAAAGTAAATACATCAATGGTCATTGAATGTGGCTCAAAAACATGGCCAGCACCAAAATTGACAGTACGTACAAAACTATAAAGTCAACAATTGTACTCGACTTTCACTCAGCCTTACCTATGCGTCAATAATTCTTCATCTATAAAGCTCACGTACGCGTTTTACATCAACCCATCTAACTTTTTAGATATGAGATGAAATCAACAGTTATAATAAAATATTATTTTAATGTATTTTTTTTATTAAAATTTTAAAAAAATTGTATTAAGATTTAAAAAAGTTAAATTATTTATTTTATTTTGTATAAAAATTTAAAAAATTATAATGATTAAAATAATATGAAAGTTTTGTAAAAACAAACGATTCCTTAATTTTAAATTAAATCTTCCAAAAATTTAATTTTTAAATTATTAAATTTATATCAATTTAAAATTTTTTTTATACGTAAATCTATAATTATTTTTAATTTAACACTTCTTTATATGTGAAATTTACAATTTTTTTTAACTTTTTATAAATATATTTAAACTCATCTTAGATAGACCCCACATAACTTACTTTGTCAACTCAACTCATTACTATTCATAAATAACTCAGTTCAGCTCACTACTTTGATATTGTAATATTCTTTGAAATGGAAGGCAGTTTAGTAATTATATATTTAGGCCTGTTTAGATGTTGAGTTGAGTTGAGTTAAGATGAATTGAATTTTTTTTATGAATAGTAGTGAGTTGAGATGATGTAGTGAGTTTTATAGGATCCACTTAAAATGAATTTACATGTATTTATGAGAAGTGAAAAAGATTATAAGTCTCGTGTGTAAAGAGGTGTTGAATTGAAAAAAGATTGTGGGTTCTATGTGTAAAGAGGTTTTGAGTTAAAATAAATTTAATAATTTGAGAGTTATGTGTTTAGATGTTAAAATCAATTTAAAATTAGATTGAATTTAATTGATCATAATTGAGTTTAAGTTCCAAATGACCCTTAATAATGTTAGGTATAAGTTTAAAAAGTATAAATTTCATGTAAATTTTTTATTAAAAAAACAAGATTTCATTAGTTTTTTTTATAGTGTGACTCACTTTTTTTATAAAATATTTACACGAGATTTGTACATTTAAGACTCATATATCATTATTCTTTTAGATCTAGCCTTCTTTACTCTTATCTTTCATCTATTTATATTTAGAAAAGTAATTAAAAACAACTAATAAAAAGAACATCCTGTTGACCTTATAATTTATATATCAGCCAAAGAAATTAATTTGTTTCACCTGAAATAAATAGAGAACGATTGGAAAATATATTAGTATATATTTTTTAAAATTCTTGATAAATAAAATGATTTATACAGATTGTGTAAATTTTGTACACTTTCTTTAAAAAAAAAAAAAAAGAAGAAAACTTAAAACTCACATGAAAAATTAAATAAATTTTTATTATAAACTTTTTTTTTTTTTTAAGAGAGTACACAACTCACACACAACTTGAAGTAATATTATTCTTATAAGAAAAATCAATATATGATTTTTTTTTTCTTTACTAAATATATAATACACCCCTAATGTATGAGAGAATGAATAGTACATCCTTTTCTATAAAAATATCGAGAAAATATTGAAAGCAGTCATTATTTATTACTGTTTATTACACATTTTATAAAAAATAAGTGTCTCTATATCTTATAAAAATTTGTAAGTGTGTGACTCTAGCAAATCCCAAAACTATCACATGATTACTTGGGGAACCACGTAAAGCCCGGAGCAGTGGGAGCGTCTTTCACTATATACGTGGGGTCCAACCTGGGACCAACTTCATGAAGGCTGAACTGCAAAAAATGAGGTGTGATGACCTCTCACCCTCTTCCTTTTTACTCTCTAAAAAAGTCAGATTTTATGTTCCTCGATTAAATCGAGGATAAAATTATAAGAAAAAATTTAGTTATAAATATACTTGTATATTAATATATATATTAATTTATTATGATTAATTAAAAAGTAAATTTTATTGAAAACAATACTAATTTAATTTTTAAGTATGAAAGAATTAGTATTAGTACGTAGATTAGTACGCAACTTTATTTGTATGTAGCAAAATTTAAATTGTAAAAGGCTGTTTTTGATTTAACAGAGGTTTAAATAGTTAGTTGAGATTAAATAAATTGAGTTGAAAGTTGAATAAAATATTTTTTTAATATTATTATTTTAAACTTTTTAAAAAAATTAAATTATTTATTATATTATGTATGAAAATTTGAAAAGATTATAATAATAAAATAAAATAAAATAAAATAAGTTGGAATAACTTTTGTATCCAGACCGGACATGATATTGTTAAGGAACAATCCTTTGTGAAACCAAAATACATTTGAAAAAGAAGTATACGCTCATTTTTCCCTCAACAACATTCTTTATCCTATCTAGTCAGGTTTGATGATAATTGATAAGTGGTCATTTATTATATATTAAAGAACGAGAAATACTTTAGTTATAAATAGGTTCTATAAAAATAAATTTATAAATTGATATAATTTGACGTGATATATTTAATTATAAAATTACTTTTATTATAAAATAGATCTAACGTATTATATAAAATCATTCTAATTAATGAATTTATTTTTATAAATTTTTTTTATAACTATAACACTTCTCTTAAAATAAAGCAATGATATAACTAAACAAACCTCACAACAAAGCACCCGAAGGGGAAGTTCTCATTCTTGCATATTCAAATTCAGAAAATGTAGAAAACAATGATATGGCCAAGAAATTTGTTATAGTTTGCTGCATTTGGGCCTTGAAATTTCACTGGGCTTTGGTGGATTACTGTCCAGAGTTAAAAAAGAGGTATGGATCCAGAGCCCAGAAAAAGTAGGGCTGAGATTGGAAAAGGGTATGATCCTTTCCAAATGCTCTGTAGTTTGTGCTGTTTTCTACTCTCATTCAGCCAAAAAAAAGAAGAAAGAGCGCGATGCTTTATGCCATTTCAGAGAACCGAGAAGAATCTGGAAACCAAACAGGTGTAAAGGATGCTGTTTGAGGTGTCAATTCATGATTTGTCAGCTTCAGATACGTTAGTTGGAGAGTTGTACTTTTGCAGGATGGGGTTTTGTTTCGTGATGTGTGGTGCACAAACCCAACATACCAGGAAGATTGACTCACGGAGTCGTTGCACATTTTAGTAAGTTTTGAGGGAGACATTGAGAAAATTCCAAGAAAGGGGTGTTATTTTGTGAAGACCTTTCTTGCATCTCGATAATAAATTCATTCAATTGAAATTAAAATGTGTTAATAAATTCATTCAATTGATATTTCCCACTTGTTTATAAACGAGTTGAGCTCAAGTACACTGTTGTTTGTGAATATGTTGAAAGAATGATTGCATGGTTAAACTCGTATACTCGTGACTTGTCGTCAATTTACATTTTTGGGAAACAATCAGTGTTTATTTTTAATGATAATTAATTATTTTTGTATATTTTTTGAATACTCTACCGATGTGATTAGTCAAAATAATTATTTTATATTAAAAAAAATAACGTAACTAATTATATTAATAAATTATATAAAAATACATAAAAATAATTACACATAAAATTTTTCATAATTTGTTAACTTCCAACAAAATATTTGGTCCCCAATGCCTCTTACATCGGTAAACCGTCATATTTCCTAATAAAAGAAAGGAAATTAAAGTAAAAATCTTGACATGAGGGCCGGCGGTCAACTTTTTGAGGCATATGGGGTCAAAAGTTGTGAGGCTGAGTAGAATTCTTTCCTTTGTTTTCCAAAGTTCAATTATCAGAGAATTCTGTCCTTCCAAGTAAATATGCTTTTGCTGTTTCAGCCAGAAACATTTTATCTTCAAACACAAATGGGGTACAAAGAGACGTGGGCAGTCTAGTTGCCCATCATCAACTCTCACACCATAGCCACATCTCTCATGATCCTCCTTTCTCAGGCCCAACCTCTTCCTCAAATTATAAACCACTGCATTAAAAGGGAGAGAACAGAACTATTTTCCAGCCTCCTTATCAGAAAAAGAAAACGTTCCAAGTAGAGGCAAGACATGGCTCAAACCATGTTGCTCATGTCTGGTGTTTCTAGCAGCCATGTGGTGGATTTAAAGAGAGACCCTTTGCTCAATTTCCAACTTCAGAAACTAAGGCCAAAACCATTCTCTCATCTGTTGCTCCCTCATCTGCCTGCTAACACTACTTCTTCATCCCCAGCATTCACAACTTTTGCTCTCTTCAAATCAAAAACCAAGGCCCCAGTAAAGAAGGTTTTCATTTCCTTTTACTAAGCTTTACTTTCAGAAATGAAAACATCAAACAGAAGTACTGTTAAACATCTGTAAGTTTTACATTATTCAGGTTCAAGAGTTTTTCTGATTTTTCTTTTTTACTTGTGTTAATTACCAAAGGTTGCACCAAAGCCAAAGGAAAAGGTTGAAGACGGTATCTTTGGCACCTCCGGGGGCATCGGTTTCACTAAGCAGAATGAGCTCTTTGTGGGTCGGGTTGCCATGATTGGCTTTGCTGTGAGTAAACATCCCCTGTTTGTTTCTCTTCTATATTTTGTTACGCTTACAAATACACTCTTTTATTTAGTTTCTGATGTATTTTTCTTTCGCATTTGAGAATTATTACCCCTTTTAGTGGAAATATACCATAATTTAGTTTGACATAACACAGTTAGAATTTTTAAACACAAAGGCAAAGGGTATATGTCAGCGGAGGTGTCAACAACTTGCACTAGAGTTTTTCTCATCAAGTAGCATTTTACCATCGAAGATAAGATTTTTTAGGTGCCTATCTCTCATAACCAACAGGATCTACCTGGCAAGCTTTCGTTGGCTTACATTTTTTTGTTTAAAATGTAAGCCAATACAATACTTTTAAAAAAAAAAAAAACTGCAAAACTTGTCCATTTTCTCACTTCTTTTTAGTATAGATGAATGACTGGACTAACATGCTTGTTAGTCATGGGGTATTAGTCAATACAAGAAGCATATATGAAAGTTTTTAATGGAAAGTTACTCAATATCATAAGCCTTTTCTGCAGGCATCTTTGTTGGGTGAAGGAATCACAGGCAAAGGAATTCTAGCACAATTGAATCTGGAAACTGGAATTCCCATCTACGAAGCTGAGCCTCTTCTTCTCTTCTTTATTCTTTTCACTCTGCTTGGAGCCATAGGTGCTTTGGGTGACCGTGGTAAATTCGTTGACGATGACGCAACCGGACTCGAAAAGGCTGTGATCCCTCCTGGCAAAGGTCTCAGGAGTGCATTGGGTCTTAAAGAAGGAGGTAAGTTTTTTCCATTCTAGTACAGCTAACTTTCTGCTAAAAGAAACAAGGCTGCTTCAAAGTTCATTTTGGTGCCTCATTGTTGTGTGGTTGATGCATATTACATGTTATGTGACTCGAGTGATCATGATCTTGAGGGTATGCTCATTGCTCTCCCAAGTTAAATGGGCATAAACAATTTCTAAGAGCTACGTCTCATCGGTGAAAAAATTAATAATTTATCTAAAAGACGAGTTTAATTAAGTAAAAGACAAGTTGAATTTGCTAGGTTTCTAAAAGAAAAACGTATATTCTAAATAATTTGGCAATGTTTTGTAATGCAAGGTCCACTATTTGGGTTTACAAAGTCCAACGAGCTCTTTGTTGGAAGATTGGCTCAGCTGGGTATTGCTTTCTCTTTAATTGGAGAAATCATAACCGGAAAGGGAGCTCTGGCACAACTAAACATCGAGACCGGAATTCCCATCAATGAAATCGAGCCGCTCGTGTTGTTCAACGTCATCTTCTTCTTCTTTGCTGCATTGAATCCTGGGACTGGTAAATTTGTGACAGATGAGGAAGACAATTAATAGGTGTATTTATATGCCTATTAATATGCATGCATGCAGCTAGCTAGCTTTTAAGGAATTTTCTTGTGTTTCATTCAATGTAGCATATACTGTCACCTCTCAATTATGATCATCGAGTGCTTTACATGATCCATTCTGCAATTTCGTTTACCAGAAATCGAAAACTTAATAAGGCTGTTTGAGTTGAGTCCACTTATTTCCATGTTGAAGTAAAATAATTACAAAATTAAATGCAGGATTGATTAGCCCTCATGAGAGGAAGCCACACCGAATATTTTGCATGCATGGGTTGCGTTTAGACAGCTCCCAGCCTCCCAACGCCAACATTAAGACCAGACTTTAGCCTATGTTTGGAACACAAACTCACCTCAATGCATGAGACCTACAAACTATTACTATTTACAGATCAACTCAGATCATCTCAGCATCTAAAGGCACCCTTTAATGTAGCTTAATTAGCATCTGCAAACAAGAACAAGGAACTTGGCCGTGGGGCTCCCACATGCTGAAGTCCCGATGTTAAAATTAGATCTTCAGTGGAGCGAAGTTAACATGCACCCTTTGGTCTGGCACTGTCAATAGTTACATTTGATGGGTGTCATATCGCTGATTCCCTTTTAGTTGGGCATCTTGATAGTACTTCAGTATTGGGTCTTGGTGTTATTACATTAATTAAATGAAGGTAATTCGTTCCTTCATGTCTAATTAATCTAATTAATGTGCATCCATTGTTTTTAACTAAACGTGACACATACCTCTTTACCTTGATATAAATATCTTGATCCCCGCTTAGGAGCTCGATCGTCTTTCTCCCTTGCTTGCCTTTGAAAGGGAAGTCCTGGAGCCTGCAGGCTTCCCCGGGGGGGGGGGGGGGGGGGGGGGGGCCTCAGCCTTCAGGCCTTGCAGAACCCATTCAGCCCCTCTGACAAACAGGTCGTATGCTAAAATTATTTTCATTTCGAAAATCTGACAAGTTGGAACAAGAATGTTGCCAACTCCTAATTAAAGTTGGTAACGTAATTAACTAGCCTTACAATTGTGCTCTTGCTTGGAAAACAAATTCCTTGATCCTAATGGTATAGGCTTACCCAATTCAACAGGCTTTTTCGGATATACATATGGTGTTGGATTTCATTTGCAGACTTAGGTTGGTTGGTTAATACAAAGCCAATTAAACAAGTTGGACCAAAATAACAGTATTTGGATAAAAACTCGATAATGTCATTTCCAATTCACTTGAGATTGTGGATATAATTTCAAAATAATTCTATTTGAAACTATTTACACGACACATTATCTACGTGCATAATCTTTAACTCATTTAAACATTTCATTAATATCAATTTAGATACTCTTTCGTAGATCTGATGGCAATTACATGAACCCATTATTGCTTCAAGAGATCAAGCTACTATATAACTATCGAAGTTCACTATCTTTTTTAGGGGTAGGCAGTAGGACACCGACCTCCCCTGGGCAAGGTGGCCCACCCATCCCACTTCATACAGGGGCAAGGGTTCCGCCCCATAAGAAAAACAAGGGGCAGGGGTGGACCTTGCCCCCTCTGCACCCCGCAACCTAAGTTAGGCTTTAATCTCAGTCTAATATATATCTTCTATATATAAAAGTGGCTATCTAACAGATCTAAAGGATGAACAGTAATTTTTCATTATTTTTCGTTTATTTCTTTGTTTACCCCATTAAGTTACCGTTAAGTATCCATTTATATTTATTGCAAATCCGCTTTTTGCAAGGATCAATCCAGAGAATGCCCTCTTCATTTTATACTTTAGTTTTTCTTTCATTTACTCGTACTTTTACCGATTCTATTGTTATTGTTGTATAGAACAAGGATTTGCAAACAAAAGTGCTTAATTGCAATGTCATTGATGGTGGCCGAAAGCGTGGGTGGCAGTTGAGAGATAGGGAAAATGAAAACAGAGAGAGATCAAAGGGATACTCATCGCGACAAGGCAGGGTGGTGGCAAGCGGCTGGGTTTCCATACCCGAGTGGGTTTTCGTGATTGGAGAGAGAAGAAAAATGGGTGGGGTGCTGCGGCGAGAAGATGCAAAGGGAAGCATAGCCATGCGGGGTTGAGGTTGTGGCGAGTAACTCATGGCACACCAAGGGAAAAGGAAGAACTATGCCAAACAACCAAGTAGAGGAAAAGAAAGCAAAGAAATTGGAGAGGGAAGAAGTGGCTGCAGCAACAAGCAGCATGAGAGAAAAATAAAAATAAAAAAGAAAGTATTGAACCTAAGGTTTTAAACTTTATGTAATTATATATTTACACATAGATTTTGATGATAACAAATAAATTCAAAGAATAAAGGAGTCTCAAACTCAAGTTGTCTACACAATGAAGTTAAACACATCAAGGAAACAAGCATGAGTAAGAAGGGAACAAGTTCACATTAAAGTCATAGAGTAATGTTGTAAATCTCTTAAAAATTCGAAATTATGATTAAGGCTCAAAATTAATATTTTATCATAAAACATTAAAATACATTTTCTACATGTGCATGAATATTTTAAAAATTAAATTTGAAAATTTTGAAAGATGATTGATTGTCACCTTTCACATGTGCATACCTTAATTAAAGGGTTGAACTTTGAAAATATTAAAGATGATTTATTGTCATCTTTCATATGTGCATGTTTTATTTGAATATTTTCAAAAGTGATTGATACTTTTTTAGACTTATACAAAAGGTAGATGATTTTGTTAGAAATATTTGAAAAGTAAAGTGTGCTCTTTTTGTCATATACAAAAAGTAAAAGATTAGGTTTGAATTTTTTGAAAAGGAAAGTGTGTTCCTTTTGTCATATGCAAAAAATAAAAGATTAGGTTTGAATTTTTTGAAAAAGAAAGTGTGCTCTTTTTGTCATATGTCAAAAGTAAAAGATTAGGTTTGAATTTTTTGAAAAAGTAAATGATGTTGTCTTTGACATTTGAATATTTTTAAATTTGAATATGAAGTCTCATATGCCTATAAATAGATCATTTGAGAGTTTCACATTTACAACATCAAGAGCATACAACATTCATTCAAAACTTTCATTCTCTCTTCTCTAAGTATTGAGCCTTAATCCTTGTTCATTTTGAGAGATATAGTTTGCGCTGTATTGTTCTTTATTTCACTCATTGAGGAGTGTTTTATGATAATCTACCCACTATCAGCTTTTGTATCAGAAAAATGGTGTGTATAACCCTTGTGCGTGTAGAAAGTGTTCTACACGGGGAATAGTTGAATCACCATGTGTAAGGTGATTGCAAGTGTAGAGGGTGTTCTACACGGATCCTTTGTAGCGGTGTTGTTCAAAAGTGTAATAGGTTTATATCTCCACCTGAAGCCTGAAGGAGGTTGAATAGTGAATTTGGGAATTCTCAAGGGGTAGCTTGAGGTGAGGACGTAGGCAGTGGGGCCGAACCTCATTAACATACTGAATTTGCTTCTTTTTTACCCTTACTCTTTATATTTATTGCTATTTCATATTTTGTTTATATTTTATATTATATATTTGATTTATAATTGTTATTTTTAATACAACTCAATTCACCCCCCCTCTTATGTTAGTCATATGGGCAACAATTGGTATCAGAGCTAAGAGCTCTATTATAAGATTAACTAGCTTTTGAGTTAAGATCTTATGGCTAACATTGCAGCTTCATTTGGTGAAGGTCAATCTAGCAGTCGGCCTCCACTCTTTTGTGGAGATAATTACTCATTCTGGAAAGTTAGAATGAGAATATTCCTTCAGGGTCAAGGTCGAGAAATCTGGAAATACATTGTAAATGGACGTTATATTCCAACAAAAGTGGTTAATGGAGTAAAGGTCAAAAAGGAAGAAGAAGAGTTTGATCATGAAGACGATAGATTTTATACTTTTTAACTGTTATGAATTTATTATTTAATGCTCTTAATGGAAATGAGTTTAATAGAATAATGACTTGGGCTACGGCAAAAGAAATTTGGGATAACTTGGAAGTTACTTATAAATTTGGGATAACTTGGAAGTTACTTATGAAGGAATTTCGCAAGTCAAGGAATCAAAAATTTATATTTTTACTCATGAATATGAAATGTTTAAGATGAATGATGATAAATCTATTTCTAGTATGCATACTCGTTTTACTAATATCATAAACAGCTTGACAACTCTTGGAAAAGTTTTTTCCAAAGTGGAGATAGTAAGAAAAATTCTCAACTCTATACCAAAACGCTGAAATCAAAAGTGACAACGATTCTTGAAACTAGAGACCTCAAGAAGCTCGAAGTGAATGAATTCATCGGGTCACTTATCACCCATGAGTACACATTGAAAAGAGGAGAAGAAGAATGAAAGTCAAAGAAGAGATTGGCACTTAAAACTGTTCCTCATGAAAGTGAAAGTGATGACGATGAGGAAAATGAAGACAAAGATGAAGAAGTTGCGATGATAACAAGAAGAATTTAGAGGTTCTTAAAGAAAAATAAAACTCCTCCGAGGAAATCTTTCAAAAAGTTTTCCAAGAAAGATTCAGGTAAAAATGACACTTTAATTTGTTATAAATGCAATAAATCTGGTCATATCAAGCCAGATTGTCCTCTGCTAAAAAAGGATCAAAACAATGGCAAGAAAGCAATGAAATCTACATGGGATGATGATTCAAGTAGCTCAGATAGTGAAGCAAGCAATGAAGAATCAGCAAATCTTTGTCTTATGGCTAAAGATGACATTGAGGTAACAATTCTTGATAATATTGAAGATCCTTCATATGAAGAATTGCAAAATATTTTATAAGAGGTATATGAGGAATTTGAAAAATTGGGTATCAAGTATACTACTTCGAAAAAGAATTTTTTTTTTTAACAAACGAAATTGATATTTTAAGAAAAAAAAGTATCATTTTGAAATATGAAAATCTTGAGTTGAATAAGAAGAAAATTGATTTAGAAAATATTGTTGAAAACTTTACAAATGGAAAAAGAAATTTTGAAAAACTTCTTGGTAGTCAAAGATGTGTTTTTGATAAGGCAGGCTTGGGATATATACCAAAACAAAAATACAAACCTTATAAAAATTTCTTTGATAATCTTTCTACATCAAAAACCAATATTCAAAATTATTTTCATAATTATGTCAAAAAAAGATATTATTATAATCATTCAAGTTCTTCATATATGGCACATGCTATTTGCAATTTCTGTAATAGAAATGATCATAATTATCATACTTGTCCTATTAGAAGAAATCATACAATGACTATTAGGGCCATATGGATACCTAAAAATCTTGTTTCTTCCAATACTAATAAATAAAGGACCCAAAGAACTTGGGTACCAAGAAAAATCATTTTAATTATTTTTATAGGTATGCATGAAGTAATCCACAAGCAAAAACAAATGGTTTTTAGATAGTGGATGTTCAAGACACATGACGGGAGAGAAGACTAAGTTCTTTGATCTTAGATCTAAAGAAGAAGGACACGTGACATTTGGAGACAACTCGAAAAGGAAGATCGTGGGAATATGTAAAATTGGTAATGAATCTTCTCTCATAATTGAAAATGTTCTACTTGTTGAAGGTCTAAAACATAATCTTTTGAGCATAAGTCAATTATGTGATAAAAAATTTATAGTTACTTTCAAAATTGATAAATGCATTATTTTGAATGATCATGATTGTAATATTTGTTTTATTACTTTTAGAAGCAACAATGTTTATACAATCGATTTTGAAGAAATTACCTCACAAGATGCAATTTATTTTTTAACTCAAAATGAAACTAGTTGGTTATGGCATAGAAGACTAGGTCATGCCAACATGGAACTTATTTCCAAACTTTCAAAAAATGATCTTATGAGAGGTTTACCAAAAACATATTTTCTTAAAAACAAAATTTGTGATGCATGCCAATTTGGTAAACAAACAAAAACTTTTTTTAAAATCAAGAAACATATTTTCACTACTAGACCATTGCAACTGATACACATGGATCTTTTTGGACCAAATAGAGTTGCAAGTCTAGGAGGAAAATATTATGCATTTGTTATTGTTGACGATTTCTCTAAATATACTTGGGTTATCTTTTTTACTCATAAAAATGAGGCACATAATGCATTTACCAAGTTATGCAAGAGAATTCAAAATAAAAAGAGCTATACTATTTTAAATATCCGAAATGATAGGGGAAAAGAGTTTGTTAATAAAAATATTGAAACATTTTGTGATGAAAATGGTTTTGTGCATAATTTTTTTGCTCCTCGAACTCCTCAACAAAATGG
The DNA here is from genome assembly GCF_018687715.1 of Carya illinoinensis. Classification (NCBI taxonomy): domain Eukaryota; kingdom Viridiplantae; phylum Streptophyta; class Magnoliopsida; order Fagales; family Juglandaceae; genus Carya; species Carya illinoinensis. The sequence continues at coordinate 42,230,202 of NC_056756.1, forward strand.
GGTAGTAGAGAGGAAAAATAGATCTCTTCAAAAGATGACAAGAACAATGCTCAATGAGAACAACTTGCCTAGTTATTTTTGGGTCGAAGAGGTAAATACTGCATGTTATGTTATAAATAGAGTTATGCTAAGGTCTAAATTAGATAAAAACTCCTATGAGCTTTGGAATGAGAAAAAGCCTAACATTTGTTACTTTCATGTATTTGGATGCAAATGTATGACAGAGATAATTTAGATAAGTTTGATGCAAAATCTGATAAAAGTATCTTTTTCGGGTATTCTACTAGTAGTAAAGCTTATAGAGTATTCAATAAAAAGACTTTAACTGTACAAGAATCTATGCATGTAGTATTTGATGAATCTAATTCTTCACTCTCCAAGAAATCTATTGATGAAGAAACAGGAGGTATAAATAACACGGAAAGTCTCAATCTCAACAAAGAGAACACAATAGAAGAAGTTCAACATGGAACAATCAGGAAAAATCATCAAAATTTAATACAAGATGCAACCAAACAGTGAAAATTTGTAAAAGATCATCCAGTGGAACAAATTTTGGGAGAACCTTCACGAGGTGTAAGTACTCGATCATCTCTTAGAAATATTTGCAATCATACTGCTTTTCTATCTCAAATTGAACCCAAAAATATTGATGACGCACTTCTTAATGAATCTTGGATTCTAGCTATGCAAGAAGAGTTGAATCAATTTGAAAGAAATGATGTTTTTTTGATGGAATATGCTTCATTGCATTCATTTATAAACGAAGTTACAACTGTGATTTATCAATAAAGGAGAACCAGACTATAAGTCAACTAACGCAACTGCTCAAGAGATTCCCCGCCAACAAATTTCTTTGTGACGGACATTGTCTAAACTTCTACACCTTCTCTTCTGACAGCAATCAACAGAGAAGGCGCTCTGTCAAACCAGAGCTAAAACAACCTATCTTCCGAAGAAGAGAGGTACACCACGCTCCACCCTCCCCAGGAGGAGGAGTACAACCACACTCTCTCCTCCCAAGGAGGAAGAGTACTAACACCTACCTTCCTCTAAAAGAGAAGTAGGACAACCACCCAACTTCCTTCAAAAAGAGGAGAGAGAGACTAGTCTTTTTTTTTTTATTATTTAATAAAACTAAAACAGAACAAAAAAACTGATAAAGGACTGTAAGACAAAAGAGCCCAGCCCGAGCTAAAGGCCCAGCCTGTTTCTGTAGGTGCATTGGGGCCCAACCCGTTAGGGTTTTATCTCAACAATATGCCGCCGTCGCCCAACACTAGCCTCTGCAATGCCCAGCCCTGCATCTTCCCCCGCTCGGCTCCTGCCCAGCCCCGCACTACTCTCATCAGTGCCGGTTTTGAGGACAGCCCACACCACAACCTCCACGCCGCAACCTAGGATCTTTCTGCCCAGTCGCGCCCCGCAACCTCCACGCCGCAACCTCCAGCCCCACATTCCAGCAGCACCTACACCAGCGGCCCTTTGTACTCCACATTTATAACTCGAAAATAGAGCAACTGGCAGAAACATCCTCTAAAGCCACCGCCCGACCCCTCACCCCAATGGACCCGAGGCCAAACCTCTGGCCACCGAAAACCTTACCACTAACACGCCACCATAAACAACCGGAGAGAGGGGTTTTGGGGTAAGCCGAGGCAAGGCCATTGCGTAAGAGCCACGGCGATACAGCTCCCCTCTTCAGTCCTTCACCGAGAGCTTATCCAACAACCAGATAGAGAATAAAACAAACACAAATCTAAAACAGACTACAAAACAGCTACTAAGAAAGAAAAAGAAAGAGAAAGAGAAGGGAGGATGAAGCCGAAGCCTCAATCCCCCCCCCCCCGGCGGCGCTGGTTTCTTTGGTTAGGTTTCAAGAGAGAAGGGAGGGGTTTTCTCGACCAACGTTTTTTTTTTTTTTTTATGCAGGCCCTGTTGTTTACTCTTGAAAGAAATAGAGTTATGCTAAGGTCGAAATTAGATAAAACTCTCTATGAGCTTTGGAATGAGAAAAAGTCCAACATTTGTTACTTTCATATATTTGGATTCAAATGTTTTATTTTGAATGACAGGGATAATTTAGGCAAGTTTGATGCAAAATCTGATGAAGGTATTTTTCTCGGGTATTCTACTAATAGTAAAGCTTATAGAGTATTCAATAAAAAGATTTTGACTGTACAAGAATCTATGCATGTAGTATTTGATGAATCTAATTCTCCACTCTCCAAGAAATCTATTGATGAAGAAACAGAAGGTATAAATAACACGAAAAATCTCAATCTCAACGAAGAGAAAACAATAGAAGAAGTTCAACATGGAGCCATCAGGAAAGATCATCAAAATTTAATACAAGATGCAACCAAACAATGGAAATTTGTGAAAGATCATCCAGTGGAATAAATTTTGGGAGAACTTTCACGAGGTGTAAGTACTCGATCATCTCTTAGAAATATTTACAATCATACTGCTTTTCTATCTCAAATTGAACCCAAAAATATTGATGACGCACTTCTTGATGAATCTTGGATTTTAGCTATGCAAGAAGAGTTGAATCAATTTGAAAGAAATGATGTTTGGACACTTGTTCCTAGACCCAAAAATCATACTATTATTGGAACAAAATAGGCTTTTAGAAACAAGAAAAATGAGTCTGGAGTCATTATTAGAAATAAGGCTCGACTTGTAGCCCAAGGTTTTAATCAAGAAGAATGAATCGATTATGATGAGACATATGCACCAGTCACAAGATTGGAAGCTATTCGAATGCTACTTGCATATGCTTATTATAAAGATTTCAAACTTTTTCAAATGGATGTTAAAAGTGCTTTCTTAAATGGTTTTATAAATGAAGAGGTATATGCTGAGCAACCTCCAGATTTTAAAAATCATATTTCTCTAAATCATGTTTCCAAACTCACAAAAGCATTATATTGACTTAAACAAGCTCCTAGAGCTTGGTACGAGAGACTCAGTTGTTTCTTGATTGAAAAAGGTTTTTCAAGAGAAAAAATCGACACAACTCCTTTCATTAAATATGAAAATGATGATATTCTTTTAATTCAGATTTATGTTGATGATATAATATTCAATGCTACTAATGAAAATATGTGTCAAGTTTTTGCTAAAACTATGCAGGAAGAATTTGAAATGAGCATGATGGGAGAATTTACATTCTTTCTCAGATTGCAAATTAAGAAAGAAAAAGTGAGACATTCATCAATCGATCAAAATATATTAAGGAATTACTGAAAAAGTTTAGAATGGAAAGTGCTAAGGAAATTGGAACAACAATGAGTCAATCAACTAAACTTGATAAAGATGAATCCGGTAAGCCAGTTGACTCGAAAATATATCGAGGTATGATTGGTAGCTTATTATATTTAACAGCCAGATATTATGTTTAGTGTGTGCTTATGTGCACGCTTTCAATCATCTCCAAAAGAATCACATTTAATTGCAGTTAAGCGTATTCTTAGATATGTTAATGGTACAATTAACCTAGGGTTATGGTACCCTAAGCACACATCTTTCGATCTAATCAGCTACACAGATGCAGATTATGTTGGCTGTAAAATAGATCGAAAAAGTACTAGTGGAGCATACCATTTCTTAGGTCATGCACTAGTTTCCTGGTTTAGTAAAAAATAAAATTCTGTTGCACTATTTATTGCTGAGACAGAATATGTTGCTGTGGGTAGTTGTTGTGCTCAAGTTCTCTACATGAAGCAACAACTTGAAAATTTTAAACTAATGTATAATCGCATTCCAATCAAATGTGATAATACAAGTGCTATAAATCTTTCAAATAACCCAATACAACATTCTAGAACTAAGCATATTGAAATAAGATATCATTTTCTTCGAGATCATGTGCAAAAATGCGATATAGTACTAGAGTTCACAAACACACACGATCAGTTAGCAGATCTTTTCACAAACCCTTTACCAGAAGATAGATTATGTATGATCAGAAGAGAAATAGATATGATGTATGCTATGAATATCTCTTAAAAGATAGACCAGAGTCAATAAAAATAGAGATAAATTTTTTAAATACTTTTACATAAACTTGAGATTCTTAGCTTTATTTTTGAGACGCTCATTATTTTCATATAATATCATGTCATTCTTATTCATGGGAATCGGCAAGCAGAATGAAGAATATAATAAAGATTTTAACTGTTTATTCTTCTGCCGAATGATTCTTTCCCTTGTGTGAGACTCTTGAACAATTCGTTAAAGTACAACAATTTTTTCTTTGAGCTTTTCAACTTCATGATTTTTGGCTTGTAGCCGTTGGGAAAAAGCAACAATAGAGGAAGAGTAGCGAGTCTCAAGACTCACCAAGTCATAGATAGCATCGGAATCTGACTTATTAGTCAGATTATTATTTTCTTGCTACAACATGGTACCAATGGCAGCTGCAGAAATGACAGAAGCTTGAGATGCAGAATGCCTCATGGATGGATCTAAAGAAATGTTAGAAGAATGAACCATTAAGAATAGAATAGAAGGCTTTAAACGAAAATGTTGAAAGAATTCAGATGAGTTATAGAGATGAGAAGAAAACTTGATGTGGATTGGATGAACTTTAAGACTGATTTTATAGAGATAGCATAAAGAACCAGACGAGCTATCATCCAAGTCAAAGAGCAATGTGATTTTTTTTTCCCGATCGGTGAAAATGACATTTTTTATAAACTCGGAGCCTTCAATCTCTTTTGTCAACAACATCAGGCGATTTTTTTCAAATCTCCAGCCACACTTGTCGGGTCATGGACGGATCTAATTTTTTTTTCAACTATCTACAATGTCTACTAACGCACCGTTTTCTTCAGTCCATTTACTTGTTGCGGATCCTTTTTAATGATGCCAAAAGGGGGAGAAGTGTTAGATTAAAGCATTAACATTGTTTGAATTGCTAAACTTGTTATATATGCTTGGAATTATATTTATACTTTTGCTTGAAAAACTAACGCACATTCTCAGGGGGAGTTTAAGTATTAATATAAACTTCAAGTTCTATCAAGTATTTGTCATCATAAAAAAAGGGGGAGATTGTTGAATCTAAGGTTTCAAGTTTTGTGTAATTATATATTTATACATGGATTTTGATGATAACAAATGAATTCAAAGAATAAATGAGTCTCAAGCTCAAGTTGTCTACACAATGAAGTTAAGCACATCAAGGAAACAAGCATGAGTAAGAAGGGAACAAGTTCACATTAAAGTCATAGAGTAATGTTGTAAATCTCTTAAAAATTTGAAATTATGATTAAGGTTCAAAATTAATATTTTATCATAAAGCATTAAAATACATTTTCTACATGTGCATGAATATTTTAAAAATTAAATTTGAAAATTTTGAAAGATAATTGAATGTCATCTTTCACATGTGCATACCTTAATTAAAGGGTTGAACTTTGAAATATTAAAGATGATTGATTGTCATCTTTCACATGTGCATGTTTTATTTGAATATTTTCAAAAGTGATTGATGCTTTTTTAGACTTATACAAAAGGTAGATGATTTTGTTTGAAATATTTGAAAAGTAAAGTGTGCTCTTTTTGTCATATACAAAAAGTAAAAGATTAGGTTTGAATTTTTTGAAAAGGAAAGTGTGTTCCTTTTGTCATATGCAAAAAATAAAAGATTAGGTTTGAATTTTTTGAAAAAGAAAGTATGCTCTTTTTGTCATATGTCAAAAGTAAAAGATTAGGTTTGAATTTTTTTGAAAAAGTAAATGATGTTGTCTTTGACATTTGAATATTTTTAAATTTGAATATGAAGTCTCATATGCCTATAAATAGATCATTTGAGAGCTTCACATTTACAACATAAAAAGCATACAACATTCATTCAAAGCTTTCATTCTCTCTTCTCTAAATATTGAGCCTTAATCCTTGTTCATTTTGAGAAAAAAGCGCTGTATTGTTCTTTATTTCATTCATTGAGGAGTGTTTTATGATAACCTACCCACTATCCGCTTTTGTATCAGAAAAAGGGTGTGTATAACCCTTGTGCGTGTAGAAAGTGTTCTACACGGGGAATAGTTGAATCACCACGTGTAAGGTGATTACAAGTGTAGAGGGTGTTCTACACGGATCCTTTGTAACGGTGTTGTTCAAAGGTGTAATAGGTTTCTATCTCCACCTGAAGCAGGTTAAATAGTGAATTTGGGAATCCTCAAGGGGTAGATTGAGGCGAGGACGTAGGCAGTGGTGCCGAACCTCGTTAACATACTAAGTTTGCTTCTCTCTTACCCTTACTCTTTATATTTATTGCTATTTCATATTTTGTTTATATTTTATATTATATATTTGATTTATAATTGTTATTTTTTTAATACAACTCAATTTACCCCCCCTCTTGTGTTAGTCATCTGGGCAACAGAAAGAAAGAAAGAAGGGAAGGCCACGGGCTGGTTTAAGCAAGAGGAAACATATGGCAAAGAAAATTTTCAAAATGGAGGAGGGGTTAAGCAGTGCAACATAAAGGGAGGTGGAAAGAGATGATGACCTAGGGTTTTCATCCCATTTGGCTCCAGAACGTGATCGTTTTGCAAAGAGTGGCTGGCTTTACCTACTATGGGTGGGGCCCAAAAATGACAATCCACACCAAATTAAACCCAACAATAAACAACCCCCTAGATGCAGTAAGAACTAATAATCTGAATGAGTTTTTTTATTTTTTTTCTTTAAATATATTTTAAACATTCTTAATGATTGACAAAAAATAAAACATAAAAATGAAAATAAAAATAAAAATAAAAATATATGAGTTGATGTATTTGGTAGATATATTTGATAGTTATACTATCAATTTCCTTAAAATAATACTTTATTCTTTTCAAAATTGAGATTTGCCTCCAACTCTTTTGTGAGACATATGTAGTGTTAAAAGTATTACAAAAATACTAACTAGCCTTTCCAGTAAAACATAAATATCTGCGTACCAATTTGAAGACTTTATTACATTGTTGCTCTTGAATTCTAAATCATGACAAAAAGTGATTGCATCTAAGATTTGGGCTTGATTTTACGTGAATTTGTTTTAGTTTGGACACCATTTTTATGAGAATGGCACGTATATTTTATGGCAGTTAAAATATATTATTAAATAATGATTTATAATATAGGTGCAATAAAATAAAAAGATACAAAAAAATAGAAAAAATGCAAATAAAAATACTACAATGAAAATCACATTAAATTTAAAATAAGAGAACTAATATTATTAATAAATAAAATAATTATTTAATTAAAACACATAAAAATACAGGATATCACAAGCATGTTAGAAATTGTATATTTCCTCTAATGGTTTTCCAGTAAATTCTTGCTGCACGTGTGCTAGCAATAATTAGAATACTGATCGTAGTAATTAATTTATTTGTTAAAGTTCATTTATAATATTCTATTAATTATATTACTTGTATAAAAGTTGAAGCAATGTCTTTTAAGTTATATATGTCATCAACTACTTTTTACAAGTTTTATTTAAAAAACAAACATATTACTTTTGTAAAATAATTGTTTAATTCAACTAAGCAAACGTAGTTTATACTTTACTTTAATCTAGTATAATTAATTTTTTTTTATCAAAATAGCATATTTAAAAAAAAAAACTGACGATGAAATGTCATTGTTTTGGGTGGGGGTTAAGTTAAGTTAAACTTAACCCTCCTGCAGTCTTCACTTCCCCATCTGTCTGTTTACTCTCTTGTGGTTCTTGTCTCAGCATAGCCTCTCTCCCTCTTGCGAGTTGCCACAGTGTTGTTGTCCTCTTCTTTTCCTCCTTTTGCTTAGCGTCTCCTCTTCTTACCCTCTCTCTTCGACGAACCAATTTTAAATTCTTTTAATAGTTTAGGTTGGTTTTTGTTGTGGATTTGTTGTGTATATTATTGTGGAATGTGTATTTGACAATTTGTATTTTGGTTTGATTTTTTTTAATAGATTTTTATTTTGTTGCGAATGTGATTTTTTGCCTAATTGTGGGTAGGCAATGTCATGGTGGGGGGACGATCTATTGATTCACCCCCGTCCCTTGGCACTGAGAATGTGGCCCCGCCCCTTATGAACGAGAGCAGATCGAGGGGTCGCAAACCCCACCGCCCGCTTGTGCCAGGGCCCAGGAGGGAGGGTGCAAGTAGCACCTTTAATCTTTTTTATTGATTTTATTTTTATTTTTTTTTATCGCGATTTATGGATCCATTTAACGTTATATGCAAGATTTTTACCTTATACAGCTCGCCATGCATTTGTTTATAAACAATTCTTATTTTCTCAAATAAAAAAAAAAACACTTCTTATTAATATTTTTTTATCTGTTTCTTATTACACTGAAATATTATATTTGAAGTTATTGTGAATTGGATGGTTTTATAGTCCGATTTAATAAAACGGTTCTTCAATCGATTGAGTCTAGCTTTAAACTATCTTAATAACGACATTAAGAGTAATGATACAATGATGTTAATTTTATAAATTATTTTATAAAACTATTGTTCATTCAAAATATAATTATATAAAAAATTATTAGAAACACTATATGTCTAAATTTTACTAACTTAAGGCCTCTTTTATTTTAAATGAGATGAGATGAGTTGAGATTAAAGTGGAATAAAATATTATTAGTATATATTTGTTTAATATTATTTTATTTTTAAATTTGAAAAATTTTAATTAATTATTTTATTTTATATAAAAATTTAAAAAAATTATAATAATTAATATAAAAAAATTAAAATAAAAAAATAATTTTACGTATAATCACCTTTATACATATTTTTTATATTTTATTAATATAATTAATTGTATTAATTTTTTTTAATATTTAACTAATCAAATCAATTAAATAGATAAATGAAATTGCTCAAAAATTTTGAAGACGTGAGAGGTGCCTAGATTGCCGAATTCAAATTCAGGCATTTATCACACGTAGTTGACGTGGCATGGTACGGCCGATTTGCACACTTTCACAGCATGTTACGGCCGACTTCACACGACCTTTTCTTTGACGATTGGGAATACGACACGTGTAAAGTAAACACAATGCTATTAACATTTCAATAATGCTTGTCACTTTCCTTATCCATGATCTGGTCTTTTTGCTAAATAATCCTAATGTCGCTCAAACAAAAAAATAAAAAAAATTAATCCTTTTCTTAAATAGTTTTTTTGCTTTAAAATTTCACAAAAACACAATAAATGTTATGAACTCAATGAAAAGGAAAAGAGTTTCAAGAGATTGAGAGAGAGCGAGAGAGGAGATTCTCTTATTGAGCTATATATCATATAATATCAATATACCCATATATATAGGGTTACAAAAGAGACTATACTTTTGACGACTAGTACTATACGTTTGACGACTAGCACTATGCATTTGACGGCTAGTTAAATGTGGTCATACAATTCAAGATGGTTTATAACACTTTCCCTTTAGATGGCCATATTTAAAGAATATGTCTCGTTAAAACCTTGCCAAGGAAAAATCCTGTGGAAAAAAACCAATGGTGAAGGAAAAAGAGTACAGTATTCATGTGTATCGCCGAGTGCTTTAGGATTGCCTCATTAAAACCTTGCAAAGGAAAACCCAGTGGGATAAAACCTTAGCGAAGGAAAAAGAGTACAATCAGCACAAGTTTTCAAGAAATTACTTCCCCTGAAAAGTGCATGATAACAGGTTTTCAAACCTCCGCATTCTAATGTTCTGCATAATCTTCTTAAATGTTGTAGTTGGTAATGCTTTAGTGAATAAATCTGCCAGATTTTTACTTGACCGTACCTTCTTGATATCAATTTCAACTTTCTTCTCATGAATTGCAATGATCTTCTTGTGTGTATCTGAAAGATAACTCGTATCTGTACATCCAACTAACTGTGGACTTGATCCATGTTGATAAAATAATCACAACTGGATCTTTCTGCTCATCACTACTCTTCTGGAGTTGTACTCTTCTGGAGTTCTTGTAAATAATACAATTAGTGGAGAATTCATCAACATTAAACTGCTAACCTCATTTTTTAATAAAAACAGTGGCTAGCCTTTTTAGATCAAACAAGCACCGCGGATTTTCAACTCTTCTGTAGGTGTCAGGATTGCTGTCAGGCGCCGTAGCTGTCAGGCATGCTGTTAGGCGCCGCAGAGCTATGAAGCTATATTTCGTTTCTTTTCTCTTGCTTAATGAGAGATGCTGTATCATAATTTTCTCTATAAAAGAGATATTCAACTCATTTTCATTCGCATCTCATCTTCTTCACTTTTCTATAATCATACTGCATTTTTACTCTGCAATCTCTTTCTGCATTCTTATCCTGCAATCTCTTTCTGCAATGGCTCAGCAATCTTCTCAGGGTCAATATATGAGGTACTCTGCACCTTGTTCATCAGTTGTTCCTACTTCTACCACAGGTGCTATCATGCAATATAATTATCTGACTCATAGGTCAGATAATGAAGCTATCTATGAACTTGTGAGTCTCGGTACCCGATACTCATCATCCATTATCGCATTTTCTCAGTGACTGCAATCTAGAACTTGTGGAGTTGACAATCTTCACGAGAATATTACTATACTTCAGCGACTTCTTCTGGAGTCCAACATGAAGATAGGAGCAATAAAACAAGAGAATAAGAATTTAAAATCCTTGCTTAAATCTTCTTTTCAATTGCCCACCCCTTTAGATAAGGATGCTATGCAGATTTTTGAAGAATAAGAGCGTTTGAAGAATGAGGCAAAGTGCCTCAAATTTCTGTAATTTTTTCTACAAGATAATAAAATAATATTTCACAAATATTCATATTTGTGTATCTATCATCTGGTAGATATTCTGTGTGCTCCCTTTTATTTCTTCTTTAATAATGCACACTTCTTATTAAACCCATAATATGAATCTGAAATACTAATTGTATTTAAAAGATGGTATTTCAGAACTAATAATATCATCCATCTTCCCCTTGAAGCCACAAGGGTTTCAGATTTATATTTCAAATATGTGCAGTTTTCATGAGCTCTTCTGGAGCCTCAATGACATTTAAATCATATATATAAACTGCAAGAATAGCTTGTTTCCATTTGCGTTTAGATTGCTTTAGATCATATAAGGATCTTTGAAACTTGATAGAATACATATTTCCAGATGTATTCATATTAGAAGTTTCAAGCATTTTCTACCCTTCAGGGATTTTCATATATATATATATATCATGGTCCAATGATCCATATAAATATGCAGTTAATCATGCATATCCAAACTCTCAGTAACTTTCAAGCTAATAAAAATCTCAATATGATTTCAACCACTTTAAAAGCGTATCAATATTGTTTCTTCAAGAAACTAATTTGTGATTTCTATATCACATTTTCATATTAAAAACTTCAGACTTTTTATATCATGTATATAAATATCCACTGATATTTAATAAAAATCACCTCTTTAGGTGTTTGGACTTCAGGTCCGTATTTATCACATTTAACTAGTGATATCAATTCTTCAAATATTGAGAAATTGACTCGTGATTTATATATCACATTTTGATTTCCTTTCTATAAATACCCACTGACATTCAACAAGCATAACCTCTTTAGGTGTTTGGACTATAAGTCCCGATGCATCATATTTTACTAGTGAATCAATTCTGCAGGAATTGTTTCTTTCAAATTTGGCCAATATTTTACGTCGTATTATTCGACGGTTCTTGATTCACTTTCTCCATTACTTCTGGTAATGTCAATTGCCATTTCATATGGATATACGTTGTCGACAACGATTTTATTTCTATTCATAATTTCTTCAATATTCATGAAATGTATCGAGATCTCGTTATTTTCAGGTACCTGTCCCTCTTTAAGGGAAGACATTTTCATGAAAAACCTCTTCAGGAGGCACTCTTCAGGAGATTTATACTCTTCAAGAGTTTATATAGGAGAATTTTATACATAAAATTTGGATGGACTTTATTGCTTGTTCTGTGGGTATGGCTTCTTCATGAGCACCAATTATTTGTGCCTTTCTCTTTTGAGATGATCTATCTTTTGTATCAATACATCTCATATGTCTTTAGACATGTCTTCAGACTGCTGAATTTCTTAATTGTCCTACAGAGACTTCAATCCTCGCTGGGATTTTAGCAGTTAGAATATGAGACATTTTTATCTTATTGCATCCAAAATATCATCTGAACTTCTGGTTCACATCAAGATAACGTCGAATTATTTCATCTTATTTGCTTCTGGCAAATTTTTCTTTCCACTTCTGGTGGTAAGACTTTATAGTAAAAGAATCTTCTGGTTCTTTTATGGACGTCCATATGAAAATCATTCGACTTATCGTAATTGATTTTGGATGATCAAGATAACCATTAAAATATACAAATATTTTGAATCATATCACATTTTGATGCATTATAATATTTGATTCAATAATTTGTATAATATCATTTCAAAGAGAAAGCTTATAACTTTTTCAATACGAGCTTCTGGCCCGAAATCATATCACATCTAATCTCTTAGTTTTTTTGAATAAAACGCATCATTCTTTTCACTTCAGGGAATAGAATGATATAAATTCATTATCATTCACTTCAGGGAATGATGTAGATCTAGTAAGACGTGACTAATGATTCTTATCAAAAACTCATTATTTTACTTAGTCGCTGAAAGACCAGATATAAATTTAGAATATATTGTGAACGTTTGTATTTCATATTGTTACTTCAGGAGCATACTCGATATTGTTATTTCAAGAGCACATTCGAGACGTTCATTCAAATATATATTCTTTCGACAATTTTAATTATACAACTTCAGGTGCATAAATCATAATGAGCTTTTGGTACAAGTATCAATCATTTAAACTATGAGATACTCAAAAACTATTATTGATTTAGGGCGATCCTTCAGGGATGCTCCATTTCCATTCTCAGATAAATCATATCATCAATAATTTATAAAAAGTATAAAAGTAAATAGAACTTGTATATAAACTATGAGAATAAAATTTAGTACAGATATAATTAAAATATAAATTATCTAAATTTTAATTCACCAAATATAATTAATATGTAAACTATGTTAATAAATATAAAATTTTATCATACTATATTTGACTAATGAATCTGATCACAGCTTTGAAGCTTGTGTTTTGCCACTAAGGTGTATCATTCCTATATGGACAAACATATTCAGAGGCTAACATAGTTGATAGTACCACCATATGATAAATTGTGAAGAAATCTGACACCTAGGCTGACAAATAGGAGAAGATGACGTCATCTCTCATGTCATCCTTTCAAAAGTCTTAAGTTTTGTCTCTACTTTTATCTTTCTTTAATATTTATGTTGTCCTCGTCTTGATTTTAATATTGATGCCTAACAAATTTATGCCCCCACATGTGTTAAAAGCGTGCGTAACGTGTTGAACTTCCCAAAGTTTTAGAACACAAGGAATAAAGACAATAATACACAGCAATATTTCAACAAATTTCATAGTGTCTGAGATGAAAGAAACGTACGTACCTCAAGCCATTGTTTGACTTTACCTGGCACGCCAAGTTTCAATAGTCCAAGGTGGGTCTGGACAATAATGACAGGTGGTCATTTTCACTTTTGCATGCCAGCTTGCAGTTGGAAAAAGCTGGCCTCCGATCTTGGCATAAACGCCCTTCTGTCATTTGTGGCTGCCACTACTTCTTGCACAACACAAAGTTCCTCCTCCCTCGGGATCCTACAGATTCCCACGGATTTAAAGCATCGAATCCTGGTTTGCAACACCTTCGCTCGTGCGTCCTCGTGAAAATCCGAAACGCAGGAAATCAAGTTACATAACTCCCAACTACGAACCCAGATGAAGAATCGGAAAGATTTCTTTATTCCATTTTCGATAGGTGTCCTTCGGTTGTAAGCTGTGATGGATAGCCAGAAATGATATCCTTCAGCGCCTCAAAAGAAAACGTCTTCGAATTAGGTGGTGCGCTCGGTGTTTCTTCTGCGGTCACTCTCCCCCTGGCTCGGTTCACTGCTCATTCTATTTCTCTCTCTTGAAGTGGACGAACCTGGTTTTGATCCTATCGACCGGATCAAACTGCTTCGAACCAACCGCCTCCAACTCGGCCTTTATCTGCTTGATCCTTGGCTCGAGGAGATTCGGCTTAAGCTTATGGTCATCATGGACGAGAACTTTCTGGGTTCACCATGAGAGTTTAACTTTGCTCTGGTGAGAGTTTTGATTACTGAAATCGGTTTCCTCCAGTTCGTCGAGTCCTGGTTTCAAACGGTCGGTTTTTGGACAAACAGAGGAGCTCGAGAGAATTGGGTAGATTTGTCAGAGGTATATTTCATGCTCCCATATATTTTAGTTCCGTATGGGCCAGCGTAACCTCGTGGTGGTGTCGTCGCGGGACCTGGCCAGAGGTGGTCCTGCAGCTTGGTTAGGAACTCCGAATCGGGACCAGAGATCCCATTCGCGGACAGTTCCAATCGTTCTGAGACTTCTCCTTGTGCGGAAACTGTTATCGCATCTGTATTGGAAGTAATCTGATAATTCTTTCTCAGATCCTTGCACCATATACGAAGAATCTTCTCGGAGAATTTCACGCCTCCGCTAACAAGATCGGAGGAGAATTTCTCGAAGAGTTTGTTCCCTCCACACTTTGAAAATTTACTATAGATTTTTGGTGCCATCTCAAGATCAGACTGAGTGCTCTTGTTGTTTGGGTTTGAAGAGATCGATGTTGATGCCAGAGAACCCAGGGATACCCACGGCAACCGAGGAAAATAGAGTAGGTGGAGTTGGCCTGTTAGGCGGTAGAAAAAATCGCATCGTGCTGATAACGTGTTATGAACTCAATGAAAAGGGAAAGAGTTTCAAGAGATTGAGAGATAGCGAGAGAGGAGATTCTCTTATTGATCTGTATATCATATAACATCAATATACTCATATATATAGGGTTACAAAAGAGACTATACTTTTGACGACTAGCACTATGCGTTTGACGACTAGTATTATACATTTGATGGCTAGCTAAATGTGGTCATACAATTCAAGATGATTTATAACAATAAAAAAATTGTGAATGATCATCTTTTAGAAATATTGACTGAATTTTTTAATCTTTACACTAACGTCTCTTGCACTAAAATCAATTGCGTGATATATTTTATGAAACAAAGAAAATATCAATTCAATAAAAATTAATATCAAATGGAACTATAAAATAATATAATACTTATTGCCGGTTATTATGTGCATAAATTAATTGAATTTACTAAAAAAAAAGAGACACAAATACTATACAATAAAATATTTATTATTATTCGAAAGACATACAAATGTTAATAAATATTTAAAATTCGTCATTCTAAACTCAAAACCCAAAAGCAAGTGAGGACTGATTTGTTTTCATAACTATTTTCATTTTATTTTATCTAATTATTATAATTTTTTTAAATTTTTATAAAAATAAAATAAATATTTTAATTTTTTTAAATTTTAAAACAAAAATAATATTAAAAATAAATATTTTATTCAATTTTTAATTTTTATTTTAATTTATCTCATCTTATCTGTAAAAACAAACGAGTGAATAAATTGTATACAAGTGTTCATTTAATAAGTTACTTATTAGGAAATAGTTTTTTAAGTTGGAAAAAAAATGCAATAATAAAAAATATATATATTAAAATGGAGATGAATGCTAATATTAGTAAATCACTTTGTTTCCGTTGGGTGTCTTTCTTGTAGACCACGCTGGAGCCTAAAAAGGTTACCTTTTTCATTTGATTCTCTCTCTCTCTCAACTGCGTCGTCTCGGATCAATTCCAGTATCCGAATTTGCTAATTCGGATCGTTGAATTTGTCGGGATCAGGAGTCGAACGTTGGTCGCTTCTTCGACTCGGAGAAATCCCCGACTTCGAAGAAGTGGTTCTGATCTTATTATCCACCTTTAGCGTCTCCGTCACAGTCACGATCGAAGGCTTGGTTTTCGAAGTTCAAAATGGAGGAGAAGTCTATGTGTGTAAAAGAGCGTTTTCTGAACGGACATCAACATCACGGTTCCTTTTCTTCTTCTTCATGCCTTAGTTCTTCTCGAAGGGATGTTTCTTACAGGTTTCAACCTCTCTATCTCTCTGAATTTAAGTTGGCTTGCACAAATTCAATATATATTTTCATATTTTAATTAGGGTTTTTTCTGTAATCGCATAAGTTTCTCATGATGTTGGAGTTTGCGATATGCGGAAGTAGAATTAGCGGTAAATGAATTAAATTTTCAATCTTTGCAATTGAAAAGTACTTTTGGATTGACTTTGTTTGATAATCATTGTTTCTGATGGAAGCAGCATCATGGAGAGCCAACTTGTTATATTTTGTTTTCCTTTTCTTTTCTTTTTTTCATTTTTTTTTTTAATTTTTAATTTTAAGTATTTTTTTTTTTTTTTTGTTGCTGTTGTTGTTACGATGACAATAATAATAATAACAAAGACACAAATTTGATGTATGTTTCTGTTAAAGTCAACAATTAATCCGTTACGTTTATGAAACCGACCCGATTTGATGGCTTCTCATAAGCTCGATCATTCACTATGATTCTCAGCTTCCTTGATTATAAAATCTTCTACAAATTTGATTTTAAGAAGTAGGGTTTGGGTATCCTTATCTGCTACATATAACTTGTTTATACTCTTGTAATTAGGATTTAAAACTTTAGTGTAATTTGCGTATTGTAAAGGTTCATCATATAAGGGGTTGAGGTTTCATCATGTTGTGCCTCCGGCCTGTCCGAAAATCACACAAAACAATTTTAAAGTGGTTCAGCAAATTGCCTACGTCCACTGGTGCCTCTTTTATAGAATTTGTACAAGATTTACAAAAATCTACAAATTCTCATCTCTCACTCACGTCCCTCTTTCTCTGTTTTTCTTTCTCCCACTGCCCTTGATCTCTCACCGCAGTGAGGATAATTTTCTCTTCACAAATCGTCTCCTTTTATAGGAGAAATCATGGGGAACAAATAGCCACCCTTCTTGACCAAGTGAGTCTGAAATGGTGAGTGGGTGGGTGAGAATTTTGGTGCCTAACAATCCAAGAATGAAAACGGTGCATGTGTAGCCCTTCATACTTGGGTTGATTCAACAATCACCCCCTCCACCCAAGTATGCCATATCAGGCTGCTTGCAAACTGATTCATTTTTCAAATAAATGTACCTCTTTCTTTGACATGAGAGATTTCTGCTATCGAATACGCTCCAATGCATCTGCAGGTACGTCTTCAAATGGATGTCCAAATGCTTCTCCAAATGCATCTTCAAATGCATTAACATCATCTACATCCACGGAGCTTGCAAGGGTTTTTCTTCAGAGGAGATTTACAAGTGCTTCACTGCACAATCTCAACTCTCTAGGATTCTTCTTTCACTCGAGTCCATGAGTCCGCACTCATGTACACCTTGAGCAAACTGAGTTTCACTCGAGCCACAACCGAGCGAACAATCTACCTGGTGCCTTTACAGCTTTCAAACCAGGCTCCATAATCCTACAATCACACCAATCTCCAACCTGGAGACTGGTTCTCAACATGCCGAGCTCTATCTCTAGCATGATCCCTTATCATCTATGCAATTTTACAGCTCATGTCTTCAAGTCAGAAGACTAACTAAAGTGATGCATAACTTTAGTTCATCACGTACAGTGCCCTTAATCAACACATACATATAGGGCAACACATTTCTTACTGCACTAGGAATCAATGGTCTCGCACGGACCTTGACACATATCAGAGAACCTGTTGCTGAGGTCTCCATCTCTGACTTGACTGACTCATCATCCTGCTGCTGTCTTCAGTCGCATGTGTCCATCTTGTGTGCAGTCTCCGACTTGCATAATCTCCCTTCTTGCAAGATTTTTTTCTTCATACCGTAGTTCACTACCTTTATTCAGCAGGATATAGTTTAAGGTAGTAACCACCATGGAGGTCTGATCGTCTTGGCAGTTATGTGATCATCAACTTTAGGTGTAGATATCCCTGGAACATCTGACATTTTGTTCCCATCTTTCACACCTGTACTTCATGTCGTGGTCTAGGGAGATTTCTTTAGAAAAGTAAAACTGAGTTCCTTTTACTTTCTCATCTAATTCACACAACCATTACCACGAGCCAAGACCAATGAATCATTCGTGACCTTCCATGCCTTTTTGAGAAAACACTACTGAATGACTGCTGTCTTTAACAGCATTGTGCACTGCAAGAAATGCAACGCCATGTATTTCTTCAGTCACCATATTCACAGCATCATTCTCAGTTTTCTCCTGATTTTAGCAGTCTCTTGTGGTCTGTCTTGCCACAAACTCGAGATCTTGCCAGAATTTCTTCTGCGCACCTCCTCACCTAGGATAAGATCTCTTACATTAAGAAACTTCAACTTTGACTTCTTTACAGAATTACTCATAGCCATTCTCATGACCTCCCAACCTTTTGACCACAACGCCAAATGCTATTGGGCAACAATAGTACCTTCTGCCTTTTCTGAAATTGAATTGTTTCTTCATGACATTGCTTTAATGAATTTACCGTAGAAATGAATAGTACCTCACTAAGTCAGTTCCCAGGAAAGATTGGAGGGTCACAATGGATACACTTAAAATTTCCAATCTCCTAGACAGAACCTCCTTAGACTGTACGTATCCACACTACCACACCAAAGCTTCATCTGCACTTTGTTATTTGCAACTGGCTTTTCAAAGAAAACCACAATGAGATCCGATGCGGTTCTCCTCTTAATAACAATATGCTCAATGAATTGTATAACTGCCAAAACCTGCTGATATAACAAGTTAATCAGCATCGTCCAATGATCTGAAATTTGCTCCATCAAATTTCACGATCCCAACTGGCTTAAATCAAGCCCAAACGAACTGAGTCCGGCAACATTGGACTCCAGCTGGTTGACATCAAGCCCCAAAACCAATGAGTCTGGCACGACTCCAACTGGCTGTGATCAAGCCCTAAACACATGAGTCCATCATGACTTCAACCGGCTGCGATCAAGCCCAAAACAAATGAGTCCATCATGACTCTGACTGGCTACAATCAAGCCCACAACTGATCCGCAACTATGAATGGTTTAGATCGAAAATACCGATGGCGAATCTCAACATTCCCACCGTACCGATGAGTCCGGAATGATTCAAATAGTTTGTCAGCACTATTTGATCATTGCAATGGAACTCCAACTGGCGTGGATCTAGCCCAAAATGATCTGCAACACGTGGACAGTTTAGATCGAATGTACCGATGGCGAATCTCAACATTCCTACCGTACGGATGAGTCTGGAATGATCCAAATAGTTTGACATCACCATTTGATCATCGCAATTAGACTCCAACTGGCGTATATCAAGCCCACAATGATCAACAACACATCGACAGTTTAGATCGACAGTGCCGATGGTGAATCTCCACATTTCAACCGTACGGATGAGTCCGGAATGATCCAAATAGTTGGAAAACACTATTTGATTGTTGAATCGGACTCCGAATGGCTTAGATCTAGCTCAACAAAGATCTGAAAAACGGACGGTTCAGATCCGTCTGGCGCTTGGGATGCACGCGCTCGGGTAGGGTGTCTGGGGGCGCGTTGGCGCGTGGACATAACGCGCCACAGTAGCTTGTGCGCGTGGGGAGCGCGTGAGGCGCGTGGAATCCACGCGCCGAACCTCTGTAGGGCACGTGGGGGCGCGTGAGACGCGTGTCCGTCACGCGTCTTCAACCTCTGGCACGCGTGAGGGCGTGTGGGCGCGTGTATCTCAGTCGTCTTCCTCCTCCGACTCGCGTGGGGGCGCGTGGATGACAGCAGTGCACGCGCGGACCTTCTAGGGGCGCGTGTGGGCTCCTCCGACCTCTGTTTTCGATTCTGTTTGCTGCAATGGATTCGTCTCGACGCGAGGAACACTCTGGAGTTGTCAAAATTTGATTTTGAGCAACTTGAATTTTCGGACAGCTCGAACCAGAGCTTTGATACCATTTGTTGTGCCTCCGGCCTGTCCGAAAATCACACAAAACAATTTTAAAGTGGTTCAGCAAATTGCCTACGTCCACTGGTGCCTCTTTTATAGAATTTGTACAAGATTTACAAAAATCTACAAATTCTCATCTCTCACTCACGTCCCTCTTTCTCTGTTTTTCTTTCTCCCACTGCCCTTGATCTCTCACCGCAGTGAGGATAATTTTCTCTTCACAAATCGTCTCCTTTTATAGGAGAAATCATGGGGAACAAATAGCCACCCTTCTTGACCAAGTGAGTCTGAAATGGTGAGTGGGTGGGTGAGAATTTCGGTGCCTAACAATCCAAGATTGAAAACGGTGCATGTGCAGCCCTTCATACTTGGGTTGATTCAACAGCATCACTCTTGTATAATTTATTGGGCAGAATTTGATTGTTGAGGGTGCCATGATTACCATGTATGATACTAGTTATATTAGAAAGTTATTGCTTTCTCCTTCATGTTATCCATCTTTCGACATGTAATAATTAAGGGATTGGAGTGCACACTTTACTCCATTGGTCGATTGCATCCCTAGTCAATCATGCCTAGGTGTTGCTCTTGTATATGTCCCGTGTATTTGGGCTGGCGATTTCTCATTAATAAAATTCTATTTACTGATTAAAATAAGACAGAAGGGGCTGGAGTGAAAATGGCAATGCTCTCTTCTGAAGGACAAATATATTAGAACCTGACCGGGAAGTTTTCTGGTATTACAAGTACAGGACCGACCACAGTACAAAATTTGAAATATTGCCTCTCCTGAGGACATAGTGCCTGTATTTGTAAAGTTTTGTCTCTGTGAAATCGTTGAAGTTTGATTAATAGCCTTGATTTGAATGACTCGTGTAGTAATTTTCAAGCTGATAGGGGCACAATGTTGATTTTCCAGTGGATTTGGTTGCTTTTGTCTTTGTTATGTTGTTGTGTAATGCAAAAATAGAAACGTGAAGGTGGTTCTTTACATGGAAATGACACTGCAGTCTCTTTCATGCAGCTGTGGTTCTTGTGGATATGAGCTAAACCTAAGCTCTGGTGATCGAAATACCTCAACCATCAACTCTAAATATGGGAAATCTATAAAGAGAGGGATCATATCTTTCTTTTATATTGATGAGAGCAGATTTACTCAGATGGATGAAATCCAATGCATACCTCACTTTTCTAAGTACTCCTTGGGCTTGATCCGCAGAAGAACCAAACTTCTTTGCCGCAAGTGTGGTAATCCAATTGGAATTGCTTATATTGATAGGTCATCGCACCCTATTGTATCAGATGGAAATGACTCTTCCTCAAGTAATGAAGCATCAAGTCAACGAAAATATGATGTTAAAATCCGTGCCTTACAGCCTTCATCTTCTGAAAAATTTGGCATTCCGTTTTCCCCGTGACATAGTTGAGCAAGCTTGTTTTAGAGGTTCCTTTCCCTTAAAAGATATATGCAACAACCAAGCCGAGAATTTTCTTGGTAGCCTGTTCTTCTAAAGGTGTCTTCCTATGTTTGTTTGGTGTTTTCCTTATATGGTTACTTGTACATAAAAGTTTCAAATCCAATTTATAAAGAAAGTGGTGTTTGAACTGAAGGGGGTTTGGTTGAGAAAATCTTGTAAAAGCACTCCTAAGTTAAGTTGGGGGCAGTGATGTGATATTTTCAAGGTGTTATGTGATTGACATGAGTTTGGTGGAGCATTAGCATTTGCTTTCTGGCTTTTCGTTCTGCACCTTGGGTGACAACAGTGGAGGAGCATACAGCTTCATCTTTAGGCTTTAGCCCTGCAGTTGAAACTAATTCACGAATTACTGGGCTTCATTTGAATATAAGAAGTGTTTTATTTCATTACATTATTAAAATTTTTAAATTCTCACGTAAAATATAATAAATAATTTAATTTTTTTAAATTTTAAAATAATAATAATAATATTAAAAAATAATACTCTAATAATATTTTATTTAATTTTAAACTTTTAATCTTAATTCATCTCAACTTAATTAATTATTCAAACACTACTTAAATAGAAATACCTAACAAACTTAGTTTTGTAAATTTATTAGATTGTGTATATATATATTTAAAAAAAAAGGTTTGAACTCTTTCACTCTCTATTAAAAAACTAGTGGCTTTAGATTTGATTTCGCCGGAGGGAGAGGAAGCCTTTTGACTTTTTCCTCTTCCCTCTCATTCTCCCTTTCTTCTATTCACCCACCTTTTATATCGAAATTTTATTTGCTTAGTTTTTTTTTTTAGCTTTCTTTAAAGTTAAAAAAGATAGATATACAATTTTTCGGCTACTATCGAGAGACATGCGTAGTACAAGAAGAATCATAGGTTAACAATTATTCGGAAGAAAGTGATGATTTTGTCAAAATCACTATGCGCAGTTCTCAAGTGCCGCCCACTTTTGTGCGTGGTTCTCACGCGCCGCTCCTTCCTGCAACGTTTTTTTACACGTGCCAGATTATATGACTAACCATTATCAGACCTTTTAGATTTGACCTTTGTGGATGAAAAGAGACAAGTGTATTACCTTTACAGGCAGGTGTTCACAAATTCAAAAGTCAATCGAAGTTGGTTTAAACTGTAGTCTATGCATTTCTGCATTTATTTTATTGCTTTCTTTTTTGGTTTCTTTATTTTTAATTAAAATAAAAAAGATTTCGTCTCTCGAATATTTATTTGTAGAGGTTGAGTCATCTTTTTCTATAATGGATGATGTTGAGTATCTCTTTAGGTAGAGTATTGCCTTTTAGATGTTTGTCTATAAAGAGTAACAATAATAATGAAGAATAGATCAATAATAAAATAAATAATGTATAGGTGGAGCTCTAAATATATTATTTTGGTTTATGATGTTATGTTTGATATATAGACATATTAAAATATATTTAATCATGAATATAATTTTTTTTTATGAATAAATGATGGTAATTTTTTCTTTTTTAAAAAAAAGAAAAGATTTGATGTATCTCGTTAAACTATTCAGCACGTAAATATTATTTTTGCGAGATTTCGTATTTCAAGTTCAACACGGCACTCTCTCTCTTTTCTTATGGTTTGAATAATATTGTGCTCATTTTATGGTGAAAATCTAAAAGCCGCCCGGAAAGCTGACAATTTCTTCCCTATTAATTTTCTTTAATCTTGGATTTATCCAATAACCTTTGTCTGGTTATACACTCGAGTTTAGGGTCAAAGTTTCCGGCTTGTGTTCACCCCACATCATGTACGATAGGGCCATAGGCGTTGAGATTTTGATAATGACCGGGTTAGAGGAGTGAGTAGGAGGGCACTGCCTAAAACTAAATTTTAGCTCAAGTTTAGCAATTTTCTTCAAAATATAAGACTATTAGCGTGGGATCAATAAAATTTGATAAAGAAATTAAATTTTATAAATTTAAATAGTTATTTTTCAATAACATCAAATAACAGATTTAACAAATTTATTAATATTTTATTAAAATATTAATTTTATTTATTTTTATTCTAATTATAATTTAAATATTTATTTGTTATTAAAAAATTACACATTCTTAATGTTGATATTATTCTAACAGATAAAATTTCCTAACGGTCTTTTTTGACAACGATTTTATTTTTTCAATTGATAAATTTTTTCAAAAGTCATATTTTTTCAAGTATAATATAGATACAATGTAAAGTAAAAGTTAGGCAAAGGATTAAATATGTTTAATAAATGAAAACTAGGAAATGTAGCAAATAAGAATCGAAAAGCAAGAGGGAATATAAATTTTTTATGTTAAAATAATATTTAGTTAGCAGTTGGGGTTCAATAAAGTTAGCTAATAGAATTAATGAAAACTAAAATTATTATAGCTTTGTTGACTCCATTACAACTTCTTTTTTATACTTTCTAGTCAAATATTAATTAAATTTTAATTTTATTGTACTAGTACTCTAAAGAATAAGGATGGTGCTAAAGCCACCGCTCGCTGGGAGCTACCGCTAGGCTTAAATTGTTTTTTTTTAAATTATTTTTTAATACTTTTTAATATTTTAAAAAAATATAAACAATTTATAATAATATTAAATAATTTTTTCTTAATTATTAAAAAAAAAAATCCAATGGTGGCCTCCAACGGGAGCCACCAGTGGTGGCCAAAGCATTTCCCAAAGAATAATGAACCAGCTATATGTACAGTATTTTTAGCTTGAGTTTTGCTATGTATAAGAAAATTCGCATATTAATCTATATACCAATACTGATTCATTCATATTCAAAATTTAAATTAATATTAATTTTAATAAAATTTACTTTTTCACCAATCATATTTCGTTGCTTTTGACGCGAGTATTTTCTCCCTTGTTTTGCTTTCTCGCTTAGGGGAGACTATAGGTCGGTCCGGAGCAGCAAAACCGACCGGATCGACCATTTCGGATCGGACCGGACCAAGAGTAGGTCCAGTCAGTCTCGGTCCAAATTTTAGTGGACCAATAGATTTTGGTCCGGTCCCAGTCTAGGGGTTTTTTACCCCAGAATAAAAATATATATATAAAATATATTTTATTATTTATATAATATTTATAATTGTATATAATTAATTATAATTTTTATCTAAGCTAATAAGTTAATATTTATAATATTAATATTTATAATTTTATACTAATACTAATATTTATACTAAAACTAAATTACTAATAGTCTAAATTAATACAAATATACTATTATATAGTTATACAGTATACTAATCATAAATTCATAATAACTAAATCATTATAAGTCTATAACTATATCTAATTGTATTTGTATTAGTATTAGTTAACTTAATATCTAATATGCTAGTATTAGTAATAAGATTATAAGACTATAAGAGTATTACTCTTATTTAATAAATGAATATAGTATTACATAGAGTATTAGTAAATGTGTTGGGTTTGAAGACAATGAAGAGATATAGTAAATTAGTAATACTAGTTATTAGTTATTATCTATTAGTACTAGTATTATTACATATTATTAGTTATTAGTTAAAATATTAGTACTAGTGTATTATTAATTATAATAAATAAGTTAATAACTATTACTAATTTACTATATACTAATAGACTAATATTATTAGTATTAGTATTAGTATATTACTAATATATATAATATATATACTAGTAACTTAGTTATATGTATTAGTAATATATAATATAGTGCATTAGTAATATATAATATATAATAATAGATATATATTACTAATACATATAACTAATAATTATATGTAATAATAGTATTACTATATCTCTTCAAACCTTACATATTTATTAATACTCTATGTCATAATATATTAAATAATAGTAAAATACTCTTATTATTAATACTCTATGTGGTTATATTAAATACTATATTACTAATACTCTATGTAGTTATAGTGATTTAATACTAACATATTACATATTAAGTTAACTATACTAATACTATTATAAATTTATACATATATGATATATTATAATTTATACCATAACTCTTATAATATGTTAATATATTGATATATACTAGTACTATATATTATAGTTAATAGTTATACATTAAGTAGTATAATAATTCATTGATACTAAATATATATAGTTATAGACTTATAATAATTTAGTTATTATAAATTAATGATTAGTATAACTATATAATAGTATTAGTACTAGTGTATTATTAGTTATAGAAAATAAGTTAATAATTATTACTAATTTAGTATATACTAATAGACTAATATATATATATATATAAAAGTATACCATATATATATATATATTAAATATATCACAATGTAATTACATAAGTATTAAACAAAATGCTATTGGATTAAAAAAAAAAAAAAAGGTCAAGGGTGGACCGAACGAACCAGACTGTCCTGGTCCTTATGGAGTTCGGTCTGGTCCAAGATGAGAAAATCCTGGATCAAATAGGTCCGGTCCGATCTATAAAATCTCTCAAGACCGGACCGAACTCACCACTACAGTCCTGCTACTGATTCTCTTCTCTCATCTCTGTATTCTTCTCAGCTCCCAACCTGCCATTCATCTTTGTATTCGTGCATCTCGTTGCTGCAACAGAGAGGATTCTAGAGAAATTTGGGTGCACGCTCTCTCTTGAAGAGAAAAAACAAGAAGAAAACGTAGCATTCAAAAATAACATTTCTACATTTTTTTTTTATTATTATTTTTATTTATTTTGGGTGATCTCCCGGCTTGCACTTGCTTTTTGCTTGATGCCTACTTTTTCTACATCTTATTTTTTTCTTTGATTTTGTATTTGTCAGATAAAACTAAGGCCTGGGGTTGCAATAAGAGTATTAAAAAATGTTTAAATATTTTTAAAAGCTCTTTAATAAAAGGATTAAGTCGTTTGAGTATTATATATAAAAATACTTTTAATTTCAAATAAGCTGAAAAGCACGTATGCTTTTCTAGATATGTAAAAGCACGTCTTATCTAGAATCCTCAAACGTGATTTTCTAGATATGGAAAAGCACGTTTTCCAGATATGATGCTTTTCTAGATAATACAAAATTTAATTCGAATTTTAAAAAAATGTCAATGGATGAAAATATCTATACAACTCTAAGATAATTATAACTTTCAAACTTTCAAGGATATTATCATAATTTTTAAAAATTGAAATAATCGTCATTTCTATCTCAGAAAGTACATTTTTAATTTGTTTCTAAATAAACTTAATATGTTTGAAAGTGATTTAAACATATAGTTACCAAATAGTAAATAACTTTTTGATAGTAGAACTTATTATTTAAGTTATAAGTTCTAAAGTTATAAATTATATTTTCTAATGCAATCCTAAACATATACTAAATCAATATGTTACCTCTATTGTGAAGAGGTTTGAAATTTCTAAATCTATTAAAAAAAAAAAAAACCCCCTTCTTGTTATGGCTATTCATGGAACCGCATTTCTTTCAAAACACACGTAGGCAAATTGTCCTATAGATAGATTTTATAATTCATTTGGTTATATAATTAAAATGAGATAAGATATTCTTAATAATAGATTAATTTTTAAATTAAGATGAGATGAAATAATTTGTCAGATGTATATTTGGATAATGAGACGAAATGAAATATTTTTTAATTTTTAAAATTTAAAATTTGATAAAAAAGTGAGCTCTACTAATAATTGAAAATCATTTAATAATTATAAAATAATAGTTATAAATATTTTAAATCGCAATTTTATATATTAAAATAGATCTTATATCAAGGCAAGATAAGGCATACATGCAATATAATTAATGACAATAATGGGGTGGGAGTCAGAGGGGGGAGGGTAGGCATGAAGGAGATGAGACGGGTCTCACAAGTCACAACGGGGTTTTGAGATTTTCTAATTCTCCGAGTTAATATTTACGGTGGAGAGATAGAGCAAGATACGTTAAAAACAGTTTTAACCGTTTGGATATACAGATCAAATAGGTCGTAAAACTCAGATTAAATTAGATTTCTACGAAGAATGGTCAAAGCCGTGCCAGCTTTCACAACAATTTTTTCAATTAACCGTTTGGACACGCGTTTGTAAGTATGCTGTATCTGTAGAGAGGGAGAGCCGACCTTTCCTTATAAACATCAAACTTCCTTCGTTTCCATCCCATTTGTATCACTCTCTTTGATTAATCCAGTATGGAGTCTCCTAGCATTCTCAAGTTCACAATTCCTCTCTCTTGCTTCTTTACGCTTTTACTGTGTGCTGCCACACTGAACCCTGTATTTGCTTCGAAAGTTTGCAACTTTCCGGCAATCTTTAACTTTGGCGATTCAAACTCCGATACTGGAGGATTGTCTGCTAGCCTCATAAGAGCCACACCGCCTTATGGGGAGACCTATTTTCGCAGGCCTGCAGGAAGGTTCTCCGATGGCCGGCTCACGATTGATTTCATGGGTACGTATCTTGAATTTTAGCATAGCTCTGCTTATATTTGTATACTAACTATTACGGAATCAGATTCTCATAGCCACTGTTGTAGCCTACACAACTTAAGTGTAATGGTAGAATGAATAGAATTTCATTTTGTAAAATGTTGCAGAAAGAGACCCAGTATATGGCCTGAATTTATAGTACTAACAGGCCCATGAAGATCCATGGACACAGTACTTAAACACGATAGAACAGCCAAGTAGCCAAAGTAAAATCATGAGTTCTCCTGCAGAAAAACTATCCAGAGCACCTCCTCAGAAGTAAGCCATGTAGAAATTCTGCAATTAGTAAAACCAATATGATGCATGGATTCTCAAAACCAGTGCTTGTCATCATTTTAATGGATGGATGGAAATGAGATGATGATTCTGTATATAGAAGTGAAATAGCTTGTAAAAAGTAGTGAAATAGTAGTTAAGTAGTTAAAGATGTTTTATTAGATTTTTCAAACAAACAAATTCTAAATCTAAACAGAGTGCAATTTCATGAGAAGGGTGGCCCTGTATTTATTGGACATTGATTAATCCCATCAGCCGTTCATACACGTGGACCTCATATGAGACCCAGTTGAAGTAGGGCGCATTAGAGTTTTGACCGAGTACTGTCCAAGGCGCGCACAAATCTTGCAGCAAACTTCCAAGTCCAACAGTATGGACACGGTGCTGAGGACTAGATTAAGTTAATTCCCATTATCTTACATGATATGAATTCTCACTCGTTTGATTTAATCGAATGGTTACAGCAATGGGTGTTGGTCTTCCATATCTGAGTGCATACCTTGATTCCTTGGGAGCTAACTTCACACATGGTGCAAACTTTGCCACGGCCTCATCCACAATCAGACTACCATCCAGAATTATACCTGCAGGTGGATTTAGTCCCTTCTACCTTGATATCCAATACTCGCAATTTGAGCAGTTCAAAGAAAGATCACAGATTATAAGACGACAAGGTAAAATGGATACCCCACTACTTGTTTTGTTCCTTAATATAATTGGGTTTTTTGAGAGTGCATATAAAACATCTGTATCCTCAACGACCTTTATGCTTTCAATTGGAATTTGTTTCTCTTGTTGGAGGAATATATGCACATTTGATGCCCAAGAAGGATTATTTTCCTAAAGCTTTATACACATTTGATATCGGTCAGAATGATCTTGGTGAGGGATTCTTTGGTAACATGACTGTAGAGGAAGTCAATGCTTCTATCCCCGATATTCTTGACAAGTTCTCTCTTAATGTTAAGGTAAATTAAGACTAAAAAAAAGGAAAGAAGAAAAAGAGGTAACCTTTGTTTTGTTTTCTGTTAATGATAATCAAGTGAAATTAATGATGATGATGCAGAATATATACAAGTTGGGAGCTAGATCATTTTGGATCCACAATACTGGACCAATTGGTTGCCTTCCCTATATTTTGGACACTTTTCCATCAGCTCAAAGGGACAGCTATGGCTGTGCAAAGCCTTATAATGATGTGGCTCAGTCGTTCAATCACAAGTTGAAGGAGGCCATTGTTCAACTCAGGATCGATCTTCCTTCAGCTGCAATCACATATGTAGATGTCTACTCTGTGAAGTACTCCCTTTATAGAGAGCCACATAAATACGGTAAGTCTTATTATATTGCAAAAAGTTTATTTCTTTGTCATTTCTAACTTCCCAAATTAAAATCTTGCTTTGGTAATATAAGAATGGTTGTTTCTGTTCTCAATGTTTATTATTTTTATGATCATATTCATGTTTGGGTTGAGAAATGTGCAGGATTTGAGCTTCCACTTGTTGCATGTTGTGGGTATGGAGGAAAGTACAACTACAGCAGTAGTGTTGGGTGTGGAGAAACAGTGACGGTGAATGGAAGCCAAATATTTGTTGGTTCATGTGAGCGCCCCTCGGTCAGAGTAAACTGGGATGGAATTCACTATACTGAGGCTGCCAACAAGTTTGTCTTTGCTCAGATTTCAACTGGAGCGTTTTCGGATCCACCTGTACCCTTGAAAATGGCATGTCACCAAGTTTAAATTCCTATTCACACCTTAATTTATATATGTATATATATATAAAAATAAAAAGAGAAATAATTTGTATAAGTCTTAAATAAACAAGTCTATTTTTAAAAAAATAGACTCCTTTTTACAAAGAACTTAAGATGAATTTATATATTTAGAACTTGAAACTAACATTACTGAAAAAAAATAAGCATGCAAGATATTTCATGGTAGGCTACTTTATTTAATTAAACGACTGTGTTTACATTTTTTGTTCTCCATGAAACGACGTGTTTCAATTTCCCTCTCCCTCTCCATTTCGTAACCAAAGGCCGACCTCCCTCTCCATCTCCCTCTACCTTTCCATTTTGTGCTCAAACTGGGATTAATGGAAAACCGATTTCATATGTTCCAGTTTTTGGCTTTTGAAAACAAACCCAACACTCCTTGACCGCAAACCAATACGGTCCATTTGTATGCTCTTGCTAATTAGGTTTCAACTCAAGTGCTAAAATTTCCCATTCAAGTCCTTCTCTTTCTGCCACAACAAGAGATATTTGCTTGTAATTGCAGTTGGAGCAAATGTTTATTTTACTATTTCTTTTGAACAATCTCTATCCTTTTGATGTGAATGGAATAGTCAAAGTCGAATTTATCGTATAGTCGTACCGGATCAGGCGTCGGTCCACACAACCTCGACCATGCCCATCATACTAGGACCCACATAGCGCCGACCTGGGCCCAACACCACCTCAGCACACTAGGGAGGGATCCTTCTACCCTTTCGGACTATTGATGAAAAACACTCATTAATAGATGTCGTCGTCTGTGGGATTTGAGTTACTTCTTACACTGGAAGTGGAAGAAGTACAACTTCCCAACACACTTAATAATATCTAGAAATGAAGCTCTCCATATAAGTACTCCTGGCTTTCTCACTTTTACTTTTATAAAAAATATTATTGCAAAAAGGGACCGCATTAGCCTTCCCTTGCCTAGTCAAGTGAGCTTGAGCATATTGCACTTCTTGTGCACAACGTGTAAAGCAAGAGCCCAAACTCCTTGGCCACTTGAGCCTAAAAAGCACCTACTATTCTGATTGCTTCTAACTATGCATAAATGCTATTCACAAGCGTGTACTAGGATGCACGGCACTGCGGGCAAACACTATGCACTTAAGTGCACAGTGCCTACATGAACCACACGTCCCAATTGTGCATGGCATGCACAGTGCGGCAAAAAGGAACCGCATTAACCTTCCCTTGCCCAGTCAAGTGAGCCTAAGCATATTGCACTTCATATACACAATGTGTAAATAGGGAGCCCAAACTCCCCGACCACTTGAGCTTAAAAAGAACCCACTATTTTGACTACTTCTAACTATGCGGAAATGCTGCTCACAAGCGTGTACTAGGATGCACGGCACTACGAGCAAACACTATGCACTTAAGTGCACAGTGCCTACATGAGCCTTACGTCTCGATTGTGCATGGCATGCACAGTATGGGCATGCCCCCCACCATGATGGGAGCCAGCAGCAGCCAGTCGCTAGCTTGGCAAACCAACCGACGACCACCTTGAGAGTCGTCAGAGGTTTCTGGCTGGTGTGTAGTGGCCCCCGCTTGTAGGGCCACACTCCTGTTGTGAGCCACGTTGTCATGTAACGTGTGCCCTGTGGCCCTTGCCCAAAGGCTACAAGGCTAACAAAGACACCAACGGTCGCACCTTGGATTGTCGATGCTGGTGTGGTCACCAACCACCTTTGTGGTTGGAGCACAACTCCTTCGTGAAGAGAAGAACACACGACACTCACACAAGAGCACACTGTGCACGAAGTGGGCTCACCGGCGGCAACCAAGTTGACCGCCGGCATTGTCTAATGCTGCAAGGGTGACTCTCGGCCAACCACCTCTGGCGGAGGCACTTCCTGGGTGAGCCAAGCACACGACCTAACTAGAGGTAAGCCCCACTCGCCTAGCCCCAATGTGGCGCAGTGGAGGTGTTGGCGGCCACCTCGTGGCCGCTTGCATTATCTGTCTCTGCCCAAGTGACCTCCAACCACCAAGGTGGTAGCAAGCTGCTCCATGGCTGCGTTGCCCTATGGCTTGCACATGCCATGTGGGAAGCTCACGGCAAGCTGCCATAAGCCCTTTGTCACCACTAGCAGCGACCACTATGAGTACCACCATCTTTTGTCGGCCTGATGCTGGGCCTCGACCACCATAAGAAGCCTGCGGGCAACGCAAGCAGGATAGCAACACTTTTGATGAAGAACCCACGAGAAGCATTCACAGACAGTGCAATGAGCTTACAGGAAGAGCTAGCGGGCATCACAATAATCTCGTGAACAAGACCACCGGTGAAGCTCATGGGACCACCATGAAGGCTCATGGATAACATATACACCAAAGATGAACCCCAAGGATAGCATAATGAGCATTCAAGGAAGCTCATGGACAATGTGAAAAAGATCACTGTGAAGAGGCCTGTGGGCAGTGCAAGCACCCATCATGAAAAGGCTCACGGACAGAGAGTGGTAGGTCCTCGACCACCATGGAAGCACAAGAACTGCAACTGTTACCAGAAGAAGCTCATGGGAAGCACACAGACTACCAATGGGAAGAACTCGCGAGCAACATAGGACCAGCATGGACAATATGAAGACCACCATGAATAGCACAAGGACTACTATGTGAAGAGCTTGTGGGAAGAGTCTCATGGACACATTGGACCACCGTGAAGAAGACCCAAGGGCAGTTCGAGCAACACCCACAGTGAAGAACTTCGAGAAATGCAAACACCCACAGTGAAGAGGCTAGCAGGAGAAATTGAGAAAGCTCACAAACAATACAATATGGAAAGAGACTGCAAGCAACAAGATGACCATTGCGAAGGCTCGTAGGCAGTGTGAGTGAGACGATCGTAAAGACTTGCGAGCAACGCGAGTGGGACAACCACGAATATTGGCATGCAACGCGAGTGAGACCACCATGAAGACTCGAGGGTGGTGCGAGTGAGACCACTGTGAGGACTCACGAGCAGGGTGAGTGGGTCCATCGCGAAGGCTTGCGGGCAGCACGAGTGAGACCACTATTAAGGCTTGGCCACAGCCTCTTCAATAATTAGACAAGTTTTCATAATTAGTCTCGATATTTTTGTTTTCACATCTTTCAGTTTCTCACTTAGATAATGGGCATTCAAAGCCTTTTCATATTGATAGACGAACTCACTTATCATCATACTTGAACGAACATAGTCTTTACAAAACTTTTTCATAGTTTCACTTCGTTGACTTGTGGACACTCCAACGCAAAATATAGATTTCAAGTAAGCGGACACCCACTTTTCTCTCTTCACATAAACAGTTTGCAACCAACTATTTTCTTCCAACTTGTACTTCAATAACATTTCAATCCACTCTAACTCAAACTCCTCAATAGTTAGTGTATCATGAATACAGTGGTTAAAATCATATTTAAATTATGGATATTTGTTGTAAATATGAGCTAGATGTTCAGGTACTTTTTGTAGGAGATGCCATAAGCACAATTTGTGAATTGTATTGAGAAATACCTCCATGATGGTCTTAGCTATTTGTCATCATCAGTTATTATTGTAGATGGAGTACGACCAAACATTGCTTCTAGCCAAATTTTCAATAAACACGTGTAAGACTCAGCTATTTCATTAATCAATAATGCACAACCAAACATCACATATTGATGATGATGGTTAAATCTAGTGAATGGGACAAAGGGCATCTTGTACCAATTTGTTAGGTATGTAGCTCAAACGTAACAACATTTCCAAAATATTGATATGCAGCTCGTGATCTACTATCTGTGCAAAAGCAATTTCCCATCGACCCATGTCCATCAACTTGGATCGAGTATACAAAGCTTTAATTATTACGTTCGCTTTTCAAAAAATACTCATATAACTTTTGTGCGTTTCCCTCTTCAAGAAGTGACTTCCTTCCATGGCCCAAATAATTTTGAATGTCCTTAGGAATGCAATTAATATTATAATCACCACTGTGCTCCTTACTCAAAACGGACATTATTTTTCGTATTGGTATCTCCGACTCATTTAGCATGTCTATTAAATTTTTTTGAGCTGATGTCACCCGTCTATGCCCGCAAAGCAAACATGTACTCCGAGGTGTCAACAACTCATGATTATGCTGGAGTACAAATTTAGACACAACCCATTTGCTTCCATTCTTCTTTATTGCCATCATCGCCTCACACCAGCACTTTGTTTCCATAGTCTCGGGTCTTGCTCTCTCTTTAAGTTTAAGATAATACTGACGGAACCATTTTCTTGAACACACATAGTCTATAATTAATGATTTGTCTATACCTGACAACTGACATAGTCTACAATTAATGATTTGTCTATACCTGACAACTGAGTATGATTTATTCGAATGCTAAAACCAGTTCATTTGGAGAAAGCTTTATAGCAACTAAGTGCATGCTCCACGTCGTTAAACTCTAGCCCCACAAATGGCTTTACATATGAAGATGACATTGTATTGCCTTCCTCAAGTATGTTCCCGTCGACATCAACCTCATCGTCCTCTTCAATTATCTCAACTTCATTAACTCTAGAATTGGAACTGTCCAAAATCTCAACATGATCTCTTGATTTACTCATAATTCATGCAACCTGATATTTTGAGACTTGTTGAGTAGATCTTCTTGCATAGAGAACGGTGAAATTAACATATAAGACAGAAATGTTCAAGTTCCTAATTTACAAACTGAAATAAATCTATAAAGACACTTGAAAAATTACCCTAGTGCTCAAAGTATAAAATAAAACCGAGTGAGGGAAGATATGTACTGTAATCATTATTTTTAAGTCACATGTAAACATTAATATTAGGAAAACCACATAATTCAAGAGGGTTAATCAAGCCATTAGCATTGTAATTCAGGGATGACATGATTAATAAGGAGATTTGAATAATGTAGTGGAGTTGTAATATTTTTTTCTTGATGAGTTTGCATGTTGTCAATAAGGAGATAAAGCTCCATTCAAATTAAACGATTAAGACTATGGCAAGTAATAAAATTGCTATTCTGGTTATTGCTTAATTCATGATTGCATTATTATTATTATTTTTCATCAAGTACTATGTATTGCAATAATCAATGTAATATATATGACCATATGCAAGGCAAAAGTATTCTAAGCCAATAATCATGTCTAAAAGCTGGTAGGCCAACTGGATCCATTCAAGGATTCCAACTGGCTTTTTTGAAAGTTGCGTACGTAGAGGTATAAAAACAAAAATGCATCATTTTCAGCTGCCCCAAAGTTAGCCAAACCTGTCGTCGTCGTCGCTATCATGGGAGCAGGAACCATATTGGTCGTTAGTGTGAAACTAGCTGGAAGAAAAAGGAGATGTACTGAAAGTCTGAATGACAGAGGAAATGGGAGAAAGAGTGCCTCCGTGAAATGCCTATTGGGTGTATGCGGGTCTATTGATTATTTTCATGAAGTGTCTATGTGGTACGTGATTATTGACCTATAGTAAAAATGTGTTTCATAACTGCTCGGTTTGTAGCTTTTCTCTTTTTACATCTATCTTATTACTTTTTTTTTTAGTTTTTTTTTTATTTTAAATTAAAATAAAAAAAGAGTTCTTTTTTCAATACTTATCTATAAATGTGAGTCGTCTCTTTCTATGAAGGGTGAGATTGAGTATCTATTTAGGTATAGTATTATCTTTTAGACGTTTGTTTATAGAGAATATCAACAATAATGAAGACCAAATCAATAATAATAATAAAAAAACAATGTAAAGGTGGAGCTCCAAATATATTATTTTAGTCTATAGTGTCATGTTTGATATAGAGACATCTTAAAATATATTTACTCATGAATATAAATTTTTTTAATGAATAAATGATGACAGTTTAAAAAAAAAAATTAGATTGATATATCTCGTTAAACTACTTAGCACGTAAATATTGTTTTTGTGAGATTTCGTTAAAATATTCATTATTAAAAAATTATACATTTTTATCATTGATATTATTCTAATAGGTATAACTTGTTAATGGTCTTTTCTTACAACGATCATATTTTTTTAAGGAAAGTATAGATATAAATTAAAGTAAAAAGTAAATAATTAAATATGTTTAATAAACATAAATTAGGAAATACAATAGGTAGGTAAGAATCGAAAAGTACGAGAGAGATGAAATTTTTTATTTTAAAATAATATTTGACTAATAGCTGGGTCAAAAAATTTAATTAATAAAATTAATAAAAATTAAAATTACTGTAACTTTATTGAATCTATTATAATTTTTTTATGCTTTCTAATTGTTATAAACTCAATGAAAAATAAGAGAATTTCAAGAGATTGAGAGAGAGCGAGAGAGGAAATTCTTATTGATCTATATATCAAACTTATATCTTTCTTAAAGAATTTAACGATATATATAGGCGTACAAAAGGGGACTATGCTAGCACTATGCATTTGACGACTAGATAAATGTGGTCATACAATTCAACATAGTTTACAACACTTCCCCTTTGGATGACCATATTTAAAGAATATGCCTCGTTAAAACCTTGCCAAGGAAAAACCCTGTGGGAAAAAAAACCAATGGCGAAGGAAAAAGAGTACAGTATTAATTTGTATCGCCGAATGCTTTAGGATTGCCTCATTAAAACCTTGCAAAAGAAAACCCAGTGGGATAAAACCTTAGCGAAGGAAAAAGAGTACAATCAGCACAAGTCTTCAAGACATTACTTCCCCTTCTTGATATCAATTTCAACTTTCTTCTCATGAATTGCAATGATCTTTTTGTGTGTATCTGAAAGATAACTCGCATTTGTACATCCAACTAACTGGATCTTTCTGCTGATCACTACTCTTCTGGAGTTGTACTCTTCTGGAATTCTTGTAAATAATACAGTTAGTGGAGAATTCATCAACATTAAACTGCTAACCTCATTTTTAATAAAAACGGTGGCCAGCTTTTTAAGATCAGACAAGCACCGCAGATTTTCAACTCCTCTGTAGGTGTCAGGCGTGCTGTCAGGCGCCTCAGCTGTCAGGCGCCGCAGAGCTATGAAGCTATATTCCATCTCTTTTCTCTTGCTTCACGAGAGATGTTGTATCATAATTTTCTCTATAAAAGAGATATTCAGCTCATCTTCATTCGCATCTCATCTTCTTCACTTTTCTGTAATCATACTGCAATTTTACTCTGCAATCTCTTTCTGCATTCTTATCCTGCAATCTCTCTCTACATTTTTACTCTGCAATGGCTCAGCGATCTTCTCATGGCCAATATATGAGGTACTCTGCACCTCGTTCATCAGCTGTTCCTGTTTCTACCACAGGTGCTATCATGCAATATAATGATCTGACTCATAGGTCAGATAATGAAGCTATCTATGAGTTTGTGAGTCTCGGTACCCGATACTCATCATCCATTGTCGCATTTTCTCAGCGACTGCAATCCAGAACTTGTGGAGTTGACTATCTCCACGAGAATATTGCTATACTTCAGCGACTTCTTCTGGAGTCCAACATGAATATAGAATCAATAAAGAAAGAGAATAGGAATTTAAAATCTTTGCTTAAATCTTCTTTTCGATTGCCCACCGCTTTAGATAGGGATGACATGCAGATTCTTGAAGAACAAGAGCATTTGAAGAATGAGGCAAAGTGCCTTAAATTTCTGTAATTCTTGCTTCAAGATAATAAAATAATATTTCACAAATATTCATATTTGTGTTTCTATCTTCTGGTAGATGTTCTGTGTACTTCATTTTATTTCTTCTTTAATAATGCACACTTCTTATCAAACCTATAATATGAATCTTGAAATACTAATTGTATTTAAAAGATGGTATTTCATGACTAATAACATCATCCATCTTCCCCTTGAAGCCGCAAGGGTTTCAGATTTATATTTCAAATATGTGCAGTTTCATGAGCTCTTCTGGAGCCTCAATGACATTTAAATCATATATATAAACTGCAATAATAGCTTGATAGAATACATATAAGGATCATATAAGGATCTTTGAAACTTGATAGAATACATATTTCCAGATGTATTCATATTAGAAGTTTCAGACATTTTCTATCCTTCAGGGATTTTCATATATATATCATGATCCAATGATCCATATAAATATGCAGTTAATCATGCATATCCAAACTCTCGGTAACTTTCAAGCTAATAAAAATCTCAATATGATTTCAACCATTAAAATCATATCAATATTGTTTCTTCGAGAAACTAACTTGTGATTTCTATATCACATTTTCATATTAAAAGTTTCAGGCTTTTTATATCATGTATATAAATATCCACTGATATTTAACAAAAAAATCACCTCTTTAGGTGTTTGGATTTCAGGTCCATATTTATCACATTTTACTTAGTGATATCAATTCTGCAGGAATTGAGAAACTGACTCGTGATTTATATATCACATTTTTATTTCCTTTTTATAAATACCCACTGACATTCAACAAGCATCACCTCTTTAGGTTTTTGGACTATAAGTCTCGATGCATCATATTTTACTAGTGAATCAATTCTGCAGGAATTGTTTCTTTCAAATTTGGTCAATATTTTACATCGTATTCTTCGACGATTCTTGATTCACTTTCATCATTACTTCTGGTAATGTCAATTGCCATCTCATATGGAAATACATTGTCGATAACAATTTTATTTCTATCCATAATTTCTCCATTATTCATGAAATGTAACGAGATCTCGTTATTTTCAGGTACCTGTCCCTCTTCAAGGGAAGACATTTTCATGAAAAACCTCTTCAGGAGGCACTCTTCAGGAGATTTATACTCTTCAAGAGTTTATATAGGAGAATTTTATACAGAAAATTTGGATGGACTTTATTGCTTGTTCTGTGGGTATGGCCTCTTCAGGAGCACCAAATTATTTGTGCTTTACTCTTTTGAGATACAGTACCTTTTGTATCTATAGGTCTCACATGCTTTCAGACTGCTAAATTTCTTAATTGTCCTACAGGGACTTCAATCCTCGCTGGGATTTTAGCAGCTAGAATATGAGACATTTTTATCTTACTGCATCCAAAATTTAATTATCATCTGAACTTCTGATTCACATATGATAATCAAGATAACGTCGAATTATTTCATCTTATTTGCTTCTGGCAAATTTTTCTTTCCACTTCTGGTGGTAAGATTTTATAGTAAAAGAATCTTCTGGTTCTTTTATGGACGTCCATATGAAAATCATTCAACTTATCGTAATTGATTTTGGATAATCAAGATAACCATTAAAAGATACAAATATTTTGAATCATATCACCTTTTGATGCATCATAATATTTGATTTAATAATTTGTATAATATCA
Organism: Carya illinoinensis; assembly: GCF_018687715.1. Lineage (NCBI taxonomy): Eukaryota > Viridiplantae > Streptophyta > Magnoliopsida > Fagales > Juglandaceae > Carya > Carya illinoinensis. Next base: position 42,269,542 of record NC_056756.1, read on the forward strand.
TCTCAAAGAGAAAGTTTACATCTTTTCCAATATGAGCTTTTGGCCCGAAAAGATATTCATTATCACGTTCAATCTCTTAATTTCTTTGAATAAAACGCATTATTCTTTTCACTTCAGGGAATAGAATGATATAAATTCATTATCATTTACTTCAGGGAATGATGTAGATCTAGTAAGACGTGATTAATTATTCTTATCAAAAGCTCATTATTTTGCACAGTCACTGAAAGATCATATATAAATTTAGAATATATTGTGAACATTTACATTTCAAATTGCTACTTCAGGAGCATACTCGATATTGCTACTTCAGGAGCACATTCGAGACGTTCATTCAAATATATATTCTTTTTACAATTTCAATTATGCAATTTCAAGTGCATAAATCATAATGAGCTTTTGGTACACATATCACTCATTTAAACTATGAGGTACTCAATAAAATTATTGATTTAGGGCGATCCTTCAGGGATGCTCCATTTCCATTCTCAGATAAATCATATCATTAATAATTTATAACAAGTATAAATAAATAAATAAAACTTGTATATAAACTATGTGAATAAATATAGAATTTATCAAGTAATAATAATGAATATAATCTTCAATATTTATCTTAGTGATTGCAAATAATATATTGAAAACTTACTTGAAATAGAAGATCACTAACTTAAAAATCATCCAGCTCTCCATGAGAACCTTATCATGTGAGAGCCTTTTGCGTGTGTTACCAACTCCACTTATTGCTCAAAAACTTTGAAGAAAAGTCCAACTGTCCAGCTAGCTGCCTTGACAAGCATAATCCAACAAGTAAACATGTCAAATGGTCAAGGAGAATTAAGAAAAGTCTAACTATTTAGCTAGCCGCCTAACAAAAATAATCCAACAAATAAACATGTTTTTTTTTTTTTTTTTTAAAGGTGTATTGTTGATGGACACGAGATAATCATCTCTTATCATCTTGTCAGCCACTATTAAAGAATTTGTCAAAGTCTATTAAAGTTTTGTCCCCACCACGAAAGTCTTTTATAAACGGCTCCACATGTTAAAGTCTTAAAAACTTGTTTCCACGAAAATCACGGCAAATGGTTGACGTGTAGAGCCAACCAATTTAGAAAAAGAGGTCCAGTAGCCCGAGGAGGGTCCGGATTGCTTTGGAAGGCCGGTGGTCAGTTTCACCCTCTCTCTCAATGCTCACTTCCAGGTGAGCTCCTGATTCGCGTTTGGAGATGATCTTCGTGCGGGTCAATGATCATCCGATACTTATTTTGGTACAGTTGCTGACATCATCATCTTGCTTGTTTGGGTTTCTTGTGGATTTGAAGACAAAACAAAACCCAACAGATCTGAACCTTTTGCATGGAGATCTGGACTCCGAAAACTCCCTTACGTGCGCTTGTTGTTGAGGATCATTAAGGAACTGCAGTGGGTGTCTCCACGCTCCAGTCATGGGTCAGTTTGGGTGGGCGCTGCAGCTATCTCTCCTCACTCCCTACGTGCAGGAGCTTGGTATCCCTCACGCCTGGGCCAGCATCATATGGCTGTGCGGCCCGCTCTCAGGCCTACTCGTTCAGCCCCTTGTCGGTCACATGAGCGATCGATGCACCAGCCGCTTCGGCCGTCGCAGGCCATTTATATTCTCCGGGGCAGTGTTGATCGCGGTCTCCGTAACTGTTTCTTGAAGAAGAGCGGGAGAGAGCGAGGGCACGTTTGGACGATTCACGGCGCTGTTGATCCGGTCGGAACCGCGCCTCGGAGCTTTGACTGTTATGGTTTTCGAATTACAAATCTGCCCTTTTTCTTAGTAGCCTTTAGCGGCGTGAAAAGCTGAACATGGTCTTGAGAGAGAGATCCGAGAGAGAGGAAATATGGGCGATCCCAGAGAACCCTTCTACCGGGTTTCAATCGTGAGAGGCCGAGTCATTTACGGCTTAAAAACCCAGACCTTGAGCCACCTGGACGAGGATTCGAACACCTCGCAAAGTGAAAAACCGCAACGCAGCAAAACGGTTCGAACGAGACCAACATGGTGAGAGAAAGATTTGAGGGTAGTGATCTCCGGAAGGAGCTAGAGGTGGATGAATTTTTTTTTCTTTTTGCATCGTGCTGATAACGTGTTATAAACTCAATGAAAAATAAGAGAATTTCAAGAGATTGAAAGATAGTGAGAGAGGAAATTCTTATTGATCTATATATCAAACTTATATCTTTCTTAAAGAATTTAACGATATATATAGGCGTACAAAAGAGGACTATGCTAGCTCACTATGCTAGCACTATGCATTTGACGACTAGATAAATGTGGTCATATAATTCAACATGGTTTACAACACTAATCAAATATTGATTAAATTTTAATACTTTAACAAATAATGAACTGGCTATATGTACAGTATTTTTAGCTTCAACTATTTCGACTGACCAAATTTGGACAGGAGATTCACGTGGCTATATATTATTTTACATTAAAATATTCCGTTGTTTTTGGCACGAGTATTTTCTCCATTATTCCGCTCTCCCACTGCTGATCCTCTTCTCTCATCTCTGTATTCTTCCCAGCTCCCAACCTGCCCCTTCATCTCTGTATTCGTGCATCTCGTTGCTGCAGCAAAGAGGATTTTAGAGAAATTCAGGTGCGCCCTCTCTCTTGAAGAGAAAAAACAAGAATAAAACGTAGCTTTCGAAAAAAACATTTCTACATCTTTTTTTTTTTTTTTTTCCTTGGACTGTTCTCCCGGTTCGCACTTGCTTCTTGCTTGATGCTTGATGCCTACTTTTTCTACATCTTATTTTTTCTTTGATTTTGTATTTTTCGGATAACACTAAATCAATATGTTACGTCAACTGTGGTTTGAAATTTCTAAACCCACTCCTACCCGTCTCTGGCTCGCCCATTTCCGCGAACCGAAGTAGAAAAATCTTATCAAGGCAAGATAAGGCATATATGCAATATAATGACCATAATTGGCTGGGTGTCAGAGGGGGATGGGTAGGCATGAAGGAGATGAGATGGGTCTCACAAGGGGGTTTTCAAATTGTCTGAGTTAATATTTACAGTGTAGAGATAGAGCAAGATGCGTTAAAAACAGTTCTAACCGTTTGGATATACAGATAAAATAAGTCGTACAACTCAGATAAGATTAGATTTCTACGAAGAATGGTCAAAGCCTTGCCAGCTTTCAAAACAATTTTTTCAATACGCGTTTGTAAATATGTCTATATCCGTAGAGAGAGAGAGCCGACCTCCTTATAGGTTATAAACATCAAACTTCCTTCGTTTCCTTCCCATTTGTATCACTCTCTTTGGTTAATCCAGTATGGAGTCTCCTTGCATTCCCAAGTTCACAATTCCTCTCTCTTGCTTCTTTACGCTTTTACTGTGTGCTGCCACACTAAACCCTGTATTTGCTTCGAAAGTTTGCAACTTTCCGGCAATCTTTAACTTTGGCGATTCAAACTCCGATACTGGAGGATTGTCTGCTAGCCTCATAAGAGCCACACCGCCTTATGGGGAGACCTATTTTCGCAGGCCTGCTGGAAGGGTCTCCGATGGCCGGCTCACGATTGATTTCATGGGTACGTACCTTGACTTTTAGCATAGCTCTGCTTATATTTGTATACTAACTATTAAGGAATCAGATTCTCATAGCCACTGTTGTAGCCTACACAACTTCAGTGTAATGGTAGAATGAATAGAATTTCATTTAGTAAAATGTTGCAGAAAGAGACCCAGTATATGGCCGGAATTTGTAGTACTAACAGGCCCATGAAGATCCATGGACACAGTACTTAAACACGATAAAACAGCCTAGCAGCCAAAGTAGAATCATGAGCTCTCCTGCAGAAAATCTATCTAGAGCACCTCCTCAGAAGTAAGCTATGTAGACATTCTGCAATTAGTAAAACCAATACGATGCATGGATTCTCAAAACCAGTGCTTTTCATCATTTCAATGGATGGATGGAGATGAGATGATGATTCTGTATATAGAAGTGAAACAGCTTGTAAAAAGTAGTGTGAAATAATTTAAGTTAAAATATTTTATTGGACTCTTCAAACAAACAAATCCTAAATCTAAACAGAGAGTGCAATGTCATGAGAAGGGTGGCCCTGTATTGATTGGACATTGATTAATCCCATCAGCCGTTCATACACGTGGACCTCATATGAGACCCACTGGAAGTAGGGCACATTAGAGTTTTACCCGAGTCCACGGCACAAATCTTGTAAAGCAAACTTCCAAGTCCAACAGTATGGACACAGTGCTGAGGACTAGATTAGGTTAATTCCCATTACCTTACATGATATGAATTCTCAATCGTTTGATTTAATTGAATGGTCACAGCAATGGGTGTTGGTCTTCCATATCTGAGTGCATACCTTGATTCCTTGGGAGCTAACTTCACACACGGTGCAAACTTTGCCACGTCTGCATCCACAATCAGACTACCATCCAGAATTATACCTGCGGGTGGATTTAGTCCCTTCTACCTCGATATCCAATACTCGCAATTTGAGCAGTTCAAAGAAAGATCACAGATTATAAGACGACAAGGTAAAATGGGTACCCCACTACTTGTTTTGTTCCTTAATGGAATTGGTTTTTTGAGAGTGCTTATAAAACATCTGTATCATCAACAACCTTTATGCTTTCAATTTGGAATTTGTTTCTCTTGTAGGAGGAATATATGCACATTTGATGCCCAAGAAGGATTATTTTCCTAAAGCTTTATACACATTTGACATCGGTCAGAACGATCTTGGTGAGGGATTCTTTGGTAACATGACTGTAGAGGAAGTCAATGCTTCCATCCCCGATATTCTTGACAAGTTCTCTCTTAATGTTAAGGTAAATTAAGACTAAAAAAAAAAAAAAAAAAGAAAAAGAGGTAACCTTTGTTTTGTTTTCTGTTAATAATAATCAAGTGAAATTAATGATGATGATGCAGAATATATACAAGTTGGGAGCTAGATCATTTTGGATCCACAATACTGGACCAATTGGTTGCCTTCCCTATATTTTGGCCACTTTTCCATCAGCTCAAAGGGACAGCTATGGCTGTGCAAAGCCTTATAATGATGTAGCTCAGTCTTTCAATCACAAGTTGAAGGAGGCCATTGTTCAACTCAGGATCGATCTTCCTTCAGCTGCAATCACATATGTAGATGTCTACTCTGTCAAGTACTCCCTTTATAGAGAACCACAGAAATACGGTCAGCCTTATTATATTGCAACAAGTTTATTTCTTTTGGTCATTTCTAACTTCCCAAATTAAAATCTTGCTTGGGTAATATAAGAATGGTTGTTTCTGTTCTCAATGTTTATTATTTTTATGATCATATTCATGTTTGGGTTGAGAAATGTTCAGGCTTTGAGCTTCCATTGGTTGCATGTTGTGGGTATGGAGGAAAGTACAACTACAGCATTAGTGTTGGGTGTGGAGGAACAGTGATGGTGAATGGAAGCCAAATATTTGTTGGTTCATGTGAGCGCCCCTCGGTCAGAGTAAACTGGGATGGAATTCACTATACTGAGGCTGCCAACAAGTTTGTCTTTGCTCAGATTTCAACTGGAGCGTTTTCGGATCCACCTGTACCCTTGAAAATGGCATGTCACCAAGTTTAAATTCCTATTCATACCTTAATATTTATATATATATATATATATATATATATAAATAAAAAGAGAAATGATTTGTATAAATCTTAAATAAACAAGTCTATTTTTTTAAAAATAGACTCTTATCTTTTACAAAGGACTTAAATGATTTTATATATTTAGACCTTGTACTTTACATTACTCAAAAAATAAGTATGCAAGATATTTTGTTCTCATTGAAACGATGTGTTTCAATTTCCCTCTCCCTCTCCATCTCCCTCTATCTTTCCATTTTGTGCTCAAACTGGGATTAATGGAAAACCGATTTCATGTTCCAGTTTTCGGCTTTTGAAAACAAACTCAACACTCCTTGACCGCAAACCAATACGGTCCATTTGGATGCTCTTGCTAGTTAGGTTTCAACTCACTGAAGGGGATAAAATTTCTCATTTTTCCATTGAAAAGCCTAAACATGATTTTTTCAAACTCCTATTATTGGTCTTGGATCCCATCCACGTCCGTCTCTTTCTGCCACGATAAGAGATATTTGCTTGTAACTGCATATGAAACAAATGTTTATTTTATTATTTCTTTTGAACTCTCTCTTTGTTTGATATGAATGTGAAAATTTGATGCTAATGAAATGGTTAAAGTTAAATTTATTTTATATTGAAAAAGTCTATTTGCACACGGGGTTGGGGACCTCTCGCGTACACGTCCATCTACTATAATGAAACGCGTTTAGCTCATCTTCTTCTTTGCATCTCCTTCATATCATCTTGTCTGTGTTCAAGCAAGGAAAGAGAGCATGTGTGCTCTCTAACCCGAAGCCTTGCTACACGTTGATCTCTGCCATGCCAACCCAGACCACCTCCTTCACGTCCAACCCGTCTACGTTCAACCAACGCCGAAAGATCAACCATCACCATTTCTCTCATAACCAAAACAAACAATTTCCACACCGTGACCCGTTCACGCCGCTCCTTGTATGTTATAACCCCACCTCCATCACAACTCCTCACGTTAACAAGGTTAAAGGAAGCAACCACCCACGCACAATGGCATTGTCACCACGCAGGAAACCACTCAACTACACGCCGCTACCAACTCGTAGTTTAGCCACCCTCTCCATTCATCATACCGGCTTCACAGCAAGATCACTTTCAGCTCATCACCATGGACAAAATCAGTGCATCATCGTCGCCACGTTTAACACGGGTCTAGCCGAAACAACTCCATCATGTCCTCTGTTTTAAGAATTGAAAACAGAGCAAGGAGGAGCAGTGCAAGCCACCGAGAGCAACCTCCACGTCGTGACCCCACTACCCAAAGTCTCCCCATTTTCCACCCTCAACCATGCGCAGCTCCGTAAGCTTCAGCTGCTCTCTCTATCTCTCTCTCTCTCTCTCTCTCTCTCTCTCTCTCTCTCTCTCTCTCTCTCTCTCTCTCTCTCTCTCTCTCTCTCTCTCTCTCTCTCTCTCTCTCTCTCTCTCTCTCCATTTTCAACAGTCCAGCTACGCCGAGTGGTCTACACCGTGAGCAACCCAGCTCGTCGCTAGTTGCCTCTGATCTGCTCTGTGCCAAAGTCTTCTGCGAATGAGTGCACAGCCTGGACTGCCAAGTGGTCTACACCGTGAGCAACCCAGCTCGTCGCTAGTTGCCTCTGATCTGCTCTGTGCCAAAGTCTTCTACGAGTGAGTGCCCAGCCGCATGGAACTTTGGTCTTTTGCTCCGTGCCAACGTCTTCCTCGTATAGTTTGTTTTAACAGGATGAAGTTATATCTTAGAAGCATAACTTTTTGATTTTAGTTTCCCTCTTTCATTTCGTGTTTTCGCCTCTTTTTTAATTTTATTTTTATTTTTATTGTTTTTAATAATATCAGCAGCCGATTCCGCAAAAGGTACCCAACAGCGAGTACCTGTAGCAAAACTGTTTTATATTAGTAGTTCTATACACAGTCGCCAGATGTAATTAGGATGCAGTCGGTTGACGTGGCGTTACGCCACGTCAGCCTCTATTTAAAAAAAAATGAAAAATGAAATACAAAATACGAAATACAAATGAAAACCAAAACCGGTGCAGATTGAAAGCATTTTCGAAAAGAGTGATTTCCCGCTTTTTCCATTCGCGAGCCCCCCAGAACTGAAAGGAGGAAGACTACCTCGTCGTGGGTGCAGAGAACTGTTGCCGTTGGGTGGGTTGATTTCGGGCTGGTCCGATCTACGTTGGAGTGGGTCAAAGGCCGACCGTTATTTGGATCAGGTTGGTTTCAGTTGAGATTGGGTCAGATCCGCGAGCCATCTGCTTGGATCCGGTTCGTGGGCCATCATCTCGGGTTAGCTTCGTGGGCCATCAACTCGGGTCAGATTTACAGGCTAGCAGTTCAACCCAACATCTCGGGTTAGGGAAGTAGGTGGTCAGTTTCGTGGGTCAGCACCACCACGACCAGGTTTTGGTTCTGAGATGGATCTATATCTGCATGCTTCAAAAAACCTGAAACAGATTTTCATAATTTGTTTGATATATATGTGGCTCTGTTTTGTGGGATTTGAATGAACATGGTAAATATATATTGTTGAACGTGAATCCATAGAGGACTTTGAAAATGTTGCATACAAATGTGGTTTGGTTTTGCTCGGGTTTGTGTCGTGTAGGAGGCCAATGTAAAGTAAATAAATTGACTGCAATGTGTAGGAAGTAGACTTAATGATACATAATATCATTAATGGAAGACTTTCAATGATATTTGTTTATGATGACTGAATAGAGAAGATGACAAAGCGACGTTGGCTTTTCCTCCATATTTGTTGGTGATTTATTTTTGTTTTATAAATACAAAAACTGTGGCTGGTAACAACATTTCCTGGCATGATCAAGAGATATTGAATATGGATGAGTCTTAGGCAAGCTAAATTGGCTCATGGATTTTAAATAAGTAAAAAATCCATTTAAATACATTAATTCCATTTGGTATATTGAATTTGATTGGATGAAATCTAATAACGTATACCCTTCTAAAAAGGTTAGGAATTCACATAATTTTCACCTCACTAGCTTCGAATATTTTAAATGGAAAAAAAGGTTGTGGGTTTCTTAATTACATACATAATTTTGTTTAATTTTAGTTAGAGCCGATAATATTGGTTTGATGTTGTTTTTTACGTTGGTTGATGACTACAAAATGTAAATGTGTGATTCAAGTACAAAACAGTGGGTTTAATATTCGGTTAATGATGGCTTTAATATTTGGTTAATGATTTGAATATATATAAATTTTTTTCATGAAATCTTTGCACCATTTTTTATTGGCACTTTTCTGTTGGATATGATTTGGTTTAATGATCTTGTTATGCAACTACTTGGTTAAAGGAGTCCACTTGTTACTTTTTTTACTTGTTGAACGCCATAAGAGAAGAAATTTTTGAATGGAAAGCAATGCAGATATTTTATCAACCAAGATATAGCTTATTTCATAGGAAAGTTACTAATTCCTCATCGTTTACTTCTACTACCTAAATTATAAACTATTAGCTTCAATATGTAGATTTCATTACCTCAAAAGTGGGCTGAATACATCAATTTGAGGTAATGAGTTTAATGAGTTTCTATTGTGGTGAAGCTTACATACAAAATTTTTATTTATTTGGTAGTGCCATAAAATGATACGAGATTTATTATTTTGTTATGGTCAATTTTGGTTTTTTTAATTTAGTATGCCATTACCAAGTGTTTTTTCAACATGTGGAGAAAAAGTTAACAACTTTTACAGGGCATGGGAGAAGGGAAAGAACATGCATTTGATAGACCAGAAGAACGGGAAACTGAAGATGGCAGTCCAGGTGAACTGGAAATCGACGATTGCACTCCAGGTACATCACACGTAGTGCCATCGTCGAAAGGTGATGATATGATTGAGGAGTCAAAGTCGGGCATGGAGTTCAATTCGTTTGAAGATTTGTTTAGCTATTATAAGCAGTATGCCAAGAAATGCGAGTTTGGGGTGATGACACAAAGGAGTGAGAGGTCAGAGGATCAAAGTGTCAGATATGTTACTCTTGGTTGTGGGGAGGGAAGGCACAGATTAAGACATCCAATGTTGCCAACCCACGTCCGACAGGAAAGACAGACTGCAAGGCAAGGATAAATGTGTTGAGAGTCGATGGAAAGATGCGGTTGACAACAGTCAATAATTCACATAATCATCTTATCAACCCACAGAAATCTCGCTTCTATCAATGTAACAGAGAAGTGAGTAAGACAGTTAAAAGAGTCCTTGACACCAACGACTTAGCTGGTATCCAACTGAACAATAGTTACGGATCTCTTGTAGTTGGCGCAAGTGGCTTTGAGAACCTGCCATTTCTGGAAAAGGATTGTGGCAATTACATTGACAAAACCCGTCATCTACGACTTGGTGCAGGTGGTGCTGGAGCACTTCGTGATTATTTCTTAAGGATGCAGTACAAGAATAACGGATTTTTTGCATTGATGGATTTAGATGATGACGGGAGGTTAAAAAATGTTTTTTGGGCAGATCCACGTAGTTGGACAGCCTATAAGTATTTTGGTGATGTCGTGACATTCGACACCGCATACCTGACTAATAGGTATGGGATGCCCTTTGCACCATTTGTTGGTGTAAACCACCACGGGCAATCGATTCTTTTGGGAGCTGGGTTGATTTCCAGTGAGGACACAGAGACCCTTACATGGCTATTCCAAACCTGGTTGCAATGTATAGACGGAGTAGCTCCAAAGGCGATTATTACTGATCAAGACAGAGCAGTGAAAAATGCAATTGCTATTGTCTTCCTGGAAACTCGACATAGATTTTGCCTATGGCATATACTAAAGAAGGCACCTGAGAAGCTTGGGGCATATGCTGCATATAAAAGTGGGTTGAAAACTGAGTTGATGAAATGTGTATACGACACACAAACTATTGAGGAGTTTGAAAAATGTTGGTCTGTGTTTATTAATACATACGACTTACATGAAAATGTGTGGTTGAAAAGTTTATATTTGGAGCATGCGCATTGGGTACCAGTTTTTCTAAAAGAGCACTTTTGGGCGAGAATGAGTACCACTCAGTGTAGCGAGAGTATGAATGCTTTCTTTGATGGTTATGTCCATTCAAAGACAAACCTAAAAGAGTTTGCCGACCAGTTCGACAATGCGCTAAAAAGGAAAATTGAGAATGAAAATCAAGCAGAGTTTCTTTCCTTTAGTGGCACCATTCCCTGCATATCTAGATCGCCAATTGAAAAGAAATTTCAGGAGTTGTACACGAACGTAAAAGTTAAGGAAGTTCAACAGCAAGTAATCGGTGTGCTTGATTTGGATCCATCTTTACAGACAATGGATTGTATAATGAAGAGTTATTTGGTAGAATATGAAGTTCGTACTCAGGAGTTCACAAAGCATGTTACATATTTTGTAGATTTTAATGTCGATGATTGCAATGCAAAGTGTTCATGTGGTTTATTTCAGATGAGGGGGGTACTGTGTAGGCATATTTTGGCTGTATTCAAATCAAACGGTATAAAATTATTGCCAGATCGATACATTTTAGACCGATGGCGGAAGGACATCAAAAGAAGATACACGTTAATCCAATCTAACTAAGATGCAGGGGATTAGAGGCCAAATGATAATAGACAATCAATTCTTCTGAATATGTGTTATAAGATGATAGATTATGCGGTGGAATCTGATAAGGACTTTGAAGATGCAAAGAAGAGGATACATGAGATGACTGGATTATATCGTCAGAACCAACGACCCTTATCTAGAGGCCAAACAGGTTTGAAGGCCACCAATACAATTTATTTTTGTATTTATTTCGTATTTTGTATTTACAATTTTGGATTTACAATTGCTATTTATTTTGTATTTACACCAAGTGTCGCTAACTTTTTTTATTATATTTTTGCAATGCAAAGTTTCGGAACCTGGGGTTACAATACTAGATGGGGCTATAGTTGGTAGCTCATGACAAGTCAAGAGTCCACTTGTTGTCAGAGGAAAAGGAAGACCTCCATCTCTTAGAAGAACATTCAGGATGGAGACAGAAATGCGGAAGGTTAAAGCCAAACAAAAAAAAGCACAAGTGGGAGGAAAACGCAAATAGGTGCATGTTTTAGCAGGGGATAATAAAACTGAAATATTTTCGTAGTGTGTCATTATGATAAAGTTTCACTTATTTCTAATGATGAGTTATAACTATTTACTTCACTTTTAGCGAGATGAAGGAGATACAGTAGCTATGGGCACATATAGGAATTTATTTGGGCCATCAGAAGCAGATATAACCAATGACAGACAATTTACAGTATCATGTTTGGATATAAGCAGGTTTTTTTTTTTTTTTTTTGAAGGAGGTCAATATTTGCATTGTGATAAAATTCACTTATTTATTAACAGGTCATGGATAGTAGTGGGACCATGCAAAGTGTTCAGCCTATGTTCTTTGGTAGTCAAGAAAGTGTAAGATTTCTCACTTATCTAGGCCATTTTTGTAATATTATTTATTATTTGATAAAGATTTGTTTATTTGGATGGAAATAGATTTTTTATGATTGGATGACACACAACCAAAGCTCCCTGGATGGAGATGGGTCAAACGCATGGATGTAATGATTTTGTATATTTGATGTGAGAATTTTCTTGACGAGAAGGAGGCAAGCTGATGCATATTTTGTACACCACATGATGTGGTCTATTTTTTCCCTTCTGAATTTTTGGGCAAGTTGACTGTAATTTGTATAAGATGAAATCCTATTTTGTATATTTGATCTGAGAATTTAAGTGGATGGAAGGGGAGGCAAGCTGATCAATATTTGATGTCAGATTCGGATGTATATATATAGATGACAGGAGAATTTGTGTTTTCTAGGAGGACATTATTTGATGCCAAATAGAATATATTGGTTATTTTTTTGTGTATGTGATGTGAGGTTAAAAAACTGATTCTTCACGTCTTTTGACTTGGTGCAACATATGGACTAATGGGTATCCAACAGGTGCTTATATTTAGTGTTCTTTGTTAGGTGATGCCCAGTAATTATTGTGGTGAAAGACATACGCTTCTTAGGATTTGTCTTATAAGACTTGAAGATGGAATCCGTTTCAAGCTTGGGGCATATGTGTTGGTCTATTTTCAATGTTATACGAGTTAATGTGTAATGATGTGGTAACGTGTAGCATACCAGTTTCTTGTAATCTTTTGTTGCCAGCCGATATTGACTACTAAGTATTCAATTGATGTCAAAAGTTGGTATCCAATAATTCACTGCCAAATGGGATTTGGATTTTGCAATATGCTGATTCGAAACTCAATTTAAGCTAAGGATACTGGAACCACATAAAGAAATGGTAATAATTTCCCTCATACAAAAAAATATAGACACAGTGGTCTATATACATACAAAAGTGGTTAAAGTCCCAAAAAATTCACCTGAAATTTCAAATACATACAAAAGTCCCAAGAAAGTGGCTAGAAATTTTAAATACATACAAAAGTTCCAGGATGAAGAAATTACATATGACACATCTAATACATTAACTGATCAAAGTGTCAAATACATCAAAAGGGGTTGAGTTACATCAGCTAAAGCATTGGCCGAGAGACATTACAACCAATTCGATACGCACAAAATACAGCACAAACTATTACAAAAAAAAAAAAAAAAAAAAACCATGAGACTTTTAATACTTTCAACGCTCCCTTGTACTTCTTCTCCAATGCGGTAAATTTGGCTTCCTCCATGCGCAGCCGCTCATGAAGTACCCTTTCGTGCCTCCGTTCAGCTAACTCCAACGTCATCTTACAGCAAGTGTTTTGCTCACTTTGAAGATCAATCCACTCAAAAAAGCCACATTATTTATTCATCTTATAGATTGGACAATTGAAAAATCTTCTACCAAAATATTTTACTTTTCCAGAAATCCGTAGTTTCGCTTGGGAGCCACAATAGCAAAGTGGTCTCTCCAAGCTTGACCCGGAATGAGAAGCAGAACTCATTTTCTATCATAATATTGAAGTAAAAATAGCTCCCAGTCAAGAGTATATATTAAACAGTGTATATATGCATGGGAGAAGAAATATACATGGGAGGTATGGCATAATATTTTGCAAAGAGATAAATTGTCTAACAAAAATATGTATATAAGATTTTGCAATTGGGTGATAATTTTACACAGGAGGATATGACATATTATCCTGCAATGAAGATATATAGTAACTGATATTTCCATCCTAAACAGAAAATAATATATAACATTGAGCATCTGTTACACCAACATTTAGAAACTACACAATATATAGTGGCACCATTCCCAATTTAATGTGCTCATAAACCCATGCACTTCAGCAAAACAAAAAAACACCACATTCCAATTACCTACCAACTTAACCAAAATGTCACAATAGACCACATAGCAGAGCACATAAACTAAAATTCACAAACTAGGAACAGAAATTAGATTCAACGCCTCTACAGGGCAATTCAATCTAACAAAAATATGTATATAAGATTTTGCATTTGGGTGATAATTTTACACGGGAGGATATGACATATTATCCTGCAATGAAGATATATACTAACTGATATTTCCATCCTAAACAGAAAATAATATATAACATTAAGCATCTATTACACCAACATTCAGAAAATACACAATATATATGGCACCCAATTTAATGTGCTCATAAACCCATACACTTCAGCCAAACAAAAAAACACCACATACCAATTACCCACCAACTTAACCAAAGTGTCACAATATACCACATAGCAGAGCACATAAACTAAAATTCACAAACTAGAAACAGAAATCAGATTCAACGCATCTACTGGGCAATTCAATAACACAAGATGAACAAAAATATTAAAAAATTATAGATCTAGTAACTGAATAAGACTCATTATACGCAAAAAATTAAAGAACCATACAGTATTATGATGAACTAGTGGACAGAGAAATCTTACCTTAATGTGAACAGACCGAACAGAGAAATGAATTTAGGGTTTCCACTTCTGAAGGGTGAATCGAGAGAGAAGCAGAGAGGGAGGGAAACGTGAATCCATACCAACAGATTCTCGTTCAACAACCAACAAAAATAAATGACAACCAAAAAAATGACAAAAAAAAAAATGAAAAATAAGGTAGCAGATGGATTTAGGGTTCGGAGTTCTCGGGATGAATCTAGAGGGAGTTTTGAGGGAGGAATTGAGAGAGAACCAGACCAATCACAGAGAGTGAGAGAGGGAATCGAAAGTGGTTCGAGAGAGGAGAAGCAGAGAGTGGTTCGAGAGACTTAGGGTTCCAATCGCAGAGACTGAGAGAGGTCGACTTAGGGTTCCAATCACAGAGAGTGAGAGAAGAGAAGCAGAGAGTGGTTCGAGAGACTTAGGGTTCCAATCGCAGAGTGTGAGAGAGGGAATCGAAAGTGGTTCGAGAGAGGAGAAGCAGTCTAGGGTTCGAGAGACTTAGGGTTCCAATTGCAGAGATTGAGAGAGGAGAAGTAGAAACTGGTTCGGACTTAGGGTTCCAATCGCAGAGAGTGAGAGAGGAGAACCAGAAACTGGTTTGGACTTAGGGTTCCAATCACTGAGAGTGAGAGAGGAGAACCAGAAACTGGTTCTCTAGATCTAGGATTCCAATCGCTGAGAGTGAGAGAGGAGACTGGTTCTCTAGATCTAGGATTCCAATCGCAGAGAGTGAGAGAGGAGAACTAGAAACTGGTTCGAGAGGATTTGGGATTCCAATCGCAGAGAGGGAGAGAGGGTCTCGAAAGTGGTTCGAGAGAGGAGAAACAGAGAGTGAGAGAGACTTAGGGTTCCAATCAAAATGGCGAGTTCTGGTTCCAATCAAAACGGTGAGTTTTGATTTCTCATCCACGTCAGCAACTGACTGCACGCCGTTTACACCAGGCGACTGCACTCAGCACTTTTTGTTTTATATTAGCTAAAACTTTTGACTTTGACTATTCCATTGAAAATGTTCTAACAAATGAATAAGAAATGTCCCTACCAACAAATCAAGTTTTACTATTCAAACAGCATCTAAAAACAAATACTTAACAAACTTGTTTGTGTGAATGTATTAGATTATAAATATATATTTTTTAAAAATAGATTTGATGTATCTCATTAAACTATGAAATTTTATTTTTGTGAGAGTAGTTCCTATTTCATATTCCACACGGCGCTCTTCTCTTTTCTTATGGTTTGAATATTGTCCTCTTTTACGATACAATTTATGCTTTGTCGAAGAATCGAAGATTATTAGGGAGAAATTATGGAATTGTTAAAATTATGGTATCTTCGCTTGTTCACAATCTTTAACCGGTATTGTGCGTTCCGAGATGTTGGGTTGCACATAGTTGAATTTTTTTCAGGTTGGTTGTTGTTTTTTTTAATGCTTGGATTTTGGTCTCTTTGTTTATTTTGTAACTCCATATGTCTGGTTGTAGCCATAATTCTTTTTCGTTAAAAATAAGAATCATTAATAAAATTAAAATACGTCCTCTTTTTAAAAAAACAAAAAAAAAAAAAAATCTAAAAACTGCCCCGTAAAGCTCACAATTTCTTCCCTGTCAATTTTCTTTAATCTTGGATTTATCCAATAACCTCTGTCTGGTTATACACTCGAGTTTAGGGTCAAAGTTTCCGGCTTGTGAACAGGCCACGTTATCTACGACAGGTGGTGAGGTTGTGTCAATGACCAGGTTTGATGGACAACTTTAGACCCTACTAGATGACTCCAACGTAGAGCCAAGGCTGAGATGATTTCGAACCGCATTAAAGAGGCCGTAGAAAGTGACATAAATATAAGTTAAATTATAAATTGTAAACTTTAAACTAAAAAATTTATTTTTAAACTTTATTTTAAACATCAATAGTGCAAAAAAATTATTTATTTTTATTTTATTTCAATTATATATTAATGGGTCTCCTATAAATGTTGTATTAACAAATCGTAAAGTTCTATTAAAAAAATAAATAAAGCTTGTTGTTAAGGGTATTCATGGAACCGCATTTTATTTCAAAACACGCGTAGACAAATTGTCCTACAGATATGTTTTGCGTATGGTTTGATTACATAATTTAAATTAAATGAGATGAGATAGTTTATAAAAAATTATAGTTAAATAATAATATGATATTATTTAATTTTTATCTTTTAGAATTTGATAAAAGAAAATCAGCTTCACTACTAATTGAAAATTATTTAATAATTATTAAAGAAGAATTATAAATATTTTAAATCCCAATTTTATATATTAAAATAGACCTTATACCAAGGCAAGATCATATATATATATATATGCAATGTAATAGCATTAATTGAATGGATGTCATAAGGGATTTTCAATCTAGCAATACTACGTACAATCTCTTTTTGAGATTGTAATATAGAATTAGATAATTTTATTTTTAAAATTTTTTAAAATTATAAATATATTTCTCATAAAATGATATTTTTTTTTAATTAATAAAATATTTGCATATGCAATATCTAAGTGAAGACGGTAAATAAAATTTCTTTTTTAAAATTGTCTGAATAAATATGTATAGGAAGGATGCATCATCTAACATATTACATATTTTATATATTTTAAAATTATTTTTTATTTTTATTAAATTAATTGTGTTATTATATTTATTACTTATATCTTACATATTTATTATAAAAAAATAAAAAATAAAAAAATAAATATAATATATAATGTGAGGAGATAACAAGCAGAATTATTCATATGTATAGTGTAGAGAGAGGGAGCCGAGTTCCGACCTTTCCTTGTAAGTACAATTATTAGATTTCTATGAAGAATGGTCAAGCCGCCAGCTTTGACAACAATTTTTTCAATACGAGTTTGTAAATATGTCTATAAATGTCGAGAGAGGGAGCTGACCATTCCCTATAAGTTATAAACATCAAACTTCCCCTCGTTTCCTTCCCATTTGCATACTCTCTTTGGTTAACCCAATATGGGGACTCATAGCATCCTCAAGTCCACAATTCCTCTCTCTTGTTTGTTTACGCTTTTACTGTCTGCTACCATACTGAACCCTGTATTTGCTTCTAAAGTTTGCAACTTTCCTGCAATCTTTAACTTTGGCGCCTCAAGCTCCGATACTGGAGGACTGTCTGCTACATTCAGAAGAGTCACACGGCCTAATGGGGAGACCTATTTTCGTAGGCCTGCCGGAAGGTTCTCCGATGGCCGGCTCATTATTGATTTCATAGGTACGTACCTTGACTTTTAGCGTAGCTCAGCTTTTATATACTAACTATTAAGGAATCAGATTCTCGTAGCCACTGTTGTAGCTTACGCAACTTCAGTGTAATGGTAGAATGAATAGAATTTATTTTTATAAAATATTACAGAGCATTGGGCCTGAATTTGTAGTACTAATAGCCCATGAAGATCCATGGTACAGTATTTATAAAATTAAAAATTTTATATGTAGTTATTTTTGTGAATTTTTTTGTGTATTTTAGTGATATAATTAGTTATGTATTAAAAAAATTAATCTAATCAATTATATCAATAGAGTGTATAGAAAATACGTAAAAATAACTATATATAACATTGCTCTTATAACATACGGTAGAAATGCCAAATAGCCAATGTAGAATCATGAGTTCTTCTGCAGAAAAAATATCTAGATCAGCACCTCCTCGAAAGTAAGCTATGTAGCCATTCTGCAATTACTAAATCCAATAGGAAGCATGGATTCCCAAATCTAGTGCTTTTCATCATTTTAATGGATGGATGGAGAGTAGAGGTTAGGATGGAAGATAGATGAGACGAGGGTTTATAAATAAAAGTAAAATAATTTGTAAATAATAATGAAATAATGTAATAGATGTTTTATTGAGTCTCCAGAAATGAGATAGAAAAAGTTGAATAAAAATATTATAAAGTTAAAATATTATTATAATATATTTTTTAATATTATTTTTTTTTAATTTTGAAAAAGTTGTATTATTTTGTTATAATTTTTTATATATTTTAAAAAATTATAATGATTAGACGAAAACATTAAAGATTTTAAAATTAAAAAATATTTATGTTTAAAAAATTTTAAGCTGAGATATAATATTTTTAAAAAAAAAATAGTAAATTTAAACAAAGTGCCATGTCATGAGAAGGTGGCCCTGTATTGGTTAGACATTGGTTGATGTTTTGCTTTCGGCCATTCGTACACGTGGACCTGACATGAGAACCAGTGGAATTAGAGCACATTGGAGTTTTGACCGAGTATTGTCCAAGGCGCGCACAAATCTTGTAGCAAACTTTCAAGTCAAACAGTTGGACACAGTGCTGAGGACTAGATTAAGTTAAGAGTTACGTTATATATAAGCACAGTCGCGTATTAATCTGTATACTAATATTGATTTATTCATACTTAAAATTTAAATTATCATTATTTTCAATAAAATCTACTTTTTGACCAATCACATCACATTAGTATACAGATTAGTGCACAATTGTGCTTGCAATTATATTTTTCCTTAAGTTAATTCTCATTATCTTACATGATATGAATTCTCACTCGTTTGATTTAATCGAATGGTTACAGCAATGGGTGTTGGTCTTCCATATCTAAGTGCATACCTTGATTCCTTGGGAACTAACTTCACACAAGGTGCAAACTTTGCCACGGCTGCATCCACAATCAGACTACCATCCAGAATTATACCTGCAGGTGGATTTAGTCCCTTTTACCTCGATATCCAGTGCTCACAATTTGAGCAGTTCAAAGAAAGATCACAGATTATAAGACGACAAGGTAAAATGGGTACCCCGCCACTACTTGTTTTGTTCCTTAATATAATTAGTTTTTTTGAGAGTGCATATAAAACATCTGTATCATCTACTACCTTTATGCTTTCAATTGAAATTTCTCTCTCTTGTAGGAGGAATATATGCACATTTGATGCCCAAGAAGGATTATTTTCCTAAAGCTTTATACACATTTGATATCGGTCAGAATGATCTTAGTGAGGGATTCTTTGGTAACATGACTTTAGAGGAAGTCAATGCTTCTATCCCCGATATTCTTGACAAGTTCTCTCTTAATGTTAAGGTAAATTAAGACTACAAAGAAAAGAAAGAAGAAAAAGAGGCAACTTTGTTTTGTTTTGTTTTCTGTTAATGATAATCAAGTGAAATTAATGATGATGCAGAATATATATAAGTTGGGAGCAAGATCATTTTGGATCCACAATACAGGACCAATTGGTTGCCTGCCCTATATTTTGGTCCCTTTTCCATCAGCTCAAAGGGACAGCCATGGTTGTGCAAAGCCTTACAATGATGTAGCTCAATCTTTCAATCACAAGTTGAAGGATGCCATTGTTCGACTCAGGATCGATCTTCCTTCAGCTGCAATCACATATGTAGATGTCTACTCTGTCAAGTACTCTCTTTATAGCGAACCACAGAAATACGGTAAGCCTTATTATATTACAAAAAGTGAGTTTCTTTATGTCATTTTTGACTTTCCAAATTAAAACCTTGATTTGGTAATATAAGAAAGGTCAATTCTGTTCTCAATGTTTATTATCTTTATGATCATATTCATGTATGCGTTGAGAAATGTGCAGGATTTGAGCTTCCACTTGTCGCATGTTGTGGGTACGGAGGAAAGTACAACTACAGCAGTAGTGTTGGGTGTGGAGGAACAGTGACAGTGAATAGAAGCCAAATATTTGTTGGTTCATGTGAGCGCCCCTCGGTCAGAGTAAACTGGGATGGAATTCACTATACTGAGGCAGCCAACAAGTTTGTTTTTGCTCAAATTTCAACTGGAGCATTTTCAGATCCCCCTGTACCCTTGAAAATGGCATGTCGCCAAGTTTAAATTCCTATTCACACCTTAATTTATATAAATAAATATATATATTTGTATAAGGTTTCAAATAAACAAGTTTTTCATTACAAAAAAAAAAAAAAAAATTAGACTCTACTTTTAGAAAATGTAAAAAATATCACATTTACAACTTCTAGTTAACATTACTCAAATAAAAATATGCTGGTATTTCGTGGTAGGCTAGGTTATTTAATAAAATGACTAGTTTTACATTTTTTGTTCTTAATGAAACGTGTGTTTCAATTTCCCTTCTCCCTTTCCATATCCAGATTCTCTCTCTCTCTCTCTCTCTCTCTCTCTCTCTCTCTCTCTCTCTCTCTCTCTCTCTCTCTCTCTCCATTTTGTGCTCAGACGTGGATTAATGAAAAACCGATTTCATATGTTCCAGTTTTTGGCTTTTGAAAATGAACTCAACACTCTTTGACCAAACCAATTCTGTCCATTTGGATGCTCATACTAATTAGTTTTCAACTCACTCAAGGTGTTAAAATTTCTCATTTTCCCTTTGAAAAGTCTAAACATTGTTACGAAACTAAAAGAGAAATAATATTACAAGAGAGAGAATATTGCAAGAGAAATAGTTGTTATTCAAATGCAAAACTTGATAATATATAAGTGAATGATACCCATATATATAGGAGTATAAAAGAGTAGGTATGGCTTAATGGTCTTAATTGATGGCTTCAATGGTCTTAATTAATGACTTCAATGATCTTAATTAATGGCTATGTATGACCATACAAATAAGTTTATACATAATACTCCCCGTTTGAATGACCATACATAAAGAATATGCTTCGTTAAAACCTTGCTAAGGAAAAACCCAGTGGGAAAAAACTAATGGCAAAGGAAAAAGAGTACAATATTCATGTATATCGTCAAGTGCTTTAATATTGCCTCATTAAAACCTTACAAAGGAAAACCCTGTGGGATAAAACCTTAGCGAAAGAAAAAGAGTACAATCACCACAAGTCTTTAAGACATTACTTCCCCTGAAAAGTGCATAATAATAGGTCTTCAAGTCTCCGCATTCCATTGTTCTGCACAATCTTCTTAAATGTTGCAGTTGATAATGTTTTTATGAATAAATCTGCCAGATTATCACTTGATCGTATCTGTTTGACGTTAATTTCACATTTCTCTTGAAGTTCATGGGTATAAAAGAATTTAGGTGAAACATGTTTGGTTCTATCACCTTTGATATATCCTCCTATAATTTGAGTAATATAAGCAGCATTATTTTCGTATAAAATTGTTGGACTATCATTAATCACTGGAAGACCTCACTTTTCTTGAATATGTTGGATCACTGATTTTAGCCAAATACATTCTCAACTTGCCTCATGAATTGCAATGATCTCTGAGTGATTTGAAGAGGTAGCAGATAGTGTTTGCTTGACAGATCTCCTTGATATAGCAGAATTTTTATAAGTAAATACATATCCAGTTTGAGATCTACCTCTGTGTGGATCTGAAAGATAATCTGCATCTGCACATCCAACTAATTGTGGACTTGAACCATATTGATAAAATAATCACATATCAACCGTATCTCGGAGGTATCGAAGGATATGTTTAATGTCATTTCAATGTCTTCGAGTTGGTGCGGAACTATATCTTGTAAGTAAATTAACTGAAAATGCAATATCAGGCCGAGTGCAATTTGCAAGATACGTCAGAACTCCAATTGCACTGAGATAAGGTATTTTAGGATTAAGAATTTCTTCATTGTCTTCACAAGGACAAAATAGATTCTTCTGCATATCAAGTGATAGAACAACTATTGGAGTACTCAGGGGATGAGTTTTGTCCATATAAAAGTGTTTTAAGACTTTCTCTGTATAATTTGACTGATGAATGAGAATTTCATTTTGCAGATGCTCGAGCTGCAGGCCGAGACAAAATTTTGTTTTGTCAAGATCCTTCATTTCAAATTCAATTTTTAAATATGTAGTGGTTCTTCTGATCTCTTCAGGAGTTCCAACAAAATTTAGATCATTAACATAAATCACAATAATAACAAATCTGAAGTCTGATTTCTTAATAAAAACACATGAACATATTGGATTATTCTCAAATCCTTCTTTCAATATATATTCGCTAAGGCGTTTATACCACATGCGTTCAAATTGCTTTAACCCATATAAAGATTTTTGAAATTTAATAGAATACATATTTCTGGATGTACTCATATTAGAAGCTTCAGGCATTTTATATCTTTCAGGAATTTTCATATATATGTCATGATCTAATGATCCATATAAATATGCAGTGACCACATCCATCAACTGCATATCCAATCTTTTTGTAATTACCAAATTAATCAAAAATCTGAATGTGATTGCATCCATAACAAGAGAGTATGTTTCCTCATAATCAATCCTCGATTTCTGCAGGAAAACTTGTGTAACAAGTTGTGCTTTATATCGCACAATTTCATTGCTCTTATTACGCTTACGTATAAATACCCATTTATATCCAACAGGCATTATACCTTTTGGTGTTTATACAATTGGTCTAAAGACCTCTCACTTTGCTAGCGAGTTTAATTCAACTTTAATAGCTGAGTTCCATTTTGGCCAGTCATTTCTACGTCGACATTCTTCGACAATTCTTGCCTCAATTTCTTCATTACTTCTGGTAATGTTAAGGGTCATTTTATATGAAAATATGTTGTCGACAACAGTTTTATTTCTATTCAAAATTTCTCCAGTACTCATGAATGTATCGAGATCTCGTTATTTTCAGGTACCTGTCCCTCTTCAAGGAAAGACATTTCATTAAATACCTTTTCAGGAGGTTCTTTTTCAGGAGATTTAGTCTCTTCAAGAACATCAATTACTTTTATGACCTGTGTTGTGGGTATGGACTCTTCAGGAGTACCAAATTCATTTTGTATTTTTCTCTTCCGAAGATTTTTGTCTATAGCACCAATAGGCCGTCCACGCTTCAGGCGTATCTTAAACTCACCTATTGCTATTTTGGCAGCTTGTCCTTCAGGGACTGCAATCATTGCTGAAACATTAACAGCAGAAATATATGATTTTACCACACCTTTAGTGTCAGTAAATACATCCGATAATTGGTTTGCAACACTTTGCAAATGAATAATCTTTTGAACTTCTAGCTTACATTCTTTTGTACGATGATCAAATTGGGAAAGGGTTTTATTTTCCCAAGTAATTTCCTATCATGCTTCAGGTACCGACTTCTCATTACCCAATGTTGAAAAAATGGATTAGTCAAAATGAAAATCCTCAAAATGTGCCTTAAACATATCCCCTGTAAGAGGCTTAAGGTATCTAATAATAGATGGAGAATCAAACCCAACATATATCCCAAGTCTACGTTGAGGGCCCATCTTTGTACGTTGTGGAGGTGCAATTGGAACATATACCGTACATCCAAAAATATGAAAATGAGAAATATTTGATTGCTAACCAAATGCAAGCTGTAATGTTGAATATTTGTGATATGCTGATGGCCTAACTCAAATCAACGATGCTGCATGAAGTATAGCATGTCCCTAGGCAGAAATAGAAAGTTTTGATTTCATGAGTAAAGGTCTAACGATTAGCTGGAGCCTTTTAATTAATGATTTAGTTAAACCATTTTGAGTGTGTGTGTGGGCAACTGGATGTTCAACATCTATTCCTATTGACATGCAATGGTTATAAAAAACTTGAGATGTAAATTTACCTACATTATCCAATCGAATAGTTTTAATTGGATAGTCAGGGAATTGTGCTCGTAGTTTAATTATTTGGGCAAGAAGTTTAGCAAATACAATATTTCTAGTGGAAAGTAGATAAACATGTAACCATCGACTTGATTCATCAATTAAAACCATAACATATCCGAATGGTTCACTTGATGGTTGAATAGGTCCACGTATATCCCCATGAATCCTTTGTAAAAATGATGGAGATTCAAAAACAACATTTGAGATAGATGGTTTGATAATCAATTTACCCTGAGAACATGCAAAGCATGGATATTTATTAGGTAAAATAATCTTCTGATTCTTTACGGGATGCCTATGCGAATTATCAATTATTTGTCTCATCATTATTGATCCCAGATGTTCAAGGCGATCATGCCAAGCCATAAATACTTTGGGGTCAATGCACTTCTGGTGCATTACTACATGTGATTCAATTGTTCTCATTTCTGTATAATACAATCCAGATGAGAGAGCAGACAGTTTTTCTAATACGAGCTTCTGTTTTGAAATTATTTTAATAATGAGAAGATGCTCTTTATTGTCTTCGTTGGTGGTTTCAATATGACAACCATTATGGCGTATATCTTTAAAACTCAATAAATTTCTTCTGGATCGTGAAGAAAATAAAACATCATCAATACAAAATTTAGTGCCATTAGGCAACATAATATAAGCTCTTCCGGAGCCTTCAATTATATTCAATGAACCAGATATGGTATGAACGTAGCCTTTACTTAATGTTAGATTTTGAAAATATTTTTTTATTCTTAAAAATTTGTGAGTTGTAGCACTGTCAGCCAGATATACATCTCTATTATTCATCTCAGAGATAAAAAAAGTTCATCAGTAAGACTCATGATTCTACAAAATATATAAAACTTTCATTACTACAAAACATTGCAAAATATAAAAAAAATTACAATAAGATAAAGAAAATATATTAATTAAAAATGAACACTTCCATCACCAATCAAATGATCAACTCTACCACTAGAATTCTCAAAGAAATCAGATACATCAAGGCTTGTAATATCTTCTCCATCTATAGAAACTAAAGCATATGATGGTTCAGCAAAATTTGTTTCAAACTTTTTTATTTTTTTCCTTTTTAGAAGTTTACTATAAGTCAACTAAATGCTTAGCTGTACGACAAGTATGAGACCAATGTCCAGTCATACCACATCTATGACATCCATCTTCATATTTTTTTAAAAATTTGTTTTGAGGACTTTTACCTTCTCTGAGTTGAACCACTTCTGGTGGTACGGTGTATATCTATTATTATCTCTTTTAGTGTGGTCGCTTTTAGGACCTCTACTTTTATAGTTTTTCCTACCACGTTCACGCCTTCGGTTTCTTTGAAAAAAATGCACCATTCGCTTCTGGGAATGGTGTAAATCTAGTACCTTTCATTTCAGGGAATGATATAGAACCAGTAGGACGTGACTAGTGATTTCTTAACAAAAGCTCATTATT
This sequence comes from Carya illinoinensis, assembly GCF_018687715.1. Lineage (NCBI taxonomy): Eukaryota > Viridiplantae > Streptophyta > Magnoliopsida > Fagales > Juglandaceae > Carya > Carya illinoinensis. The sequence goes on from NC_056756.1 coordinate 42,295,230, forward strand.
TTGCTCAGTTAATAAAAGATAAGATATAAGTTCAGAATATTTTTTGAACTTTCGCTTTTGATACTACTGTTGCAAGAGCACATTTAATGCATGAAAAATAGTATATGTCTTCTCTAACAAGTCATCATCAGTGACTTTTTCACCACATAATTTCAATAGTGAGCTAATTTTAAAGAGTGCAGAATTATACTCGCTAACACTCTTGAAATCTTGCAACCTCAGGTGCATCCAATCATGACGAGCTTTTGGGAGGATTACAATTTTCTTGAGCTCATATCTCTCCCTTACATCATTCCACAAAATAAGTAGATCTTTCACCATTAGATACTCAGTTTTTAATTCTTCATGAAAATGATGCTGAAGGAAAATCATTACCTTAACACGGTCCTGTCGGGACCCTTGATTTCCTTTATTAATTGTATCACCCAGGTTCATCGCATCCAGATGGATCTCAGCATCAAAGATCCAAGATAAATAATTTTTTCCAGAAATTTCAAGAGCAACGAATTCTAATTTCGTAAGATTTAACATTTTCTACATGTATAAATCAAGAATATAAGTATGTTTATATTATAAATAAGAAATGCATTCACAAAATCAAGAGAATAAACATAGAGTTTCATCAAGTAATATTAAGTAACGTAACATTTCATATTCATTTTAGAAACTATAAAAATATATTAAAAAACTTACTTGGAGTAGAAGACTACTAGTTTCAAAATCTTCAGAACCTTCGTGTTAATAACGTGTTTTGAAACTAAAAGAGAAATGATATTACAAGAGAAGAGAATATTGCAAAAGAAAGAGTTGTTATTCAAATGCAAAATTTGATGATATAAAAGTGAATGATACACATATATATAGGAGTATAAAGGAGTAGGTATGGCTTAATGGTCTTAATTAATGACTTCAATGGTCTTAATTAATGGTTTCAATGGTCTTAATTGATGGCTTCAATAGTCTTAATTAATGGCTTCAATGGTCTTAATTAATGGCTATGTATGGCCATACAAATAAGTTTATACATAACAAACATGAATTTTTCAAACTCCTATTATTGGTCTTGGATCCCATCCAGGTCCTTCTCTTTCTACCACGACAAGCACTGTAAATGTTTCTAACATGGAAGGCCAACTTTTCTTTGTCTTCTTTCTAATCTATTTCTAATGTGGGCTTCCTGTTCTTCTACACGGTAAATGATATAGAGTGAAAGAAAGCAGAGAGAGAAGTCTAAAATATCAAATGAAATGAACTAAAAATGAACTTCATTCATTCGACTTGTGTTTACAATCTAAATCCTTTGTATTTATAACCAAAGAATAAAAGGAGGGAAGTAACAAAAATAACAGAAAGTAAACTAACTATTACATGCATCAAATGGAATTATTACACATATTGCAGTATATCATCTATCTATTATCTGTGATAGTCCCCCTCAAGATAATGTGTATATATTATGCACATTCATCTTGTACAAATGACTTAGAACCCAAAGGTTTGGTCATTAGATCTGCAATCTGATGAGCAGAAGATACATGCAAAGTAGTGATTAGACCCTCTTGTAACTTCTCACACACCAAATGACAATCTATTTCTAGGTGTTTAGTATGTTCATGGTAGACTAGATTGGTTGCTATGTGAAGAGTCGCTTGGTTGTCACAGAATAAGATAGCTGGTTGGGTGTGTTACTGATATAGGTCAGCAAGTAAGGCTTTGATCCAGATAATTTCACAAACTGTGAATGTCATTGATCGATATTCAGCCTTAGCTGAAGATCTTGATATTTTGTGTTGCTTCTTAGATTTTTATGATATAAGAGAATCCCCAATGAAAATGCAATATCCAGTTATTGATTTGCAAATATCCAGACAGCTAACCTAGTTTGAATCCAAAGAAGCTTTGATGTGAACCTTTGATGAAGTTGGGAAAAATAAACATTGCTCAAGAGCAGATTTGAGATATCTCAAGATTCTCATAGCAACTTGTAAATGGGGCATTGGCTATTTAAGAATTGACTAAGATGGTGTATTAGCAAATGTAATGTCGAGTCTGGTGTGAGTCAAATACAATAACCTTCCAATTAGCCTTCTGTAAGTTGAAATATCATCTACTAATTTACCATCATCTTTCGATAACTTTGCATGAGTATCCATAGGAAATAGAGTTGGTTTTGCAGCAAGTAAACCAAAATCTAAAATAGGCTCTAAAGTGTACTTTCTTTGAGACAAAGAGATGCCCTTTTTTGATCGAGCTATTTCCATGCCAAGAAAGAATTTTTCTAGCTCCAAATCTTTCAATTTGAGCTCATCACTTAGAGATATTTTAACACTCTCAATTGCAACTATATTACTACTAGCTAGCAGTATATCATCTACATACAACAACAAGGCTACAAATGAGCTTCCTTCTTTCTTAGTAACTAAGGAATAGTCAGCCTTTGATTATGAGAATCCTATGTTAAACAGCACAGAAGTAAACTTGGAATTCTACTATCTTGAAGCCTACTTTAAATTGTATAGAGATCTTTACAATTTACATACACTTTTGTCCCCCTTGCTAAGATAACCTAGAGGAGGCTTCATAAAAACTTCTTCATCTAATTCCCCATATAGGAATGCATTATTAACATCTAGATGAAAAATCTGCCAATTGTGTATTGTGGCAAGTGACAGAACACACCTCACAGTAACTATCTTTGCAACAGGTGAGAAAGTCTCAAAAAAATCTAAGCCTTCCTTTTGAGTATACCCTTTGGCAACAAGTCTTGTCTTGTGTCTCTCTATTGAACCATCAAAATTGTATTTTATTTTATATACTCACTTACAACCTATAAAAGTTTTATTAGGTGGAAATGTTGTGAGAGCCTAAGTGTCATTCATTTCTAGTGCAAATAATTTTGCAGACATAGCAGCTCTCCAATGAGCATGCTGGACAAGTTGGTGATAAAATGATGGTTCTAATTTTGAAGAAAGAAAGAACCTTAGATATGCTATGTTTATTACCTGGATTAGTAGCAGGTAGATGATTGAGAAACAGAAGCAGCTAAATTGCAATGATAGTTTTGCAGATAACCAAGCATCTTGTGCTGTCGAGTTGATTTTCTCAAGGGTGGAAATTGATTTTCATCATGTAGAGGTAAATTTGTACTAGTTTGAATAACTGAATCAGGAGAAGGAATTTCTGATTGCAATGGTTCAGGATAAGGAATTTTTTATTGCAATTGTTCAAGATAAGGAATTTCTTATTGCAATGGTTCAGGATAAATTACATTTTCATTGTAATCTAGAATTAGCTTTGGAAGAACTGAAATGGAACTCCTTGAAATGTTATTTGACTAAGATGTATTTTTAGTCATCTTAGTCATAAATAAAAAAATATTTTCTGTTCCAAATCATAAAGCTTGTAGCCCTTTATACCAAATGGATATCCTACAAACATACATTTTCTTGCTCTTGGTGAGAATTTTGATCTGTTTTTGGTAAGGGTTGATGCATAACATAAACACCCAAAACCTTTTAAATGATGATATACTGAAATTGAATTGTACAAAACTTACATATGAAGATATGTTATTCAAAATTAAGGAAGGAATTCTATTAATGAGATATGTTGCAACAAGTATACGTTTTCCCTAGAAAATCAAAGGTATGTTTGATTGAAATTTTAAAGCCCTTGCTACATTTAATAAATGTTAATGTTTTCTCTCAACTATAGAGTTTTGTTGAGGTATTTCTACACATGACACTTGATACAAAATTCCTTTTGAATTAAAAAAAAAAAAATTTGTCATTTTAAACTCTAAACCATTGTCAGAGCTGACACACTTTATTTTTGTCTCAAACTGTGTTTCAACTAGATTGTAAAAGGCAATAAAAATATTTTGAACTTCAGATTTCGTTTTTCATTAAGTAAGTCCAAGTAAATCTAGTGTGATCATCCATTAAGGTAAGAAAGTATCTAAAACCATTATGAGTTGAAACAGAAAAAGGACCCCATATATCAACATAAATAAGATTGAAAGAAGAACTTTTATTATATAAATGGATCTCAAAAGAAAGCCTTTTCTGTTTGGCTAGAGGACAAACTGTATAACAATCATCAAGTTTGTCTGAAAAACTAATATCTGGTGCATTCTTTGAAAGAAGAGACAATCGAGACATAGAAGGATGTCTGAATCAACTATGCTAGATTTTGGAATTTGGAACAGAGTTCATAGTGTTTGATTTCGATGGAAACTGAACCGCATAAGCACCTGATTGTTGCAAGTTGTATAGCCTAACAGACTTTCTAGCAATCCCAATCATCTTCAATGGGGTAAATTCTTGAATAAAACGAACATCAGGTAGGAATATAAAAGTGTATTTCTGAGATGAAGTAAGTTTACTAACCAAAAGAAAATTATATAAAAAAGATGGTACATAAAGTACATATTTGAGAATCAAATTTTCAGACAATTTGACTATACCAAAATGGGTGACTGGTACAGTATTGCCATTTGAAAGCTTAACATAAGTGTTTAAAGACTTTGTTATGGAAGTAAATATATCAATGGTATGAATAATATGGTCTGTAGCACCAGTGTCTACAATCTAATTATTTTGAGATATTGTTGAAGATGGTAAACAATTTGAAGAAAAATTGGAAGTATAAAAAAGGAGTGCTAAAAACAACATTGTTTGCTTGATGAGTGATGGTTTCATTAGATTGTGAGTGGATTAAAGCTAACAATTTTTTACAGTCCTTTTGAAAGAAAGGTAGGATATTATAAGATTCAAAGGATGTAGCAAGAGGTTGGCTTGTGACTTGGTTTGCTGATGAAGACTTTCCTTTCGGTGGAGAGTTTGCAACATTTATCCATGTGATTAGTTATCCCACAATGAGTACAAAACAATTTGGCTCTTCTTTACTGCTGATTTCCAAGAACAAATCTTTGGCCTGATGAATTTGATTATTGCATTTTACTCATAAAAGTAACAATGTCAATTGTACTAGTTCTGCTAATTTCTCTATGTTTCTCTTCTTGGACCATTAAAGAAAATACTTTGTCTATCTCTGGTAGAGATTCCATCATCAAAATCTGCCCTCTAACGTGAAAAAGATATTCATTCAATCCCATTAAGAATTGAATGACATGTTGCCTATCTTGATATTTCAAGAATTGTCGAATGGCATCACAAGTGCAAGTTCCTAAAATACAACAAGAACAAGTGGGAATTTGATTGTAATCAGCCAATTCATCCTATAAAGATTTGAATTTTGTATAGTAATCTCTTACCGACATTTTCTTGAGTTAACATCAACAAATCTTTTTGAAGTTGAAAAATTCTTGACCCATTTCCTTGTGTGAACCTAATCTTGAGATCTTGCCACATATCCTTTGCAGTTTGCACACAAATGATACTGACCCCAATTTTTCTTGACACAGAACTGATAATCCAAGAAGATACCATATTGTTGCATCTTTCCTACAAAAACACTCCAAGCATCTATTGAAGCTGGTCGAACTATCGATCCATTTACAAATCCAATTTTATTTTTTGCCTACAAGGCCATCATCATAAACCTACTCCATGTATGATAATTTTCCCTAGTGAGGATGTTGGAAACCAAGATTGTACCTAGTGAATCACCACTTTGTAAGTGGTATGGACTTCTCTCCATATTCGTAGAATTAGAAATGAAAGCAAAAATGAAAGCTAAATCGGTGGATGTGGATCCTCTTACGCTGATACCATGATACAGAGTGAAAGAAAGTAGAGAGAGAAGTCTAAAATATCAAATGAGATGAACCAAAGCTGAACTTCATTCATTCAACTTGTGTTTACAATCTAAATCCTCTGGATTTATAACTAGAGAATAAAAGGAGGGAAGTAACAAAAATAACATAAAGTAAACTAACTATTACATAATTACATGCATCAAATGGAATTATTACGCGTGTTGCAACATATCGCCTGTCTATTATTTATGATAGTAAATGTTTTATCATATTCAATTCCTCAAAAGGTTAGAAAAGATAACTCGGTCTTAAATGGACACTTGGAGGTTACAATTACTAAAAAAAGTCTAAAACTAAAAACATTGTAAAAGCATTAATATTTGAAACAACAATATTACAGATGAATAAGAAACGTCCCTACCAACTAACTTTAATTAAACTACAAGTCATATCTTTGCCGCAAATATGTTAACGGATCAAGTTTTGCTTTTGCTAAGTTGGTATGGTGGTTGAGCTTTCTTGAGAAGTCATTTCTTAAACCATAAAGAACTCATGAGCAGTCTTGTTCTTTCTCATTATTTATTCTTTTCATTTCAATTTCCTTCCATTCACAAGAAAACCTATAACACAACACAGCTAAAATATTTGAGCAAACAAATTATTAAATGGCTATTCGGAAGAATGAAAACGTATATATATATATATATATATTTTGGTTGCTAAAGGCAGCTTTTTTGCTTTTTGGTAGCAGTATTTTCAACGAATACTCATTCGTCATGAAAAGTACTTTTTTGCAATGACTATATTTTGATGCAAAAAAATTGAGACCAAATAAACTCTAACGCTGCATTTAGTGAGTTTTTTTGCAGCAACTTGACGTTGCCACCATAAATCACCCCAAAACATTAGGTTTTAGCTGTTATATTTTTTGTGGTCACATTGTTATTTGTCACGAAAGATGAAGTTTTTTCATTTCGGTCCCACTATTTCCGGCGAATACGTATTCTTCAAGAAACAATCTTTTTTGTCTTAACTAAATTTCATCACAAAAATATGTTCACTGACTTCACTCTAAAGTGTTGCTCAATGAGTGTTTTGCATCGATTTTACGTTGCAGTTAAAGATCACCCAACACGTACAGTTTTTGCAAGTAATGTTTTCGCAACAACGTTGTTAGTGGTCGCAAAAGACTACTAATTGTTACATTTCCATCCCACTATTTCTAGGGTATAGTCATTCATCACGATAAACATTATTTTGTATTGACTAAAATTTGCCTGAAAAATAAGTTCACCGACTTAACCCTAAAGCCTCGCTTAGTGAGTTTTTTCAGTGAATTTATTTTGCTGCTAAAGATTTCGGTTTATATCTAATTGTTGTGACGACATAAGTGGCCGTAATTTTTTAACTGTATAAAAATCGATTAGACCCAATTGTTTCTCCCAACAATCTTCATTTTTTTCATTGCCCCTTTGCACACCAACTATGCAACGTGCTCTTGCATCATCACAACTTTGCCCAATAAGTTTCTCTCCTATGTCTCTCTCTATCTCGTTCTCTCTATATCTCTCTCCACGTTTATTTCTATTTGATTTTTCTAGATCTATTATATTGCTATTATAATATTATTCATTTGCTCTGGTGGTGAATGCTTTCATTTAACATCACTTTTGATTGGCCTAGCATTCGTCGATGTGTTTTTATTTCATAGAAGATCAACCTATCGACAGAAACTTAAATTGATCCCAAATCCGGCCCATTTTTATTAATTATTTTCTTATATATCAAACATCTACACAACATTTAGTTGGTCGTAGTTTGTTAAATGGTCAGATTGTGACATTCTTATTTTCTACTAGTCAAATGTTTTGTGTGAATATATTTGTGTAGTGGTAATATCTTAGGAATGAGGAGTTGGTTTTGTAGTTGCTTCAAATTTGTGAACTCTCTCGTATTTGATAGTGAGAGATGTTCAAGTACCTTGTCTCCTAGTACATTTCAATATTCTTTCCCTAATTTTATTTTTTTTTATTTTTATGATTGTTCAAGGACAATAGGTAGAATATGATTTTCAAGCTTTATCGCCTTTTGGGATCAAAATTCCCTCCTAGTCACTATACATGATAACATTAGCTTAATTAAATTGTAATTCTTTTAGATGAAGTCGATCACCCACTTTATGCACATGTACACACACACAATATCATCCCGCTAGTTCGTTGAACTCTTGATTGTTATTAGGTTTAGGATTTAGGGCTTTATAATGTAACACTGTTTTGGTGAATCAAAGTACTCTTTGGTTTCAATTGGCATAAAGAGCTTGTGTTTTTTTATGGTTCCATTAATTTCAATATTTATGCACCATTAGGTTGGTCGTGTATTGGATGTGCAGTGAAGAAATGAAAATAGAACTTGACTAGAGTTTCTTGCATTTCTTACATTTCTTACTTTCTTTATTATATCAATGTTGTCATTTACTTGCGACCATAAGTTTACTTTACATTCTCATGTTGAAACTTTTATTTTGTGGTGATAATATTGTAATTATATTTTATCAGTTGTTGTAAATGGATAAAAATTGGATGCATCTTACTAATAGATTAATGCCAAGTGAATATATTTCATGGGAAGCAAGAATCTCAAAATTTTGGAGACGATGACGAAGTTGATGATAACATTGGTTATATCAATGACATAGATGATATATATATTAGCTGACATCCATGCTGCTATAACCATGGAAGTTAATGAGGACATGGCTACAGATAGTGTGGGTCCTAGTTTGGAGGAACCACAACCAAACACCTTTGACCATCTGTTTGAAGATGCCCAACATCCACTCTACGTTGGTTGCACGAGTTTCTTAATTTTGTCATTCATTGTCAAGTTCTTCAACATGCTAATTAAACTATTGAAGACTGTTTTTTATAATTCACTCTTACCTAACTCTTTCCATGAGGCCCATAAATTGTAGTGAGGTTTGGGCTTTAAGTACACAAAAATACATACATGTCCAAATGATTGCATATTATATTGGAAGGAAAATGCCAACAAACAATCACCCCTAAGTGTAAGGCATCCAGGTGGTTGTCTATCACACGTAAGAGACGATCAGTACCTTATAAGGTTTTACAATATTTTCTATTGAAGCCAAGGTTGCAAAGATTGTTTTTGTCAAAGAAAATAGCAGTTTCTATGAGATGACATCAATCACAAAGGAATGAGGATCATAACACTTTAAGGCATCCTGTAAACTATGAGGTATGGACCACATTTGATCGAGAGAACCCATGGTTTGCTAAAGATGCTCGCAATGTCAGATTCTGTCTTGCTAGTGATGGCTTCAACTCGTTTAATAATATGAGTAAATTGTATGGCATATGGCCAGTAATTCTAGTTTCATACAACTTGTCACCTTGGCTATGTATGGAAGATTTGTTCTTCATGTTGTCGTCGCTAATTCCTAGTCCCAAATCACCTAGGAATGATATTGATATTTACTTTCAACCCTTGCTTGATGACCTCATTGATTTGTTAGAAAATGACATATCTACCTATGATGCATTATCTGGACAAAGATTCCGATTGCATGTAGCTTTATTATAGATAATTAACGATTTTTCTTCATATAATAATCTTTATGGGTGGAGCACTAAAGGAAAGTTGGCTTGTCCAATGTGCAATATTGATACAGATTCATTTTAGTTGACTTACAGTTGGAAGCATTACTAAATGGGCCATTGTCGGTTCCTACCATCAACTCATATATGGAGAACAAGTAAATTGAAGTTCAATGGAAAAGAAGATTATCGAGAGCCACCGATAGAGCTATTTGGAGATAATATATTGTGACAACTAAATAATATTGGACATGCACAATTTGGTAAGGTAAAAAAGATAAGGAAATGTTTCCCCGAGAAGTTGAATTGGCTGAATTATTTTCTTCTATTTGCCCGATTGGTCATCTCTAAAACTTAGATACAACTTGGACATCATGCACATTGAAAAGAACATTTGTGACAACATTTTAGGTACATTGATGAATATTGAAAGCAAAATAAAAAATAATATCAATGCTCACCAGGACATGGCCGAATTCAGTATACAATCAAACTTACGTTTGAAAGAGGTTGGAGACTGAATTACAATCCCCTATGCCAATTTTATGTTGTATAGAGATGAAAGAATGTGGTTTTGTGATTGGTTTAATAGGGTAAAATTTTTCGATGGTCTTACTTCTAATATTTCTAGATTTGTTAAAATTGATGATTGTAAAATATCATGAATGAAAAGCCATGATTGCCATGTCTTCATGCAAAAGTTACTTCTTGCAGCCGTTGATGGGTACTTTAGATATGATGTACGCTTGCCATTGATGAAGCTTGTTTTTTTAGGAATTGTATGCACGAGCATGTAAGAAAGATGTTGAGCAACGTCTTGAGTTCGACATTGTCCTCATCCTTTACAATCTAAAGATGATATTTCTACCAACCTTCTTTGATGTGATGGTCAATGTTACCATCCATTTGCCACGTGAGTTGCTACTTGCAGAACCAGTTCAATATAGGTGGATCTATCATTTTGAGATGTACTTAGGCAAATTTAGGCGGCACATAAAAAAAAAAAAGTCCGTCCAGAGGGATCTATTGCAGAGATGTATATTTATGTAGAATGCTTGACATTTTCCTCGATGTATCTTCATAATATTCCCACTAGGTTCACTCCAGAGAAATGAAATATTGATATGGATTTGCAACACAGTGAGTCCAATGGTTTCCCTATTATCTCATAGAATTTGTGGCCCCTGGGCTTGCCAACACCTATCAAATTAGATAATAAATAATTTAAGACTGCCACATAGTAAATCCTCAATAACTACATAGAGATTGAGAAATATCTTGAGTAAGAGCTAGCTTCTGTTGTTATGTCTTATAACACATTTATAAAGACATTTTCAGTTTTTGTGCTTTTTCTAACTTTATATATGAACTTTTTTTTTGTCAAGAGTACTACAACAAGTTTAAGGAAGAACACGTTACTAACATTGAAATGAGGCATGAAGCTAAATTTCCAACGTGGTTTAAGAGACGTGTAAATTTAAGTTGGTTATGTAATAGAGACTTTATAATGGTTTAGTTCGTTGACATTGATACTATTAATCAAGATCCCACCATTATTGTAGATTCAAGCATTGCATGCTTCAATCCTTGAGCAAGTCTCTAATGACTTTTATGCAATAGCTTGTGGTCTTGACCTGATATTGTCTTCATATGTTGGTTACATAATGAATAGTCTAAGATTCCATACAAAGCACCGTGAAAAAAAATCGCCACACACAAGATAGTGGTATCCTTGTTACAGGTGAGCACCAATCAAGGATTATAGATTTTTATGGTGTTCTAAATGAGGTATTAGAGTTACGCTACATGGGATGGCAGCGTGTATAGTTGTTTAAATGCGATTGGTTTGGCATTGGTGATACAAGACGAGGGATAAATGTTTGTGACCATACCATATGTGTTAATATGTCCCAAACATAGTACATGGATTAGCCATTTGCATTGTCTACCCAAGTTTCACAAGTGTTTTTACCTTAAAGACACTAACCTAGGTGGCCCTTGGTATATGGTACAAAAGATCATATATAGGAATGTATATAACATTTCACAGTTGCCAATAGTTGATGATGGAATTGATTTTGACCAAGATGGTGGGAATGAGGTGGATTCAACATATCAAGAGGTTGAATCTTCTATTGTACACAGATCTGTCAACCTCAACCACAATGGCCTTGAATCTACATGGCAAAGGCCACATGTCGAAGGACTTACGATTTCCCCCACTACATTACTTAATCAATCTAGTGAGGATGAAGGTTTAGATGTTAGCATTGATGAGTGTATTGATGTCGGTAACATGGATGAATCCACTGAGCAAGACACCGATGATAATGATGGTTGTGATGATAGCTGGGCAAATTCATGAGATGTGGTTACATTTAGTTTATGTATATTTTTATTAAGCATATGAAAACTTTTATTAAGATTAAGTTAACCTTTATCACATATACATATCCTTAGTTGGGGCTATTGGAATTTTAATAAGCGAACTAAATCAATTTCCACTATTTAGTCTAGGCACTGAAAAGGGTTCACCACATATGACACAATTGACATTTTTGCCAAGCTTTATTTTGTAGTTAGCTGCAGTGTTGCATTCATCACATGTCAAAGAATTTGTTTATGGAGTAGCGGTATTTACTCCAACAAATATTATAATAAGGTTCCAGTTTTGAATTATTTGAAAATCCTAGCATTAGTGTATTACATCATAAATTGCATAATAGGCACAGTTTTCCTAAACTAGGCTTGTTATAAAAATAGAGCACATGTTCGATGGTATTGATCAAATGCACTAAATAATGGATAGACGTTGATGTTATTTTTACTATCCGTCCTGAAACTTCTATCCTATTTTATAAATTTCAGCACTTTCAATCTGATTTAGAAGAAACATCAAATTATCTTCATATCAAGTTCTCTAATATGGAGATTTTAAAGTGGTTTTGTTTGTTTGTTATTTTGAAAAGGTTACTGATTACGAGCTTAAACCTGGAGGAAGAAACATAGGGGCTATAAAAGAGATAAACAACGAGTATGTTGAATGGTAGATGTGGTAATGTCTTGACAAATGCGGCCCAGTTCTCAAACTCTATTTTGTAGGGTTTCAACGAATTGTTACCAGAAGATAATTTGTGGTTTTGTTTAATTGTAAGTTGGCTTTCCTCTACAATTAATTATTCAATAGTTACGGTGCACGAAAAGTAAAGTTATAAAGAAGGATGAAGAACTTTATGTAAGTAAAGTGCATGAAAATTACCTTGTTGATGGTTTCCTTAGTGGCATAGTTCAAAGAAATCTTCACTTGTAAACTATTTTTATTATGTAAATTGATGAATATAACTGTGGTGATTGTTATTAGTAAATAATCAAATGGTGCAAAAGCTAAATGAATTGAAACCTGAGAATCGGACCTAAGAGGTAGCAAACATGATCTTTAAAAAGGTTAAATGATGTAACTCAAGGTATGTTAGGGGTAGGGGTAAAAGCCAGTCGGTCCAAACCAGAGAAATCAACCGGATCGATCGTTTCGGTTCAAACCCACCTTGGGATCGGTCGATTTCAGTCCAAGGATTTTCTAAATTTTGATTTTCGGTCCAGTCTCGGGGTGGCATTTTCCCAGACCAACCGATAATGGAAATTTATATTTTTAATTTTTAAATATATTATATATTATTTTATATAATAATTGTATAATTAATTATGTAATTTTCATCTACAAAATCACAATTAACAATATAAAATTTTAAATAATTCCTTGAACATATAAAATATTTTTTTAATGAGTTAGTTATATAATCTACATTAATAATTCACTTAATTTTAATTTAGTAATTTAAATAAACTTTTTTTATTAATTATTTCAAAAATAAAAAAATAATTATCCCTTCGGTCCGGGAAAAATGATGGATCACTGACAAATTTACACCCCTAGTTAGGGAAATGGACCAAATTCAAATGCTTGAGTCATCCAGAACCCAGCAAAACCATGAAAATGCTAAAGAATTGTAACAAGATGCACAAAATGTTTTTAATGCCTCAAGTCCAAAATTGAGGCATTAAAAGCAAGTCTAAGGGTAATGTTACAGAAGCAAGTAGAGTTTGATAAGTTTATAGCATATTCAATTTCATAGCAAAATTCCTAGAGAGAGTCTCCAATAAAGACTCAAGGAACTGACTAATTTTGCTATTTAGGCAAATTTTTGACCTTTTAATGCTTGAATGGCCATGTTAGGAGGCCAATGTTGCTTAAGTATAAGGCCTTTTGCTTAACCTCATTGGAGGGCAAAAAAGTAGGTCTCCTTGAAATCATTGAACTTTGATTAATAACCTTGATTTGAATGACTTTTGTGGTAATTTTCAAGCCAATAGGGACACGATGTTGATTTTCCAACGGATTTGGTTGCTTTTGTCTTTCTTATGTTGTTGTGTAATGCAAAAATGAAAACGTGAAAATGGTTCTTTACATGGAAATGACACTGCAGTCTCTTTCATGCATTTGTGGTTCTTTACATGGAATCAATGTATGTTGTTTCTTGTTTGTATGGACTAGCTATAAGAGACTTCTACGACCACTTTGTCTTGATCATAGCTTAGAAAAATGAGAATATAGGAAGTAGCAACTGGAGGATGTATCGATACGCTGGCATAGGATCTTCACAGTCTATGGAGGAGCATCATCTGGTTCACTCTAGGAAATAAGGTAGTGGTTGAATCTGAAAGATCCGAAGTTGTTGGCCAAACAGGAGGAGGAAGAGAGGAGCTGAAGCTCCAACCCCCCTTTGGGCAGAGGAAATGGAAGGATAGCTAAAAGTTTGGTAGAGAGAAAAAGACCCCTCGAGAGAGAACACAAAACTCGAATCAAGGCCTTACTGTATTCAATTACTCAAAGGTTATAAATATGCTATAAATTCAAAAATGAAGGAATTAGAAAGATCTCTTGCTCTTAAATGGACACTTGCCGGTTACAATTTCTAAAAAAATCTAAAAATAAAAACATCGTAAAAGCATTAATATTGGAACCAATAACATTACAAATGAATAAGAAATGTCCATACTAACAAACCCTAAAACTACGAGTCATATCTTTGCCTCGGATCTATTAATAGATCAAGTTTTTCTACTACCAAGTTGGTATGGAAGTTGAGCTTTCTCGAGAAATCCTTTCTTAAATCATAAAGAACTCATGAGCAGTCTTATTCTTTCTCTTTTTATCTTATTTTCCTTTCAATTTTCTTTCATTCACAAGAAAATCCATGACACAACACAGCTAAAAAATTTGAGTAAACAAATTATTAAATGGCTATTCGGAAGAATGAAAACGTGTATATATATATAGAGTTGGCTTGTACAATTGAACATAAATCAAAGACAACATTTAATAACAGTACTAAAAGTTTACTTCAGTCGAGATCATGATCGAGACTTTGTGAAGTACACATAGCAATGAACATATATAATTACTATAATCAAGAGATCATAGACAAATTTCAAGGAAATAATAACTTTTATATATAGAACCCTCAAGCCTTGTTGAATATTTGAAAACAAATGAGACAAGACAAGCTTATTGAAGGGAAAGTAGCAAAATTCACATTAAGAGAGCACACAGTTTCAACCTTGGAGAAAACTCAGTATATATCTTCATTCTTCTTCATCATCATGATGCTCATTTTTATCATGTGAAGCAATTATTGTCAAAATGGTAGTTGTGTGCATGATGGGAATATATATGAAAGGTTGAATCTAAACTACAAAACATCACATCTTTTGCAACCAAATGTTTTGCCGCCACATTGTTATTGGTTGCTAAAGGCAGCTTTTTTGCCTTTCGGTCGCAGTATTTCCAGCGAATACTCATTCATCGCAAAAAGTACTTGTGGTGATTATATTTCGATGCCAAAAAAAAGGGACCAAATAAACTCTAACACTGCATTTAGTGAGTTTTTTTGCAGCAACATGACGTTACCGCAATAAATCATCCCAACACATTAGGTTTTAGCAACCATATTGTTATTGGTAGCGAAAGATAATTTTTTTGCATTTCGATCCCACTATTTCCATCCTCATTAGAGGGCAAAAAAGTTAGTCTCCATGAAATCGTTGAAATTTGATTAATAACCTTGATTTGAATGACTCTTGTGGTAATTTTCAAGCCAATAGGGACACAATGTTTATTTTCTAGTGGATTTGGTTGCTTTTGTCTTCTTTTTTGTTGTGTAATGCAAAACTAGAAACGTGAAGATGGTTCTTTACATGGAAATTACACTGCAGTCTCTTTCATACAGATATAGTTCTTGTGGGTATGAGCTAAATCTAAGCTCTAGTGATTAGAATACCTCAACCATTGACTCTAAATATGGGGAATCTATAAAGACATGGATCATATCTTTCTTTTACATTGATGAGATCAGATTTACTTAGATGGATGAAATCTAATGCATACCTCACTTTTCTAAGCACTCTTTGGGTTTGAACTGCTGAAGAACCAAACTTCTTTGCCTCAAGTGTGGTAATATAATTGGAATTGCATACAATGACATGTCATCGCATCCTATTGTATCATATGGAAATGCCTCTTCCTTAGGTATTGAAGTATCAAGTCGAAGAAAACATGATGTTAAAATTCTTGTCTTACAACCTTCATCTTCTAAAGAATCTGGCATTCCATTTTCCCCATGACATACTTGAGTAAGCTTGTTTTATAGATTCTTTTCCCTTAAAAGATATATCTGCAACAACAAAGCCAAGAATTTTCTTGGAAGTCCATTCTCCTAAGGGTCTCTTCCTGTGTTTGTTTGGCATTTTCCTTTCTTATTTATATGGTTACTTGTACATAAAAGTTTATATTGGATGGAGGGGTGCCCACGTGGGCATACCCCTGCCCTCCTGTGCATTACAAGCAATGTAACCTGCAACAACCATGCATTATTGCCAGTTAAATGGCAAAGTAAAGATTGGCCTTCAATTGATTCTTGGTAATCATCTTAAATAGAAAAACTCTATCTTTTTGTTGTCTCTTCAAATAGTATTTACGCTATAGATGTGTTGAGTGTTACTCTAGTCTATTCTACATAATATACTTCACTATTAAAAGGAGACCTTAAGGTTTGCTGAACTGGATAAATTTGTGGAACAACTCAATAAGCTGTGCTTGAGGTATTTCTATTATGCTTTCTTAAATTGGTATCAGAGCCAGATTTTGTAGTTGTTCCTAGTTTATATATATATATATATATATATATATATATATATATATATATATCATTTTTTTTGCATATGATTGAAATTTGGGTGCCATTTTTTTCCTTAAAATTTTTTTGAAAGCCATTTTGTATAGTGTGCAACAGTGGTGCTGCCACTGAATTTCTTTTAAACTTCATCTGGGTTAAGCCAATCATGAACAACAAAGGAGCTGCATCAGAAAGGCTAAGCCCATCTGTGACAGCTACTGGGCAGTGGCCCCAGTAGTATTACACACACCAGCTAGGTGCTGCGCACAACACCGAGGTGCATCGCCAATGAGGTGGTGCAACGCCTAAGTGCTTGGGATTTATTTTTCCAATAGAGGAAGCAGCTGAGCCTGCTTGTGGTGGTCCCTAGCAATGACTTTGTTTGTTGCTATGTAAAGGCTGTTATTCCTATATACAGTAACTACCTAGAGGTTGAAGATGATTTCTAAGTCATCTGGGCTAGGCATGGGCCCTTCAGCCCATTTTTTCAAAACCAAAAACTAGGTTGGGCCATTTGGCCCTTCTATGTATAAAATAAAAACAGGTGGTCTAGGCCATTTTTGCATCCCAACACTATTTGAGTTGCTTTCTTTTACACCAAAGATAAAAAGATAAAAAAATAAAAAAGATGCATGAAAGTGGCACACATGGGTTTAAACCACTTAATAAAACCAAGGAATTAGGCGCACCACTGGGTTGCAAGTTTGTTTTGGTTTAGGTGGGGATTTTTAATGTATTTAATATACATTTTTTTTTGCATGATTTATATGCTTAGATACATGCTTTTTTTTTTCCATAATGTTTTATTACATGTGATCTTTTATTCAATATTTTAGATTAAATGTGATTACATGTATGTGTAAATTGAACAAGTGGATATATGATTATTTTATCATCTTTGTATGTTAGGCTTGAATGTTTAAACATTAACCTTCCTTTATTTTAGTGATAAAATAGAAAATTTTCACTAAGTAGTCTTAGTTAGTATTGTCAGTATAAATGATAGGCTGAAAGAATTGCAACGACCCTAATAAAAATTATAAATGTACTGTATAGCCAAAGAACTACAGTGACCTCAGTAAGAACTGTAAATGTACTGTATAACCAAAAGACTATGATGGCCCCAATAAGGACAGTAAATGCACTAATGGAGCAAGAAAAATGAATGTGATGGTCTTAAAAGAACCATCTTTGTAGACTGACCCAATAGGTTGCTATAGTTTGAGTAACTATCTTTGTAGACTGACCTAACAGGTTACTATAGTTTAGGTAGATGTCCTTGTAGACTGGTCTAAAAGGTTACTGCAGTTTTAATAGATTCCGTCTTTACATATGACTAGGACTAGATGACTACTTAAGATAGTGGAAGTATGGTTAAGATTAAGGAAAATTTTATCTCTATATATATATTTTTAAAATTTATGTGAAAATTAGGTTATAAATGAATAATTGGAGATTGTGGCATAAAAGTTAATTATGAAGTCTAGCGATTTTTCGATCTTGCGACATGTTTGTATTATTTTTTTTCTAACTTAGATGGATGTGGCAACTTTCTTGGTGTGTGTATAATATCCATTCTTTACGTATTGTAGTAAAATGACATCTAAGAGTGTAGTTGCCGATTTAAACAAGGAACAGAAATTTGATAGGGAGAATTATGACATTTGATATTGTAAGATCCAGTATGTCTTAGATGAACATGAGGTTTTGGAGACCATAACTCACTCCCTTACAGAGCCTAAGAAATAGGACTCGGACCAACACAAGAGAGATCATGAAACCTATACTAAATGGGCTAAAAAGAACCTATGTGTGTGCATATCATGTTGAGTAGCATGCACAATGATTTCATGTGTGAGTTCAAAATCTACGACACTGTCCAAAGCATGTGGCAAGCATTGAAGATGAAGTTTAGGGGAACTTTAGCCATGAGGTTACATGGATTGACTATGAGGTTTGATTCCTATAAGATGTGCTCTAACTATACGATGAAACAACATCTTAGGGCTATGTCGCCCATGATCTGCGAACTTAAGATGGCATAAAACAACTTGACTAATGAACAACAAGTCCAAGCAGTGATATGCTCACTATTGAATTCTTGGGAGAATATAAGCCAAAATTTGACATATAATGAGAATATCAATAATTTTGATGATATCTCGTGTCAGTTGGAGTTGGAGGCTAAGCGTTTAGAGGCTACTAAGCCCAAATATTTGACCTATATGGCTGAGTCTGGTTCGTATAAGGCATCTAGGTCTAAGTGCAAAAAGTCCAAGAAAAGATAGCTACTAGGCAAGTAAAGAAAGTGTCGAGAATTTCTCAGCACAGGAAAAGAGGCAAGCACGAGAAAAACGAGTCAAAAGTAGAGTGCTTCAACTATAGAAAGAAAGATCACTTTGCTCGTGACTACACTGAGCCGAATAATGTATACTTTGACTTTTCTGCATTGTTTTTGCAACTAACCATGTGATAGTTATTCGTTCCTATCTGTTACCTAAATGACTAACACAAGAGGGGGGATGAATTGAATTATATTTAAAAAAAATAACAATTATAAATTAAATATACAATATAAAATATAAACAAAATACGAAACAGAAATAAATATAAAGAGTAAGGGTAAGAGAGAAGCGAACTCAGTATGTTAATAAGGTTCGGCCCCACTGCCTACGTCCTCGCCTCAAGCTATCCCTTGCGGATCTCCAAATTCAGTATTCAACCTCCTTCATGTGGAAATAGAAATCTATTACACCTTTGAACAACACTGCTACAAAGGATCCGTGTAGAACACCCTCTACACTTGCAATCACCTTACATGTGGTGATTCAACTATTCCCTGTGTAGAACACTTTATACACGCACAAGAGTTATACACACCATGTTATTGATACAAGAGCTAATAGTAGATAGGTTATCAGAAAACACTCCTCAATGAGTGAAATAAGAACACTAAAGTACAAACTATATCTCTATCAAAATAAACAAAAATTAAGGCTCAATGCTTAGAGAAGAGAGAATGAAAATTTTAAATGAATGTTGTATGCTCTGAATATTGTGAATGTGAAGCTCTTAAATGATCTATTTATAGGTATATGAGACTTCATATTCAAATTTAAAAAGATTCACATGTCAAAGATAACGCCATTAACTTTTTCAAAAAATTCAAATAAAAGGTTCTTCTTTTTCAATTGTCAAAGACAACATCATTCATTTTTCAAAAATTTCAAACCTAATCTTTTACTTTTGGCATATGACAAAAGGAGCACAATTTACTTTTCAAAAAATTCAAACCTAATCTTTTACTTTTGACATATGACAAAAAGAGCACACTTCACTTTTCAAAAAAAATTTCAAACAAAATCATCTACCTTTTGCATAAGTCAAAAAAAGTATCAATCACTTTTGAAAATATTCAAAGAAAACATGTACATATGAAAGATGACAATCAATCATCTTTAATATTTTCAAAATTCAAACCTTTAATCATGTAATGCACATGTGAAAGATAACAATCAATCATCTTTCAAAATTTTCAAATTTAATTTTTAAAATATTCATGCACATGTGGAAAATGTATTTTAATGCTTTATGATAAAATATTAATTTTGAACCTTAATCCTAATTTCGAATTTTTAAGAGATTTACAACATTACTCTATGACTTTAATGTGAACTTGTTCCTTTCTTGCTTATGCTTGTTTCTTTGATGTACTTGACCCCATTGTGTAGACAACTTGAGTTTGAGACTCCTTTATTTTTTGAATTCATTTGTTATCATCAAAATCCATGTGTAGATATATAATTACATAAAACTTAAAACTTTGGGTTCAACATTATCCTATGTGGAATGTTGATTCAGGAGCAACCAAACACATAGCGCGAGATCAAGTTGGTTTTGTGGAGTATAATCGGATTCCAGCTCAGAGTCGTGATATCAAGGTGGAGAAAAAAGCTAAAGTGGAGGTGCTGGGATTTGGTATCCGCAAGTTAGACTTGCAAGGTGGCCGCACTCTGTTTCCCTACGATGTGCTATACGTTCCTGAGATCCAACGAAACTGACTTTCCATTATTACTTTGGTTTTCAGACTGTATTTGAAAACAATGATGTTTCATTCTAATTGGGCAATGTTTTTTATGATTGTGCCTTTTTATCAGATAGTTTTATGATAAGATATGGATTATTTAAATATGAATGAGTCTATTGCTTTTCTTTTTACATCTGATAATTTGGATTCATATAAATGGCATGTTAGGCTTGGCCATATAGCATAAGAAAGAATGATTAGGTTAGATAGAGAAAGCCTGATAGACAATCTCGCTAAAGTTACATTGCTCACATGTGAACATTGTCTTATGGGAAAAGTTAAGAGAAAACAGTTTGGGAAAGCCACTAGGGCATCTTTTCTATTGCAATTAGTCCACTTAGACATATATGGTCCAATGTGTGTAAAGGCAAGACACGGAGGTATCTACTTCATCACATTTATAAATAATTTTTCGCATTATAGTCGTGTCTACTCAATTTTCCATAAGCCTTTAGGTAATATCTTAGTATGGTTGAGAATCAGTTAACAAGAGTTTAGAAACTCTAAGAACTAATCAAAGACAAGAATATCTATCTGAGCAATTTAAAAGGCTCTGTGATGAAAAAAGAATCAAAAGATAGTTAACACTGTCAAGTACGCTACAACAAAATAGTGTGTCAGAAAAGAGAAATCGAACACTGCTTGAGATGGTTAGGTCCATGATGGCACAAGCAAACCTACCAATTTCATTTTGGATGATGCACTTTTGACTGCTGCCTACATTCTTAACCAAGTGCCTTCTAAATCAATACCTTCCATCCCATATGAACTATGGACGGGTGAGAAACCCAATTTGAGTAACTTGCGGTCATATGGTTCAACGGGTTTGTTCATGATGTTTCTCATAAATATGAGAAGGTAAGCAATAGAGGAAAGAAGTATATCTATATAAGATACTCAAAACACAATACGGCTAATAGGTGAACAATCAGATGGAGCTATTACTAAGATTGAGTCACAAGATGTAGATTTCATAGAGGATGAGTTTCCAAGTAGGGGTGAGGTTGATAGGAGTTAGGAACTTCATGAGATATTTGATTGAGAGGAAGGCGCTCCAAGAGGTTTAGTTGAGAATGAGAAAGAAATTCCTCAAACTCCTACAAGTTATGAAAGTGTTTTGTCTCCGATTGGAAGCACACCACTTGTAAATCAACAACAACAACCTCAACCGCATAGAAGTAGGCGTGAAAGTGTTCCCTATCGTCGTTTTGAGATTAAAGGAAAAGTTTTCATGGTAGCTGCGCAAGATGATGATGAGTTTAGAACAATTCATGAGGTTCTCTCATCTTCTACTAAAGATGAGTGGATGAAAACACTAGATGATGAGATAGTTTATGAGGACTAACCAGGTTTGGGATCTAGTAGATCTATCGTTAGGGCACAAAGCTATTGGAAACAAATGGGTTCAAAAGGTAAAGTGCAAGTTGGATGGATCAATAGAAATTTAAAAAGCTTGCTTAGTGGCGAAAGAATATACCTAAAAAAATGGTATAAACTACGATGAAGCTTTTTCACTAGTGGTAAGGTTTGCCTCAATTTGCCTGATTCTAGCTATAGGAGCAGCGTACATGAATTTGGAACTCTATTAGATGAAGGTTAAGACAATATTTCTCAATGGAGAGCTAGATAAGGAGATCTGTATAGATCAACCCACATGGTCAAAGGTCAAAAGCGCAAGGTGTGCTAGCTCAAACGATATATGGATGGCCTAAAGCAATCATCTAGATAATGTTATCTCAGATTCCATCAAGCCATTCTCTTGAATGAATTTATGATGATCAATAAGGACCATTGTATCTATGTCAAAAGGTTCAAAAATAGTTTCATTACATTGTTATTGTATGTTGATGACATATTACTAGTTGGAAATGATACCTAGTTGATAGTCGCCACAAAAGAGTGGTTATCCTTTAATTTTGAAGGATATGGGTGAGTCATAATACATTTTGAGAGTTAAGATCTATAGAGATCGCTCAAAGAAACTTTTGTCTTTGTCTCAACAACTTTATATAAAGAGAGTTCTTAAGCACTTCCAATTAAGTGAATGTAAACCCATTGACACCACTATTGCAAGAAGCGAGAGTTTGTCCAAAAAGATGTGTCAGAAGACTCAAACAGAAATGGAAAAGATGGCTTGTATCCCTTATGCTAATGTTGTGGGTAGCTTGATGTATGTAATGATATGTACTTGGTCAAACATATGCTATGTATTTGACTTGGTGAGTATATTTCAATCATATCTCATACTAGTTCACTGGAAAGCAGTCAAGAGAATTATGAGATATCTCAAGGGAACTGCGAACTATGTTTTGTGTTATCAAGGTTCAGATTTGCAATTGAGATGTTAAAATGATGCTGATTGGGGCAATGACCTAAATAAGCACAAATCAACCACTGGGTATGTCTTTTTGCTCAACAATGTCGCTATTGCATCAAGTAGCAAGAAACAACTATGTATAGCTATATCCACCATGGAGGCAGAATACATAACTTGTTCTGTAGCAGTTTAAGAAGTTGTTTGGTTATAAATGTACCTCAAGCATTTAGACATTGGCATGAATACATCAGATCCAGTGATGATATTCTAGGATAGCATGATAGCTTTCACATATCTTAAGGATTCAAAGTATCATAGAATAACCAAACACATAGATATCAGATATCACTACATCAGAGAAATGGTAGCGCAAAAGCAAGTGGTCTTGAAACACCTTTCTACAAGTTGTATAGTTGCTGATCCCTAGACAAAGCCTATAGAAAGAAATGTTTTTAAGGCTCATGTTAGGAATCTAGGACTGTGTAGATTGTAAATGTAATTTGTGTTTCAATTGAAAATAAGATGTAAACTTTCCTTTGGGATATTAATGCAATATGATTTAGTTCTTGTCTTTATTGTATTGATTTTTCGATACACACATAAGATATGTCAATAGGTTTAGATCGGCTCACTCACATGAGCGATTAACTCTGGTACTTAAGTAGCAAGTAGAGATGAGACATTGTATCACTAGGTACTTGTCCAAAGGGATAAGTTAGTTAATACAAAGATATGTTGCCTTAATGGGAGCTAATGTGAGGTCTATTGAAAGGACTATGCATGGGTACCCCCACAATCCATATAGCCTGTGGTTAGTCGAATGTGAGATCCTCTTTGACGTCTTAGAGGCGAACAAATGAAAGAACTTAGGTTAGACGCTTAAGAAGCGGCTAGACTAAGATTTGTACGGTGTTGATATAAACATATGCTCTTTGAGGAAGAGAAATCCATCATAACATGTCTTCATACTACATGTGCTTATTTGACCAAATGAATAAGTAAGGAAATGGTTCCCTTCTTTCTTACTGTGTGAGTCTCATATTTTTAAGTGTCATTTATTTACTTTTGACTATGTCATAAGATGGAGGTTGTGATATCCGCGACTTTGGCATGCTATATATGACTATAATTAATACAGTATAAAGAAGCATTGCTGGGAAAGCGATTCAATCAAAGTTGAATGACGTGAGGGTAAAGGGAAGACTATTCGACATCATATCTTCAATAGTATTTACTAACGTCAAACTATGACGCTACACATTGGTAGTGACTAAGGTTGTGAACACATTGAAATGATCTCAAGCATTGTTCTTAGTTTTTTGAACTCAAAAGGGTTTGAAAATGCTTGATTTGATGCGATCAAATGAATCTAGGATATGACAAGACACTTTAGGAATGTTATTATGATGGTCTTCTCTAGGAGAAATTTGGTATAGTACTCACACCTTTCTTATATAGATATGCTTGGTGGTTACATAGTCTATTTACTTGTATGAACAAGATTGAGAACATTAAAGAAATGCAAACTTGGGATCATACCCATTGTGTACGAGTGTGAGATATTGGATGGAGGGATGCCCATGTGGGCAGACCCCTCCCCTCCCCCGCATTACAAGCAATGTAATGCATGGCCCATGGCTTGTAACATGTAACGATAAGGCCATGTGTTACTGCCACTTAAATGGCAAAGTAAAGAAGGTCAGCCATGTAGGGTGGATTATAGTCCCTCTCAGTTGATTTTTGGTAATCATCTGAAATAGAAAAACTCTATCTTTTTATTGTCATTTGAAATAGTTTTTAGGCTGCAAATGTGTTGAGTGTTACTCTAGTCTGTACTGCATAGTATACTTCATCACTAAGAGGAAACACTTGAGATTTGCTAAACTGGATAAACTTGTAAAGCAACTTAATAAGATGTGTTTGAGGTATTTTCGCTGTGCTTAATTTCTTATGATTTCCAATCCAAATTATAAGGAAAGTGGCGTTTGAACTAAAGGGTTTTGGTTGAGAAAATCTTGTAAAAGCTCTCCTAAGTTAAACTGGGACAATGACGTAATATTTTAAAAGAGTTATGTGATTGATATAAGTTTGGTACCAAACTTAGTTTGGTACCACTGGTGGAGCATTGGCTTTTAGCTTTTCTTTTGCACCTTGGGTGACAACAGTGGAGGAGCATATAGCTTCATCTCTAGGCTTTAGCCCTATAGTTGAAGCTGATTGATCGTGAATCATTAGGCACCTTTTGGATATAAGAAATGAATCATCTCATCAATATTATAATTTTTTTAAAATTTTTATATAAAATATAATAAATAATTCAATTTTTTCAAATTATAAAATAATAATGATATTAAAAAATAATATTTTAATAATATTTTATTCCATTTTTAATTTTTATTTCAACTCATTTCATTTCAATTTACTATTCAAATCACTCATAAAGAAATACTTAACAAACTTATTTTTGTGAATATATTAGATTGTAAATATACATATTATATATTATTAAAAATAGATTCGATGTATCTGATTAAACTATGTAGCGCCTAAATTTGATTTTTGTGAGATTTCGTATTTCATGTTCAACACGGCACTCCTCTTTTCTTTTGGTTTGAATCTGTCCTCTTTTTATGGTTAAAATCTAAAAGCTTGAGTGGTAAGCTTACAATTTCTTCCCTGTTAATTTTCTTTTAATCTTGGATTTATCCAATAACCTTTGTCTGAGTTTACGGTCAAAAGTTTCGGGCTTGTGTTCCCCCACATTCTCTACGATAGATGGTGATAATGACCAGGTTCGATGGTCAAACTTTGGACCCTACTAGATGACTCCTACGTAGAACCAAGGCTGAGATGACTTCGAACCACATTAAAGAGGCAGTAGAAAGTGACATAAATATCAAGTTAAATTATAAATTGTAAACTTTAAACTAAAAAAATTATTTATTAGCCTTATTTTTAATACACAATTAACATGAAAACTTTAAACATCAACAGTGCTAAAAAATTATTGATTTTTTTTATTTAAATTATATAATGGGTCTCAATATAAATGTTATATTAACAAACCGATTTACGTATAGTAAAATTCTATCAAATAATAATAATAATAATAATAAAGCATGTTGTTAAGGGTATTCATGAACCACATTTTATTTCAAAACACACATAGACAAATTGTCCTAAAGAACTATTTTATGTCTCGTTTGGTTACACAGTTTAGATAAGATGAGATAAGATAAAATATTTTAAATAGTAATAAAATTTTTTAATTAAGATGAGATTAAATGGTTTGTAAAAAGTATGTGTTTAGATAATGAGATGAGATAAAATAACTTTTACTTTTTACAATTTGATAAATAAAGAAAAAAGAGTGAGCCCTACTAATAATTGAAAATCATTTAATAATTATTAAATAATAATTATAAATACTTTAAATCCCAATTTTATATATTAAAAGAGATCTTATATCAAAGCAAGATAAGATACATATGCAATATAATGGCATTAATTGGATGGGTGTCAGAAGGGGTTTTCAAATTGTCTGAAATATGTATAAGAGTGATGAATCATCTCACACCACACATTTTATATATTTTAAAATTTTTTATTATTTTTTATTTTTTGTAAACTAATTGAGTTGTTCTACTTATCATACATACACCACATACTTGTTATAAGAAAAATAAAAAATTAAAATTAAAATAAGTACAGTGTGTGGTCTGTGAGAATAATAACTAGAATTATTCATATGTACAGTGTAGAGATAAAGCTAGATGAGTTTAAAACATGGTTTTAACCAGTGTTTTTAATTTCGTACCATACTGGCTACTGGTTCAGTACAGTAATTGTACTTATTTCATACCAGTCCAAATACCGGCCGGTATTTCGACCTTTACTTTTTTTTTTCATTTCTTCAAACTACAAGCTTATTTTTTTACCCACAATTCAGACTAGTCTATTTATAATTTATATATATGTATTTATGCATAATTTATTTATATATGTTATTATTTTGGAATAGAATTAATATATATATTTATATATATAATTTATTCATATATTGACTTTCCTGAAATGGTATATGAAACGGTACCAATATTGAAATATTTCATTTCAGTGCCTTGACCGGTATGGCGCCCGGTACAATATTTAAAACATTGGTTTTAACCGGCGGTGGACCAACATTTACCTAAACCCTTCAAAATTTTTTGAAAAATAAAAATATATCTTAGAATTCAATCATAATTTTATAAATATAGAAAATGGCCCCCAAAAAAAATTATAATCCCTAAATGCTCTGCAAAAGTTTATAAAATTCTAATATACTTAGATATGTCTCTCCAATTTTTTTCCTATAGTTCTAGAATTTTGTATAATTTATATATATTATTTATTTTCAAAAGTGTGGTCTCACCAAAATTAAATCAAATCTAAGTTTAGGAGAAATAATAAACTCATTAATATGAATCCTAAAGTTTTTTGTTATACAATATTATGTTTCTTAATATAGAATTCAAAATGAAATACAACAAAAATTATTTAAAGTTAGTGATCTATAAAAAAAATAGTTGAGAGGTTTTATCCTCAAGACTTTATTAAACGAGAAAAACTTATTTAAAGTCTCAATTATAGTATTATATGTTTAATATGACACGAAAATATGTAGAATTTACATAAAACTTAATAAATTATTTTACGTACTGGAATGAAAGATGATATTTTAAAAAATTAATTGATAGTTTCTATGAAGCAAATAAATTATAAATATCTCATTACAAAAATAATAATGGATATATAAATATTATTTCATGAAATATTATCGTCAAAAAATATGAAATATATATAAGACATTATATTTTTAGAATTTTATTTTTAAGTATATATTGCAAATTATTGAGATTTAATTTTATATATAATTATATTTTTATGATTTTTGAATTTCAATATATTACATGTTAGAAAATTTGGCCCCTTAAAAAAAGTTGCTAGTTCATGGCCGCTGGTTTTAACCATTTGGATACAGATAAAAACAAGTCGTACAATTCATGGTTTGTGTTTTATCTATGGATCGAAACTGGACGTTAGATTATCAAACCTGATTACGAGATAATGTGAACCTTCAAAATTCCAAATTTCCCCCTGAGCTTCTTTTTAGATTTCTATGAAGAATGGTCAAGCCGTGCCAGCCTTGACAACAATTTTTTCAATGCACGTTTCTAAATATGTCTATATATGTCGAGAGTGGGAGCCGACCTTTCCTGATAAGTTATAAACATCAAACTTCCCTCGTTTCCTTCGCATTTGCATCACTCTCTTTGGTTAATCCAATATGGAGTCTCCTAGCATTCTCAAGTTCACAATTCCTCTCTCTTGCTTCTTTACGCTTTTACTGTCTGCTGCCACACTGAAACCTGTATTTGCTTCGAAAGTTTGCAACTTTCCGGCAATCTTTAACTTTGGCGACTCAAACTCAGATACTGGAGGATTGTCTGCTACCCTCGTAAGAGCCACACCGCCTAACGGGGAGACCTATTTTGGCAAGCCTGCCGGAAGGTTCTCCGATGGCCGGCTCACGATTGATTTCATGGGTACGTACCTTGACTTTTAGCTTAGCTCAGCTTATATTATATACTAACTATTAAGGAATCAGATTCAACTGCAGTGTAAGGGTAGAATGAATAGAATTTCATTTTGTAAAATGTTGCAGAAAGAGACCCAGTATATGGCCTAAATTTGTAGTACTAATAGGCCATGATCATGAAGATCCATGGACACAGTACTTAAACACGATAGAACAGCCAAGTAGCCAACGTAGGATCATGGGTTCTCCTGCGCATAGAAAAACTATCTAGATTATCAGAAGCTCCTCAGAAGTAAGCTCTGTAGCCATTCTGCAATTACTAAAACCAATAGGATGCATGGATTCCCAAATCCGGCCAGTGCTTTTCATTATCATTTTAATGGATGGATGAAGAGGGGAGGATAGGAAATAGATGAGACGAAGGTAAATAGAAATGAAATGGTTTGTAAATAATAGTGAAATAATTTAAATTAAGATATTTTATTGGGTCTCTGAAAATGAGATAGAAAAAATTGAATAAAAATATTATAAAATTAAAATATTATTATAATATAGTTTTTAATATTATTTTTAGTTTAAAATTTAAAAAAGTTGTATTATTTTTTTATATTTTTATAAATTTTCAAAAATTTTAATAATTAAAAGAAAAAATTGAAGATTTTAAAATTAAAAAACACTAATATTTGAAAATTTTTTAGATGAGATATATTTTCTAAATTAAAAAAATCGTAAATCTAATAGAGTGCCATGTGGGGGCCCTGTATTTATTGGACATTGATTGATCCCATCGGCCGTTAACGCACGTGGACTTCACATGAGACCCAGTTGAAGTAGGGCACAATGGAGTTTTGACCGATCAAGTAATGCTGTCCAAGGCACAAATCTTGCAGCAGACTTCCAAGTCCAACAGTGTGGACACAGTGCTGAGGACTAGATTAAGTTAATTCCCATTATCTTACATGATATAAATTCTCACTCGTTTGATTTAATCGAATGGTTACAGCAATGGGTGTTGGTCTTCCATATCTGAGTGCATACCTTGATTCCTTGGGAACTAACTTCAAACATGGTGCAAACTTTGCCACGGCTGGATCCACAATCAGACTACCATCCAGAATTATACCTGCTGCAGGTGGATTTAGTCCCTTCTACCTCGATGTCCAATACTCACAATTTGAGCAGTTCAAAGAAAGATCACAGATTATAAGGCGACAAGGTAAAATGGATACCCCACTAGTTGTTTTGTTCCTTAATATAATTGGTTTTTTTTAGAGTGCATATAAAACATCTTTATCATCTACTACCTTTATGCTTTCAATTGAAATTTGTTTCTCTTGTAGGAGGAATATATGCACATCTGATGCCCAAGAAGGATTATTTTCCTAAAGCTTTATACACATTTGATATCGGTCAGAATGATCTTGGTGAGGGATTCTTTGGTAACATGACTGTAGAGGAAGTCAGTGCATCTATTCCCGATATTCTTGACAAGTTCTCTCTTAATGTTAAGGTAAATTAAGACTACAAAGAAAAGAAAGAAGAAAAAGAGGTAACCTTTGTTTTGTTTTCTGTTAATGATAATCAAGTGAAATTAATGATGATGATGCAGAATATATACAAGTTGGGAGCTAGATCATTTTGGATCCACAATACTGGACCAATTGGTTGCCTTCCCTATATTTTGGCCACTTTTCCATCAGCTCAAAGGGACAGCTATGGCTGTGCAAAGCCTTATAATGATGTAGCTCAGTCTTTCAATCACAAGTTGAAGGAGGCCATTGTTCAACTCAGGATCGATCTTGCTTCAGCTGCAATCACATATGTAGATATCTACTCTGTCAAGTACTCCCTTTATAGAGAGCCACATAAATACGGTAAGTCTTATTATATTGCAAAAAGTTTATTTCTCTATGTCATTTCTAACTTCACAAATTAAAATCTTGCTTTGGTAATATAAGAATGGTTGTTTCTGTTCTCAATGTTTATTATTTTTATGATCATTTTCATGTTTGGGTTGAGAAATGTGCAGGATTTGAGCTTCCACTTGTTGCATGTTGTGGGTATGGAGGAAAGTACAACTACAGCAGTAGTGTTGGGTGTGGAGGAACAGTGACAGTGAATGGAAGCCAAATATTTGTTGGTTCATGTGAGCGCCCCTCGATCAGAGTAAACTGGGATGGAATTCACTATACTGAGGCTGCCAACAAGTTTGTCTTTGCTCAGATTTCAACTGGAGCGTTCTCGGATCCACCTGTGCCCTTGAAAATGGCATGTCACCAAGTTTAAATTCGTGTTCACACATATTTTACGTAAATAAAAAGAGAAATAATTTATAAAGTTAAACAAGTCGGTGCAAGCCTTTGGAAAAAGTAGATCTCATTTTGAAAAAGTGTAAAAAAAAAAATAAACATTTTTTAGTGGGACCACTTTTTCACACAGGACCTACCCGAAATTTGTCTATTTAAAACTTGTATCTTACATTACTCAAATAAAATTAAGTTTACAAAGATATTTCTTGCTCAATTGTAATAGAAAAATGATAATGATATTCTTACACCTCATTTATTACTATTTTACTCCCCAGCTATTTTTTTTTAAGATAGCTCTACAGTCATCATTGGGGGCTCCCTCTAGTGCATTTCATCTATATTTTTCTTTTTTCTTTTTTTCACATGCATTTTTTTAACACTTTTAAATAATTTAAAAAAAGTCACAATATCATTAAAACACTTCCTTGGGCATTAAATACAAAAAAAATTTAAAACATCTAAGCTGGAAGACTAGCAGTTTTCTTTTTTTAATGTCAATTTTTATAAAATTGAATTTTTTTTAATTAAATTATATGATTATATTAGTTGATTGAATTTAATTTTTTATAGATTATGCAATAATATCATATTATGATATTTTTAATCCAGATTCAAAGAGCAAAAAATAACTTGAGAGTAAAATAATAATAAATAAGATGTAAGAGTATCATTACTCAGAAAAATGTTGAGGCAATCGGCCATGATATTTAATAAGACAACTATTTATTATGTATTTGTTATTATTAATGAAATTGTGTGTATTCTCCCTCTCCCTCTCCATATCGTAATCCTAAAAGACCTTCCTCTCCATCTCTCTCTCCCCTCCATTTTGTGTTCAAACTGGGATTAATGGGAACAGAAATGCTGGTCATATTGAGAGTTAGGTCCTGAATGGGTCCCGATAATTTTTTTTTATTTAATAATTAAAGAAGTATGTTTTAATAACATTGTGAATTTTTCTTTGAAAAAATAATAAAAAGACTTTTTGTACTTCTGGGGAGCCGTCTCATGCTCATCCTTGGTGGATGCGGCACGGCTATTAATGGAAAACCGATTTCCTACGTTCCAGTTTTCGGCTTTGGAAAACGAACTCAACACAGCAAACCAATTCCATCCATTTGGATGCTCTTTGCTAATTAGGTTTCAGCTCAAGGTGCTAAAATTTCTCGTTTTCTCATTGAAAGTCTTAAACATGATTTTTTCTAACTCCTATTATTGGTCTTCGATCTCATCCAAGTCCCTTATCTTTCTGCCACGACAAGCATTGGGTTCTAACTAGGGTTTGGTTTTCTTGGGGGGAGAAATGCTTTTCCTAGGAAGGCCACTTTTTCTTCGTCTTCTTTCTAATTTGCTTCTAACGTGGGTTTCCAGTTCTTCCACACGTAAATGCCTGCTTGTCGCCTTTTTCTTTTTCTTTTTTTGAAAAATACAGATACAGTCAATTACTTTTACATATTTTTTATATATTTTATTGACATGAGTAATTATTTTATGTTAAATAAAAAATAATACAACCAATTATATTAATAGAATGTATAAATAGTAACAATACGTAGGAATAGTTAAATTTATTAATTGTTGCATTTGAGAAGTTCTCTTAAAGATCTTTGAGAATGTGTGAAAACATGTCTGTCTCATCATATCTCATCTCACATCTTATTTTCAAACAATATTCAAATACAAATATTTTTAAAAGTAATCATTACAATTTTATAAATAAAAAAATAATTTAATTTTTTTCAAATTCTAAAATAAAAATAATATTAAAATATCATATTCAAACTATTTCACTAATATTTACAAATTATTTTACTATCATTTATAAAAATCTTATCTTATCTCATTCTCCCAACATCTCGAAAGATTTTATCCGAAGCTTAAAACCTTTTTGTCTAAAGTGACGTCATTAGTGAAATAAGCATTAATACAATAAGGGTAGCTTATATCCGAAACTTAATTAGAACTTAAAATGGGAGAGGACTATATATTGAGTATTTATCAATGCTATAAAGGAAATATATTTTTTCATGGCTTGTACAATTGAACATATATAAATCTAAGACTGCATTTAATAACAGTAGTATACGTAAAAGCTTACTTGGGTGGATATCATGGCCGGGACTTTGTGAAGTACTCATAGCAATGGACATATATAATTACTATATATAATCAAGAGATCATAGACCAATTTCAAGGAAATGAAAACTTTTATTTGTTGTTATGAGCCAAAGATTTGGTATTTATAATGATCAATTAGAATTGGCAAAGAAGATAAAATTCCTAACTCCCCATGAAAAGTTTTTTCCTCAAAGCTCTTTCAAACCTTTTGGTAATGGTGCCTTAGAATCCATGCATTAGCTTTCGTCAAAGTTAAAGTCATCAATGTTTTTAAATTGATTCCATGTAAAAAAGTGATGCACATGGATTCCATAGAAATAATTGCTTTATATTTTTTAACGGTTCAATTACCGAGTTTTCAATCTCAATAGACTTTTCCAAAGAGGAAATTATATTGGTTTACATGAAAAGTTTACACAAAGAAATTTATAAATCGGTATAACTTAATATAATATGATTCGTTAGATATAATATGATTCGTTAGATATACATTATAATAAAATGAATTTTACAATTTGATAAAATGACATTAAGTCAGGTTACACTACAAAGAATATGGCTTTTTGCATCGATTTTTTATACGTGGCAAAAAAATTGGATGCAAATAAAGAGTAATTGCTTCCAAATTATGGATGGATGCACATTAACAGCATGAGATTTTTAAAAATGCACTGATGTTTTCGCTCGACCCTCACTCAACAGGACGCTCGAGTGAACTCAGACCGAGTTGAACGCTCAACCCTCGCTCGACATGGAACTCAAGCGATCTCAAGTAGAGTTGAACGCTCGACCCTCGCTTAACACTGTGCTCGAGTTAATTCAGGTAAATTGGAACGCTCGATATTCGCTCGACACTGAGCTCGAGGGAACTCAGGTAGAATGTGCCGCTCGACCCTCGCTCGACACTTCGCTCGAGCCAATGTTTCAGATCACTTAAAATTTAGGGTTTTGAAGCGCCTCCTTTGATTGGAACTATAAATAGAACAGCAACTTCCAACAGTTTTGTTTTTATAAGTTATTTGCAACGATATATTACTTTACTACATCAAAATTTTTTGTCGCAATAAAAAAATAGGTCATTTGCATCGACTTTTAACTGTTGCAGCGTAATTAACACTACAACAAAATAGGCCTTTTCCCACGAGTTCTTTTTCCACTATTTATGCCCATGAAGAGTACTAATTTATTGTTACAAATTATATTCATGGAAAAAAAATGTTCTTTTTCCATTAACTGCATTAGACAGCAAAATACATTCGACCCTATGTAATTGTTTACAGTGAATATTTAATCATTTGTAGCGAAATTTCAATGTCGCAAATAGTCAATGAAACAAAATTAGAAGTTCAAATAAATATAGAAAATGGCCTATACATATCCCCTTTATTTTTAGTCGCCGCAAATAAGTTTGCCATAACATCCACTTAATCAAGAGTGTACGATCTTTTGCGGCAAGTTATTGTCGCCGCAAATAAGTATCCTTCATTCAAATTCCCACTTGTGTCCTATATTTTATTAATTTCTTTCTTCTTGCTTCAGAAGCTTAAATGTTTCTCCTCTCTTTTATTCAAATACTCTCTCTCTCTCTCGCTCTCTCTCTCTCTCGGACTCAGCCTCGACAAATCGTCAAAACCCTCGCATCGAGCCCAGACCCAACATCCGCTCCCCTCCACTTTGCAACCATCGTTAAAGGATGCCGTCTCAAGTGAGCATACTTCTCTTTCCCTCTCTGTTACCTCTGTCTGACACTCTCTCTCTCTCTCTCTCTCTCTCTCTCTCTCTATGTCGAGGGTTTTGGCGATTTGGATGAAATAACAGAGGTGCTCCACTACTACGCACAGCTGCCTAAGATGGCTCTACCGAGCCTCCAAGTAAGCCCTGCACTTTGCCTCTGATTTTTTACTATTTGGGAAGACCCATTTTTGTTTCAGCTTTTGGACTTTGTTCAAGCATATTCCAATTTATATAACTTTTAGCTTTCCTTGCACCGGGTTGATTAGTTTAGTGCCTTATATATTGAAATTGGTTTTCAATTTCTTCTATTATTTAGTGATTGTGAAGTTTCTTTTGAGTTTTGATTATGAGGGTAGCTTTAATATGCTTGCTGAAACTATCATGTTTCTCATACCTTGTTTATGATCCCCATGTATTTGTGCGAGTGCAATCGGATTGTGGGTAATACCTCAATTTTAGGCTTTGAATGGGTTGTTTTTTGTGCTGTTTCAGTTTTTGTGTTGCTGGGTAAATAGTTTTGGAGACATCTTTATCTGAGGAAGTTTCGTCATATGGCTCCTTGTGAATGACATTAGGATTTTTTGGGTAGTCTTGAATTAAAAAATAAAACAGAGATATAATAGATTGTTTCAGTAACATCAAAATTTTTTAACTTGTCTGGGTTGTTTTGGTAACAGATTGTCTGGGTTGTTTTTAAATGTGTACTAGATAACAATAAGATAACTTGTCTTTCTTGTTTTATTTGAGTTGTGCCGTATCTGTTGGAACTTGGAAATTCACTGTCTTTTTCAGCTGTAACAACAAATTTGAAATGTTTGAGTAAAAATTTTGAAAGAACTAACTAGAATGAAAAATCGAGCATGTACTCTATGGTCTTCTCAATAAATTATGTGCTTTACAGCCTTCTCTATGCTTATAGTTTTTGGCTATTGGACAATTAGCAAGTTGTGCAATTTAGTCTGGTATTATTTTAGATTTCTAGGTAATGTACGCCATTGCATAAATATACATGAGATACTTGTATATACATTTTTAAATGTGTAACAGATACTTCTTAAGGAAGGGCTTGCAAGTAGACAAATTGAAAATAATAATAGAAATGGAAAGAATTTGAGCTTCAAACTGGTAATTCAAATTTGCTGAGCTGACCATATGTTGTAAATATATTGGAAAAAATAGTTTCAAAGTATCATATCCTTTATGTTGCAAATATTTTTATTTTTGCTCATTAGATAATCTTTGGTCATTTCCTGCTTTGAAGGACCCTTTAATTATCAATTATTAAGTTTTTGGTACATGGTATTTTCCCTTGTGTGCTTTCCACATATTTTAGGTAGAGTTTGTTTCTTAATCAAGTGGTATAC
This sequence comes from Carya illinoinensis, assembly GCF_018687715.1. Lineage (NCBI taxonomy): Eukaryota > Viridiplantae > Streptophyta > Magnoliopsida > Fagales > Juglandaceae > Carya > Carya illinoinensis. The sequence continues at coordinate 42,331,311 of NC_056756.1, forward strand.
TTCTTTATATTTGGCCCTCTATTACATTTACTTGGTTACAAATTTATACTTGTAATAAACCTATGGCTCAATATGTGGGCTATATTGTTGTTGGAAATGTTAATTTTTGCACACTTGTATTATTTAATGTGACCAATGTTAATTTTTCTTGTTACATTCTTAACACAATTTGAAGATGATGACAAGAGAATTTCTCTTGTTACATTCTTAATTTTTCTGGCACACTCCCCTTTTGCTTTGTCCTTATGAGCAATTTCATATTTTCTGGTGGATCTCTCATTTTATAGGACTTGATTTAGTTAATTGAAACATTCTCTCAACCCTTCCTCATTATAGTTTTAGGGGGCGGGAGCTTTCATCTTGATACAAAAACAATGTCCTTTTTTTTTTTTTGGCAAATTCTATGTCCCCATTATATTAGAAGGTGCTGTTTATAGCTCAATTTGTTTTGGTATTTTAAATTTCAAATTCCTGGGTAGTTATGCTGTTGGAAGTGTTGGAAGTAAAGAAAAGGTACCTTACTATTCTACTCCGAGTAATTTTTCTGTTCTCTAATCCTTTATTTGGTGGCTGCCAGTAGCGATTTATTCCAAATCTAGATTTTTAATGGTGAAAGTGATCTTGATTTTACCTTCTTCTATGAAGACATGCTGAAGATGTGGCTACTTATATGTGAATATTGGTTGGTGCCCTGAAAGAAGCATGGGGAAAAGTTGATGGTAAAGATTTCTGAAATGCTCAACTTAGTTTGGTGGAACTAAGGATGATAGAGAGATGCTGAAAGTGGTTTCAATTTGCTTAAAGAAATGTGACCCACACCTACTTACCCAGCATTCCCTTGGAAGTTAAAGCTTACCCTCCACTAATTCAATACATGGCAAATGTTTAGATGTTTTGGTTAGAATTTGATGGGATGAAATTTAGTTATTTATGTAATAACGCTTGATTGGAAATGGGCAACTGGCTAAGTATCTAGGTGGTTGTTGCCATCATATGTAACATGTTATAATATATATATATATATATATAAATTAATGTAGATGTGGAGTTTGACTTGGCTGAATGAAAGAGCAAAACATCTAAACATGTGTAAGCAATTTGTAGATACTTTTTAATGATAGTTGGATTTGTCTTGATGATTTTTATGCTCTCATGATTCAATGGAATGCTTGCAGTTTATATTTTTGTCATGACTATACTTAGAAAATATAGGAAATGCAGTGTACATGGTGATCAAGTGGCTGTAGAATGGGGTTAATCAAAAAATTTTCACATTAAATTTAGTTGTTATTTCTATGGTGCTTTGGTTTTTTTTTTGTTGGACATGGAGTTATTGTGTATACAAATGTCTATTAGCATCAAAACACATCAGTGGTTGGGATGACTAATTCCAACCAATTTTAAATTTTTTGCAGCAGATAAAAATCGATGTAAAAGGTAAGGTATTAGCAACCATTTCATCATATGGATGCTGAAACTCAAAAATAATCAAATAATTGCATCAAACTGTCAACGATCAAAAATCGATACAAAAAAATATTTGCATCAATTTTTCCTTGTTTTTACAACCAAAACAAGCGATGCAAATGACCATATTCCTTATAGTGTTAATTTGTAAATTTTTTTCATTTTTTTAGTAAAATTTCGGCATATACCTAACACTTCTATCTTATATTCATCTAATTAAGCCAATTTGAGTGATGGAGTATTCTTAGCATACTTTAATACTATTTATTATTTTATTATTAATTTTTACCTACTTTTTAGTTCTATTTTATACTACTATTAATTACTATTTAATATTTTATTATTAATTTTTTATTATTTTTTTCTACTATTTATAAAATATCTAAGATTACCTTAGTATGTGTATTACTTTATTTCAATTAATTCATGTATTACTTTGACCTCTGATCTTTTCCATCTACATCCTAGTACGTGTCTTACTTTTCGTACTCCTTTTCTTTATAAATCTACTAATTTAATTTTTTTCCCACGAAGGTATTCTATTCAATATTTTGAATACTGTATTAGATGTTATACCGATCAAGGTATTAAAATGAAATATTTTAATACTGATATCGTTTTATATACCATTTTGAGATAGTCGATATATAAATAAATTATATATATAAATTATATTTTAAAATAATAGTTTATATATGAATAAATTATATATAAATACATATGTATATATAAATTATAAATAGTCTGGTCTGAATTATGAGTCAAAAAATAAAATTACAGTTTAAAAAAAAAAAGATAAAAACTTAAATATCAGTCAGTATAGGCCAAAATATAGGCTGGTACAGTCAGTACCGGTCAGTATTTCAGGCAGTACAAAATAAATATTATACCTGTATCGAACCAATGACAGATACAAAATATACGAGCCGTTATAGTACGGTATCAAAAACAATAATTCTAATTACTTTTCTTTCCCTATTGCTAGTGTCATTCGAAAACTAACTCTATCACCACTCCGATCACAAGCATATTTTATATTTGACAACCATCAATAAAAGTCTTTTTTCTTTTTTTCTTTTTTTCCTTTTTTACTTGAAATTTTGAATTTTCTTAAATGAAAAATTCAAATTTGCTCTTTTCATTTCAGAAACGTCAATTTGTTTTTTTTAATTGAAAAATGTGATTTTGGATAATAATTGGCAAATATGATCGTCAGAAGGACCCAATAAGAAAGTGCATGCTTCCCTATGGGGAGAGTGTTTTAATTACTCAGACCAGAACCTCCTACAGTACTTTTTTGTTTCAATCATTTTGTTTAACTCATATACATAGACACTTGTCTTGTTTAATTACACAATTTATATAAAATAAGATAAGAAATTTTATTAAAAGTTGAATAAAATATTATTATAATATTATTTTTTGTTTTAAAATTTGAAAAAACTGAATTGTTTATTATATTTTATATAAAAATTTAAGAAAATTATAATAATTATATAAAATGAGATGAGATAGTTTGGTTTTGTGTAACTAAACCAATCCTGTAAATTTCATAATATTAAATACCATTTACGGATAGTATATATGAATCCAACATGCATGATTAAATATTGTATAGTTCAAATTTTAGGTCTTTCTTTAAATTGTAAAATGTATTTAGAGAAGATAATTGTATGAAATCCTCATAAGTTTTTACGTATGTGTGCAAAGGATTGATTAGTCCCAGATTTTGTGAAAAATATTTAGGGGATACTAGGTTTCTATTCTAATGTTTTATTAACAGTGGCTACTACTAGATTAATTTTAATCTAACTTGACCTTTCTTTAATAGCAATTCATGTTCATGCTGTGTCAAATCATAGCTTTACGACTATATAGGTCAACCTTAACACAACTTGTTTAATTAATGAATGGAAAATGCTAATATGCCTCCTAAATTTGCCTCTCATTTTGATCTCTCATATATTTAATTTTTTTTCTTTACTTAATGATTAAAAAATTGACCTTTAGTATATTGATGTATTTTTTATTTTTTAAAAATGTTAAAAAATGCAAAAATTAAAAGAAAAAAATATAAAAAAAGAAAAAACACAATTTGTACTAGTGGGCACGCCCAACAGTGTGACCGCCGTGCCCAGTACTAGTACCACCCTTAATGAATCAAACCCCTCAATTTTAAAATGACCTATTTAAATAACAAGTGCATGACGTACATGAATGTATAATCCGTTCAATAAATAAATCATGGTGGGTTGATTTTAATATGATGGACCTAATTAACAAGTTATCATATTTTTAAGAATGAATTCATAATGAAAAAATTATTTTATAAGCATAGAACACATGAATTAGACACATGATCCACGATTCTACAATGACAATATATATTTGATGTTCAATATATATACATAACACTAATTAATTAGTAAACATACCATAAACTCTTCGTTTGGTTACACAAATATTGAGATGAGAAAAGATAAGATAAAAGTTAAAAATTAAATAAAATATTGCTTGAATATAATTTTTTAATATTAATTATTTTTTGTATTTTTATTTTTAGAATTTAAAAAAATTGTAATTATTACATAATATATAAGATGAGATGAGATGGGTTGGTTTGTGAAAACAAACCCAACAATATATAATATCTAATAAACAACTATCAGTTAATTATGAGTTGACCTGCAATTAACCTAATTATTTATTGTGGGAAATCGATAAGTACCTTAAATCCAATATAAACTTATAATTTTGTGTCAAATTCAAATCGGATTTGCAGATCTTATCTAACTTTGCCACTCTTACCTCACTTTATTCTTTATTAAACATCACCATAGGAAAGTGCATGGTTTCACTTGGACTCTTCTTTATTTTTGTCTTAACGCAACCCTTACTTCAAGCTATCCCTTCCTGACCTCATGCCCTCGAATAGCTCAATCTAAGGCCTTTTTTAGTAACATATATTATAAGATGAGATAAAAATTGAATAAAATATTATTATAATATAATTTTTTTATATTATTTTTATTTTAATATTTGAAAATTTTTGAATTGTTTTCTATACAGATGGAAACTATTTTACAGTCAACTAATGTGTTTGCATCATATCATGGTAGGTTAAAAAACGTTGTATATGCCTTGATATTCTAATCATATATGGTAATTAACTCTATTTATCAATGCTAAAATCGTAATCCATAACATGGGGAAGTTGGACGGAGTCATATTCCAAACATAACGATCGATCAGTGTCGAGTCCCATCATGGGTTGCAGGTCGACGTTGGATCCTTCCACTCGAGTAAAAAAATGAATTTGATCCAATGATCTTTTCCACGTCGCTAGCTCTATATATGTCCTCTGACTCGTGTCTTTTTCTTGTTGGGAGGGCGGGAAGTTCTTAATTGGACACTTTTACAGGCCCCATTTGTTTCCCTAATATTGTCTACGCGCGTACACTGCACACTAGCATTAGAGGAGGAGATTCCATTGCTTTACACACGAAAAAATTGCATAATTTCATATATAATGGTTGCAGGACGGTGCATGCATGTGTGTCATGTGCCATGTGTATTTCCCTACGATTTTTACGTACTGATTGATATAGTTTGTTTGCATAAACAAGAGGCGAAATTGGAAAGGAACACTACTACGTCTTATTAAGTGAACAAGATATATAGAGAGAGAGAGAACAGATCGATCATGTCATATGTATGGCCGGGGTTGTCTCGCAAGAAAAGAATGATGGGAAAGGAGATCGATCATAGATGATGATAAGAATGAGGAAAAAGAAAAGAGAAGTTTTTTTTAAGTTCAGTAGTCATGAGGTATAATGAGGTGTGACCAAAGCAACATGCCTCTCTCTCTCTCTCTCTCTCTCTCTCTCTCTCTCTCTCTCTCTCTCTCTCTCTCTCTCTAAGGTTTCAGCTTTGACTAGATTCATGAGCTACTCAAAGAAGCTGATTATGTTTTATCTTTGAACAAAAGCGCGACTACTACTAGTTAATTAAAGCTGCTGCCCTTTATTCTTCTTACTCCGTCTGTTCACTTCATTTTTGGTGGATGAGAGGTTGGCGGGGTCCTCGCCCCCGCTCCTCTCAAGTCATGATCTGAATCCTTCCTACTCTCTCTCTCTCTCTCTCTCTCTCTCTCTCTCTCTCTCTCTCTCTCTCTCTCTCTCTCTCCACATGAACATACCCATAACGAAAAAGAAGCATTTAATGTTACATGTGAAAGAAGATGTAAACAAGCAACCACTTTTGTACTGACATAATTAAACATTTTTAATCTTTCTTCATTCTATATTGGCTTATGGTCCTTTATCTGATTTTCCGGTTCCCTTCCATGAGGGAAAAAAATCTGTGTTAACTGTGAGAATTTAATGTCGTGCTTTTCAAAGATATTTCAAAAAAATAAGAAGCTTATAAATTTTGCATGGCTTAAAAGAAACTTAATTCATCCCCACACAATCCACCTCATGGTCCCTTTGACGCCTTATCACCACTCATGTATAGTTTACCATAAACACACAATAATGTTGTCTTTTTCATGATATTGTGAAATCACCACTTATCTAAAAAACTTAAGTTGAAAGAAAGAAGTAGAGTTTATTATTTATTTTATATCTTAACACTCTCATCACATGTAAGCCAAACTCTCCCTCAATAGGTGACTCAATAAGTGGAATATTTAATTAAATATGGTAGAGTATAAAGTCAGAATTCAAACTCCGGATCTCAAATCTAATACCATATGAAATCACCCATTGCCCCAAAAGCTTAAATTGGTGAGAAGATATAGATTTTATTATTTCATGTGTATCTTAAGCAACTTGATTGCTCTTGAATGTTTCATACACAGATGGAAAAATGTCAATTTACATGAAGAGGATAATTCTTTAGTAAGTTTAGACTGCAATTTGTTGAATTAAGTAACTCTTGGACTTGAATGTTTGATATAGTCACAAACCCAGAAAAATAAAAAATAAAAAAGAAAGAATTTTCAATGGTGCAATGAAACAAATGGAGAAAGACACCTGACCGTCTTGTGGTACAGTTGTTGATGAAGTTGGGTGAAGATTCATGTCCTGTCATTTTCGTTCACTCCATGAGCAGCTTTTTCCAACCTCCACTGCGGTCCTATAGCAATTCAACGGTCCCAAGGCTAGCTTAGGACAAACTGTCCCTGTAAGTAAGGGGTAGTGTTGCGAATTAAACAGGTTACTTTTGCCTGATTGGCTGGCCATTCGCACATGCAAGATGGCTCACACCTGTGGGAGAATATTTGAGTCCATTTAATGACACTATTGAGTAAAAAAATTATGAGTAACCTTAGTCTCTTTTCAATTAATTCATGAAAGCGCATTTGATATTGCTCTGATCATCTGCAGTAGTACTGCAGTTCCATTTTGAGTGATCTGAGAAGAAGGAACAACATATTTTCCCACCAAGACAACGATCCAGCAACTTTTCTGGAACTGTGTTTATGGGCCGTTGTGCTTCACTGTTTCCCACTAATTTGTCACATCTAACATGTTTGGACATGAGAAATAACTTATAAGTGCTTGCTTTTTTCAATATCTATACCGTTTTGGTCATGGGATTTTGAAACCAAAGCACATTTCAGCTAGCAACATTTCCATTACAGACTGCATGTATATATGCATAAAAAATTTGGAAAAAGAGAAAGTGGGAAAGTACAAGAACCCAAAGATTTCAAAGCAAATAAAGCACATTTTTGAGAGTGATAAAGCTATATTTGACTTTACCATCTCTATAATATATACTTTACAGTCACACTGTTGAGCCCCAACCCCATTAAATTGGTATATATGGAAGAGTGAAAAGATTTATGGACTTGTGTCATCACTTTTGTATCCAACTTTAAATTATTCCATTGTGGTCTTTCTCTTTGTCAGAGTCCTTATCCAACCTTTCCTCACCTTGACTCCCTCAACCTTGCTGCTCACATGGCTCACATTACCCTTGTTGGACCTCTTCCATCTCATGACCTGGAACAGGTGCCCAATCCGCTTCCGCCACCTAAGCGATGCACGCAGTTTCCCATGCTCTATTACAGTCTTGTTCTCCTTTGTCTCCTTGGCTTCTTTAGTCAATTCTTGGGTCAAGCTGTTATTCCAGGACATGTTGCAGTTCTCTAGGGATACCTTGGACACTGTGTTCTTCTCCCAAGAAGCTACGCCGTTGTCTCCAAATTTGATTGATATAAATGATTCTTCAAAGGCTAAAATATTGCGTGCCAAAACATGGAAAAGAAGCATTAGAAAAAACTCCAATTTTCGTTCCTTATTATATGGGTAACTAAAAGAGAATTTAATATGTACTTGATGTACCCAGATGTGGAAAATCAAAACCAGAACTGTACAAATCCTTTTTTTTTTTAACAAATCCAAATAAATGCATACATATTGTGCAGTATGTACACCCAAAACATCATTTTTTCTTTACTCTAAATGCATCTATAGACCTCTTTAGGGCCTTGATTAGTGGAAATGAAATGATCAAAGGGATATGGGTCATGATCCGAGGAATCCCTCAAAGATTTACACTCATAATTACAGAAAATATAGAATGTTGTTGCTTCTTTAGTCTTTTGTTATGAACTCTTCAGTATTTCTTGAATTGCATGAAAGATTTCATATAATATGCTTGTATAGACAAGTATATGGCCATGAGGTTTGCATTTTCAAGATTTAGGATATGAAGGTTTTTTCAAAGTTTGTTAAACTAACCATGATTTTTCAAATATCTTGCATAATTAATGCATGCTACCATAAATTCAAACCCAAATTAGTCTTGGCTATGACAAACATAATGTCATTCAAATAATAATAATAGAAAAAAAGATCATATATTTCCTGTTTGCCACACTCTATACAGCTATACTTTGACCTTAATTTTGTCACTATACAAAAAATAGGAAAAGAATTATTCGCATACACAGACACAGTACACCAAGATGTGACATTTGAAGCTGCTTTACAGTAATGGAAATTTACGGCAAGAAGTTAATAATAGCAGTAAAAATGGCGATAGTAATAGTAGTAGTAACAATAGGCAATATCATATATACCTCCTTCTGGACTGGTGGAGGCAATATCATGATCTGAGTAGCCCGGATATTTCCAATGCCGGAACTCGAGACGACTGAGCAAAGAGCCTCCGAGAGCAAAGATCTTTGGAAGAGTGATGGGTAGCTTTTTGTGCTTGGAGGTCTGGCCTCTACGAGCGCTGCTTCTAGAGGAGGAAAAGTGGTCATGGTGTGAGGCTAAGATTAAGAGCCTCTCGTTCAGGCACAAGGGGCAGACCCCAATAACCACTTGTTTGGGATGGAAATGGCAGAAGGAGTTGTCTTCTGATCTGTGGCCATTCATGTTATGGGGTAGAGAGGAAAGGTGAAGAAGAAGAAGAAGAAGAAGAAGAAGAAAGTAGTGTTGGGAAAAGAAAGTGTGAATTTATATAAAGGTGAATAATTTATATGGAGGAGGTTATTTATAGTATGGAGAAAATGTAGAACATAGAATGAATGCATGGCCCACAAAAACATATATCACTATCTGAATAATGTAACAGACTTGTATTGCTCTTGAGTCATTTCTGAAATTCTAACTGCATGTCTCTTTATTTTCAGAATAAAAATAAAAAACTGTATGATGTACTTTCGAAAACCTTTTTTTTTTTTTTTTTGGTAATGATTCCAAAAACCACTTCTTCTAATCTTGATTATCCCTTTTTTTTTAAGTAGATATAAAACTTTATGTTTACTCATTACAAAAATGATCTCCACTTTAATTAGTTACCTATAATATATATATATATATATATATGACAAAATAAATATCATCCCCTTTGCTTACCTTTGCTTGACTGGTAATATAAAAAAAATAAAAAATTTTATACAATATACTATCATCTTATTTTCATCCCACTATGTAAGATATGACACATTTATCATAATTTAATATTTTTTATTGGATGATTCTTTATTATCTAATGCTAATAAATGTATGTGTCACATCTAACATTATGATATAAGAGTGGAATTAAAATATGATATATAGTATTACTCTAAAAAAATACACAATTAGCAATTATGTCTTATCAATTAGAATAAATTTTTAAAATCAAGATTTGGTATCCATCAAGTCCTTTATACTCTCTAATAAAGAGTTGATATGTCAGTTTTTTTGTTGAAGAGTAAAATTAATCAGCCTACTCAAACTAGATTAAAATTCTAAAATTTAAAATAATTAAATTAAAAATTTTTAAAATAGAGGTTGATAGTATCTACCAAAGGTAGCACGCAGCCACCTCTAGGGTGGTCTGCTCCAGCCAGGTTCCACCAGATCAGACCACATTGACATAGGATGCACCCAATATTCAACATAGGTGAGTTTTTTGACTACTACTTAGAGTGGCGGCCAACATCGACCGGTGATCGGAATGGTAGCTAAAAGCTTTCTTAAAAGTAATTAACATTAGGAGTTTTAGAAGTTTAGAACTTATATCTAAAGATTTTGGATTTTTTTTTCTTTCAAAAAATTTGTGGTTTATCTCATTGTAAAATTCGTAAGATATATTGCCAGGTTGGCACGTAACTATAAATATCATTTCTTTTATAAATTATATATTTGCATAAAAAATTTTCAAGTAGGCATCGATTTTGTAATTAACTCACTCTCAAAAAGGGGAGTGGAGAGATATTTTCAATGAGCGAAAGCAATTGATAATGATATTATTATAATTATTTTTTTATTTAGCTAATATTCTTTTTAGTTTTTTAAAATAATGTTATTTTTATAAGATGTTTTTTATATATAAATTATAGGGTTAGGGGGGAAAAAAAAAAATAGAAAGGGTATCTGGAAAGCCATACTCCCATTCATGAAAGAAAAAGAAAAGGTATGTATTGGTGGGCAATGGGCATTGTCGGCTAGGTCAAAATTTTCGACTCCCACTTGATTACGAGGCTAAAAAAATGTAGGCTATAACTATAGATAGCTATTGGAGTTTCCAGAAGCATCTGAAAAGCTTTGCAAAAGTTCTGTTCAGGGCTGCCTGCTTTCTTCTCTACTTTGAGCATCTGAAGCCTAGCACTTCTATCCATGTGATTTTCTTTGTTATTTTCGGGAGAAAAATGATATTTATAGTCTATATATATATATAAATATTACGTATTTTTATTTTAAAAAGAATAAATATGAGATTCAGATAAATGCTACACATCATCCTACACTACACACTTTATATATTAAAATATTATTTTTTATTTTTTTATTTTTTATTTTATTTTATTCTTATTAAACTAATTAAATTATTTTATTTATCATCCACACACTACATATTTATTATAGAAAAAATGAAAAAAAAAATTAAAATAAGTGTAGTGTGTGAAGTGTGAGGATGACAAATAGATTTTTCCTTTCACAAATAGGTATTAAAATTACAAATCTTCACATGGCATTTAAATTAGATATATAAGAGATAACGTTTGAAGAAATTCCTAGTATAAATGCATTGCTAGTACATGGAGTCAGATGGTCTCCGTTGTCTGTGGGGACTATTGTCATGGCAGAAGGGAACTGCTGTAGACAGATCCATCCTCCAATTATACCTCCACCATTAGAGGTAGTTTGGCTTCTTGTTGGGGACTTGAATTCTATCAGAAAACATGGCAAGGGAGAGAGTTGGGGGCTGCAATGAGTTGCTAATAAAGCCTTGGATTCACCAGCGCTCATCGTTAATGTATCATCATACACTTGCAGTCACAGCTCCAACAAAACAAAATATCTGAAATCCTGAGCTACCATTACAAGTAATTTACCCAGAGAATTAATTCAATCTATCACGTGGACCTATATTACAATGTAGGATTTTCTAGCAGTGTTTACCCCACCTAAACATTTAGGTGCAGTTTGGATAATGAGATGAGATGAGATAGTTTTAAATGAAAGTTGAAAGTTGAATAATATATTATTTTTTTGAGATTTGATCAAGTTGAATTATTTATTATATTTTGTATGAAAATTTTAAAAAGTTATAATGATGAGATGAGATAAAACACTTTCGCTATCCAAAAAGGTGAGAGTTGTCGATTGTCTCTCTACATTGGAGTGTCCAAATCCATCTTACAATTAGAGAGGATCTCATTTGAGAATAGAATACTATCTCAATGATCCTTACTGCCTACTGATCTCATATGCACAATTTAAGATTGTATCTAATATTATTCTTTTTCATTTTCCTTTCTCCTTTCAAACTTCAAAGCATGTGCTCCACACAAGGTTGTCACTCTTACACACACTCACTCTCATATACACATTCTGTAAGTGTGCCTCGAGAGAGAGGGGTAGAGAGACAGGTAATCTATTATGGGAAAAGTAGAAAAGGAAGACAATGAGGGTTGTTGTCCTTGAAACGTGTAGAAAAAGCTTAAAAGGTGATGGAAACAAAGAAGCCGCGGTCACATGGAAGGAGGGCGTGGGGCTTATTACAGTGGGGTTTGGCTTGAAGTCAGGCTCACATGGGAGGAGGGCGTGGAGCTTTTTCATGGACCAGAGTTGGATGTGGGTCTCCTTCTTGCCACCTAATTGTGTAGTCTTCTCCAGACTCAACCCCTTTCTCCCAACCATCCCCACATCCTTGGGTCCTCCTTCTCCTTGTACCCTAATCTTCGTTCCTTTAAACTTTTTAACTCATCAAGTGCTTGGAAAAGAAACGACTTAATTGAGCAAATGGGGGAATGTATCCAGAGCAGTTGGGTGTCACCACACTTGGCAGATAATAATAATTCCTTAGGAAATATATATATATATATATATATATATATTTAAATGTAGATAAAAAATAAAAAATAAAAAGTTTTTTATTTCTATGCATGCAAGATCTATACATCTCGACTTTTCCTAGCAATAATTCCCAGCAAAAGTATTAATGCAATACATAAAACGAAAATAAAGTAGGAAAAAAAAAAAAGAGCTACAACCAAACCCGCCCAAGTTTTGCCAAGTATCAGGAAGCGTACAAATTAGAGAGTTCTTCAGAGAAAGCCTTTCTGATGATATCTCTCTTGATCTTGAAAGCTGCAGTAACTAGGCCAGATTCAGGAGTCCATGGTTCAGAAAGCAATTTGATTTTCACTGGAATCTCAAACTTCTCCAATCGTGACCTCTTTGCTTCCTGTAATCGTTTAACAGAGAGGAAAGTTAAAGCAAGTTGAACCAGATGGACGTCCCAGACCAACTTTTAGCTAAACAACTTAACATCCAGTTCCCAAACTAGTGCCTTCAACATTTGCATTATCTCTTTTGATTCTTGAACACCAAAGGCATAATTCCCAAAGTTTTAACTGTCACCCTTGGATGCTGGAAGTAAATTCCATCCCAAAAGTTGATTTAAAGAATTGAATCTCAAATGCATCAAATGTAAAAATCAGAATGAAGCTCATAATAACCATAGAAATTTGATCCGCCGTAGGTACCTTTTGGATTGATGCAAGAACTTCTTTCTTCGTTTCTGCTTTCTCACACAAGTCGTCAAAGTCAGTAAAAGGAATTCTTTGCTTTTCAGCCCAATCTTCCACCGTATGCTGAGCAGCCACCACAAGAGCCACACAGTAACTATGAAAGGGATTAGCATGCAACATGATATTGTCGATGTAGGGGCTAACAAGGAGATTGGCTTCAACCTGTAGGAAAAACTTTTAGTCCCCGAGCAAGACTCAATGAAAAATATTACATTTCATTTTGTAGCAATCATACCTTTCCGAGGGAGACATACTCTCCATGCTGAAGTTTGACTATGTCTTTTTTGCGGTCAATTATCTCAAGGCAACCATCAGAATGAAACTGTCCTATGTCACCCGTATAGAACCACCTCATTCCTCTCTCATCAACCTTCCACAACAAAAAGGGAATTAAAATTAAAAGTATAATTACTACCAACTAACGGAAACTTGGGAACTCTACCTTGTATAATTCTTTTGTTTTTTCTTCATTTTTAAAATATCCAACTGTAACATTCGGACCACCAACTACTATTTCCCCACGTGGCATTGGTGAATCACTTGTTAGATATCCACCTTCAGGCCAATCAATTAACTGAGATAGAGAAGACCGGATGTTAATATGACTAACGTGAATAAATACTTCACTGATACTTGAAATGAGAGAGATGGGAGGGAGGGGATGGTTGCTGATAGCAGCAATACTGCAAAGTATATAATTGAACCCCAGAGAGGGGCGAAATAGGGTAGTATTCCAGTTATTATTCTTGTCAACTTAGAAGCTTCAAGATGAGTGAAAAATGGTTGAACCCAAATTAATGGCCATGCAAGGTACGTTAACCATAATATATTAAGGTATCACTTCTACAAGAAAATATACAGGCAGATATTGACAAGAATTTTATAAAAAGGGGAAAAAAAAAGAGCAATTAAATCAAAGATATCATAATAAGTGGAGAAAGGTAAATCTTGAAAAAAAAAAAAAAAAAACTCAAAGTGGGTATCACATAAAACACTAGCGTATTAGAACAAAGTATGACTTTTCAGAACTTGCATCAGCATGCGAGGCATATGCTCTGCAGCATTGCTATAGTTAGCTTCTTCAACCTTTTATATCATTTAATCATTCATCATGATAAAGTCAAACTGTATTTGTTTAGTTTTGTTATGTCATCCACAATTGTATTATTTAGCAACAAAACCGTTACACTAACTAGTAGGAGTAAGGGATATGTATTTCAACTACTTGTAAAAAAGGGTTATGTGTTTCAACTGTCAGCAACAGACGAACTCCATTCCAGATCCTCAATGCTTTTCATTAATAGAGCTCTGAACTTCAGGAACCAGGCACACCCATTTCAATTTCAAGGGCCGTTTCCAAAAACTTTCCAGGGCATTTCTCAGTTTGCGAGTTTATAAAGTTGGTTCTGTTCATCTCTGCATCTCTAGGGTAAGTAAATCCCCATGAAAAAGGGGCAACTTTCTTATAGTCTGTGATTAGATGTAACTGTTAAGCTTTTTTCCACCAAACAATTTTCCTTGTGTGCATGTTTATGAAGTTCATTTTGTTCCTCAGTGCATCTCTGTGAAAGGTAAATCCCCATGAGAAGGGGCAACTTACGTGGAGTTTATGATTGGATGTAACTTCATCATTTTCTCTCAGAAAAATCTTTTTCTCAATTCCTAATATTTCCTGAAAGTAGAGAACCCAAAAATATTGACTCCATTCCTTGCCCCACCACAAGATGAGAGGGAAGGTCATTTTCAATCAAGACTTAATCCTAGACACAAGTACACACCGATGGTCATTTTAAAAGAATAAAAATGAGAAAAGACAAGTATTATAGGCTTCCATGTATCGAGGCTCATGCGTCAGAGTCTAGGGCTGCAAAGCTTCTGTCCAGTATTTGCTACTAAAAACATGAAAGGTGGATGCCAACACCAGATGGAAATGAATAAATGAACTTGTCTAGCATATCAGTAGCCACAGTCTGGAATTCGCACAAAGTCTGGAATTCGCACAAACTTTTGAAAAAGGTGCAAGCTCATTTATGCAGATATGGTAAAGTACTTTGAGTCATCCATTACCTTAATGAATGAGCAAGGCAGTGGAGCTCCAACACGACCAACAGACGTATCATCGACCTCGGAGAATGTTGAACCAGCAGAAGTCTCAGTAAGACCATAACCTTGACCTATTGCTGCACTGTAAATAGTCATCTAATTAGAATGTTATATTAAACGTAAAAATAGGACAGATATCCAAGAGCAGATCTAGCGTTACTAGCTTTCCCTTGAAATAATTAGAGTGGGCGGGTATTCCTTTTTTTTTTTTTTTTTAATCTTTATTGAATATGAAGAAACTAGGCAATGCCCAAGTATACAGGAAGTATACAAAGTGAGACACCTAGTTACATTCTAGTGGGCTATAAGGAAAATAGAAACTCATGAACATTCCCGCCCTTTAGAACAAGAGCAATGCTACATACAGTCGTGGAATTGCAAACGCCGCGTAATCGCTTTGAAAAAGAGTGGGATCCACCATTAAAAAGTTAGTTTTTTTTCATGTGGGTCCCATATTAATTCATTTTTTTTAAAACGACTGCACGCCGCTTGCACAACCATGACTGCAAATATCATTTCTCTTAGACCAATAGCAGAAAACCATTGAAACAGAGAGAATACAAAGAAATTCCAGATTGCCCCCACTCCATGCTCCTTATCATTAAAGCACCTCTCATTCTTTTCCAACCATAAACACCACATTAAGCACAAAGGTATCATCCGCCACACTGCTGCCAGTTGAGCACTGTTGTGAGATCTATTCCAGCATGCAAGTACCTCCACCACACTCCTAGGCATAACCCAGCTTAGCCCAGCTCTACTAAAGATTCCGGCCCATAACTCCCCTGCCACCTCACAATATAAAAGCAGGTGATCTATCGATTCCCCACTCTTTTTGCACATATAGCACCACTCCATTACAACCATACCTCGCTTTCTAAGGTTATCAATCGTTAAAATCTTCCCATCAGCGGCTGTCCAAATAAAGAAAGCAACTTTAGAAGGTACTAACACTTTCCATATACTCTTCCACAGAAAGAAAGTAGGTTGTTGGATTGTCAAGGCCTTATAAAAAGATTTAACAGTAAACTTTTTATTCCCCGTGTGAGTCCACAACATACGGTCACCCCCATTGATGCCTAGATTTACTGAATACAAATAACTGTAAAAATCTACCAGCTCTTCAAGTTCCCAATCCTGAGCATTTCTTGTAAAAGTGATATTCCAAGTTACCGTCCCATTGGCATGACATAATATTTCTGAAATTGATGCCTGCTGGTTTCCAGCCAAGTTAAATACTGCTGGAAATATAGTACAAAGAGAACTCTCCCCACTCCATGCATCTAACCAAAAGCAGGTTCATGCTCCATCACCCACCTCAAACTTTAGATGTTTTTCAAAAGCATCCCAGCCCTTTCTTATGAACTTCCACAGGTTTACTCCATATGACCCTCTACCCTCTAAGGAACACCATTTCCCCCACGCACAACCATACTTTTGATCAATGACCTCCCTCCACAGCGAGTTCCCTTCCAATTCGTATCTTCACAACTTCCCTAATAAGGCCTTGTTAAACACACTCAAATTTCGCACCCCTAACCCCCCATTTGCAATCGGCCAGGTCACCCTTTGCCAACTCACAAGGTGAAATTTGAATTCCTCCCCCATGCCCCCCCCACAGGAAGGCTCTGAACAACTTCTCTATCCGCTTTGCCACTTTCACCAATAAAGGGAACAAGGAAAGATAGTAGGTGGGGAGATTGGACAGTGTGCTTTTAATGAGAGTTAATCTTCCCCCTTTAGATAGGTATAACCGCTTCCAACCCGATAACCTTTTCTCAATCTTCTCTACTACTCCATCCCAAATGCTCATTGTTTTATAAGGTGCCCCCAAGGGAAGTTCTAAGTATTTTAAAGGGAGGGATGCACAACCCAATAGCTCCGCTAAAGAGGTTATATTGCTCACGTCCCCCACCAGGACCAACTCTGACTTCTCCAAGTTCACCTTGAGCCCCGATACAGCTTCAAAACACAACAACAACGCCCTTAGGGTTCGAATCTGGCCACTAGCTACATCACAAAGAATGAGGGTATCATCCACAAAAAGTAAATGAGAAATGGTGCTAACATTACTGTTGCTACCCACTGAGAAACCAGCGAGAAAGCCCCCCCCCCTTATGACAGCCTCCACCATGCAACTCAAAGCCTCCATCACAATAACAAACAGGAAAGGGGATAGCGGGTCTCCTTGTCTCAACCCCCTAGAAGACTGGAAAAAGCCACATGATCTTCCATTCACTAGAACTGAAACCAAGCTGTTGATACACAATGCTTGATCCATTCACACCACTTATCTACAAAACCACATCTTCTAAGCATATAGAAAAGAAAATCCCAGCTCACATGGTCATAAGTTTTTTCCATGTCTAGTTTGCAAAGGACCCCTAGAATGTCTTCTCTTAACCGACTGTCCAGACACTCATTTGCTATCAAGACTGAGTCTAAAATTTGCCGACCCCGAACGAAAGCTTTTGAGGTTTGGAAAAGAGACTATCCATCACCACGCTCATGCGCTTAACTAACACCTTAGAGATGATTTTGTAAATGCCACCTACCAAACTAATAGGTCGGAAATCTTTCAAGTCATTGGCACCCACTATCTTCGGAATGAGAGCAATGAATGTAGCGTGTAGTGACTTTTCAAACTTATGACTAGTATGAAAATCATGAAAAATCTTCATTACTTCCTCCTTTACTATATCCCAACATTCTTGAAAGAAGACCATGGAAAAACCATCTGGTCCCGGGGCTTTGTCTTTACACATACCTTTCACCACAAAATGCACCTCCTCTTCCTCAAATGGCCTCTCCAACCATCCTACTACCTCCGAACCCAGCTGTTCAAAACTTAAACCATCAAGTTTGGGACGCCAATCTACTTTTTCAGCAAGGAATTCCTCGTAATACGGCACTGTGTGGTCTTGAATTTCTTCAGTAGAATGCAACACCTGTGAGCCGAAATGGAGGACTTCAATAGCGTTGTTGCGCCTATATGAATTGGCCACCTTGTGAAAGAACTTGGTGCACTTGTCCCCCTCCTTCAACCAAAGCGCCCTAGATTTTTGCCTCCAAGTTATCTCTTCCATCAACAAAACTTTCTCAATTTCAGTAACAACCACATTCTTCCTTGACAAAGAAGCCTCATTAACATCCCCTTCCTCCAAAGCATGCAACTCTTCACATAGGATATTTTTCTGCACTTCTGTATGTCTAAAAATTTCTATATTCCCCTTTTTTACATCAATCTTAAGAGCTTTAAGTTTACCCGCCACAATGAAGCTATGAGTACCATCAAAAGAGTAGCCATCCCACCAAGCCCTTACCTTCTCCACAAATCTTTCAACTTCTAGCCACATATTCTCAAATTTGAATGAACGCCTACCCCCATGAATGCCACCACAATCAAGCAAAATTGGGAAATGATCAGAACACACCCGTGGCAACCTTTTCTAGCATAGATCCAGGAAACACGTCTCCCAAGAAGAAGAGACTAAAAATCTATCTAGTCGGGACGCCCCTCGACAATTGGACCAAGTATATGCCCCCCCTTGCAACGGAAAGTCCACAAGATTCAAATCAAATATCAGCTCTGAAAAAGCTTCCATTGCCCCTGTCTAAGTGGATGCCCCCTCCCTTTCACTAGGGAACCTAACTATATTAAAATCTCCACAAAACACCCAAGGTAAATCCCAAACAGAATGTAAACCCGCCAGTTCCTCCGACAACAAGCTTCTCTCTCGATCCGCATTGGGCCCATACAGGTTCGCTAGAGCCCACTTCCACCCATCCTCTATATTCTTAAAAGATACTGCCACTAAAAACATCCAGATACATTCCTCTACCATCTCCACCACTCGCTTGTCCCACAATACCAACACACCTCCCGAAGCCCTTGATGAAGCTAAGTAACACCACCCCACAAAGGAGTAGCTCCACAAACTACGAATTATGTGTCTGTCAATACTACACAACTTGGTCTCTTGAAGCCAAACAATGTCCACCTTCCGAATAGGAAGAAGAGATCTAATGCGAAGGCGCTTATTCACATCATTGATCCCCCTTATATTCCACGAAAGGATTTTAGGCATTAATAAAAGACGCTGGCCCCCTTCCCTTCACCCTCTCCCTCCCCACACTTCCTTCCTTATTATCATAGTTAATAGAACTCTTGAGGCATTTCAACTCCCGGTCTTGTTTCACAGCTGATTTCAGAACTGTAGTTCTCCCTACCTCTATCACAATTAGAAGAGCCTTGAACTGATCTTCAAACCTAGGACACAAAATCCCCACACATTCATGAAGTTTCTCAACTTCTTTTAGCACCCAGTCTGAAGAAAATCTGAACACCAGCTTTGGAGATAGAGTACGTAGCGAGATAGGGCCATCCATATCTCCCTCAGCCCCGCTAGTCTCAATATCCCTCAACTCAACCTCCTCCATGCCTTCTGCTAATGTCCCAATGTCCCCCTCTGGCCTCCCTTCTAATTCCAGCAACCACATCTCCTTATTACTATCCCCATTCACTTCAGACTTATTCACCTCCCCTTCTTCAAATGATCAAATATAAACCTTCCAAGCAAAGTATCTAATAGAGTCACGATGCATTCTTTTACTACACCTTTTTTCCCTTTAATGATGTGAAGAGGGATTCTTTCTGCATAAATCTTTCCTGCGTGTAAAATACATAATTGGTAACCTGCCAACTTATTTTTTATCACTTTTTCCTACACCCGCAAATGTGGCTTACCGAATTGAGAAGCTCCAACGTGACTTTTTGTGGGGTGGCATGGGGGAGGAGTTCAAATTTCCTCTAGTGAAGTGGGAAACGGTATGTCGTCCTATCTCCAATGGTGGTTTGGGTATTAGAAATATGAGGAACTTTAATCGAGCATTACTTGGAAAATGGTGGTTGTGGAGATATAATAAGGAACTAGAAGCCTAGTGGAAGGAGGCATCTTTTTTTTTTTTTTTGGGGGGGGGGGGGGGGGGGGATGGAGTACGAAAGAAATTAGAGGAGCTTTTGGAGTGGGGCTGTGGAAACACTTTAGGAGGGGATGGGGGGTTTTTACTCGACACACTTGATTTCAGTTGGGGGAGGGCTCCAAGATTAAATTTTGGAAGGATATTTGGTGTGGAAAAAGATCTCTGGGATTTCTCTCCGTACTACATGCACACACACATCCTTCCCTCCGGCGCCCCTCGCCGGAGTTGATCTCCTCCCTCCTCTTTGACTTCTCTTTCCTTTCCTCAAATTTCTCCCTTCTCTTCCTTTCTTTCTTTCCGTTTTTTTGCTTTCTTATTAATGATGGTTGAGGCTAGGCGTTTCACGATTGAATCAAAAACTTTCTTCTTCACTAAGGTGGGTGCCAACCTCTTTCGCATTACCGAAAGAAACAGACGTATGGCCTTATTTTTGCTCCTTAACGGTGCGACAGTTGCATGGGTGGTTAGAATGGTGGGTGAAGCCATGGATTCTCGTCGGCGTGAAGGCTTTTTCAGAAAGTTTAGGATAGGTAACGGGGTCTTCATTATACAACTTCTCAAAAACTCAAGGGGATGTTATTTATTGTTGGAGGAGTTTAACAACGAAAGAAGGAAGGGCTCGCTGATCATACCCGAGGGAGATAAGGGCAGTGGATGGGATGGTTTTGCTTACCACCTTAAGAAGGTGGCTGAGTCTGCAGTGGCCGAGCCTTTAAAACGCCAGAAGATGGTGGCGCAGATGGAGGGTGGGTTGCGCAAGGGAGGGAATGCTGGTGGCTCAAGTATGGAACCAAGCACTTCGGCAACCTATGCCTCGGTCTTGGCCGGCTCTTCGCCAGAACGGGAAATTTCATCATACCCAGCGGTCAATGGAGGGGCTACCCAGCGGTCAGTGGGGGACGTTGAAGGCATTCTATGGGGTGTCAGAGCTTCACTTTCAGGAGTTCTAGAAGATGTGTCCTTTTTGATGAAAAAGGTAGACCTGGGTTTGAGCATGGTGATGGGACACGGTAAGGAGGTTGAACTGGGCAGAAGGTATGGTGCTGAAAAAGACTTGCAAGAAACATCGGGAAGGCAAGTAATTATAAGAGAAGCCGTAGGACAGGGGGAACCTGGCTGCCCTCAATACCAGGCCTCAAGGCCACAATTGCAGGCCGAAAGCCCACGGGTCACAAGCATAGCCCACGAGGCAAGAGGCCTAGCACACGGGATCCTTCACGTGGGCGGGCTAGCTTCAGGTGAGGCAGGCCCTGCCTGTCCTCAGACCTGGGCCACCAGGCCTCTCCCACAGGCCGTAAGCTCACGGAGGCCAAGCAGGCCCACCAGCGGAATCCCTCACGTGGGCCAACTCGTTTCATCTGAGGCAGGCCCTGCCTGTCCTCAGACCCAGGCCTCAGGGCCTCTTTCTCGGGCCGTAAGCCCACGGGCATCGGGCAGGCCCTCCAAAGCCTTAGACCCGCTTCCCTCAGACGGGTCGGCTCTCCAGGGCTCGGTAAACGTTTCTCCACCGGCGGCACCTAAGACCGACAACCCACCGTCGCGGAATGTCCCGCTGGTCTCCGGCGAACCCTCCGACGGCGGTACGGAGAACACGGAAGCAGCCGAGCGTTTTTCCCCACAGTTTCCACCGGAGAATACACACGGGCTGCCTGGGAATGACGCCTCAGTGCCCACCTCCATCTCGCGGCAGCCACAGAACAGGCCGAGAGCCTACGATGGAGCTGAGTGTGGCACTCTGGACCAGTTTCAGATCGTGGAAAGCAGTTTCAACGGGGATGGGTTTTCGTCTGCACCTGGCCTAGACACGGGAGTGATTCCCGAAACCCTCTTTCTCTCTAAAGGTCTCTCTGAGACCTTGACCAAGGTATTATGCACAATGGATGATGAGGTAGACGCCTCTCTCTTGGGTGGGAGGTCTTCAGACGAAGGATCCCTCTGTGGGTCAGATTTACAGTTAGCTTGTAAAGAGTTAGGGGATGGCTCTTTGTCCGCTGTACCATATGAACCCGAGGAAGTACCTAGCCCTCTTTGCTCACTGCCACCAGAAGATTGTTCAACTGAGTCACTGCCATTGCCACCAGACTGGGTCATACAGAAGGTGAATGAGATGCGGCATTGCTTGGGTATATCTTGCGAAGGCTTTGAGGACCAGTTGCAAGCTTTACTCATCGCCATGAGAGAGGGTCAGCCTGCTTTGGCTAAATCTGTTGTGAAGAAAGATAGGGAACTTAAAAGGCTGACTTGTTCCATAAACTATGATGCAAGGGAGGGCAGCACGAGCAGGGGACGACTTAAAGATAGGGCGAATCTTGGTGATCCATGAAGCCAAAGATTCTAGCCTGGAATGTTCGGGGCTTGAATGACCCAAAAAAACGCCTCACTATCAAGAACTTATTACGGGAATGGAAGGCAGATGTTATTTGTTTTCAGGAAACGAAACTAAAATATGTCGATAGAAACATCGTTAGAAGCTTGTGGCATTGTCCGTATGCAGGATGGACCACTCTTGCCTCTAAGGGTGCTTCTGGGGGTATTCTGGTGTTATGGGACAAAAGAGCAATTAATCTTGTAGATGAATGTGTTGGGGAATTTTCTATAGCTTGCTCTTTCTCTAATGTGGATGATGGATTTTGTTGGGGCTTTGCAGGTGTCTATGGGCCTAACTATGATAGTAGCAGGAAATTTCTTTGGGATGAGATAGCTGGCCTTTGCAGTTGGTGGGATATACCGTGGTGTATAGGGGGCGATTTCAACATCACTCGGTTTCCTAGTGAGCGGTCCGGGGTTCCTAGCTCGGATTCAGCCATGGCAGATTTCTCCAAGCTTTTGTTTGATCTAGACTTGGTGGATCTCCCCTTGGCAGGGGGAGATTTTACCTGGTCCAATGGAAGGGCATGGTCGCGTTTGGACAGATTTGTCGTTTCTTCCTCTTGGGAAACCCACTTTCCCACTCTATGTCAAAAACGGCTTCCCCGACTTTGCTCAGATCATTTTCCCCTTCTACTAGACTGCGGGGGTATTCAAGAGGGACGCAGATACTTTAAGTTCGAGAACATGTGGTTAAAGACGGAAGGGTTCGTTGAGAAAGTCAGCGCATGGTGGGCATCTTACCAGCTCACAGGCACTCCTAGTTTCATACTAGCTGGGAAACTAAAAGTTTTGAAATATGATCTAAAAAAATGGAACCTGGAAGTCTTTGGGAACATCAACGACCAGCGGAACAAACTCTTCATGGAACTACAACATTTTGATGAAAAAGAAGTAGAAGGGACTTTATCAGAAGATGATAGGGCAAGAAAAGTGACGGTTGTTGCTGATTTGGAAAAAGTTACTGCTATGGAGGAGATTATGTGGAGACAAAAATCACGGGCCCTTTGGCTGAAGGAAGGGGATAGGAGCACAAAGTTCTTTCATAGAATTGCCAATTCCCATCGAAGAACTAATGCTATAGAGGTTCTTCATGCGGATGGAAGCGTTTTAATGGGTAGAGATGTCATCAAGGAGCATATTGTCCAGTTTTATGAGAAGCTTTTGACGGAGCAATACTCTTGGAGGCCCAAGGTTGACGAACTAGACTTTGATTCCATTGATCACTCAAGCGCGGCTTGGTTGGAGAGGCCTTTTGATGAAATCGAGGTTCTTGGAGTGTTGAAAGGTATGAATAAAGACAAAGCCCCGGGACCTGATGGTTTTCCAATGGCTTTCTTTTATGCTTGTTGGGACATTGTCAAGGAGGATATTATGAAGGTCTTTATCGAATTTCACGCCCTCACGAAATTCGAGAAGAGCCTCAATGCCTCTTTCATCGCCCTCATTCCCAAGAGGGCAAGGTCGGTGGAAGTGAATGATTTCCGTCCCATAAGTTTGATAAGTGGGGTCTATAAGATCATTTCCAAAGTTCTAGCGAAGAGGTTGAGCGAAGTACTGGGAAAGATCATCTTGAAGTCCCAAAACGCTTTTGTGAAAGGAAGACAAATTCTTGACTCAGCCCTTATCGCCAATGAGTACCTAGAGAGTAGAATCCGATCCGGCATTCCAGGTATCTTATGTAAACTAGACATGGAAAAGGCTTTTGATCACGTGCATTGGGATTTTTTGTTGTATATTCTTGGTAGGTACGGTTTTGGGACACGTTGGTGCCAGTGGATTAAGCACTGTATTACAACAGCCAGATTCTCCGTTTTGGTCAATGGCACTCCTGAAGGATTTTTCAACAGTTCTCGGGGCTTGAGACAAGGGGATCCTCTCTCCCCACTTTTATTTATCCTTGTCATGGATGTGCTAAGTAGAATGCTGAGAAGGGCGGTGGAGGGGGGTTTTCTCTCAGGTTTCACGGTGGGCGGTTCCACACATGGCAGCTTAACCGTCTCCCACCTTCTCTTCGCTGACGATACTTTGATTTTTTGTGACCCAGACCAGGAACAGTTCCGCTCCTTACGGGCACTTCTTCTCTGCTTTGAAGCTGTATCAGGCCTTAAGGTGAATTTATCCAAGTCAGAAGTAGTCCCTGTGGGCACAGTCGACAACCTAGGTACGGTGGCAGCCATCCTGGGTTGCAAGGTCTCATCCTTGCCTATGAAGTATCTTGGACTCCCCTTGGGGGCCCCTCATAAAACTAAGTCTATGTGGGAAGGGATCATTGAGAAGTTTGAAGGAAAACTGGCAGGGTGGAAGAGAATCTACTTGTCTAAAGGGGGGAGAATCACTCTTATTAAAAGTACGTTTTCTAACCTTCCAACGTACTTTCTCTCTCTATTCCCAGTGCCAGCAGGAGTGGCAAATAGACTAGAGAAGATTTGCCGGGATTTCTTATGGGGAGGTTTAGAGGATACAAGGAAATTCCACTTGATCAAATGGAATACAGTATGCACCCCTCTGTCCTGTGGTGGCTTGGGCATAAGGAATTTGAGAACTTTTAACAAGGCTCTTCTTGGTAAATGGTTATGGCGGTATCATCTTGAGGGAGACGCTTTATGGAAAAATATCTTAGAATGCAAATATGGAAGTGAGTGGGGTGGCTGGTGCACAAAGGAAGTAAGAGGAGCCTATGGTGTGGGAGTTTGGAAATTTATCCGGAGTGGATGGGACGGTTTTCGGGGCCATTGTAGGTTTGTGGTGGGAAGGGGCACACAAATTAGATTTTGGCATGACATTTGGTGTGGTGATGTTGCCCTAAAAAATGTTTTCCCTTCCATTTATAGGATAGCTTCTGATCAGAATTCCTCAGTGGCTGAAAATATGTGTCTTACCGATGGTTCTGTACTTTGGTCTGTGAGATTCACTAGAGCAGCACAAGATTGGGAGGTGGGCGCTATCACTGACTTCTATAGTGCACTACATGATTTGAAGATCAGGGCTGGAGGGGAAGACAGATTATTATGGACATGCACAGGGAATAAGAAATTTTCAGTCCGTTCGTACTACAAGTCTTTGACGAATCACTCCCCCAACGCCTTCCCTTGGAAGAGCATTTGGAGAAGCAAGGTTCCCCTCAAGGTTGCTTTCTTTGGGTGGGTGGCGTCTCATGGTAAAATCCTAACCATAGACCAGCTAAGAAAGCGTGGACTCGTCATAATGGATTGGTGTTTCATGTGCAAACACAACGCTGAATCAGTGGACCACCTTCTCCTTCATTGTGACACAGTAAATGTTTTATGGTATGAGATTTTCTTGAGGCTTGGCATTGCTTGGGCCATGCCACAGAGGGTGATCGATTTACTGTCTTGCTGGCAAGGGCTAAGAGGGAATCGCCAGATTGCAGCGGTATGGAAGATGGTACCTTTGTGCTTAATGTGGTGCACATGGACCGAAAGAAATAGCCGCTGTTTTGAGAACAAGGAGCGCTCTCCTGATGCTTTTCGAGCTTTTTTCTTTCACACTCTACTCCTTTGGGCAACTACTATAGTTTTAAATGGAACGAGTCTTAGTGACTTTTCCGCCACTATCCGTAGCACTTAGTTTGTAACTAGGCTTTTTTCTTGTATACTCCCTGTGTACTCGGGCTTGGCCTATTTACGTGGATCAATAAAATTTATTTACCTATCAAAAAAATATTTGGTGTGGGATACCTCCCTACAAGTTTCATTTCCGTCACTTTTCCAACTTGCTAGTGATAAGGCCGTTGCAGTGGCGGATGTCATGGGGTTATCGGGTGGACAAATCCATTGGTACATCAGTTTTAGTAGAGCAGCACAAGATTGGGAGATGAGCAGCTTTGCTGATTTTTACAGCCTCTTC
The DNA here is from genome assembly GCF_018687715.1 of Carya illinoinensis. Lineage (NCBI taxonomy): Eukaryota > Viridiplantae > Streptophyta > Magnoliopsida > Fagales > Juglandaceae > Carya > Carya illinoinensis. The sequence goes on from NC_056756.1 coordinate 42,357,646, forward strand.
TATTCCGTTAAACCGAGCAATCAACAAGAAGATGGTTTGTGGTGGTCTCCCGCTGGGAAAGGTGCATTTTCAATTCGCTTTTTTTATAAGGTTCTCACTCAAGAGCCTAAGGCTACTTTTCCTTGGAAAAGACTTTGGAGACACAAGGCACCTTCCAAAGCTGGTTTTTTCGTGTGGACAGCATCATTGGGCAAAATCCTCACAACCAATAATTTAAGGAAAATGAGGGTTATCATAGCATATTGGTGTTACGTGTGTAGGGGAGGGGGAGAGTCAGTTGACCATCTTCTTTTACATTGTGAGACAGCAAGGGTTTTGTGGAATGAGGTGATCGATCGAGTAGAGATGGCTTGGGTTATGCCGGAGACTGTAGTGGCAGTGCTGGCCAGCTGGACAAATATAGGAGGCATGCAACAGATCAAAGCGGTTTGGAAGATGATCCCTATTTGCATCATGTGGTGCTTGTGGCAAGAGCACAATGCGAGGACATTTGAAGACAGAGAGAGATCATTAGAGGAACTTAAAGCTCTATTTTACACTACTCTATGTACATGGGCCATTGCTGTTGATTTCAATGGCATGGACCTACATGACTTTCTTATTTCTTTGGCGCCTTTAATTAGGGCACACTGTTTTCCTTGTATTGTTTTGGGCTTTGCCTTATTCTTTGATTAATAAAGTTTTGCTTACCTATCAAAAAAAAATAAAAACTAAAAAAATATCCAACATAGCTGAAACCTCTATTCACATGTATCAATACCAAGATGGATCTTAGCAAATCTCCTATGAGATCTGTAAGCAAGGATATGAAATCATTCGCCTTAGCTTTTACATTTAGGCATCCCATTTGGATGTCATCTGCCTCCTGGCAACAATCCACAGGAATCCAATCACAAGATGCAATGATCGCTGATCACTATAAGCATCAAAGGAGTGGACAAAGGAACTGAGTTCTAGTATATTCAAGCCTGGAGAATCAAACATCTTTTTCTTTTACACTCAACTAGATAGTCAAATTGCACAAAACTCAAAAGAAGGGGACCAGCCCAAGTACAACGGAGGAGATCCAAAAAAGAGGCCCTCTAAGCTGCACCCCCATCAACACCTATATATAAAATCCATATAAGAAAAGCAGAGACATACAATTTACGGAACCATGCAAAAATACTCGGGAAAAGCCAGTATAAGCTTATTTAGTGGAATTCAAGACCTTCAACTGTACAAGACATTCACTTCCTCCATCCAAAGTATAACAGCATTAAGCATTAAGTTCCAGAAGTATAACAGCATTAAGCCATCTAGTCGCTGGAAAAGTGACAGACCAGGGCCCTATTGATAAATGAAAGAGAGAAGCACACTTATCCATCAACAAATTGAGGGGCTTCACATGACACAACCAAGAAGCTCAAGATTTAGATGCTTTCTCCATTCAGAGTTGATAAGTGCTACTGGACGTTTCATTATCAACTACTCTGTCTCAACAAGTCTTAAGTGACAAGATTTAACAATGGGGAACTACTTTAAATAGAATTTTGTCTACTTTTTAGGAAAGCATGAGGATGGTTCAGGAAAATATCAGAGCAATTGTTCCCACTTTTAGAAAGCAAACATTTGCTTTGGGTTATCATACAAGGAAAGAAAAATATTTAAATCAGGGCGATGGAGTATAAACATTAATATACAATAAAAATATACAAATTATAGATTGTTTTCTATCACTCTGATATAAAGTGGCATTAACCATGACGGGTTAATCTTGATCTCAAACAATCTTATGTAAAATGGTCATACATTGAGCTAACAATTAAAAAGGTCAACCTGATGGTCTAATTCCAACAGAGACAACTACAGGTTCTTACAGCAGCTTTAAGTAATAATGAGAAAGTCTGTAAATATGCATTTATGATGTGTTTAAATTACCATAAGATAGAACATTTATTATCACGTCCTCTTCTAAATCAAACCCAGGAATTAGTCTTCTGTTTCAAGATTTTCAAGTATTTTGGAGAATCAAATCAAAGCAAATGAGGGGTGCAAGATCTAAGCTGCAATAATCCACAATGTGGCCAACTAGAAATGAAGTTTTAACCAATTCTATGGTGATTTACTTATGTTTGTGAGATGTGTCCTCTATTACCATCAGATAGAAAATTAGTTTTGTGCTTGTTAATTTGTGGCAAGTTTTAACATTAGCAGCATGATATAAAATTTGTACAGAGGTTCATGACTTAAATTATTTGTAATGACAACTTGAGCTTGCTAGGATACACACCCAAGACAAATGTTGATGAATCTCTGAGTATCACCAGAGAGAGGAGCACCTCCAGACAGCACAAAGCGGATACGACCTCCCAGAATTGCTCGGACCTTTCTGAACACAAGAAAATTCCAAAGAGACTTTTCCAGGCCCCAAGCCCCAAACCAACTGCCATTAACCGCAGACAACCTACGAGCATATGCCAAGTCAAACAATTTCTTCGATAACCCGCCTTTTGCATTCACCTATAAGTATTGGGAAGATCAGTACTGGCAGAAGTCACCTAAAGTTTGCAAAGGTTTCACCAAATCTAACAAGCAGATATGCACATGCATGCAAACACACACAAGCACAAGTTTATTCTTTGTATATGTATATATTCATCTAGGTACCATACGCACGTCAAAATTGACAAACCTTCTTGAGCACTCCATCACGAACACGATCTAAAATTGCTGGGACAGCAGTCATTAAAGTTGGCAACAGCACTGTGGCATCCCCCTTTGTTCCCTTTTTTATCTTGCTTGATGTATCAGTAAGCGTCAAAGGTGATCCATATCCTATAGCACTTCCAACAGCAGCGATCACATTCTACACCAAAAAAAGCAAAGTAGTTGAAAGACACGTTAAAAAAGAAAAGTAAGAACATGATAACCTTTGTTTTTTTTGGTAAGGTAGAACGTGATAACCTATTGTAACAATTGGATATAAAATGCCCATTGACCTACAGCAGTAATTAATAAAACCATTTTAAAGTATCATCGAACCTCAGCTGCTAATTCGAGGATATGGGCCATGGGTAGGTATGCCATGTAAACATCCTTGCTTCCCAGGTCAGGAACAATTGTCATGACAGCAGAAACTGTAGCTAGTACATTGGCATGTGTCATCATTACACCCTGTATAAAGCCAAGGTGAATTAGTACTACATAAAACTCTGATCTGGCTCAATTAACCACACGTAAAGTGTTGAGCTTGTAACTATCATGTAAATAGGAATTTCTGAACATGAGCAAGTTTAAGAAAACTATGCATCTATTGTAAATAGAATTCTTTAAAAGACAAGAATATATGTGACCAAAGTACACAAGAAGTACATGAGGAACACGATTTACAAAGACACAAAAAAAGGGAAAGACGAAAGAAGAGAAAACTAGAAATGCAAGGCCTAAATAATATAAGGAGAGAAATCCATGCTACAAAGATAAAGGGAGAACATAAGTAGCTTTTGAATTCATAGTATAATGGAGAATTGTCCAATCCAAACTAAGTTATATGAGGATCAGCAAAAATCTTCGCCAGCCAGTTGTTTAGAACCACCACCACATTAAAAAGTTAACAAAGACCACCATTGCCCTCTAATATTTTAAAACACATTTTCTGTGAATCAGCCACTTGATTTGTGAAAACCAGCAAACTGCCTCAGATTAACCGGTTTTACCACCAGTTATGTGGCATGTGTCTTTTACACTTCATTTAATAGAACACCTAAAACATTTTGATCGGTAATAGAACGCCTAAAACTTAGCAAGCCTGTTCATTATTTTCTAGTTACAAACGTTTAATTCATTATCTACATTCTATCTTGGGTTTTGTACTACTTCTCTTCTATATTATACTGCTACCACTAGCATGGTGGGCCATGCCACATTTATAATCAACCACTCAAACTCGCAAATACAGAGCTGGCCCCACTTGTGAGGGCATTCTTATTATATTGAATTTAACCATAAACCATACTGAGGAAAGTCATAACCCCCCATAAACCTGCAGATAGATATATGGAGGAAGAGAGAGAGAGGAGAGAGGAGAGAGGGGGGGGGGGGGGGGGGGGGGGGGGGTTGCGGCCAAGTGCAATAAACAGAACAATGTTGACATAAAATGCCACCTAAGCCCAATGTCCTGCTGAAAATAAACCATTCAGAAACTGACTGAGATAATTAATGAGGTGTGGAGGGGAGCAAACTTTCCAGAAACTACGAGAACTATGACACATCAAACAAGTCTGACCTTAGGCAATCCAGTACTCCCACTTGTGTACATTATAACTGCAATATCAGCTGAAAGAGGTAAGTCAGCATCGACGGGTTTTCCACTGCCAAGCCTTTCCACATCTGCAAATGAGGTAATTGTCCAGCTTTTGCTATTCACAACATATGAGGCATTAGAAGGGATCTCATCATCCATACATATTACACGTCGCACAGTGTCAAGTTGTCCACTTATCTCTATGATTTTCTTGAGTTCTTTGTGCCCACATATCACGGTAGTAACCTCTGTCTGGAACAAAAGAATAAAAGATAAAATCAAAAACAGCATTGAGCGACAATGAGAGCAAGAGGCAAGAAACTGGAACTGAAACTAGCATATTAACTGCAGATATATTTTTTCTAGTGAATGCAATTTTCTTTAAAAAGCAGAGGGGCACAGTCTAAGTATTCAAAAGGAAAACTTTAACAAGCAACAAGAAGAAAAAAAGAAAAAAGCAAAGTTATTCACTGGATCAGGTATGCAATAACCAACCATATAGAATTGGAACGTAAACTAATTGATTAGTAACTTGTTAATTGCCTAACAGACTTATAAGTTGTTGATCACCAATCTACACTCTTTTTGTTATAAGTAAGATAAAATTTTATTCATAGCAAATAAAAAGAAGCAAACACAACATCACGGTGTACAGGGAGTATACACCAACTCCAACATAGGGATGCTACCTAGGACACCATTAAGAAATAAAGTACTCAAATGATCATGAGACCCTAAACCAGAAACCAGAATGGATGCGAAGCCAAAGGTCACATAGCTTGTTCTGTTCCAATTGATCCAGTTGGAGCTTACCATTTTCCTACTGAAGATTCGTTTTATCAGGTTAGGTTATTTATCTAAAGCTCAAGGGCAAAAAATGGCGCTACCTACTATGCTTACGGAGCAAAGACATTTCCATACACTATCATTTAACTCGGAATGGTTTTGGATCGAGTTCCACATGCACTTAGAACGAGTACTAGTCAAAAGACTGGGATAAAGAGAAATGGTTGGTGTTTTAAAGACCGGGAGCATTCCTTGGATGAGCTTAAGAGATTCTTTTTGAACACGCTATTATCTTGGGCTTCAGCCTTTGATTGTAACGGGACTAGTTTTCATGATTTGATTCTTCTGGGATGATTAAGAAAGGAAAATCAAAAGTGAAAACATATAGCATCTCTATTAATCAGGGAGACATACTTTGCACAAAAAGAAGTGCATAGATCGTGAGATCAATTTTCAACTAAAGATCCACTTAGTTTACAATTAAACTCCTGAAATTCCCATAAATAACCTTCTCAATGAAGATCTACTCTTGTAAAATGCCAAAATATGAGACATAGTATTAGGAATATGAAGAAATCTAACATTTAAAATACATCTCTAATGGTAAAGTTAAAGTGTTACATGAGGAATGAGACCACGCATAGGTTTGTCTTTTAAATAAACTAAAATTCTCTGATGGGAATACAAGCAGGGACTTAATGTGCCTAAAAAACCATTCCACCTTAGTAACACAATATAATATACTAGCAGGATGAGAGAGAGAGAGAGAGAGAGAGAGAGAGAGAGAGAGAACCTCGTTTAATGAGTGACATAAAGCCTCCTCCCCCAAAGATGCATATATAGTCACAACAGTGACATTGCGCCTAAAGCAGCCCTGATATAGAGAACTATATCAGTTATATATCAAAGAACTGCAAAAGCATAGGGACTCTCAAAAGTTAAAACTCAAAAAATTAAAACGCAATCATATGTGCAAAAGAACATAATTTCCATTCCTACATCCAGAAAATATAGTCAGGAAGAGATACATAAATCATTGGAAAGAAGGGAAATACATTTAGAATGGTGAAAATAAAGACAATAAGTTTGATCTGTTTTAAATGCTACTGGACACATAAGAAGAGTACCTGCAATGCAATGAACCATTCTTCTCTTGTGTCTGCAAAGATTGCAACGCGTTCTTCCTTTTTGTGCCCAAGTTGAGCCAATCCAGAAGCAAAGTTGCACACAGCTTCAAATGCTCTCCCATAGGTTAGCCACTCATAGTCTCCCAAATGAAGCTTCTCAAAGGACCTTCCATCTTCAGTCACTTCAATCTCCCTTGAAATCAACTTCCTAGTTCCAAGGAAGTTTTTATATTGGTTCTGCTTGCATGAATGCTCAAAAAGTTCAGCCATAGTTGAGATGCCATCCCATGCTGTTTGCACTGGCGAAGTGAACCGACAATTCCGAATAGCATACCCTACTTCCCCACCGACATCAACAAGCAACCCCCGTTTCTTTGAATTCTTGGAATTCCGAAGTAGAAGAGTAACAACAATGGGAACAAGTACACCAACAATATAGGCACTCATCTTCAACAAGTATACGCCCCCAACAGACTATCAATTTAAATTCTGCAACACAGTTACATCCACTCAATGTAACTTCAACAGAAAAAGTAAAGTCCGGGGCAAACATAAAACCAAGTCTCATGAGTACCTAACCGACCTGTGCAATCAGAAATGATATATGTGGTTACACTATATAGCCTTTCATATGAACTAATGAGCATTTCCTTCCAAATATACTAAATCATGTCAAACTGATTAAGCCATAGAAAGAGAATATCTTAATTATGGAACTCGTAATTACAGCAACTATTAGATTGAATCAAAAGTCATTTGGAGGAACAACGTGCTGTTAGGGGTAGCATTCTTCATATATATGGCAGCCTTAGGGAAAATGTTAATGGTGGATAACTTGAGGAAGAGAAAAGTCATGGTATTACACTGGTGTTGTATGTGTAAGCACGATGGAAAAGTGTGGATCTTTTGCTACATCACTGTGAGATGGCTAAGGAGTTCTGGGCATCGGTATTTCGTACCTTTGGGATTAAGTAGGTCATGTGCCAGCAGGTGATGGACTTGATGGTTTGTAAATCCACGAGGTAGTCATAGCAATTTAGAGGTTTGGATGGTGGTTATTTGGTGGGAACATGATGCTCGGACCTTCAAAATTGGGAGAGGACGGTGTTCAAATTAAGAGTCATAATGATAAATTCTCTTCATGTTTGGATGACTACGTACAATACCGTTTCTCTACTTTTCTAGATATTGTGCAATTTTGTTCTTTCCCTTTTTCCCCTTAGTTGGGCATTTTCTATCGTACATTTCCTATGTACTTGGGTTAAATCCTTCTACACTTTAATTAAGGTTGCCTTATCAAAATAATAATATTTGATAAGTCATGAGTCAATGTTGAGAGGCAGACGTATTCAAATGTCACAGTTAACTAATGAATGGTAAGTCAACTTCGGAAAATCAATATGCTTTGATGGACTCGTTATAGACATATACAAAGGTCAACATACGGATAGAGGGACTGAAGGAAAAGGTAATCAGTTGGACATTTGGTTAACTTTAGACTCCACAATATCAGGTGAACATCACCAAGTACTCCATGCTTCCATTGGGTCCTGAATGAACTTTAATAACAAAGAAAACGGATAATCACAGCAAGTAATACCATAGAAAATATCACATTTTCACACACTAATCAATTTCAACATTAACTTGAAATTAAAAACGATAATCAACTTCAATACGCGAAAATTAAAAGTAACGCATAAAAAACAGCCAAAATTAAAGAAGCGCAAGTTACATGAAACGAAGAAAAAAAATGACAGGAAAACGGATTAGCTAACCAGAAAGAACCCTCGGTTTTCGGACTCTGAATTAAGCGGAAGAGCTGAAAACGAAAACGAAAACGGATTTCAAGTGATCAGCATTGTGAGGATTCAAGCAATGAACCGGAAACCAGGACTTGGTTTAGAATTATAAAGGTCCGGAGAACAGAAAAAGGTGAGGTTCAGCTATTGGACTAGGGCTGGTAACGGGTGGCTGAGGCGGACAGATCGAGAGGAAGAAGGTTTGGAGTTTCTGAAGGCGTTTTGTGTTGACAGCTTTCGTTTCCAACATTCAACATACGCATACGGCACATACATTCGGATGCATGTAAGCTTGAGAGAAAGTGGCAAAAGTGTAAATTGGGGATTTTGTTTTGGGTCCGAAGGATGTATGCATACACAATCGCTATGCGTTGGAGGATCTGGACCGTCCATCCAATCAGGCTGATGGGAAGTGTATGACGTGGTGCATGTGGCCCAGATGGCATATAGATTGGGCCGTTCAATCGTAGCCGTTCAGTTTTAGACAATTTGAAAATATAATAAAAGAATGCAAAGTGTGGAATTTTTTTTCATGCGTTTTATTGTGAGGGTAATAAAGACAAAAAGGTCTTTAGTTTGTACTTTGAAAGAGTTTTCTTTCGATACAATGGGGAAGAAATCATCAAAGATGCATTAGATAAAATAATGAAAGTACTTGAAAGAATGGATTATTTATTACGATAAAAATATAAAGAAAAATATTCTAGTCGCAAAAAATTATATAAAAATAAATTTAAAAATTAATATAGTTTAATGTAATATATTAAATTATAAAATTATTTTTATTAAAAAATATATTTAATAAATCATATAAAATCATGTTAATTTATGTTATATTTCTATATAATCTTTTTACGTATGTAGCACTTTTTAAATATAAATAAACAAAAATGCTATTATTACCGGTAATTGGGTCTAGATAAATTTTTTTATTATTAAATAATTAAGAAAGTATTTTTTAATAGTATTGTGAAATTTTTTTAACTATATATTTTTTTAAAAAAAGGACTTTTGCTTTTATCGAAATCCTTCTCGTATAACACTGACTGCTCATAAATAAAATAGGTAAGGTTTGGATGAAATGCATTGAAATAGATCAAGCTGTTGACCTACCTACAAAGTTGAAAAGTAGTAGAAAACGCTAGGGAGGATCACACAATGTGCAACGGAGGAACGGAAACTTGAGATTCAAGGACATCAAATTGTTCGTTTTTATTTTAGGATATCATATTGAAGGAAACTTTGAGATTGAAGAAAATCAAAATGACTGTTTTAACTTTCACAATATTGATATCTGAATTTCAAAATTCTTGCAAATAAGAAATAACTATCATTCATTGAAAAACTAACATTGACAAGTAAAGATCAACTAGTTTTCTAACTAGTGATAGACAAACATATCTAACTACGAGTTTTTTAACATTTATTATCAATATTATAAAAATTAAAAATTGTAGGTTTGATTTGCCAAAACGCAGAAACTTAATTACTGGTTTTCCAATTAACTCTTATAATAAATCCGGCTTAATCTTTTCATTTATTTTATGTAGCAAAGTCATGCTCTCTATGTTAGGAACAATCCCCGCCAAAACTACATCTAATTTAGTCAAGTTCACCTTTAAACCCGAAACAACTTTGAAGCATAAAAAAAGAACAAATATGGTCATAGTTGGCCCACAAAAGATCATAGATAGGAAATGAGATATGTTGAGAAAACCAAATTTGCATCTCCCAACGAGAATCTAGATGGGAATCTACTGTTTACAACATCCAAAATCATCTTGAATACTGAAACAAATAGCAAGTAGATCACTTTGTCTCAAGCCTTGGGGACTGTTTTTTTTTTTTATTCAACTTTCATCGTATCGAGCTTGCACAAGAAGGCTAGAAGCAACATCGTTTGTTTTTTTAATTCATCTCATCTCATCTAATCACTATAATTTTTTTAAATTTTCACACAAAATAAAATAAATAATTTGACTTTTTCAAATCCCAAAATAAAAATAATATTAAGAAAATATATTCTAACGAAATTTTTTTTAACTTTCATCTCATCTCATATGCGAAAACTAACAAGGCCGATTTGCTAGAGGATTTTATACATTCCTCTCACCAACTTGAATTTTAACTCTTCATGTTAGGAACAATCCCCTCTCACAAATGAGGCCTTAGATTTGTGAGATGAGTTTAGCTCTTTTGACTTGAATTTACTATCCAAAACATTTATTGACAACAAGTACCGAGTCAAGAATTTGTATAATTTTGACATAGGTGTTTTGAAACTTTAATATTAATTTCTCAACCACCATACTCAACAATTTGCCAAGATCTACGAGAGAATTTTATACATTCGGCTCATCAACCTAACGGTGTGATAGTCTTTAATCTCAACAACATTGGATTTGTTAAACCTTTTTAAAACTTTTTTCAAACCTTACATTTTCATGAAATTCATTAAAAAGAAAAACCCAGTTATATCATCTGTGACCTCTTCCCAACAAATTTGGAAGAAAACCATACAGAAGCCATTTGGATTAGAAACTCTGCCACTCACCAAACTTGCCAATAGTTTCATGATTTCATCTCTGCAAAAGGTCTCTCAAGCCATTATGCTTTTTTTGAGTGAAGAGAATCAAAAGTCCATCCACATTTGGTCTCCAAGAAAATTGTTTCAAAAGCCAATTCTCGTTATAAATGACAATATGATTCATGATTTCAGGCTGATTGAAGTCCATCTGTAGTATTGTTTGTCCTATGCATATTAGCCAACCATTAAATCATTTGATCCAGCGAAAGAACTTGATGCATTTACCTCCTTCCTTCAACAATAAGGCTCTCAATTTTTGCCTCCAAAATATTTCTTCCAAAAAGGAGATCAGACTGATAATAGTAATAACAATAATGCTGATTTAATAGAGAGGAATCAAATGAATAACAGAGGAACGAACTCACTCTTTCTTCATTTAACGGGAACTTTGTCATAAAACTCTTCCTATAATTCACAGCATTTTGTTCTGAAGTAGATGACTCAGAGAATAAACGTCAATATATACATTTGAAGAGAATTCTTTTTCTTTTTCTTATAACACATTTGATGAAAATTTATAGAAGGAAAGTGATGTATCCTTCGGCGCAACTGTTAGACCTTTCTTTCTAATCCTACATAAGGCAAGTGAGAGTCCTCGCGAGTAATAATCTCTAGTGACAGAATCCATTGTTTTCCAAACACTATTTTTTGCCTGAAACAAGTAGGAAAAGTTAAATTTTTCGCCTCCTAGCTCCTTTGAGAACCTGAAACAAGCAAAACCAACCATTCAAAGAACTAAGATTTACATCTGCAAAGGCACAACGCATTCTTATACCCTTAAGAAAGAGAGGGAAAAAAACAGTCAATAACCTAAAAAGATATAGATTTCATATCCTTCTTTCATCCATAGTTCATTATACCATATTACTATACATATATCATGCAAGTAACTTGTGGCTCTTTCTAGACAATCATCCTTTTCTAACTTCAAAAATTACTTACCACACGTTAATATTTATGCTTAAATCCTGTATACTTGATCTTCACTTATTTACTTGATTCGATAAAATTTTATTTTACCTATCAAAAAATATTTATTCACAGATCGAAACCTACAAATGTACAAAACACGATGTAGTATAACATTAATGATTTAAAAATAAATAAATATTGAAGGGGATAAAATATCTCAAGCCTAGACAAACCAAGCCCAGCCCATCAAAAGACCCCCATTAGAATATGACAGAAGGAGAAAGGAAGAAGAGACAATGAGGAGACAAAGGCTAAGGAAAGACAAGGTGTCAGGAAGAAAAGAGGGAATGTGATATAAAGGAGAGATGTGAAATAAAGGAACAAGAGGCAGAAGATAAGGAGGAAGGAACCAGACGATTTCAGGAGGCTTCTTCAACCTCACAACCAGAGCACCAACGATAGGGCCACCACCTTCAGAAGATAGACCTCTGATCAACATTGTACAACGAGGATAAGAGACTATAAAACAATCTATTATAGCGAATCCCCCCCCCCCCCGCCCCCCCAAAAAAAACCAAAAAAAAAGACCCGTAGATGTAAGCGTTATGCCTAACCACGTAAATCTGTTTGTCTCCCTCTCTTTTATTTTCCCCGCATTTATTTCCTATTCATTGCCATGGATGTACACAAACACAATACAACCACACCAAACCACCGCTGGGGGCTCCAAACCACATCGATCAAGGCCCAGATCGCCATAGCGGGCCGAAAATGACTCTTTCTCCCATTTTGGCTTGTGCTATTTTTAGGCGTTAACAAATATAGTTCTTTCTAGCTATGTTTTCTTGCAAAATAAAAGAAGCAATAACTTTTTCAAGTAATCAAACGATTTTATCAATTAACGCTAAGAGCGTAGCCCATAAACGAGAATTAAAAAAAAATGCAATAATTATAATTGTTACAAAATCTAATGTAAATGATTTCATTCACATTTTCTAATCAGCATAACCTTTTGGAATAAACGATGATTTAAAATGGTATCAGAGTGATTAAGCTAAGTTCAAACCCTTTTGGAATGCTATCGGGTCTGGCAACCTCCTATGGATTTTTAGGACCTTGTTCCATTTCATTTTTACAAAATTTAGTGTAAATCTTGCTAGTGATACCCAATAATACCCTGCCAAGATGGCATATTAAGTTGCAACTTATAGTCGTTCGAGTAGCACCCCAATAAATCCAAAAATTCTTGGGACTTTTCAGATTAATGTGTTTGGGAAGAAATTCCCATTCTCATCAAGCTGCTCTTTAGATTATATGCAGATATAGTTACCATCTTGATTTGTCATTGATTTCATTAATTAATAAGAGCACGATGTGAAGAGGAAAAGAGTAGTAAGGCTTACGGCATCCTCGTTCAGATTGGTAACTTCTGATGTATCAAGAGAAGCTTTCTGTCCCTTCCTTGCCTTCGCTGCACCTAGATTATACAAAATTTTAATATTAGTAACAGGTGTGTGAAGGATTTAGAGTGCAACTTTCGTTGCTCAAAACAAAAACAAATGAGGAGGGGTGGGGCGCATCACAATTTCTGTCAAGCTAATAATTTCTATACAACTTAATATAAGCTAAATTGGTGGAGATTTAAACATTTATATATATATATATATAATAAAGTGAGGTGATTATTAGAACGAGGGAAGAATATTTTAAACTAGAGTTGAAAAAATGCAGCAAGTAAATCCAAAATAAAAAAAAGGTTGTTACTTCAACTTCCAACATAATATCCACTCGACACCAATTGAATTTGCAAGCTAACAATATAGGATTCATTCAAATACCACAACAGTTTGAAATGTGACACGATATACGTGATGATAAGTCAGAAATGTTAAAAAGGAAAAGACAACCAAAAGAAAAATTCAAGAACTTGCAACACTTGGACAAAATTATGGAACATTACCACGTGGGAGAGTAGTTCTCTTAGGAAACTTTTGACATTCCTCCATTGGTAGGACTTCTTGTTGTTGGGCACCAATATCTCCAATTGTATCAACATTTCTCTTTAGATTGCTGTGAAAAGAATGAATGACATATAAGCTTCACAGATCTCTATGGTCAAGTGCTAACTTTTATTCATGCATTATATGACAGCATCACTTTGTTAGGTAAGAAACTATACCAAGCATGGCAAAAAAGACCCACAGTTTTTGTTAAGGCACGAGATGAGCTCAAGGCCACGAGAATTTGTATGGCAAGAGGCACTAGTTTTCATTAAGATATTGTGTGATAATGTATAGATAAGCTACAGATGTCAACTGGTCATTGGTCTATAAGCTGACAACGCTCATTACTTCAAAAGTGTGAGGGGAGCTTATATTGCAATCTTGACAGTAACTGGTTGATTCCTTCATAGGCACCTTTATTGTCCATGACAAAAAGCATAAAGTTCTGCATTTCCACCTGTATCTAGATCGACTTGAAACCAATTGATATGTAAAGGTGAAATCCATATGCAACAACAAACATTATTCTTGTTTTTATAAGTAATAATAAACATTATCCTACATATGCAAGAACGGGCAATATTAACAAACAGTATCCCACAAACATGGAAAGTGCTATTTTATCTTTCATTTGGCAGATCATTTCATGAATGTATTGAAACTCCATCCATTTTCCTTCATCATAAGTTAGATTCAAACCAATGATGCTCTCCATGGTGTTATATGTGCAAGCTTTTTGTTATGAAACACCTGTATCTAAATCTAATTAAAATCTCACATATGTATAGACTTGAACAAAGTTTATGCTCACAATTAGTCAACGATAAAAAAAATAATAAATAAAAAGCTTAATTAAGAATAACACTGGATTCCTTGGAGGGTCAAAGCTTGCATGAGAATATTCCCCCCCTTAAGAATGCAATATGACAATGAAAACTTTACTACCACACCAAACACATAAATTTAAAATTATTAGCAACTCACTTGTGCTGAAACTGAAAGGTGTTTGACTCCTCTTGTAAGACAACCTCCTTGAAGGGAAAAGTCAACATAACAAATCCATAAGGAACATAATTAACAAGGAAAAAATAAATCAGGATAAGCGGCAATATCAGACATTGTGCAAGAAAAAGGGACATTGTCCAAACAGTATACTCCATGGACATATGTTAAAACAAAGGACTTGGGTTAAAAATAAATTACTAACGCAATGAAGGATTTTTGTAATTATACAGAATGGTGTAGTGCCATCTTTAACTTTTAGCAGATTGAAGTTTAGGGCAAATCTAAATTTCATTAATAGTCCATAGGATAAAAGGATATCAAACAAAAGGACAATGGTCTCTTTTTTTTTATCACAGAGAAACGGTATTGTACTCTCCAACTTCTAGCAGATTGAATTTCAGCAAGGGCCACAAAGCCATGTCCAAATACAGTCATAAATTAAGAAAAGGTTTTCCAATCAAACAATTTTCATTTCCTTCAAAACAAACATGTCATCACCCCTGTAGACGTTTATGAAGGAAAAATACTTCTCTCTCTTTTGATTGATGTACAAACATATATATATACACACTACATACACCTGACACTTATACCCTCACACACTTATACTAATTACAAACATATCCTCTAACACTCCCCCTCAAGCTGGGGCATATATATCATATAAATCCAACTTGAAACAAATAAGTTTTAACCGACTCCAACACAAAGACTTAGTAAACACATCTGCAAGTTGATCAGCACACTTCACAAAAGGTGTAACAATGTCGCCACTTAGTATCTTCTCTCGAATGAAATGACAATCAATCTCTATATGTTTAGTTCTCTCATGGAACACAGGGTTAGAGGCAATATGCACTACGGCTTTATTATCACAAAATAACTCGAGAGGGATAGGAGCTGGAAACCCAATCTCTTGAAGGAAGTGTTGCAACCATGTCAGCTCACTAGTAGTGTGAGCCATTGCCCTATATTCAGCTTCTACACTAGACCGACCTACCTGGGTCTCCAAACAACCCCTTCCTCTTTCAAGAATTTACGATTTTAGTCCTGGGGTGTCAATAGGTCGTGCACCCAACATGCCGGTTTCTTTCAGAAGATCAAGTACATATTTCCTCTAAGATAGGTTGATACCCTCTTTAGATCTACTGACTTCAATTCCAAGGAAATATCTGAGCTTGCCCAAGTCTTTTGTCTGAAATTGATCATGCAAACACTGTTTCAGCCAAGCAATTCCAATAGTCACTCCCAGTAATTACAATGTCGTCCACATATACAACCAATAAAATGTGACCTGCTTCACTATGTAAGTGAAATACCGAATGATCTGTTTGGCATCTATGGAGACCAAATGCCAATACAACATCATAAAACTTCTCAAACCATGCTCGAGGAGATTTTTTTTAAACCATATAATGCATTTTTTAACTTGCATATAGTACCTCGATACTTCCCCTGAGCAACGAACCCAGGTGGTTGCTCCATATAAACTTCTTCATGCAAGTCGTCATGTAGAAATGCATTCTTAACATCCAGCTGAAATAAAGCCCAGTCTAAATTAACAGCAAGAGAGATCAACACTCGAATGGAGGAGATGTTGGCAACTGGGGAGAAAGTCTCCTCGTAATCAATGTCATATGTTTAAATGTAACCCTTAGCAACCAAACAAGCTTTCAGACGTTCCATCGAGCCATCAGGATGAAATTTGATTGTATATACCCATTTACAGCCAACAAGCTGCTTACCAAGTGGTAGTGGAACAAGTTCCCATGTCTCATTATGATGAAGGGCATCCATTTCATTTTTTCTAGTTGTCCTCCATCCCGGATCGGATAAAGCATTCTAAACTATCTTAGGAACATAAAGTTTTGAAAGTTGAGAGGTAAAGCATGAGAATGGAGGAGATAAGGCATGATATGAGACAAACTGACTAATTGGATGTCGAGTAACACAAGATTGAGTACCTTTGTGGAGAGCAATAGGTGGAGAATACTCCGCAAAGGTACTCAATCTAAAGTACTAGGTAACGCAAGATCTGAAGATGGAGACACGGTTGGTGAAGGCATGGAAGCCAACAGTCGTGAACAACGTGAGTAAACCTGTAAAGGAACTGGGGAGGGGGTGGAGGTGGAGGACCGACGACAGGAGGAGAAAGTGTAAGAGTAGATAATGGTAGAGGATCACACTCAACACTCGAGGCTATGTCTGAGAAATAAGGTATGGACTCAAAGAAGGTAACATCAGCACTAGTGAAGTAGCGTCTAAGAACAGGACTATAACAACGATATCCTTTTTGAATCCGAGAATAACCAACAAAAAAACACTTGATAGAACGAGGATCAAGCTTATCAAAATCCGAGTCAAGGTTATGAACATAGCAAACACACCCAAAGATTTTTGGAGGAATGATATTTGGTGGAGATGAAGGAAACAAGATGGAAAAAGGATAGGAACCGTCGAGAACTGATGAAGCCATACGGTCAATAAGGTAACAAGCAATAAGAACACCATCACTCCAAAATCGTTTAGGACCATACGTGTGCAGTAAAAGTGCTTGGGTTACATCTAACAAATGACGATTTTTGCATTCAGTCACCCCATTCTGTTGGGGTGTATAAGAACACGAAATTTGATGAACAATTCCTTTTAGCAAAGATAATAGATAGATACTCTCTAGCATTATCAGAATGCAAAACCTAAACCCTTTTATTAAATTGAGTTTTAATTTCTTTCCAAAACACTTTAAATACAGAATGAAGTTTAGATCTTGCCTTCATCATAAACACCCATGTCACAGGAGAGTAGTCATCAATAAATGTGACAAAATACTGAAATGTATTTGATTCAATGTTAATTGGTCCCCATATATCAGAGTGAACCAATTCAAAAGGACTCGAGGCTCTTTTATCAATTCAAGGTATAAAAGACACACGATAATGTTTACTAATTTGACATGCTTCACAAGGAATCGGAGACATATTTCCTAAATTCTTGACTTGACGCTTCAAAAGGGAAAGATGTGGATGACCAAGACGAGAATGTCATTCATAAGCAAATGATGAGGAGGATGTAAGGGCTTGAGTGGGTGACTGTTTAACATCAAGATAATACAAGCCACCAGCTTCATGCCCCCTACCAATCTTGTTTCTTGTCTTGAGATCCTAAAAAACACATGAAGAGGGATAAAAGGTCACTGAATATTGAAGACTTTGAATAATTTTACTGATGGACAGCAAACAGGTGGGTTGAATTTAGATGAGTTGAGATGAAAATTTAAAATATTATTTTTTAATATTATTATTATTTTGGAATTTAAAAAAGTTAAATTGTTTATTATATTTTGTGTTGGAAGTTGGGAAAGTTGTAATGATTAGATAAGATGAGTCGAGTTGAGTCAAGTTGGGTTGGCTAACCAAACGGCACCTAAAGGGACAACTAGGAGCATATAGAACAAATGACAAGGATATAGAGTCAGTGAGCTTAATGGATCCAATGCCTATAACTTTAGCAAGAGAACCATTAGCGAGTGTAACAGTTTTTGGAGATGTCAAGAGTATCTAACTTAAGATAAGATAAAGGACCGACCAGTAAGATGTTTATTAGCTCCTGAATCAATGATCCACAGATCTTGAGTGGATGAGGCAAGACATGCGGACGTTAAAACCCGTGTGCAACCCAAAAGCTTATCATACTCATCCTCTGATATACTAGTCATTTCTTGGCAAATATCACACAATATCTTAGAAAAAACCACAATTTAACTTGAAAAATCCGAGAAACACAACCTGAAAATGTAGAAACTTAGTCCAAGTACCTGAAAAACAACTCTAAGAACAAACTTCCGATCTGTATGAGCTGAAATCGGGCCTGTTTCAGTCTGTTTAGGCCTGTTTCTGGTCAGTTTCCAGTTTGTTTCGGACTGTTTTGGCCTGAACTGGCCTGTTTCGGATAAATTTAGGCCTGTATCGGGTTTCGGCGATACAGGCTTCAAAAACTAATCTGAAATAGGAATAGGTTATTCCTAACCAAGGATAAGGTAAGTTGGGTTTACCTTATATGTGTTACCAAACAGGTGTTATTCTAGATATGAATACACTCTTACTCCAGGTTTTGGCTATTCAAACTCAAGATTGGACAGCTTGTATCTGCAACCAAACAGCCCCAAACTTCAACCTTTGGCCGGCAACGGCGGTTTTTCCAGGCGGCGATGACTATGCCGATAACCACAGAAAAGGTCAGCGAGTCTACCCTTGGTGCCTAGTACCGGAGATGATGCCGAAAAGTGGCCGGAAAACACTTCAAAGAACTATGGGCCGCTGAAAACACTTCCACCAACCACCACAAACTTATCGGAAAGCTCAGAAAAAACCACCAACACCTCAAGCAACAGCTTTGATACCATGTAGACGTTTATGGAGGAAAAATACTTCTCTCTCATTTAATTGATGTACAAAAATATCCTCTAACAAACCCCAAGTACCTTTTCATATCCAACTAAAATCATCTAATCATTAGTGAAACATTCACGAAATACCAAAAAATCAAAACCACTATACAAAAACGTAAAACACTCAACTTTTATACTTTCAAGTGGACCCCACCTACTTTCACAAACACCAAAAACATACATCTCAATCATTTTCTTCCCAAACATCTTTTCAAAAGACACCACCCGTCTCACAAATGCAAACACGAAACACACGAAAACTTTTTAAATTCTCTAAATTATTGATATGCAAGCATGCTCTAAGGTTTGCTTACTACGCTTGAAGCCATATGGGTGTGCAAGTCATTTAAGTTTAATAAATCCAATAAATTTCAATTATGGGAACAATACAATCTGCACTCTTCAACTACCAGGCGCTTTATACTTTACACACCAAATTAACACAATTGACACATTACACATTCAAACTACCAAAAAGTTGTGATGTGCACCCTCCATTGAGATCCGACCATCAAGAATGTGCCACATTATCCATTTTCATCCATCTTAACTGCCATAATTGGACAAGGGCGCTATCTGTGAATTTTTGGTAGTTAGTTGGTACAATGAATCTGTTTTGGTGGTTTGAGATGCACCTGGCAGCCGAAGGATGGAAGATGTATCTTCCCCTTCAATTATTTTTTAACCATATGTTTCCTTTTACCTATAAATCTTTTGAGCATCAAGAACATTGAAACCAAACTCATTACCCATACGTGAAACACATAAATTATATCTAAAACTGATTTCATGAAGTTAAAGACAAAATTATTCTTCAAAATTCACTTGAGCTTTCAAATACGAGAAGCTTAGAACTACACTCTAATTCTAAGAGCCAAGCCCAAGTCCATGTGTGCAAGCTCATCAAGGACTCATGGTGCTTTGTGTTCTTACCCTTTCCACCAGAGTACCATTGCTTGGTGTCTCCCAACTCTCACATTCCACACATACTACCTCAACTTCCCCATTATCATCTGTGGTCTGAAAGTCGATAGAAGCATCAAGGCACAATAACTTAGGATAAGTAGAAAATAGAAGAGAAAAAAGTAAAAATAATTCATATGAGATGCACAGACAAACACGACTTTTAAGTCCAATCCCTTTTAACTTTTGTTTTATTGCTATTCTTGTTTTTCTGTCCACTTGAACCAATCCACCCAATTAGCTTCTTCTATAAAGATATTGTTGGGAATGGACATGTTTAAAGTTGGATGGGGCAAGCCTTCCAAAACTTTAACCTGTTAACAAGCATATATATCTGGAATGGACATGTTTAAAGTTTGGGATGGGGGAAGCCTTCCAAAACTTTAACCTGTTAACAAGCATATATATCTGGAAACTCATCCCACTTTTAATGCAGAAACCCAAACCCACCCATCTATTGGCCCCTTTTGTAGATATTTATTGGTGCAGTTGTACCAGTAAATTTTTTTTAACTTGTTCAATCAACAAGTTAATAATCCTACATAAATAGTTCAACCATAATCATTGAAGTTTCACAATTTGTTTCCCCAATGAAATAACTTAACACATCATCAGAAGTATTAACCATATTTCCGAAAAATTCGCTGGGTACCAAATGGAATTTCTGTTTTTTCAGTTTTATATGCAAAAGAGATCATAATGTGGACTATGTCAAGTGTTAGAGGACATGGTTGTAATTAGTGTAACTTGTGAGGGTACAATTGACAACTGAGATCCTTGTCCAGATAACGTGGCATGTTGAAGTCGGGAGAACACATCAGGAAATGAGAGAAGCTGGGAACTTGCCAAAATTTGAGAACGCACCGACTCATATTCAGGTTTTAAGCCAACATCAAGGAAAGAAAAATGACAACAGCAAGTTATAAAGAGAATCAACAAGACGACCATTCCAAAAAGGACCATGGATGGGAAGCAATTGTAATATAAGCAATTGTAAATCTCTCTCTCCCCCTCCGAAAAGTTGTGTCAGAAAATGGAAAATGCTATAAACGGAATATAAGCATCAATTCACCTTATGAATAAAGATTTAGAACATTGATTCATAACTATCCACCAAGCAAGGATAGGAACTGAAAAATAAAAGACCAATATTGCAATAAAGAGCTACAAAAGATACACTGGAATTTATCTCCTTTAAGTGAAATCCTCATTGTCTACTGATTGATTTGATTTACTGCCCAGTTAAAACCACATTTGTACTATTAGCTTCCAACACGATTCATCAAATCTGATTACTTAGAATATTTATCATGAGTAAGAATGAGGCTGAACTGAAGACGAGTTAAACAACATCAAGGTACATTCTCACTTTCGTTTCATACTTACATTTAAGCTGCATGGGTCTTTGATCTTGGCTCTGGAATATTTGGAATGTTCAGCAGTAATCCTACCACCAGCACTGACATTTTCTTTAAACGACAATGAATCTCTTTCTGGAATTTGAATCGAAACATGTGATTCAGCCAGAGAGGATCTCAGAGTAACAGAATCACAAGAAGATGACAGTTGTTTTTTCTCTAGAATTTTTTCAGACTTTTTAGATGCCCCGTGTTGGTTATTGATAGTAGAACACTCGTGCAATCCAACTGATTTAGACACAGGTGAAGATACTGCCTGCCTTCGTCTCTGTCCCACACTAATATCCTGCCTCACGTTTGTTTGAGTTTCTGTTCCAGTTCTGGAAAAATCAACTTTCTTGTGAGGTGCCAAGATCAATGTGTGGTTCTTAAAAATATCCAACTGTGTGTTATCCTCTTGGCACTTCCGACCACGTTTTGGAAGAGAGCTAACGGGCTGAACACGATTAGGAAAGTTCCAACCAAAAAAATACATAAACAAGAAAACTCAATAAGATAATAAACAAATGAAGCACATCATCAAAAGAAAATCAGTTTTAGACTCGTACCACACAGATCTGAGATTTAAATGCATAAACAATCCTATTAATAAAAGAGTCGTCAACAGAGGACCAAGTAAGACATCGTGGATTTGCCTGCACATAACAAAGATATTAAAACTGATACAATGATTTGCATGTATTTAAGACCTTAAAACAACTTAAGAACTGCTCCTCTTGCTCTCCCCAACAAAACTTACTTTATATAATGATGATGGTAACAAGACCAATGCAGGGGCATGTGACGAGGAGACACCATTATAATTTAATGCTGCAACAAAGGAGAATCCAATGTCGGCTATTATATGCAGCTTCTGCATTTAAAACAACATCATCCATCAATTGTAAGTATAACATAAAGCAAAGATCGAAAAGGAAATATGTCCTCCAAGGTACATAACTCTTTTTATTGATATAAGTAAAAATATATATATATATATATATATATTAGAAAAACTTGAAAGAGTCAACCCAAGTAATAGAGGTACAGAAGAGACTGCAAGCACAATTCTTACTGGAGTATTCTGAGCATCAGCAGCATCCTCAGCTTTCTTAACAGCACGAAAAATACTGAGCAGAAGCAAAAGTGCATCATTAACAAGATCCATGTCCCCATCAACAATTGTAGCATTGACTAATGCCTCCAGTAAATTAAAAAGCGGACTGCAAAGAGGATATGTATCAAGCAACATCACCAGAATTCAATTCACTTGAACTGTACTGCAAGAAATATTAGATTCAATCATAATCTTTTTTAAATATGTATGGGCAGGAAAAAAATTACCTGCAAAATTGGGCATATATTTGTTCATCCCGACAGTTTTCATGAGGGAAGCCTCTATCGTGAGCAAGAAGATATATCAAGAAGACCACTATGTATGCCGGATAATCAGTGACTGATCCTCCTTGCCCAGCAGAAGCTTGGCAGATTCGGGCTTCTCTACTATACTCCTTGATAAATTCTGCCATATATTTAAATGACTAAAATGAACGGAGTCAGAAGATATACAGTAAATCAGAATTATAATAAGTCCATGGATGCAAAA
Source organism: Carya illinoinensis (assembly GCF_018687715.1). NCBI lineage: Eukaryota > Viridiplantae > Streptophyta > Magnoliopsida > Fagales > Juglandaceae > Carya > Carya illinoinensis. Next base: position 42,380,566 of record NC_056756.1, read on the forward strand.
AATTAACATACGTCATTCTGCAGATCTTTGAGGCAGTCTGAAGTGCCTAAGGCAAAAGCGCAAGCATATCTAATAGGTATAGCATGCTCCTTCAATAAATTGTGTGTTTTATTCAAAAATAATCTCCGAACAAGAGAAGAGTCGTCCTGGAATGTGATAGAAGAAAACAAAACTCATCAAAAAGAGTATAACAAAGATCAATTTAAAGAGTAATAATCAAAATAGATAGAAATAAGCTGGAGCTACTATGATTTGTAAAAGGTGCAATTTTTTCTGTTTTCAGGGAAGAACTACCAGTGTATTATTATTAGTAGCTTCACCTGATGGATGATAGCTGTTAATTGCAGATTTTTGTCCCATTCATAAACTAATTACTTTTAGTAGGGTCTTGATGTTTTAAGAATGTATTTTTCCACAATACTTAAAAGAAAACTAACGTATTTTTTGAGATGTTCGGATAACAATGATAACTATAAAATGTATAACTAATGACTGAAAACAAAGTAACAAGAAAATTGAATTGGTCATCGCAACCCTTCTTGCCAGGTGCAAACAAAGAACCAGATACAATTGCACTCAAACAATTTCTAGCCTAATATTTATTTGCTGCCAATTTCCTTCTCAACTGGTACAAATCCCATGCCCAAACATCTATTTGTCATTTCTTATTTACAGTTTCAAAAATAAGATTTCCCCCCCTCTCCATGGTAATAATTCATATCAGATGTATCAGACAAAATACAGTTGAAACTATAGAATTACTATTTAAACATCCAAGTTATGGTGGTGAGCATTTTCTTCATCTCCCATGATGAGAGTACATGAGTCTCCAACTAAAGTATGTGTCATGTATAATCATAATATAGGCAAATCTAGGAAGACTGCAAAAATGATAAATAAAAAAACTAATTGTGCCATTTAAATAAGCACATTTTCATATAAGATGTCAAAAGGAAAATAAATAGGTTAAATTTGAGCGGTGTAAGAAAATAAATAACAAAACCAGAGCAACTGGAAGCTATTTCAAACAAACATTTTAGGTTGATTTCATTTCTTTGATCTGTTATCCTCTTATCTTGGAAAGCTTAGGATTACAATTTCTTTTTCTTCAAACAAAAAGTAGAGTTATAGACTGTCCTTCAACTGTTAATACATTCTGAATTTATCAGAAAGCCCTTGAAAACTATGTTTTCTGTTTTCAGTATCTTCTGGGGCCAGCATACCTTTGCCATAAAAAGTGTAGAGCAAAAAATCTCTGGTGAAATATGCAAATCCCATCTTCTAGAAAGCTGAAGAACAGACTTCGCGGCAGCTAATCTGATGTGAGCCCTATCACCTTCACTGCATAACCCAATAACCACAAGAAAATAACAATTAACAAAGCCCACTGACATATATATGAGAAACAAATGTACAGAAGATTCTAACCCAGCAAAGGAAATACCAATGTTACACAACATAAATATGGGAACCGCAGCTTAGTTAAAAAAACCATCGATATTCTAAATTAACATGCACAGGATAGTTGCTGGTCAAAAAGATCATATTTTTGTCCCATGCCCCAGAGCGACATCATTTGTTCATACTTTTTATGCATGTATAAGTGTGGATATATTTATATATTTATATTCTCATATGCACACATATATGGACACTGCTATATTTGTATGGGTATGCTTGGAAGCCTAAGAAAAATACTTCATGATTTGTGAAAAATGGAAAAAATAGCTCTGCATTGAAGGTTCTTAATTCAATTTCTCTTTCAAACCTTTTTATCGTGAAACAGTTTTGATATGGTATGAATACCAACAAAAGAATTTCATATCTTGGCAACGAAAGAGTTTCATATGATATTAGATAATTTGAAGATAAGGGTTTGCATTTTTTCCCTCCAAACAACCACCCCAATGTTGCTTTAACTTCTTAAACTTTGACTTAATAGAGCCAAATTTGGAAATGATGACTCTCTCTCTCACGAGTATCCGTTTTCCTTTTTCCGGTGCTCCTCATCGGAATTAGCATTTCCTCTTTACTCTTTATTTTTCTTCTCTCTTTTTCTACCGTTTCTTTGTTTCTTGCAATGGGATATAGCAGGAAGTTGTTCATTGACTCTTAATACTTTTTATTTTCATCTTGAGAATGACAAGTGGTAGCAGATCACGGAGAAAAGTCATAAGGTTAATAAGTTCATTACTATGGATGTTTTTGCCGTGGACTAGTTGGCCACCATGATGATTGCTTGTGGTGTGTCGGTTGGCCTGTTGGATTTTTACAAGTCTAGACAAAATGGGTATCAGGTGTTGCTTGCCCAGCGTTGCCATAACAATTATGGCCGCTTTTTAACATTGTCTAAATACGGGAAAGAGATGAGGCGTGGTTTTATTGCCGTCCCAGAAGGTTTGAAGGGTGAGGGGTGGAGGCGATTTGCTGCAATGTTGAAAGAGGTAGCTGCATGTCCTCTGTTTCTGGCGTGAAAAATAGAGTAGTTTCCCATATGGTTTTTTCATCTCCTCGTGCTCAAGAAATGTTGGGTTTGAAGGGGTCATTTGCAGAGGTAATGAACAAGCCGGTCAATAGGGCTGATCCCTTTTCTAGGAAGGACCTTTCTTGTCAGTTTTGCAAAAGCCGGTAAACACCACATCTCATCTGAATCAAGGTGATTGTGATGGTGTAGTTGGATCAAAAGACTCTCTGAGGGTGGGTGTAAATAAAATGGGTAGTAAGTCTGGTAATCTTCGGCCATGCAACAGTAAGGAGGGAGGTGACGGTTGGTCTTCCAAAGTGTTGCAGATCGTCGAAGTAGTTGAAGGGTTGCTTTGGGATTTGCAGGCTGAATTGCTGAAAGTGAAGGACTTTTCTGGCAATTGTCAAAGGAATTAGCTGGCCATTTAAAGTCAGCTGTACAGCTTTGACAGCTATCTTCTATACTTGTAAATCTTTTATTCTTTCCTTAATTAGGATATACTAGTTGTAGGCTATCTTTAGGCAAATCTGTATATGGTAGTTTAGCTGTTTTTAAGGGCTGAAGATTAGCTTGTATTCGATATATAAATGGAAATTCTCCACCGAGAGAAATACACTTTGGGCTCAAAGATCTCTAAATTTATCATGGTATTAGAGACACAATTCTCAATTCTCACGTGTCTCTTGTCCAACTCAGCCCTAGTTCAGTCTTTGTTCTTCTCACGTGTCTCTTGTTCTTAAGTCCAACTCAGCCCTAGTTCAGTCCCCTGTTCTCGGTTATTCTTGATCAAGTTCGCTCGGCCTCATGTCTTCAGATAAATCCGATGCCTTCCTGGTTCGTTTTAATGGCAAAAACTACTCAGCCTAGGCATTCCACTTCAAGATATTTGTCAAAGGCAAGGATCCATGGGGCCATGTTGATGGCGGCAACCCTGCTCCTGACAAAAACAAAGACAAGGATCAGCACGCCAAGTGGGAGGTCAAGGATGCTCAAATCATGGAGTGGATTCTAGGATCGGTCAAATCCAACATCATCTTGAACCTTCGACCCTCCAAGACCGCAACCGAGATGTGGAATTACCTCAAGAGGCTCTACAGTCAGCACAACACTTGCTCGTCAGTTCCAACTTCAATCTCCAACAGGATGGTCTCTATCTCTGATTTTTACTCTAGCTTCATGAATCTTTGGGCTGAATATACTGATATAGTCTATGCTACCTTACGTCCCGAAGGTCTTAGTTCTGTTCAATCTGCCATGAAACTTCTAAGAGGGATCAATTTCTTATGAAATTAAGATCTGAATTTGAAGGCACAAGGTCTAATCTTATGAACTGAGAACTTGTCCCCTCCTTGGATGCATGCCTCAATGATTTGTTTCGTGAGGAGCAGCGCCTTCTCACTCAAACTACCACGGAACAACGTAGATCTACCTCTATTCCCATGGCTTATTCAGCACAAGGCAAGCCAAGAGGCAGGGATATGAGCACTGTTTAGTGCTTTTAGTGCAAAGGATTAGGCCATTTCGCTACAAACTGTCCCAAAAAAATTCCTGCAACTACTACAAAAAGGATGGCCATATTATCAAGAAATGCCCTACCAACATCCCAAGAGATCTGAAACAGCATATACTGCCTCAGTTGGCTCTTCTAGTACTGGTAGTTCTGTGGATACAGCACCTCCGACACAAAGTGGGCCTGCTCCAGTTCAACCAATGATCCTAAAATGATTCAACAAATGGTCATTTCTATATTCTCCGCTTTAGGACTCTCAAGTAAACCCTTCTCTACATCACTGGCTTGGTACTTTGATTCTGGGGCTTCCCATCATATGATAAACAATGCTCATTTCCTTACCAATATAAACAAATATTATGGAAATCTCAAAATTCATACTACTGATGGCAACCATTTATCTATCACGTTCACCAGTAATGTTTCTCCATCTCTAACCAATGTCTTTGTCTCTCCTGGTCTTACCCCTAATCTCGTTTCGGTTCATTAGTTGATTGACAATGATTGTAAAGTGGAATTCTCTAAATCTGGTTGTGTTGTGCAGAGTCAACAATCAGGGAAGATGATCGCGAGGGGGCCTAAAGTACGACGTCTTCTCCCTCTCCAATTTCCTTTGTATCCATGTTTTTCTTTGCCCTTTGTCACTTGTAATTCTGCTCATGTTGATTACCAAGCATGGCATAAACATCTCGGACATCCAAACTCTGATGTTCTTCATGATTTGCTAAATTCTGGTTTACTTGGGAATAAAGAGTTACCATCTCTTAGTGCTATTCAATTTGATTGTAATTCTTGTCGAATTGGCAAAAGTAAAACTCTGCCATTTCCCACTCACACACCAAAAGTAGTCCAGCTTTTTGATATGATACATAATGATATGTGGGGTATGGCACCGGTTACTTCTCATGCTAATTACAAGTACTTTGTCACTTTTATTGATGACTATAGTCGCTTCACTTGGATTTATTTCCTGCATTCTAAAGATGAAGTATTTTTTGTTTTCAAGCTCTTTCATGCTCATATTCAAACCCAATTTTCTGCCAATATCAAAATCCTTCGCTCTGACAATGAGGGTGAGTACATGTCTCGTTTGTTTCAGGAATTTCTGCAAACTAATGGCATAATCTCTCAACGGTCTTGTCCTTCAACCCCCCAACAAAATGGGGTGGCTGAAAGAAAGAACCGTCACCTTCTCGATGTTGTCTGCACCCTTCTTTTAGATTCAAATGTGCCCTCTCGGTTCTGGTGTGAAGCTCTCTCCACTGCTGTTCACCTCATCAACATATTGCCTTCTCCATCATTAAACCATGTCTATCCTTACACTCGGTTATTTGGTCACACTCCAAAGTATTCTAACCTTCGTACCTTTGGTTGTGTGTGCTATGTTCATCTTCCTGCACACAAATGCACAAAACTCACGGCTCAATCAGTCCACTGTGCCTTTCTAGGATACTTTGTACACGATAAAGGTTTTCTTTGCTATGATCCAAATCTGCGTTGTATTTGGGTTTCTAGAGATGTGATCTTTCTAGAAAACCAATATTTTTTCTCCACTCACCACGATCCCCTTTCTCCTTCATTTTCTATTTTTCCCTTGTTTACTAACTCTTCTGCAGATCCCATACCTTCTAAGCCTCTCCTAATGTATCAACGACACTCCTACGCCATATCAAAACAAACTTCCACACTTCTTGAGCCCCCTTCAAGTTCATTCCCAGATTGTTGACCCTGTTCCATCAACTGCACCTGCTCCTCTCAGACATAGTATTCAGGTTCATAGACCCCCAGATAGGTTGGGTTTCACCGCTCCTTTATCCTTGACAGCCACCTTATCTTCTACTCTCATTCCCTCATCTTATAAGTAGGTAATGGAGCATGAGTGTTGGCGGAAAGCTATTGAAACAAAACTTCTAGCACTTGAAGAAAACCAGACCTGAGATGTTGTTCCATGTCCCCCAACCAAATGTTTCTATCAAGAGTATGGCCTAGACCACGATGAATCCTTCGCATCGTTAGCCAAGATGCCCACCGTGCGAACCATACTAGCTCTTGCTGCATCTCAATCATGGCCTTTACATCAAATGGATGTTAAGAACACATTCCTACATGGTGATCTCAAGGAGGAAGTTTACATGAAGCTTCCCTCTGGTATGCCTACTTCCTCACCTAATGATGTTTGCAAACTAAAACGCTCTTTGTATGGTTTGAAGCAGGCACCGAGAGTATGGTTTGAAAGTTTGAAAAGTTTCAATCCACTCTCCTTGGCCTTTCCTTCACTCGAGTTAGTATCCTTTTTCTACAGAGGACAACTAAGGGCATAGGTGTTCTCCAACAGCAATTTGCTCAAAAAAATTGATATGTGCTTGGAGCTTCTCAAGGGCTTAGGTTGAATGAGTTGCTTTGGTTACTCTGGTTTTCATAATAAATAAATATGGGTCTCAGCAGATAGGCTCTTCTTCTAGGCCTGTTCCTATGGCTAATTGAGGGGCTCATTATAGGCCAAACAAAAAACAAGGCCTTCCATCAACTTTGTTCTCGGCCCAAGGCAACAATCGATCTAGGGACTCGGCCGCCATCCCAGAAAGGACCAACAAGCTCTAGCGAACTCTCTGACAGTATCCCGGCGACGATACCTCATCCAGCAACTAGGATCTTGCAAGACAATATTTAGAAAGAATTTTTCGAGGCTCAAGACAACAAAATTTGTTCGAATAATCTGAAAGAGAATTGAATAGATTATCTTGCTCCATCAACTATGATCCTCGAGAAGAAAGTGTGCTTAGATGCAAAGGGAAGGCGGAGGCTGTCTCTAGTGGCATTGTTATTATGTGGGATAAGAGGGTAGTCGAAATGGTTGAAGAACTAGTGGGGGATTTTTCGATGTCATTTCACTTTAAAAATGTGAAGGATGGTTTTGAGTGGACTTTTGTAGGTATTTATGGCCCAAATATAGATAGCAGCAAGAGCCTTTTGTGGGATGAGATGGTTGGACTATATGATTGCTAGGATCTTCCTTGGTGTTTTGGAGGGGACTTCAACACTATTCACTTCCCTAATAAGCATTCGGCTGAATCTCTTCTCTCTTGAACGATGTCTGATTTTTTAGATCTTATTTTTTAGCTAAATCTCGTTGATCTACCTATGATTGGAGGGGATTTCAGGTGGTCCAACGGGAGATCATGGTTGAGGCTGGACAGATTCTTGGTTTCCTCTTCTTGGGAGGTTCATTTTCCCGATTTATGTCAAAAACGGTTTCCAAGATTATGTTTTGATCACTTTTCCATTCTTTTGGATTGTGGGGGTATTAATGGAGGGCATGGATATTTTAAATTCAAAATATGTGGTTGAAGAAAGAGGGTTTCATGGATAGGGTGAGGGCTTGGTGGCTGTCGTATCCACTTTTTGGTTCTCCAAGTTCTGTTTTACAAAACTCAAAGCCTTAAAAATTGACTTATAGGTTTGGAATGTGGAAGAAGTTGGGAATTTGGATAAACAGAGGAAGACTCTTTTCGATCAGCTGCAAGCATTGGAGGATAGGGAGGTGATGGGTGGAATCTCGAAGGAGGATAGATTGAGAAAAGGTGAGGTGGTTGCTGAACTGGAGAAGAGATTTCTTTATTGGAGGAGATTTTATGGAGGCAAAAATCTCCGGTTCTTTGGCTGAAGGAAAGTGACAATTACACTAAATTTTTTCATCGTATCGCAAACTCTCATCACAAAAATAATGACATTGAATACCTTCAATCAGGGGACACTATTACTTCAGATCCTTTGGATAATAAGGATCACATTGTTATTTTCTACGAGAAGCTTTTCCAAGAGGACTTCTCTTGGAGACCCAAACTTGATGGGCTGGATTTTGTGCATATTGACCAGCACTCTATGGACTGGTTGGAGAGATCATTTGAGGAAGAGGAGTTTCTTGATGTGGTTAGAAGGACGGTGCGTGATAAAGCACTGAGTCCTGATAGTTTTTCTATGGCTTTCTTCCAAGATTGTTGGGATATTGTGAGAGAGGATATTATTAAGGTTTTTATTGAGTTTCATGCATACATGAAATTTGAGAAAAGCCTTAATGACACATTTATTGCCCTTATTCCAAAAAAAGTGGGGCTGTGGAGATGAAGGATTTGCGCCCTATAAGCTTGGTCAACGGGGTCTATAAGATCATTTCGAAGGTTCTAGCCAACCACATAAGTGTGGTGATGGAAAAGATCATTTCAAAAAATCAGAATGCATTTGTTAAGGGGAGACAAATCCTTGATTCATTTTTAGTTGCTAATGGATGTTTGGAAAGCAGACTTAGAGAGGGAGTTGCTGACATTCTTGTTAAGCTGGAAATGGAAAAGGCAGTTGATCATGCGAACTGGGAATTTCTTTTATATTTACTTGGGACACATGGCTTTGGAGAGAACTAGTGTGCTTGGATTAGACATTGTATCTCAACGGTCAGATTTTCAATCTTGGTGATTGGTTCCCCGGTTGGATTTTTTTCTAGTCTCAAGGTTTGAGACAAGGGAATCCGTTGTCTCCTTTCCTCTTTATTATTGTCATGGATGCTTTGAGTAGAATAATTGATGCAGCTGTGGAAGGAAATTTCATGTCAGGTTTTTCAATGGGTGGAGTGTCTCCTGGTAGTATCAAGGTCTCACATCTCCCGTTCGCTGATGATTCTCTTATTTTTAGTGACCTAATCATGATCACCTTCGTCATTGAGCTTCAAAGCTGTTTCTAGGCTTAGAGTCAACTTATATAAGCCAAAAATGTTCCAGTGGGCCCTGTCTCAAATACTAGGGACTTGGCAAACATTTTGGGTTGTACGATCTCATCTCTTCCCATGATATATCTAGGCCTTCCCTTGGGTGCCTCTTATAAATCTTCGTCGATTTGGGATTGAATGATTGAGAAAATAGAAAGAAGGTTGGCTGGGTGGAAGATGATCTATTTATCCAAAGGAGAAAGAATTACTCTGATTAAAAGTACGTTGTCCAATCTTCCAACATATTTTCTTTCCCTCTTCCCTTTGCCAGTGGGGGTGGCTTGTAGAATTGAAAGAATCTTCCGTAATTTTTTGTGGGGTGGTGTTGGGGATGACAAAAAGCTCCATCTAGTAAGTTGGGATAAAGTCTGTTCAGCAGTTACTTGTGGGGGTTTGGGTAATCTTAATTTGAGGCTTTTTAATAAAGCCCTTCTTGGAAAGTGGCATTGGAAATATCAATTAGATAGGGGTAGCAATATGTAACACAACCCGTTAACCCAACACGAACACAACACGATAAAAGCAGGTTTGAGGTTGACCTTAACGGGTTCTGGTCAAAACGAGTTAGCCCATCAAGACACGATTGCTTAACAAGTCACTAACAGGTCAACCCATTATGACCCGTTAAGAAAGTTGAATTTACATTTGTACCCTTAGACCTAAGATTGTAGCATTAATACTTTATAATGTGTGTTTATCATATTTGGGATTGTAACTTTAATATTATTACAATCTATGTTTATCATATTTGTGTAATTGTGTGTTTATCATATTTGGGATTGTAACTTTAATATTACTACAATCTCTATTTATCATATTTGTGTAATTGTGTGTTTATCATATTTGGTACTATTAAGATTTTAATGTCAGTATTTTTATTATTTGGATTGTAATTTTGGACTTTTAGTTAGTTTTTTTATAGATATTATTTATATTTTAATATTTATATAAAATCAATCAGATCAAACGGGTTGAAACAAGTCTGTTCAACCCATTAATGTAAACAGGTTGAAACGTGTCGTATCGTGTCAATCTATTTCGTATTCACTAACGGGTTAAAACGGGTCGTGTTCGGGTTGACCCATTTAAGTATAATTAATATACATGTCTTAACACGATACGAACACAACCCGTTAACACGATTTGACACCCCTACAATTAGAGAGGGATGCGTTATGAAAAAATATTATTGATGCTAAATATGGGAGGGCTTGGGTGTATTAGTGTTCTAATGAAGTTAGAAATGTATATGGTGTGGGCTTGTGGAATTACATATGGAATGGTTGGGGGGAATTTATTAACCATGTTTTGTTCAAGGTTAGAGGAGGAGATATGATTTGCTTTTGGCATGACCTTTGGTGTGGGGAATTGGCTCTCAAGAATACTTTTCCTTCCCTATTTAGAATGGCAAGGGACAAAGATGCTACTGTAGCTGATTCTGTATGTTTTTCCAATAATATTCCCCAATGGAATGTGAGATTTATTAGATATGTTCATGATTGGGAAGTGCCGATCATTACTGTCTTTCTCAGTACTGTATGACACAGAATGATGTGGCAGCATGCTGGAAATTAATTTTTTCCGTTAGTTCTTATTATAAAGTGCTGTCGTGTCAACCAATTCCCTTGGAACTGTATTTGGAGATCCAAGGTACCTACTAGAGTCGCTTTTTTCTACTGGTTGGTGTCATTCAGGAAGATTCCGACAACGGATAATTTGAGGAAGTGCAGTATAGTTTGCCTAGACTGGTGTTATTTGTGCAAGAAAGATGGGGAGTCAGTTGATCATTTGTTTCTGCATTGTGAGGTAGCAAAGACTATTTGGGATGAGATTTTCAGCAGGTTGGGTATAGCTTGGGTGATGCCCAAGAGAGTGGTGGATCTATTGGCTTGTTGGAAAGGATTTATGGGCAGCCATCACATTGCTGATATTTGGAAGATGATTCCTCTATGCTTAATGTGGTGTTTATGGCTATAAAGGAATGGACGCTGTTTTGATGACAGAGAACACTCGTTGGGAGAATTTAGAGAGTTTTTCTCTTGAACCCTTTGCTTTTGGGCGAGAACTCTTGTACTGAATGGGGATATTTTAAATGTTTCTTTTTTAGAGAATTGGCAATAGATTCTTTATCTTCATATGAAAAATTATGTCTTTTGAAGATTGATTTTGAATATGAAGAAAAATTCCTACATTGAATTATGTATTTTTTGATCAAATAATAATAAAACAATAAAGAGAGAGAAGAGAAAAAAGAAAAGAGAGAAAAAAAAAAAGAGAAAAGAGAGAGTTGGGAGGAGAGAGAAAAACCAATAAAATATAGTTTGAAGAAAGAAAATGAGTTCTTCATCTTTGAATAAGAACTATACATAGTTATTTATAATTATAGATATGAATAAACCAATGCAGACCATTTTAAGGGCATATTCTTCAAATTCAAAGATGAAGATGAAGATAAATAACCCAATGCCAATGCTCTTAGGCATTGTTGGTTCCTAGTTCATAGCTTGTATTTAGGTGTTTCCGCTTGCATACTTCTTGTGTACTTGAGCTATGCCAATCTACTTGCATTAATAAAATCTCTTATTACGTATCAAAAAAAGAAAAACTTTGACCTAGTGCAACAGGGATGATATGGCTATAATGCTATATAGTTATATAGCTACATGAATCTATGATATATGATGCTTTTTTTTTACCTATTAGAGAAAAAAAAAGGGAAAACTTAAATTAAGTAATGGCATCCAAAATCACCAATAATTTTATGTCTCGTACCATGAGTTGATACCATCAAAAGCATCACCCATTTGCAGCATTTTTGACAAAATGTCCAACACTTCATTAATTTGTTGTCTGACATGAGTTCCTCGATGTGGCAAAAAACTCTTGACAAGTGTTTTTAGCCCATAGATCTGCAAAGGACAGGAGAAGTAAACATGAGTAATTTACAGGGAAAGTTCCATACAGGTAATCAGAAATTTCAAGCAGCTACCACCACCTCTCATAAGGCTCAGACCTGAGATTTTTTAATTTTTTCTGAACAAAACATTTTCTGAGAGAATTTCTTTTAGTATTTTTTTTTCCTTTAGCGGGCTTGTTAAACTACCTATCAACCAACATTCCTACAAAAAACAAAATTCCTGGAAGCAAAAGCCCTAGACCAAAGCCTTAATCTGAATACCTGCATCAGTTCACGAAAAAATTAAAAAAAAAAACAATGCCCACTTAATATCCAACAGAATTTTAATTTTAACCAGCTACTAATGCTTTGCAGACAGAAAATTTCAACACCATGACCACTAATGAATAAAGCCTCCAATCTTTTCTTGTGACCACTTTTGTAAGCCTAAGATAGGTCTATATATTGTCATAATGCACATTCCAAAAGTTTCACTCATGTCACCACCAAACACTTCATGTCCTGTGTCATTGACTGGGAAAAGCAAATCAGAATTAAAAGAAATTTTTATATTAACAGCTGAAACTGAGCCTATTGATTCAAATGAAACTTCACCTATCCAAAACCTACCTTTAATTGGCAAGAATTACAACAACCAGAAGTAGCATCGGGTGAATTCAGATCATCTGTAGCATATGCCTACACACAACAAAATTCACACTGCTCAGCAAATAGTTTCTTATGAGCAAGTGAAGTAGAAATAACAAATAAGAAAAACGCATTACAGCTCAATATATTACTTGAAATATATTCTCCTTAATAAATGACACTATCTCTACATTTTGAGCCTCAAATGTTGAAATAGAGTATTGAGCAACACAACCCAAAGACTGCAAGATTGTTGGAATGTTCCGCCTCCTATGAAGAGAATCCACAAGTTCCTGGACAGATGCATAGAACGAAGTTTTGTTTGTCACAACAGAGAAGCTTGTCCCTATTAAAAGGATAAATCAAAATCCAAATGGGCTATAATATAAATATTAACATGCAGACAACATAACTTATGATTTCTGGTATAATTAACGAGCAGAAACTTCAAACTCAGAAAACAAAATAATAATTGGGTTGAGATTTGTAGAGGTGCTTATGGCATTGGTGCTTATATATGAGCTGAAAAGTTTGTGAACTGGGTATTGGTTAAAGGAGGTTGTTTTCCGGGTTCTCTCAACTGATTAGCCTCAGGAGTTGAGATTTGTGCCTCCATTGATAAAATTAATAAGTTCGCAGGTAAAGTTTTGATCGATCTTTATAACTAGGGCTAAAAGGTGAATGCATAAGCACCTCTACCATAGCAGGAGATCAACAATAACCATCTTCGAAGCTTGATGCGGGAAGATTTGACAAAAAGTACATGATACATTAACTCAGGAGGAAAATGGAGATTTCATCCACTAATGCAAAACCAGATACAAACATTATCACTTTTTCATTCAAAAATATGAAAATGAAGCAAAAAGAACAAATGAGGAGTCACAACGCTGGAGATCAAAGTCCACTCAACTTAAATTTCTTTAAAAATCAAGTGCAGAGTTGCGTAGAATACTAGAAGTAAAGAATTGTAACTCAAAAGTTGCCTGGGGATCAAGAAATTAACTTTGGTTAAATATAGGTCATGAGTAACCACCCTATACGAGTTTTTTTTAGGGGGGAGGACCTCAAATGAAGGTTCACCCATGTCTAGAGCTGCTAATTCAAGAAATAAAGTTGGGTCTAAAAACAATTTACTTATCATTATGCCTTATTAAGGATGGCTTAAAAAAATTGGGGCATAACATGATCATTGGGACAAAATAGAAAGAGGGTTGTAAGTTATCAAACTTCTGCAGTAGTAATGTGGTCACAAGAATCAAATTTGTGGAAGCGCTCAAATGCAGTTGGGACCTCTTTTCATACTTCATGGAGTATACAGAACTTACTAACTCCAAAATAGACAGGTGTACCTTGCATAATTCTGAAAAGAAGAATTGCTCAGAAGCACCAGCTAATGCCGCAATTGCAGCAACAGCAAATTTGGCCTGAGTGCGACTTCCCTCAAGACATACTCTCTGCAAGATCGGGTATATCTCACTACAGAAAAAGGCAATAACATTGTGATATGCCTGTTAGCAAAGCGAAAGAATCCAATACAATTAAGACTAATCCATTTGTAGGCATGCCTGAATTCATATGAACATATTTAAGCATAGAAAAAATTCTCCCCATCTCCTTTTAATCATGCATATTACTGTCTACCAATATGACCACCATTATAAAACAGATTGCAGAATTACCTGAGTTGTACACATATATGAGGACCTGCTTTCACCAACACTTCAATCAGCTTATCATTGATTTGGCGACTCTCCTCTATCAACATTTGAAGTTGTACTTCTGAACCTCTCAGGAGTGAGGGGAAAATGCTAATGATAGCCTAAGTCAAGTGAGATAGCAGTAATTTTAAGTAAATGGAATATATAATAAACAATTCTTAAACTTGCAATTACATGTGGGAATTTGCAATTGGTTAAGATAGCAAAACTATCCTATTAAAAAATGGCAAACTAACCCTGCGAAAAGATTCTGTTATAAAACTGCTTCTCCATCCACAAACTCATTTCCTTTTTGTCCATTGTTCTCCTCTTTTAAATTCAAAGCATTAAAAAAGAAATAAGATCAAATTACCGTTTGGTTACACAGATGAGATGAGATAAGATTAGATATTTTAAATAGTAATGAATAAAATATTGTTATAATATAATTTTATAATATTAATTTTGTATTGGAATTTGAAAAAATAAAGTTATTTATTATATTTTGTATGGGGAATTGAAAAAGTTGTAATGATGAGTTGAGATGAGATGAGATGAGTTTTTTAGTTTTGTGTAACCAATCCGAGCCTAAACTAATGTTCCTTATTGATTGACTTCCTCACCTTCTTAGAGGTTGTTTAATCAGAGTAGGAGAAATCAGTTTAGGTTGATTCAGTTAATTCTGCCAAAAGGTAACAGAAGCTGTGCTGACAACTATATTAATGAAAAGCACAAGGATAATTGCCTGAAGTCAGCCTCAAGTGACAAGGCCAACATCAATTGTGAGACACATAAATCATACATTTGACACAGTTGATCCCTCTGCAGCCAGCTATCATTCATACCTTATCTCTCTTCTGAATCAGTGTGTAGATTGTCGTCGAGCGGTCTACTTACAGGGCATAGAAGTAATCAAGTACATGCCCACTGAATGTAGTAACTCAATCAACGTGTAAAATGTAGCTAAATCAGTGTGTGGATTGTAGCTGAGTTAGTATGTGGATTGTAGCTGAGTTTTCTCAGAGTTTTTCTAGTAGTTGAATATTTCAATATGCCGTGCCGTGCAGACAGATAGAAACAGATTATTCCATACCCATGTAGCAGCAATATTTTCTTACCAGAAGAAGTTTGGCAGAAGAAGCCTCCAAGAGTCTATTTCCAGATCTGTTACAGGAAAGATGATCTAAAATGCAGTGGACGTGCTCTGAACCAAATATGTTATACGAGCATTTTGAGGAGAGTGAACGCAAAAACTCAAATAGCGGGTGCCTATCACCTAGGATTTTCAAAAATTTATCCTGAAAAAAAAATGTAACATAATGAAATCCATGGATACACTTGCCCAGTCTATCTGGAATAAAGAACAGATTATTTAATAAAAAAAAAATTCCAGAATAATATATTGCCTCTCCAAAACAAGGAGATTTAAGCAACTTTATATGCACATTTTAAAACATACAGATAAAAATTCTTTTCTTTCCACTTTTCTCAGCCAGAAACAGAAGAAAATTTACCAACAAGGAGGCCAACCATTGAGGTAAACCAGATATCAAGTATAAAAAGCCTTATCAATTATCATGACTCTGACCAAATTGAGCTAAGGGAAAGAGGGAGCATGGGATGCTATATGGCACATGAATAAACTAACTCCATTAACATCCAAGCAGAAGAAAATTCAGTGCCAAATATGATGACATGAAACATACAGCTAGCAAAACTTCCAGACACTGAATGTTTTGGCTCCCCAGAACTCACACTAAATGTGAAAATCTTATGTGATTCCTTATCTTTCAGAGCATAATTAGCTTCCCATTAACTCACATAAGAATAGATATGCCAATAAAAGGCCACATGTGATAGGTGTCAATGAACTTATATGAGGTAAGAAGAAAAGTAAATTAAGGATCCATGTCAAATTTCTGAAGCGTTTTTGCAAATCCAATCCATATTATGTGAGGAAATTAACTCCAGCTCCTCCACTGCTAGCCATTACTTTGTTTGTTTGCAACCAATTTTAAAAATCAGAGCATTCGTTCCATATGAATCTTCCTAATAACTCCAAATCTGATGTCATGGTGTAGTTAGGAAATTTATTTGTTTCCCAAATCACATAGGCAAAGTAACAAATTAGTGGTAATCTAGAAGTTTTACTTGCTTCATTATTATAATTCGTATAAGTATTCCAAGCAAATTAGAAAGATTTCATTACCCCATTCTTTCCTAAAAATATTAGGCAACCAACAGAAACAAGTCCAATCAGAGACTCTTGCTCATTATATTGCTTAAAAAAATGATAGAACAAAAGCCAGATAGAATGTGATCTTCAGATCATTCAAGCTTGACCAGCAGACTAACACAGGTAGTCAAGCCCCAAAACCCATGCCATTGAAAACAATGTCCAAACCCACTCAACCAGAGGCCCAACAGCACCACTGGTTGGACTGTTGGCAGTTCACATGATTTCAACATGCTTAGGCTCCTCTTAAACACGCTGAATAAAAGCCAACCCCCTCCCTCCTTTTGCAGTCAACTACGCAGGCCCTCTCAGTTCAAAGACCCAAGTCCCCTCCACCTCACATATATATGATCAAAGATGAGATTCTGCTGCCACCCACAACCACAGGTAAGGCATATAAATCAAGGCCACCGCCACCATAAGCAGATCAAGGTAAAGATTCTGCAAGTAATACCCTTTCGTTCGAAGCTATTATTGTGGTGTCGTTCAGATACCAGTAGAAGAGGTGTTGTGAATGATGATGGAGACACCACTGTTTCTATTAATGTGCAGGAGAAACATTGCAATGCATTACTGCACTTCTGACTTTGTGTATTGTGTCAAAGCAGCACAGAGAGCAGCACATCTCCATTTCTTCTCTTCTTTCTTTCTTTCTTCTCTTCTTCCACTTTTCTATCTCAGACTTCCTGGGCACCTTTGTTGTTTTCTTCTTACCACATTTGTTGGATTTTTACTGCATCAAGGGTTCCAAATACATACAACCATGTGCTTTATGAATTTCTAACTTTACAAACTTCCATGACTTAGTCACCTTTTGTTTTTTTAATTAACTTCTGGTAATTTTTTAAACGATCAAATTCTTGAATTGTTTATGATTTCACAATCTAAGTCTGGTCCAACCAGCAGTCAGAACCCTATACATTGAATATTTCACTTTTCTGTTCCCTTCATCACTTTTCTTATTTTAAAACATTGTAAAAGTCCCAAGATATGAAAGAACCAGCTGCCAATTTTCGTTAACTTAGCAAATCTCACAAAAGCTTGTAACAGATAATCCAATATGGCAATCTTAATGCACTCTAAAGACAATAGAGCTCTCTAAGGAGGCAAAATGGGGGGAAATGTGAAATCTTTGGTCAAAAGTAAGAAAGGAAACAGTAAAATTACTCTGTTGTTCAGAGCATCTCTGAATTTCACTTCATCCAATAACAGTGCCAATGAGTTGAAAATGCTATTATCTTTCATTTGGCTCAATTTAGTAAAGGAGTCTTCTGCTTTGGAAGGATCTGGAAAAAATGCCACCATTTTTATAATTGTAGTTTTCATTCTCTTCTGCATCTCTTCTGAGCTATTCTCCTGCACAACATCTCCAATGTTTCAGTAATTCAAAGCTTTCCAAGTATAAGCAGGAACACATAGCCAAGTCTCAAACATGCTGCCACCACACTGATTCTTACACAATTACAACAGCTTTTAAGAAAAGAAGGAATACTAAACATATAAAAAGGGCTCATATGCAATGTCTTGCATGTCTAAAGCCAAGGCTCATATGCATACGATTAATTATAGATCGATTGGAAAAACTAGAAACTTCAGAATTAGATATTGCCAGATAATTTAATTCTACAAAATCACACAACCTAAAGACATAATATCATATACAAATCTACTCAAAAAACTCAACGTATGTATGCCTTGAGTTGCTTATTAAAGCATGGTTCTAGCAAGTGATGAACCATGCACATGGGCTATTGACTAATTCTGATTAATAGTTAGCAACTAGTATGCTCATGAACAGTACCTTCTCTTTCTTTCGTAGGGCTAAATAGATCTGCATCTCTTTTTGCAACCTGAAAACATACAGAACTTGTCAGTATTTCCTTCTAGAGTAATGCTACAAATTACACTCCTATCCCACTTTTATCCCATTACGTAAAATGTGGCACTTTTATCACCATTGGATCTTCCGTTATATTTTTAAAAGAAAATTTAAAGGTTGATGGGCTATGCCACCTCATCACAATGGGATAGAAGTAGGATGAAAGTGTAGTTTGTACAATTTCCCTTCCTTTTATCACTCAGAATCATACCATCAAGTTAGTAGGGATACCTTCGTTTCTGGGATAAGATAGAGTTCAATGCCTTTATGTGAAGAGGGGTGAAAATAGAAAACAAATGGATCCAGTGCCTTGTCCTCTCCTCAATTGAAAGAGGAGCCGGAAATAAATCCTCTGCAAGCACAATCTCCATGTTTTGGGACCTGAGGAATGTTGACAATTGTTACAACATTTTACAATTGACCCAAAATTTTTCATTTTTGGGAAATTCGAGAAGAGTTCAAATGCTACATTCATTGCTCTTGTCCCCAAAAAGGTTGGTGCAATGGAGGTGAAAGATTTCCACCCTATTAGTCTTGTGGAGAGTATGTATAAGATAATTTCAAAAGTTCTTGCTAATAGGATGAGAATAGTCATGGATAGAATCATCTCTAAGTCTCAAAATGCATTTGTTAAGGGAAGAAAAGTTTTGGATTTGGTCCTTATTGCTAATGAATGCTTGGACAGCATGATAAAATCAGGAGTTCTGGGTATTTTATGTAAGTTAGACATAGAGAAGGCTTATGACCATGTTGATAGGGAATTCCTTTTTTTTTGTTGAGGAGATATGGTTTTGGGGAGAGATGGAGGTCGTGGATGAGGCATTGTGTCTAAATGGTTCGACTTTCAATTTTGGTGAATGGTGACCCAGTGGGATTCTTCAACAGTTCACGAGGGTTGCGTCAAGGCGATCCATTATCATCCCTCTTATTTGTTCTTGTCATAGAGGCTCTAAGCAGAATGTTTTTAGCTTCAATTGAGGGTGGTTTCTTCTCAGGATACTCGGTGGGGGATACTAACCAAGGCTCTACCATTATTTCGCATCTTGTGTTTGCTAATGACACATTGTTATTTTGTAAGGCAGATCAAGGTCATACTCAATCTTTGAAGGCTATTTGGCTTTGTTTTGAAGCAGTATCTGGTTTAAAAGTAAATCTTTCTAAATTTGAGTTGGTTGTCGTGGGTAACGTTCGCAATGTCATAGAGTTGGCCAATATATTGGGTTGTGTGGTTTTTTTGCTGCCTATGAAGTATCTTGGCCTTCCACTGGCAACATCATTCAAATTTTAGACTATTTGGGATGAGGTGTTAGAGAAGATAGAGCGAAGGCTGGCTGGGTGGAAAATGTTGTATTTGTCTAAAGGGGGTCGGATTACCTTAATAAAGAGTACTCTCAAACCTTCCCACATATATTTTTTATCATTATTTCCCCTTTCAGCTAGAGTTGCCTTACGGATTGAGAAGCTCCAAAGAGACTTTCTTTGGAGTGGACTTGGCGATGAGTTTAAGGGCTGGTTTGGATACATAAACCCAAACTATCCCATCTCATCTCATCTCAAATAATCATTACAACTTTCATGAATTCCCACACGAAATATAATAAACAATTCAACTTTTTCAAATCCCAAAACAAAACTAAAATTAAAAAATTATATTATAACAATATTTTATTTAACTTTTAACAAAATATCTCATCTCATCTGAACTGTGTAACCAAACGAGGCCTAAGTTTCACCTACTTGGTTGGGACAAGGTGTACTCTCCAATGAGGGGTGGTGGGTTGGGGGTTCGCAACTTTAGAAATGACTCTTCTTAAGAAATGGATGTGGAGATATAAACATGAGAGGGAAACATTATGGAAGGTGGTGATTGATACTAAGTACAGGAGCATAACGAGGGGTTGGTGCCAATGAAGTTAGGGGGGCATATGGAGTGGGGTTAGGGAAGCATATCTAGAAAGGTTGGAGGTGTTTCTCTGGCCACACTAGACCATGTTTGGGGGATGGTAATAGAATCAATTTCTAGCATGATGTCTGGATTGGAGATACAGCTCTTAAGGATGCATTGCCCTCTATTTTTAGAATTGCACAAGAACAAGATGCTTTGGTGGCAGACTTGAGGGAAATCACTAATGGCTCACAATAGTGGAATGTCAATTTCATTAGGGAGGCACATGATTGGGAGGTCAGTAACCTTGTTGAGTTCTTTAACTTGTTATACACCATTGGAGTTATTACAATGGTGGACAAGTTGGTTTAGTTGCCTTCCAGCAAAGGAAAATTTTATGTGCGCTCTTTCTATGAGATTCTCACTACTCAACTAGTAATCACTTTCCTTGGAAAAGCATTTGGAGAAGTAAAGCACCTCCTAAGGCTGCTTTTTTTGTTTGGACTACATCCTTAGGGAAGATTTTGACCATTGATAATCTAAGGAAACATGGGCTTATCCTTATGAATTGGTGTTGTATGTGCAGAAATAGTGGCAAAACAATGGATCATTTACTTCTACATTATAAGTTTGCAAGGGCCACATGGAATTACTTTTTCAGCAAAATGGGATTAGCATGGGTTATGCCGAAGAGGGAGGTCAACCTATTAGCTAGTTGAAGAGGGATCACGAGGATACCACAGATTGCAGCTGTGTGGAAGATGGCTCACATTTGCCTACTTCAGTGTATTTGGAGTGAAAAGAATGACCAAAATCTTGAGAATCAAGAGCGTTCTTTGGAAGATTTTCAGAGTATTTCTGGAAGAATATTTATGTGGGCAATTGTTATAGACTTTAATGGTCTCAACTTTTATGATTTCCTTGTAACCGTTGCTGCTGATTCCTAACTAGGTGTAATCACATGTATACTTCATGTGTACTTGGGCTATGTCTATTTCTATATCAATAAAATATCTTATTACTTATAAAAAAAATTACAACATTTTTGTTCAAAAAACCCTGTGGTCCAAATACGCATACCTGAACTCCTTGCAATCTTTATCATAGCACAGCATCAAAACTTTACACAAAATCTGTTCAAAGTGGTCACTTATTGCCATGTGGCCTTCAGAACATTTCTTACAATAATCTTGGTAAACTTCCACCAACTTGTGCAAGGCCTTCTTTCTAACAGATATCTACATTAAGATAAAAGTATTATCTGAGTATCGGTAACTGTATTCAGGCACAGAAAAGAAAATTACCATAGAAGTACCTTCTTATCCCGAAGTCTTTCTGTAGCTTGAGATATTAATTTGGGGGGAACAGATTTCAAATTAGATAGGGCAAGATCACAGGCAACAATCACAGCTTGCATTCTCACTCGATCATCAAAGTCTAACAATCGATCTTCCAAAGCAGCTGCTCATATAATAAGCATTCAACAAATGAGGTAGACTAGATTTCAAATACTGTAAAAAAATCAGGAGACATGCCACAATGGAAGTACAAGTTTGATTGCTCAAAACTTACTCAGAACTTCATGCAACGCTGTCCCTGAGGGATTGGCCAGGTAGAAAGCCTTAACACATTGCAGAGCACTAACTCTAACTTCCACAGATTTATCTGAGAATCTTTTCAAGAACTCTAAGAAAAGATCACGGTAGTGTTTTGCAACATGCTGTCCGGGAAGTCCAAAAAGTTTTCCAATTAATTTAACAGCTTTTATTCGAACATCAACCTGATCAGTCTACAAATAGAACCCTGTGGTTAATAAGTGGTACATGGTGCATTAAGATAAACTGACCAACTGCACGAAACAAATAACAGTGGCCCAGCGGGCGTGCACACACACACACAGAGTTTGTACCAGTAACTCTTGAGTCAAGTTTGGAATGACAGCAAGAAGCATCTGAGGAGCACACTGGAAAAGTTTAAAAATAATTTCATGGTAAAATTCTTTGAGTTCATTCTCTACAGCATCTCTATCCAGAATACAAGTGGTTAGAAACCCACGGACAAAGGGCTCAAGCTTTTCTGCACAATGTTGGCTGATGGACACAGCAAGCTGGTAAGAGGCCGAAGGTGCACCCTGTAAAACATACATGAAATATAAAAGCATTTAGGTGGAAGTGAAGTAAATGTGAAATCCAATGTGACTCGTGAAAAAGCATAAATGTTAAAACATAACAACCCAAACCATTGCACAATATGTTAAAGTTCAATTTTAAAAATTTTCCTGGTATTAGGCCTGCAACCCGTCCAGCCAGAGTCGGATTTTGGCCCGATCCGATCCGATACAGCTTTACATGTGCGCCAACCCGAACCGAAAAATTTGATCGGGTCGGATCCGAGATTAGTTTCAGGGGCTGATTCTCCAGGAAGAAGAAAGCAATTATTCCACCATATTCAATTCCAAGGAGAAATCAAACGAAAAAGAAAATAATTAGATGCAAAAACAAAAAAATGGCCACCGGTCTTCCCTTGACTTCCTCTTCCCCAATCTTTTGGGATCGTCGATGCGCATGCCCACTCAATTGCGCAAGAGATGGATTCTGGTCCCTCCTCCACTGTCGCTAATTCTCCATAGGTGTCCTGTTTCAAATCAAACAACCACTGCCGCCAAGAAGGTTCTAGACATGTCCTTGTAGAGCATCCTTCTGGGAAAATCTTTTGCCATCGGGGACACCAACTGGAAAATTCTCTTAGATTGGCCCTCAACACTGCCTCGATGATTAGCCCTCGCCAAGTGGGTCACTGGATCGTAGACGATGAAGCCATTGCAGGAGAAAAAAATGAGATCGTGCGAGCAGTGAGATGGGTCTCTTCAGGGTATGCATGTGTCTTTTTCTGGCTAGGGGAGCAGCAACAGAAGGTCTAAGGCGACAAAGAACACCACTGGCTAGGGTTTCTATGGGCGGTGGGGTGAAGGAAACGGTTCGACGGTTTCGATGAAGAACCCGCTAATATATCGTGACCCGATGAACCCGTTTTTGTTCGGATTGGACGGATCAGTTAGTCAGATGGATCGGGCCCAAGGCCCTTTATGCACAGCCCTACCTGGTAGTCCTGTTCTCTAGGAAATTTGATATTTAAATATAGACAAAGTGAAGCAACTAGTTGTTTTAAACTAAAATGAAAAAACAAGAAAAACTAACAAGAAAGAAAGTAGGATCTCTACTGAAAATACAGTGTAATTAGGAAGCTAGAGAAGTAAGAGTTTTAAATAAAAGTTATCCCCCGAGGGCAGGATAACTTCTATTTAAAATTCTTTACCCCCAAATTACACTTAGAAAAAATCTACTTCCCGGTTTCATGCATGCAGATGCTGCAGAATTAAAGGCAACCTAGATAATAATTGAGAAGGCATGTAAGATTTTATAATTAAACAATTAAAGGAAATATTTAAGTCTAACAAGACTGGAGCTCATGGATTTTCTCCTTGGAAATGAAGCATAAACTCATCAATAAGTTGGGTAAGATGCAGAGTATGTTGAAACATGCAAACTAAAAATGAGAAGCAGAACCAGAAAAGTTAATATAAACATGATACAGGATACTCTAGACTAAAGAATAAGAAGAACCAGATAGGTAACTAAAAACAGAACAAGGAAACCTCTAGACTAATAACACAGCTACCCAGCAAGGTAACTCCAATAACACTGGTAATCAACCGTTCTGCTATGAAAATGGTCCAGAGCCCACATCAATGTCTCCAGGCAGAAGAGATATACAGAGCATTGACCCCATAAACAATCTGCGTAATAGCAGCATTGCATCAACAAAAACACCTCTCCTTCTCCTAGGCTACCGAGGCATGTGAGGAATATCCCTCCACTCACAGCATCTTGAACAAAATTATTCCGCTTCCTGAAGGCCTCAGACACCAAGTCATTCAACCTTCAGAGCAACCCTTAACCAGCCAAATTACGTTGTATTAGTATAACATTAATGGCCTCAAGAAAGCACCTTCTCAAGTTGGCCATAATTTCTACGGGAGAGACCATCAACAATATATGTTGAAGACCTCCACAAAGAGGTTTTTGCATTTCCATGTGAAATCATGACTCCAAGCACAAGCAGCTGCTTCCATATCCTATGAATGAGCAAGGGAGCAATCCTTTTCAAAAACCTAGGAAGCCAACACCCATAAAGAAGCAAAAACTTCGGTAAATCCCACAAAAAGCAATAACCTTAGACATATAGAATTAGCTACATGAATCTATTCAACACCATGAAGGTTCAAGTACAAAAACATTTACCTCTCCTACTATGAACATAGAAGGTGATTATTTGTAATTAACGTGCAGTAACACATCTATGTACCCACAACATCCACAGCATTAAAAAGGTCCTTTCCATAAGTCCAATTCACAAAATAGTTAAAGAAACTGTCACTCAGATCTCCCTACTCACTTAAAACACCATACACCATGACAAAAGCAATGTCAGGGTCTTATCATTTGAAGTATGAAACAGTTCCTGGTGTCAACCTCTTCAAATTCAGCTGTCAAAATCAAAGCATAAACTTAACAGTTACCCATCAAATTCAAAATTTTTTTAAGGGATGAAATTTGTTTTTTTTCAGAGATGAGAATTACCTAGACAAGTTACTAATTATGAAGGAAAAACTAGCATATGAAGTCACTAATGGGGTCAATGATAAAACATATATTGTCCAGCTAATAGGAGAAGCATAAACATAACTGGGAGCAGAACGACAAAATCAAGGAGAAAAAGAAACAAGAAGGGCCATGGCTATATTTTTGTAAAATAATTAAAAGAAAAAGTGGATGGACCACTCTCCAACCAGAAATCCTCCCAAAAACCTTTATCAAACTGACATCCTGAAAAAAAATAGACACTTCTCAGAGGGAATGAAAATTTATTATTCCTGTCTGCCACTGTACAGTGTTTCCTTCCTGAAGTAATAGAAAAACAATATATGAACCCTTTTTCAACTCTCCAGGATGCAAGACCAAAATGAGGTTAATTAAGTAATTAGTGCGGCGAAACTCATGCAAAATATATGAAGAACAGACAAATTATTGTTATCATCATTCCTTAATTCCCTGTCATTGAGTTAAGAACTTGTGGATGTATAGGCCCAAAACACACCCAAATATGGTTCTTAATTACTTTATACTGAGTAAATACGTACATGCTCATATTGCATGATGTTTCCCTGTCATTACACTGCTTTAACTGGAATCCTGAAATATTACCTTTTCCAAGCAAAGAAAGGAAACACCATATATTTGACAAGAAAAACCACACATCAGACTCTCTTACAGCTAGAAAGATTAAACAATGTAAAAAAAACAAAAGAAAGAAAAGAAAAGAAAAGTAAAACCTTTTTCCACCTTGACTGAACCTGACAACAAAATGTATCACTGAGACTTGACAAGAAAAGAAACAAATATGCATTGCACAGAGCACATTTTGCTTCCGCCCAGTGACACACTACTACAGAACAACTTTTCAACTTAAACCATGCTACAGATAATTATTTCTAAATTGAGCTGTCTAAAGTATAATAACATTAAATAAAAGCAGTCTATTCTGCAAAATAATATATAACAATGACCAATATAAAGCCGATACCAACACAATCCACTTACCTTTCCCTCATTTACAAGATTTCGCAAAATCACATCCACGACTTTCTGAGAAGTTTCCTCGGTTAGAATATTTGTCAATATAGACACAATGTGATTAATCAAACTCTGCTGGTGATTTTCTCTATATTAAAAAAAAAAAACAATTAATGGAATCACTATTGATATCATCAAAATTAAGCCAATAAAATATGTTCAAAGCCAAAACAATTAACTAGCATTTTATCAATAAAAAGTAAATTACTAAAAAGTACATAAATATACATGGTGAATCAAAAATGTATCATTTTGAACATATTAAACCATAAAAATTGAGAATAATGCAACTAGGCAGGTTCTTTATATTTGAGCTGTCTGACAATAATCTTAATGAGTGTTATTTTTAGGAGACTCATAATTTCTCATACACATTGTATTTAAATTTATCAATGGTGAAAAAAAAATATTCATGTTTTCCCTGTTTTCTTGGTTTTCAGCCATTGTTCTTAATGGTGGGAGAGTCCATGAGTTTTTGTTTTTGCTGTTTTAGTTCTTGAATGTTATTAGGTGTTTCTTTTGTATACTTCCTATGTACATGGGCTTCACCTATTTCATTCATGGAATAAATTTTTTACTTATAAAAAAAAATTGGTGAAAAAAAAATATTCATCAAAAGGAAAAATACTTTTCAAGAGGGACAAAAATTGAAAAAAATAATACTTTGAAGGGGACAAAATTTCAATACAAGAGGTGGATACAGAGAGAAAGAGAGAGAGAGAGAGAGAGAGAGAGAGAGGATCTTGACCTCACAACTAAGAAAAATATATTGAACATCTCTAGAACTAGATCATCGCAGTCAATATCCAGCATTATAACACAGCATTTACATCGTGCAACAGTCTCTAATATTTTAACTCTTCTTGAAAAGAATGGGCTCGTGATATCAGCTAGCTCGGCAAAGGTGCTGATGAGAAGCTTAAAAATCTCCTGAAATGAAGGAATTGGATTAAATTGCCTTAAGCGGTATACAGGAGAAATCTGACAGAAGTACTAAGATATGTACACAAACATACACAGAGAGACTAACGAAGGAAAAAAAAATCAAACTATACATGTATAGACTACTCATTACCCTAAGATATTTGTCCTCGAAAGGGGGTTCAGGTGCCATGACCCGAAATATTTCACTGAGACATATGGCCACTAGAAGTCTAACTTCCTTATCTTTATGCTGAATAAGGCCATTTACAATTGCTTTCCTCAGAGGATTTATGGCAACTTCAATCTTCTTACCAGCACCTAACTTTTTAGCAGCTTCCTGGGATGAAGGCTGTTCTATTTCTGACAAAGCATTTGCAGCTTGCTGCAAAAAAAATATACCAAGCAAAAACAGCAAACGGTATAATATAATTCTGCCTGGAGACATTCAGCAATAGTTAATTATAAAATGAAATGCCTTTATTCAAAACTGGCGTAATAAGAAATGCAAAACCACTGAACTTTAAAGTCCTAAACCAAAATGTAGTGCTTACAGCTTAAGAGCTCGTTTGAGAAGTGAGATGAGAAGATAATTCTATAAATAATAGTGAAATGGTTTGAGTTAAAATGTTTTATTGGATTTTGGGAAATGGGAGAGATGAAATTGAATAAAAATATTATAAAGTTAAAATAGTGTAAGAATATAATTTTTTAATTTTATTTTTATTTTAAAATTCGAAAAAGTAGGGTTGTTTTTTGTGTTTTGTTTGGAAGTTTGAAAAAATTGTAATGATTAGGTAATGATTAGATAAAAAATTTGAAGATAGTAAATTGAAAAGTGTTTGTGTTTGAGTGATGTTTGGTAAGGAAATTATGAGAAGATATCATCTCACTTCCCAAACAAGCCCTAAGTGTATAGAACGATCCTGGACACCACCAGTCAAAGCACACATGCCTCCTAGTCTGCGGTATGTGAGCTATATCTACATCATAAGAATAGCATATTGACGCTTGGGCGTATTCAAGGAAAGTACAACAGATTTCTTGCCACAATGAAGAAGTCTCGCGTATGACAGGGATGCAATTAGACTCGGCTCCACTGAATAAAACCCGCATGTTCTCCATAGCCAGAAAGAATCAACGCCAATGACCATATTCCGCAACATATTTATCTTAATCGCAGATCAACCAGAAATATATGGAAATAACTTTCCCGAACCTTAATTAGAGACAACCAAAAGAAGTTCAGTTGATTTCACAACACCGTTTACTTGGAACCTGTGAAGCAACTTCTTGCTTTTTAAACTTAAAAAAGCATGACCGATTATGCTTTCAAAAGCAAGAAAAAGTACTTTCGAAAGTGCCTCAGAAGAAAACGCAAAAAGGAAAGAAAAATCAAATATCATTAATTAAATAAAGACGTGGTTAATCCAACCCCTGCACGGAACAATTCATTGCATATACAATGAATACACGTATACATACGTGAATAACATATTAAAAACTAATAAGAGTAATAATAATGCTTACTTTGAGTGATTTGAGTATGGAATCTTTGCCGGAGCGAGTTTGGCGGCCGAGTTGAGTGCCGATTTCGGAGATGAGTTGCAAAGATGACTCGGCCATTGCTGAGAAGGCTGTGGAAACCCTAGATCTGTGGTGGAGTAAGAGTGGGAGTAAGGGTTTTGGTGTTTCGGAATGGGCATTCGCTCCAACGCGAGAATTGTGCTGCTTCAAAACTTTTGGGAGGGGTGGTTGTTTTCAAGGGAGAGCAGCTCCCTCTCTTGAAGCGCGTGCATACAGTCGCTGATTTTGAACGCTGTAAGGCGGGGATGGAGATCCAGCGGTAAAAAATGAAAGAGCTTTTAAATCCGTTCCGTTTCATGGTTATAATTTTTTTGACCGGAACAGTAACAGTAACGAGATAGGTCACTATGCCGTACTGGCTCAAACTCCGTCCGTTTCAATCGCTTTTGATCCGTTTCAACCGGATTTCGGTATTCCGGCTTGATTGGACATTTCGGTCTGAAATTACGTTAAACGTATAAATAAAGTTGAATCAATGGTCGTTTTGTAAATCAGTTGAAAAATGAGAGGCAAAATGGTATTTTTATGTCACGTTTACTACCTTAGAAAATGGTATTTGTAAATCAGTTGGTTTGGTTGTTGAGAAGAATTGTAAATAGTAATAAATAAAAAAAAGTAAAAAGTAATAATAAAATAATAAATAGTAATAAAAAGTAATGAATAATAATAAAAATATGTGAAAAATAATAATAAAATAATAAATAATAGTAGAGAGGGTTAAGAACTGCGCAACACCCAAACACATAAGTTCCAGAAATCCTTAAAAATTATGTCTAGCTCTACAAAATCCCTAATTGCAATATGTCTGTCTCAACTCTCTACAGTCTATACTCTGACGATTGGCGGTCACCACAATTAATGTTGTCATAGCTCGAGGCTCTTAACTTCGTCGCAGGCAGCAACTCAATCCCCTCCATCGCAGTCCGTTGCTCAATCCCCTCCGTCCACCTCCATATGGCACAACCCACTCCATGCCACATGTACATGCTTCACCTTTGAAACTTGTCCAAATTTTTCTATCTACAACATGTCCCGTGTGTGGCACTATCAAATGATTGACTGATTTATAAAATAGTTATAACCATGTCATTAATACTGAGGTTTTTTTTTCTTTTTTTATTTTTTTTTATTTTTTGAGTATTTGGTTAATGTAGACTAGAGTTTATGGACGACAATAATTGCCTTAGTGAGCGAATGATATGGTTCTATAAAAATCTAGTACAAATTACAAAGGGTCTAATTGGACTTGTAGTAATAACCATCATCAATGGCCCATCAACATAACCTGCAAGTAAACTCCTCTAATTAAATTACCCATTGAAAATTTATTTGAGTTCTCTCTATGTGTTTGAACAAGCAGAATCGGTGAGAGTTATTTTTAGAGATTGGTTGACCATCTTCCGACTTGTAAGATGGATATGGACTCACTCATATAGCAAACAAAATCTTACTACATGCCACTTTCAAAGCAGCATGGAGTTTTCTCAAGAAGTTCCACATTGAAGATCTGGAGATTAATAAATTCCTCTTCACTTTTCAATCTGCTCGAGATAAGCAAAGGATCCTGAATCAGGCTTCTTTGGAATTTTAAGGGTCACCTCTTGATCCTCAAAGACTAGCCAGCAGGTTCAACCTAGCAAGAGATAAGCCTCAACTCATCAGCTTTTTACATTCAAATTCATGGTCTTACTCTTGATTACACTACTGTTAGGAATGCTAAAAACTTTGGAGAAGCATTAGGAACTCTACTTGATATAGATGTTGATCCTAACTTTGGGATCACTTGCAAAAAGTTTGTTAGGATCAAAGTTGAAATCAATATCAACAAACACCCTCAAACAAGGATCCTGGTTTCATAGGGACTATAACATCGACACATAGGTTTCATTCAAATATAAGAGACTTACATGTTTTTGCTATGCTCGTGATAGATTGGGGCACTCTCAAGTATTATGTCAATTTTTAAAAGTTGATCCTGATCCACTCCATTATGGTCCATCGCTAAGAGCTAAGTATCAAAATTCGGGATCTATACTTCCACTGCACCAAGGTCAAGCTATTTTCCCTAGATCCATACAAATGGAAAAACTACCTGAAGAGGAAATTTACATAGAAAGTTCACATTTTAATGCAATCATTGAAATATAGAGTATGAATGATTTGCCCACTTCTGTGGTTTTTCAAGGGCCGATGGCCTATATCAGTGCAGGAAATCCTAGCAAAGCTGATGATATGGTGCTAGACACGAAATCATAACCAAGTAAATTGTTATATCCTTCAAACAAATGCAAAGGAATTTTAGTTGAAGAGCCAAGGAAATCCCCGATTTTATTAGGGAACCTTTCTCTAGCTAGTAAAAACCCAACATCCTCTTAGATACCCACTAGGGTTTCATCCCCCAGAGAGCTCCTAACCAACAGCGTCCCAATTGGTATTATAGAAACCCAAGAGCATGAAACCAATTCCAACAAAGGAAAGAATGAAGATAACCTGTTACAAAAGGAAAGTTCTACTTGGAAGAATCAATCAGGCAAACAAGCACATCACAGTGGCGCCAATTACCAGAAAGGAATGAAACTTGCAAGTAGCTCTTCCACTAGCTCACTGTTCACCGTCCCGCATCAGATTACTGTAGACCATAAAGTCCCTTCAACAACCAACCAATCCACCATTACTCATGGAGTTAATTCTTTCCCACCAAATCTGTTCACATCAGTCAATCCATCGAGTCATACGCTCTCCTCATTGACAAAACAGTAGCTTCTCTACAATAATCTGATGGAATAAGCATTGCAAAGTTTCACTTACCCCTCTACCTTAAATCTAGAAGCATGGTCTAAGATTTGGAAAAAGCTTCATGCCTTGGTCATGAACTTTAAAGCTCAAAATTCACAATGGGCTGGGCCCTTTAATTCACATGTTGTGGCCCATGAAAGTGGGTCTTCTTCAATGAGCTCAATTTAACTTAGACTTCATTGGGGTCCCAAGATGCTCGAGTCACTCAAGTTTCCCAAGGCCTCGTTGTTTCTGAATCAGGCCAGAATAATAAGGTGGTCTCTTTTTCTCATGTAAACCCACTTCTTTCACCCATTTTCAGTAACAACTGGGGATCCAAGCCTCTTGAGTGGCCTAAGCCCGTAATCAAAATTGAGAAAGCCATGAATCTGTCACTTGATAATCAAACCATCATTCCCAGCCCTTTGAAAAGAAATAAGTTCTTGGCAATTGAAGAGGAGCAGATTACTAAAAGTAAAATGCCAAATCTTACCAAGGATCATCAGATTGAATAGACTGCAGGAATAAATATCAGTAATGAGGACAAAAATTTAGCTCAAATGCTCCTTTCAATGCAAGAGAAAGCTACTGGCAAAATCAAGAAGAGAAAGGACTATACCAAAAATAAGCCGTATACTCGAGCTTCATCAAAGTTGGCATCATTAGAGAAAAAGAAATCTGTATGAGAGGTGGGGGCTACTGGGACTTCTCTAAATCCATGAAGACACTGATCTAGAATTTTCGTGGCTTGGTCTGTCCTAAAGCAATCAGAATTATTAGGGTCAATATTAGGAAATATAAACCTGATATTGTTTTTTTTTTTTCGGAAACCATGGTGCTTGATATGCGCACTCATGGTATAGTAATCAGTTTAGGTTTCCATCATTTTGTCAACTATCTCGCCCTGGGAAAAAATGGAAGACTTTTGTTAATGTGGAGACCGAGTATAGATATTGAAACGGTGCATATAAATATTAATGCTATTTCTATTTTGGTTTACTCTAACCCTTTTCACTATCCTTGGTTAGCCACTTATGTCTATGCTCCTGCACAATGGTAGCAAAAAGTACAATTTTGGGCCTCTTTTAAGGGTGCTACCCGCACCATACGGTGTGGGGTAGACCCCCCCTCGCCCCCGCATGGGGAGGATAGAGAAATTTTTCCCTGTCCCTCGCCCTCGGTAGGGCGGGGTACCCCGTCCCGCATAACGGGGTACAGATTGGGGGGCAAACCGTCCATTCCTCCACACCCCCTTCCGGTCACGGTGTCTGTAGAAGGCGTTGGGGTAGGTGTATGTGTCTTCGATGTAGTACCACCCTTAATTGCATTAAACTCATCATACAATTTTTTCAGTGTATCTTGGGTCAATTCACCAATAAGTTCAGTCCATACCTGATCGTCAACAAGTCTCAACCCATATAACAAGTCTGAAACTTTCAGACGGGGATCAAGAATAACAGCCACATATAACAAAATATTCATTATAGTCAAATCTCCCAATACTTGTCATATTTATAGTCACTGCCATCCCCAAATCCTTTCATTGGAACCCCTAGCATATCTTCTAATTCTTCTTTTACCCTACATATTTGTTGACAAAACCTATGGGATGTAGGGTACAAAGAACCAGATATATTCAATGTGACATTGTAAAATAATCCGAGAAAATCAATGAAAGTAGAAACTGTCACCCAATCATCATCATTAGGCTTTCGTAATCCCCCGTGCTCATCAAAGTATTTGACATATTGGATGTCTTCATCACCCAATAATTGAAAGGCTGCCTTATATTCTTGGGCCGTTTCCAACATCAGGAAGGTTGAGTTCTACCTGGTAGGAACATCAGTATAAAGACCCTTCTTCGATGTTATGCCCGGAGCCTTTACAGTAACTTTGAATTTCTCCAATCTAGAAGGAGAAGACCTCACAAATTTCACAGCCATTCTAACTCGTGCAACTGAGTCATCAACATCTTTCAACCCATCAGTCACAATTAAATTCAAATATGTGCAGCACATCTAACATGCAAATATTCACCACCCAAAAATATCTTATTTGCATCTTTGAGACAATTCTTTAGATATCCCAAGGCGACATCATTAGACGACGTATTATCAACTGAAACAGACAAAACCTTTTCCAACCCCCACTCATTTATTGCAGCCTCCAAAGCCTTCCCAATCGTCTCACCCTTATAATCAGTTATTTGACAAAATTTAATAATCTTTTTGTGCAAAACCCAATCAGAATCAACAAAATGCACAGTCAACGACATGTAATTCATATTTTGGATAGAAGTCTAAATATCGGTAGTGAGGCAAACTACCAAACCCACCAATTGGCCCCTCAAAACATCTTTATCATGGAAATACATTTTCTTAATATCCTTTGCCACAGTGTGACGAGAAGGAAGTACAAATCTCGGTTTCAACTTTTGGACAAATTCTTGGAACCCTTTACCCTCCACAAACTGAAAATGCAACTCGTCCATGACAATCATACGAGCTAACTTCCTTTTACACTCATCAGGATTATACTTCGTATACCCCTTCAATGTTGGCCCCCTGGCCCCACTACTCTCATCCGTCATTTCAATATTTAGTCTAGATTGACTCTTCTCTACTAAAAATTTTAAAATTGGACTCTTCTTGCATTGTTCCTCTAAATAGACCTTCAGATGGGATGTATCATGTTTCCTATAGTGACATCCATATATTTTTTCACAGTGATTACATTTAGCTTGTGGCTTATTGGGGTCACCACCCTCTAGTTTGATAAAGTGTTACCAAATTATGGATATAGGTTTCTTGCCTTGTGTGGGCTTCGAGGCAAGGCAAGGTGTACTCCTTATAGGGGTAAGAGTACGGTTAGGTTCTCGGGTAGGGGTATTGGCTGGGGCAGGCGAGCTATCATTGAAATCCGAAGACATTTCTGATTCTTCAACAAAAAAAAAAAAATCAAAGTGCAATCCAACAAAATCATAAAAAACTGCAAACAAATAGTAGACCCACGCATCTTTTTAATTTTTTTAAGGGGTTTCATTGATTGAAACCCCAAAAGCCCTTTAGGGGTTTTAATCAATGAAACCTCTCAATTAACATGCATACAAATTAAGCTATATATTAAGAACACAAACACATTCATATTAAGAAAAAGAAAAATATTTTAGTCATAAAGAGATTTCATAAAAATAAATTTATAAATTGACATAATTTGATGTAATACAATTAGATTGTACAGTTACGTAGATCTATGGAACTATGTTAATGTTAATTTATATATTTATTTTTATAAAATCTCTTTATAACTATAGTATTTATATAAAAGAGTACTTATATAAAAGAAACATTAAAAGAGATAAGGCAATCCGAACCCTAAATCAATTTAGGGGTTTCATCAAATTGATTGAAACCTAAAAAAAAGTTAGGGTTTCGGATTGGAACCCCAAATTAAATTGGGGTTCCAATCCGAAACTGAAACCCCTAAATTGATTTAGGGGTTTCAATCAATGAAACCCCAAATTAAATTGGGGTTCCAATCCAAAACCCTAACCCCTAAATTAATTTAGGGGTTTCATGATTGAAATCCCTAAATTGATTTAGGGGTTTTCAATAGAATGAAATTTACAAAAAAAATAATCAATTTAGACGGAATCCGAAACAATCATAGCAAGAAGACCCTAACACTGAATACACATGCACAATGATCACGAATCCACAGCACACAAGTCTCAAATCTCATCATCTATCTCCGATTCAACCCATCCTTCCTCCACTCTTCCATCAAAACTCAAAAAAATAAAAAAATAAAAATTAACGGAGAAAGGAGAGAGAGGAGAGAACGAGCTAACTTACCATGTACCATGCGGCGTGCGTCCAACGTCGTGCGTAGTGCGAGAGAGAGGAGAGAATGAGAGCAACTCCAAGGACTGGTTGCAAGAGGGAGGAGGGAACGGGGTACTGGGGTAGGGAGAGAGAGAGAGAGAGAGAGAGAGAGAGAGAGAGAGAGAGAGAGAGAGAGAGAGAGAGAGAGAGAGAAGAACTGGCACACTGCCGAATGGCGGGGGCGACGCGGGGGGGAGCGGGGATTTAAGTTTAGGGTTAAAATATGGACAAAACGGTACCGTTTCATTTAGTAGGTTAATGAATAAACCAGCTTATAAATGAAATGGCGCCATTTTGTCATGTACAAAACAGCGTTGTTTCATATATAAACTGTATTTATTATATACATATATATAATATTATATTATATATATAAGTAAACGGGGCAGGGCAGGGGAAAAACGGACCGAGGGGAGGCCGTATCCGTCCCCCGCCTCAGCTGCGGGGCAACCCATACGGGCGGGGACCCCCGCACCCTACCCTTGTGGTGCGGATGCCCCGCCCCGCATATGAGGGGACGGGGCGAACGCAGCGAAGCAGCGGGTTCCGGGGTCCCGCTGCCCACCCCTAGCCTCTTTGGACACCGTTCACAACTCTTACAGGATCCTTGGCTATGCATAGGGGATTTCAATGATTTAGTGAATCAATTAGAAAAAATAAAGGGGCATGCAGTAACTTCTAGCTCAATAGGTGGTTTGAAAATGTGATGACTACTCATGGGCTAGTTGATATGGGGTCCTCGTGACCCACTTTCACTTGGACGAATAATCAACATGGAAAAGTTCTCATCAGATAAAGACTTGATAGAAGAATAGCAAATGCAAAATAGAGAGCATTATTTCCTGACACTACTATCCAACATCTCGTTTCAGGGGCTTCGGACCATCATCTCCAATTGTTGAACACAGTGAGAGTACAAAAGAGCACATCTTTTTTTTTTTAATTTGAAGAATTCTAGACTAAAGAATCTCTCAATTGTATAATTATTTAAGAAGCGTGGTGCAAGTAGATCATTGGTAATCCCTCATTCATTCTCTGTAGCAAAATTAAAGCCACAAAAGAAGTTCTCAAGCATTGGAATAAAGTACACTTTGAGAGAATTCAAGAGAACATCCAACAATTAGAATCAGAGATCATAAATCTTCAATGCGCTCAATTGAGTCCTAGTTCAGAAAGAACATCAACTGCAAATACAACTCTAAGACCAATTGAAATTTGAAGAATCATTATGGTGACAAAAGTCAATAATCAATTGGCTAAAAACTTCAGATCTTAACACAAAGTTCTACCATCTTTCAACAACAATCCAAAGAAGAAGCAGTAGAATCGACTCTATCAAGATCGGTCCAGGTAATTGGACTATGGATCAAGATATTATTGAATTAACTTTTATAAATCATTTCAGGTCCATCTACAACTCCACAAAACCTGTCATTCCAACAGAGCTCGAAAATTTGTTTCAAGAGCAATTATCCTATCAATAAAATGCTTATTTAACGACAGTGTCAAAAGAAGAAGAAATTTATGGACATTCAAACAAATCTCAAACCACAAAGCTCCAGGTTCGGATGGTATAACAGCTTTTTTTACAAGCATTACTAGAATATTGTTAAAAAATAAGTCATTGCGGGGGTCCAAAATTTCTTTAGAAGTGGAAAGCTATTGAGACAAATAAATCATACAAACTTTGCTCTGATACCATAAGTACTAAATTCGAGCTCACCAAAAAACTTCCAGCCAATCAGTCTAACCAATATTATCTATAAAACCATTACAAAAGTCCTAGAAAATAGTTTGAAAAAAACTCTCCCTAGTATAATCTCTCCCCTTTAAACAGTTTTTGTTCCTCGTCGCAACATAAAGGAAAAATCAACTATCGCACATGAGCTTTTGCACCATCTCAAAAAATTAAGAGTGAAGAAGGGTCAAAAGGCAATCAAGCTAGATATGGAGAAGGCATTCGATTTTATAGAATGGAATTTCTTGTTTGCAGTTATGAAAGCTTTAGGCTATAACCATCAGTGAATTAATCTCATCAGAGAATATATAATGGTGGCATCCTTTTCATTTCTTATAAATTGCTCTCCATGAGGTTTTTTCAAAGTAGAGAGAGGTCTCAGACAAGGCGATCTCATCTCACCTTTCATGTTTATATTATGCATGAAGGTTCTATCTAGATTAATTGCTAGATCAAAGGCCATTGGCAACATGAAAGGCATTAAACTGAGCAGAAATTGTCCGTCGATCTCACTTTTTTTTTCGTAAATGATCTCATCATTTTTGGGAAAGCTAAAGAA
The DNA here is from genome assembly GCF_018687715.1 of Carya illinoinensis. Taxonomy (NCBI): domain Eukaryota; kingdom Viridiplantae; phylum Streptophyta; class Magnoliopsida; order Fagales; family Juglandaceae; genus Carya; species Carya illinoinensis. Next base: position 42,417,700 of record NC_056756.1, read on the forward strand.
AATGTAGCAAGGATTATAAATGAGAATCTGGACAAATACCAGACATGGTTAGGCCAAAGAATCAACAAGAAAAATCATCAATCTACATTATAGGCAATACGAATCAAGCGGTAAAGAGGGCTATCATAGAGCAGTTGGAGTACAAAGAAACTACAGCCAAAATGAAGCATCTAGGAATTCAAACCTCCTTTGGAAAGTCCAAGAAAGAAAGTTAGAGTTGTTGGAAAAAATATATAATAAGCTAGATAGATGGAAATCAGAACTATTATCCAAAGGCAGGAAGAATGATGATAATTCACACAGTGGCAAGCACCATACCCACGTACCAAATGTCGACGCATCTTCTATCAAAATCTGTGTGCAAGTCGATAAATAATAGTTTTAGAAATTTTTGGTGGGGAACAAAGAAGGATCAAAAGCACAAGCTTTATTTAAGATCTGGGAAGTCGATCTGCCAACCAAAAAAAGAAGATGGATTGGGATTGAGACTGATAAAAATATATGAATGTTGCTCTACTAGCTAAGACTGGGTGAGAAATAAGCCAACCAAGTACAAGTATATGGCACTCGTTTCTATAAAAAAATACGTAAAGGCAAATGCTTTCTAGCAGGTAACTTCAAAGGTTACGGATTCCATTTTTTGGAAGAGATTACTACAAACTTAAGAAATGCTAGAACAAGGTATATGTTACCAAATCTCCAATGGTGCATCAGTGAAAGTTTGGCTAGACCTATGGATACCTTCCCTTGAAAAGTTCAAGCCCATACTACTCAGTCATATCATGGAATTATCTCCATCAGCCAAAGTCTCAGATTTCATCAATTAAGTAACTCACTCTTGGAACTTGCCAAAAATGAATACTCTTTTCTAATATGAAAGCATTAGAGAAATTCTAAAAATACCATTGCCTTGCACAAGCTTCAAAGAGGAATGTTGCATATGGGTGAAAAATCATAATGGAAATTTCATAGTCAAAACAACCTATCATCTGGCACCAAAAAGTGGAACGTTCTCCAAGTAAACATCTCAAATGCTGCTTTCTAGAAGATTTGGAAATTAAAAATTCATGATCGCCATAAGCTCCTCTTATGGAAAATTCTTTGGGATATAATCCCCACTAAAGGAAGAATAAAGAGTTTCTTATCATCCTCTCATTCTCTTAATTTTCCTTTGAATAAGCAAGAAGAAACATTGTTTCATCTCTATATTGAATGCCCTTTTTCAAAAATATTGTGGAGTCAAAGTAAATGGCCTTTAAACCTCTTCTCTTTGGCAATTACCACAATTCAGGTTGGATTGCTAGTATACTCAACCCAAAGCAGAAATTGGGCCTATGATCATAATATGTGCATCCTTTCCAATTATTTGCTACTTTGATAATGGGTTTTACTTGACAAATGAGAAATGATATAGTCCACAACCAATTAGTCTTATCTCTGCAGAAAGCAAAAGAATAACTGGATTTCTTATATCAAGAAAATCTAAAGGCTTGGGAAATGTAAAGATAAAAGTTGGCTAGAATTAGATGATTAAATAATAAGATTTATCTTATCATTATATTTGTAATTTTTGGATGAATGTAAAATAATTGTCAATTTTATTTCTAAACAACATTGAGTTTATCTAGAAATCTTAGAGTCTGTTTAGACAAGTCATTTAGATTAAAATCGAGTCTATGAGGATCTGCATTTATCCAGGACAGAAGCTGAACAAAAATTAGTCATTGCAGAAGAAAGTTATTGCGAAATATCAGCAATTCGTCAGGAGACGTCCTTGCGATAGATTCTATCCTTCAGCAGAATTTTACTTTAACTCGAACTCTTCCCAAATTGTTTATTTCAGAGATCCTATTGGTTATGATCTATAAAGATTCAAATCTACATATTTTCTAGAGCACTTTATAGTGCATATTTTGGTGAGAAAATTCCTTGATGATTTTTTATATTTGTGATCTCTTTTTGAGTGTGATTATGTTTCAAGTGTGAATGATCATTAATTGGATTTCAGCCACTGAAATTTTAGGAGGAAATTCAATAGTTTGAAGATCGTCAAAAGTTCTAGTTGCTACTACGGTAGAAGACAAACGAGTTATTTGTCTAAGCAAGTAAGAGAGTCAAATTGCAAAGGTTTTGTAATTGACGAATACTTGTAATTGATTTTCAAATAATAAGATTGACTCTCTTGGGTTTTGCTGCCCCGTAAGATTTACCTTTAAAGAGTTTTTTAAAGGGTTTCTCTTCGAAACCAATCATTGTGTTATGCAAGTTTGTTTATTTTCATTAAGTATTTGATTCGTTTAATAATTATAATATTGAGATTTAACCAATTTATTCAAGGAAATTGGTAGACAATTTCATGGTTTTACAGGGATACATTGAGAATTTCAATTGGCATTAGAGACAGGTTCACTTGTGATCCGTGCCCCTGCAATATGTCATCGTTGACTACCCCGCTGCACTTCAGTGGTGAAAATTATGCATATTGGAAGTAAGCATAAGAGCCTTCCTCAAGTCGTTGGATGAATGAGTGTGGTACTCTGTTGTGCGAGGATTGACCAAACCTGAAACAAATATTGATACTTGGACGAAAGATGAGATTATCAATTATAATTGGAATAGCAAGGGACTGAATGCTATATTCATAGTTGTATCTCTTGAAAAATTTAAAAGAATCTCCATCGGTGAAATTGATAAAGAGGTATGGGATATCCTGGATGATACGCATGAGGAAACAAAAATTGTGAAAAACTCAAAATTACAATTGCTAACTTCTAAGTTTGAAGAGATTAAAATGCTGGAAGGTGAAAGTTTTAATGACTTTTATGCTAAGCTTAATGACATTGGGAATTCCAGGTTTAATAATATTTTCTAAATCAGTTATTTTTTTTTTCAATTCAAGATTTTCATCTCTCAAAACGATATTTTCTTTTGTTAAAACATCAGTTTCGTTTGTTAAAAAATAATTTTTCTTTTTCAAGGTAGTATACTTGATATTCAATTTTTCAAATTATTCATATACCTATTCTAAAATATTTTACAATTTTTCATATTAATGATTTTCAATATTATCAAGATTTGTTCCCTCAATGTTATCTTTAGCCATAAGACAAAAATTTGTTGATTCTTCATTGCTTGCTTCACTATCTGAATTACTTGAATTATCATTCCATGTAACTTTCATTACTTTCTTGCCCTTGTTTCGATCTTACTTTAGTAGAGGACAATCTGGCTTGATATGTCTAGACTTATTACATTTATAATAAATTAAAGAGTCATTTTTACCTGAATCTTTCTTGAAAAACTTTTTGAAAGATTTCTTGAAGGAGATTTATTTTTTTTCAAGAACCTCTTAATTTTTCTTGTTATCATCGCAACTTCTTCATTTTTGTCGTCATTTTCCTCATTTTCATCACTTTCACTTTCATGAGGAACAACTTTAAGTGTCAAACGCTTTTTTGGCTTTCATTCTTCTTCTGCTATTTTTAATGTGTACTCATGTGTGGTAAGTGACCTGATGAGTTCATTCATTTTGAGCTTCTTGAGGTCTCTAGTTTCAAAAATCGCTGTCACTTTTGATTCTCAATGTTTTGGTAGATAGTTGAGAATTTTTCTTATTATTTTCACATTGGAATAAAATTTTCCAAGAGCTATCAAGTTGTTTATGATGTTAGTAAAACGAGTGTACATACTAGAAATATATTCTTTATCATTCATCTTAAACATTTCATATTCATGAGTAAGAATATAAATTTTTGATTTTTTGACTTGCGAAATTTCTTCATAAGTAACTTCTAAATTATCCCAAATTTTCTTTACCATAACGCAAGTCATTATTCTATTAAACACGTTTAAAAATTGAGTTGGAATTAAAAATTAACAATTATAAATCAAATATATAATATAAAATATAAATAAAATATGAAGCATCAATAAATATAAAGAGTAAGGGTAAGAGAGAAGCAAACTCAGTATGTTAACGAGGTTCGGCCCCACTACCTAAGTCCTCGCCTCAAGCTACCCATTGAGGATTTCCAAATTCATTTTTCAACCTCCTTCAGATGGAGATAGAAACATATTATACATTTGAACAATGTCGCTACAAATAATCTATGTAGAACACCATCTACACTAAGGGTGTCAAATCGTGTCAACGAGTCGTGTTCGTGTCGTGTCAAGGCACGTACATTACAGTTAATGGGTCAACACGAACACGACCCGTTAAGGATTTCGTGTCAAAATTTTCAACACAAACACGACACATTAAGATAACGGGTCAACACGAACACGACCCGTTAAGGATTTCGTGTCAAAATTTTCAACACAAACACGACACATTAAGATAACGGGTCAACACGACACGACACGATATGACCCGTTAACAAATATAAATTAAATTGACACAATACGGCACGACACGACACGACACGATATGACCCATTAACAAAAATAAATTAGCACGACACGACACAACCCATTTCAACCTGTTAGTGACATGTTTACTAATTATAAGCTAACAACAAGTCTGAAATTAAAATCCAAATAATAAAAATAAAAACATTAAAATCCTAATAATTAGTACAAATTACCAAATATGTTACACAAATATAATCCACAAATATCATCCACATTCCACACACTTTGTAATAATATTAAAATTACATCCCAAATATAATAAATAAAACACACGTTCTAAACATATTAACTATACAATCTCAAATATGAACACGAATAAACATTTTAACAATTTGAAGAATGAAGTGGAGCATCCTCTTTACCCTTGTTGATCTCCAACTCCATTACATCTTTAGTTAACTCGTCCAATTTAACTTCTTGTATTTCTATTAAAAAAAAAAGACATCATTAATTTTATATCAAATAATATTATTATATTGAAAAATTACAATCATTTATTAAATAAATTAAAAATAATATTACCTTGCTCATTGCCATATAACCAATCTCTTGTGCAGACTAATGCTTCAACAATATCTGATTTTAGTGCACTTCTAAATTGATCAATGATACATCAACCAACACTAAAAGTAGATTCAGAAGCAACTGTAGAAATTGGAACACTCAATGTCATGAGCCATACAAGCAAGATCAGGATAACGAAATTCATTCCCTTTCCAAAAGGAAAGAATGTTAATCTTTGCATTTCTATCTACCCTATGTTCATCCAAGTAAAGACCTAATTGACTTTTGTGCAAATTGGCACTAGGATCATCATATCTAAATGAATCAAATTTCTGTACAAAAAAAGTAAATAAAAATGTTTCTTAATGATATGTGATATGAAACAACAATATAATATAAATCATTAAACAAAAAATATTATTTGATATTACCTGAAATACTTGTTTATTAACTGAGGACTCACTTTCCACTCCACTAACATTACTTTTAGAAGTCATGGTAGAACATGTGGGAACACTAGAAAAACTATATTCCATGAAAAGATATGTCATTTTGGTCCGAACATTCATAAACTCAATAGAACAATCTCCATAAAACTTTGTATAAGAGAAATCAACAAAATGAAGCTTGTATCAATGATCCAATATAACTGCTATAACCAACAACACATTAAACTCAGACCAATATTTCTTAAACTTAGTAAGCATTTGACGAGACATTCTCTTCATGTAATCATTTTCACCCTTATAGTACCCTTTTAATGTAAAATAAATCAAAAACACTGCTGGAAACTAGAGATTGATTGTAGGGTATTTTGTCCCAGAAAAGTCACAAGTGGCTTCATAAAAAACACTCAATAAATCTTTAATCTGCTTCACTTTTTTCCACTCATCATTTGATGGACAATGCTTAAAATTGGAATCGGTCAACTCCAAATGACTAAAGGCACGATCTTCATTTTGTTCTTCTACCTCACTCATCTGACAACAACAAACAACAAAAACAATTATTTAAATTATCGGCTAAAATGAAAGAAAGAAAAACATATAAAATTAATTGTACTTCATGTTTATAATATCTTTCATTATAGTGTTTAGATTAAAATAACAAAAGTTGACAAATGAAGTTGGAGGTTAATGGAATCCAATTATACCACCAGTGAAAAGAGGACATAAAGATAGTGCTTATCTATCTATAATTATCTTAAATAATCTTGAGTTGTTGGAGTTCACGCCCCCACATCCTTTTTCTATCTTTAACCTTTACCAAATCCACATCTGTTTCTATGCTCTCCTACCACGCATGCAGGTTCCTTCCGTTGTAGGCTTCACCGCTTCCCAAGCCTTCAGCGAACCAAAAGCATAGACTCTACATTCCTTTGAGATTCAACCTCTAAGGGTAATACTCCCACTGCTGATGCTGCTGAAAAAAAAAAGAACACAGTCCAGGCCCAATACTAATTCTTATAGCTTGTACAGCTCGAGCCATCTACTATCTTCTTGGTTGTTCGCTTTTATAATTTTGAATCCCCCTACTGTTTTTCTCTCTTTTTGCCCAGTATTTTCAAATACAATGTATCTGCTGCTTCTTAAGCCTTAAAGGTACAAAGTGTTGGGATTTTAATGTAAAGCAGTCTTGTGCTCAAGATAATTGAAATCTAATAGAAGCATGCAGCTCTGATCCAGATCGATTAGGATTGAAGACCCTCGAAAAAAAAAACTAGAGATCTAAAAAACTAGAGAAAAAAAAAATTCCTGAACTGAAAAATTTACCTTTGAAATTAGATGTGGCCATGGGCTTGAGAAGTGGGCGTGGCGCCGGCCGCCGTGTGCCACTGGTGTGCTTGTGGACCGCTACTGCATGGGTTGAAGACGAAGAGAGGGGTGGCGTGAGAAGAGACCGAGGTTGTGCCGCTGCTGCTGCTGCGCTGTTGAACTATTGAAGACCAAGACACGCCGACAACAGCTTGAGAATAGGAGAGGTAGATTTTTTTGGGTTAAAATCTGAAGGGGGTGGGGGGGGCCGGCGTGGGAAATGGGAAATTGGAATGGTAGGATATTGTTTTTGGGTTATTTCTGATTTTTTGAATTTTAGTTTTAAGGGTATAGATGTAAATTTAATTTTTTTAATGGGTTGACCAGTTAGTGACCCGTTAAGCAATCGTGTCTTAACGAGTCAATCCGTTTTGACCCGAAACCGTTAAGTCTAAACCCTAACCCGTTTTTATCGTGTCGTGTTCGTATTGGGTTAACGGGTCATGTCACATATTGCTACCCCTAATCTACACTTGCAATCACCTTACACATGATGATTCAATTATTACCTGTGTATAACACTTTCTACACGCACAAGGGTTATACACACCATTTTACTGATACAAGAGCTAATAATGAGTAGGTTATCAGAGAACACTTCTCAATGAGTGAAATAAGAACAATACAGTACAAACTATTTCTCTCTCAAAATGAACAAGGATTAAGACTCACTATTTAGAGAAAAGAAAATGAAAACTTTATATGAATATTATATGCTTTTAGTGTTGTAAATGTGAAACTCTCAAATTATCTATTTATAAGCATATGAGACTTCATATTCAAATTTAAAAAGATTCACATATCAAAAATAATATCATTCACTTTTTCAAAAAATTCAAATAAAAATTTCTTCTTTTTTATTTGTCAAAAACAACATCATTCACTTTTCAAAAATTTTAAACATAATCTTTTTACTTTTCGCTTATGACAAAAGGAATAATATTTACTTTTCAAAAATTTCAAATAAAATCATCTAACTTTTGCATAAGTCAAAAAGAGTATCAATCACTTTTGAAAATATTCAAATAAAGCATACACATGTAAAATATGACAATCAATCATCTTTAATATTTTTAAAATTCAAACTTTTAATCATGTCATGCATATGTGAAAGATGACAATCAATCATTTTCCAAAATTTTCAAATTTAAGTTTTAAAATATTCATGCACATGTGGAAAATATATTTTAATACTTTATGATAAAATATTAATTTTGAGCCTTAATTCTAATTTTGAAGAGATTTAAACATTACTCTATGAGTTTTAATGTGAACTTGTTTCCTACTTGCTCATGTTGGTTCTGTGATGGGCTTGACTCCATTATGTAGATAACTTGAGTTTGAGACTTCTTTATTCTTTAAATTTATTTATTATCATCAAAATCCATATGTAGATATATAATTACACGAAACTTGAAACATTGGGTTCAACAATAATGTTTTGTTCTTATTAATTCAAGATATGACTCATCTTTCGACAATAAGGAAACGAGGCTAGGAGAGAGCCAACTCGGACACTGCTCGACTCAGGGCCTGAACAGTCATGACCGAACGAGAAGTATTAATGTATTGTTGACATTATTTAATATATCTATTGTTTTCAATTTCAATTCTCAATTATCTTTCATGTTATAATATCCAATTTTAATATTAAATCATTACGCTTTAAATTTCAATCATTTTAAATTTGTAATAATTGTTCACAAATGATGCATTATTTTATTTAAAAACTACATAAAATTTAAAATATAATCATTTTTACCAAATACTCTATTCAACGTTCGAACTTTATTCACTAACGTTCGAATGTTACTCACTAATGTTCGAACGTCACTCAAAAACGTTTGAACGTTGGTACCAAAAAATATTACGTTCGCACATAAAAATCTGTAATGTTCAAACTTCCATGTAACATTCAAATATAAATTTACATATATTTGAACATCAGATGAATTCTCATCTAGATTTAGTGACGGCTTGTATAAACCATCACAAAAATTGATTTTTTGTAACAGTTTGGGATCTGTCATAAATCTAAAATGTCAATAAATCTCAATGTTGTTGTGGTGAGAGAAATAGAGAGTGAGATACAGAGAGGGAGAGGCTGTCGGAGAGAGATCTATAGGAAGGGGCTTACCGGCATAAGGTGGCCGCCTGGTGGCGCTGGAAATCGCCTAGGTTGTGACTGAGATGAGAGAAACAGAGGGAGAGAGACATTGCAATTGGGTCTCACCACTTCAATGGTTTGGGGGGTTTCATCTGGCAGCGCTGCTGCTGTGAGTGGCTAAGTTAGTGGTTGGAGGCGACGCACGATGTTGCTAGAGGCGAAAATGAGTGAAAGCGAGGAGTGAGAGAGCTATGGGACAAGGGGGCTTGTATCTGTTGGGTGGAGGCTACGCACAGCATCACTAGAGGCCACCGTGCATTGTGGCTACTGACGGTGGCAAGGGCCGCAAGGTGAAGAGAGAGAGAGAGAGAGAGAGAGAGAGAGAGAGAGAGAGAGAGAGAGAGAGAGAAAAGAGCATGTTAGGTTGAGAGAGAACTCAAAGGAGAGAGGAAATCGTCAATGTTAGAGAGAGATTTGTATATGCTCTCACATTGCACTCAGAGGAGAAAACATGAAGTGAAAAGAAGAGAAAAAGAAGTTAAAAAAAATTGTACTGACACAAGCACTCAACGAATACAGAGATCACCGACACAAGTAATTTCCTTTCCCATAATTTAAATGATGCACTGACACTTATCAGAGAAAAAAAGTAAATAAAAAAAATTATACTGATACAAGCACTCAGATACATAAAATCACTGACACAATCCATCCTTTTTCCCACACAAGCACTCGACTGAAATAGAGATCACTGACATAAGCAACTCCCTTCCCCACAATTAAAATGATGCACTGACACTTACCGATGAAAAATAAGTAAATAAAAAAAGTTTGCACTGACACAACACTCGGATACATAAAATCATTGACACAACCCATCCTTTTTCCATAACTAAAATAATACGCTGACATTCACTTACTGCCCATTGACACAAATCAAGAAAAAATAAATTAAAAGATATTAAACGGATACAAAAGAGTAAAGTTGAAGAATAAAGAAGTAAACATTCAAGACACAAACAGCACACAGAAAAACACGGGAGAACAAGAAAGTTACTGTTCACACGAGATAGCCTCTTATATAATAGAGTAGAAATACCATTTTTTGAAGAAAAATTCTAATTTCTTCTTTTGAAATGAATGTTTTTAATCAACAAGTAAGAATTGAGATAGTTTTCAATTATCTTATAAAGAACATTATCAATTAGAGATAGATCTTATTAGTTTTTTTTGTTTTCATAAGCATTTGTTGGTGTAAGACATTTGAACTAACTGTTGATTTATATGCTAGTTACACATATACAATTATTTAAAATATATAATATTAGAGAAATCATTTATGCAGTATACAAATCTTGCATACTTTCTTTGAGAACGAGTTGAGAGAGTACTTATATGAAAAAATTAATTTTTTCACCATAGATTCCACTTTTTTCAAAAAGAATCCATGAGACTTATACACTCTAAAAGTCTATATAACATTACTTTTTAGTAAGAAATCTTCTAGTATTTATATGGTCTGAATTTTTACAGTTATCTATCACATTAATAACTATAATTGATAAAAAAAAAAAAAATCTAGACAAAAAAAATTCAAGGTGACAAAGGGATATTATAAAACAAGTAATGATATATATAATCATTGAATGTGCAAGTCCTGCACACTTTTTTTGAAAAAACTTATTCGAAAAAATTGAGTTATTTATTGTGTGAGTGGTGAGAATGAATAGTGAGTGGTGAGAATGAATAGTGAGAGTATCATTTTACTAAAAAAATGATGAGAATGAATAGTGAGAGTATCATTTTACTAAAAAAAAAAATAATAAGAACAAAAGTATAAAGGAAAAAATAAAGAAAGAAAACTACGGATAAAGAGAGAAGAAATGAGACCTCTGACACATCGCCTCAGCTAATGCTACCACCATCGCCATTGGCTTTCAAATTCAAACTAGGATATGAGGACAATGAAGCAATAGTAGAATCAAAATCCTAACTATATGAGAGTGATCTAGAGTATTGTCGATTCATTTGCATAGTTTGGATTCATAAATATTATCCATTGGGTGATGTTGATTTGGATACAAACATAACTTCCTCAAAAAGATTAATTTTAAAATTTCATCACATGGATTTACATCTCCTCATTTGAAAGCTAGAGGATTTCACCTACTCATACCCTTTACAAAAAGCTTAGGCGCTTTTCTTAACCTGGGCAAACTTCATAATGTCAATGAACTCTGGCTTAAGAGAAGCTCCACAACCAAAAAGCCATTAATATCGGGTTGAGAAGCTAATTCCTTGCAATTTGCACCATTCACGAAACCTACGTAAAAAATGCGGCTTGTTGTAGCAACTTTAGGGCTAATATTTGTTTCAAAGATGGCAGGCCTAAAAGGAATTTATTGGCATTGTCTTTTGTTGATTTTTTTGTTCGTCAATGTTTAGGAGAAAGCCAACCAGACGATGAATGCTATGAGGTAGAAGGTGACGCGATAAAGGAGACGACCCATGAAACGGCAGAGAGAGAGAAGTTTTATTACATGACACGGGTTAGAGCGCTCTCAATAATTATTTCGTTATATTTTTCAAAATATATTATTAAAACTCATTTTTTCTATTTTATATACTGACCTTTATAATACGCTATATATTAACTTATATATTTTTTTCCATATCATTTAAATATTATATTTTTTAATATTTTTTATTCATTTTAAATATTTTCTCTAATTATCAATAATATTTTTATATCTTTTAATATTTATAATATCCTCCTATATAAAATCTCATGTCATTATGTTTTATTTTAAATCAAACTAAAATTGACATTGATTCAAAATATAATAAAAAAAATAGAAAAAAATTATGTCATATTTTAAATTATTTATTAAAAAAAATGATCCCTTTAGATATGAAAGTCTTAAAAATTATGTCATTCCATACAAAATCTGGAAATGATATGACAAAAAGTTTATGTGTTGCACTTAAAAAAAATAAAATAAAGGGATTAAATAATTTGGAGGAGAGAGAAATAATTAAAAATGTTTTACATATATGAATAGTAATCTATAAATATAGAAGGATTATTATACTACTTGAAAAATAAAGATGATTTTGTTATAAAACTATCTAAAGGAGAGAGAGAGAGAGAGATAGAACTCAGAGAAGTTATGAAACTTATGAATTTATTAAAGAATTCAACGATATATATAGGCGTACAAAGGGAACTATGCAAGTTACTATGCAGTACTATGCTGGCACTGTGTATATGTACTATGCCAGTTACTATGCAGTACTATGCTGGCACTATATACTGTGCGATGTCGGCCATTTACTATGCCAGTTACTATGCAGTACTATGCTGGCACTATGCGCACTGTGCGATGTCGGCCATTTACTATGCCAGTTACTATGCAGTACTATGCTGGCACTATGCACACTGTGCGATGTCGGCCATTTACTATGCCAGTTACTATGCAGTACTATGCTGGCACTATGCACTATGCATTTGACGGCTAGCTCAAGGTGGTCATACAATTTTACAATGTTATTTTACAACACTCCCCCTTTGGATGACCACATATAATGAATATGCCTCGTTAAAACCTTGCCAAGGAAAAACCCTGTGGGAAAAAAACCAATGGCGAAGGAAAAAGAGTACAATATTCATGTGTACTGTAAAATGCTTTAAGATTGCCTCATTAAAACCTTGCGAAGGAAAACCCAGTGGGATAAAACCTTAGCGAAGGAAAAAGAGTACAATCAGCATAAGTCTTCAAGACGTTACTCCCCCTGAAAAGTGCATGATAAAAGGTCTTCAAGTCTCCGCATTCCAATGTTCTGCACAATCTTCTTAAATGTTGCAGTTGGTAATGCTTTTGTGAATAAATCTGCCAGATTATCACTTGATCGTATCTGCTTGACTTTAATTTCACCTTTTTCTTGAAGTTCATGAGTATAAAAGAATTTAGGTGAAATATGTTTGGTTCTATCACCTTTGATATATCCTCCTCTAATTTGAGCAATACAAGCATCATTATCTTCGTATAAAGTTGTTGGACTATCATTAATCACTGGAAGACCACACTTTTCTTGAATATGTTGGATCATTGATCTTAGCCAAATGCATTCTCGACTTGTTTCATGAATTGCAATGATCTCTGAGTGATTTGAAGATGTAGCAGATAGTGTTTGTTTGACAGATCTCCATGATATAGCAGAATTTCCATAAGTAAATACATATCCAGTCTGAGATCTACCTCTGTGTAGATCTAAAAGATAACCTGTATCTGCATATCCAACTAATTGTGGACTTGAACCATATTGATAAAATAATCCCATATCAACCGTACCTCGAAGGTATCGAAGGATATGTTTAATGTCATTCCAATGTCTTCGAGTTGGTGCGGAACTATATCTTGCAAGTAAATTAACTGAAAATGCAATATCAGGCCGAGTGCAATTTGCAAGATACATCAGGGCTCCAATTGCACTGAGATAAGGTATTTCAGAACCAAGAATTTCTTCATTGTCTTCACAAGGACGAAATGGATCCTTTTGCACATCAAGTGATCGAACAACCATTGGAGTACTCAGTGGATGAGCTTTGTCCATATAAAAGTGTTTCAAGACTTTCTCTGTATAATTTGACTGATGAATGAGAATTCCATTTGGCAAATGCTCGAGCTGCAGGCCGAGACAAAATTTCGTTTTGCCAAGATCTTTCATTTCAAATTCATTCTTTAAATATGTAGCAATTCTTCTGATCTCTTCAGGAGTTCCAACAAGATTTAGATCATCAACATAAACCGCAATAATAACAAATCCGGAGTTTGATTTCTTAATAAAAACACATGGGCATATTGGATTATTCTCAAATCCTTCTTTCAATAGATATTCGCTAAGGCGTTTATACCACATGCGTCCGGATTGTTTTAACCCATATAAAGATCTTTGAAGTTTAATAGAATACATACTTCTGGATGTACTCAGATTAGAAGCTTCAGGCATTTTATATCCTTCAGGGATTTTCATATATATGTCATGATCTAATGATTCATATAAATATGCGGTGACCACATCCATCAACTGCATATCCAATCTTTTTATAACTGTCAAACTAATCAAATATCTGAATGTGATTGCATCCATAACAGGAGAGTATGTTTCCTCATAATCAATCCCCGGTTTCTGCAGGAAACCTTGTGCAACAAGTCGTGCTTTATATCGCACAATTTCATTACTTTCATTACGTTTACGTATAAATACCCATTTATATCCAACGGGCATTACACCCTTTGGTGTTTGTATAATTGGTCCAAAGACCTCTCGCTTTGCTAGCGAGTTTAATTCAGCTTCAATAGCTGATTTCCATTTTGGCCAGTCATCTCTACGTCGACATTCTTCGACAGTTCTTGGCTCAATTTCTTCATTACTTCTGGTAATGTCAAGAGCCATTTTATATGAAAATATGTTGTCGACAACAGTTTTATTTCTATTCAAAATTTCTCCTGTATTCATGAAATGTATCGAGATCTCGTTATTTTCAGGTACCTGTCCCTCTTCAAGGGAAGACATTTCATGAAATACCTCTTCAGGAGGTTCTTTCTCAGGAGATTTACTCTCTTCATGAGCATCAATTACTCTTATGGCCTGTGTTGGTATGGACTCTTCAGGAGTACCAAATTCATTTTGTATTTTCCTCTTCCGAGAAATTTTGTCCTTAGCACCAATAGGCCGTCCACGCTTCAGGCGTATCTTAGACTCGCCTATTGCTATTTTGGCAACTTGTCCTTCAGGGACTGCAATCCTTGCTGGAACATTAACAGCAGGAATATATGATTTTACCACACCTTTAGTGTCAGTAAATGCATCCGGTAATTGGTTTGCAACACTTTGCAAATGAATAATCTTTTGAACCTCTAGATTACATTCTTTTGTACGAAGATCAAATTGGGAAAGAGCTTTATTTTCCCAAGTAATTTCTTGTCGTGCTTCAGGCACCGACTTCTCATTACACAATGTTTGTCGTGCTTCAGGCACTGACTTCTCATTACCCATTGTTGGAAAAATGGATTCGTCAAAATGACAATCCTCAAAACGTGCCTTAAACATATCCCCTGTAAGAGGCTCAAGGTATCTGATAATAGATGGAGAATCAAACCCAACATATATCCCAAGTCTACGTTGAGGGCCCATCTTTGTACGTTGTGGAGGTGCAATTGGAACATATACAGTACATCCAAAAGTACGAAGATGAGAAATATTTGGTTGCTGACCAAATGCAAGCTGTAATGGTGAATATTTGTGATATGCTGATGGTCTAACTCGAATTAATGATGCTGCATGAATTATAGCATGTCCCCAAGCAGAAATAGGAAGATTTGATTTCATGAGTAAAGGTCTAGCGATTAGCTGAAGCCTTTTAATCAATGATTCAGCTAAACCATTTTGAGTATGTGTGTGAGCAACTGGATGTTCAACATCTATTCCTATTGACATGCAATAATTATCAAAAACTTGAGATGTAAATTCTCCTGCATTATCCAATCGAATAGTTTTAATTGGATAGTCAGGGAATTGTGCTCGTAGCTTAATTATTTGTGCAAGAAGTTTAGCAAATGCAGCATTTCTAGTGGAAAGTAAACAAACATGTGACCATCGACTTGATGCATCAATTAAAACCATAAAATATCTGAACGGTCCACTTGATGGTTGAATAGGCCCACATATATCTCCATGAATCCTTTGTAAAAAAGATGGAGATTCAAAACCAACCTTTGAGATAGATGGTTTGATAATCAATTTACCTTGAGAACATGCAGAGCATGGATATTCATTGGGTAAGATAATCTTCTGATTCTTTAGGGGATGCCCATACGAATTATCAATTATTCGTCTCATCATTATTGATCCCGGATGTCCAAGGCGATCATGCCAAGTCATAAATATTTTGGGATCAATGCACTTCTGGTGCATTACAACATGTGATTCAATTGTTCTCATTTTTGTATAATACAATCCAGATGAGAGGGCAGGCAGTTTTTCTAATACGAGCTTCTGGCTCGAAATTATTTTAGTAATGAGAAGATGCTCTTTATCGTCTTCGTTAATGGTTTCAATATGACAACCATTACGACGTATATCTTTAAAACTTAATAAATTTCTTCTGGATTGTGAAGAAAATATAGCATCATCAATGCAAAATTTGGTGCCATTAGGCAACACAATATAAGCTCTTCCGGAGCCTTCAATTAGATTCGATGAACCGGAGATGGTATGAACATAGGCTTTACTCAATGTTAAATTTTGAAAATATTTTTTATCCTTAAGAATTGTGTGAGTTGTAGCACTGTCAACCAGACATACATCTTTATTATTCATCTCGGAGATAGAAAGTTCATCAATAAGACTCACGATTCTACAAAATATATAAAACTTTCATTACTAAAAAAACATTACAGAATAAAAATATTTTACAATAATATAAAGGAAATACATTAATTAAAAAGGAACACTTCCATGATCAACTCTACCACTAGAATCCTCAAAAAAATCAGAAACATCAAGACTTGTAATATCTTCTCCATCTATAGAATTTAAAGCATATGATGGTTCAGCAAAATTTGTTTCAAATTTCTTTGTTTTTTCTTTTATGGAAGATTGGTATAAGTCAACCAAGTGTTTAGCTGTACGACAGGTACGAGACCAATGTCCAGTCATACCACATCTATGGCATTCATCTTCATATTTCTTTACAAATTTATTTTGAGGACCTTTGCCCTTTTCTGAGTTGAACCACTTCTGGTGGTACGGTGTATATCTATTATTTTCCCTTTTAGTGTGGTCACTTCTAGGACCTCCACTTCTATAGTTTTTCTTACCACGTCCACGCCCTCTTTTTCTTTGAAAAGATGCACCATTCGCTTCTGGGAATGATGTAAATCTAGTACCATTCACTTCAGGGAATGATATAGAACCAGTAGGACGTGACTGGTGATTTCTTAATAAAAGCTCATTATTTTGCTCAGCTAATAAAAGACAAGATATAAGTTCAGAATATTTCTTGAACTTTCGCTCTCGATACTGCTGCTGCAGGAGCACATTCGAGGCATGAAAAGTAGTATATGTCTTCTCTAACAAGTCATCATCAGTGACTTTTTCACCACATAATTTCAATAGCGAGCTAATTTTAAAGAGTGCAGAGTTATACTCACTAACACTCTTGAAATCTTGCAACCTCAGGTGCATCCAATCATGACGAGCTTTTGGGAGGATTACAGTTTTCTGGTGTTCATATCTCTCCCTTAAATCATTCCACAAAATAAGTGGATCTTTCACCGTTAGATACTCAGTTTTTAATTCTTCACGAAGATGGTGCCGAAGGAAAATCATTGCCTTAGCATGGTCCTGCAGGGACCCTTGATTTCCTTCTTTAATTGTATCTCTCAGGTTCATTGCATCCAGATGGATCTCAGCATCAAGAATCCAAGATAAATAATTTTTCCCAGAAATGTCAAGAGCAACGAATTCCAATTTTGTAAGATTTGACATTTTCTACATATATAAATCAAGAACATAAGTATATTTAATATTTCATATTCATTTTGAAAACTATAAAAAAAATATATTGAAAGACTTACTTGAAGTAGAGGACTATTAGCTTCAAGATCGTCAGAACTCTCGTGCTGATAACGTGTTATAAAACTATCTAAAGGAGAGAGAGAGAGAGAGAGAGAGAGAGAGAGAGAGAGATAGAACTCAGAGAAGTTATGAAACTTATGAATTTATTAAAGAATTCAACGATATATATAGGCGTACAAAGGGAACTATGCAAGTTACTATGCAGTACTATACTGGCACTGTGTATATGTACTATGCCAGTTACTATGCAGTACTATGCTGGCACTATATACTGTGCGATGTCGGCTATTTACTATGTCAGTTACTATGCAGTACTATGCTGGCACTATGCGTACTGTGCGATGTCGGCCATTTACTATGCAGTACTATGCTGGCACTATGCACACTGTGCGATGTCGGCCATTTACTATGCCAGTTACTATGCAGTACTATGCTGGTACTATGCACTGTGCATTTGACGGCTAGCTCAAGGTGGTCATACAATTTTACAATGTTATTTTACAACAGATTTACAATATTCATTGAATCTTTATTTTGATAAACTTTTTTCATATTTAAAAAAAAAAAAGTTCTATTTTAAAACATTCATTGGGAGTGCTCTTACAGAACGTTAGGCACTTGCAAGAAGTATTTTTCTATTTTTATATCTTTTAATAATATTAAGTGTAATTTTTAGTAAACATTTAAGTAATTTTTATTAACAAACGGACATCTTCTCAGCGTGACGTACGATTTCAATTTCTTAATAATTATATAATTTTAGTTCTTTTTAATTTTGAATTTAATTATATATTTCAATTCTATACTAATTTTTTAAAATTTAATTGTTACAAAATATTTCTGTTAGAAAAAGTGATTTTTGACACAAATTTATATTATTCTTAAAAAAATTATAATTTTTAAAATATTATCATACCTGAAAAAATATAATTTACATTTTTAGTTAAAATATTTGTTAGAGAGTAATAGTTTTTTTTTAAAAAAAAAAGGTCAGAGTAAGTAATTAAAATTATAAAGGAAAGTGAGAAAAAAATAATAAAAAAAAATTATTTCAGTAGAATAAGAAAAAAATAGGGACTGACGTATAAGAAATTTTAAAAAGATGAGTAATAAAAAAGGAAAAATATGATTTTTAACTAAAAGAAAAAAATTGTTGGATGTGAATGCTTTTGGCTCTAGCTGTGCGAAATGTAAACTTCTTTCAAACGGAGCAGGCAAGGGAGCTGAAATCCCTCGCAAAAGCGAAGAAGCAACAAAATGGAGTTTGCGAACAAATTGGTGAACGCGGCGGTGAAAGCGGCGAACAACAACACGGTGATAAACGTATGTTTGGTGGGGTTTTTCGCGGCGTTGAGCGTCAGATCGGTGAGCCAGCAGAGGGACATCGAAGCCCTGGAGGCGCACAAGGACTCGCTTGCTCAGTCCAACAAGGCAATGAAAAGGGCCATGTGGGAGTGGAAGCAACAGCTTTTCGCTGAAGCATCCTCCAATGACTCTCCCTCGGTTCCACTCTCCAGGCTCAAAGCCATCTACGGCGAAGCCCCTGTTTCTCCCCAAATTGGTACCCTTCCCCCTCTCTTCCCCCTCTATCCCTTTCTCATTTTTCTTTATGGATAATGTGTATGTATATCCAAGTATGCTTAAGTGTTTTCTTTATGCTTAAACCATATGAAAGGTTTATGAAAAATAATATCAATTGTTGGGAAATAGGTATGTTTCTCGTGTCCCAAAAAAGTCCTTAACTGTGTAGGTGCAAACGCTGAGCTCTATATGAGAATGGCGTTGAAAGTATTTTTCCTAACGAAACTAAGATGGACCCCTCCGGGCAATTATGCCTAGATGGTTTTATATGACAAGCTATGTTTTACGAAGACAAATAGTCCCAGAAAAATAGAGGACAAAGATCTTTCTATACTTTTGTGACATAATCACACATGACAGTGTGGGAAAAGATCTGTGTTGAAGAAGGTCTTCTCTGGTGATGACAATCTTATTGCTACAAATTTTAGGGTATTTTTATTTTTTATTTTTTATTTTTTGATTGGCACTGGGTGTTCGGAACAGCGTCCCGACTAATCCCAGGGATGAAGGCCTTTTTATTCTCTAAGAGTGATTGAATACGTATGAATCTAGAACTACTGTTCGGTTGGCTTATCACGACTTAACAGAAATTTGCCCCTAAGGTTTGCCTCTTGATCAAGGGACAGTTTGGATTGGAGTGATATAAGGAGGTGAGTGGGATGGTAGATTTGTGCTTGCTTGGTGGAGGGAAGATAACCTTGATTCGCACATGCTTGGCATATAAGAGGTATGCTATCCCATTTAAGTAGAAGGATTGGAGATTAGGAGACTTCCTATTCTCGTCTTTGGCTGGATGATGTAATGAGGAAGTATATGGTATGGCATAGATTGGGTCAATGATGTCGTGTGAAGGAGGGATCGTCACGGGATTGGTTTATGGAGTATTAGGTGTAAGTGTTGAGAATTCTGAAAATGAGTTGCTGCTGATTTTTAGTGATGTTCAACAAGTTTGGTACCAGCATGAGGTTTAGCAAGGCAGTGAAGGACTGTTAATTGGAATCTTTTGGTTTATTTTCTAAATGTCAGTAGGAGATTATGTCTTCCCAAGGTTCTAATCAGCAGTGTGGAGCATGATTTTCTGATATTGTAGGCACAAGTCATTGGCATGCATGACATGCTGAGTTTTTTTTTTCATATTGTCCCTTTTGGGATTAGATGGGGTTATGCCTAGGATGGTGGTTGAGATGTTTTATTTTGGTAGAGGATGGACCGACCAAAAAATTGTGGTAGAGGATGGGTTCCGGAAGTATTGCTGTGGGGTATGTTGCAGTGCTGTTTCATTATGTGTTCTATGATCAATTTGGAGGGAATGCAAGGCATAGACGTCGAGTGGTGCTGAGCTCTTTCCATTTGATTTGAACCTTTTTGGTTTTGAGGTTGCTTTGTAAAGCTTGTGGTGGCAGCCAACCATTTTGCTTTCTTATATTTTTTTGAGTTCTTCAAACTTTCAAATTTTAGGAATTGTTAATTTTCATTGTCTATTTAATAGTGTGGTGCTGTAACTACTGTATATTGCCGTGAAATTTGGAAGGATACAGTGGTCCATTTATTTATTTTTATTTGCACTGGGTGTCTGGAACAACATCCCGACTAATCCCAAAGGTGCACAGGCCCTCAGCAATGAGTTCCCACAAGTTTACCTCAGGTAATTCAAGGGAAAAATCTCCCAGATTGATGCCCCCAGAGATTGTTTGTATCCAGTGAAATTTGAACCTTGGATCTTGGAGGGGAGTATACCACCAAAACCAAGGCCTTTACCACTTGAGCCAACCCGTAGGGGTCCATTTATATAACCACTTTATGGATCGTTTGAATATGTATGATCCATAAAGTTCTGATCAGCAGTGTCAAGCAAGATCTTCTGATATTGAACGCACAAGTCATTGGCAAGACGGTGGATTATGTTTTTTGTTGCATGACTTGCTGAGCTTTTTTCATGTTCTTCCTTTTGGGATTAGATGGGGTTATGCCCAAGACGTTGGTTGAGATGTTTTATTGTGGTAGAGGATGGATTCAGGTAGGAGTGGACAGCAAGGCCCCGCCCCCAGTCTGCCAGATGGTGGCGTGGCCACCCATCCCGCATTCCCCCCCCCCCCCCCCCTTTCCCCTTTTTATATTTTTACACTTATAAATAATTTATATTTATTTATTTTTTACAAAGTGTATATATATAAATATATATCAAAATGAAAGAAGGAAAATCAAAAGCATGTTGCATGGGTGCTTTCTTTTTCCCTTTTGGGGAACCTTTTGTGGAAGGCATTGGCTTGTACGGGCCTGGATTTGAAAGAAAGTCCCCACCCCTTAATTCAGTACTGCTCCCAGCGGTGCATTCAAGCTGTCTACCTTTTTGGCATCTGAACCCTTCACCAGAGCCAGTTTTTTGTATGCACATCTTGTACTTTAACAATATAGGACGCACAAAATCTGTGTCTTTGCCTTTAGCTTCTTTCATTAATCATTACTATGTGTCTTTCTGGAGTCACACATTGCTTAAGTAAGACTCTTATATGGCCTTGGAGTCTTATATAATGGTTGGCCTAGGAGTTCAATGCAATGTAGAATATTGTGAATAAATCTAAAACTCTTGTGAACAAGTCTAATAAATTTAAAAATTGATAACATAGTTTTTATGTTATTCGTTTTTAAATTATTGTTATATATATAATTATTTGCTTTTTCATATGTTTTTGAGTTCTTCGAGCTTTAAAACTTTAGGAATTGTTAATTGTTATTGTCTATTTAATGGTGATGCACTGTAACTATTGTATATTGTCATGAAATTTGGAAGGATACGATGGTCCATTTACACAACCACTTTATGGATCATTTGCCTTATAACTGCGTGTACTTTTATGGATGTTCCAGGGGATGCAATTACGGAAGATGCAAGCTCATCTGCCTCGAAATTTGTAGTCTGAATTAGTCATATTTGCCAATTCTGATGCAAGAAATTCAGGCACATTGGATCCTTGACAGGCGAAACTATACCCGGAACTAGGAAGATGAAAAGTCAATTGGATTTGTATTATTACACTTTAATGTTATTCCTAGTTCAAAAATTACCCCAAAAAATATTGGATTGGTTCTATAAAGTCCATTTGGGAGGACGGCAAAATAATCAAGCCTCTGGGTTTTGTGCTTTTTGTAAACCTCATTTTGTTATAGAGTTGATGTGAAAAGTCATGTGTATTGTTGTTGTTGCTGCGGTTATTATTATTATTATTATTGGTAAGCTACATGCACATCCAATAGCTCTTCTAAGTCAGTCATTTAAGTTGGAGCATTTTGGCAATCATATCCACTCTACAAAAGAAAATTCTAAACATGGACACTTCGAAACGAGAAGCACACCATGGCAAGCTCCTGAATTTACAATGCTTTCCTACGTTAGGTGGGCTTCGTGTCTGGTGCAGCCTCACCTTGAACTGTGGTACAACTTTCTGGATGTCCCGAATCGGGTTGTGTGAGAAGAGAGAGAAAGCTGGAAGGAGAACAATAATGACAGAGGAGCAAAAAAAAAGTGAGAGAGGGAGAGGAGCCAAGCTTCTCCACTCTCCCAGACGATTTTGGTTTTGGAGAAGGACTTGGGCATTGTGAATGGGGGAGACGTTTAGAGAAAATGACGGACTCTTTAGCCATCTATTAATTTCATAATGTGGGATTTTTTATATGGCCTATTTAATTAAATTGGTCAAATCTTTCTATCCAAATTTATAAATTTCTGTCGAAATTAAATCATGTTACAAGTTATGATAAAAATTATCAACTCCTAATATTGTTGTTGGTGTTAGGGTTGTGTCAAATCCAGTAAACCTTAATCCAACATAATTAATTAAAATGAATTGTCAAGATTTTTTAGATCAGATGGTGTACGGTCCAGTCTCTAAATAGGAGAATCAGGTTCAAACTCCCATCCTACCCCTGTATCAGAAAAAAAATAAAATAAAATGAGGTAGACCTCTCAACCCAAATATGTTAATTTTGTGTTAAAATAGTGTAAAAAATCATCAACCCATGAAATCAATTCATTTAATGTTTCATTCACTTTTGCAAAGATTAGAGCAAAGACGAAGTCGTTTTCCCTTATAAATTCAGAGGATAAAATTCAATAAGCCATCCACTTAGACTGTGATGTTTGTTCTTCTTCCACTTATGCGATCAACCTCGCGTTGATTATTCAATGAAAATCTCAAAAAGTTATTTATAGTGGTGATCCATGGTTTGATGTGCAATGTGGCCTAAACTTACGTTCCAAGATAAGTGCTCTATGTGTTTAAAAAGCACTTCATCTTTTTGGGGAATACTCAAAAATATTAAGCCCAAAATTATAAAAAGCCAAGACCTTGTCGTTTTGTTTCATTAAGCCCATATTAGCATTGGTAATACAAATCAATACTTTAGGAGTTACAAAGAATATTGACCCTAATTTGCTGACATGCAAACATTATAACCATTTTATTGAGCTAACTATGCACAATTTGCCTATATATATGATCAGTACCTCCACCCCCAGAAGGGAATTGTACCAGGTGCTCAGTTTTAATGCTAGTTTAGTCACTTTAGTGAGCCATAAGAAAAGGAATGTATGGTTTTATGAATTGGATTGGTGACATTTGGAAGTCACTATAAAGGAAGAAACAGCACAGAATTATTATAATAATAATAATAATAATAATAATAATAATAAAAGAGACTAAAATGCATTATAAAAACCATTTAGTGTGCTTTCAAATGTTCTCATGGTTTCTTGGTTTTGGTTTTTGGTCGGCTGAAGTCATGTGAATAAGACAGTTTTGTTTTGTTTTCTTTGTTTTTTCGAACTTGCCAGAATTGTTTTCATTATAAGAGAACGAGGAATAAAGTGAGTCTCTTATGTTATATTAATTATCAAGTAATGTTAGATATAATTTTAAAATATGCAAATCGTAAAATTTTTCACTCGGAGGCATCCTATACTACTTTCAAGGAGTAATGGTATGTATATATCGTCCCTCGGCTAATAGGAGCCGGTCGCAATTTTGCCACTTTCTTCTTGCATATAAGCCAATCAATTGAAGGCAAAGTTGCAAAGTTATGAAGTTGGAGTTTTTGGCTCAGGTATGTGTTCCCCGTCCCCTGGCCAATCAGAGCTGTTTATAATTTTATCACTTTGCTCTTGCATATAAGCCAACCAATAGAGGGTAAAGTTATAAAATTATGAGGCTGGGATTTTTCCCTCGTACACTTTCCATTCTACTTCGAGAGTCACGTTTCATCAGTCAAAAGTGAAGAATTTATGCGATTCGAATGATGGGAATGTGTCATACGAGTCCAACTCCGGGAAAAGATAATGTTATTTACTTTTTATGCGATCTCTTATGATCAATTACTTTTGTAACTGATCCTAGTTGATTTATTACTTGTTTTGAATCTATTTTATGACACTTAGTCTCATTTGGTTACATAATTTAGATGAGATATTTTATTAAAAATTAAATAAAATATTATTATAATATAATTTTTAATATTAATTTTATTTTAAAATTTATAAAAATTAAATTTCTTATTATATTTTATATATGAATTAAATAAAATTATAATAATAAAATAAAATAATTTAAATTTAGATAAACAAACTAGACCTAATTTGTGTCAATCTCTCTCAATCTGAAAAGAAATCTTAAAAAAATCTGAATGAATGCATAAACCTTAAGTCAAGACAAAGTGACACGGCAATTGAACATGCAGGCTTCAAGATTTTTGCATCATTTTCGCAATCCCATTTCAAATTTCAATGTACAGCTTCGTTTGCTGTCCACTACTATAGTCAACCTTCTCTTTATTTATTATTCCCTAGGGTAATTAATGACTATAAATAAGATACCAAATGCCTTTAATAAAGGACCGTGCTACATTTACAGAGATACCGAAAATCTCTATCCATCAGTGTAAAGTTTTTTTTTTTTTTTTTCATTTTTTTCACCATTTTTTAAAACTATTTAAATATTTTAAAAAAATAAAAAAATCATATATTCATTTAAAAACACTTACTTAATAGTTAAGTAAAATAAAAATAAAAATAAAAACATTTGGATAGAAATTTTCGGTGAAAAATTTTATGTAAAAATAGTATTTTCCTTTAATAAAACCAACACACAAGGATCTTAATTAGTTGCATTTTAGTCTTGAAGATTATAAAATAAGTAGCAAAACTTTAGAGCTAGAATGAGAAAGAAATACACATAGGATATAGGAATGAAATTCTCAAATAGCATTAAATGCTTTATAAATAGCATTAAATGCTTTATATACTTGTAAAACCCACTTCGAGTGTATAGGGGTCTAAAAAAATATTGTAAAACCGGTAAATTGAATCGGATCGGATTAAATTGGTGGGATTAGTCCGGTTTCGAGTTTAATTCGGTCTGATATCAGTTTTATTTTTCTTAAAATCGGTCAAAATCGGTCCGGCTTCAATTTTTTTTTTTTTAAAACCAGACCGGACTGGTTTATATATATTTTATTTTTTTTATATTGTATATAATATTTATATATAATATATAACTATATATAAAATAGTTTTATATTATATGATAAATTACTAATTAATATAATATTAAATTTTAAAATATTATATCATTTTGTTTATTGTATTAATAGTTATACTAATACTATATCAATATATATTATAATATATTATCACTATAGTATTATATACTATAATATACCATATTTTATATATATTACATAATATATAATACATTAAAATTAGTAAAACCAGGCCAAATCGGATTGAAATTTGATAAAATCAGAATACCGGTTTAGGAGGATAATTAGTGCGTAATTAGTTTTGAAAAATACAAAACCGCTGCACACCAATTTAATCTTAAATTTTATCCAAAATCAAACCGGACTGGACCGATTACACCCTTATATGTATATATCTTTATAACGTTATATCTTGGAGTTCGCGTAGAAATTTCAAGAATCCAAATCTTTATCTTATGTGTAAATTATCTATTTTTTAAAAATCAAAATAAAAGAAAGGACATGAAATTTCATGAAAATAAAATAATATGAGAAAAGGGAGTAATGGCCCTACAAAGCAAGGCTCGAAAACAGTTTGATTAAGTTGATTCAAATTAAATTGATTAGAAATCTCGTAGATTTTAGTGAAATTTTTTAATCATTCATTAAACTTCTTCAATCAATCGATTTAGGAAGATTCAAACTGATTTTAGTCAATTTTAGACCAATTTCAACTCATTTATCATTATATTCAATAAAAATCGTAGAAGAATTAAAAGATAAAATACGTACTCTTTATTTTCTTTAGTTGAATAAAAAAAATTAAGAGATGAATGAGTATTTTATATTAAATTTATGGTTGTGTATAATAGTACATTTGCACGTGCTTATAACTTAATAGTTTTTATCTTCTTTGTATACGAGAAATTAATTTATGTATTTAATCTCAACGGTCAACATTTTTTTATTATATGTTTGTTGATACTATTTAGAATCATATAATATTTTTATTGAAATTAGTGAATGAATTTATATTTTATTATTTTTGAAACACAATATTAAATATTTGAATTGTATTATATATTTTAATATTTTTTTATTAATATCGATTATATTTAAAATTGACATGAATAGTCCGATTCATCTAATCGCGTTCCTTATCCGGTTTTAAACCCAATTCCCATTTTTCAAAGAGAAATACTTTTTGCAGTTGGCAGATGCAGTCGGCGTGCAGTCGGCTGTAAAAAAAAAATTAATACGGGACCTACATGAAAAAAAAAATTATTTTTATAACTTTTTATAATTCATGTAGGTCCCCTTGAATATAAAAAAATTTTTTTATAATTTTTTTTTATTCATTCCGTACAGCCGACTGCATGCCGACTGTATCTGACGATTGTATGTAGCAAAGCCCTTTTTCAAACCTTGCTACAAAGATTCGATTATAGTGTAGAAAATTAAAAGAAAGATGCATATCTAGACTCATGTTCTTAGTGAAGTCAGGGCGGAGACCATCGATACATGCAATTTGCATATATTTTATGTATATAGTGGATTATCCACTCAATTTGAAGTGCATTCACGAAAGGAAACGTTGCAATTAACTGCTTTTTTTCCATCGATGCATGAAAACCTCCATACCATTTTCTTCTAGCTCTTCAATTAAGGAAAGGACGAGATTAACTACATAATTTGGACGCCAAGAATCCAAATTTGTAACGATTAATATTAGATATAGTTATAAGTTATATAAGTGTCGCGTATCTCTTTTAAAAAAGAAAGTATATATTATTAAAAAATTAATTTTTTTTATAAATTTTATATTTATTCATTTTTAACAAATAAATGAATATCATTTCTCCACCTCCAAAGTCGCTCAAAGACATTATCAACATGTAAAGTCTACGCGTTGTTGACTCTTAAAAGTTAACCAGAGCTGTCCTTTTTACGTGCGTAGTTAATGCGTAAGGTAATCTATAGGGTTTATGACATTATGGACAACTTAAGATGGCCGGTATCATGGAAAAGGACGTTTTTGGCATATGCTTGCTTTTAGAAACATGCACATCATTTTTTACAATTGGAATAATACTTTCCATGATGGTTTTTGTTGAATTATTTTAAATATTTGAAATAAATTTTATTTTTTAAAATTTTCCTTCAGTGTAATTTTTTTGTTAGTCCCACGTTATAAAGATAATCAAATTTTTAGTAGTTTATAAGTGAATAAATTTTACAATATATAAAATAGAATATAAAGATAGACACATAATAGTAGTGTCACCCAGTACAAAACATTGACCACATGCGCTAGACGTATTGACGCTCTAGAAATATTTAGCATTTTGCAAGTGACAAACTTATTTTAATTCAACGATATGATGCATCTCTTGAGTTTTTTACAGTTATTTATTGACAAACGAAATATTGTATTTGTTACTACTATTTACATTAGTTCGTTCTAAGATTAGTGTTCATAATTTACAATTTGCACACTATATAAATAATGTTGTATCTTGAAGACATAATTGCCAGACTCTCTTTTGCATAGCTTAATTTTTGAGTGAAATGTAATATTTGTCTAAGAGATAGATTTACAATGGCCTCACTTTTTGCATATTTCCATTTTTGTTTTCTCTTTAATTTGTAACATTTTTGTCCATTCAAAAATTGTGTTAACTTGGCCCAACCTTAATACATTTGATTTTTTTATTTGTTATTTTTACTTTTTCCTTAACAAGTATGTGGTGTAAGGATGATGAGTAGAAGAACTCAATTAATTTAGTAACAATAAAAATAAAATAAAAAATAAGTATAGAATGTGGTGTGTTGAATGATGAATAGCAAAACTCTAATTTAATACAAATAAATGAAAACCATAAAATTAGGACATAAAATATATGTACATTTTCGTAAAACTTATAGTCTATAATGAGAGATAATACAGATAAAATAATAATATACAGTCATGTATTTATCTCTAATTTATTTTAGACTCTGAAATTTGAATAAAAATTCTAAGAGATTTTTGTGGCATCTAAATAATGGAACAAATTTATAAAAAAGTAAAGTAAAAAGAGAAGAGGAATACTTTTGCCATAAAACATCTCACAAATTTATATGATTTAATATAATGTATTAAATTATAAATTTTAAAAAATAAATTTATTTTTATTATAAAATAAATTTATTAATCATATAAAATTGTATCAACTTATAAATTTATTATTATAAGATTTTTTTAATGGCGTAACTTTTTTTAAATTAGAGTAATGTTACTTATTATTTTAATTTTTATTATTTATTTATTATTTTATGATGTGATATTAAATAATTAGATATTATTTATTTTATATTATTTATAAATTTATTATTTAATATCATATCATAAAATGATAAATTGGTAAGAGAACGATAAAAAAATAGATAATAAATTTATTTTTTCTTAAGATTATGCCGAAATTAATTGGGAGCCCGGGGCCATGAGCCATGATGTTGTCATAGACTCATAGGTCACTGTTTCCTATTAAATTTAAATCCCTTTTAAGACCAATTAACCGTAACCGAAGGATCAGAGTCAAAGTCCAAGTGTCGCCCCCACACGCGATTTTAATCAAGCATTGAATTTCCGTCTTCAAAGGTCTTCTAGCCGAGCCGAGCCGAGCCGAGCCATAGAAAAGGTTGAAAATTCGTGTTGGTCAATCCCGACCTTCCTCAGAAAGTATATACACTGAATGGCTGCGATTTTCTGACCACCTACGAAGTGGGCCCCACGGTGCCCTAACCTAGACAGAGAGATGGAGTGGGACCCTTTACCGCACAAAAAAGCAGAACACATTATTTCCATGGCGTGAGGGTGAGCGACACACGGACCGGAAAAACGTTTAGAATTTTCAATACAGAGAGAGAGCTAAAAACGCAAATCCCACATGGGATTACAATAGCTAAGTTCTGTACACCCTCCTTCACGTTTCTAAACTTCAAAAAAGAGTCGACCCAATTCCCATTTCTCTTGTCTCTCTCTCTGTTTGGCCCTTTCTGTTCCCAGGGGCTAGAGGGGCTTTGGGAACTTGAGGTGCGTTTTTGGGATCTTCTCAAGTGATTTGGGTATATCCAGAGACGGGGTGGGAGAAAAAGAGTGTGTGATGGAGGAGACTAAGTTGTTGCAGTGGACCGTGGTTAGATCTCTGTTAGCAATTCTACAATGGTGGGGTTTCAACGTCACTGTTATCATCATGAACAAGTGGATCTTTCAGGTCCGTTTCCCATTTCCCTTAATTTATTTTGCCTTTTCGTTTTCATGTTCTGAATTCAATTTTCATTTCTGGATTTGGGTTTTTGATTTTTTTCAATTCAATCTTATTGTAGATTTCAGATGTGTTCCTTATAAAAAACGAAATCAGATGCGTTCGTTCGTATTTTGGTTCCAAAACAATGATCTTTTTGTTTTGTAGGGAAAATTACAGTACTATTACTGTTTTTTCTTTTACTTTTCACCAATTTCTGAATTTTGAAGTTTCGTAGAATTTTCTATGCGGGCAACCACTAGGTTGATTGAATTTGATGGAAGTACATGGGGTACAAAATACACGTCGTCGATTTTCAAAGAGAGCATGCCTGCCCCTGCGGTTGGGGGAGGAGAATTGCCAAATTTTTTTTTTTTTTTGAGGGGGGGGGGGGGGGGGGGGGGGGTGTTGGTGAGTATTGTAAATGAGAGATATATGAATAGATCTGTGGATGTAAAATTATTGGAATTAGTGATCATATTTATTTATTTTGTCTGTTCACGCTCTAGTACGTGATTATTGAGGAAAAATTATGAGGGTGGATGGTAACTGGAGACTTCACGTGCTTATGATATGTATCTTTAGATTTCTCCTTCATGCTCGAATATTTTGCAACAGTTCTGTTTCAATTCCCATTATCTATTATTTGAAAATGATTGGTGATACAGGGCCCAAAAAACTTTTGTCGATGAAGTTGTAGTCTGCTTGTTCTTTATATCAATCTGTATTCTGATGAACCACCATGGGGCATTCATGTCTCAAAATTCCTTGCCAGTAACAGTCGAATTCCATGTTTTTATAATTTTATTTTTTAGGAGCCATAGATTGCAATCATTTTGTCACGTCGGATAACTTGATGGGTTCAGCTTCTCACGTAATGCCTTTTCTCTTTTAAAGACGAGATAGAAGTGATCACTGAAAAACATATTTTTATTTAATTCAGCATGCAGCTTGGAAACGTTTAAAATCTCAAATTTGATTTTTGGATTGATTGTTGGTTTGCAGCTTCATATGGAACATGATAGGAATCTTAATCTAAGGTTGTTGGACATAAGGATCGTATACAATACTTTGTGATTTCAAATCATGTTATTTTGTTTTCTTTTGCACCCGTATTTTTTTTTCTCTAACTTTATATTTCCAAGGGATACTTTCCAAAAGTTGTGCAAACATAAGGATCGTATACAATACTTTGTGATTTCAAATCATGTTATTTTGTTTTCTTTTGCACCCGTATTTTTTTTTCTCTAACTTTATATTTCCAAGGGATACTTTCCAAAAGTTGTGCAAAGTAACTTGCTGAGAGGCCAATCAGGTATTGGTTGGGGGAGAACCTTCTGTCATAATAACCCTGTTATAGCGTGGGTGAATGTGTTTCATGGCAGGCAATGCTTGCCTTTCCTTTCTATTATTTTCAAAACTGTGCTTAAATTTGACACATGCAATAAGGTTCTATCTCACAAATGTCGCAAGCAAGATGAAGTTTGTTACTGGGTTTTGTTAATTTCAGATTTAAGTTCACTATCTTGTGGATTTGATAATTTCATTTGTTTTTAGGAGTGGGATGCTTAGATGCTCTCCCGACCACTTGCTATTTTATTTGGCTCTAAACCTGATAATGAGTCGTTCTCTTTTTTCAATGGAAGAGTTCAACTTTACTTTAACTAGTTTCATCACTATTTCATCAATCCAAATAGCTTTTGACAATTGGATGCCAAGTTATCCAAATTCAATCATTCCCTTCTTTACTAAGTAGTTTTTTTCCCCTATGATTGCAACCAACAACAGTTGAAGATGGTTTTTTTTTATCCTTGCCATTTTTGTGGTGACCACCATAGTTTATGTGATATCTGAACTAATTTCTTCTTACAGAAACTGGATTTTAAGTTTCCTCTATCAGTATCGTGTATTCATTTCATCTGCTCGTCCATTGGAGCATACATTGTGATTAACGTGCTGAAGCTTAAACCACTGATAGTGGTCGACCCTGAAGATCGCTGGAGGAGAATATTTCCCATGTCATTTGTGTTCTGTATTAACATTGTGCTGGGGAATGTGAGCTTACGTTACATCCCAGTTTCGTTTATGCAAACAATTAAGTCATTCACTCCTGCTACTACGGGTCAGGTTCAAGTGTTGATAACATAATATTATTTCTATGTCCTTGCCTTTAAGAATAATTCTTAAGCTAAGCCATGATTGGATCTGATATAGATGAATATATGAACAGTTGTTTTGCAGTGGCTTGTTTGGAAAAAATACTTCAACTGGAGAATTTGGGCTTCTTTGGTTCCCATTGTTGGAGGAATTCTTCTCACATCAGTAACAGAGCTTAGTTTTAATATGTTTGGATTCTGTGCTGCCTTATTTGGCTGTCTTGCTACTTCCACAAAAACTATCCTTGCAGAATCTCTGTTACATGGATACAAATTTGACAGGTAGTGTCTTTGTTCCTATTGCATTTTAATCAATGCACTTGGTTTATTATTATCGAATCCATAGACCTTCTATGCAATATCTGATGTGACTCACCTTGTGTTGCATTATGAAGTTGAATGTCTTTAGATTGATTCCATCAATATCAGTGCTTCCATGTGCATTGGATAGTGAAAAGTATGTGGGGTCTTTTCATGGTCATTGTGTTCAACCCTAGGTGTGGCCTCATGTAGTACACCACCTATTGCCAGCAGGCAATGACAGCCTAAAGTAGATTCCGTTAGATGCTGGAGAAGCTTGGGCAGTACTGGCAATAAATAAGTTTGAAATTTACTGTAGAAACATAGGGTTTGTTTTGCCGATACTTTTCATTGTCCATGAATGAAATTTTGTAATTTAATGGATAACATCTCACATGATTTGTGCTCTAGACTCTTCCCAGGCCATGACTTGTGAGTGGTGTTTCAAACTGATTAGTTGTTCTATCCAATACAGCTTGATAACTAAAAGACAAACTGTTCATGAATTATGGTAATGTCGCTTTTCATTTTTTAGCATTAGGAACTTGTGCATCTCATTCTTTCATTTTTTTAATCTCCCATAAATACCTTCTTTTTGGTGCTTTACAGCAGCATCTCCAGCATTTTAAAGCTGTGGAAACAGATACTTCCCATTACCACATTAGATTGATTTCCATGTTAACAATAATAGTTTTATAATTGACAACTCCATATCCATCATTCATTGTGATGTTGAAAAAGCACTGGCAACATTGCTGCCAAAGTGAACTAATGAGTTTACAAGGGTTTTAAATGATGTTTTATATGTGTATATATTTTCTTTCTTTCTTTTTCCTTTTATTTTTATTTTTGGATAAAATTATACTTTACCTTCTCAGACTATCACTCCTTGTGCAATATCATCCCCAAACTAAAAAAGTTGTTAGCCCCCAGTTTGAAACATAAGGTGTGAATTTGCCAACTTGTCAGATCTTATTAAAGTGGCAAATTGCAACTTGTATGTTAAAGTGGGTGCTAAAAGGAAAACTTTGGTAGTTTTGGTGGTTATCTTCAAAAGGAGTGGTGGTTTGAGGAGGTAAAAAATTGCGTGAACAATGAATTCCGAATAAAACAGTGAATCTTGGATACTTGAGGTATTTGATTATGTGCTGGGTTTCTCTTCATAGTTTGTAATTGATAGTATTTGCATATTCTGGATTGAAGCAGCATAAGGTCACTTATTAGTCTGATGCTTAACGTGAAGGGGTTGTCCCTCCAATAGTAAACTGTCACAACATATCAAAATTCTAATATTTCTTACTCTTTCCTTTCTGCAATTAAGTTGATCATAAAAATAAAAATTATTTTAGTCTTTTTTATTCCGTGCCTCTACTCCAATTTAATCATGTGAGAGTCAGTACCGTGTGTGTTTTTGTATTTTTTTTTTTTTGGGGGGGGGGGGGGTCTGTCAGTTGGTTTTATTTATTAGTTAAATTGATTTTTATTTTTGGTTGGATTAGCATCAACACAGTGTACTATATGGCACCTTTTGCAACCATGATACTGGCAGTACCTGCAATGCTACTCGAAGGTAATGGGGTCTTGGAATGGCTTCAAACCCACGAGTCTGTTTCTTCGTCCCTCGTCATTATCTTCAGCTCTGGGGTGATGGCTTTCTGTCTTAACTTCTCCATCTTTTATGTGATTCACTCCACAACTGCTGTCACATTTAATGTTGCTGGAAACTTGAAGGTGAGATCAATTTAGTGCACACATAATTTGAGCTGTCTTATGTATATTCTCACTATTATCAATGTTATCGTAATATCTTCACGTGTTGACGCCTAGATGTGGGGTTCTTGACTTGAATCCTGGAATTTTGTTTCCAACTAAGAATTCTTTAGCATATGCCCCAATGTTGCATGCACTCCATTGATTGGTTGACTGGATATATGCAACCAATATCTTCCTTATTCAACTTTAACGATTTATGTTGTCATGTTGGTTATGTACAGGTTGCAGTTGCTGTCCTTGTTTCATGGCTGATATTCCAAAACCCAATTTCGGGTTTAAATGCTGTTGGATGTGCCATTACCCTTGTTGGATGTACGTTCTACGGGTATGTGAGGCACATGCTCTCACAACAGCCGCCAGGGACTCCTCGAACACCCCGAACACCGCGGAATCTGATGGAGCTGCTTCCGCTTGTAAATGATAAAATAGATGACAAAGTTTGACTTTTGAGATGAAGTTGAATGTGAGGACATTGGCGGAGGATCTTATAGGGATTTGGATATAAAAGGTACAAAGAAGAGAGACTTCACTCTGTCGTGTAGACGTGATTAGTTCACTTGAAATTTTTTAATATAATCTTTTTTCATCTAAGAACTATAAACCTTTTACAGCTTATCATAGGTTGTCATATATAATTTTTACTTGAATGCATTTGGATTATAGTTTTCCATTGAATTCACCATGGGGCCTATGGTGTCAAATAAAAATAATAATAATAAGACAATGCTTGTGTGCATCCCCGTAACATTTACTAGCATTGATGACCAAGTGCTTGATACATTGTTGAAGCCAGAGCAGTCCTAATTGCACTATCGGATTAGGATACAAGAATCGTCCAAATAGGGGTTTGCCCTGGAGGTTGATTTGGAACATGCCCTTGAGTGTTAACATGCATGATACGCAACCTGTTAACACAAAGTTTCAGGAGTGAATCGTAATTCAAATGGCTGCTTGTAATATTGTTGTTTTGCCTCAAAGCCCCATCCCCTGCCAGCCTCTCCGATTCTTGTGTGTCGAGGTTTCAGCCCATCTATTCTGATCAAGAGTCAAATGCATTTAACTTTCCTTTCGAAGTCTTTCTTCAAGCAAATCGATGCTAGAATACACTTTGGTTGACATGGCAAAGTTTAATTTGCAAGGAAAGCTTAAAATTAAATTTGAGAACTTGTCAATATAATTATTTTTGTTTCTCTGTTGAAATGATCCTTTTAGTTAACTGCATTGCCCAGCAATTATGGAAACTTGAAGAAAAACAGAGAAAGGCATGATTAAGTTGGTCATCTGGCATGAGAACGACAGAAAGGGAGAAGGGAGGGGGGGGGGGGGGGGGGGGGGGGGGGGGGGGGGGGTGGGGTTGGTGTGGTTTGGGTTGGGTTAATTATTACAAAGAGAGATCTAGTTAGTGGTTACATGGCCTTGAGCTTAGAAGCTAATAACATAAGATACTGCCTTCCCGTGTATATTTCTTTTTTGACATTGATAACTAATTAAGGGGTCTCTGAAGATTAAGCCAAGAGCCAGAAATTCTTCTGCCATCTGGTGCTGATTAGGTAGCCGCCCATGCCTCTGCTCTGCTTCCTCACTCCAACAGTCAAGCACTCCCCATTGTTAATGCACTGCTCCACAAACTCTTCTGTACTGCTGGTCCCACAAAAACTGCTCAGACCACACAATTAGTAAATGATGATAGGATAATCAAAAGATCAAAAGATTCAAGACATCAAAGGTTGGGAAGAGGAAGATCAGACGGTTTAGATTTGACCCACCAGCTGATAATTGAAGATGGCTTCTTCTGGCCCAGCACCAGCACAGACACTTCCAGTTTCTTCACTTGGCTCATCACTGTTGCCAGTTTTGGCCCTTGAATAACCAGCGCCTCTACTTCCACCTGAATATTACACCCAGTCAAGCATGCAAATGTAAATTCTAGTAGGAGACAGAAACTCTAGGCCCTCTCTCTCTCTCTGGAAAAGATAAAAGGCTACTGATAGGAAAACTGAAAAGCATCTGAAAAAAAATATGCATAATTCCATTCTGCAAAGAAAAAAGAAAAAGAAAAAGAAAAAGAAAAAGATGAAAGTAAACTGAAGCTGATAAAATTATTCCTCTTCTCCTTCATCTGAAGAAGAGAAAAGAGGCTTGTTATTAAAAGGGGTAAAACAAAAAGAAAAACAAAAATTAAAAAGTCGAAAATACTTCCCTCTTTCGAAAATATTTGGAAGGTAAGAGAGGAAAACCAGGTAGGATCTTTCAAATACAGTAAAGCATGCTAGCCTCTTTTCTCAACATTTGGGATCTATCAAAGACAGAAAGTAGAGTCATGATGGAAACGAGAATGCAATACCCATACGAGCTAGCTAGCTCTGTATTTTGTTGACACTCAAAAGATTCAAAAAGATCAGGAAACATTCAATATTCTCACATTCTAACTCGAACTTGACCTTTAAAAATTTGGACAAATACACACCTCAGGTCTACAAGCCTTGCAAAGAGAGCCAAGAGAGTTGGCCAGGTAAGGAGAACAAGAAGACTCGGAAGCCCTTTCAGAACCATTACTGGAAAGAGGAATGATGTGAAGAAGAGTGAACAAATCACCCTTGTTGGCTACATAGTTGAGTGCCCACATCATTGCATTCTTCGAATGTGAGGTCTGATCCACCACCACCATCACTCTTTTCCTCATAACCATCCCACCATTCTCAACTCCACACATGTTGAGCCCTTCCATTTGCTTCAAAATTCCCTCACACCCGCTATTTCCACTCCCACCACCACCAGTAAACTTTCTACCCCCACCCCACCTGCTGGACGTTGATTTCCAAGCCTCCCTTCCACTTAACTGCCTCAAAAATGAATCTGAACCTGGCATTTTCTCGAACATCGATTACCCAACGCGTGTTAGTGGTATAACTCTGCTAGGAATAGTGAAGAGCTCTACACAGAGAGAAAGATGGAGAAGGCTGAAGTGCAATGGGGAGTTGCGCCCGTGATTATTATAGCGATAAAACTGATCAGGGGAGTGGTGGAGAGAGAAAGAGAGACAAAAGGAGTGATGGGTGAGGAGGACAAGGGAGCTGAGGATGCAAAGCCATGATTTATATTTTTTTTTTTGCCTTTACCACAGGTTAATATGTCACGGGAAACCTTGCCCCAGTCGTGGCTTTACTCGGCAGCGATACGGTAAAACAATGACTACGGTCGCTTTATGATGATGAAAAGAAGGGATTCTGTGTACGATCTCTTACGTCCCTTTCAGTTTCAGATTCTTTTGTATATTTTTCAATGTGTTTTAAGATCTGCTGTGATTAATTGGATTTACTTTCTAAACGAAATTAAACATTGAATAATCCATATTTTCACAGAAATTGAAAGATATCATCTTATCTGGATCTATATTCTGGTCCCGAAACGTATTATTTACCATATTCATGTGCACCATCTCGTTGGCTTCTGAAGTCTATAACCTTCGGGAGAATGACCTGCCTTACAGTCTAATCTAATCTTTCATGTCATGTCATGTCGTTGGATGCAAAATTTACTAATTATCATGACCATAATTTTCATTAAACCAAGTACGTAGTTGCCTTTTGAATAATAAAAATGTGGTTATGATCAAAGCAAGTAGCTGTTATATACAATCATTTCTTCTGAAAATGTCTCCTGGTATAAGAACTAGAAGAACTAAAGAAATACTTGTATGAAGTTAGTAATCTTGTCATTTGATATAGTATATTAGATTGTAAAATTATTTTTATTTTAAAATAAATTTAACATATTATAGAAAGTCATATCAATTTATTTAATTATTTTTATGATTTTTTTTTTTGTATTTATAACACTTCTTAAAGAACCAAGACTATCAAGAAAATTCACAATGTTTTATATATAATTATATAAAATATAATAAAAATGGTTGTCAGTGTATCATTAATCTTATATATATATATATAATGATGTTGTCAGGGTTCTTAGGTTGGGTTTTGTAGTTATAGTTGGAATCTTGAGAGCACTGATATTGGATTAACTAAATGTAAGTGAAAAGTCATATTTTAAAGAATATCTGTTAAATTTCTCTTAAATTGGATTTTAGTTAAACACAATTCATTTGGAAGATGAGCTACAATAACTTCATCTATAAAGTCAAATATGAAGGAAATTGTAGCATTTTCATTCTAATATTTTATTATTTCCTATGTTCCCCTTTTTTCCCTCTAGTGTAACATTATCCCTAGAATTACCATGTCTTTTCCTATTATTAATAAAATAATATTAATCATATTTCTTTTGATTTTTTTAAAATATAAAATAATTAAGAAATTATTTTTTTCATCTATTTATAGTCATGCAAAAATTATAATAATACGAGAAAATATGAATAAATTTTTTATTAATTATTTATAAAGTACAAATTTATAAATATTAATTAAAAATAATAATATTTTATTATTATAAAAAGGAAGATGACTAATACAGTATAAATTTTAAATTTTGAATGATTAGTTAAAAATAAATAAATTACATATTAATCAAATTTTCTTAATCATTAAGATGACTATTTCATGTAAATTCTTTTGAGGGAAAAGTAATGACGTCTTTTGCCTATGGTTACACTCACCTGACAGCTTTATGGTAGACATTTATTTATTAATTTATTTATTTCGAGAAATAAAATAATTAATTAATTGTACAACAAATGCCAATTCAAGGTAACGTTTCAGAAGTGGGGCAGTTTTTTATATATTTTAATCTCTGGGTTTCCTTGTCGTTGGTAGAGACGGTACTCAAAGGCGGTCGTACTTGTTCCGAATTATTGCTCCCGCTTACCTCGCCGCAGCTTTTCAACCCGTGGTCCCTCTCCTTTACGATAATACCCTCCCACCTCCTTTTCTCCTTTTGTTTTGTTTTTGTTTTTCTTAATTCCTAATATTCTACCACAAATTGAATCGGATATTAATACAAGTAAAATGATAAAATAACTATTCCTTTACGATTTTTCTACAACCTACTAAAAAAATCATATTTATTTAA
The DNA here is from genome assembly GCF_018687715.1 of Carya illinoinensis. Classification (NCBI taxonomy): domain Eukaryota; kingdom Viridiplantae; phylum Streptophyta; class Magnoliopsida; order Fagales; family Juglandaceae; genus Carya; species Carya illinoinensis. The sequence continues at coordinate 42,456,815 of NC_056756.1, forward strand.
ATATTTATTTTAACTTTAATTTTGATTTATTGTGTTTAAACTTTAAAAAAATATTAATTTATTAATAAATTATAACATTATAGTGTCACTATAACGTTATAATATGATGTTACGCAGCTTGGTTGTAGCGTAACATTATTGACCGTATTTTAGCCATGTCTTCTTGAAGTGAAGAAGAAGAGAACTTGTTAGTAGAATGTAATGGTGGCAAAATTGTTCATGTGCATCATTACTAGCGCATGGACAATGGAATATGAGGAGAAAATGCGCACACGACAAACTCTAAGGCATTATTTAATTATATAAATTATTCGATTATCTCATATAATTATTACAATATTTTAAAATTTTTAAATAAAATATAATAAATAATTTAAATTTTTAAATTTTAAAATATAGATAATGTTAAAATATTATATTTTAATAATATTTTATTTAACTTTTAACTTTATCTTATTTTATCTGTGTAATTAAACAAGGACGAAATTTATTTTTACAGATGATTATATGTTAACTACGAATATGGATGCAAATTAAATAGAAAACTAATAATTTTTAGTTAGATAAATAATAAATGTAACTATCCTCATGTAATCGTTATGTAACCGGTTCCATATTAATAAATGAAACGACCGTGTTTCATTTAAAATATTGTTTTGATTCTTCTCCACCCTCTTATCCTACCCATTCTTGTTGATGACAAAATCGTTACTACCCTTCTCCTTCACCAAAACCTCAAAATCTGTAGAGCATAAACTATTTTGCTTTACTACATTTCTCTAAGTGTTGAGAGGAGATAATGGTTAGGTCCTCAAGTTTGGGAAAGCACGGATACTCGAAACTTGTGCTCATTAGAGTGGGGCTATTCAGATTTGCGCACATTGCCGATTTCCTCCTCCATCCCTTCCGATTGGGTTTCTTATCGCGATTGCTCGAAAAACACCCTAATCTTTTCCCATAAAAGATGTACCCAAGGAACCCTTGAAATTGGTTGGCTTTGTTTCTTCTGGGGCTTTTTTATTGTAATATTTCCTTTTTTCAACAAAACAAACAATTGTAAATGCTGGGAGGCACGGCAATTTTTTTTTTTTTCATATTTTTTTAATATATTTAAATATTTTTAAAAAATAAAAAACATATATTAACATATTTATAATCAGTTCCTCAATTACTATATATATATAAAAAAATTAACTAACAATCAATTAATGCGGTCAAACATAAAGGCATAGAAGCTTTTCCCTTACCTGCAAACTTAATGGCGGATTTTATAATGTTTTTATTTATTTTAATATTAACAAGCTGATTGTGTATATGCATTTTTTTAAAAACGACGACCAGCTACAGAAAGAAGAAATCATTTTAATTTTATTTAGTCTATTCAATTTCAGTATCTCAAGTGTCATTTCTGATTTACCCATTCACACATTCCCTATACTCTCTCTCTCTAATATAAAAAATTATATTTATAATTTTAGAATATATAAATTTTATATAATTTTTAATAATATATCGTATTTTTTAAATATAAATACTACTTATCATCTCATATTACATTATATTTTTTATACATTTTAAAATTATTTTTATTATTTATTATTTTAATTTTATCTTATTCTTATTAAATTAATTAAATTATTTTACTTATTATTTCTGTACCACATATTTATTATAGGAAGTACATATGTTACATAAATTAGCAAACTTTTGAAAAATAACTTTTATTCTAAAAAAAATTATTCTTTTTTTTTTTTTCAAGAAATTTCCACAGAATGGAGCACTCCATTTTTTTAGAAAGTAGTTAATTTAATTTAATAAAATTAGATAAAAAAAAGAAAAATGCAGACTTTAAGATGAGTGGGACCTCTCGTGAATTGTGTTTTTATGTTTGTTTTGTTGTGGTGGTTGATGCCCGAAAGAGCCAGGAGTCGAGACAGTAATGGTACTTCCCAAATAATTGCTCCCGCTTCAGTAGCTGAGCAACCCGTGGTCCCTCCCTCCCTCCCCTCCTTTCTTTGTTTTTATGGTAAATTCTACTGTTTCTCTTTTATGAGAAGAATTCTCAATTGAATTTCGTTTAAAAGATTCAAAATTAAATAACGAGATGATTACATTCAAATAAATTATAGAAAATATTGTAGTCACAAATAGATTACATAAAAATAAACATATAAACTGATATAAATTAATGTGATATATTAGATTATAAAATTATTTTTATTACAAAATAGATATAACGGATTTCATAAAAATTATGAAACTCCATCAGTTTATGAGTTTATTTTATATAATCTCTTTGTATTTGTAGCAATTATCATAAACTATATATGTACGATTATATTCACAAAATATATTTCAATTTCAATTTTTCTACTTAGATTTGTACCTAACCATATTATTTATTATGAACAAGAGACCCATTATAAGTATTAAAAAAAGAAAATATTAAATGTACTTAAGAAAAATTTACAAAAAATTTATTTTTTTACACTTCAGTTATTGATTTGTTGAAAATTATAAAATTTAAAATTCAAATTTTTAAAAGAAAATTAACAAAATGATTCTTACAAATAAAAGTATAAGTCAAATTACAAGTATATTTAGCACACTCATTAATAGTAATGATAGATGATATAGTTTTAAATTATGTAAATTTCATGTATTTGTTTTTTTGTAAAGTGACTTCTATTGAAAAAAAAATTTCATACAGATTCTAAATTATTAGTACTTTTTTCAAATAAAGTGTCTATAAAAAATGTATAAATAATTTCTCGTTACTAATATAAATTATTACTTTTAATTATTAAGTTACTTTAACGGTGATAAATTTTTAAAGTTATGAACATAAACTCATAAATTAACATAGATTTATATGATATATTAAATTTACTTTATAGTAAAAATAAATATACAATCTAACATAATTTATCAAGCTACATTAATTTATATATTTACAATCTATATATGACTAAGATATTTCTTTCGGAGAAAAGTGGGACCGAAACAAGTAAACATGGAAGTATTATTTAATGGGTAATGATACCCTTACTACTCCGGTATTACTTGGTTGCTACCCAAGCTTACATGCCTTTATTTATTTTTTCTTTCTGTTATGTCTTGTGCCCTTCTGCTCTGCTTTCTATCATAAGTTATATGTCCGACTATCAAAGATTCAAATCTCTTGACTTTATGAATATACTTGTCAATCCCTTCACCTCCTATGAGACTTAAATCTCTCTGTTAGTTTTGTTTTCATTTTAAAATTCATAACTATATTTCAAAATGCTAACATTTTCACACCTCTCATCTCCATTGTAAACCAGGTAGAGCCTCTTCTCATTTCCATCACAGAAGGGCAGAAGGCAGAGCTGAAGATAAAATAAAATAAAATCACATAAATTTGAGTAGTAAATAAGTAATAATGGGATAATAAGGGTATCATTACTCTTATTTAATTGTAGAGGTTGAGTCTAACTGCAGTAGTGAACTTTACAGATTAGGTAGAAAAAGGAAGTATTATATCTTAAAAAACATATGAAAATAAGTTTATAGATCGATATCATTTAATTTGGTATTTGAGATTGGAAATTAATTTTTATTAAAAAATAGATTTTAAATATTATATAGTTTATAGATGAATTTTATAAAATATATTTGCATATTTAGAAAACAAAAGAACTTTGAAAAGTAAAGGTGGATGATGAGGGGTTTGAGAAGAGCCAAAATCTTAGATCTATCACATTCACGCTTCAGCTGCATGCGTATGCTGATAATAATAGTCTGAGAGACTGACGCACAGAGAGAGAGAGAGAGAGAGAGAGAGAGAGAGAGAGAGAGGAATTATTAGCATTCAGAAGCAGAAAGCTTCGCCTTCCTTGCATAACCGTGAAGCACTGGTATTGAGTAGCATCGATATACCAAAAACAGAACTACTCTCTGCTTTCCAATGGACCCCCCACATTCTGTGGATTTAGTATTTGAGGGTAATGCAATATATTATATACAGTCCATGCTATTCTCCTAGAAAAAACATGGAGATCACTATTAAAAAAAAAAAATTATATAGATTTTAGATTTATCTACTTTTTACCAAAAAAAAAAAAAAAAGTTTAAAACTGTAAATAATATTTATCTATTTGATTTAAGAATTAATTATAAATTTAATATTTAAATTTTTATTAATTTTTTTGTGTCAACTAACGTAGAAGTTTTCATGTATCAGTTGTGTATTTAAATTTCAACAAATACATTTATATTTTAAAAGAAAGAATTTGAAGCTTTTAGATTTCATGTCGTCTTAGGGTTTTTATTTTATTTTATTTTTATTATGATAAAGTGTAAGTTATTATGCCCAACATCCGGAAGATATTTTGAGTCTTGTTTTAGATAAGTAAATTAACCAATTCGGAAGGCCAATGCCAATGGATTGATTTCTTATATATTGATACACCTACTGATGTAAAAAGTAAATAAACCTAATTTCCCCAATGGCAGAAAAAAGATCAGTGCTTAATATTTGTATAACTGTTTCGAATTTCACAATAAGCATATTTATACACCAACTTATAATAGTACAACTCAATTTATATTTAGCCTGTTTTTTTTTTTTTTTAATCAAGACCTCATATCATCTGAGCTATAAAATTTTCATTTAGATAAAAAAAAATGACCTGAAAACTTTCATAATGATAAGGTCTTGATTCTTCAATCACATACCTCAAAAGGAGATTGTCTTGAAACCTCATATGCATTAAAAAATCTCAAACACTTTTCAAGACCTTAAAAGGAAATGAACTTGAGAAATGGTTATCATTTATACAATCAAATCCAAATAATGATGTACATAAATGGTTAATCCAGCTGCCAACCTGAATCAAGCATTTCCAGTAACATTATTTTAGTCAAACTTTTGAATAGAAGCTATACTAGGGAGCAGAGAGGAATAAGACAGCATGAACAATTTATGTATTTTATTATGACAATTAAGTTGGGATCTTTTTCTCTTTTTTCAGTTCGATAGCCGGTAGAGAAAAATGGGTGTCGAAAACTTGCATAATTTTATAAGATAATACAATTGTCATAATATGACTCTATAGGCTTCATAATGGGAGAAATGGAATGAATAAAATCATATCCCAGGTTAGCTCAAGTTAGCTACACCGGGAAATCCCTTTCATCAGGCAATGTATTATCCTTCCCCGTGGCTGTTGGGCCGTGGTATAAGGCTGCTCACTCTGAATATTTCCTCTAAAGTAAAGGGAATCAATCATATGGTGCTAATCCAAATAATTATGCCACATTTTTCTATAGCTCCACTGTCTGGCTAATGACCATATTATAATATCAACGAGGTTATTAACTCAGTTAGATTTCCTAGTTGTGAAGTTCTATCTCAATTACCATAGACTCTTTGGGTTGAAATCTTCCCAGGAAAGTCATCATATTGACCCAGCAACAGTATGTCTTCACGAGACAATGCCATTGAAACACTGCTCAAGTAGTGTCCAGCAACCCGTCCCCTGCATTGAAACATCATGCAACTAATTGAGCAGCCATTGCAACAGATGCACCAACACTTATAATAAAAGCTAGGTTAACATTACAAGTACAGTCATATTGGGCTTGGGGGTATGCTCCCCTCAGATCTAAGGTTCAAATCCCCTTAGATGCAAACAATCTGTAGGGGCTATCATACTGAGGGAAATTATCCAAAGTGCACTTGAGGAAAACTCCTTGCCGAGGGCATGTGCATCCTCGGGATTAGTTGGGACACTGTTCCCAGATACCCACTGCCAATAAAAAAAAAAAACACTACAAGCACATACCTCCGTCTTTTGGTCTTCTCAGTGCCTTCAGACAAACGGGAAGCTTCTGATCTTGAAATGCAACGCAATGAAGAAAGATACTCATAGAATCCGACATCTCTCACTGTCAAGTATGATCTTGCAGGAATTATGGACTGGATTATACCAAAAAGACTCGAATTGATTTCACTGCATTTCAGACATCAAAGCAAACGTTTATATCAACAAAAATACATGATACCAAAACCTGCTTGACTGAGTTAAAAGGAAAATGTCTAAAAGCTCCATTTTTAGGACAACTTTTAATTTGAACGAGTCAAATAACTGAGCAATCAATAACAGAAATGTATAGAAAAATTTTTCTCATGAACATATCACTTATGCTAGTTCATGTTCAGACCTTACATCAGCACCCCAAACTAATTAGAAGAATAGTTGTTGGATAGTCAATACAAAATACATACCTAATAGTTTCAATTTATTTCACATATATAGCAGCCAAACAAAAGACTGATTAAATGTCTACACCTTGGACAAAACTAGCAATGCAAATTTGCTTCATGAAAGGGTAGACAAATGTAAAACAGGTGGGACTGGGTGTCCCTGCTAGAATATAGAAGTTAAAAAAAAAAACATAAAAAAAGGTGGTTGGGGGGTGGGGTAAGGATGGTAAAGAACAAGACGGGAATGGGTGTCCCTGCTAAAATAGACGCTCCAATGTAGGCAGCAATATTGTCAGGATTCCCACTTAAAAAAAAAATGTTTTAACATTTCACATGTGTCCAGGGTTGGGTGTGAAGCAACTGTAAGATCTTTGACAAGCTTGTAAAAATTCCAGGAAACATTAACATGGATACATATTGTATACTGGTGTGCATACATGTACTTTGGAGGATGTATATGAAACAGGACTATACAAAGGGAGCTGAGTTAATACCTATTTGAAAAGTCACTTTTAGGTGGACCTGGAATCATCTTTAAATCCCTTGCAACATAAAATGTTCTACTTGTTCTCATATCCTGTCCAATTAATTTACCCAATGCCATCATATTAGTTGTGGAAGCCAACATCTCTGAGGGCAAATTGACACTGCTCTCACAAGCCATCTTTGATCCTACAGCAGCTATGTCTTTTGCATAAAAACAAAAACCATGCTGTGCAATTGATGATGTCATCTGTATTTGCTCATCACACCAGCTGAATGCATCTGATCCCTCAGAAGGGACTGTAGATGGTTCCAAAGAATCCTGCAAAAACACCCCATCACTGTAATGATCTACACATGCATAACCGAAGAAAGGTTTATAACTTCAATATATAGAGAAATAAAACACTTACTAACAATTGACAGTCAGAAAGCAAGAGGTCAACTTCTGATATCAGATTGCTCATAGCATAAGCAAGTTTAATACTTTCAATTGCATCTTCTTTTTCTAAGGCAACGTACTGCCTTAGATCTGTGTGGGAGCTACGGAGTTTTATCCATGACTCTTGTACTAAATCAGTCAACATGAACAACCTGGGCTTCTCTACAAATTTGGAGCCCCTATAGAAATCCATGCGACTGCATTCATCCATCACTTGATGACCTGTCGCCTCCACATTTTCATCCTGATAATCTTCCAGCTCCACTTCATGAGAAAATTCAGGATTTGCATCATAAGTATTTCCCTGCATCTCTGATCTTTTCCGTAATCTTCGCATAGGTTTATCAAGATTGTGTGCTACAACTGGTAACAGGGTCTGGATTGACTCACTGCTCACAGAAAATTCTAAGGTATTATCAACATGACCACAGGATACTGTTCTAGACAACAGCTCCGTCACATCACCCATCACACTTTCAGGAACATATGTTGACTCTGGCACACATGATACATCAAATGACTGGCATGTTTCATCATTTTGTATAGAATCCAGTCTTTCTGAGCGTTGATGACATGTTTCTTCCAAATATTTCACTCCAGAAAACAGCTTTTCAGTTAATGGACTTGAGCAGTTTTCAGTGAATGGATGATATGAGGGAGAGCTGCTGTTGACTCCTTGGGATCCTTTATTGTTAGCATCTTTATCCAAAACTACAGGATGCCCATCACTTAAATATTCATCTTCAGAATCAGAAGACAGCACCACATTAAGTTTCCTTCGAAAATTTTGCCGAGATGAAGTGATAGGGGTGCCTGAAGGGTTGCATAATCCACCAGATTGAGCTATGAATTCATTGCAATCTTGAACAGAGCCATTCCTGTCCAACATTTCTAACTTCCTGGTCTCTATACTGTGTGTTTCATTATCACATGCATCCAGATCTTCCTGTGTTTCCTTTCTGTCTTCCTCAACTACTTCCATTAAACTAGAATTTTCTTCCATCATTGATAGTGACTTGGTGATCTCCTTATCAATTAGCTCAGATAACGGAGAAGGGAATTCCCAGGGGATAATCTTAGGGAGTATCTGGTGGCCAGCCTCAACATCAAATAGCAGTGAACCATATGTTCTCTGAACCTCCCTATCTGGAGAGTTAAAAGGATTATGTGAAAAGCTCTGGTAAGCTGTAACAATAGACAATTGATACAAGAAATATACTTAAAATAAAAAAAAAATATGCACACAAACCACCAAACCAACTGGAAAAAGAGATCAAGGCGAAGATGATAATTATGGAACATTAATATCAGTGTTCAGATTTCAATGCTTCCCATACATAAAAAAAATAGGCTTATTCTAATCAGACAATTTCAACTAGCTTTAGCTGTAAATGCATGTAAACCCACATGATCCTTCCTCATACTTCAATGCACATTATGATAAATTGACCACATGTAAACCATGTGCAGTAGCTGAAAGTAGCATATATATATATATATATATATATATGTCATTGATGGCACGAAAACTTTCCAAATGCAGATGGTAGGCTATAGTTTTGCAGGCAGATTGACCGCATTCCAATTAATATTAGTTGCAAGGCTGTGTCATATTCCATGGGATTCTAACAAGTTCCAGATATGATAGAGAGGAAACAAAGATTATGTAGATTTCATAGTAACAATGGGATATAATGACAGAAGTTGTAAGTGATAATAATGTAGTAGAAACTATAGTGACCGTATAAAAAACAATAGCATGCATACAAATGCCACACAAGCATACATGTGTTGGGCAACTGACCTTCTCTAAATGTTTTACCCTGGCACCAGAACTGAAGATGCATAATGATTTTCCTAATATCACCATGACAAGACCCAACTAACCGCTCTAGTAATTGAGGTTGGATGTTGGCTCCTTCGGTAGCACAAACCTGAAATGCAAAACCGAATGAACTCAAAAGGAACACACAAATCCACAATGGGAAAGCTGAGTGGAAAAAAGGCCCTGCAAGTACATACCATATATACATGAGAAAGCAGCTCTTTCGACGGTGGCAATGTGAAATACACTTGTAGCCTGTCTAAATTGTCTGGCAGCACAGGATTGTTACCTACAATTAACAGAATGAGCGTAAAGAAGATAAATCCAAAAGCATAAATATTTCAAAGCGATGAGAAGACTATCTCGAGCAGTTAAGCTCCCTCTTACTATTGCTTGTCAATATCATGGGTCCCTTTGCCGTTTCTGCTATTTGTTGTATTGCAGCAATAAAACCACGATCTTCAAGAAAAACAATATCCACATCCTCAAATAGAATCAATGGCTTAACTTCAACTTGATCACAGGCAGTTCCATCCTCCTTGTACATGAAATTTCCTGAGGCTCCAATCTTGTGATGGGAAGTTTCCTCATCTGATAAGGGTACAACTTCAACAGCCTCAGTTTCAGAATCTTGTGATGCATTACCATTGGGTAGAGCCAGGGTAGATTTCACAATGGGTTTGTTCTGTGATTGAACAGGATGTCCCAGTGACCTAGGGAAAAAAAAATATAACATATAATACAGGTTAGATGATATATTTTCATGATGAATAATGTTTTATTTCTGTCCGATTTCTTTTTTTTTTATAAGTATTTCTGTCCGATTTCTTATTATTGATAAATACAGGGGCCAAAGCTATACCACGGGTAAGATTTTATAAGATTTCTACCAGTGGCAAAATATTACTTAAATCATGGTTTTTTGATGAGGAATTGTTCATACGCTGTGATCTAACCTAGAATTTACCAGAAGCAAACCCAGAAACCAGAAACTCCCATGGAGAGAAAAAAGCAGCAGTAACGTCTGAAATTGAAGAATTCTTGAGAATTTGATGGATACCATTGTGGATAGCACCCAAAAAGACTAGTGTTAGTTTCTCAGTTCATTCAGTCAGGTGTTTTATGACAAGTTTTAATGTACAAAGTTCCACCTCTGAATTTCTGCTTGTGATAGAACACATCCCCATAACTAGTCATTTTTATTTTTATTTTTATTTTTTATTTTTTATTTTTATAATTACATCCCCATAGCTAGTAATTTCAAGTGAAAGAGAGGATGATTTGGTCTTTAAAGGTAGATGAGAATTACAAAATTAGACGAAAAATGTTCAACAATGATTACTAATCCCAGAATGAGTTATAAAATATCAAGAACCCTGACAAATGCAAGTCCTAGTTCCTGACATGTAAGTTCAGTTTTTGTATACTTACTGTGTACTTGGCTTTGCCTTGTTACTTGTCTCAATAAATTTTTTATTCATAAAAAATAAATAGTAAATGTTTGCCATTTTAAAGCTCATTTGGAAAGGGCTTGACAAAAAAAGCTTCAAAGTGCAAGTGCTGCTTTATCACCACGTTTACAATTTAAGGAGATCCCCATTTTATTTTTCTCCCACATTTCTAATATTCTGCTGTACCATCTATGTTCTCATTCTTAACTAACAATTCACCTCTTTGTAAACTTGATGAACTTCTTTGAACACATGAAACAATAAAACTGTAGGATAATGTGTATACGAAATAGTAAGACATGCACTTGGTAAGTAAACCCAGATACAATCATCCTGGCTCAATAAAGTTGGAAGATAAAAATGTAGACATCGCAGCTAAAGATAAATTGACAAACCTTTTGAGCCGATGGGATTCTAGTGCCTCCCCAAACCGCTGCTTCACAAGAGCCCCATTCCGACATTCTGATGCACTTAACTAGTGAAATGACAGATAGGGCATCTTCAACTCACTTTTTTTTTATTAGTAAATAACAATTTTATTGAAATAGGGCATATTTGACTTTCACTTGAAAGGCTATTCTCATAATTTTCAAATATCAAAATCTGAAAGAACTAGCATTTGAATAGACTTTTGACAGTAAGTGAAAATGGTGAAGGAATCAGTTGTTGGTAGCAATATGGGGATATACAACAGAAAATGAAGAGGACTCAGCTGCTTGCTAGTTGTCGCAGACTTGTTGAAGCTTAGGTTCTAAAACAACTAAGAAAGTAAATCAGAGTTAAAAGCAAAAAGGCTACTTTTGCTATCCTTGAAACAGAATTCAATGATTTATTGTAGCACTGCTGCATTGATAGTTCTAATGATAGGCAGAATAAGCCCAATGACCTAAGTTAAATCTTTTGTGGCTTGCTTTTCTTTATACATGTGAGGAATGATAATTTCTTATATGGGGGAAACTAGAGTTTAAATTTACCATAAATGGGCTCTAACGCGAGCATCGTTTCCTAAAACTCTGCCACCTACCAACATCACGAAGATAGTTTCAAGAATCTAAAGATGTTAAACATTCCAAATCAGAAATGATTTCTTTAGAATTTAATCCAGCAGTAAAAAGCAGTTTCAAACTAGCCTATTATTAATTTATTAAGACAATAAGGCAGGCATGTGAATGACCAAATTTAAGTTCTTGTACACCATAAATTAACATGCACATGTTTAGTACCACTAGGGCTGTGCAACCCACCCAACCCTACCCATCCAAACCTATGAACCCAGCACAAACAGAGTACTGACCTGGTCACTTTGTCACTTTTTGCCAGAGTAGCATGTAAGATTGATTTAAAAAATTGCATATATTTCTGACAATATCACGATTACTTATAAATAAAAAAAATGCATAACCCAATGGGTTGGTTCAGTCTTAGTGTTGGCCTATTTATAAATGATCAAAATGCAGCCTGAACCAGTAAAATATAATTTGGAAAATAATATTCATATTTAAATGACTGCTAGCAATATTGGGCACTCATATGAACTTGCACAAACCTGATACTCGCTAAAATAAATCAATCCCAAACTCCCAATTTCATAAATTCTCTTCCTACGTCCCTCTCCCCTCCCTCTTCCTCTCCCACTCAAGCCACACCCATTCTCATAGTCTTTAACCCCCTCTCTCTCCTCCCTTCTACCTATCAAGCCTCACTCCATCCATCACCACTACAATAATACCCAGTCACTCCCACTCTACTTACCTGCCACAAATTCCCAATTTGATCTGTCCACTTTAAACTGAGAAAAAATGTAAACCAACCAACCTGCCTGAGTGAGAAATTACCACTAGCCTTGACCTGGAAAAATCTGGCTCGTGATGGCCTATCTGTGGCATTCTCACTGCTTAATCTGCTCCTTCCCCTTCTCTTTCTCCTCCTTCATTCTGTCATGGTTTTTTTTTTTTTGGGGGGGGGGGGGGGGGGGGGGATGCGCGGCGCTAATGCTGCTGCAACCATCACCATAGCCACGAATTTGTGGGGTATGGAGCTGTGGTTGGAGGGTTGGGGGTGTTTAGGATTGAGATTTCCAGATAAGTTACTCACAAGCCTCAAAGCTTGTTGTTGTTCCTAAACAGCCCGTTGCTTAATTTTGCTTTAATTTGGCATCAATTAGGGATTTTTCAATCTGACAAAGTCAGGTCGGTATCAATTCTGACCGAAAGCCAACCGAACTGACTTGTGCACACTAGTAAGTATGGCATGGTCCACCAGAATATGCATATGATGAGGAAGATTGCAAGAACAGATATTGATGTAAGACCTTCCTTTTATGTAGTAAAATTTATTGAAAATACAGGAACTTGAGTACATGCAAGGGAAAAATAGTTTTCTTCAAAAAAGTCAGCAACTACAACTTAATGTTTCACAAAATGTTTTAGAAAATGGCAAACAGAGCAAAAATCCAGTGAAAGAGCATGCTTAAGTTTGTTCTAGGTAAACTGAACAACCTCCAAAATACTTCTGCACCTATCCAATCCAATAGACTACATCATGCAAAGTGCTAGAGCTTTCCAAATATGTATTTTGATTCCTCCCATTGGCATCCAAAAGAATTTCCATCATGTATTGGTTCAAATGATGTGTGGTCTTATGTAGTATCAATGATACCCTTTATTTTTAACAATGCATCCCAGCATCTTGCCCTTCCTATTTGCACTTATACATACACTTTTTTTTTTTTATAGGTAAAAGAAGTTTTATTGATCCACGTAAATAGGCAAAGCCCGAGTACACAGGAAGTACTTACACATACACATACTAGAATAGCTAAAATCAATCTTTGAACAGTTGAAATAGTTTAACAACAAAACATACAGTATCATTACTACCTCCAAGACCTCAAACCCTTGCTCTTGCGCACAAGCATAGATGGCTGCAGACTTCCCACTCTGCAACACATGAGACACAACTTAACCACCCATATAAAACAAAGTGTTTGTGGAGAACTACTATGCAGTTTGACATGATTTATGTAATACTCCCCCATGCAATAGCATATCCTTCTTAAACATTACAAAAAAGAGGTCTATTTGTAAATTATGCAAATTTGCAAACATTATAGAATAAGTCTCGAGTTTCATTGAAAAGCCACTAAAGGGTTAATTAACAGTAAAGCATATTGACAAGAGCATAAAATAAAACCTAATACCAGTCCAAAGGCAAGGTAGTGCAAACTAATTTTTTTTTTTTTATTGGTAAAAAAATTTTTATTGATCAAAAGAGTAGGCTAGAGACCAAGTATACGGAACATGTACAAGAGCAACACCTAAGCGTACTAGTTTAGTTATACAAGGAATAGTGCAAACTAACTGAAAACACTGCATTTGATTTTCTCCTTAACTACTTGCAGATGCAAGGAAGTTCAATACTAAATTCTAGAACAAATTCCTTCCAATGATTCCTAAAAGAAGAAAACAGTACGGCACATGCAGTGGCTTCCATCAAAGAGAATTCTCTAATCAGTGATATCCATATTATTAGCCATCACACCCGAAAAGGAGTCATTAAGGCCTGGTTTGGATAGCAAATCCTCCCAACTCATCACATCTCGTCTCTTCTTATCCCATCTCATCTCATCCCTTTTTCTCTCTCCTTTCCCAAAACCCCATAAAACATATTAACTCAAACCATCTCACTACTATTCACAGACCATTTCACTACTATTCATAGATCATCTCATCTCACTAACCAAACAAGCCCTAAATCCCCTGGATAAAGAAGAAGCATGCCCAACAGATCATCACGTGTGTCAAGTCTGCCAACTCAACAGAATCATACACATTCTCTCAACATGTTTATAATATTTTTCCTACATAGCCGCACTGGGTTCTACATTTATAGCATCTTGCTGACACCATTTAAGAGTACTGAACACATATACAGACAAAAGAAATGAGAAACTCACTACCCAAAAAGTTTCTCATCTGAAAATCGTCTCACATGAACAAATTTTTTTCCCAGAAAATTGGAATGAAAATTAATGTTTTATGAAAACTGAGTAATTACGTTTTCTTTGATGGTGTGGAACCTCACCAAGCAAGGCTCTTCAAACCCACCTCTGAGGAGTAAAACCCCAGATAACAACCTTTCTCACCAGAACTGTATATGAGGTAATCTAGGGAACCTAAGATGTCTAAGTTTACAGCTCATCCCATGTCCGCCCTTTGACCACTAGACTGCACATTGACAGGTTAACTTTAAAGAACTACACAGATGAGTCTTATCTCTTATCTACAAAGTTCCAAGACTAATCAAACTATTTGTGAGCATAACGGCATGAGATTGTTGGGTAGTTATTTTGTATATCAATAGGATCCTTTTTCTTTAAAGGTAACGACAATTTTAGGCTGGTTGTCAACCTACAGCAAAGCTACACCTTTATCTGGGCTTCAAATAACCAACCCATGGTCAAAATAAAGGCTTCGTTGATCTGAGTTGAGTTATTTCGTCTTCAAGACCTGGATAAAACTATCTTTCTAAAATTTCCTTGATGACAAGGACACCTGAGACTATGCAAGTGCAACATGTCTTTAACCCAGTTAAACCCCAGATCCTTGTAACGTGTCCCCGTCACACATTAGGTAAATTATTGGCTTTTCATCAATGGGACATGGGCGACTACTTTCTAGAATTGAAAAGTAAGAAAAGATGAGAATATCAAGTGAACCACATACAAGGAAACAGTGTTACTAGCCTTCAAATCAATATTACCAAGAGAACCCACCAACATATAGCCAAAACTAAAACCAATTTGGATGCATCTTGGTATCATAAAGGAAATAAGGTTCTAGATGAATGTGATTATGATGGTTCTATATGTACTTAAAATACAGAAATCATAAAAATTTACAATCTTTATGTAAATCAAGCATAAGTTGTGCTAAAAAGAAATATATCTATGTATACCCCAACTGGCCCTGTAACTAAGAGAACATTCTTTAGAGTATCCTCTTCATCTATGTCTTCTGAATCAGAGTCCTTGTAAGAACAGTAATAGTCATCATCTTCCATGCCACGTTGACCACTAACAGTCTCATCTTTGCTGGTGTGAGAGCCTTTTGCACGCCAAAGCCGTAGCCAATCACTCAAAAACCTCACAGCTTCATCATTACCACATACCTACCGGACAGCCAGGAAAACATAATTGTTAAAAGTGAAAGTCTATCATCTCATAAAAGACAAGATAAAAGAGAAAGATGCCAATCTACTTAGGATCATATTTTTATTATAAGTTAAAGATTCATTGATACGATAGATGGGTGACAATTTCCTCATCTACAGGAAATTATACAAGAGAAACACCTAGCCATTAAATGGAAAGAGTTCCAAAAATTCTGGAACTAAAGCAACAATGTACAGTCATCCAGTGATACAAAGTTTGGAGGAAGAAAGTCAAAAGATCCACCACAGTCTTCTTACAATCTTTGAAGCAAAGGTCATCTCTCTCCAAATGATTCATAAATTCAATATGAAGAAGATACAGATTCAAGATAACTCACCTCCATGGCCTTCTTGGGCTTGTACTTAGATGTCCATAAACTATCCTCAAGCTGATTATCAGAACCAGTATAGTATGATATCATCCTGCAATTGCAGTGTAAATGAAATCGATTTTTTTTTTTTGGGGGGGGGGGGGGGGGGGGGGGGGATGAAATGGATATCAATATACAGCAATTCCATCTAAAAATTATGTACAAATGGTTAGAAAACTCTTACGCCCTAAGGGTTAATGAGTTGGTTAGAGAAATGATAATGTCATTCGTTTCCATTATGCACTTATAAAAAAAAAAAAAAATCATTTCCATTATGTTAAGTTGATCAAGCAAGTGAAATTGGGAAATAATAGTTAAAAAGGAGAGAAGTAATGATGAAACTGTTAAAGACCCAACCATTGATCCAAAAACCCTAGGACTGTTGAATACTAATTTGGTTAAACTGTTAACCTTCAAGATCATAACATTCCACCACACTTCCTAATTTGACGTCCACAGCAGCCCACTCTATCAACGTTGACCCGGTGGTAGCCCTTTCCCTTTTGGTGGCTTCATTCATCTATTATTATTCAATAACTTAACACTATACTCATACATAGTACCAAGACATTTTAATCCAGTCTATAAATTACCCCTTCCGCGACTTGAATCGTGATGTTGAACTTGTCTCTGATACCACTTGTTAAAGACCCAACCATTGATCCAAAAGTCCTAGGACTGTTAACATGATACTAATATGGTTAAACCTTTAACCTTTGGGATCATAACAGGAACCTTCAAAGACAAGAACAAATGACAGCACTTAATTCCAATGCCTCCTTGAAGTGGTAGAATAAACACTTGAGTATACTTAATAATGAAATATCTCATTACTAATGGTAGTAATGAAAAATCTGTGAAGACTACAGCAGCTTTAGCAGCATGTTTTTTTTTTTTTTTAACAAGTAACAATACTGCTTTTATCGAAATGCACTTGGGGCTCAACCCAAGTTTAGCTGCATTTGCAATACACTTTAGCAGAATTTGCAACAATCAACAATTATAAAATTCAATAAATTTGAATTAACATAAAAAAATATGGATTGAAAATTCCACGCATATATAAACTAGAGATTAAGCATATATATGTATATATATTTTATGACGGAACCACCCCATGGCAGAGCCCTTAGGACTCATCCACAGAACCTAAACCCCGGGGAGACAAGCACAGCAACCCACCACCATGGCCTCCCACTTAAATCGTAGTTTGATCCCAAGGGGAATTGAACCTGTGACATGGGGCTCATGCATACAAGTTTGCCCTTACCACTTGAGCAACCCAGGGGTGGGTGAGATTAAGCATATATAGAGTCCATGCAGAATAGGGTATAAATTTTTTACCTCTCCTGAAGAAATCTACTTTGCTGCTCAATATCTGATTTTCTTAGACAGCCCATATGCCTAAAAAATAAACCAACTCTATCCAACTCATGGTCCTGACAGTAATTCATACAGATGACAAAAAAAATCACTACATAATATTTAGAGCCACTAGATAAACAATTCAGAAATGGTGAAAACTAATTCTTTGCAGAAAATAAGTGATTAAAAGACAGAGCAGGTAGATAGAGATTAGTGATGCACTGCATACCACTTCAGGTGAATGTTCTTGTTGACTAACATGCTGATCAGAAGAGACTTCATTCTGTAAGATTGATCCATCGCAGGGATGTATAAAGATGGGAAGCTTATCAATATGTAAGCACTCAACAGAGCCTTCATAAACTGACGAAGATTTGTTTTCTAGACCATGATTGGCATTACTAAAGGTGTCCTCGCAAAGTGCCCAGTTTCTCCAGTCAGTATGCGTTGTATCTTCCTGCAAAGCAGAAATTTTAAGTTTCACCTTATGTGAGTGGACGTTTAGACATTATTATTTAGTAAGTGATGCAATTGTTCTATTTAGGTAAAATAATTAACTTGGAAGTCCCATACTTGAGTCGTTTCAAATATGTGAATTGGGCCACACGTAATTCCTTTATCCCTTCTCTCAAACAAGCAACAACTACCCTCCACCTCAGTCACCTCTTGATTACTCTTACCCGCTTTCCAAGATGAGAAAAAAGGATGCATTTGCTTCCCTGCAAACATCCGTGAATTTTCCTGATCAAACACAGAAGAAAGACATTTAGAGCTACACATTAAACATTATAGGTCACAGACATGAAGCAAAACAATCCCAAGTGACAATGAATTAAAAGATTCAAGCCAAAAATTTTTGTGTAGCCAAAATTTCCAAGATCAACACAAATAAACAAAGAAGTGAAAATAACTCGACTGCTAAGCAGTTTATATTCTTTACATGGTATTTTATCTTCTGCTTTTGGATAACTAATTCATGATTGATTTATAGCACGAGTTAAAAAAACCACATGATGACAAAGACCATATCTAACGACCAAGATCCTAAAATATGAGCTGAATCCGCCTATCAAAACAAAATTGGGAACAATATAAATATAAAACATGACATAACGCAAGGTCACTGACCTCAGCTGACATCTTTGCCTCTAACCGCAGATCAGGCACTGGCGGCGATGCATCTTCACACTTTTTTAAATTAGTCAATGTTTTCTTAGGTGTAGTATTCACCGGCCGTTTCTCCTTCATCTGCGAAAAAATATTTTCAGTAACCAGGCAGAGCATTAGACGCACAAAAAACAAGCACTTTGCTAGGATTTATCACACTTGATTTGCAATAATTAGTAGCAGCAGGACATTATGCATACAAATATCCACATAATTCACCTTCTTAGGAGCTATATGTTGAGGCATTGCTTTCCCTTTGGGCTTCCTCTTCTTCTTGCTTTGACTCCCACTGTATTCCTCGTCCTCACCGCCCTCATCATCGCAACAAACCTTCTCACCATTCTGATCGCCGTTCTCTTCGTGTTCTAGGGGCTTCTGCGGGAACAGCGTGGACTGAACCAACCTCCGGCGAACACAGCGCCGCACAGGTGACCGGGAATCGCCGGGGCTAAGCTCCATCGCAGCCACTGGCTCGTCTTTATCATCCAATTTGTCCATTAAAAATGCGGAGGATGGTTTTGAATGGCTGGTGAGCTAGGATTTGAGGAATTGGAAATTAGGGTTTTAGGGAAGCAATTGGGGATTTTGGAGAGAGTTTGTAACGGGACCTAATCTACAGCGTGGGAAACAGATCAGGAAGCACGACGAAAAGAGGTAGAGAGTGAATACGGAGGGAGCTGATGTTGTTCCCGCCTTTGGAAGTCTTTTTATTTATTTTTATTTTTTATTTTTTACTATTTGGGAGAGTCCAATCTTTTTATACTTTTCACAGATAATGTGTATTTACAATCTTTAAATATGTAAATATTATATAATTTTTTGAAAAAAACAAATAAATACAGTAGTTGCTTAATAAAAATTAATTTTGTAATAATAATTTTTTTAAAATAATTATGGATACTTTGTACACTTTACAACTATAGTTTATTTAATGAAAAGTGTTTCAACGATATAAAATTTTTATAAAAATAAATTTATAAATTAATATGACTTTACGTGATCGGTTAGATTTATTTTATAATAAAAATAATTTTTTGATTTACTACACAATTAATATCAGTTTATGTAATTAGTTTTGTTAAATTATTTTATGTCTGTGTTTTGGGTTCGCGTAAACAATTTAATTCCATTTTGTGCAAATTGCCTTTTCTTTTGATCCACTTTAGACCGTTTGCATTGTGTTCAGTGTCATTTCCTAGATATCATGAATCATGATGAAATTGGACTTTTTCTGGAATATGATGCTCTGCATATTATATTACCCTTGTTTTGTTAGATGAAATATTATCATCTTACTTCTGACCAAAAGAAACAAGAGCTTATAGTTTTCACTTTTGGGCCTTTTTCTTTTTCTTTTTCTTTTTCTTTTTTTTATTTTTATTTTTATTTTTATGAACTGTTTGTGGGTCTTCGGGCAATTAAGGTGAAAACAATTTACTTGAGGAAATGAACTACTCAATAGAAAATTATAGATCAAAATAGCCTCAAGTTCTTACTCAAAGCAAAGGGTGCCATACATTGCTTCACTCATTAGACATTCATGGCTCATCTTCATCGCATGAGCATTACACGCTTGTAGTCTTACGACTTATCATCGATAAAAAAACCAAAACGTAAAAAAAAGACAAAAATCTTAGAACTAGGCGATTGATTTGGGATTGGAGGAAAGAATATTTTTGGTTTACCCAAGCAACAACTTTTCTCTATGCACACAGGCAACTTATTTGAAAAAAAACAAAAACAAAAACAAAACCTTGTTGAAACAGCAGCATACGGCATGCAGAAATCGATCGACACATGATGCGGCAACAACCTACAGTTTACCGCAATCAGTGGGAATAAATGACATGGTCTTCTGTTCGAGGTTATGGATAACCAACATATTCTGTTGTTGAATGTTCCCAAAGGTTGAAAAACTACCTGCCGGGGCCATAGCCAAGCATGCCAACCCCATCTTCTCGTCCACAATCATGTAGTTCTCTGGAGGCAGGGCCAAATCTAGCCCCTCGAAATGAAATGTCAGTTCAGGGACTTCAATCTGTTTAGCACGTCCATTTGGAATCTCAAAGCAAAGATCCAATCCAGAATTGTCTGAGCCCGACAATGCAAGTTTCGTTTCTGCCAAAAAATATCTCCTCAGCACATTGTAGGCCTCTTCGGTTAAAAGAGTGACTGTGGTTCCGGAATCCACGATTAAGCCCCCACTTCCATCGCTGGTTAACTGGAACCACGATGGCGGAATGGGCAGGCGATTTCGGCCCACACTGATGCCTACAAGAGATATGTAGTAGAATGTCGGTAGAACTGGGTTTTGTAGCAATGGGGTGGTACTAGCATTCGAGACTTGCACGCTGGATGGTGCAGATCCGATAAAAAGACTGCTGCTGCCATTGGTGCCGCCGATCGACGTTAAGCAATAAGAGAATTGTCGTGTATGAAGTTGTGACACCAGGGACAAAGGTCCACGACCGAGTCCCACTATCCCTGCACCATCGTTCAACCCCGGGCCCCCGTTGTTCACCCCACACCCAAATCCTAGATCTGGGACAGAAGATTCGCTGTCAGACCCTCCAAAGTTGAAAGTCTCCGTCGCTAGAAACCCTTCTGTCGACGTTCCGTCCCCGTAGGAATTGGAGTACAGACAGCTACTCCCACACTTTGTATCGGCCCATTTCTTGCACAATGGACTAGAGCAGCTGACATTGGCAAAGGAAGAAGATTGCGCAGGGTCAAAAATTGGGGTCGGTTGCTTGAAACATGCCGTGCATGGCTTGCACTGTGTCCATATCAGGTCACTACCTGTGTCCATTATCGCAAGGAAAGGCACAGGCGGGGTCCCAATTGACAAGCCCATGCGAAACTCTCCGTCACCGCCCTCAACCGGCGTTCGGAGGCCACTGGAGGCTTGCGTGCTCATCAGCAATCCGTTAAGAAATTGGCGGTGTCGTTGCTTCCCACGTTGGATAGATCGTTTGATGATTTGCAGCGGGGAAAGATCATCTCGGTCGGCATCGATGTGTGTCAGTGTGACGCGCAAGGAATTAGTACTTCCTTGCGAGGAACATATGCATAGCAATGATGAAACTAGTAATAATATTACAAGTAGCGAAGAGGTTGCGGAATCTGCCATTGATGTATTTTGCATGCACCTTCGGGAGGGGTAATGACATCGATGAATTGAAAGTGAGAGTTTATAGTGGCGCAAAGGGAGGCATCGTCGCCATTATCGGGGATTTTAGCGGTTGGTTAGGTTCAATGCAGAGGAGCATGACGCGGAGAACAACCTCCGGGTTTAAAAATAGTTGTCTAGTTAAACCCTGTACTCCATTCAGGACCCACCGATTGTTCGTGCGTTTCATAACGTCGACACTAATTAAAGACTCTGAACAAAACGAGAGGCATTTTGTGCCTGAAGAATCTGTGCCACAAATAGAGGAAATTAGAAGCAGCGACAGCTAGGGGGTTGCAAGGTGTGAGAAAATAGGCCGATAATCTTGCATTATGAGATCAAAATCTTCGACCATGGGAACCATTCTTCTTGTTGATATTTTTTTATGAGAAAAGATATTTGTAATCCTAATTGCTACGCAATCGATTTAAAAAAATAAATAAAATATGAGACTCACATAAAAAAAAATTAATTTATTAATAATAAATTCTAATTTTTTTCAAAATGATTATACGATGTTTATGCACTTCACGATTATACGTAGAAATACTTAGCACGTTCCACAAATGTTGTTCCCATTTATGCGTTAATCATGCAAATTAAACGTTGTTAAATATCAAGTTAGTTGGCTTTAGGAGTGGTTTGGATGGTGAGTAAGGATGAAATAAGTGGAGATAAAAGTTGAATAAAATATTATTAAAATCTTATTTTTTAATATTATTATTTTATAATTTAAATAAATTAAATTATTTATTATTTTTCTATAAAAATATTAAAAAATTATAATAATTAAATGAGATGAGATATATTTTATATCTGAAACAACATCCTTTTTGTGCTAGAGCTTATCAGGAGATCTAATCTCTGCTGTGTATTCGAAAAGAAAATTCTCTGTGAAGAATCAATAAGGGCAAGAATAAATTTAAAAGAAGAGTTTTGCTACATACAAGCACAGTTGTGCACTAATCTGTGTACCAACACTGATTTATTCATACTTAAAATTTAAATTAACACCGTTTTCAATAAAATCTACTTTTTGACCAATCACATCACATTAGTGCACAGATTAGTGCACAACTATGCTTGCAACTATATTTTTCCTTAAAAGAAATGGAGGCACTATAGCCATCGCTGCGAGCTACCGCTAGTTATATTTGTGTGTGTGTTTTTTGACTTTTTTTTTTTTACATGTATTTTTTTAATACTTTTAAATATTTTTTTTAAAAAAATTCGCAAAATTATTAAAAAATACTTCTTTAACCATGAAATAAAAATAAAAACAAAAAAATAAAAATTCCCAGCTATAGCTCCCAGGGACCTACCAACGGTGGGAATAACATTATTCTAAAAGAAATGATATTTACTTCGTGCACTCTTTTTTCATAAGAAAAAATATTTATTATTTATTTTATTATTATTTTATAATGTGTTATTATATGATATATTTACAAATAAAATATAATAAATAATCTCTAATTATCTAATATCACATTATTAAATAATAAAAAAATGATGAGAATTAAGATAATGAATAACATTACCCTTTCTATAAGACGTTAGTTGAAAAAGACTCCCAAATATTTTAAAAAATATTGGTAGGCACAACTTTTTTCACAACTATTCACATTTTTTAAAGATGGAAAATGCTTTAACCAATTGTCCTGATAGTTTCTAGTTATTGATATTTTTAGAGTATTTTTTAATGAATTTGTAAATTTTTTTTAAATGTTTAAAATAATTTAAAAAAATATAAAATAAAAATATATATTTTATACTTATTGGTAGAAACTCTCGAGACCTCCACCTCTCGGTTGGACTAGAAGCAGCCTTAAAATTTTGACAATAAAACTTAAAAGGCGTGTTGACTAATGAAGTCAATGTAAGGGCTTAGAGTATTGACATTATTGCAAAGTAATATTATATGATTTTGCATTTTGGCTATTCCACTCAAAACATATTTTTATATTAGATTATCCATCTAATAATTAAAATAATGATAAAATATTATTAATTTAATCATAGTATTTTTTCTAATTTAATAATAATAATAATAATAATAATAATAATATCCATCACCAAAAATTTCACAATTCACATCAGCATTCCACAAATTAACATAAAAATTCCACAAAATCAGCCCATCACCAAAAATTTAAACATTGTAGTATACATTGAAACAGGGCATGGCCTGATATATACAAAGAAACACAGAGTGCATCTATTGGGTTATCTTTTGAGTATAGATTGTAATTAACTTTTAGCTGCTCTAGCATTGCATAGCTCTAGCATTTTCTTTAATTGTTTAAAGAACACAGAGAAAGGAATATAAACCACACTACACGCACAATAAAGAGAAAATTCACTTCTACTAGTTTGAGAATGAAAACTAAATCATGTGATTACCCATATCTAGCCTAATCCCCAATTCATTACTTCAACCAAAAGATTGATGAATTTCATAATTGCAAGTTCATTCTACAACATGCAAAACAACAGAAGGGAATGAATATCAAGAAAGACATCATTGCAGATATCTAGGCAAAAGTGATTATGTTAATTGCCAACTTGTTCACAATGCATGCAACATTTGGGTTGGTTGTGTTAACTTGTTCATAATTGTCAACTTGTGTTGATTGTGTTAACAATGTCCAAATACAGATTCTGGGTTGAACATCTGGTTTGGTTAAAATCATTGTGGATAGATGTTGTGTATATAATAAGTGGTGAGATGGTGACCATCCTTATATTGCATTGTGCAAGAGAACTGTTATCATTGGCTTTACATTGCATTTTGACTATGATTAAAGAATTTTAGAGTTGAGAAAGGACACTCATTCATCACAAGAAAGGTGAGACTTAGAGTGTAGATCCTATTAGATTATTGACAGGAAAGAAAAATAAGATGAGAAACAATTTCAAATGGACTAGGATATGACCTAAAATCATTTTCTAAAGATTATCATTTGACTAGATATGCTCTATGAGTGGTACACATTGTGATTCATTCTTGAATTATATTAATTTATTGAACTTTCAATTGTAATTTTTGGAGGCAGTATAATATAATCATCTAGTGGCCTGTGCATTTATTTTCTAATAACTATCAACAAACAAATAAAATAAATTCAAGACCAAAAGAACAAGAAACGTCTCAAAGATTTGGAAAATATCAGCTTTGACCACAACACAAAACATATTTCACAACAACCTAATTCCGAAACTCTCATCTCATATAAAGTGAAAGCAACACAACAAATATCACATTTTAAAAAATACACAAAAATAGACAAGTATACAAGATGAAAACGGTTTGTTTCCATTCCTTGACTCTCGGCAGCCAAAGAGTCTCAGTGAAGATGACAAAGAGTCAAAAAAAGTGAAAGCAAAGATCAATGGAAGAAATCCTAACCCAAAGAGATCATCGATGCATAAAGAGACTTGTAGGCAAAGATCTCTCACAGACAGCTACTCCCACACTTTGTATCGGCCCATTTCTTGCACAATGGACTAGAGCAGCTGACATTGGCAAAGGAAGAAGATTGCGCAGGGTCAAAAATTGGGGTCGGTTGCTTGAAACATGCCGTGCATGGCTTGCACTGTGTCCATATCAGGTCACTACCTGTGTCCATTATCGCAAGGAAAGGCACAGGCGGGGTCCCAATTGACAAGCTCATGCGAAACTCTCCGTCACCGCCCTCAACCGGCGTTCGGAGGCCACTGGAGGCTTGCGTGCTCATCAGCAATCCGTTAAGAAATTGGCGGTGTCGTTGCTTCCCACGTTGGATAGATCGTTTGATGATTTGCAGCGGGGAAAGATCATCTCGGTCAACACAAAACATATTTCACAACAACCTAATTCCGAAACTCTCATCTCATATAAAGTGAAAGCAACACGACAAATATCACATTTTAAAAAATACACAAAAATAAACAAGTATACAAGATGAAAACGGTTTGTTTCCATTCCTTGACTCTCGGCAGCCAAAGAGTCTCAGTGAAGATGACAAAGAGTCAAAAAAAGTGAAAGCAAAGATCAATGGAAGAAATCCTAACCCAAAGAGATCATCGACGCATAAAGAGACTTGTAGGCAAAGATCTCTCACAGACCTGGGACAATGGGAACCAGCAAGGAAACGTAATCGAGATATGCTTGGGCTACCTGAGACAACCAGAACCAGCTTCCATGGAATTGTGATTGAGAGAAGAGGGAGAGAAAAGCAATCTCGGGCCAAGAAATAGAAAAGACGAGGAAAAGGAGAGAGAAGGTCGTTGGATGGACTTTTATCGATAAAAGTGGAGTGCAGAAGTGAAAAGGAAGGTGGTGCTGCGACGAACTGGTGGTATGGAGAAATGAAAGAAACCTCAGTAGAAAGGAAGAAATGAGGGAGGGAGAAATGGAGGGAAAATACTTATATGAATCAGTAGGATTGAAATCCATTGAACTCACAATCAATTTGAATCCCAACTCAAGAAAGCCAATAATTAAGTCAAGGAGATCTAGACCTATTGAAAATTTGTTTCAAGAACCTAGATTGCAGGGAGAATGTCACAAAAGTTGTTTCTTTCGACAAATTCAAAAGTTCATTCAAGAATAAGAGGAGAAAACTTAACTCAATATGAAAACTATTCATTCAATAGTCTAAACTCTCAATATGCGGCTACTTGTGTTTAAATACCATTCGCCTAATAAACCCTAGTTGAAATAAGGCTTCTCCCAAAGAAACCCTAGTTGGCCGAATATGGCCTTCGCACAAACACTAGGTTGGCCAAAACCCTAGGTTGAACATCCTCAGCCCAAATAATCTAGACTAACTCCTATAGCTAATAATATAAATCTTTTTAATGAATTAAATAAGTCCAAATCCTTCAATCACATAAACATAACAATAAGCCTAAATAAGAAACCCTAAGTCATGTCGCTCACTTCCATAGATTGTATTACATAGATCAAAACTGGTTCGTCTTCTTTCAAGCCCATCTTGAATGTTGGGGGTCTTATTAGATGAATTTGAAAACTCATCCCAAGTAAATTATACCAATTCTTATATTACTTCCTTAATCTTCTTAACTCTTGACCTTGTAATTGGTCTATCTAGAATTTGTAAGGGATATTTAAGACTTGGTCCACCATAGTACCCATCAAATACAGTGGAAGGAAGAAAGGGAAAATGTGTTTGGGAAAGGGAGGATCGAGGGAGAGAGAAAATATTGTTTAATCAATTTGGTTTAGCTACAGTGACCATCAAATATGACCTCTCATTCTAAATTAGTGTAGTTAAAAGTCATATCCTTTTGAAATTGCATAATCTAATGTATATTATTTTTTGGGGTCTATTAGCCAAACTCCTCATTGTATTTGCATTTGTATAATCCAATGAAGATGCTATAAACTGGATAGTAATAAATCTACCCAAATTGCAAAAGGGTGTTGCTACCGCCTATTAGCAATATCAGCCCTGTATCGTCTCCACCATCAGATGCAACATCTGCTCCACCAAAAAATACTCAAGCACTTGACAGCAATGCATAATAGTCTAGAAGGTTTTATAACACATGCCACTTTTTCCTTTAATCTCGATAATTCTTTTATGATAAAAGATTCTTTCTTTAGTGTACAAATACCACCACAATGTACTGTATTGAATAGAATGAATAATGTAGAGAACATTTTTGATTCCTTCGTGTATATGTTAATTCGTGCATGGTATCAAAACCGCATAAGACTCAAGTCTAAGGTGCTCCCATGGCAAAAAATTCCCAAACCTCTCCACCCCAACCTTTCATTCTTCCCCTCCCATCTCCTTTCCACTTACTTGATGAAAATTTCGAAACACCCAACCTTGAATACTTGACTTGGCAACAACAAGATCAAGCCATTATAAGCGATCTCATATCCTACTTATCTTAAAATGTAACTGCTCATGTTCTGGGTGCTGCTACCTCTCGTGAGATTTGGGTCACTTGATTGAGCTGAAATATTGCATATTTTAGTTATTTAAAACCAATGTATTTTAATTTCATCATGATATTATTATTGGTTTTAGATGGAAAAATAGTTAATAAGCATAAATACGAGTTGCGATTTTTAATTGATTAATATCATGTTTATGCTTAATTTTATAACTATGATTTAATGGAACAATATTTCCTCACATATATAGTTTATTTGTGATAATATATTTTTTCTTTTAATTTATTTTTTTGAGTGTTATTTTTATTTTCAGTTCAAATAAATCCAATTGGAACTGTTGACGATGAAGAAGAGTACCCTTGCTTCTGTTCTACGTGGTGGAGATGGTGATGATCAGCCAAATCAAGAGAACGAAATTTTGATGATGAAGATGAACTGATTTTGAGATAGAGCTTGATGTAATGGGAATAAAACCCAAAAGGAGAACATGGGAGCTGGACGTGAATTAAAAGGTTTGGATGAAACGCTTCATTCTCACATCATTCGGAAACATGCTCAACAACCACACTCGGTGCAGCACTCACACATCAGCAGGAACAACATCATTCACATACGGCTGGAGCACTCATGCTATTTTTCGTGAGGTGGGTTCTTGGCTGGCAGACTTCACGGATGGCACAGGAGAAGAAAGGAATCCTTTTTCGTTTGAGTGGAAAGAGGGCTACGACTTTTTCGTTTAGTCAAGCTACTTTTCGTTCATTTGAGGAAGAGATACGGATTGAGAGAATTGGAGAGAGGAGTACAGAATTTTCAACTACACGAAATGAAGGAAAATAAGCAAGAAGAAGAGTCAACATTTTCGGAAAGCAAGGGGATGGAATTGGAATTAGCTGAAGGGGTAGGCAGCAGCAGAATTGGTGGGAGTTGAGAGAGGGAGAGACGTGTGAAGAAAAGTCATGAGCAAACAAAAAGAAATAAAAAGCAAAAGCCGGAAAGAATAGGCGTGAGAGTGGGTGAGCATGGAATTTTAAAGTAATCCGGTGAGGTTACGTATGTTACATGAGTAGAGAGGGTAGGAAAGGAGAAAAAGTGAGTAGGGAATGAGTGTGTTAGCTGAAGTTAGCTGAACGTGGGCCCTCTCATTAAAGAAAAGAAGTGAGATGTTGGTTGATAGGGGATGCAGCCGAGATTGAAGAAGTGATAAGTGGGGTCAGTTTGGTAGAGTGGAGAACGATTGGTTTAACTTGAAGAAAGGAAAGGGCATTCTTCTGGACTGGATAGCTGGCAAGAGGGAACGGACAAGCAGCAAAGCAGGGGTAGGCAGCAGCAGAATTTGGAGGGGGAGTCATTCTTCTTTTTCGGCTTGGACTGGAAAGCTGCTGCAGCAAGAAAGAAAATCACAATGCAACCACATTACACATGCAATGAACACAGCAACACACGGCTATAAAAGGAAAGAAAGCTGAAATGAAGAGGGGTCGATTTTCGGGAGCAGTAGCTTAGTTTAAAGTTTTTATGCTTTTCATTCAGACTTTGCAGTTGTTAGCTCGGGCAGTTTATTTCAGTTGTTTTCTTATTTTGTTTTCTGTTTAGAAGGAGCAGCAGTTTTTAGTTTAGTTTTTACCTATTTTCCTTCCATTTTTAGAAGCTGGAAGCAGCTGGCTTTGCTTTCATACGGAGGAGGAGTTTTAGTTTTTAAAACTTGTTTTTATTTTCATTTAGAAGCTAGAACCAAGCAGCAGAATTTTATTTGATCTACTTTCTTTTTCGTTTTAGTTTCAAGCAGCTGGGTTTTTAGTTTTCCATTTTACTTCCTCTTCTACGTGGTGGAGATGGTGATGATCAGCCAAATCAAGAGAACGAAATTTTGATGATGAAGATGAACTGATTTTGAGATAGAGCTTGATGTAATGGGAATAAAACCCAAAAGGAGAACATGGGAGCTGGACGTGAATTAAAAGGTTTGGATGAAACGCTTCATTCTCACATCATTCGGAAACATGCTCAACAACCACACTCGGTGCAGCACTCACACATCAGCAGGAACAACATCATTCACATACGGCTGGAGCACTCATGCTATTTTTCGTGAGGTGGGTTCTTGGCTGGCAGACTTCACGGATGGCACAGGAGAAGAAAGGAATCCTTTTTCGTTTGAGTGGAAAGAGGGCTACGACTTTTTCGTTTAGTCAAGCTACTTTTCGTTCATTTGAGGAAGAGATACGGATTGAGAGAATTGGAGAGAGGAGTACAGAATTTTCAACTACACGAAATGAAGGAAAATAAGCAAGAAGAAGAGTCAACATTTTCGGAAAGCAAGGGGCTGGAATTGGAATTAGCTGAAGGGGTAGGCAGCAGCAGAATTGGTGGGAGTTGAGAGAGGGAGAGACGTGTGAAGAAAAGTCATGAGCAAACAAAAAGAAATAAAAAGCAAAAGCCGGAAAGAATAGGCGTGAGAGTGGGTGAGCATGGAATTTTAAAGTAATCCGGTGAGGTTACGTATGTTACATGAGTAGAGAGGGTAGGAAAGGAGAAAAAGTGAGTAGGGAATGAGTGTGTTAGCTGAAGTTAGCTGAACGTGGGCCCTCTCATTAAAGAAAAGAAGTGAGATGTTGGTTGATAGGGGATGCAGCCGAGATTGAAGAAGTGATAAGTGGGGTCAGTTTGGTAGAGTGGAGAACGATTGGTTTAACTTGAAGAAAGGAAAGGGCATTCTTCTGGACTGGATAGCTGGCAAGAGGGAACGGACGAGCAGCAAAGCAGGGGTAGGCAGCAGCAGAATTTGGAGGGGGAGTCATTCTTCTTTTTCGGCTTGGACTGGAAAGCTGCTGCAGCAAGAAAGAAAATCACAATGCAACCACATTACACATGCAATGAACACAGCAACACACGGCTATAAAAGGAAAGAAAGCTGAAATGAAGAGGGGTCGATTTTCGGGAGCAGTAGCTTAGTTTAAAGTTTTTATGCTTTTCATTCAGACTTTGCAGTTGTTAGCTCGGGCAGTTTATTTCAGTTGTTTTCTTATTTTGTTTTCTGTTTAGAAGGAGCAGCAGTTTTTAGTTTAGTTTTTACCTATTTTCCTTCCATTTTTAGAAGCTGGAAGCAGCTGGCTTTGCTTTCATACGGAGGAGGAGTTTTAGTTTTTAAAACTTGTTTTTATTTTCATTTAGAAGCTAGAACCAAGCAGCAGAATTTTATTTGATCTACTTTCTTTTTCGTTTTAGTTTCAAGCAGCTGGGTTTTTAGTTTTCCATTTTACTTCCTCTTCTTTCCGAATAGAACAAGTTTATTCCTTACAATTCCTGTTTTTATTTAATTTCAGTTTAATGTCTTTTATTTTTTCTTTCTCCTTTAAATTTCAGTCTATTAATTTCAGTAATTTTAATTTACTTTCTTGCATTTTAATTCCTTACATTTCATCGCTGCACTTAAAACCAACAAACATGAATCTGGTTCACGACCAGTAAATTTTGATTTTCATTGCACTTTTCCATCCATTGTACATATCATCCTCTTATTTTCTCTTTGTGAAGTTTTTCACATTTTTTTAAACAAGTTTAATTTTAAGCAACTTTCCCTGAGGAGACGATCTAGGAATTTATTCCTAATTATTACACGACATCCTCCTGCACTTGGGATAGCATTAGTGCTACTCATTTTTGAGTGAGTCAAGTTTTTGGCGCCGTTGCCGGGGAAAGTAGTCTAACTTGAATTTAAACTTGTTATTTTATTTTTTTTACTCATCTCATTTGCATCAACCACTCATCTCCACCATATACGATCGATGTATCATAACATGCCAGTATTTCAAGGAGGTTGGTCTGAGCCAATCCAATCAACTAGCTGGGTCAATCAAGCACAAAATCAGCCCTTCTCCAACACATATAATCCGGGGTGGAATAATCACCCAAATTTCTCATGGAGAAATGATCAGCCTGGTTGGTCCCCACCTCCTCAGCACCAGTATCTGCCATATCAAAATCCTCAGAGCTATCCTTATGTAGCTCATCCTGGATTTCAACCTCATGTACCTGCACAGCCTCCACATAATGAAACCCTTGAGGAAACATTACAGGCTTTTATGCAGGGACAAGCTCAGACAATGCAGGCCATTGCTGAGCTGAGAAGTTCTATCAGCGACTTGAACTCTGCAATAGATGCTCAAGAAAAGGGAGACGTTGTTGAAACAGCAGAAGCTGTTCTTACCTTGAGAAGTGGGAAGGAAGTTCCCCGACCTGAAATGACAATAGACACAGAGGTAATAGCTCCTACGCCTAAAGATGCAGCAGTGACGGATGAAGCTGAAAAAGAACCAGAGGTGGCGAGACCAGAACTAAAAAAGCCTGTGAGTGCGGATGCTGAAACGAGTAAGGGATACCAACCTGTGGTACCCTATCCTCAAAGATTGGCAGCTGGCAAAAGTGGAGTTGTGAAACTTACCTTTGGGAACGTGGCACTTAAGTTGAACGTTTTCAACACTTGCAAGATGCCGGCACATTTTGATAACACAAGTGGTTTGAATGCAGGGGAGAATTTGACACCAAAGTTTATTTGCTCAAATTCTCCTTTCTCTGATAATGAAGATGATTTTAAATTTTTTGATTGTTTTGCAGATTCTTCTCTACCATTTCAAGGGACTGAGAGAACACCTTATGAATGGTCCACTCAAAATAAACGTCGGTTTCTCTCCGAGCTGAGAAAACAGTTTCAAAAATTTTGCAAATCCCGATGGAGTGGGCTGTACATTGTAAATCCCAGGGAAGTGTCTTGATTTGTTTTTCCTCCTTTACAGTTTTCTTTATTTGCTTTGTTTTTTTTTTTTATTTGTTTGTTTGCTTTGATTTTATGTTGATTGTTTGTTTTGCTTGTTGAGATCTGTGCACTTTGTTTTCTTTCGTTCGATTCAATAAGAACTATGTCTCTCACTAGTTGGGGGGTGTGGATTAAATAAAACGGTGCGTTAGTAGACACTGTAGATAGTTTAATAAAAAAAAAAAAAAAAAAAATAATAGTTGGATCCGTCCCGTGATCCGACAAGTGTGACTGTAGATAGTTGAAAAGAATAATAATCCGTCCGTGATCTGACAAGTGGCTGGAGATTTGAAAGTTAAAAGAATAGTTGGATCCGTCCGTGATCTGACAAGAGTGTCTGGAGATTTGAAATCACCTGATGTTGTTGAAAAATGGGATTTGAGGCTCCGAGTTGTCATTTCACCGAAATCAGATTACTTTTTGACTGGGATGATAACTCGTCTGTTCTTTGCGCTACCTCTATAAAATCAATCCTGAACTTCATCAAATCCGCATCAAGTTTTCATTCTCATCTCCATAAACTCATCTGCATTCTTCCAACTTTCTCATTTTTAAGTTTCTAGTCTTCTGTCAATGGCTCATTCCTCAAGCATCCCTCTAGATCAATCCATGAGACCTTCTGCATCCCAACCGCCTGTTCTTTCTGCAGCCACCATTAGTGCCGTGTTACAACTTGAAAATAATAGTATGGCTAATAGGTCGGACTCAGAAGCTATTTACGACCTGGTGAGTCTTGGGACTCGCTACTCATCCTCCATTGTGGCTTTTTCCCAAAGGGTACAAGCCAAAAACAATGAGGTTGAAAGGCTGAAAGAACAAATCGTTGTACTTCAACGAATTGCACAAGAGGCTCACATAAGGGAAGGAATCGAATGGCAGAAGAATAGACATTTGAAGTCTCTTTTAGATTCTTCATTCCGCTTGCCAGCTCCCATGGCTAAGGATGACCTGATGCTGTATGAAGAGCATGAGCGTCTCAAACTTGAGGCTAAAAACCTCAAGTTTATGTAAAAAAAAAAAAAAAAAAAAAAAAAAAAAAAAAAAATTTCTTTCTTGCTTGTTTTGCATTTTGTTTATTTTGTTTTGAGTCCACTATTCTGGAGGATTCTGCTTGTTTTATTTATTTTTGCATTTCGTTTGTTTTGTTTTTCCTTCTTTTGTTTTCTGTTATGTTTTTAACTTTGACAGAAATCTACTCCTTGTGTACTCTCAAATATCTAAGGTGAAATTTTTCTCTCTGTTGAATCATTTTCGTCTCAATATATGTTCTACAGTATTTATCTTGCTCAAATACATATCTGTATAACATACATCATCGAAGATTCATTGCTGAACATTGAGGACAATGTCACATTTAGTTGGGGGGAGGGTTTTCTGTTAAAAATGTGTTAAAAAAAAAAAAAAAAAGATAAAAATACAAATTAAAAAAAAATATATATATATATAAATAAAAATAAAATTTGTGAGGTGCACGATTAACACACACTTCTGGCATGTTTGTTAGATTTGAGTATCTTGGTGGAGTAGTTGAGCAGAATTATTTTGTGAAGATTTATTTTCAACCTTAAGCATAGAACATGACTTATGATGCCTCATATCTTGTTGAGGAGTGACTTGAAACACCGGGATGCAATATTTACAAAAATGAGAATTAGTATAATTTATATAGAATGAAGGGCAAGTTTTGAAAGAACATTTTGCACATGCTTACATTTGTAGTGTTCATCATTAATGTTCATAGATTTAAAACAGGAGAAGTAAACTGCAGGACTACCGAGCCTTATATAAAAAAAAAAAAAAAAAAAAAAAAAAAAAAAAAAGAAAAGAAAAGAAAACGAAAAAAAAAAAAAAATATCGTGTAAGTTTTCCTAAATAAAGGGCTAGAAACAGTTACCCAAAACTTTGGGGGTTGAATGATCAACCTTTAAACAGAGTTGGCGTGAAAACTGCTAGTCCCTTAGGCTTTGAGGTAGTTAGAATCAAAAATGATTAATCTTAAGGTTGAAAAATCCTATGATAAATCATGTTTATTAGTGAGGAACATACAGAAGTTTAGCCACACACAAATATTCGAGTTCTGATACATTTGCCCAATTCTATGTGAACAATTACTGAGACTTTCCTTGTGGATACAACTTCTGGTGTTGAGTAGTCACGAATCAATTTTTTTGTGAGAATTCAGAATTATGTTTGATTGTTTTTGTTTGAATTTCGAGCTTTATGCAATATTCATCTCAATTAATTTTCACTATTTTGCTCAAGGATTAGCAAAAAGCTAGTTGGGGGGTGTGATTGAGCTGAAATATTGCATATTTTAGTTATTTAAAACCAATGTATTTTAATTTCATCATGATATTATTATTGGTTTTAGATGGAAAAATAGTTAATAAGCATAAATACGAGTTGCGATTTTTAATTGATTAATATCATGTTTATGCTTAATTTTATAACTATGATTTAATGGAACAATATTTCCTCACATATATAGTTTATTTGTGATAATATATTTTTTCTTTTAATTTATTTTTTTGAGTGTTATTTTTATTTTCAGTTCAAATAAATCCAATTGGAACTGTTGACGATGAAGAAGAGTACCCTTGCTTCTGTTCTACGTGGTGGAGATGGTGATGATCAGCCAAATCAAGAGAACGAAATTTTGATGATGAAGATGAACTGATTTTGAGATAGAGCTTGATGTAATGGGAATAAAACCCAAAAGGAGAACATGGGAGCTGGACGTGAATTAAAAGGTTTGGATGAAACGCTTCATTCTCACATCATTCGGAAACATGCTCAACAACCACACTCGGTGCAGCACTCACACATCAGCAGGAACAACATCATTCACATACGGCTGGAGCACTCATGCTATTTTTCGTGAGGTGGGTTCTTGGCTGGCAGACTTCACGGATGGCACAGGAGAAGAAAGGAATCCTTTTTCGTTTGAGTGGAAAGAGGGCTACGACTTTTTCGTTTAGTCAAGCTACTTTTCGTTCATTTGAGGAAGAGATACGGATTGAGAGAATTGGAGAGAGGAGTACAGAATTTTCAACTACACGAAATGAAGGAAAATAAGCAAGAAGAAGAGTCAACATTTTCGGAAAGCAAGGGGATGGAATTGGAATTAGCTGAAGGGGTAGGCAGCAGCAGAATTGGTGGGAGTTGAGAGAGGGAGAGACGTGTGAAGAAAAGTCATGAGCAAACAAAAAGAAATAAAAAGCAAAAGCCGGAAAGAATAGGCGTGAGAGTGGGTGAGCATGGAATTTTAAAGTAATCCGGTGAGGTTACGTATGTTACATGAGTAGAGAGGGTAGGAAAGGAGAAAAAGTGAGTAGGGAATGAGTGTGTTAGCTGAAGTTAGCTGAACGTGGGCCCTCTCATTAAAGAAAAGAAGTGAGATGTTGGTTGATAGGGGATGCAGCCGAGATTGAAGAAGTGATAAGTGGGGTCAGTTTGGTAGAGTGGAGAACGATTGGTTTAACTTGAAGAAAGGAAAGGGCATTCTTCTGGACTGGATAGCTGGCAAGAGGGAACGGACGAGCAGCAAAGCAGGGGTAGGCAGCAGCAGAATTTGGAGGGGGAGTCATTCTTCTTTTTCGGCTTGGACTGGAAAGCTGCTGCAGCAAGAAAGAAAATCACAATGCAACCACATTACACATGCAATGAACACAGCAACACACGGCTATAAAAGGAAAGAAAGCTGAAATGAAGAGGGGTCGATTTTCGGGAGCAGTAGCTTAGTTTAAAGTTTTTATGCTTTTCATTCAGACTTTGCAGTTGTTAGCTCGGGCAGTTTATTTCAGTTGTTTTCTTATTTTGTTTTCTGTTTAGAAGGAGCAGCAGTTTTTAGTTTAGTTTTTACCTATTTTCCTTCCATTTTTAGAAGCTGGAAGCAGCTGGCTTTGCTTTCATACGGAGGAGGAGTTTTAGTTTTTAAAACTTGTTTTTATTTTCATTTAGAAGCTAGAACCAAGCAGCAGAATTTTATTTGATCTACTTTCTTTTTCGTTTTAGTTTCAAGCAGCTGGGTTTTTAGTTTTCCATTTTACTTCCTCTTCTTTCCGAATAGAACAAGTTTATTCCTTACAATTCCTGTTTTTATTTAATTTCAGTTTAATGTCTTTTATTTTTTCTTTCTCCTTTAAATTTCAGTCTATTAATTTCAGTAATTTTAATTTACTTTCTTGCATTTTAATTCCTTACATTTCATCGCTGCACTTAAAACCAACAAACATGAATCTGGTTCACGACCAGTAAATTTTGATTTTCATTGCACTTTTCCATCCATTGTACATATCATCCTCTTATTTTCTCTTTGTGAAGTTTTTCACATTTTTTTAAACAAGTTTAATTTTAAGCAACTTTCCCTGAGGAGACGATCTAGGAATTTATTCCTAATTATTACACGACATCCTCCTGCACTTGGGATAGCATTAGTGCTACTCATTTTTGAGTGAGTCATCACTCTAGTTGATCTCTTTGCTGCAAAATCTCAAACACAATCATACAAGTCTAATATCAGCTGGCTTTTTTAAAGAAAGGTTCAGATTATATGGCTGAATGTTACCAAAAGGCAAAACTCTTTCGAGATACACTTGTCGTAGTTGGTAAACCCTTATCATCTTCTGAATTTATCACATATTTCTTAGCTTGTTTGGGTTCCGATTTTGATTCTATGGTCACCTCTATAACTACTCACGTGGATCCTCTCAGTCTCTCTCAGGTCTATAGCCATTTG
Organism: Carya illinoinensis; assembly: GCF_018687715.1. NCBI lineage: Eukaryota > Viridiplantae > Streptophyta > Magnoliopsida > Fagales > Juglandaceae > Carya > Carya illinoinensis. Next base: position 42,494,008 of record NC_056756.1, read on the forward strand.
CTTACTCATGAATCCAAGTTCTCTCATCAACTTATTCATCTTATAGCTACCATTGAATTCTCTACAAATACCACTTACAAACCTCCCATTAATAATCATAATCGAAGCCATGAGTTTTATTGTGGTAGAGGAGGCTATCAAGGGCATGGTTGTGGTCGTAATGGTGGTCACCTTCCCCTTCCTATTTTTCTCCCTTCCATCCTACTTGCCAAGTTTGTCTTAAACAAGGTCATACTGCCCTCACTTATTATCATAGATTCAACCAAAGTTTCCAATCAACTTCACCCCCTCTTTTGGCCCACTTCACCATTGTCCCAACGTCCTCCTTTACTCTCACCTCATTTGGCTGACAACGTTTGGTACCTTGACTCGATTGTTATACATCACTTTACACATGATTTTTCTAACTTGTCTCTTAGTCCCACAAAATACAAGGGTGATAAGCAAGTGTGTATAGACGATAGCACGATAGCACATCTCTTCCAATTCATCATGTTGGTAGCTCCATTGTGCCCTATAATTCTGGCAAATTTCTTCCCTCAAAATCTTATCATGTTCATTTCATTTCTAAGAATTTAATTTTTGTTAGGAAATTTTGTGAAGATAATGATGTTTTTTTTTTTAAAAAAAAATTATTCTACATTTTTTCGTGTAAATGACTCTCATACCAGCAAAATTTTGCTCCAAGGCAACACTAAGGATGAAATGTATGTGTTTCCATCTGTACTTCATTTTCCTCAAATGTACACTGGAACTCGAGCATCTCCCTTTCAATGGCACATAAGGTTTGGACATCCTTTCATGCAGCTAGTTCATAGAATCATCTCCAAAGTTTCTCTTCCCGTGCACTCATCCTCCATGCCTGGCTTATGTTCTTCCCACTGTCAAGCCAAACTTCATCAACTTCCATATAATCGGTCCACCTCTCGTTCCACTTCTCCACTTCAACTTCTATTTTTGGATGTCTGGGATCCTGCACAAGTCATTTATTGTGGTGGTTTTCATTATTATCTATCATTTGTAGATGATTATAGTAGATTTACGTGGTTATTTCCGTTGAAATGCAAATCTGATGTAACTTCTACTTTCTTATCTTTCAAGCATCATGTAGAGATCATTTTTAATACTAAAATATGTGGCTTACAATTAGACTGCTCGCATTTATATTTCTAGAGATGTGTTATTTGATGAGTCAAATTTTTACTTCTCTAAACACACATCCTGCTTGTCCCCAAGTTCTTCTCCCAACCCATATCCCATTCCACTTCTAAACACATATCTCTCGTTCATTAATACAGAAAAGTCACATGAGCTCTCTCATCTCCCTCGGCCCACATCCCCTACAACCCAACCCGTATCCTCTAGCCCAACTCTATCTCTCATTCCATCTACACCCTCTACTCTACCTGACCCAAGTCTCATATCCTCTCCGCCTTTATTCTCCTCATCCAAGCCTACAAACATACTTGGCCCACTCCCTTCTTCATCTAGGGCACATTTCTCGTCTCATCCCTAATCTCTTCCTACCCTGATGCCCCCTTCCTTTGTTCATCCTATGTAGACTCGAGCCAAGTCGAATCTCCACTTTCTGAAACTTCACACTGACGGCACCATTGCATGGCCCTCGACCACAAGCTCATATCACTTCCGCCGAGACACCCGAGGAGCTCACCTCAATGACTGAAGCTTCAAAGAATCAGGAATGGCGCATTGCTATGCAATTAGAATTTGATGCTCTCTTGTCTAATAATACTTGGTCTTTGATTCCACCTACATCTAATAATACAGTTAGCTTGAGGGGCTTCATTACTCAGAGATGTTTAGCCCTGTCATTAAGCCAACATCCATTAGGTTAGTGCTCTCAATTGCAGTTTCTTTTGGATGATTGATTCATCAATTGGATGTGCAAAATGACTTTTTACACGACACTTTGGATGAATAAGTGTTCATGTCATAGCTACTGAGATTTGTTCACCCATAATTCCCCCACTATATTTGTAAACTTAACGAAGCACTATACAACCTTAAACAGGCTCATCGCGCATGATATGCTCCTCTTAGTTCACGTATCTTAGAGTTGGGTTTTATTGTCTCTAAATTCTATGCATCTTTGTTCATCTATCATCATCAGTCTACGACAATTTAATTTTTAGTCTATGTGGATTGTTGAACCCAAGATTTCAAGTTTTGTATAATTATATATCTACACATGGATTTTGATGATAACAAATGAATTCAAAGAATAAAGGAGTTTCAAACTCAAGTTGTCTAGACAATAGAGTCAAGCACATCAAGGAAACAAGCATGAACAAGAAGGAAATAAGTTCACATTAAAGTCATAGAGTAATGTTGTAAATCTCTTAAAAATTCGAAATTAGGATTAAGACTCAAAATTAATATTTTATCATAAAGCATTAAAATACATTTTCCACATGTGCATGAATTTTTTGAAAATCAAATTTAAAAATTTTGAAAGATGATTGATTGTCATCCTTTACATGTGCATACCTTAATTAAAGTGTTGAATTTTGAAAATATTAAAAATGATTGATTGTCATCTTTCACATGTGCATGTTTTATTTGAATATTTTTAAAAGTGATTGATGCTTTTTTTGACTTATGTAAAAGGTAGATGATTTTGTTTGAAATATTTGAAAAGTAAAGTGTGCTCCTTTTGTCATATGCAAAAAGTAAAATATTAGATTTGAATTTTTTGAAAAGTAAAGTGTGCTCCTTTTGTCATATGCCAAAAGTAAAAGATTAGGTTTGAAATTTTTGAAAAATGAATGATGTTGTCTTTGATAATTGAAAAAAAAGAATCTTTTATTTGAATTTTTTGAAAAAGTGAATGATGTTATATTTGACATGTGAATCTTTTTAAATTTGAATATGAAGTCTCATATGCTTATAAATAGATCATTTGAGAGTTTCACATTTACAACATTAAGAGCATACAACATTCATTCAAAGTTTTAATTCTCTCTTCTCTAAGTATTGGGCCTTAATCCTTGTTCATTTTGAGAGATATAATTTGTGTTGTATTGTTCTTATTTCACTCATTGAGAAGTGTTTTCTGATAACCTACCCACTATTAGCTCTTGTATCAGTAAAAGGGTGTGTATAACCCTTGTGCGTGTAGAAAGTATTTTACACAGGGAATAGCTGAATCAACACGTGTAAATTGATTGCAAGTGTAGAGGGTGTTCTACACGGATCCTTTGTAGCGGTGTTGTTCAAAGGTATAATAGGTTTCTATCTCCACCTGAAGGAGGTTGAATAGTGAATTTGAGGATCCTCAAGGAGTAGCTTGAGGCAATGACGTAGGCAGTGGGGCCGAACTTCGTTAACATACTGAGTTTGCTTTTCTCTTACCCTTACTCTTTATATTTATTACTGTTTCGTATTTTGTATATATTTTATATTGTATATTTGATTTATAATTGTTATTTTTTTAAATACAACTCAATTCACCCCCCCTCTTGTGTTAGTCATCTGGGCAACATGGATGATGTTGTTCTCACTGGATCTGACCCGAATGCTTTGCTTTAACTTGTTGATATACTGAAAGCTGATTTTCCTCTCAAAAACTTGGGATACCTTCACCACTTTTTGGGCCTTGAATGTCATCGAAATTCTACAGGACTTATTTTATCGCAGCGCAGATACAGTCTTGATTTGCTCAAGAAAACTAATATGAACAATTGTAAGCCTGTGAGTAGCCCTTTGTCCCCCTCTACAAAACTGTCAGCTTTTGATTATACTTTTATGGAAGATTTGTCTCTCTATAGAAGTGTTGTTAGCAGTTTACAATACTTGTTGGTCACTAAATTAGATTTGGCCTTCTTTGTGAATCGAGTGTGCCAATTTATGCTTGCACCCTGTTTGTCTCATTAGCAAGCCGTTAAACGTATCTTACGCTATCTCAAGCATACTATGGATTATGGTTTGGCTATTACTCCATCTCCCTCTCCTGCTTTGGCTACCTTTTTCGATGCCGACTGGGTCGAATGTCCAAATGACAAAAAATCTTCTAGAGGATATTGTGTGTTTAATGGTAAAAATCTGGTTTGTTGGAGTTCCAGGAAGCAATCTATAATTGCAAGATCGAGTATCGAGGCTGAATATAAAGTTTTGGCACATGCTACCTGTGAATTATTATGGCTACAAGCTCTTCTATTTGAGTTTGGAATATCTTTGTCCAAAGACTCCAAACCTCCTATTCTCTATTGTGGCAATTTGGGAGCAATATATTTGTCTGCTAATCCTATGATGCACTCCCTCACTAAACACGTTGACATTGATTACCATTTTGTATGGGATCGAATCCATGCCAAAGCCTTTCAGGGTTATTTTCTCTCCAACAAGGATCAACTGGCCGACATTTTTATAAAGCCTTTGTCAATCTCCAGATCTTGCACTTTACGCTCCAGCTCACAGTTCTTCTAGGCCTACTTGGTTCGCTGTGGCATATTAGCAATATTAGCCCTGCATGCAGAATAGTCTAGAGATTTTATAACACATGTCACTCTCCTTTAATCTTGAGAATTATGTTATAATGGAATATTCTTTCTTTAGTATATAAATACAACCACAATGTATTGTATTGAACAGAATGAAGAATGTTGAGAACATTTTCCATTCCTTTATGATATGTTAATTCACGCATCAGCTAGCTTTGTCCGCTGGGAGTGTCCACTAGTACAAATTTTTCTTTTTATATTTTACATTTTTTTAACATATTTAAATATTTTTAAAAACTAAAAAAATATACCAATATACTAAAAGTTACTCCTTTAATTATTAAGTAAATAAAAAACTTTTTAAAATTTTTTAAATATATGAGCGGTCAAAATGATAGGCCAAACTCATTGGATATACAAGCATTTTCCATTGAAAAATAAGTATAAAACATAGAATATTGTAAGGAACTTACAACGGACCATGTTACTGTACTGCTCAATTCTTATCAGACCTGATCGTTAATTCATTTTATTTTTCTTTTAAGAGAAATGATATTTGCAGTTATGAAATGTGTAAATACTATACAATTTCTTTGTAAAAAGTGAATAAATTTGAGATTCGCATAAAACTAATTTTTTAATAATAAATTTCACTATTTTAAAAAAACATTGCTCAATATTTATGCACTTCAGGACTCTTTAGCATTTCTCCTTCTTTAAACATTAAAAAAATACTTTTTAAACCTCGTGCAATTCCTTTATTAAAAATGAACTCCAACAGGAAAAAAAATGAAAAACTCAATTTTTCTTGATAGAGCTTACAATTTTTATCAAAAACTTGTATACAACTTATATATTTGAGATTCGTACTTAGTATTACTTTTTTTATTTTATAATAAAGAATCCTTAGGGCTTGGTTCAAATGGTAAAAGCCTTGGACTTAAGAGTATACTCCCTTTAGATCTAAAGTTCAAATTCTCTTAAATTCAAATAATTTTTAAAGAAGATCAGATTGAGAAATTTTTCTTGTGAATTATCCAAAGTACATTTGTAAAAAAGTCATTATCAAAGACTTGTAAACTTTCAAAATTAGTCGAGATGTTGTTTTCGCACACTTAGGTACTAATAAAAAAATAAAAATTTTATATGTAATTATTTTTGTGTATTTTTTTGTATATTTTATTATTATGATTGGTTGTATAACTTTTTTTTTTATAAAGTATAAAATAATTATTTTGATTAATTATATGAATAAAGTGTATAAAGAATATATAAAAATAATTATATATAAGAAAATTAAAAAAAAAATTGAGATAACCTGGCACGTCTGCACCATTTATAATGGAAATTATTTTTAAATCCTTTCGAAATAAGAATGACTACTAAATAGTAAATTCAATTTTATCGTGTGATCGATTTGTGAGGTTGGGCCGATCTCGAGGCTTGAAAAGGAGAAGAAAGGAAAATTTGCAGAGAGAATCCCGTATCCGTCTGCTCCGCTTCTAGTTTCCGCGAAACCAATTACATCTGATTGCAACAGTCACAGGTTTGAATTGCAGCATCACTCTACCCATGGCTTCGGCTCCTTCTAAGCTATATGCAGGTCCCTCCCCCTCTCTCTGCAACTCTGACTCCACATTCTTCTTCTTATTCCTTGTCTCATTCTGTGTGTTGGGATTGTGTTATTGCAGATGACGTAAGTCTCCTGGTGGTACTCTTAGATACAAACCCTTTCTTCTGGAGCTCATTCTCTCTCCCATTCTCCAAGTTTCTCTCTCACGTAATCTCTATCTCTCTCTTGTTTTCAATTCCAAACCCTAACCATCGGATTGATTGCCTAACAGAATGAACTTTTCATTTCTCAAAAGACTATTTTATTCTGTGTTTTCTTTGGTGAGCCAAACAGAGGTTAATTGTGGCTTCGTCTCTCTCTCTCTCTCTCTCTCTCTCTCTCGTTTTCGTTACAGGTACTTTCGTTTCTTAACTCAATCTTACTCCTCAACCAATTCAACCAAGTGGTGGTCATTGCTACCGGGTGTAATTCCTGCGACTATATCTATGACTCTTCTTCGGCGACGAGCACCGGTGCTGAAAGCGGAAGAATGCCCGCTCTTTGCTCTGACTTGTTGCGGAAATTGGATGAGTTCGTCACCAGAGATCAGCAATTGGGGGAGAAAGACTCTCTAGGACCGACTACGTCTTCGCTCCTATCGGGCTCCTTGTCCATGGCTCTTTGTTGTATCCTCTTATTTATTTATTCACGGTTTATAGTAATAACGTTTGCTTTGTTTTCTAAGGTATATTGAATTTAGCTGCTGTCATGTCTAATAGCCTGAATCTGTGAATGAAAATTGTGGAGTCATTTTTACATTGAGATGCGTAAAACATAATGGAGCCATTTGATTTTTATTGGGAAATATAAAGTATCTTCCACTTGACTCGCTAACTAGATATACAGAAGGTTTTTCGTTCGGGACCACTGCATCCGCAGCCTCGAGTGAGTAGTTAAATTTGTATTCAAGACTATTTTCAAAGTTGGATTACTGATATTATTTTTATTGATCAACTGACCATCAATTGTCAGGAACATTTCTCAACTTTATGTTGGATCTGTGAGATTTTGCCTGTCAATATTATATACATGTTTATAAAAAGAAAATTACTTATCAAAATATTATATACATTCTACTCTAGTCTTGTTGTGTAGTATTCTTGGTGATTATTTATTTGTTTGAGTAGTCTCATTACTGTATTTGAAGATGGAATTTTATGATTCCTTGTTAGCACCTTCCAACATGTGTTCCCTCTTCCTACTAGTTGAATGCTTTATCTTGCATACACCATGTGTATTGGGTTGTGCTAATAAAATTGATTTGAAAAACGCTTTCTAACCTAGCGTGAAGAGACACATTTATAAACCCATTCAGCAGTCTTAGTCCATGCTTGGAATGTTTGTTGTTATACTTGCAATTTTATTATTATTATTTTTTGATAAGTAAAGGAAGTTTAGGGTGTGAGATTGCTATTGGGGATATACTAGACATTGACATTGCAAAATAATGACATGTTAAATAGCTACTACGGGCCTTTGTGTTTTGTGTGGTATCTATAGTCTTCAAAAAATTAATCTTGTGAGTTCTTATATTATTTTTACACATTAATGCTTTCTTCAATTGCCTGAGGTTTATAGAAGTAACTTAATCGAACCTTAGCTATACCAGAAACCATATTGTGCTCAATATTCATTTAGATCTTCAAAGATTTCTATTTTTCTTTGCACATTCGTCTAATTTGTTGCGGCGGACAACTTCTAGCTCTGATTTGTGTACTATGACAGTTGCAGAGCTTTTGATATCATCCAAAGTTGACATGTATTTTACTCAAATCACGTAGCTCATCGTCCAGATTGATTTATGCAGTTGGTTTATGTTTGCTAATAGCTCTATGTTTGTCTTGTTTCCTGCTTTATTATCTTGTCACATTTTTAGAACTTAAATGGAATATGTTCTTGTATAGTTACTAACATATGGTGGCAGATTTTATGCTTGCAGGGATCCACAGACGGACCTGAGCAGTATGTTCTTTATAATATCTGGAATCATCATCACCATCATTAATTTTAGTATATTTGGGTTGAACTTTACCCTTGAAATTCCCCCCCCCCCCCATTTCCAGATATGTGGCGATCATGAATGCAATATTCTCAGCTCAGCGTTCAATGGTATGTGGTAAATGTTTCTACATATATTGTCTTCTAAATAATCCACATAATTCATACTTATAAAAATAAATCCACAATTGGATACTTTTTTTTCTTTCAAATTGCACACGTCTGGATCAGTCTTTGCATCTAATCCTCTCCTCCATCCCAATAAAGGCCAAATGCTTTTAGGAATTTTATTTTTGTTTCTTGAATGAAAAATTGTAACATAGATGGTTCTGGTTGTAAGTAATTAGGCCTCGTTTAGATGTTGAGATAAGATGGGATGAGAAATTTGTGAATAATAGTGGTTTGAGTTAAGATGTTTTATTGGATTTTAGGGAAGGAGAGAAAAAAGTTGATTAAAAATATTATAAAGTTAAAATATTATTAGAATGTAATTTTTTAATATTATTTTTGTTTTGAGATTTGAAAAAGTTGAATTATTTTTTATGTTTTGTTTGTAAGTTTGGGAAAGTTGTAATGATTAGGTAATTATTAGATGAAAAAGTTGAAGATTTGAAATTGAAAAGTGTTTGTGCTTGAGTGATGCTTGAGAAGGAAATAAGACGAGATGAGATGGTGTGAGATGGGTTGAGATAGCTATCCAAACAAGGCCTTAATGTTGTAATGTGAAATATTTGGATATTATATGTGGAGCATATTTATCATCGCTTTTCAGGAGGTAAGATAACATATTAATCATTTTAAGTTATTATTTTCAAGCAATATTTAAGTAATTAAAATTCCCTTCTGGTTGTTAAGCATTAAAGCTGTACTACGTATTTTGATAAGACTGTAAGGAGAATTAGTTGGCAACATGGTTGTGCAAGCAATCAGGGGCAGACCTACACCTATGCTTTTTTAAAAGAAGAGAGAGGGGGGGGGGGGGGGGGGGGGGAGGCACCCCCAAAATTTTAATTTTTAAAGCATGTTTAAAGATAAATTTCACAAAAATTAATTTCTGCCCCCTATAATTGTTTTTCACAGTTTGCCCCCCAAGTTATGATTTCTAGTTCTGCCCAGTGTGCAACTGTAGTTCTTGATGAATAATTGCGACATGATTGTAAATGTTACTTTGGTAACCTTTTATGATAATGGTAAAATGCGACTAACTACAAATGGCCTTGAATGATCTGGGCATGCCTTGAGCTGTGGTCATTTCATTTTTGAAAAGAAAATAAATGTGATGGGCGGCATGGGCTGCAGCATCTGAGACAGGCATCTGAGCTAGGATACTCTTGACATAAGAGATGGGCCATGACATCCTGAGTTATTCCTTTTTTGGCAATATGCATGGAAGTGATGGGTGTATCCAATAAAATTTTACCGCATGGTTTTAGGCTTCTGGTTCATAAGATGCTTGTGACTATTGATTGTTGAACGTGATCTTCTTTGTCTACAATGTAGCCTATAATGGGAAATTCCTGACCATATGAAGTATGGTTTAACTGTTGGCAAGTGTTCAAGTCACAAAGTCCACTTCCTGTATACTTGGGCTATGCCTAGTTCTTGATTTAATAAAACTAGTTTTAATCATAAAAAAATACTGTTGGAAAGTGCTGGATATGTTAAACAGTGTGGGATGGAAAATGTAACATTGGAAAGTGTTTGATTCGTGCTAACAGTATGGTATGAAATTTCATAGATTTTTTAGGCTGTGTGAAATGTTTGGTTGCTTATTAAATGATTGGTTCCAATTAAGGCAAGGCTTGTCAAATGGGACAGTGTTATGTCAAGTAGATATAAATTTATATCAACTAATCCAACTGATAAAAAAACTAAGCTTAAATTCCCAACCATATTAATCTCCTTCCTTAAATCCCCAATATCCTTGTCTGGTCAAATCCATCATAGGTGGCATGGCTCAAGTACCACAATTCTGGTTAATATTAGCTCTGATACCATTTATAACAATCCAAGGAAGGCCCAAGTCACATCTAAGCCCACACTCCAAAAGGACTAGTCAAGGCTACAATTGGAGCTTTTTGAAATCATTTCAAGCTTCATATATCTTTCTTTTCTTTTTTCCAAATAATTAGAATTGGCTAGATATTTTAAGCTGGCCATTAGCAGATTTGAAATGAAGTTTTGGAATTACTCTGTGTAATTGAATATTGTTTTGGGATAAGTATATTTTAAGATTTCAAAAGCTAATGCTTAATGTACAAAGTTTATTGTTATACTACGTTTTTGCGTTCATGTACGTACATTTTAATATCATCTCTTTTTTGAATATCAAAGTCTTATGTGAATTAATTTGGTCCTGGTGCAGGTTCCTATAGATTCTTGTTTTATGGGCTCTAACAATTCTGCCTTCCTGCAGCAGGTATTTCATCTGTTCTGTGTACCCTTAATGAATTTTGTTGCAAGACATGATATTATTAGCATCAGCCCTCTGTTGGCTTTAGTGATTGCTTCTAATGTTTTTGAATAACAGGCTTCTTACATAACTGGTGGTGTATATCAGAAGCCCCAACAATTGGATGGGCTATTTCAGTATCTCTCGGTAAGTTGTTACAATAATTTTCATAAAGGCAATTTAAATTTGTAGCCTTCCATCTTTGTTCTCTGCAGATTGAGCTTACCTTTTATTAGTTTATGTAACGTGCTGGAAAAATATTAAAAATAACTGGGCATCTTAAATGAAATATATCAAATAGACTTCATATTCTTGTCGATGGAAACTACAACCCATAGCCTTGTGTTGCATGTTACTTAAAGAATTTACTTTCTTGGTTGTGTATATTGTTGAATAAAATCAATATACTTGCTGTGAAGCCAAATGAGACACCAGTTTTGACTTGTTACCAGCTTTATGGTATAATTTGATGGTTTGAAGAAAGTATATATGCTTATGTGTACATTGTCAAGGGTACTGTCAGAGAACTATTGCATTGCAAATGAGAAACCCTTGATCATGAAGCATGAAATTTAATATGGGAGCCTGGGTTCAATATGCCATTAATTAGCCTGCGTGCATAGCAAGCAGGTTGGAAGAACTTGTGAAGCTCAGATTGGCAAAACCTAGAAATGGTTTGTTCAGAATATGGCTAAATATTTTTTTGATTGGTTCATGCAACCTTGTAGATTTGGCAAGAGTACCTGCTCTCCTTGTTCAATTCTTCACAAGATCACCTGCTCTCATTTTATGTGTTCATAAGTTGTTTGGGTAATTGATCTTCACTCAAGAGTGTATAGGACTCAATCTCAAGGGGGAGTAAGCTTACATAAGCATGAGATCTTGTGGTTTTTTTGGAGGAAAACCCACAGTTGACCTGGTGGGACAGTTAGAATAATAGGGGTATGAACGGTAAAAGTGTTTTAACTTGATGTAAAATCTCGTCAAGCATAGGTGATGCTCTAGTATATGTCCTGTGTAGTTGAGCTATTGCCTACCCTTATTATCAATAAAATTTTGTTTACTGATAAAAAAAGAAAATCTTTAAAAGATTGTTATTAGGCATAATAAAAGGAAAATTCTATATACCATATTATCATCCCACTTACATTCTACTAAGTAAGATGTGACACATTTACCACCATTGAATGATCATTTATTGCATGTTTCTTTATCATAAAATGGTGATAAATGCGCCACATCATATATAGTAGGAAGCAAGTGAGATAGTGGTGTGGTGTATATCATTACTCATAATAAAAATGTTATCATTTATGTTAACTGTTAGATGAAGAGATGCCATTTTCAGTCATGACTCTTAGCTGGTTGATTACTTTCCTGTTTCCAATCCCTACATGCTGCAAGACTCAGAAAAATTAAACATAATATTCTTGCACCATTGCAGTGCTGGTATTCTAAAATGGGTTGCTGCTTATCCAATTGGTCTGCATTAACATGATATTAGAGTTCCAAGGTGAGGAAATGGGGTTGTTGTTCTATGTTACATTCCAAGAATTCAATACATAGGAATCTTGGCATGATTGAAGCCCAATAATCCTGGGCTTGATCTGTTTAACCTGGCAACTTTATTTCTGCCACGTCAATTTTGGGATTGGATTTTTTTGGCAATATTTGGATTAAAACTAATACTTTGTGCTAATTCGATAGAGTAGACTTGGTTTAAATTTTAGCGAGAAGTTGACGGACCCTTGGTAAATTTCAGCTCTTTTGCTTATGATTAAACTTCATTAGAATTTTCAGCTAGTTTTTGTTGGTATTAAATTTCAGCCTTTTTGCTGATATTCTTTTGTCTCATTATAGATGTAACCATTACATCTATGGATATTTTTATAAAATTTTTTGTGTTTTGTATTCAGTTACTATCTTTGGGTTTTCTATGTGATGATCTTGTTTTCCATTTTTCACCTTATTTAATTTCCTAGAGTCTATAAGTCTTTCTCTAGCATGTGTATGAACTTGGTGCTGATGAAGCCTTCTTGTTTCATGCAGACGGTTTTTGCAACTGATTTGCATTCTCGTACCTTCTTACGGCTTCCCAAGTCTGTTGGTGTTGACTTCCGTGCCTCGTAAGTTAAATATCTTGTGAGCATTCTTTTGTATCTATCTATGTTGCTTTAGTGCCTTTGTGCTTCTGGATTTTTTTAAAACTTTTGAACTATCATTCAATATTTACATTCGTTGTATTGTTAGTTCAATTGATGCTGGTGAAACGAATAGTTTTACATGGTAAATGTAGTCATAATATATATCACTTGATTAAACTCGCCTTATTAGAATAATTGAGAAACAAAAACTGATAAGCAATATATTTCTTGTGGTCGTTACTCTTTTCTTCATTCTAATTACTACCTAATTCTTACCTAAAAACAAATACTACTGATTTTTCACCTTGTAACCAAAACTAGAAAAAGTTTCAGCTTGCACCCTAACTCTCGACATTTTTTATTTGCACCTCAGTTAAAGATCTGACCATTAAGATGAATAAGAAATTAGTCTCATGGCATAAACTCCATTTATATTTGCGTGGAGGGTGCAAAGTGAAGTCTAATTGTAGTTTGAGGTGCAGAGTGAAATCTATTTGTAGTTTGGGGTGCAAAGTAAAACTTTTTGTAGTTTAAGGTCCAAAATGAAAAATGGGTGGAAGTTTGTGGTGAAAATGTTTGGATGTTATCTGCTTGTGATGCAACAAATTTATTAGAAATAAATTGACAGTGTATAGGCTGTTGTCTCAATTATCTTTTCTGCTGGCAGGGCTACTACTATCAGTCATGGTCCTAATCAAGTGAAGAATTTGATCTCATTTTGCATCACTTCTTATGCATATCTAAGTGAATTTATGCATGCACCTTATTGAAACTATGAAACTTGCAGGTGCTTTTGTCATAAAAGAACAATCGATATGGGCTACATATGTTCTGTATGCTTGTCCATTTTTTGTAAGCATCACAAGAAATGTTTGACCTGTGGGTGAGTGGACATTGTTTGGAAGTTATATTACACTGTTTATGACATGCTCTTTCATATATTTCCATGTTGCATCGATTTTCTAACTGTCTAATACCTAGTGGTAGTAAATGACTGCAAGTTCAAAATCACAAAGGAAGTGAAAGACCTATTTTGCTCATTTTTTTTTTTTTTTTGGAGGCTTTGTCAAATTGGTATAGGGGACAATTTAACGGGGAGTGAAATTCCCTCAGTGTTCTTTCTGATTAACCATGGCAGAGAATCTTAAATCATCAGGATTGGGGGTTTGAGAGTTCAAGAAATCTATTCTGTTCTCCAAATAGGGTTAGCAGTAGCAGGACAGCAAAGGTTTTAGGGAAACTAATTCTTCGTGAATTCTATATTAGGGTTTTAAGAGTTTGAGGTGGGGTCAAGATAGTTATCATTTTGTTTAGAAGTCAAAGTTAGGCATTTTTGTGCAAAACTAAGTGATGAAGGTTGGCATTAACATCAATTGGTGCTTTATGGTAGGAAGATAAGCTAAATTGAATCACAGTGGATGGCTTCGTGGTGTGAACTTAACCAAATTTCTTTGTCAATTGAAAGCCAAGGGAAATGAGTGACTGCACATTGCTAGTCATGATATTTGGTGTATCAGTGTGACTGAGTGTTCTCCAGATGAATCAAATACTTTTATATTTTGACAAGGAGTATACACATAAGAATTAAAAAATATATATATACGCACGAGAATTGTTACGTGTTTATTATATGTCAGTTCTAGATCTATTGTTAGTTCACCTCGCTTGATTTTTGTTGTCTTTGGGAAATTATGCAGGTCAGTATTTGGGCAGCCCCAGACAGATGTTCCCTCGGCATCCAATGTTAAGTGAACGAATCTGAAAACATAATCTTTACACACTGGGAAGTGTTGTGGTTTTAAAGATTCTGTTTAGGTGATTCTAGATGCTCTTTTATTTCGTACAATTTTAATGTAACTGTATCATTGAAATGGTATGTTTGATTTGCTTGCCCCCCCAATGGTCTTATATCTGAGCTGTTTGGGAGCCAGAAAATACCTTTGCGGAGAAAATCAATTTTGGGCCTTATAGGCTATATAGCTTTGGAGTGCAGCATACCACAAATTTATTATTTATGGTCTAGGATTGAGCAACGGTCATGTAGCATATTACATACTGTGCTAAATGAGAGCAGTTGTACAGAAGAGGTGCTTGACGATTTTAGAATATTGTGTTTTATTTAGATGTTGGCAGAGTATTATATTCTTCCATGTGGAACATGTTCATGAATAAATCAGAATTCTACACCTTTTTCCAATGTTGATACTTCCTTCATAATTAGCAAGGAATGTGAATTCTATGAAGATTTTTGCTACCATGTCTTGTCTCTTGTCATATGCAGATCTGCAACTAAAAAGGAATGCATGAATTCACGAGTTCTCTGGGCATCGATGCCACGGTAATAAAATTAATCACGGTGAAATAAATCAATACAATCAGCGGCTGGAGCAGTACGACCATTTTGAAGGCCAACGTTATTTACAACAACATACAAAGATAATAAAATTTTCATCCCCAGCATTATGCCCAACCAAATATGTAGGGGTGTTCATCCGGGTTCCAACCCGGGAATCCGGGTAGACCCAAACCGGAACCCGGATTTCAAATCCGGGCCGGAACCCAGACTGAGTTAGAAATGGGCCGGAACCCAGATAAATCCGGATTTTTCAAAACCCGAATTCCGGATTAAACCCGGTTTGTTTGTTTGTTTTTATTTTTATTTTTTAAGCCCATATATAAAAACCTAAATGTATATCTAATATTTTCACATGTGGCTCTGATTTTTTTATAAAAAACAAAAGAATAAATTTGATTGTTTTTAGAGGATGAAAAATATCAACTACCATATCAGAGTTTCACTTAATTTGCCTCTAATAAAAATGCATGTAAAACCAAAAAAAATTCCAATATTCTTCTATGCAAAGTATGCATGCATTACAATACAATCCATTGCATATTATATTATTTGTTATTTATACATTATATTACAAAATATTAAATTACAATATATGAAATACAAAATCAGTGATTTAATTTCCATATTATCAAACATGTAGGCCAATGCTAATGCAGCCATGAAGCGTGCCATTTTTGATATTGATGAAGAACAAAGATGAACTAAGGCAGGAACTCCCCCTTCTTCCACTATATGGAGTGCATTACCAGGATTGAAAGCAAGGTTCCACAGAGCTCCTGCAGCTGTTTCATGGACATCCTGGAAGGAAAATATCAATTAAGCCAAATTTATGCCATACTAGTTCTTAAAGAAGAGGTTAAAAAGAATTTTTTTTGCAGGGACATGGATTATTAAGAAGAGGAAATGCTTGCCTCAGCTTCAGAGCTGGGTTGATTTCATTATCGAATACTGTCATATTAAAAGCCATCCCAAACCAAAACCATGCATGCACATACCTGTAAAATGGGGAATTATATCTATGATTTTTATTGATGAACATCGTGTTTTCCAAGGTTTTTGCTGTGCATGGAGCTTGTCATGAAGGGAAACTAAGGATAAAAGATGGAGTAAAAAGTGCAGAGGACAGCAAATGCATGTGGCCATAATTCATAACCTCGACACATAGGCAACTAATTCATAACCTACCCTGTGTTTTCTTTGGGTGGGGGTCGATCTTCACTCATTTTCTCTATATATGAAACTCAAGGTAAAGCATATTGACGAGCTTTAGGTAAAAAAAAAGCTACTACTGATCAAAGAGCTTTCTTTATTGTTTGGCTCTGGCTAATTATTTATAACCCGTGAAAGCTTAATTATTTAAAACCCCAAAAGATTCGATGGTGGAGTAACAGAGAGTAGATTGTACATGAATAGCAATCAAATGAGCCGCACTCACACACACCTTCAACCAGAAGCTTCACTCGTTCAAACACTATGACAATGAGAGCACGAGCTTCATTGAGATTTTCAAGACAGGCAACCACAAACCTATATACGATATGTAAAACTTTGTCACAACAAGAGAATCAAAGCAGACCCAAATCAACAAAAACGAAGGAACCCTAGATTTGGGCATAAAACACGAATAAATGAAAACAAAGCAGACCCAAATCAACAAAGTACTCAAAAAGAAAAAAACCCTAAAAAAACTACTGCAGATCGAACTTGAACCGAAATGGCTAGCACAGATTCGACCCTAAAAAACCCATAAAAAAAAAAGGATACATGCAGATCTAACGTAAATAGAAGATCTAAAAAACTTGAGGAAAAAAAAACACCCAATGTTTAACAAAAAATAGCAGATCTACATTCTTTGTTGGGTCGGTCGATCAATCGATCGATCGAGAGAGAGAGAGAGAGAGAGAGAGAGAGAGAAGAGAGACTACCGATCTTAGATTCTAGTGGCGGCAGTGAGAGAATAAACGGCAGCAAAACTAGGGTTCCATTCGTCGAGCTCGGATGAGAGAGAGAGAGAGAGAGAGAGAGAGAGAGAGAGAGAGAGAGAGAGAGAGAGAGAGAGAGAGAGAGAGAGAGAGAGAGAGAGAGAGAGAGAGAGAGAGAGAGAGAGAGAGAGAGAGAGAGAGAGAGAGAGTTAAGAGGTCTGAAATGAGAGAATTTTTGTTTTTAACGTAAAAGCTGGGTACCGGGGTTTAAATCTGGTACCCGGGTGGAATACCCATAACCGGCCCGGATTGGGCCGGTTTTAAAAATGCGGATTTCGGCCCGGATCAAATCCGGGCCGAAACCCATAACCGGACACCCGGTTATCCGGGTTCCGGGCCGGGCTAGATAAAATTCGGCCCATATGAACAGTCTTACAAATATGGTTTACAGATGTGGAATATCCACCTTTAGAGAGCCTCGAGAACAACTTTGTTGGTTGTGTGAACACCCACTGAGAACGACTTTGTTGGTTGTGTGAACACCCACTGCGGCGAGTTTCACTACAACACGCGTTCTATATAACCTGTGATGTAAAAATCTTTGTTCAGGAAGAGAAATTACAAGATAAATGAGGGCAATTTTCCTTTTTTTTTCTCTATTTTTCTTTTTGCCGCTCCTCTAAGTTATATTCTTTCTTTCAGTGATGGACAATTTTGCTACCATTATGAGTTTTTTTTTTAAATATTAATTTTTGATGTAAATTTATATTTACTCACTTTGAGTAATGTGTTGTGACTGTGCACTATATGATTATACCACTAATGTGATTGATTGCATTATTTTTTTAATATAAAATAAATGCTTTAATCAATCACCTCAATGAGATGTATAAAGAGTATGCAAAAATGACGATAAATAAGAAACAATTATACTACTTGGATGATAAGTAGTGAAAAGACTTATGTTATTTGCAAGTATTTAGTTTTAGAACATGCGGTCCCAAGACTATTATGTTATTTGCAAGGCCACAAATACAGAAAAGTTGTAACATATTTGATATTCTCACATCAATAAACTATCATTTGTAGACCCCTCATTCGGTATCTTGTAGAAACTTTGATTTGATCTTGTTCAGTGTGATTGAAACAGTTTTCATATCCATCCTCTCTCTGGGTGAATCTTCGCAACAATTTAAAGCCAATCTCATAACAGATGATAAACAACCCTCTATAGCAGCATAATCTCTTTCGTTTCTCAACAAGTTAGTATCAACAACTTCATTTATTGAAAGGGATAACGATTCCTCTACCCAACTTTTCAAGCTAATTTCTCCAGAAAACATATCATCTGTAGGTTTCTTTCTTGTGAAAATTTCCATCAATAAAATGCCATAGCTATAAGCATCACCTCTTGTTGAAATTATTCCTTCTGATCCATATTCTACAAGTAACATTTATAATCCAACACTAGGAGTTAATTTTATATTGCATTATTGGGAAAAAAATTCTCAAGAAACAAATTAAGTGCAGTAGTCAATATTTTAACAAAAGAGTTTAGGTATATATGTTTATGTAAATGATATAAACATGCAAGTTAACATCACCTGGTGCCATATACCCCATGCTAGCCAAAGTCATGGTTCGTGTGAGAGAATCTCCATCATCTAAGAGTTTGGCAATTCCAAAATTAGCAACATGTGCAACCATTTCTGCATCTAACAAGACATTGCTAGGCTTCAAATCACAATGAATAATTGGTGTTAAAAGCCCAAAATGAAGGTATTCTAGTGCTGTTGCAACTTCAGTTATTATATTTAGCCTTTGCAACATATTCAAACAACGATTGTACAACCAGGTCTCAAGGTTTCCATTAGGCATATATTCCAGTACAAAGGCTTTGAAATTCATGCTGCTACATGCACTGATGATCTTGACAAGATTTCGATGACGAATATTGCGCAGTACTGAACACTCTACGTCAAAACTTTTGAATGCTCCTTCTACTTCCAAGTTAAAAACCTTTATTGCAACATCCATTCCATCTGAGAGTGTTCCTTTATATAGAAACCCAAAACTACCTTTGCCGATTAAGTTGTCTGGATTAAACCCGTTAGTTGCTTGTTGAAGTTCTAGGTGGGAAAATCTTTTCCATGTCGCTAGAGGTGACAATTCTTCCATGACTTGGGATTTGATAACATTCCTTTTTCTCAATCTTTTCCTGACTATCACAAGGAGAGTTACAAGTATTGTTAACCCTATAGTTGGTAATACATACATCGGTATACGTCGATGACGATGACCTTCTTTACATGGAGCAACTTGTAGTTGGGGAGCACCACATAGTGCATCATTTGACAAAAATGATTCAGCTGAGAGATTTACAAATGGTCCTCCTGTTGGAATTTCTCCTTCTAGTCTGTTGAATGAGACATTGAGAAATTTGAGATATTTCAGTGCTTCTAAGGACTTAGGAATCTCTCCTGATAAGTTGTTATGAGAAAGATCTAAGTGCACCAAGCTCACCATCTCACCGAAAGATTTAGGAATTGGGCCTTCTAATTGATTCCTTGCCAATGATAGATAAACCATGTCTTTAAAAGAGATACTTGGGATACTACCTGATAGTTGATTTCTTGATATATCAAGCCTTGTCAAGACCTTCATATTTTCAATTTTCCATGAAAGAGAGCCATTGAAAGAATTTGATGATAAGTCAACTTCTAAGAGATTAGTAAGGCTCCACAAGCTCAAAGGAATAGTAGAAGTTAATTGGTTAAAGCTTAAGTAGAGTCCCCTTAGAAAAGTCAAATCGTTGATGCAGGTAGGAATATCTCCAGAAAGCTTATTATGATCCAAATATAATTTGAACAAGCTCTTTAAATGGCATATACTGGATGGCACTAGACCTTCAAGTCTATTGTGATCAAGGAACAAATCTTGCAAGTTGTACAATTTTCCTAGTGTAGCTGGAAGAGATCCTGTCAACTTATTGCGATATAAGGCCAAAATATACAAGTTATTGAACTTGCCAATGTCCTTTGGAATGTTCCCCTTAATTTTGCAATTATCGAGTAAAAATATTTTAAGAGAAGTAGAGAGGTTTCCAATGGAACTGGGAAGAATGACATTAAGTGGATTTCTTGAGAGATCTAAATACTTAAGGTTTTTGCAATTTGATAAGTCGAAGAAAAGGTAGCTTAATTCTGAAGACTCAACAGTCCAGTTATTGGCCGATAAACTGAGCTCTTGGAGGAGTCTTAAATTCCCAAGTGATTTAGGAATCAAGCCTGAGAATGAGTTTGCATTCAAATACAACTTAGTGAGTTGTGAAGAGTTGGTGATAGAGCTAGGAATCGGTCCACTTAGTTGATTGTCTCCAAGAAAAAGTTGTTGCAGGTTTGGAAGGAAAATGCCTATATTTGATGGTAGATGGCCTGAAAGCGTATTCATCGACATTGAAATCATTTGTATTTTAGAGATATTGAAGATCTCTAGTGGAATTGGGCCCTCAAATTTGTTGTGAAAGAGATCGAGCATCTCCAGGTTTTGTAGATTACCAATTTCGTTTGGTATTGCACCTGGTACATTATAAACATGAATTGTATATTATTATTCAAAAAATAACATCATGCTCTTATTGAGTTTAAAAATCAAAAGTAATGCTTGATATGAACTTAGGGGTGCAAATGAAATCAATTTTACGTTTATGATGGATCCCACCTTTTCAAGAGGGCGCAATTGTATTAAGCTTACATGCCATGAGCTTTCACAAATAATTTTCCATCTTGAAAATGGTTGGACAAGAGCTTCATTGGGTACCAAATCCCAATTCAATCAATTGAGCTAAGTGGACAAATTGCTATTTTTTTTCCAATAGTAAAACAAAAGATTTTGTAGGGAGTTTTAATTAAATTAGGTTTAATTAAGAAGTAGTGACCATGGCAAGTGCTGACATATTGGGAGTCCTTTGTAGGGATTTCCTTATATATTGAGGGCTGTGCACTCCAAGATTAGTTGGGATTTTGTTTTTGGATACCCGGTGCCAAAAATAATATATATATATTGGGAAGCCCTTATAATTATTACTCAGTCAGCGACCCAGCCCTCATGTATATGACTTTTTGTAAACTTTATATAATGTTCCTTGAATTAATCACATACGTTTATCTTTTTTTAAAAAAAAAAAAAATATGGGATCAACATATCTGACAGAGGAGAGCACTGATCCTTCAAAGCAAAAGGTTTATATCAAGGAAAAAAATATCATTATAATATAAAATTACCACCAAGGTAATTAATTAGACTGACTAATAAAAAATTAAGTTTGATATTTTTAAGAAAATGAAAGGAAAAAAGGGTAGAAATTCTCACCCTTGACAGATCCTAATTATGTCTTATAGGTCTAATTATTTAGTTTTACATGCTACTTCCTGACTTAGCAATATTCTTGCTTTCTAATGCCGACCCAAAGCATTAATCAACCCAAATTCGAACACTTATGATGAGGGTTACGAGGAAAATACATCTTTCTTGTTTAATTATCTTAATAAGAAACAAAGAAAGATCTAAGCTGCTGGCATATTGTTGGCGAAGATGTACTCCTCGTTGTACATGATTTCTTTAGAGGGGGAGTCATTCCCAGAGAGTTTACTGCTTCATTTCTGGTACTCATTCCGAAGGTGGATAATCCCAAGGGCTTTGATAAATTTCGACCAATTAGTTTGTGTTCGGTTTTCTATAAAGTATGCACTAAAATCCTTGTGGGCCGTTTATCACCTTTGATACCTAGGATTATCTATGAGGAATATGGTGCTTTTATTCCTGGAAGAAGTATTTTTGAAAGTGTGAGCTTGACTCTTGAGTTGATTCAGGGTATCCATTAGCTGGTTCGAGGGGCTAATATTATCTTGAAACTTGATATAGGGAAAGCATATGATAGTATTGATTGGAGCTTTCTTATTCATGTGATGGATGCGTTTGGTTTTTTTGCAGCTGTTTGTAATTTAGTAAGGCATTGTATTTCTTCCACATGGTACTCGGTAGTGATGAATGGCGTTCCTAAAGATTTCTTTCAAGGAGCACGGGGGTTGTGACAAGGGGATCCTATCTCCCCTTATTTGTTCATCATGGTGGAGGAAATTTTGTCACAAATATTGAAGAAGAAGTTTCAAGAAGGAACTATTGGTACTTTTTCACTTCTGCGAGGAGCTCCAATTGTCTCGCATTTACTTTTTGCGGATGATATCGTCATTTTTTCAAATGACAGTAAAATTCCCTAAAGGCAATCTCGGATTATCTTGCACTTTATGAGGCTTGGTCTGGTCAGAAGATTAGTAAGGAGAAGTCATCTTTGATTTTCTCTACTTGGTATCTCTACTGCTAGAAGACGACGCCTATTGAGATTGACTGCTTTCTCTGAAGGATTGCTTTCTTTTAAATACTTAGGCGTCCCTATGGTGTCTGGTAGACACAAGGCCATGCATTTTGATGATCTGCTTGGGCGGATTCAGGACAGAATAGGTGGTTAGAAGTCTAAGCTTCTCTCTAGTGGAGCACGGTTATTACTTTTGAAGCATGTGCTTAGTGGCATTCCTGTTCACATTCTCTCTATTTTTCAAGTGCCAAAGTTGATTATTTTTTGCTCTAAATCGATCCTTAAGTAATTTTTTCTGGGGGTACACGGATGGCAGGCCGAAGAAACATTGGAAAGGATGGGAGTCGATGAGTCTACCGACTAGGTTTTTTGTTTTGGGGGGGGGGGGGGGGGGGGGGGAGGGGGGTTATCGGTATTCGTAAATTTCAAGATGTTCAAAAATCCCTTCATATGAAGCTGGCTTGGAAATTATTGACAGTGGATACTTTATGGTCTCGGTTCTTCAAGGCCAAATATGTGAAGGAGGATCATATATCACTATCACCATTAAACAAAGGTTCTCGGTTTTGGAGGATGTTGATGAGCTGTTTTTCTAGTGTCTATGCTCATTCTAAATGGAAGCCTAAGGAGGGTGATATTTCCGTTTGGTTTGATAAATGGATGGGAGAGGAAGCTGTTGCCTCTAGTTTTCCTGTTTTTGTGCCTCATCTAAAACTGAAATAATGTTGGCTGGATGTTGGTTGGGACTTGGACCTGTTATGTTAGTTGGTTGGTCATTAAAAAGCCCACGATATCGTGAGTTACCTGGGTGGACGTAAGGAAGGTGCATATAGGCTGATTTGGGTGCCTAAGGAGGATGGAATGTTCACTACCTCGAGTGCTTGGGAATGTATAAGAGTAGAGTCCCAAAAATAAGATGGAAAAACTGGATTTGGCATCCGAGTCTCCCTAAGAAGATGAGTGTGATAATGTGGAAGTGCTTCAACAATGCACTTAGTCTGGAATGATAGACTTAGAAAAATTGGTATTCCCCTTATCTCTAGGTGTGACTGCTGTTTTGCTGGGGCCTACGAAGACTTGAATCATGTCTTTCTGTTGGGCGAGGTAGATAAGGATCTTTGGAGGAGATGCGCCAGACTGGTGGGTATGTTGAGAACTGAGTTTAAGTCCTGGACAGAGGCTGTGAACATTTGGTATCACAGAGCATCAAAAAAGTCTACCGTGGATTGTTATTTGGAATTATCCCTGCTGTTGTTACATGGCAACTATGGATTCGCAGGTTTAGTGCTAGGATGGAAGGAAAAGTGGGTTCGGTGGAGGAGACATGGAGTAAAATAAAATTCTGGTTTGCAAAGCTATGTGAGACAAATTGTGTAAAACAGTTTGTCTTCACAAGAAGAAAGTATCTTAGTTGAGTTGAATATTCATTTGCGGGGCCGTTACAATAGAAAATTGAAGGTTGTCTACTGGAGTAGGCCGAAGCAAGGTTGGATTAAATTAAATACTGATGAAAGTAGTAGAGGCAACCTAAGCAAAGTAGGGGCAGGGGGTATATCATGGGATGCTAATGGTAATTTAATAAAAGCTTTTTCTTTTCCTCTTGGCAATGGGACTAATAATTATGCAGAGTTTATGAGTTTACTTATAGGGGTGAGATTTCTCTGCCAACTCGGATTGAATAACGTGGAAATTGAGTTGGACTCAATGATAGTAGTCAATTGCCTCCAATGGCTAAGTGTCCTGTCTGGTACTTGGAGGATTATTGGGATGAACTTATGAGTTTGCTTAGAGGAAAATGCTTCACTATTTGTCACATTTATAGACAAGGAAATGCTCTGGCAGATTATCTGGCTCGTATTGCGTCGGATGATGGTGCCGTTAAGCTTTCTTGGAGCCATTCGGATTTGGTGCCTCCTCTGTTAAGAGGCTTGTTAAGAACTGATAAAGCTGGCCTACCTTACATCAGAAAGTGCCGATATTCACGGAGTCTTGTGTTTTTCTTTTTTGGTTTCTTGACTTTTGCTGGAAGGTTGTCATTGATGTTTTCTTTAGTAATTTTGTGGATTTGATTGGATTTGTAATCATGGTTTCCTCTACTATAAGTGATGATTTATTAATAAAACTGAAAAATAATCACTATTAGACATGTGACCCAGACTCTTTCATTAAAAAAAAAAAAAAAAAAAAAAAAGAAGAAGCTGCTGGCAGCAAAATACAAATCCTCTGCCATTTTGTTCCACTTACCTTACTCTTCTAGCTTCTTCCTACTATGTACTTCCAATTGAAAGATACGCCATACAGATTCCAATATATGAGTAATTTTATTCTTTAATGTAAATTGTTTACCGAGTCAATATCTATTATGAGTAATTTTATTTTTTATTTTAGATTTTATCATCTATAGTCAAACTCGCAGATTATGCATATTTTAAAGAGGAATAATTCTATATATCATCCCCACACACTACACATATTTTATTTTTTATTTTTATTTTTCTTATAACAAATATGTAGTATATGGATGATAAGTAGAACAACTTAATTAGTTTAATAAGAATAAAATAAAATAAATAATAATAATAAATAATTTTAAAATATGTAAAATATGTGGTGTGAAATGATGAGTAGAATCTCTCGAATGATAAAATAAAAAATGAAATACAGTATTTCTCGTATATATGAGGATTGACTAGAAGAGACGATCGAACATACCTTCCAATTTGTTGTAGCCAAGGAATAACAGTCTAAGCGTAGTTATGTTCCCAATCTGTGGGAGTAATCTTCCAGAGAAATTATTAACCGATAAAGATAAAACTTTCAGCTGCTTGCAGTTGTATAAAGTGGAAGGAAGTTCACCATGAAATTGATTATTATCGACACCAATGGCTTGTAAGTTGGGAAGATTATCAAACTTGTCCATCGTCAATCTACCGGACAGTTTATTAGCCTGGAGAGCAAGGATTTCCAGAGAAGATAGATTGGAGATCATAGAGGGCATTGAACCTGAAAGATTTTTCTCAGAGATTATTAGTTTCTTATTCTAAGGTGATTATTTTAAAGATGGAAGAAGGAAATTAAAGGCCTAGCCTACATGACCAAAAAGTTGGATATTTGTAAAGACTATAAATACATGTTTAAATTAAGTTGTTTTTGGTAAGCTGGTATATTATATAACATATAAAACATGGTTGAGTTTCATACCTTTCGAAGAACTTATTGAGCGAATTAAAAGCTATAAATTTTTTGAAGATATATGTTGGACAGAGAGATGGTGGGAACATTAAACTGTACCTGTGAAACTGTTGGCATTAAGGAATAAAGATCGAAGTCTCGTTAACAACCCGATCCATGATGGGATTTCACCATTTAATTCATTGGATCCAAAGTTCAAGACTCTCAAACAACGAAGACGAGCCAACTCAGGGGGCAAATAGCCATGAAAACTGTTGTCCCTCATGATTAGTTTAACGAGAAAGGAAAGGTTTCCCAGATGAGAAGGAATAGTGCCTTTAAGTTTCATATGAGAAAGATTCAAGACAGTAACTCTTTGATGTCTAGAATCACAAGAAATACCAATCCAGTTGCAGACAGGGGCATTGGTGGACCAGTTGTTTGCCAAAACATTGTTTGGATCGTCAGAATCAATACGAGCCTTCAAGGCAAGAAGGGCAGATTGATCTGTGGTAATATTGGTTGCTGCATTGTTAATGGCTAAGCAAGTCTGCATGCAACAATATTGTATCAAAAGTAGTGCAGTCACATGAAAGAGAGTTGGAAAATAAGTTTGTTCCATGAGTAGTAAGGTTTTGAAGGCAAGAGATCATCTGAATATCAGAATTTTGAAGAGAGATAACAAGTTTCTTTTGCCTTAAAAGACTAGTTTGGATAGAAAGTAAGTTCTCTCCTATACAAACCAGGCTTTAAGGCAAAGGAAACTTGTTATTCAAGCCAGTCTTTTATGCATAAAAGACTGGCTTGAATAACAAGTTTCCTTTGCCTTAAAGCCTGGTTTGTATAGGAGAGGACTAGAAGTCTAAAGATAAATCGAAAAACTGAAAAACGGCCCAGACCAGATTAGATTGGTTGGTTCGGTCCGGTTTTTAATTGATTCAGTCCGGAATTAGTTCCTTCATTTTAAAAACCGGTTAAATCTGGTCCAAAATCGATTTTACGTTTTCTAACATCAAACCGGACCGGATCAGGCTGGTTAATATATTATATATATATTTTATTAATTTTTAATATTATATAAAATATATTTATCTATAATATATAATTATGTATGAAATAATATATTATAATTTATAACATAATATTTTAATCTTAAACATGAATAATTATTTGATCATATGTTTTAAATATAAAATATATATATTAAATATATTTTATTGTCTAATAAATTTTTAATATATTTTTTTTGATAAATATATTAATAATATTAATATACTTAATATATTAAAATTAGAAAACGGAACCAATTAAGAGATATCACTTTATCGAGGCATGCAGTGTGTAATTGATTTTTAAAAATATAAAACCTATAAATACTGATTTGATTTTAAATTTTATTCCTAAGCAGGCTAGACTAGATTAGACTAGACCGATTACATTCAGAAGACTTACTTTCCAAGTCGGCTCATCCCCTCTAATACGGAACCCTCCACAGCCACAGCCACAAATTAAGACTCACCACAACTACCCTAACGTAATACTGGGGCTAATTAATTTCTAACTTTATTTATAATTAATGCTACTAAAAATAATTTATTCTGATCCCAAAATATTTTGTTTCTGTACCGCCCGTACATTCCTGGCATAAGAAAGGCTCATGTATTTTTTTTTTAAAAGATATTAATAGTCCTTTAAATTTATTATTCAATTTTACTGTTTATATATTTTAATTTTTTTTAATTTACTTTTTTATTTAATAGTTAAAATATTTAATAGTTAAAAAATAACTATTAATAAAATTATTTAATTTTTATTTGAATTTAATAATTAAAAATATTAAAAAATATTTAAAAAATAAAAAATTAATAATAGCTAGACGCCAACTAAAGACCCGCTAGCATGATTTTTTGTTAAAGCAATTAGAAGCTTGCGAAATAGAGCTGACGCTCTCTCTCTAAAACCTCTCCCTTCTCTCTAAACAACAACAAAAGTTATCGGCTAGAGGGGGTGGGAGTTTCGGCTCCCTCCCTCCTTCCTCCATCTCCCCGCCTCCCTCCCCCTCCACCTTCTGGTTTGTTTTTTTCTTTTTTTGTTTTCCAGCGTATAAGGGGGAATCATAGATCTGGAAGAATCCGGCGACCACCGACCAAGACGCGCACCTCCATAGCGTAGCCCAGCCACCGATCTTCAAGACCACTGAATAGGGTGCCAATCGGAGTGGAGAGTGACCCGCACGCGCAGGTTAAAGTTTCCCGTCGTTCCGGCGCGTGGTGCTCACGCGCCACCGAGAATCCCTCTGTCGATGCCACAAGCGGCGTTTCTGGGACCTGTGAGTCGGGGACTTCCAAGATTGGCCGTTGGTTCTCTCATAGAGTGGCGCATGTTTTGCACGTGCTACAGTACCTACGGATTACACTGATTTTCCGTGTACAGTATTTTCTATGTAGTTTCTTTTTATATCTTGTCTTTTGTTTTCAATAAAAAAAATCCAAAAAATTAGTCCCCCCTCCGCTTGGCGGTGCTTGGTGGGGTTGGTGTCCTATATCCCGCTTAGTCGGGTATAGGGATTTGGTAACTCTATTATAGATAGAGTTGTGCCGGACTAGACTATGTCAACCACTTTAGTGTGTTGGAAAGCTCTTAACTGTTATAACTGACTTGTTGTTTAAGTCAAATTTGTAAGCCCTCTTAAATGAATAGATGTGATCTGTTATTCAAAAAAAAAAAAAAAAAAACATGATTTTTTGTTATTTATTTATTTATAAATGATAAAGTCTCATGATCAGTACTTGAATGTATCTAAAAAACTCACGTTCGCATGACATCACCACATACATAAGGTTAAATTACAAACTATTGAAATATAAAATAAAAGAGTATTCATATTTAAAAATTTTTACATTACATAATATTTACATGACATAATTTATTTATAAAATAAAATTTTAAAATTTCACAAAAATAATATTTATAAGATTCTATGAAAGAGGAAAATAAATAAAAGAGGTTAGAATTTTTCTCTACTTTCACAAAAATAGAAAAATATTATATTCAAATAAAATATTATGAGTACTTAGAAAATATACAAATTAATATACATTTTCTTAGGTTTGAAATATATAAATCAAATCAATTATCAACTATAAATAAGACTACTAATCAATGGATTAAGGAAGATAATAATTAAATTATTTATGAAGAATACCTCTTTTAAAGCTATTAAGTACAACCAAATGAGTACTTAAATATTAGCCCCACCAATAAAAAAAATAATTCTATATTTTTAAATAAAAATACTAACAATATAATCTAACAAAAAAATTATAATAATTTATATTTAAAAACTATAAGTAAACAATTAGAGAGAATTGAAACCCAAATATCTCCTATCTATCCAGCCTACTATTAAAGAAATGAAAGAAACCCATTTATTTATTCCACATGAAATTTCACCTCATTTAAAACCTATTTTTTCTAAAGTTAAAGATGATTTATTATAACAAATCTCTAATAGATTAGAAAAGTTAAATATTACGAATACTGCATCTATTTCAAAACAACCTCATATTAATGTATCAAGTAAGACAGACTCACATGTCTTATTTGATTATGAAATTAGTAATATTAAAAATCAATTTAAAAACTTAGATTTACAAATAAATAAGATTAAAGGATATTATGCTAATGAATATTCAACTAGGGATTCTAAACATCATGTTTCCATAACTCGTAATTGGTATTCGAGGCCTACTCTATCGAATATGCAATTTGAAGAAAGAGAACATATAATAAAATATGCTTTTTTACCAGATGTATTATGTGAATAGAATATAGATGGATTATCTGAATATGAAATATTAAATCATTTTTAAGAAATAATTATGGTTGCTAATATTTATAAAAGCAATAGAAAAACAGATTTTCAGTTAGCCCATATTCTAATTACAACTTTCACCGGCCACCTAAAAGGCTGGTGGGATCATTATCTTTCACATGAACAAAAAGTAAGAATATTAACTCAATATAACATGATAAAAATATGCAAGAAATAAAAACAGAAGATGGTCAGCCATTAGAAGATGTTGTTAATATTTTAATATTTATATTGACCAAACATTTGTTAGGCGATCCTATTTAATTTAAAGAAAAAACTAGTGATTTGTTAATCAATTTAAAACATCCTCAATTATATGATTTTAGATAGTATAAAAATGTATTTCTAACTAAAGTTATGATTAGAAATGATTGTCAACAACCATTCTGAAAGGAAAAGTTCATAGCCGGACTTTCATATTATTTTGCCTAAAAGGTATGAGAATTATTAGTAAAAGCAGATGGTATTATTGATTTTATTAATCTCACATACGGTGATTTAATAACTACTATTAATAGAACTAGTTTAATTTTGTGCAATGATCTAAGATTAAAAAAGTAAATGGATAAAGAAAAGAAATTTGCAAAGAAAGAATTAGGCACCTTCTTGAACAATTTGGTTGTACTCTATTATTAGCTCCACCTAGAAGACACAAAGCAGTGAAAAGAAATTATAAAAATTACCCAAATAAAAAATGAAAATATAAAAGACATTATAAAAAGACAAAAGATAAACAAATATACAATAAACCTATAAAAAATACAAAAATGTTTAATAAAAAGAAAAATTAATTGTTTGTTATAAATGTGGAAAGGTTAGACATTATTCATCAAATTGTAAGGTTAAAAAATAAATTAATGAATTAGATGTACCTGAAACAATAAAAGAAAAATTATAAATATTTTATAATACATTCAAGTGAGGAAGAGGAAAGCTCTTCAGAGAAAGAGAAAATTTATCAATTAAAAGAATCAAACCTCTAAGAACCATTTACTGATAGTGAATCAGAAGAAGATGATAGACATGTTTATAATTGGTTAGATAAGAATAATTGTATTTGTAATAAAACTATTAATGTTCTTTCAAAACATGAAGATATTATATTAGAATTAATTGATAAAATTAATGATCCATATGAAAGAAAAGATTATTTTGCAAAACTAAAAGACACTTTCAATAATTATACTTCTTAAACATCATCATATAATTTTCCAGAAATAATAAATCGATTTAAAATAGAAATACAAAAAGTCATATTACAAGACTTCCAACAAGATATTAATGAAATAAAACAAGAAACTAGAAATTTGAAAGCTTCTAATATTAAACTAGAAGTTTCAAATGAGCAATTATTACAAGAAATTATATTATTAAAAATAGATAAAACCATTAATACATCCAAGAAAGAACAAGGAGAAAGTTCAGCAATAATTATCAAAGAAGAGTTAGATAATTTCATTAATATTCTTAATAAAATAAATTTTAAAAAATAGTATTATGAAATAACTATCTCTATTAACAATTTTTTTTTTACAACAATTACTTTATTAGATATAGGAGCAGATTTAAATTGTATATAAGAAGGAATAATACCTTCTAAATATTTTGAAAAAATAAAAAAGACATTATCTCAAATTAATAGAGAAAAATTAAACATAAATTATAAATTATCAAATGCACACATTTGTAATAATGGAATTTTCTTTAAAACAATATTTATTTTGGGAAAAACTATCAACACCAAAGTAATATTAGGAAATCTATTTCTTACCTTAATTTATCATTTCTTTGTGACAGAAGAATGAATTTCTACTAAAATATTAGGACAAGAAATTTAATTTAAATTTTTATTTCCTCTAGTTTCAAAAGAAATTAATTCCCTAAAAGAAGTTTCATTAATTAAAGAAATTAATTTTTTTAACAAAAAATAAGATTTAAATAAAAGAAAAATAGATGAATTTCTTAAAATAAGAATTAAAATACAAAAGAATTGAAGAATAATTAAAAGATCCATTATTAATTCAAAAAATTAATAACTTTAAAATTATGAAAAAGAAAACAACACATAGTTGAATTATTTTATGAAAAATAATTTTCTGAAAAGAATATTTCTAATAAAGCTAGACCAATTCAAATGAATAATGAATTATTGAAATTTTGTAAATAAGAAATTAATGATCTATTATCTAAGGGACTAATTAGAAAAAGTAAATCACCATAGAGTTATGCTGCTTTCTATGTTAAAAAGAAAAATAGAATTAGAAAGATGTGTTCTTCGATTAGTTATAAATTGTAAGCCATTAAATAAATTATTACAATAGATTAGGTATCCTATTACTAATAAAAAAGATTTATTATCTTGATTTTATGATATTACTGTATTCTCAAAATTTAATATGAAAAGCGGATTTTGGCATCCCAATGGCATAAAAAGATAGATACGAAATGGCATTCACAGTCCCATTTAAATATTATGAATGGAATGTTAAGTCATTTGCAATGTTATGCCATTTGGATTAAAAAATGCCCATAGTGAATTTTAAAATATTGTGAATGAAATATTTACTCATTTCACTCATTTTTCAATAGTTTACATAGATGATGTGTTAATTTCTTCTTCATCTATTGAACAACATTGAAAACATTTAAACACTTTCATTCAAATTATTAAACAAAATGGATTAGTTGTTTCATAACCTAAAACAAAATTATTTCAAAATAAAATTAAATTTTTTGAACATGATATCTATCAAGGAACTATTATACCAATTAGTAGAGCAATAGAATTTGCTGATATAGAGGGCGGACATAGTATGTTTACAAGAAACCAAACTGAAATTAGTGTCTAGAAAACTAGTGAGAGGTGAGTTGAGTTGTCCTTATGCAGATTGGGTCTATCTGGCATCAAATGTGGTGTCAGGTGGAATCCTTGTGATATGGGATAGAAAGGTGGTGGAGAAAATAGAGGATTTTGTAGGGGAGTATATAGTGGCATGTTCATTTAAAATAGTGGAAGATAATATTTTGTGGGCTTTTGGATGTGTATATGGGCTGAATGTTGACACTATCATAAGATTTTTATAGGAAGAACTTGATGGAATACATAGTTGGTGTGACCTCCCATGGTGCACAGGTGGAGATTTTAACGTCATAAGGTTCCGTAGTGAAAGATCTAGAGAAAATCAATTGTGCCCTGCCATGACAAATTTTTGTCGTGTATTCTTTATTTGAATCTGGTGGACCTTCTGCTCATAGAGGGCCCCAATACTTGGTCCAATAATCAGACGTGGTCTCTGCTGAATAGATTCCTAATATCATCAGATTGGGATATACATTACTTGGAGCCTGGAGGTGTTCCAGAAGAGGTTGTCTCGCCTCTGCTTGGATCCTTTTCCCATTTTGTTGGACGGCGGTGGTGTCCAATGCGGGTATCGTTATTTTAAGTTTAAAAATATGTGACCTAAAAGTGAAGGGTTTGTGGACAGAGTAAGGCAATGGTGGTCATCTTATCAGTTTTATGGTACCCCCTCCCACATACTTGTAGGCAAATTAAAAGTTTTAAAGAATAATTTAAAGTTTTGGAACTCTCAAACTTTTGGAGACATAGGGGAGCCGAAGAAAAACCGTGGTGGAGGAGGAACTATAGAATTTTGAGAGGATACTCGAGGATAGAGTCCTCTCCCCATATGAGTTATGGCAAAAGGTAGAGCTGGCTTCAGAGTTGGAAAGAGTAATATCTTTAGAGGAGTCAAGAGCATTATGGTTGAAAGAATGGGATTGAAGCACAAAATTCTTCCACAGAGTGGCTAATTCTCATAGGAGAAATAACACCATTGAGATGTTATACATTAATGGTATAAACTACATGAAGGTTCCTATGATCCGAAACCACGTGGTGGATTTCTTTGAACAATTGTTTACATTGATTGACTCGGTTTTGATCTTATTGACACACAGATAGCATCTTGGTTGAAAAGATCTTTTGAGGAAGAGGAGATCTATGATGTAGTAAGAAGAATAATTAAAGACAAAGTACTAGGTCCAGATGGCTTTTTGATGGGGTTTTTTCAAACTTGTTGGGAAGTAGTGAAAGAAGACATAATGAATGTGTTCAAGGAATTGTTCTTGGCTCGGAAGTTTGAGAAAAACCTAAATGTTACTTTTATTGCATTGATCCCGAAGAAGATTGGAGCATTGGAGGTAAAAGATTATAGATCCATTAGCCTCATAACTAGGGTGTACATTATCTCAAAGATGCTCACAAACAAGCTAGAAAAATGCATTTGTAAGGAGCCGTCAAATCTTGGATTTATTTCTTATAGCCAATAAATCCTTGGATAGTAGATTAAAGTTTTGTATTGTAGAGATTATATGTAAGCTAGATATGGAAAATGCATACGATCATATAAACTAGGAGTTCCTTCTTTATTTGTAGGAGGGATGTAGTTTTGGGGAGAGATGGTGTTCGTGGATCAGATGTCATCTCGACGGCAATTTTCTCAGTTTTGATTAATGGCAGCTTAGCTTGTTTCTTTAGCAGTTCTCGTGGCCTAAGATAGGGAGATCTGCTATCCCCAATTCTTTTTTGTTGTCATCATGAAGGCTCTGAGTAGGATGCTATCAGCTGTGGTTAGAAATGATTTTATGGTTCGATTTTCAGTAGGTGATCCTAATAAGGGCTTTATTACGATTTCTCATTTATTATTTATAGATGAAACACTAATTTTCTGCGAGGTAGAGCAAGACCAGCTAAGGGCATTTAAGGCACTTTTATTAGTTTCAAAGCAGCGGCAGGCTTAAGAGTGAACTTCGATAAATCAGAGCTAGTACTAATTGGGACTGTCAGTAACACTCGTCAATTGGCCAACACTTTTGGGTGTAAGGTCGCTTCTCTTCCTATGACATACTTAGGATTGCCATTGGGGGCTGCCCCACGGGCATTATGTATTTGGGATATAGTTATAGAGAAGATAGAATGAAAATTGGCAGGGTGGAAGAGACTGTACTTGTTGAAAGGAAGCCGGGTAACTCTAATTAAGAGTCTTTATTTCCAATTCCAACTTGCGTGGCGGCACAGATTGAAAAATTCAATCGTGATTTCTTATGGAGCAGGTTGGGGGATGAATTCAAATTCCTTCTAGTCAATTGGGAGAAGGTGTGTAGGCCAATTCCTTTCGGTGGGTTGGGGATAAAAAATTTGAGAACTTTTAATCGAACCCTACTTGGAAAATTGGTATAGAGATATAATATGGAATCGAAAGTTTTATGGAAATTGGTGGTCAATTGCAAACACAGAAGCTTGTGGGGGGGTTGGTGTACTAGAGAGAGAAACGGGGCCTATGAAGTAGGGGTCTGGAAGCATATAAGACAAGCAATTGCAAGTTTAAAATGACAGATAAGCAATATACAGAATCACTCCTAGCTCACAAAGTCTACATGCCAATTGGAGAAGTCAAAGACAGATTAGTGTAATATATCAATAGGAAAGATGTCTAATTTTCAAAGGTAGGTCAGGAACAAATATCATCAACATGCATTTGACTCAGAAAATAAGTGTCTTGTTTTTATAGTATTGCTATTCAAGACAACCTTCAACAAGGAAAGAGTCACTCAAAATATCATTTTGGTCAGTGAATTGCATTTAATCTAAATTTCGTTCACACTACTAATTCTATTAGTTTTCTTCCTCATGTATCAGAAGCCGATCAAAGACCGTTGTTTTTTGGTTGGTTACATATTGTATTTCAATTGAGAAAGAATTATACGGAACATTAATAGATTCATTTGATTGTCCATTTAACATGTACCTGCTTAAAACTTGACATTATACACAAAGAAGTGCATATATTGCCACCCATTTCGTTTTTAGTTATGGTGACTATCACTAGAGATTAATATGAAATAGCTGATTCCAATGGATTGAACGTTGATTTCCTTATCTACCAAAAAAATAAGATCATAAGAGAGATACTCAATTACCTAGAAATGTTACCATACTATAGTATATGACCTTTATGCAGTTTTGGGATAAGAACAGGGCAAAGAAAGGGCATTTTCAGAAAATTGAACTTCAAACTTACTTTTTTGTAGCTCATTTGGTGTCAAATTCTTCATTTTCAAGGGAGCAAATCATGTTAGATACAACAGATGATAAACTTAATGAGAAGTGAGATTCAGTAGCCAAGGTAAAAAAAAGTATGTACCTGAGATTTTGGATTTAACATAATACATTTGGCCATAAAGTTGGCAACCCCAACCCCATCCAACACATTCTCCTAACTAACAACTACATAATTTTCATTATCGATTCTGCTCCATTCCTCAACATTGCTTGGAACCATTTCAATTGTGACCCATACCCACCAGCTGGCTTCTTCACTGTCAACTTAGACTAAAATTTCAGCCAAATCTACATCATCCCCTAGACAGAGAACGGAACACAGAATACTAGAAAAAGATGCAAACTATGAAACTTAAAAGGATAGAAAAAAATTGCAGAATTAAAGCCCATAAAGAACCTGAGTTTCCTTGAAAGGAAACTCTCTATTAGTCCCGTTAATCGATGCGTGCTGGAGGGATTTGGGCCGAGCCAAGAATTGTTTAGAATCCATCGTTGCTACAAGCCTAGCATACAACTACAATTGCAAAAGTAGTAACCCCTCATCAAATAAATTAAATCTAAAATCTTTTTTGACACGAGATAGTTGATGGATGAAGGTGCTATGCAATAAGATATTGGATATAACAAAGGAAAGCAAAGGCCAGGGTAAGCATAAAATTCCTCAAGGAACCTATTTTTTTAAACAAATTAAAAACTTCCTTTTCTTTTACATGAACCAAATAAAAGTTCCACAAACTCAACAGGAAGTGGCAAAATTTCAGAACTTTTGTCGAAGTAGTCAGAAATAGTAATGAGTCAATGACATACATCGGGTGGGCAATCGTTCAAGGAAAAGGAGGATTCTGAGAGGTCCTGAAGAAAATTCAGATTTTGCTCGAACAAAGTCCTAAGACACTGATTCTCCAATCGTAGAGACTCCAATTTATCATACAAATTGGTCTCAACCTTGGTGTGGGCAGTGCCATCGTGCTCGTGGTGATGGTGATGGTGGTGCTCCATAGAGGTCCAGGCCATGTCAGCGACCTTTAGAACTGTCTTGGCCACCTCAATTGCGCCATGGCCTCCCATGGCTTTTGGGAATTTCAGACCTTTGCCTTTCAATTTCCGGTGGGTTCAGCAAACATACTTAGCTTTTTCCTCTCTTGTTTTTTTTTCTCTCTTTTTCTTTTTACTACTCCTCTCCATTATATTCATCTGTTTAGAGAGAGACAATTTTGTAACCATCATGATTAAAAAAAAAAAA
This sequence comes from Carya illinoinensis, assembly GCF_018687715.1. Taxonomy (NCBI): domain Eukaryota; kingdom Viridiplantae; phylum Streptophyta; class Magnoliopsida; order Fagales; family Juglandaceae; genus Carya; species Carya illinoinensis. The sequence continues at coordinate 42,530,735 of NC_056756.1, forward strand.
GATTAATTAATTTTCGATGTAAATTTATATTTACTCGCTTCATTGAAGAGGAATGTGCAGTGCTTGTATATTCTATGAATATAAATATCTTTTCTCTTACTATAATAATTTGTCAATTAAAAGTTTTATATCCAATCATTTTTACATACTCTTTGAATACTTTATTTTCGTGATTGATTGCGTATTTTTCTAATGTAAAATCAATATTTTGATCAATCACATTAATGAAATGTACAAAGAATATGCAAAAATGACTATATGTAACTGACAATTATACTACCATAAGTAGTGAAAAGACTTTCACATACAATTATTTCTACTACAAAGTAATTACTGTAAACAAGTATTTAGTTTTAGAACATGCGGTCCCAAGACTATTATGTTATTTGCAAGGCCACAGACATAGAAAAGCTGTAACATATTTGATATTCTCATATCAATAAACATTCATTTGTAGACCCCTCATTCGGTATCTTGTAGAAACTTTGATTTGATCTTGTTGAGTGTGACTGAAACAGTTTTCATATCCATCCTCTCTCTGGGTGAATCTTCGCAACAATTTAAAGCCAATCTTATAACAGATGATAAACAACCCTCTATAGCAGCATAATCCCTTTCGTTTCTCAACAAGTTAGTATCAACAACTTCATTTATTGAAAGGGATAACGATTCCTCTACCCAACTTTTCAAGCTAATTTCTTCAGAAAACATATCATCTGTAGGTTTCTTTCTTGTGAAAATTTCCATCAATAAAATGCCATAGCTATAAGCATCACCTCTTGTTGAAATTATTCCTTCTGATCCATATTCTACAAGTAACATTTATAATCCAACACCAGGAGTTAATTTTATATTGCATTATTGGGAAAAAAAAATTCTCAAGAAACAAATTAAGTGCAGTAGTCAATATTTTAACAAAAGATTTCAGGTATATATGTTTATGTAAATGATATAAACATGCAAGTTAACATCACCTGGTGCCATATACCCCATGCTAGCCAAAGTCATGGTTCGTGTGAGAGAATCTCCATCATCTAAGAGTTTGGCAATTCCAAAATCAGAAACATGTGCAACCATTTCTGCATCTAGCAAGACATTGCTAGGCTTCAAATCACAATGAATAATAGGTGTTGAAAGCCCAAAATGAAGGTATTCTAGTGCTGCTGCAACATCGGTCATTATATTTAGCCTTTGCAACATATTCAAACAACGGTTGTACAACCAGGTCTCAAGGTTTCCGTTAGGCATATATTCCAGTACAAAGGCTTTGAAGTTCATGCTGCTACATGCGCTGATGATCTTGACAAGATTTCGATGACGAATATTGCGCAGTACCAAACACTCTGCATCAAAACTTTTGAATGCTCCCTCTATTTCCAAGTTTAAAACCTTTATTGCAACATCCATCCCATCTGAGAGCGTTCCTTTATATACAAACCCAAAACTACCTTTGCCAATTAAGTTGTCTAGATTAAACCCTTCAGTTGCTTGTTGAAGTTCTAGGTGGGAAATTCTTTTCCATATCGCTAGAGGCGACAATTCTTCCACGCCTTGAGATTTGATGATATTCCTTTTTCTCCATCTTTTCCTGACTATTACAAAGAAAGTTACAAGTATTGTTAACCCTACAATTGGTAATACATACACTAGTATACGTCGATGATGATGAACTTCTTTACATGGAGCAACTTGTAGTTGGGGAGCACCGCATAGTGCATCATTTGACAAAAATGATGCAGCTGAGAGATTTATAAATGGTCCTCCTGTTGGAATTTCTCCTCGTAGTCTATTGAATGAGACGTTGAGAAATTTGAGATGCTTCAATGCTACTAAGGACTTAGGAATCTCTCCTGATAAGTTGTTATGAGAAAGATATAAGGTCACCAAGCTCACCATTTTACCGAAAGATTCAGGAATTGAGCCTTCTAATTGATTTCTTGCCAATGATAGATTAACCATGTCTTTGAGAAAGAAACTTGGGATACCACCTGATAGTTGATTTCTTGATAGATCAAGCACTGTCAAGACCTTCATATTATTAATCTCCAATGAAAGAGAGCCACTAAAAGAATTTGATGATAAGTGGACTTTCAAGAGATCAGTAAGGCTCCATAAACTCAAAGGAATAGTAGAAGTTAATTGGTTAAAGCTAAAGTAGAGTTCCCGTAGAGAAGTCAAATTGTTTATGCACGTAGGAATATGTCCAGAAAGCTTATTATTATTCAGATATAATAAGAACAAGCTCTTTAAATGGCATATACTGGATGGCATTGGACCCTCAAGTTTATTTTCATAAAGGTACAAACCTTGCAACTTGTACAATTCTCCCAATGTAGTTGGAAGAGATCCTGTCAACTCATTGTTATCTAAGGCCAAAGTATTCAAGTTATTGAACTTGCCAATGACTTTGGGAATGTTCCCCTTAATTTTGCAATTCTGTAGTACAAATCTTCGAAGAGAAGTAGAGAGGTTTCCAATGGAACTGGGAAGAATGTCATTCAGTTGATTTTGTGATAGATCTATTGACTCCAGGTATATGCAATTTGATAAGTCGAAGAAAAGGTTGCTTAATCCTGAAGACTCAACAGTCAAGTTATTGAATGGTAAATTGAGCACTCGGAGGAGCCTTAAATTCCCAAGTGATTTAGGAATCAGGCCTGAGAATGAGTTTTTAGTCAAATATAACTCAGTGAGTTGTGAAGCGTTGGTGATAGAGCTGGGAATCGGTCCACTTAGTTGATTTTGTCCAAGGTAAAGTCGTTGCAGGTTTGGAAGGAAAATGCCTATATTTGATGGTAGATGGCCTGAGAGCCTATTCATCGGCATTGAAATTATTTGTATTGTAGAGATATTGAAGATCTCAAGTGGAATTGGGCCCTCTAAGTTGTTTTGAATGAGACTGAGTGTCTGCAGCTTTTGTAGATTACCAATTTCCCTTGGTATTGCACCTGGCACATTATAAACAATTGCATATTATTATTCAAAAAATAATATCATCCTCTTATGGAGTTGAAAAATAAAAAATAATACTAAATATGAACTTAGGGTGCAAATGGCCCCCTTGAAAAAAAGTAGGATCCACAAGAGAAAGTGGAATTCATTTTACGTTTATGATGGATTCCACTTTTTCAAGGGGCGCACTTGTATTAAGCTAATTAACAAATAATTTTCCATCTCGAAAATGGTTGGACAAGTGCTTGATTTGGTACCAAATCCCAATTCAATCAATTGAGCTACGTGAACAAATTGCTATATATATATATATATATATATATTTTCAAATAGTGAAGCAAATGATTTTTTAGGGAGGTTTAATTAAATTAGGTTAAGTGGGTAGGGATCAAGGAAGTAGTGGCCATGGCAAGTGCTAACATATTGGGAGTCCTTTGTAGGGAATTCCTTATCGAGAGTTGTGCCCTCCAAGATTAGTTGGGATTTTGCATGCTACTTCCTGGCTTAGCAATATTCTTAATTTCTAGTGCCGACCCAAAGCATTAATCAATCCAAATTCAAACACTTATATTATGAGGGTTATGAGGAAAAAACATCTAATTTCATGTTTAATTATCTTAATAAGAAACAAAGAAAGATCTAAGCTGCTGAAAGCAACATACAACTTATTCATATCCTCTGCCATTTTGTTCCACTTACTTTACTCTTCTAGCTTCTTCCAATTGAAAGATACCCCATCCAATATATGATTAATTTTACTCTTTATTGTAAATTGTTTACCAAGCCAATATCTATTATGAGTAAATTTATTTTTTATTTTACATTTTATTTTCTACAGTCAAACTCGCAAATGATGCATATTTGAAATCGCTTTATATGTTTACTACTTATATGAACAATAATTTAAAATGTCCCATCAGTATTTGCAATTAGGAATGACAAAATAAAAAAAAAAAATGAAATACAGTATTTTTCATATATATGAAATTGACTAGAAGAGACGATCAAACATACCTTCAAAGTTGTTGGCGCCAAGGAATAACTGTGTAAGCATAGTTAAGTTCCCAATTTGTGGAAGTAATCTTCCAGAGAAATTATTAACTGATAAAGACAAAATTTGCAGCTGCTTGCAGTTGTATAAAGTGGAAGGAAGTTCACCATGAAATTGATTATAACTGGCAGAAATGGCAAGTAAGTTGGGAAGATTATCAAACTTGTCCGTCAGTCTACCGGACAGTTTATTAGAGCTGAGATCAAGGCGTTGCAGTGAAGACAGATTGAAGATCATAGAGGGCATTGAACCTGAAAGATTTTTCTTAGAGATAATTAGTTTCTTATTATAAGGTGGTTATTTCAAAGATGGAAGAAGGAAATTAAAGGCCTGGAGGACTAAAAAGTTGGATATTTGTAAAGACTATATAAATACATGTTTAAAGCTGTTATAGGTAAGTTGGTATATATAACACATAAAACATGGTTGAGTTTCATACCTTTCGAAGAACTTATTGAGCAAATTAAAGCCATAAATTCTACAATGAATTGAAGATATATATATATATATATATATATGTATATATGTTGGATAGAGAATTTGGTGGGAACATTAAACTGTACCTGTGAAACTGTTAGCATCAAGGAACAAATATTGAAGTCTCGTTAACAACCCGATCCATGATGGTATTTCACCATTTAATTTATTGGATCCAAAGTTCAAGACTCTTAAACGATGAAGACGAGCCAACTCGGGGGGCAAAGATCCATGAAAACTGTTGTTTCTCATGATTAGGTGAACAAGAAAGGAAAGGTTTCCAAGATAAGAAGGAATAGTGCCTTCGAGTCTCATATGGGCAAGATTCAAGGTAATAACTCTATGATGTCTAGAACCACAAGAAATACCAATCCAGTTGCAGACAGGAGCATTGGTAGACCAGTTATTTGCCAAAACATTGTTTGGATTGTAGAAATCAATACGAGCCTTCAATGCAAGAAGGGCAGATTGATCTGTGGTAATATTGGTTGCTGCACTATTAATGGCTAAGCTAGCCTGCATGCAACAATATTGTATCAAAAGTAGTGCAGTCACATAAAAGAGAGTTGGAAAACAAGTTTGTTCCATGAGTAGTAAGATTTTGAAGGCCAAAGATGATCTGAATACCTGAATTTTGAAGAGAGATAACAAGTTTTTTTTGACTTTAAAACTGGTTTGGATAGGAGAGTTTCTAAGTCGTCTCATCTCAGTTAATACGGAACCCTTCACAACCACAGCCAGTAGGCTGTGCCCACCACAACTACCCTACCGTAATACTGGGCCTAATTAATTTCCAACTTTATTTATAATTAATGCTACTGAAAAAAATTTATTCTGATCCCAAAATTTTGTGTTTCTGTCCCGTCCGTACATTCATGGCATAAATACTCATGTATTTTTTTTAAAAGATATTAAATTTATTATTCAATTTTATTGTTTATATATTTTAATTTTTTTAATTTAATATTTAAAAAATAACTATTAATAAAATTGTGTAATTTTTATTTGAATTTAATAATTAAAAATATTAAAAAATATTTGAAAAAATAAAAAATAAAAAATTTATAACTAGCTAAACGCCAGCTAAAGGCCTGTTAGCACGATCTTTTTGTTGTTATTTATTTATTTATAAAGGATAAAGACTCATGATCAGTCCTTGAATGTATCCAACGAACGTGACGTTCGCATGACATCACCACATACATAAGGTTAAATTACAAACTGTTGAAATATAAAATAAAAGAGTAATGATATTTAGAATTTTTAATTTTTTACATATTTAAACTTTTTTACAAATTTTTAAACTACTTTTTACATGTTTAAAATTTTTTACAATTTTTTACATTAAATAATATTTACATGATATAATTTAATTACAAAAATTAAATTTTAAAGTTTATCTTTTAAATTAGATTATGTTATATAAATAATATATATTTATTTCCCTCAAGATCTTGATTTGCTTATTTCTCTTTAAATATAAGAAATCTTTACTTTAAAAACTTGTTTCAATGAATTCCTTATTTAAATAAGATACATCCACTATTAGTATACCTATAGAATATGAACATGATAATATTAACTACGAAAACTATGGTATAATAGACATAGAAAGAAATTTACAAGACTAAACAATTCATAATGTTCCTAAAAATTAAATATACAAATAATCTACTTTCTCTTTTAAATTATTATTTCTTACTAATTATACTGTTAAAACAGTAGAAAAACTATTATTTTAAATAATGATTATAAATCATTACAATTATTAACAAAATAGACTATTAAAAATTATATAGAACAAAATATTCTTTTATACATATTGGATTAGTACAGGTGGCTATAAAACCATTCACCAGAAGTGGATTAAATGTCTCGGTATTACTTTATCTAAGAGACAGAAGACACTATAATTTTCATAATTCATTACTTAGAATAGTAGAATCTAGCATATTTCAAGGTCCAGTTTATTTAAATTGTTATCCTAATTATTCACTTTCGTTATTTGATACTAATATTTTAAATGTTCTAACATTAAATATTAAAATAAATGGTTATCATACGATGAAATGATCACATCATTTAACTGTAGTATATAAAATTCATTATAAACTGATGAAAACAACATTAGAGTCATAAGATCTTATTACTAGTCTAAAAGGTTATACATTATTATTACAATCTAACACACCAAATTCTAGTATACAAATTTCTAAAAAAAGTAATTGGAATCAAATTACTCTCCTTAATGAATAGCTGTTAAAAAATATTATTTCATTACCTAAAATACAAAACAATTCTAAAAATGATCTAAATTATATAGATAAAAAAATAGATAGAATAATCCAAATTGTTGTTTAATTTTTTAGGAGATCATTATCACAATCACATTATTCTTCACCAGCATCTTTTAGTTATCATACACTAAGATCTGTTCTTACTTCAATTTCTAGAAATAGATCTTAAAATTTGGACACCAGATCTCAAAATTTAAACACTTCGATTCAGGAAGTTATCTGTAAACATCATTGATATACCAATATATACTGTTAATCACTCTAAGCATCTACCTCTCAAAATCCCCAATAAGTAAAAGAACCTTATACCCTAATATATTCACAAATACTTAGAGATGAAGTTCAAATATTTACCCTGGATAGAGAAGAATTTGAAATTAATAAAAAATATCTTAAAGAAGATTATATGAAAGAGGAAAATAAACAAAAGAACTTAGAATTTTTCTCTACTTTCACAAAAATAGAAAGAAATTATATTCAAATAAAATATTATGAGTACTTAGAAAATAAATAGATTAATATACATTTCTTTATATGATTTGAAATATATAAATCAAATCAATTATCAACCATAATGAGGGCTATTAATCAATAGATTAAATAAGATAATAATTAAATTATTTATGAAGAATATTCTCATTTTGAAGCTATTAAGTACAATTAAATGAGTACTCAAATATTAGCCACGCCAATAAAAAAAATATAATTCTATATCAGAAAATAAAAATACTAACAACATAATTCAACAAAATAATTATACTAATTTATATTTAAAAACTATGAGTAAACAATTAGAGAGAATTGAAACCCAAATATCTCCTATCTATCCTACTATTAAAGAAACGAAAGAAACCCCTTTATTTGTTCCACATGAAATTCCACCTCATTTAAAACCTAATTTTTCTAAAGTTAAAGACAATTTATTAGAACAAATCTCCAATAGATTAGAAAAATTAAATATTACTAATATTGCATCTACTTCAAAACTACCTCATATTAATGTATTAAGTAAGAGAGACTAATCTCTCTTATTTGATTTTGAAATTAGTAATATTGAAAATTAATTTAAAAACTTAGATTTACAAATAAATAAGATTAAAGGATATTATGCTAAATGAATATTCAACTAGGGATTCTAAACATCATGTTTCCATGACTTGTAATTAGTATCTAAGGCCTACTCCATTGGATATGCAATTTGAAGAAAGAGAACATATGGTAATTTCTACTTTTTCATCAGATGTATTATATGAATGAAATATAGATGAATTATCTAAATATAAAATATTAAATCATTTTCAAAAAATGAATATGGTTGCTAATATTTATAAAAGTAATAGAAAAACAGATTTCCAGGTAGCCCATATTCTAATTATAGGTTTCACCGACTAACTAAAGGGTTGGTCTTTCACATAAACAAAGAGTAAGAATATTAACTCAATATAAACATGATGAAAATATGCAAGAAATAAAAATAGAAAATGGCCAGCCATTAGAAGATGCTGTTAATAATTTAATATTTATATTGACCAAACATTTTATAGGTGATCTTATTCAATTTAAAGAAAGAACTAATGATTTATTAATCAATTTAAGATGCTCTCAATTATTTGATTTTAGATAGTATAAAGATATATTTTTAGCTAAAGTTCAAAAATGATTATCATCAACCATACTGCATGCAACAATATTGTATCAAAACTAGCCGTAGGAATGTCGGCTTGAGCCCAGAGAAGTCCCCTCTGGTAGCCCAAGGTGGATCCCAAATCCATGCAAGTCGGGTGGGCTCCAGATCCATGCAAGTCGAAAGTAATCATCAATATTAAGATGAGACGTTGCAGGAGGACGCAAGAAATCATGATCAGGGAAAGGGAAAAAGATGGCACCAAACAACTATGCCAGAGACTCACGCCACATTAAATGACTGACACTAAGAAAATTACGTCGCATTAAATGTAGCATGGTAGTGAAAACTCAGGGGGGAGGCGTCCCTTTGCCTCAGAACATTGGACATGGCCCATCTGACCTAAAAGACCAAGTATGAAAGTCACCCAGAACCGCGAGGTAAAAGAGGTTGAATCTAAATCTGATGTGAATAATACTTTATTGTTATTTTCTTCTTTAAAATATTTTGATTACTATGCTAACTTTGGCATTGGGGGTTCCCTGGGCCACCGTAGGGCCACTCATTTCTTTCCTTATGATCCGACTCGAGTGAAGATTCGGATCGGCTAAGCGACTTGACCTAAGGGCATACAAAACACAATGTTAATAATGAGAAATTAAAAAAAATAGAAAAGAAAAATATTATAAAATTAAAATATTATTTTATTTTTAAATTTGAAAAAATTAAATTATTTTTTATTTTTATTTAAAAGTTTAAAAAAATAATAATAATTAGATAAAAAATTTAAAATTAAAAAATATTTATATTTATAATAATCGTAGAGAAATGCTGAAAAGAAAATGTACAATGAGACGGCCCAGTTTGGATCCCAAACTCATCTCAACTTATCTAATCTAATCATTACAACTTTCTCAAATTCCAACACAAAATATAATAAACAATTCAACTTTTTCAAATCCTAAAATAATAATAATATTAAAAAATAATATTCTAATAATATTTTATTTAATTTTTAACTTTCAATTCAACTCAACTCAATAATAATAAGAATCACGGGGCCTGATGAAGTTGTTAAACCCAAGGTTTGAAGAAATTACCTCACAAGATGCTATTTGCTTTTCAGCTCAAAATAAAACTAGTTGGCTATGGTATAGAAGATTAGGTCATGCCAACATGGAACTTATTTCCAAACTTTCAAAAAATGACCTTGTGAGAGGTTTACCAAAAATCAATTTTCTTAAAGACAAAATTTGTGATGCATGCCAATTTAGTAAACAAACAAAAACTTCTTTTAAAACTAAGAAACATATTTCCACTACTAGACCATTGCAATTGATACACATGGATCTTTTTAGACCAAATAGAGTTGCAAGTCTAGGAGGAAAATATTATGCATTTGTTATTGTTGATGATTTCTTTAGATATACTTGGGTCATCTTTCTTGCTCGTAAAGATGAGGCACATAATGCCTTTACCAAGTTATGCAAGAGAATTCAAAATGAAAAGGGCTATACTATTTCAAGTATCCGAAATGATAGGGGAAAAGAGTTTGTTAATAAAAATATTGAAACATTTTGTGATGAAAATGGTTTTGTGCATAATTTTTCTGCTCCTCAAACTCCTCAACAAAATGGGGGTAGTAGAGAGGAAAAATAGATCTCTTTAAGAGATGACAAGAACAATGCTCAATGAGAACAACTTGCCTAGTTATTTTTGGGCCGAAGCAGTAAGTACATTATGTTATAAATAGAGTTATGCTAAGGTCGAAATTAGATAAAATGCCCTATGAGCTTTGGAATGAGAAAAAGCCCAACATTTGTTACTTTCATGTATTTGGATGCAAATGTTTTATTTTGAATGACAGGGATAATTTAGACAAGTTTGATGCAAAATCTGATGAAGGTATCTTTCTCGGGTATTCTACTAATAGTAAAACTTATAGAGTATTCAATAAAAAGACTTTAACTGTACAAGAATCTATGCATGTAGTATTTGATGAATCTAATTCTCCACTCTCCAAGAAATCTATTGATGAAGAAACATGAGGTATAAATAACACGGAAAGTCTCAATCTCAACAAAGAGAAAACAATAGAGTAAGTTCAACATGGAGCCATTAGGAAAGATCATCAAAATTTAATACAAGATGCAACCAAACAGTGAAAATTTATGAAAGATCATCCAGTGGAACAAATTTTGGGAGAACCTTCACGAGGTCTAAATACTCGATCATCTCTTAAAAATATTTGCAATTATACTGCTTTTCTATCTCAAATTGAACCCAAAAATATTGATGACGCACTTCTTGATGAATCTTGGATTCTAGCTATGCAAGAAGAGTTGAATCAATTTGAAAGAAATGATGTTTGGACACTTGTTCTTAGACCAAAAAATCATACTATTATTAGAACAAAATGGATTTTTAAAAACAAGAAAGATGAGTCCGAAGTCATTACTAGAAATAAGGCTCGACTTATAGCCCAATGTTTTAATTAAGAAGAAGGAATCGATTATGATGAGACATATGCACCAGTCGCAAAATTAGAAACTATTCGAATGCTATTTGCATATGCTTGTTATAAAGATTTCAAACTTTTTCAAATGGATGTTAAAAGTGTTTTCTTAAATGGTTTTATATATGAAGAGGTATATATTGGGCAACCTCCAGGTTTTGAAAATCATATTTCCCCAAATCATGTTTTCAAATTCACAAAAGTACTATATGGACTTAAACAAACTCCTAGAGCTTGGTACGAGAGACTCAGTGGTTTCTTGATTGAAAAAAGTTTTTCAAGAGGAAAAATCGACACAACTCTTTTCATTAAATATGAAAATGATGATATTCTTTTGATTCAAATTTATGTTGATGATATAATATTCGGTGCTACTAATGAAAATATGTGTCAAGTTTTTGTTAAGACTATGCAGGAAGAATTTGAGATGAGCATGATGAGAGAACTTACATTCTTTCTCGGATTGCAAATTAAGCAAGAAAAAAGTGGGACATTCATCAATCAATCAAAATATATTAAGGAATTACTGAAAAAGTTTGGGATGGAAAATACTAAGGAAATTGGAACACCAATGAGCCCATCAACTAAACTTGATAAAGATGAATCCGGTAAGCCAGTTGACTAGAAGATATATCGAGATATGATTGGTAGCTTATTATATTTAACAGCTAGTAGACCAGATATTATGTTTAGTGTGTGCTTATGTCCACGCTTTCAATCATCTTCAAAAGAATCACATTTAATTGCAGTTAAGCGCATTCTTAGATATCTTAGTGGTACAATTAATCTAGAGTTATGGTACCCTAAGCATACATCTTTCGAGCTAATCAGCTACACAGATACAGATTATGCTGGCTGTAAAATAGATCGAAAAAGCACTAGTGGAGTATGTCATTTCTTAGGTCATGCATTAGTTTCCTGGTTTAGTAAAAAACAAAATTTGTTGCACTATCTACTGCTGAGGCAGAATATGTTACTGCGAGTAGTTATTGTGTTCAAGTTCTCTACATGAAGCAACAACTTGAAGATTTTAAACTCATGTATAATTACATTCCAATCAAATGTGATAATACAAGTGTTATAAATCTTTCAAAGAACCCAATACAACATTCTAGAACAAAGCATATTGAAATAAGATATCATTTCCTTCGAGATCATGTGCAGAAAGGCGATATAGTACTAGAGTTCACAAACACACACGATTAGTTAGCAGATATTTTTACAAAACGTTTATCAGAAGATAGATTATGTATGATCAGAAGAGAAATATTTATGATGCATGCTATGAATATATCTTAAAAGATAGACCAGAGTCAATAAAAATAGAGATAGATTTTTTAAATACTTTTACATAAACTTGAGATTCTTAGCCTCAGGTTTGAGACGCTCATTCTCTTCATACAATATCATGTCATTCTTATCCATGGGAACCGGCAAGCGGAATGAAGAATCTAATAAAGATTTCAACTGTTTATTCTTCTGTCGAATGATTCCTTCCCTTGTGTGAGACTTTTGAACAATTCGTTGAAGTACAACAATTTGTTCTTTGAGCTTTTCAATTTCGTGATTTTTGGCTTGTAGCCGCTGAGAAAAAGCAACAATAGAGGAAGAGTAGCGAGTCCCAAGACTCACCAAATCATAAATAGCATCAGAATCTGACTTATTAGTCAGATTATTATTTTCTTGCTGCAATATGGCACCAATGGCAGCTGCAGAAAGGACAGGAGGTTGAGATGCAGAATGCCTCATGGATGGATCTAGAGAAATGTTAAAAGAATGAGCCATTAAGAAAAGAATAGAAGGCTTAAAACGAGAATGTTGTAGGAATGCATATGAGTTATAGAGATGAGAAGAAAACTTGATGCGGATTGGATAAACTTCAGGATTGATTTTATAGAGATAGCATAAAGAATAAGACAAACTATTGTCTCTTCAAATCTTATTTAGTCAAAAGAAATACAAGATATGCTGGACACACATTGTCAAAAGTTTTCTTACTAAGCCAGCGAGATTAACAGTAGATTGTCCCTATTTTTCTAGTAAACGATGAACCTCTGCTGTTATCTGCAGATGTTGACCTTGTATCTGAACCCTTTCTCGTTCCAGCTCCTCTATTCGTGGTTGCAGATCATGAGCATACCAATCTGTAAATTTTTTCAACTCTTGGTTTTCTTGCTTTAGCCTTTTATTCTCACTATCCTTATTAACAAGCTTCTGTCGTAACTCAGATATTTGCATGTTAAGATGATCAATCTCACTCACTCTCGCCATTAACCTCCGAGACATGATCGTAACAGAGGCAACATATTGACTACTGAGCATTCTTGATTCTGCAATAATCTCAGAATCAGCCTTATTAGAAAAACGGTTCTCTGCTCCTATCATGGTATTGACGGCCTCAGGAGAGAAGATTGATGATTGATACGTCAGGGTTCCTGATTCAAGTCTAGAACATTAGTGGAAGAGAATTGCTCAGCCATTCTATCGTTGTGGAAAAACAGAACTCAGGTCAAGAAGCGATTATTTTTTTAGCATCCGATAGATGAAAATGATAATTCTTTTATAGCAATTCAGAGCCTTCAATCACGTTTGTCAACAACATCAGGCGATTGTTTAAATCTCCAGCCGCACTAAATTCATAGAGTTAGGCCTCGAGGCTTTGCAGCATTTGTCGGGTCACGGACGGCTCCTTTTTTAACTATCTACAGTGACTATTAAACGCATCATTTTCTTCATTCCATTTACTTGCAGCCGATCATTTTTAATGATGCCAAAAGGGAGAGAAGTTTTAGACTAGAACATTAACATTGTTTAAAATTGCTAAACTTGTTATATATGTTTGGAATTATATTTATACTTTTACTTGAAAAACTAACGCATATTTTCAGGAGGAGTTTAAGTATTAATACAGGTTTCAAGTTCTATCAAGTATTTGTCATCATCAAAAAGGGGGAGATTGTTGAACCCAAGGTTTCAAGTTTCATGTGATTATAAATCTACACATAAATTTTGATGATAACAAATGAATTCAAAGAATAAAGGAGTTTCAAGTTCAAGTTGTCCACACAATGAAGTCAAGCACATCAAAGAATCAAATATGAGCAAGAATGAAACAAGTTCACATTAAAGTTATAGAATAATGTTGTAAATCTCTTAAAATTTGAAATTATGATTAATGCTCAAAATTAATATTTTATCATAAAACATTAAAATACATTTTCCACATGTGCATAAATTTTTTTGAAAATTAAATTTGAAAATTTTGAAAGATGATTGATTGTCATCTTTTACATGTGCATGCCTTGATTAAAGGGTTGAACTTTGAAAATATTAAAAATGATTGATTCATTGTCATCTTTTACATGTGCATGCCTTAATTAAAGGGTTGAATTTTGAAAATATTAAAGATGATTGATTGTCATTTTTCACATGTGTATGTTTTATTTGAATTTTTTAGAAAGTGATTGATGCTTTTTTAGACTTATACAAAAGGTAGATGATTTTGTTTGAATTTTTTGAAAAGTAAAGTGTGCTCTTTTTGTCATATACAAAAAGTAAAAGATTAGATTTGAATTTTTTGAAAAAGAAAGTGTGCTCCTTTTGTCATATGCAAAAAGTAAAAGATTAGGTTTGATTTTTTTTGAAAATGAAAGTGTGCTCCTTTTGTCATATGCCAAAAGTAAAAGATTAGGTTTGATTTTTTTAAAAAAGTGAATGATGTTGTCTTTGACATGTGAATCTTTTTAAATTTGAATATGAAGTCTCATATGCCTATAAATAGATCATTTGAGATCTTCACATTCACAACATCCAGAGTATACAACATTCATTCAAAGCTTTCATTCTCTATTCTCTAAGCATTGAGCCTTAATCCTTGTTCATTTTGAGAGATATAGTTTGCGTTGTATTGTTTTTATTTCACTTATTGATCAGTGTTTTCTGATAACCTATCCACTATCAGCTTTTGTATCAGAAAAATGGTGTGTATAACCCTTGTGCGTGTAGAAAGTATTCTACACGGGAAATAGTTGAATCACCACGTGGAAAGTGATTACAAGTGTAGAGGATGTTCTACACGGATCCTTTGTAGCGGTGTTGTTCAAAAGTGTAATAGGTTTCTATCTCCACCTAAAGAAGGTTGAATAGTAAATTTGGGAATCCTCAAGGGGTAGCTTGAGGCGAGGACGTAGGCAGTGGGGCAGAACCTCGTTAACATACTGAGTTTGTTTCTCTCTTACCCTTACTGTTTATATTTATTGTTATTTCGTATTTTATTTATATTTTATATTATATATTTAATTTATAATTATTATTTTTTAATACAACTCAATTCACCTCCCCTCTTATATTAATCATCTGAGCAACAGAAGTAAGGGGTTCGGAGAAGTATTATGAGATATGGGCACGGGCGAAAATACTCATTAACACTCAAAATCTCATAAAAAGATTAATTCAAATATTTTATTATTTTTATAAATTATTTTATTATTATTTTTAAATTATTTAAAATCATCTTATTACCAAACGTAACCAAACTGTTTAGATAATAAAAATGTTTCTTCTTATCAATATAATTTTTTAAATTTTATATCAAATATAATATATAATTTAATTTTTTTAATTTTTAAAATAATAATATTATTATAAAATAATATTTTATTTAATTTTTAATTTTTACTTTAATTCATTGAAAAAATCTACACAACCTCTCAACACTCCAACATCTTATTTTTTTTAATTTTTTAATATTTTTTTAATATTTTTTTTTAAAATTTATTCTTTTTAAATTAATTTAATATTTATCTCAGGGAAATCACTGTACAAAGGACACTAGTAATGTGCGCCCCATATACCCTCTTAAATGCAATTAGCACGGAACCCTTCACAGCCACGGCTTCTACAGACAGACTCTTGAAGTCTCTGGGCTGTGCGCACAGACAGACTCTTAAATGTCCGCCCCACCTACCCCTTAAATGCAAGTAGCACGGAACCCTACACAGCCACGGCTTCTACAGACAGACTCTGAAGTCTCTGGGCTGTGCGCACAGCAACAACCCTACCGTAATTGAGCTAATTTTTTTTTTTTTTTATAAAGAGTAAAGACTCAAGCATTAAATGATGACTAATTGTATTCACCTAAAAAGCTCGCGTCCGCATGACATCGCCACATACGTAATGGTTAAATTACAAACTCCAAAATAAAAATATTTTTTAAACCATTATATTTGGATAATTAAATATTTAACTTTACTTGGAGCATTTTTATTCGGTTCCTCTTGCTTTAATTCTTAACTAAATTATAGAGATGAAATATGAAAATAGAAGAAAAGAAAAATACATCCAATTTCCTATAATAACTTTTAATTTTAGAATGTGAGAAAAAAATATAATAAATAACAATTAGAGAAAAATTATTTTAATAGAATAAAAAATGATAGAAAATGAGATGTAGTAGGTTTTTTTTTTTTTTTAAATGAATCAAATTTAAAAGAAAATTGTAAGAAGAGTATGATTTTTAATTAAATTTTAGAGAATATTATACAGAACCTAATGTGAATGCTCTTACTTACTTTTACAGACTTAACATATGATCATTTTATTTGAATATAGAAACGGTTTTATTTTATCTTATTATTATAATTTTTTAAAATTTTTATACAAAATATAAAAAAAAGTAATTTTTTCAAATATCAAAATAATAATAATATTAAAAAAATAATATTCTAAAAATATTTTATTTAACTTTTATGCAAAACTATCTCATATCATCTCACTATCTAAATTATATATTAAATTCTTGATAAATGAATCCAAAAATATAAAGTAAAAAATCCAAATGATGGCCTTAAAGAATAAGAACCCTATGAAAATGTGGGAACACGGGATGTCTAGGATTATAATACCCCTTATAAGATTATTATGGCAACTTACTTTGCTAACAAATATGCAAAATTTAGGAAACTACGAGATTTTCAGAGTATCATTCTTCGAGAGGTCAAACCTTTCATTTCTAGATCATACATCTAGAATATGGTGATTAGAATTCCAAGATTTGGGGAAAAATATACCATGCTTCTCCAGTAGGATTGCACTCCTATATAAAGGATCCATACCAAAGAATCCAGGTACGATTCAGACATTCTCCTCTTTTATTAATAATATTCACTCTTTCTTGACTTGGGTATCGAAGATGCATTAAGCACATCGAGACTTCTCTTTGGTTCCTTTTTGCAAGTCATTGATCGGGACTAGTTGGTGGTGAAAATGTTATTAACAATTTGCACTGTCTGTGAGATCGAGATACAAACTTCTTGAGCACATGTCAACGGGATTTCTACATGCCTACTACGACATGTTCCCAAACAACTTGCGACCAAGGGCGTGACTTATAGAGATGTAAGAACAATTAAAGAAGATGAGTGAGGCGATGGAGACCCTTTGACAAGAGAAAGAAAGCCTAAAATGGAAAAATCTAGCCTACAATGAGGGAGCCGCACTTGACCACAGTGAACAGCTGGAGGGAGAAGAGCATAGTGTAGGCAAAATGAATGCTGGGAAAGAGGAGAAGAAGATGCTACATGATGTGCAGCCTTGCTGACAAATACATAGAGATGGCTAGAAGGATAGGAGGATCGTCCTTAGTCGACCAACTGCTTAACTGCACAAACTTACATTATATCTCGAAGGTAATGGCTAGCAGAAGGCGAAGATGACTTGTGGCATACTTCTTAACCATCAAATAGCAAGATGGAGAAAGGCTAAAGACATACCTCACTCGATTCAATAAAGGCTAAAGCCATACCTCACTCGATTCAATAAAGAGCACCTGACTATTGATGACCAAGACGAGAGATTACACTGGCAGCCATTCTAGGCGGGATGTGGCCCCGAAGTCCATTTATGGCAGAATTGGCACAACAAACTCAATCGACACTATGAGAATTTTTGGATAAGGCCAACAACTATGTCAATGTTGAAGATACACTATACGCCTTGATAGTGCTGCGGAAATAAGAGATAAAAGGAGAAGACAAGGACCTCTAAAGGTCCAGCGGGCGAAGAGTGTCAGACAAGACTGACCGAAACTACAGCGACAAAAGATGGGAAAAGCAGCAGCTCCAAGGAAAAGCGACCAGAGGTTCACTCACAACAACTTGAGCGTACGATTAGATGACCAATTGACAAATTGAACTGAAGGCAGTGGAGTGAATAAAGGGTGACATTTATGTGCTTATCACTGGAATGATACCCACTGGATGAAGGATTGCTTCACACTGAAGAGGAGAGTTGAGGAGCTAAGAGGAAGCAGCAAATTGGACTGTTTGATTGTGGACCACCTAAGGCCTGAACAACAAGTGCCGAGGTGAGGAGTGGAGCAAGATTGGGATAACAAGAGAAGTAGAAGTCCAAGAGGACAGCGATCGTTGGGGGGGAAGGCCGAGACACCCCACACCAGGATTTGAACCACAATAGGGCACCTTTGGGCGAGATACGTATCATATGGGAGGATTCACTAGGGGGAACTTCTGCATCTAGTTGGAAAGCCTATGCCCGTAGAGCGAGATAAGAGGAGGTGTACGTGACTGACAAATCCCAAAAGCAGCCAAGGTGAGGAAGCATAGAGAACATTTCTTTTAGGGAGGAAGATTGCGAGGGGGGTTTTGTACCCACATGACGATGCGTTGGTGGTAAATTTGTTGGTCTCCAACTATACTACTTGGTGAATTTTGATTAACAACAGAAGCTCAACCAATATCCTCTTTTGGGATGCCTTCACTAAAATGGGCATTCAAGCTACAACCATCGCCCACACCATTTAAAGGATTCTCCGGAGACGCAGTGCAAACCTTGGGTACAATCACTCTACCTGTTACAACTAGAAAGTGCAACTGCTATGACCGACTTTCTTGTTGTCAAGGAGCCTTTGTCCTACAATGCCATATTGGGACGTCTATTCTTAAACAACTTTAGGGCAGTTACATACACTTATCACCTGAAGATGAAATTCTTAACGGAAGCAGAAGTTGGCAAAGTCAAAGGAGAGCAGGCCTTGGCACAAGAGAGCTATGTGCAAGAACTCAAGTCGGGGGGAGAAGATGTTCGTACTGTGGGCATTGAGATTCCACCTTCACCTCCTAGCAAGGTTCCACCTCCACCGCCTCTTTTCTTGACCAAGTTGTAGAGACATGGTATGAAGAAATTATGCAGCAAGCAGAACCCAACAAACTATTAGAACTGGTAGCCCTCCGACCAGAGCAGCTGGAGACCACGACACGGGTTGAGACTAGACTCCAGCCCAAAGTTTGAGAAGCCCTAAAATAGTTACTGTTTGAGCATAGAGACGTGTTTGTGTGGAACAACGAGGACATGCCCGGGATAGAAAAAGAAGTAATTGAATACCATCTTTGTGTCGGCTCCACAGTCATGAAAGTTTGCCAAAAGAAGAGGTCGTTTAGCATGGAGAAATATGTGACCATAGTCAAAGAAGTTGATCGATTGCTCGTTGTCGGGTTCATTAGAGAAGGTCACTATCCCGAATGGATATTCAATGTCATGCTAGTAAAAAAGGCCAATGGGAAGTGGAGAATGTGCATGGACTTCACCAAACTCAACAAAACATGCCCAAAGGACAGCTTCCCATTGTCACAGATTGACCTTAATTGTTGACTCTACATCGGGACACCGAATGTTAAGTTTCATGGATGCATACTAGGGGTACAGCCAAATCCAAATTAACTTAGCGGATCAGGAGAAGACCTCATTTGTGATAGACCGAGAGCTATACTACTACCAAATCATGCCCTTCGGCCTAAAAAACGCAAGAGCGACGTACTAGAGACTCATGAATCTAATGTTCAAGAAGTAAATAGGGCAGATCATGGAAGTTTATGCCAACAACTTACTAGTCAAAAGTAGGGAACCAACACAACACCTGAAAGATTTGAAGGAAACCTTCACTGTGCTACGTCAATATAAAATGAAGTTGAACTTGACAAAGTTCGCCTTTGACGTTGGCTCAGGAAAATTTCTAGGCTTCATTGTGTCTAAAAGGGAGAAATAGGCTAGTGTAGAAAAGATCAAGGCAATCATGTAGATGAGTATGGGTGTAACCGGTCTGATTTGGTCTGGTTTTGTATAAATTTTGGTACTGAACTAGTATAAACCAGTTTTACATTTTCAAGAATCGATCCTGGGCTTATTACCCCTTTAAACCAGTACTTTCGATTTTACCGATTTCGGTCTGGTCTGTTTGGTTTTTTGATTTTATATATATTTAAAATTAAAGTTTTATGTTATAAATTATGATATAAAATTATTTCATATATAATTATATATAGTATATATAGAAATTTCATATATAAAGATCATATATACTTATATAAAATATTTTATATAATATTAAAAATTAATTTTTTTATATATATATTTTATAAACCGGTCCGGTCCCGTAACAAAAAGCTAAGAACTGATTTTGGACCAAATTTAACAGGTTTTTAAAATGTAGGAACCGATTCTAGACCAGACCGATTTAAAACCTAGCCAACCAGTCTGATTTGGTTCGATTTGGGCTGGTTCTCTAGATTTTCGGTTTAAACTTTCACCTCTAGAGATAAGGCCCCCTCAAAACATCAACGAAACCAAGAGATTGACAAGCAGAAGGGTAGCATTAAACATATTCATGTCTAGGTCCACCGATAAATGTCTACCCCTTTTTTAGGGTCCCACGCAAAGTACATATGTGGAATGAGGATAGTGACAAGGCATTCCAAGCACTGAAGCAATGCCTATCCAAGCAGTTGTTGCTAAGCTAGCTCAAACAAGGAGACATGCTCTATGTTTATTGGTACTCTCTCCCTATGCTGAGTCGACAACGCTTGTCAAAGAAGAAGGGCCGGTTCAAAAATCGATGTACTACACAAGCTGTGCCCAAAGGGGAGTAGAGTCAAGGTACCTGCGAATGGAGATGCTAGCCTTTGCACTGGTCATGACAGCAAGGCGGTTGTGACCTTATTTCCATGCGCACCCCATTAAGGTCTTAACGAAAGTCCCACTAACAAAGATATTGTAGAAACCTTGCACCTCAGAACAGCTAGTGAGTTGGTCGATTGAGTTAAGTGAATTCGATATTGATTACCTCTTGAGACAAGCAACAACGGGGCAAGCCCTGACAGACTTTATCGTCGAGTTTACCAGCTTTCCCTAAGAAATAGTAACTAATCCAATCGAAAAACCTTGGCACAGACATGGACACCACTACATGGCATGAACATGAATATCACTATGATGGGCCTGACAGAATGAGAACCCTGTGGGAACACGACATGCCCCAGGATCCCAGGTATCACCCCTTGTAAGATCATTATGATAATCTACTTTGCTAAGAGATATGCACCACTCGGAAAATCGCAGGATATTCGGGTCATTATCCTTCGGGAGGTCAAACCTTGCATTCTGGTATCATATCCTAAAAATATGGTGATTAAAACCTCGAGATCTAAGGAAAATATATTATCCTTATTAAGCAGCAATGCACCCTTATATAAAAGGACCGATACTAATGAATCCAGGTACAATCTAGACATTCCCCTTTTTTACTAAGGGCCTATTTGGGATTGAGGTGAGAGGTTTAAAAAGTGTTTAAATGACCAAATTTTTCCATTTGGTAGTTTTACATCAAAATACTTTTAAACTAAAAAAAAGTAGAAAATTATATTTCAACAAAAACATAAAAGTGATGCTTTCTGTCATAAACACTTTAGAAAAAGCAGTCCATATTTTACCGTGCTATTGTATTACAAAATGACCCTCATCAATATAATGATAACTTTGCCTATCTATATTTTTTATTATTCTCGTATAATCTACTCAAGATTTTGTCCATTAATATTTTTCATTTTTCTCCTATCACTTATGCATCACTGAAGAGATTGTTTTTTATTATAATTATTGAAAAATTTATTAGACTATTTTTGTTATTATTTTATTATAATATTTAATTTTTATCAAGTATATGCCATTTTATGTAATTTCTATATCAAAAAATACTTTTTTAATTTGTTTCCAAACAAATCAAATATATTTGAAAGTGTTTTAGACATATGGATCACAAATAATAAATAATATTTTAATAGTAGAGATTCTTACGTTAAGCTCTAAGTTATAAGCTTAAGTTAAAAATATAAGTTATAAGTTTAAGTTAAAAGTATTTTTCACCATAATTTCAAACATATACTAAATAATATTCACTCCTTCATGATTTAGGCATTGGAGGTACATCAACCACATCGACGCCCCCTTTTGGTTCTTTTTTGCATGTCATTGATCGAGACTAGTTAATGGATAAAAACGTCATGAACACTTAATACAAAACTTCTTATTTTTTAAAAATTAAATTATTCAAAACTTTTTCTCATTTCTTAATACACAATTTATAAAAATTATTAATTTCGTAATAATTATGGTCTGAAAAAGGTATCGAAATACAAAATTTATAATGATTAGATAATAATTAGATAAAAAAGTTAAATATTTGAAGTTCAAAATTGTTTGTATTAATATTTAGATATTAAAATGAGATAAAATGTGATGAGTTAAGATGACTTTGTTATCCAAACTAGGCCCGAGAGGTCATTTTGGTTGAGAAATACTCTAATCTCATCATTACAATTTTATCAAATTCTCATATAAAACATAATAAATAATTTAATTTTTTCAAATATCAAATCAACTTTTTTAAATATCAAAACAATAATAATATTAAAAAATAATATTCTAACAATATCTGATTTAATTTTTAACTTTTATTTAAAACCATCTTATAACATCTTATTATCCAAACAACAATCTTACCACAATTAGCGGATCGAACTTCAATTAAAAGGAAAAAAAAAAAAAAAATACCACTACACCATGAGAATAATTATCACCATGAAAAAAAAAATCAGATGGATTAAAAAGTAAATTTCTTTTACGAATATCAAAAAACTAATAAGGAGACTACTACTTAGACCGATGATTTAACCCAATAAATTGACCTACAAGTGCAAATGTACTTTTTTTTTTTCCCTTTTCTTTCAATCATTTTCTATATATCTTTAATAATTTTTAAAAAATAAAAAATACCAATTTAATAATAGTCACTTTTTTAATTATTAAAAAAATTAATTAATTGATCACTTTTATCGGTTCAACTAGCATTTTCCTTAAAATAAATATAATCACTTTATGAAAATAACTTTTGAAACAAATTTGTACATGAATCTATGAAAATGAATTTTTGAGACTAAAATTATATAGTAATACCAATTGATAGACCAAGACGACTAAACATATATACCTTAAACATGGTTAATTAAACAAGGCCTCTTCGGAATAGCCCATCGAAAAATGCTATTTGCACACGGCGTCGCGTACCCTTCGCGTACACGCCGTCCACGTGGCACGATTAATGAAACGGTGCGTTGCGCACCGCATCGAGGATGACACCGGGGCTTATCGTTTTGCCTCCCCTCTTCCTTCACGTACAGAGTGAGGATGAAATTAGGGCTAGACGGCTGCCTCCACACTTATCTCCTTCACGTTCAGCGAAACCCATTTGAGTGCGAATGCCAATTCAAAACCAGAAATAAATCCATTGAAACCAGGTCTACCCATTCCAAGTCGTGCGAAACCCATTTGAAAACCAGAAATTTCAATAGATCTAGCAGTCGTGCGAAACCCATTTGAAAAAACCAGAAATTTCACCATTGAAACCAGTCGTGCGAAACCCATTTGGAAAAACCAGAAATTTAACCATTGAAACCAGTCGTTGGAAACCCATTTCAAAACCAGAAATTTCAATAGATCTACCAGGTCGTGCGAAACCCATTTGAAACCAGAAATCTCACCATTGAAACCTGTTCGTGCGAAACCCATTTCAAAACCAGATATGTGGTGCACCTTCACGCTGCAGAAAACACCCATTTGAAGGCAGGTCGTGCGAAACCGATTGGTCAGCGAGCGAAGAAATTTACCTCACTTTCGCACTTCTCTCGTCGGCGATTCCAGACGCCTTGCGTCCATTGTCGAGGTACGCGTTGTCAACTTGGTCTTCCTACTGTTTAGAAGTTCATCTTCTTTTGCATTTCGAGAATCCCAGTAGATTTTTGAAGGTGCAGGGTTCCGAAAATGTTGAACTCGGGAAACGATTTGAGTGTGGTCTGTATTGTCCCCATTATTATGGAAATCACCAGATCTTGTCCCAAGAAAAAGAATTTGGGCCTAGTTGAAGCATTATATTGCTCTGCTGAAGAGGTCACAAAAACAATTTTGCTAATTTCAGTTTTGCCCGTGATTAGTAGGTTTGGCTTTATTGGAAGAAGAATAATCTTGTTCAATGCCTTGTTAGAACTTATAAACTTCAGAATTTTGATGACACAAAGTGAAGTTGTCCTTGAATCCTAGCCTGATGGCTTGGATGATTTTAAGATTTGGGGTAGATTTGGGTACACATTATATTAGAAGAGAAATTTTTAGGAATTAGGAACCCAATTTTTAAGACATTAATGCAAAACATGAACGTAGTGGGCTGAGGATGATGAAGAAGAGGCGTTGCATGTGAGACCTATATTGTTCATGCAAGTTGGCACATTAATTTGGTGAATTGGGTGTGGAAGTTTTAATTGGAGAAGTTATTCTTGTAGCTGCCGATATTATTGTTTATTCTGGTGTTAAGCTTATGTCTAGTTTGGGGTGATATACTTTGGAGTTGGCTTACTCTAATTGATATCATTGTTGGGATGAAATAAAAATATGAGTAAATTGAATAATACTACTCATCAATATTATTATCTTTTCATCATCTCATAATATAAAATTAACACTGTATGAGAAGATGACTAAAAAAGCATGAATAGATTTTTTTAATATAAAGTATAAAATTAAAATTATTTTTAGAGAAATTATATTGGTTGATTGTAAAATAGGATAGGAGGAGTATGTAAATGAATTTTACATAAGAGATTGGACAATCATAAGTTGAAAATAAATACTCACAGCCGGATGTTCATTCCCACGCACAGATGTGAGATAGTTTAACAAGCATTCATAGACTGACCGAGAGAAATTTTTCATCTAATTTTGTAGCTTTGCCTTTGTCTCCTATAATCTAATTTTGTATTCTTTTTTCCATGCCTCAAAACTGAGCCCCTGCTTTTCGAAGTTCATAATTGGGATTTACAACAGAAGCTGACTGTTGTAGTTTGATCTCTACTAGAGCTCTGGCATCATTGTTTAAAGTCTGAGAATATGTCATCATCGACGACAACGTCTTCTTCATCTCTTGCCAAACAAAAGAGGGGTCATCCGAAATGCTTCTGTGAGATTGAAGCCCAACTGAGATACTCAAATACGCAACATAATCCAGGACGACCCTTCTTAAGTTGTCCAAAGTACAACAAAGAGGTAACTAAATTCAAATTTAGTTAAATTTTTTTTTGATGTTCATCTAACATTTTTTGCTTCAAATGTGTATAAAATCCAAGGGATTACCATATTGTAAGTATTTCAAATGGGTAGATGGCCATGAATACCCACTGTCGGACCCAAGTGAAACTCACACTGAAATTTCCAGCAAGGAGAAGGAGCTGAAGAAAAAACTGGTCGATATTGAGAAGATCATTATTGATTTGCGGCGAAGAGTAGACGACTTCGAGTTCATACTATCCAATAGAAATGAGGAGTTACTGAAAGAGTTGGTGGCTGTTGTACGTGAAGCAGAAATAAGACGTTCACGCATATTAGTCCGTGGGTTTTGGGCTTTAGCATTTGTTCTAGCATATTACTTGGTGGTTATGTAGTAATTTCAGATTAGTGTTAGAATTTAGTTGCTGCTGTATATTAGACTGAGTACTTCATATATTAGTGAAACTTGTGAACCATGTTTGCCACTGCACCTGAAACATGGTTCTCTTACAAGTGTGCCATGCATTTTTTGTCATCCATTTCTTGTATTGCATGGAAATGATTATGTGGTGGATGTTGTAGTTATGTCAAAACTGTAATTATTTTGTATTACTGAATGATTATGTGGAAATGATTCATGCGGCCAGTGGGATTTTAAGATCAACTTCATGTAATCTTTTGCATTAAGTTTTGGTAAATTATATGGCCTCAAAATGCCAACTTTTAAATAACTTCTATATAACTTGCCTTATTGTCCTTTTTGCCTATAAATGAGAAGCTCTTCAATGTCAAGATAAAATATGAACTAAATTTAAGATTATCTAACTGTTAGATAATGAGGAAACGGGACTTCCATAGTATTGTCTTTACACCCAAATTATATCAGCCCACATTCTATCATTCACCTCACTTAGTTAAAATATGAGCATCCGAATGCTATTGCACATGAACTTGGGCAGCAAGAACCCAGAATATACAAACAATACTCAACATAAAACATGGTTCTCAAATTCCCTTCCCGACCTGGTGATGGAACACTAAATACATTGGACATTTTCAATAGCCCGTACGCATGTTCCACATGAACTTCATTTCCCTGATTGACTTTGGCTAATCACGTACAGTCCAAATAGTGCCCCTTCAATATACTTCCTGCTAGGAGACATTCGGATTATATTCATTAATGAGTACCTACACAACACAATCCCAATTTTGTGTTAGATAAATTACAAAATTAAATTATGTGATAGTATTGGTGATAAAATTCTTGGCTGTAGTCTGTATATATAATTTAAATTAAATCATTTTAAATGCATTCGTATATAGCTTCTGGTGCTATACAACTAATTCCGACAAGCAAATTCAATGACTATTACTAATATTTAAAATATAACTCTAGGAGTTTACCAAAGTTTTCAACATGTATTTGAATACTCAAATGATCCACATTACCAATAATAAACTTAAAAGTCACTGACCATCTATGGGTTGTGATCCATCAATTGGTTGTGATCCATCCATCCCAAAGAACATCTGCAAGGAGTAATAGCAGTTTCTTAGTGTAATGTCAATATTACATTACTCCAAACCCAATATTCTTAGCATATTGCTTGTAATAAGTCATTACCTCTTCAAAAGAATTAAACCCCATCTTCGACTTGGGCTCCTCAATCGTGTCACCACCAACTCCATCATCTAACTGAGCTGTCTCGGCAACGACATCCGTGGTGGTTTCCATACCATCAGCTCTATCTTTTCCGCTTTCTTCAACTTCAGCGGAGGTACATGGGATATCAGTTTCGGGAGACAAGTCTTCTATATCATCTTTTTTGTTTGCGGCGGATCCAGTAGTCATAACAGAAGTTGGGTAACCAGCATCGTACTAAAAGAAAAGCGAGCATTTTTTAATATCATATGACATTAATAAAGGCAATTCAAACTAAAAATTTACAAAAGTTTAAGAATACAATTGTATCACCTCTTGAATATTGAATGGATATTGGTAGCCATCTGGCTGTTGCATTAGACCTGGTGACAACGTAGGAAGTTCTCCATAGTAACCGTGCATGTGCATGTAATTTCTGAATGTTAGAGAAGTTGACGGTATGCCCTAACATGTTATTACACAAGTTATTCATGTACAAAATCCATGGATATCAACCCAACATAGTCCAACAAATTTACTAAAAAGATAACACACCGTGGTTGGGAGATTTGAGCTAGATGGTGTTAGGGGAGATGAGTGTTCTTCCCCTTTTTCCATGATGAGACGATATGAACTGTAAAATTCCAGAAAAAGTAGATAAAATATGCCTTACAAGTAGTACAAATTTAATGAACAACTTGGAAATAAACACAACTGAACTTGGAGCCGAAAGGTTAAGCAAAATTGATGAATCATTTAGTTCCATCAAACCCGAGTGAAGTCGATGAGTTAGATTTTATTTTATTCTGTTGCTTCAACTCATTGAGTTGTTTTATTATACAGATTCTATGGCATCTTTATGATAAAGATATTATACATGAAGAAGCTGTGCACAAGAGGGATGATGAGAATCTATCAAATATGCTGATGATTCAGATAAAGTTTTGGTTAACCAGTCAGAAAAATTCTTTCAAGTAAGTATTATTATTAACCTTTTTTCCTTTTAAAAAAAAAAAACAAAAGGGGAAACATATACTAACTTAACTTAAATTAGTTGTTCAAGATATGTTAACGACTTTGTAATTTCATTTCATTCACAACGACTCTTCTTACTTAGTCAACAGATGAATATTTCCCATTCATTTTCTCCTCTTACCTCTAAGCCTACAGATGAATTTCCTATTCATTTCCATTCATCAAACTTAAAATACCATCTCTCCCATATTGTTCAACCAGAGATAAGGTTAGCACAACCCGAAAATCAATGGCCATCGTTGGAGCCATGCAAATACACAAGCAGATAAGGTTAGCATCTTCCATTCTATAAATAGATGGCTGGGTAGTACGACGGAAGGTGTAGAAAAAAAAAATTCATTTTTTCATCTTTATAGGTGTAGTGAAAATAAGATAATTTCTTGAGATCACGTTAACTAACTACACATTTTTTCATCTTTAAGTCCGAAATCACGTTAACTAACTACACATTCTATACAGAGCATTCTATACAGAAGATTTTCAACATTAAAATAAAATAAATACCCAAACGTGAGACCCACTAGATTTTGTACACAGACCCAAACGCGAATCTGGTGATTTCCATAATAATGTGGACAATACAGACCAGACCACACTCAAATCGTTTCCCGAGTTCAACATTTTCGGAACCCTGCAACGACAACAATCAACTGGGATTCTAAATGCGTACCTCAACAATGGACGCTGAGCTTCTGCAGCTTGAACCAATGGACGAAAACCTTCTGCAGCGTGAAGGTGCGGCTTTGAAATGGGTCTTCAAATGGGTTTTTTCTGCAGCGTTGAGGTCCGGTTCTGAAATGGGTTTCACAGGTTTCGCACGACCTGCTTTCAAACAATACTGCTGCAGGTTCGGTTTTGAAATATCATTTTTCTTCTTTGAAATGGGTTTTGCACGAAACTGGTTTCAATCTTTTTTTTTTTTTTTTTTTTTATTGGCACGTCAGCGGTTTCGCAGCGGGTACCCCACGCCGGGTACCTGTAGCAGTATTAAGGAGAAAAATAGCCCGCCAATAATAATTAGACTAGCAGGAAAGTGGGGAAATGTACACCACACCAACACACACCTAGACTGGTTTGGATAGGAGATGACTTACTTTCCAAGTCATCTCATTTTAATATCCAAGTATTACAGTACGTAAGTGAAGAAAACTTAAGAAAAACGTACCATACTTGAGTGCAAATTTTGCAATTGACAAAGTGAAGCGAAAAGTAAAAAGGAAGAAACGGAAAGCAAACGAAATATAAAAGTAATGAAAAATAAAAGAAATGAAAAAGTCAAAGAAACAATAACGTACAAACGGAAACATGAAGAAGATGTTCTAAGAGCACTAGTAATAATTTATTTATTTTTATTTTTATTCTTAAATTTGAATAAATTTATTTTAAAATCATTTACATTGACTTATCTATTTTTATAATTTTAAATAACTATAAACAGTGATTATTTATCTTTAAAGATGTCATTTTCCTTTTTTAAATATTATTTTATTTTTTTCTCTCTCCTTCCAACTCTCTCTTCTCTCTTTTTCTCTATTTTCTTTTTTCTCTTCTCTCTTTATTATTTTATTATTATTTGATTAAAAAATACATAATCTAATATAGGAATTTTTTTTCATATTCAAAATCAATTTTCAAAACATGTAATTTTACATATGAAGATAAAGAATCCATTGCCAATGCTTTAATCCATCATCCAAAAAATTTTAGGTGAAATTTTAGATTTCACCGAAAATATGACCAAAAAATAAAAAATTTAATTAGGTTAAATTTTATATTTTCCTAATTTTCTAAATGATGCTGAAATAGAATTATTAGATTTGAAACCCAAAAAATAAGCCTTTGCTTCTTTACTTTTCTATCACTCCGTTTCTTTTAACTTTTTTATGTTTGCTTTTATTTTCTTTATTTTTTTCGTTTCTTTTGACCTTGGCGTTTAATCGTTCGTTTTCAAGTACAAAAAGCATTTCTCTTCGACTATTACACAGATATTTTTAATTTTTAAATTTTTTATATAATCATTATATCTTTATCTAATTTTTTAACAAAATATAAAAAAAATTAACTTTTTCAAATCTTAAAATAAAAATTATATTAAAAATTCTATTATAATAATATTTTAATTTTATAATATTTTTATTCAATTTTTTATTCTTATTTCTCGTAATCTCATAAAAAGATTAATTCAAATATTTTGTTATTATTTACAAACTATTTACGTGTTATTTCACTTATTTTTCATTAATTTTTACTATAATTTAATATTTATTATTAATTTTTTACTACTTTTTCATTATTGTTTATAAATTATATATCTGAAATCACTTCATTACTTAAATATTACTTAAAGTATCATTTAGATAGTAAAAATATTTCATCTCATCTCATTTTATTATTTTTTTAAAATTTTTATGTAAAATATAATAAATAATTTAATTTTTTAAAATTTTAAAAAATAATAATATTAAAAAAATAATATTTTATTTAATTTTTAACTTATATATAATACATCTATCTCGATTCTCAATTAAGGGTACAATGGATATTAAGTAATATTAGCACGGAACCCTTCACAGCCACAGCTACTATAGACAATGATTCTGTACTCTGTAGGCCCACCACAAGTTCACAACCATTCTTTGTAATTCTGGGAGCTAATTAATTTCTAACTTTATTTTTAATTGATGTTACTTAAATAAAATAAATAAATAAATAAATAAAATAATTTATTCTTAAAGTTTTATTATATATAAATACAATCACGTACTAATTTATATATTAATATAAATTTATTCATATTTAAAACTTAAATTAATACTATTTTTAATAAAATCTATTTTTTAATTAATCACATCATATTAATACACATATTAATACACAATTATATTTACAATTATATATTTCTTTATTCTTATACCAAAATTTTTGGTTCCCGCCCCGTTTGTACATTCCTGGCTACGAGATAAAGACTCATGTAATTTTTATTTTTATTTTTAAAGGATAAAGACTCATGTATTAAATGATCCATACTTGTATTTACCTCTGATCTTGTATGTACCTAAAAAACTCACGTTCGCATGACATCACCACATATGCAATAGGTTTGTGCAAATCTTCTGCCAACTCTGACTCCGTCCGATGTTCGCTCTAATTCCAACTTTTGATAGAATCAGAGTTCCTTCAAGAATGCATGTTGGAGTTAGAGTTTGGAGGCATGTAAAGTTCTGAATTCCGATCCTGAATTTTGACATTTTTATATAATTTTTTTAAAAAATAAATTTATTTATAAACCTAACGAAACGACGTAAATTTTCTTCATAAGGGAATCCAAACGGCAGGAGCCCTCTTTTCCTTTCCCCCCTCACTCTTTCTCTTCTTCTCTGTTCTCTTTTTGTTTCCTCTCTTCTCGTACGCTGTTCTACGCCGTTTACTATCGTCATGAGCCCAAGCCCATTGTAGAATACCTCTCATGAGCCTTGGCAATGCCGTAAGTGTAGTACACAACCATAATTTTGATTCGCGAGTCTTTCAACCAACTAATTTAATCGTTCTATTTTATATTTTAATATGTATGAAGTATTAAATGTTATGTATGAACTATTAACATTCGTTTTGAACGATAAGAGACACAGCATGATTATCTAACAGTTTAAGTACAGTTGATATAGTTGAAGCTCAATCAAAATATGGTTTTTGGGGGTGGAATTTGTGGCGTCAACCTATAGGGTTTATCGTTTTTCTAATTTTTTCTCTAGCAGAATGTTAGAGATTACCTTTTGATTTACCAGAAGCAGAAGAAGAATTAGTAGTACACTGAAGAGTTGTATGCTGCATTCGGGAAGGATGAATCACTCTCGAAAAGGAATCTATTGATTCTCTCCCAATTGGTTGGACCGTAGGTGCGATGATTTACTTAACGAGCGAGGTCCCGAATTCAAGTTGATTATGTTTCGCCTCTTCCTCGGAGAAAGACGATCAAACAATTCCCAATCATGGTCCTTGCGGATCGGATCATCAATATAATATACAAAAAAAACTCCATATATTTGATATCTTTCTCTTGGAATGAGATCTCAATTCTAGCGACGGTTTCATTAGATATCTTACAACTAGAATCCTTCTTTTTTTCGATTCAGTAATGCCTTGTGCTTTGGAAGATCTATCTCTTGTCTGGTACTGCACGGTTCTACTCTGCAAGAACTTCGAATCATTCTCTTGAAACTCATCCTCTTCATCATAAATGATCCGCTTGCCCCGAAATGACCTAGCCCAATAGGGAAATCCCAATTCATTGGGCCTTTTGTTGAGGCTTTTTTATGATTTCGAATTTTAGGATTCCAAATTTTGGGGATTTTGTTACCATGATTTCATTGTAAATATAATTTAATGATGCGGTTGATTTTATTGTTTGAGCGCTACCTAATTTTGATTTTTGTGATTGATTATTGTGGAAGTTTGATTTTTAGGCTACCTAATGATGTTGTACTCTGAATAAACATCACAGAGAATTTGAGATTCTTAATTTCCCTTATGAGTGGATTGGTCCATGTCCAAAAGTCTAGATCTAAATTCTACAATAATGGCTTCTAATCCTGGAGAAGAATCATTTCATTGGCCCCATTGTTGACAATGGGTTTTTAACTTCAAATGGTATGCTTAGAAGCTATAGCCATTTGACTAAAGTGTGCATCATTTATTCTTGAAGAGGGGTAGGCCATTTTCCACCTCACGCATATGATTTTCCCATTGACCCACTAGCCATTTTCCATTAACCATTCTTTTTTGCCCTTTTCAAACATGCCAATAGATGAAAATTTTTTCCTAGAAAATATTCTCAGATGAAACAAACATAGCCTAATCTGCTCGTTTGCGTTTCATACATTCTAACTCCTCTAAAAGGTGTCTTTTTTGCCTCATGCTACTAGCCTGTCGGTTTACAAGTAGCATTATCATGATATGTTTCTTTAATAGGTTCAA
Organism: Carya illinoinensis; assembly: GCF_018687715.1. Classification (NCBI taxonomy): domain Eukaryota; kingdom Viridiplantae; phylum Streptophyta; class Magnoliopsida; order Fagales; family Juglandaceae; genus Carya; species Carya illinoinensis. The sequence continues at coordinate 42,563,747 of NC_056756.1, forward strand.
TTCATTGAAAAAAAAAATATGCTTTTATTCTTTTTGTAAAGTTCTCTTTCCAAATGTGATTTTGATTGTTTGCCATAGTTCTTTTTTGTTCGTTTAAAATGTAAAAGTATTTCTATATCATTTATCCACTGATGCTCATTTATTTCATTAGGTTTTACATCGTTTATTAATCTTTTATTGATGGAAAATAAAATATGATTCATGAGCATGGTCTATGTATTATGGAATAGTTTCACTCATTGTACTATGGACAAAAACTGAATGATTTTATATGTACATGTGCATGCACCTGCATTTATCTATAGCTTGGAAATGGATGCAACTATCTGCACTACCATTGGAGTAATTCTAGACCTTTTAAGACTTTTGCCACTAATTGCTAGGGTACACTGGTCTCATATAGTGTGACCTTTTGGCAAATGGTGGAAGGGGGGAAAACATGGAAAAGGAAGGTGGGGTGGGGGGGGGGGGGGGGTGCTATTTTACCTAGAGAAGATGGTCCTCAAAACTCAAAATCTTTAGTGCTACTTTTCAAAACATCCATCACTCACACACTCACAGTCAAAAGGAGATAACTCAGAAAATGGCCATGTAAAGACCACCCACTACATGCAAGCCACTGATATAATCTCTCACATAAAGAGATCAGTGTGGTTTCTTAAATGACACTTTGAGGAGAAAACATATATGCATTTGTTTATAGATATCAAGTTGTATGTTTGTTTGCAAAAATAATATTAATAGAAGAACTTTTTGGCATGATACAGCTATCAAATTAAGAGTTCGTGATGATCTATCGTATTGCAACACTTTGTTTCCAGTCCTTTCAATATATATATATGTATGCAGTACATGTTTTCTTTTTTCTAATTTGTTTGCTTCTAATTTATTTTTTTAGCACAATTGATTGTGATATGGATGCTACACCTAGTGGAAATGATTGTCCACAAAGGGATGTGGTGGATGCTAGAGTTCCTACACTGATGGGTACTTCCACCCCTAGAGCCACATCTAGAGCAGCGACTTTTTGTGCAAGTACTTGGCTTCTAATAGATGTAGCGGATGATGATATGTTTAATGAGGTGGAGGAGATGCCCATTTAGCACGATCGACCACCATGGCTTACTAAAAAAAGGTCATCGACATGAGAACAATTCACCACTGTGAACTCTCAAGCAAGATGTCACCACTATGGGCAACTTTGTGGCTGTCATTTGAAGAAGCAAGGCACTAGTGTATTAATAGTATATCTTAGTGGTTGCTAGTGGTATAAGATACACAAGGGATTGGTGGTCAATGATCAAACCAAGCTCAGTTACGAAACTTCTACAACCATTGATGGTATGCATATTAAGAAGCTATCAATCCCTCAATAAAGTGAGAAGATATTATGGGAATTGCTTGTAAAGATGATCATCTATGATGAGATGCCTTTTACCAAAGTTGACAAAAAAGGCTTATGTAAATTTGTGCAGACTCTTGAGCCATAATTTTCCACACCTTCACGGTATACGGAGATGCGAAATTATTTGAAGATGCATGAGAAGGAGAATGCATAAATGAATGAGATGTGTTTATTACCTCTAGCCAGAGAGTGTCATTTACGACTGATACATGGACATTCATACAAAGTGTCAACTATATGTGTATCATAACCCACTTTATTGATAGTGAGTAGACGTTGCGAAAGGCAGATTATTGGCTTTAAAGAAATTGTTGATCACAAAGGTTCATTCATTGGGGCAGAGATGGATGACCGTATGAAGGATTGGGTAATTAGAAAAACTCTTTGTATCACAGTTGACAATGCCAATGCCAATTAGATTGCAATTGAGTTGTTCAAGCAAAATATGATGGTAAAAGAGGATATTATTTGTGAGCACGATTTTATTCATGTTCAATGTTGTTTAGAGACACGATCTAGAGACACAACCTTGTTTCTTACTCTTCCAAGAGATCAAAGAGTCACGAAGAAACATGCACCAACACATGACAAATCGTTGTGTATTAGGACTTCGGCCCAATCAGCATCGCTATAAGCAACAAGGCAAAGAGGAATCCTAGTAGGGAAGAACAAACCAAGGCTAGGGTATCCCCGAAGATATCGAATAATGCAATGAATGGTAGCTAAGTGTATATGACATGGAGCCTACATGAACCGACTAACCTGCTAGACAACAAAAAAATATCAGGGCGAGTAATAGTCAAATAGTTCAGGCTATCCACTAACAGTCGAAACACAATCGAGTTGGAAAGTAGATCTTCTTCCTCATAACGATACTTCATGTTGACTTCTAAAGGAGTATCTATAGAAAAAGTATCCTAAAGGTAGGCCAAAGTAATCAAATCCAGTGTGTATTTATGTTGATTAAGAAAAATACAAGAGAATTCAGTATAAACTTCCAACCCCAAGACGTATGTAAGAGGACCAAGATCCTTCATATGAAACAAGGCTTGAAAATGCTGCTGCAGGCGAGTAATCAAAGCGAATCCGTTCCCGTAATAACAATATCATCAAAATAAACCAGAAGAAGAACAATGCCAGTGGATGTCTTACAGAGAAATAGAAAGGAGTCATATTGACTTTGCTTAAAGGAAAGCTGAAGCAAGGTGGATCTGAATTTATGAAACCATGCACGGGGAGCTTGATTTAGCTCATATAATGAGCGTTTCAACTTACAGACATCCAATGAAGAAGAAGATGGCAATCTAGGTGGAGTGGTCATATAGATATCTTCTTTGAGATCACTATGAAGAAAGGTATTTTTGACATCCATTTGATGAAAGGGCCAACCTTAAGAGGCAAAAATAGACAAAATAGTCCGCATTGTAGTCATCATGACAACTGGAGCAAAAGTTTCCTCATAGTCCACCCCATACTCTTGTTGCCAAGTGCAACCAACTGTGCCATATACCTAGCTAGAGTCCCACCAGAACGTAGCTTAATCGAGTAGACCCACTTGCAACCAATGGCCTTAACCATGGTGGGACAAGGAACAATGTCCCATGTGTGATTGTCCTAGAGAGCCCAACGTTCTTTAGCTATCATCTGTCTCCAACATTCATGTTTAACTGCCTCAGAATAACCTGATGGAATGGCAATGGAAGACAAAGTAGCATGGACAGAGATATGTGAGGGCAAGGTCAGGTGGCAGATTAGGCTTAGGAAGGGGCAAAGCTGGTCATCGTCGCTCATACACAAGTCCAGGTTTGAATCGGTTAGGAGAAGAAGTCAAGTCATCAAAATGCAACAAAACATGCATCTTAGGTAAAGACTCAACATGAGTAGAAAAGAACGACTGATTTTCAAAGAAAGCAACATGATGTAAAATACGAAATCTGTCAGAGTATGGATGATAACAAACATAGCCTTTGTGTGAAATACTATAACCTAGAAAAGTGCATCTAATAGATTGAGTGGATAATTTATGACACTCATGAGATGGCAAATGAACAAAACAAACACAACCAAAAATATGCATATCCAGATAACAAGGATGCCAATGATAAAGACAAAAGTAAGGAGTGTCAAAATTCAAGACACTGGAAGGCAATCTATTAATTAAATAAACTGTTGCAAACAAGGCTTCGACTCAGAACTTAGGCGAAACAGAGGACTGAAGCAATAACTTATATACAACATCCAACAAATGTCAATTTTTCCATTTAGCCACACCATTTTATTGAGGTGTATAAGGACAAGAGTGGTGAGAAACAATACCTTTTTATTGAAGAAACTGATGAAACTCATGAGACATATATTCGCCACCTGAATCAGACCTTAAAGTTTTGATCCCTAACGAGAATTGAGTCTCAACATAGATGACAAATTGTTGAAAGACAGAGAAAACCTTAGACTTACAATGTGAAAAATAAATCTAGGTATACTTGGTATAATAATCAATGAAAGTAACAAAATATTTATAATGCGCATATGAAATAACAAGATAAATTTCCCACACATCACTATGAATCACATCAAAGCATTGTTCAGCATGACTACCATGAGAGGAAAATGAGAAGGACTTACTTTTACCTAATTTGCATGTGGAGCAATCAAAAAAAGATGAGAGGAAAATTATATTTATTGCCCAACAAACTATAGTTTATTAAATGAGATAAAACAACAGAGTTAGGATGACCCAACTGTTTGTGCCATACTTCACCCTTATTGTTTACAATGGTACAAGCTAAATAAATAATAGCAGGAATGGAAAAATGTAGAAGAAACAATCGTCCAACTTTTGGCCCCTTCACGAGTATTTTCCTCGACACCTGATCCAGCACAAGACAACCATCACGAGAGAAACGAACATCACAATTGTTATCAACCAATTGGCCTACTAATTTAAGACTAGAAAGCTCAGGAGATACAAAAACATCTCTAACTGTAGAATTAACATCACCACCAGCATGAATAGGTAATTGACTACTATTAGCAATATGAATATGTGATGAACCATTATAATTCTGAACATTGCTAAAAGTATCGAAAGAACTAGCGATGTGATTAGACGCACCAGAATCAACAAGCTAAGATAATGATGATGGTGAACCGTTACCTTTCTGACCTAAGGCTAAAAAAGCTAAAATAATCATCTGTTGGACCATCTCAAGAGTAAGAGCAAAGGAATCACCAACAATAGCAGAATTAGTAGAAGTAGAGAGACCTACAGTAGACTGATAAGCATTAGCCTGACGATTCTGGGGACAAATAAGACATTCTTTGATAATATGGCTACAGTAGTTGCAAGATTTCCTTGCATGGTGGGTATCAATATGTCTGTAGTCCTTGCAGCTAAAACAATAAACCTTCTGCATGTCACGTCCCTTGCCTCTCTCGTGAGTTGCATAAGCCACTGCATTTGATATCATTTTTCATGTTGGTAAGTTGCTTGGGTGGCAAGATGCTACTCCTCATGAAAAAACTCCCTAAAACAAACATCCAAAGAAGGCGATGGATCACGGTTCATCAAATTGGAACGAGTGGCCTCAAATTCAAGTCGCAACTTCATTAAAAACTGATTCGCTTGCTTTGTTCATGAACTTCCTCCACAACAGATAGAGATCCTTCTAGTACCTTGGCATAAATCATGTCAGCAAATTCTTCCCATAGATTATTAAATGCAGAAAAATAATCTTGAATGGAGAGATCGCCCTGAGTGTAACTGGTGATCTCGTACTCAAACTGATAACGCCAGGCAGTATTTTCCTGACTATAAACTTTTCTTAAGTACTTCCACATAGATTTGGCAATCCTATATGGGCCTCAGATTAAGAACAATGAGAGGATCAATAGATCCTAAAACCCATGTCATCACCCTAGCATCTTTGATGTTCTACTGAGCCAACTTTAGAATCTCAATAGGAGCGGGATCACGCCCATGTATATGTCCCCCTAACTCTTTTCCCATAACAAATAAATGAAATTGAAATTCCTAGGCAGAGTAGTTCTTACCCGTGAATTTCATAGCAAATGAATCAGAAGACATGATGCCCCTTGAGAGGGGGGAAAAAAAATACCTACCCAATCCCCACAGTTTGTGCCAACAGAATCCTAGTACCTGCACAACAAGCCCAAATTCAATAGAGTGTCGACAAACCCACACCCAGTGAAGACAAATGCTGATAGCCAAGATAACACTTCATAGAATTTGCCTACAATAAAAAAAATTCTACAGAGAACTTGTTGATAGCTCACAAACAAGAGGATTGAAATCCTAGTCTGATCTCTAAGGACTATCGCAGCCCAATATTCACCAAAAAACTCCCAGATAGTGCCAATAGTAGTAGAAAACTATCAACCAAATTTTTGCAACCCTCAAAGAACTCATAGAAGGTACCGACAGTAGTAAAACTGTCACCTACCAATGGAGAAAAAACTTCCTCATTAGAAAGAGCCGAAACTATGTGTAAGTGCTGGCTCTAAAACCATGTCAAATTTGATTCAATGCCCTCCTTGTGAGGGTCCTTCACATTATATAGAATACTATCGCTAATTACAAGGCTGTAAATCAACCATTACAACAATTAACTCTAACTAAATAATGAAAATATAAAGTCCCACTTATTTACAAAATCAAGGCTGTGATCAAGCTATTTACAACTAGAAAATATTGTCTAAATAAGGAATATAAAATATGGTCTAAATAAGGAAGGTGTGACTAAAATATGTAAACTGATAACTACATTCCCGCTGACACTCATATCATCAACCTCATAACTGTTGAGGGTTTGAAAGAGGTTGATGATTCCATTACCAAAGTCCACAATCTTGTGAGATATGTGAGGGCTTCCTCTCAAAGACTTGGCAAGTTTAAGGCAATAGCTGAACAGCTTCAAATCCCATGTTCTAATATGTTGTGCTTGAACATTCCGACTCGATGGAACTATACATACATGATATTAGATGTGGCGCAAAAATAACAAAGAGCATTCAAGCAGATGAAGGCTGAGGATGGGGACCTGAGTAATGCTTTGCTAGAGTCAATAAGGGGAGAAGGGGGCTCGGTGCGCCGGACACAGTTGATTGGGCCATTGTGAAGTATTTTGTTGAAATTTTGAAATTGTTTTATGGTATAACTCTACAGATATCTGGATCCAAATATACTACTACAAACTTGTACTTCAACGAGCTTTCAGGACTTTATAACCACTTGCAATAGAGTTATGCTAACACTGTGGAATTGTTATATGCTATGGCTATGAGGATGAAATCCAATATGATAAATATTGGGGAAATGTTGAGAGGATAAATAGGTTATTATTTGTAGTTGCGATCCTTAAGCCTCAATATAAGTTGGTCATTACACAATTTTGGATTAGGGACGTCGTCTGGGAAGAGAAGGCTGAAGAGTTTATTAGAGAGTTGGAAAATGATATTAATGACTCATATAGGCACTACAACAATAGTGGTTAGTCTTCAACTAGGTGGTAGCTCCTCACACCTAACCAACTCGACATCTTCATTAGATGACAAACATGCATAGAGTTAATCTAGATTGGTGTGGCGATTTCATCAAAATCGCCCATCAAGGAATATATGCAGTGTAGGTTTGAGGAATTTTGTGAAAAATGTTGAGGCCCCTAGTGATGCATTTCATTTAATAACTTGGTGGAAGGTTAATTCCACCAAATTTCCTATTATTTCGTAAATAGTCTGAGATGTGCTAGTCATTTCTATATCTACTATTGCCTCTAAGTTAGTATTTAAAACCAAAGGTCACATGTTGGATGCTTATCGGAGTTCATTGGCACTGACAACTGTAGAGTCCCTCGTTTGCATATAGAACTGGCTAAGTGAAACTCTTATTGGACTAGATACCATTGATCCCAAGAGTTATAGACTTGAATCAGGTAACTTTATATGCTTTTAAATGATAATTTAAATATTTTTAATGTTTTAATTATTTAATGTCTAATTTTTATGATTTTGTATACCTAATTGTGAACCCTAGCATAATTGCTGATGACTGAGACTCTTACATGGATGTCAGATGAGGAGTTGTGTTGTAGTGATGTTGTTCAGGTACTATATTAGTATATTTAAATCATTTGATCCAGATCAGAGGAAGGATATGGAGAAAATATTGTTGACCATTTCATACTATATTTTTATAATCTATTTTTGGATATATTATTTTGTAGATAAAAGCCGATGAGGACGACTGGCTTCAAGAGGCTTTCTCGATTTTAATTTATATTGTCATGTTGTGTTTGTTATTGTGCAATTATTACTATTTGATTTTGTAATGTATGTAATTTAATCATTGTATTTAAGTTTTTTAATTATTTTTTAAACATTTTTTGGACATTGGAAGCCTAATAAGGTGTTGGTAATTTTTTTTCTTTTTTTACTGTATTTCAGATGCCCAAAAATCATAATGGACCTTGAGCCTTTGCAAGTGGGCCCTAGGATTTGGACTTGGGCCTTGGGCCTTTGAAAATGGGCCCAGGAATTGGGCCTTGGCCCAATCACACTCTGATCAGAGTTGAATTTCGACTCTAATCAGAGTCGAAGTTAGAGTACGTTTTGACCTCCTACTCTGTTGGAGTCAGAGCCCACCCCTAAATTTCAAATTCCAAAATAAATGTATTTTTTAAAACATTATATTCGAATAATTAAATTTTTAACTTTACTTACTTACTTTTACGGACTTAACAAAGGATCATTTGAATTCTTGATGATTAAAAAAAAAAAAAAATAGAAGCCTAAAGGTATAAAGTAAAAAACCCAAATGATGGGCTTGATAGAATAAGAACCTTGTTAACCTGTGGGAACACAAGATCTCCAGGATTCTAAGATTATAACACCCCCTGTAAGATCATTATAGTAATTTACCTAGCTAATAGATATGCACCACTTAGGAAACAACGAGATATTCAGAGTATTATCCTCCGAGAGGTCAAACCTTTCCTTCTGAGATCATACCTCGAGAGTATGGTGATTAGAACCTTGAAATCTAGGAAAAAATATATTGTCCTTATTAAGCAGCAATGCACCTATATATAAAGGACCCATACTAATGAATCCACGTACAGTCCAGACATTCTCCTATTTTATTAAATAATATTCACTCCTTCTTAACTTAGGCATTAGAGGTGCATCAAGTACACTGAGACAGCTCTTTGGTTCCTTTTTGTAGGTCATTGATCGAGACTAGTTGGTGGTGAAAATGTTATCAACAATTGGCGCTATTTGTGGGATCAAGATACAAACTTCTTGAGCACTTGTCAATGGGATTTCTACATGCCTACTATGACACATGCCTAAACAACTCGCGACTAGGGGTGCGACTTATAGAGATGTAAGAACAACTAAAGAAGATGAGTGAGACGATGGAGACCTTTTAACAAGAGAATGAAAGCCTAAAATAGAAAAATCAAGCCTACAGTGAGGGGGCTACACCTAACTACAGTGAACGATTAGAGGGAGGAGCGCATAGTGTAGGTAGAATGAATATCGGGGAAAAGGAGAAGAAGAAGCTATATGATGAATTGCATAGCCTTGTCGATAAATATGAAGAGATGGCTAGAAGGATGGGAGGATCATCCTTAGTAGACCAACTACTTAACTGCACAGACTTACCTTATATCTTGAAGGTAATGGCTATCCCACTCCCACCAAAATTTAAAGTTCCAAAAATTGAGCTGTAGGATGGGTTACAGGACCCAATCGACTACTTGAAAAACTTCAAGGCACACATGACCCTGCACGTGTTCCCTGAAGAGGTGGCGAGTAGGTCCTTCTATTGACTTTGAAAGGCATGGTGAGAAGCTGGTTTTGGGTGTTACGACCAGGGTTGATTGATAGCTTTGAAGAATTAGTCAAGTAATTCATAACACAATTCATGGTTAGCAGAAGAGGGAGAGGGAGAAAGCTTGAAGACATACCTCACCCGATTTAATAAAAAGTGCATGACTACTGATGACCAAGATGAAAAAATTATGCTGGTGGCTGTTCTAGGCAGGGTGCCAGCTTGAAGTCTGTTTATGGCAGAAAGCATGAAGAACTCCGTTGACACTAAGAAAATTTATGGATAAGGTCGATGACTACGTCAACGTCAAAGATACACTATAAGCCTTGATAGTATTGTGGAAAGAGGAGATGAAAGGAGAAGATTAGGACCTCTAGAGGTCTAGTAGGCGAAGAGTGTCAGACAAGACTGGCTGAAACTGTAGAGAGAAAAGATGGGAAAATTGAGCAGTTCCAAGGAACGTGATCGGAGGCAACCTGAGTGTAGGATTAGATGACCAGCTTATGGATTGGATAGAAGGTGAATGAGCAAATAAAGGGTGACGTTTATGTGCTTATCACTGGAATGATACCCACTGGATGGAGGACTGCTTCACACTAAAGAGGTGACTTGAGGAGTTGAGGAGTTGAGAAGAAGCGGCAAATTAGAATGTTTGATTACAGAACACCTAAGGCTTGAAGAACAAGTGACAAGGTGAGTGAGCGAGATTGGGATAATAGGAGAAGTAGAAGTCCAAGAGGGCAACAACCATCGAGGGGGGACGATTGAGACACCCTTCACCAGAATTTGAATCGCAATAGAGCACCCTTGGGCAAGATATGTACCATAGGGGAGGATTCACCAGTGAAGGAATTTCCTTATCCAATTGGAAAGCCCATGCTTGTAGAGCGAGATACGAGGACTTGTATGCAATCTATAGACCCTAAAAGTAGCCAAGGCGAGGTAGCACAAAAAACACTCCTTTTAGGGAGGAATATTGCAAAGAGGAATATTGCAAGGAGGTTTTGTACCCATATGATGATGCATTGTAGTAACTCTGTTGGTCTCCAACTAGACTACTTGGTGAATTTTGATTGACAATGGAAGATCAAGCAATATCCTTTTTGGAATGCCTTCACCAAAATAGGCATCAACCCCGGCAAGCTATGGCTATTGCCCACACCATTTAAAGGATTCTCTAGAGACGTAGTGCAACCCTTGGGTACAATCACTCTACCTATCACAGTTGGAAAGGAATCCCAAAATGAAATTGCTATGACCGACTTTCTTGTCGTCAAGGCGCCCTCGTACTACAACGCCATATTGGGACATATGTTCTTAAACAACCATAGAGCAGTCAAAATGAAATTTCCAACTGAAGCAGGAGTTGGCAAAGTTCGAGGTGAGCTAGCCCTAGCACGAGAGAGCTACGAGTAAGAACTTAGGTTAAGAGGAGCAAATGTTCGTACTATGGGCATTGAGGTTCCACCTTCACCGCCTGGCGAGGTTCCATCTCCATTGCCTGTCTTTCTTGACCAAGGGGTAGAGACTTGGTATGAAGAAATTCTATAGTAAGTAAAATCCAATGAACCATTAGAACTGGTAGCCCTCCATCCAAAGCGACTGGAGACAATGACATGGGTTGAGACTAGACTCCAGCCCAAACTCCAAGAAGCCCTAAAGTAATTACTGATTGAGCATAGAGAAGTGTTTGTGTGGAATCAAAAAAACATGCTAGGGATAGAAAATGAAGTAATTGAACAATGTCTTTGTGTCGTCCCCACAATCAAGAAAGTTCGCCAAAAGAAGAGGTCATTCAACATGGAGAAGTGCACAGCTGTAGTCGAAGAAGTTGACTGATTGCTCGCTGCATGGTTCATCAGAGAAGGCCACTATCCAAAATGGTTGTCCAATGTCATTCTAGTAAAAAATGTCAATGGGAAATGGAGAATGTGGGGAGGCTTCAACAACCTCAACAAAGCATGCCCAAAGGACAGCTTCCCTTTGTCACAGATTGACTTAATCCTTGACTCCACTTCGGGACACTGAATGTTAATTTTCATGGATATATACTCGGGGTATAACCAAATCCGAATTAACCTAGCAGATTAGGAGAAAACCTCATTTGTGACAGACTGAAGGCTATACTATTAACAAGTCATGCCTTTCTGCCTAAAAGTCGAAGCGACGTACTAGAGACTCGTGAATCGAATATTCAAGAAGCAAATAGGGTGAAATATGGAAGTTTATGTCAACAACTTATTGGTTAAGAGTAAGGAACCAACACAACAAATTGAAGATTTGAAGGAAACCTTCACTATGCTACGTTAGTATAAAATGAAGTTGAGCTCGACAAAGTGCACATTTGGCTTTGACTTAGGAAAACTTCTAGGCTTCATTGTGTCTAAAAGGGGGATAGAGGCTAACATAGAAAAGAATAGGGCAACCATGGAGATAAGGCCCCCTCAAAACATCAGTGAAACCAAGACAGGTGGAGTGGCAGCATTAAACAGATTTGTGTCTAGGTCTACCAATAAATGTCTGCCATTTCTTAGGGTCCTAAGTGAAGTACATCTGTAGGATGGGGATAGTGACAAGGCATTCCAATCGCTGAAGCAATGTCTATCCAACCAATAGTTGCTAAGCCAGCCCGAACAAGAAGACATGCTCTCTATATACTTGGTAGTCTCTCCCCATGTTGTGTCGGCGACACTTGTAAAAGAAGAAAGGCATGTTCAAAAATTGATATACTACACAAGCAGTGCCCTAGGGGAGCAAAGTCAAGGTACCTGTGAATAGAGATGTTAGCCTTTGCACTGGTAATGATAGCAAGGCGATTGCAACCCAATTTCCAAGCTCACCCCCATTAAGGTCTTAACGGAAGACCCCCTAAAAAAGATACTACAAAAACCTAACGCCTTAGAAAACTGGTGAGCTGGTCAATTGAGTTAAGTGAATTTGACATTGATTAACTCCCAAGACAAGCAACAAAGGGGCAAATCCTGGCAGAGTTTATCATTGAGTTTTCCAGCTTTCCCGAAGAAATAGTCCAATCAAAAAACCTTGGCAAGGACACGGACACCACTACATGGCAAGAACAAGAACACCACTATGATGGACTTGATAGAATGAGAACCTTGTGGGAACACAACATGTCCAGGATCCCAGGGTTATATCACCCCCTGTAAGATCATTATGGTAATTTAGTTTACTAACAGATATGCACCACTTGGAAAATGACAAGATATTTGGGGTATTATCTCACGGGAGGTCAAACCTTTCCTTCTGGTATTATATTCCAAGAATATGGTGATTAGAATCTTGAGTTCTGGGAAAAATATATTATCCTTATCAAGCAACAATCACCCCTATATAAAAGGACCCATACAAATGAATCCAGTTACGATCAAGACATTCTCCTCTTTTGCTAAGTACTATTCACTCCTTCTTGATTTAGGCATCGGATGTGCATCAAGCACATCGAGGCCCCCCTTTGGTTGCTTCTTGCAGGTCATTGATCAAGACTAGTTAGTGGTAAAAAGCGTCATCAACACTTAATACAAAACTTCTTATTTTTTAAAAATTAAATTATTCAAAACTTTTTCTCATTTTTTGATACACAATCTAAAAAAAATATAAAATATTCTCAAAATATTGATTTTGTAATAAATATACCCTTAAAAAGGTATCATTATGCATTTATTGGAAAAGGGTTATCTTTTGGTTGATTTGTATGTGATAATAAATTCGATTATCCATCGTAAGCTTGAAAAGTAGACATATTTTCGTACAATACTAAGAATATCAAAGTTTGTTAGACTGAAATAATTGTACTTAAAAAACTTGCATTCATCGAGTCTCTCTCTTTTCTCCACTCTCTGTAGAAGCGTTCCTTAACAGTCTCTAGGATTCTCCATCGTAATCCATCATTGGGTGGAGAGGGTTCGGAGCTTTGGCTTCAACCACCTCCTCCCTGGCCGGCCCCAATGGCCCTTTTGTCTATAGGTTTTTCCGTTTATCTACTCTCCATAGGTTTTCAGTTTGTTTTCTCTTCGCGGTGCTACATCTCAACAATCTACTGCTCCCCGACATCCTCTTCCTACACATGCCGCCTCTATAGCCTCTACAGCCGATGATCTTCATGCCCGAAGAAGAAATCCACAATTTTTCTCTGCGCTTTCCTTACATGCACAACCCTACCGTTTGCATTTACTAAGTGTAGCCCCATCAGCTTCATCGGACCTTGATCCTTCGGATAAGCTCGTCAGTGCTCCTCATAAGGTGTTGCGTGTCTTGCATGCGACACCACCAACGGTGTTGGCCCCTCGCCGACAGCTTGGTTTAGATTTCAGCTGCCACCCTATGTTATCGCTTTCCTTAAATCGTAATCTTGAAAGATAGATTGTGGACCTCCCCAAAAATCATCTCAAGACAATAATTGACAGTGCCTCCGCCATTTCCACCGCTTCCAGTAGAGGTCCCACCATCTTTGGCGGTGATTCTTTTGTTCGCTTTTATGCGAACTCATTTCCTTCTTTCTATAAGACGGCGTCCTTTTGTAGGATATGGGTAGAAACCAAGAAATTGGTTTCAAATAAACCTGTTCTTTTTCTCTCTTTTTTTTCACCACTATGCACTGTGATTTATTGCTTTGAGACATATGTTGGGGAACCTCACCCCCTTCTTATGTATCATTTGTTTAGTGTAATGAAATCAAGCTTGCTTAAAAAAAAAAAGAAAAAAAAGAAAAAATAGAAAAAAAAAAAGAAGAAGAAATAATTTTACTTGTATATTGGGTAAGTTGCCTGGAAAGTGAAATGAGATAATTTATTAATAATAAGAGGAAAAAAATTATATAAAAATATTATAACATTAAAAAATTATTATTTAATATTATTTTAATTTGAGATTTGAAAAAATTGAATTATTTTTTATATTTTATTTAAAAGTTTGAAAATTTTATAATGATTAGTTACTGATTAGATTAAAAGAAAATTAAAAACTTGAAATTGAAAATTATATGTGTTTGTGATGTTTAGATATTGAGATAAATTGAGAGGAATTTGTTATTCAAAACAGACCTGAATCTTATACATTGTAACCTATATTGGTTTTTTCTTTTTCCTTTTTTACAAAAAGTTTATGAAACTCCAGGCCTAAAAATCTCTTCCCCAAAATTAGCGGAACGAACTTTAATTAAAAAGGAAAAAAAAATACCACTACACTATAAGAATGATTTATTGTCATAAAAAAAAATGGATTAAAAAGTAAATTTCTTTTATGAATATCAACAAATTAAAATAAGGAGACTGCTATATGATTTAAACGAATAAATTGACAAACAATTGCAAATGCACTTTTTTCTCATTTTTTTCAAATATTTTTTTAATACTTTTTTAAACATTTTTAAAAAACAAAAAAAATACCAATTCACTAATAATCACTTATTTAATAATCAAGGAAAAAAAAATTCAATCAGTCACTTTTATTGATTCAACTAGCGTTCTTCTTAAAATAAATATAATCATTTTATGAAGATAACTTTTGAAACAAATTTGTACATGAATCTACGAAAATGATTTTTTGGGGACTAAAATTATATGGTAATTCCAATTGAAAGACGAAGACAACTTAGCGTATGTAGCTTAAGCATGGTTAGTTGAATACCTTATTTGTGGTGAAAAAGATAAGGATTACAACTATTTGTACTTTGAACAAACTGGATGCTGCAGTTCATCACCATAAAATCATGACCATTATTGTTAATGGCGTGTTCCACCCCCTCGAATGCAACCATTCACTTGCACGATGTAAGAAGACTTCGGCGTAATCTGTCTAAAAACACTCTGATGCTTAAGTTAATAAAGAGTATCACACTAGTAATTCAGAATTTAGAGATAGATTGTCTTTGGAGTTACTTGGTATATATAGAGGTTTCCTGTTAGATTAAATCTGCATTATAGAAGATCACCTTTACGTGATGTCTATCTTGCACAGTGTTTATTAACTTAGATCATCTCCAAGTAATCGAAACAATCACGTACATGCATGAAATTCTCTCATTCCCAAGTAAGACGGTATGTAGCGAGTAGATCCCTGCTGGGCTTGGGCTCTTCAGTTTTGGCTGGTTGATAGAGAGCCTTTTCCATTGGGCCTAAACACCAAATGGATCATCCAGCTACCCTGCTAATTCCCTTCGCTCCAAGGTGTGGAAAAGTTATGTTGTAAAATCTTACATCTCTCTCTCTCTCTCTCTCTCTCTCTCTCTCTCTCTCTCTCCATTAAGCACCTCCGAGCCCGTAATTACCCCATTATCCTGTCATGTTTCCTTTTCGTGCCATTTCCCATTTTCAAGAATCAAGGGCACTCATGACTTACTACTGACGTGGCGACGGTTACAAGTTTACGTGCAACGGTTACCATTCAAATCCCTTGTCAAGCCATAATGCTTACGGCAGTTGGCATTTCACATTTGCCCTTTTCAAATACATTTCTCTCGAGCCTTTTTACTCTTTCTTCGTTCATTACACTTTTTTGTGCCTTTCTTGTTTGTGCTTTCTCTCTGACTCCGTTTCTCCCTAGCTTATTCCTTTTCCTCCAATTACTTGCTACTCTCCACTTTCGTTTTCCATGGCCGAAAGTGGTGGCAATTCTACACAATCATCACACACTTTGGACATATAAACTTTTAAGGGATATGGGTGGCGCTTAGCCCTCAAACAGAAGGATTTCGTAGTGATTCGGGAAGAATATCGCATCCTTGAGATGGCAGTGCTTGACATTCCCTCGCATGAGTGTTGCAACGATGAGGGTTTCTCAGGCAGGGTCACCCTGACCTTGCCTTTATTGGCTCATGGGTTAAGACTTTCGTTTTGTCGCCCTCTTTGCGACATCCTGGACCTTCTTAGCTTGGCTCCTGCATAGCTCTATCCCTTCGCATTGTAGGCCTACCTGTGCGCCTACATAGTATTTGGTATGGTCTTAGAGCCCCATTGGGATCTTTACCCCGATTTGACTACTCGAGATTTTCTGTCCTTCTACAATTTAAGGCAAGCTACCAAGGGCAATGCCGTTAACTTCCACAAGAAGGATAAAGGGTAGATCTTGGCTCGGTTCAAAACTCGGTATTCCAATGCCAAAAATTGGACAAGTAAATTTTTCTTTATCATTGGCCAAGGTTGGGAGTTTCCTGTCTTTGAAACCCCCCAGCAAGATTCCTCAGTTAGGGCTAATTGGGGAGTACTTCGTGATGAGAAGAGCTTGTGGCCGAGCATGGAACCCTTGTCAATTTGAGAGATCGCCCAAATTGAAATTGTTTGTCCATGGGCTGAGGCTCACTCTGATTATCTTTGGATTAACTTCTTGCTAACCCTCACCCCCATTGATTGCTTCCTGATGTCCCCCAATTGTTCCCACGTTCAAGGACGTTCGTTCTTGATTTCAGCTACAGTTCCCCTTTTCACTAGAAAAATCCCTAGAAAAGGACAAGAAGGATGGCCAAGCCTCACAAGAGAGGAAGGAAAAGAAGAGACGGACTAAGAAGAAAGAGGACAAAGAAAAGAAGGAGAAGAAAAGTAAGAAAGAGAAGAAAGAGAAGGAGAAGAAAAAGAAAGAGAAAGAAGAAAAGAAACAAAGAAAGAGGGCTCACTCAGAGGACGCCCCTCCCCCTTCCCCAAAACAAAAAGGATTCTAAAGCCCTTTGAGGGCGACTATGTCCAAACATCCACCCTTGGAGGACGCCCCTCACCCTACCAGCCTTTATGATCTGTTAGGCTTTCTTAAGGCAGCTAATGGGCTCTCTGTGAGCACCCTTACTATATGGGCTGAAAGTAAGGGCAGAGTTTTCTAGCCGCCATCACCAAGGCGAAGGCTAACATCTTAACTCAAGGATACCATACTTCTGCTCCTCTTAGAGCTTAACTTATATAATACACAAGAAGTTGGGCGACTCCCTCCTCCTTTACTAGGACAGCAGAAACTGCGTGTGGAGAAATTGCTAGATATGCCTAAAGTATGTCACCTTTTTCTGGTTGCTTTAGGAGTGGCAGGCTAGCCAGGTGTTGTTTCAACTTTTCGAGGGCTCATCACATTTTTCATTTTAGGGGTGTATCTTGCGTAGTACTCTGAAGAAAGAAAGGCATTTGTTTGTCAACCTGGCTGTGAATTTACTCAAGGTGGCTACCCTACCCACCAGCCGCTAAGTATCTTTTAGATTTCTTGGCGGCTTCATGTTGAGTATGGCCTCTATGTTTTTGGGAAAGACTTCAATCCCTCTATCAGATACAATAAATTTTAAGAATTTTTCTGACTCGACCTTGAAAGCACATTTTGTAGGGCTCAGCCTCATTTCATCATGGCGTAAGATCCCAAATGCCACTCACAGGTCGTCAAGGTACTTGGCAGGTTCTTTACTCTTTACCAATAGGTCGTCTACGTAATACCTCCATGGACTTCCTAATATGTTCTTTAAATATGCAATTAACAAAACTTTGGTAGATTGTCCCGGTATTCTTCAATCCAAATGACATAACCTAGTAGCAAATACAACTTGCGATCTATAATGAATGATGTCTTCTCCTCATCTACTGCATGCATTCGGATTTGGTTGTAGCCTGAATGGGCGTACATGAAACTCAGCATACGGTGTCTTGCTGTTGCGTCCGCAATAACATCAATATTTGGTAAAGGGAAACTGTCCTTTGGGCAAGTTTTATTTAGGTCAATGAAGTCCATGCATATTCTCTATTTTTCATTCACCTTTTTCACCAAGATGACGTTGGACAAACATTCTGGATAGTTAGCTTCCTTGATGAATCCGGCAGCGAGTAGTTGGTTTACTTCCTCATTAATGGCGACATACTTACTGAATGATCTTTTTTTTGGTGTATTGTCTTGTGCGGGGATCCGCGCACAAGTGATGCTCAATGATGCTGTTATCTATACTAGGCATCTCTTCATGACTCCATGCGAATACATCCTTGTGGTCTATTAACAACTACTTCAGAGCTTCTCTGTCCCTTGGAGGGACTTGGGTCCCAACACATGTGGCAGTATCGAGGCGGTTTGAGTATAGCGTCACCAACTCTAGTGATTCATTGGCTACGACCTATTGTAGACTCTGCTCATCCTTGACTTCCACGCCTTTTTATAAAGTCATCGCCAAAGGTGGTGGTAAGAGTGGTATCGATGCTTCACAGCTTTTTGTAACAATATAAACTTTGCTCTGGCTACTCTTTAACTCTTGTACATAACATTCTCGTGATAGAACTTATTCACCCAGTGACTCTCCCATCCTACCATCGATTGGGAACTTAATCTTAAGGTGGTATGTGGATATTACTGTCTTGAGATGGTTGAGTGTTGGTCCCACTAATATAGTATTATAGGAAGATGGAGTTTTTACCACCAAGAAGTCGGTCATGGTGACTTCTTGGTAGTGGTCGCTCGTGTACCAGTCCCGGCAGTTATTGCGAGGGTAATAGTTCCGACGGGTTGTATTGTATGTCCAGAAAAGCCCTTTAGTGGTGTTGAGGAGGGCCTTAGCTTATTGGCATTAACATCCATTCTGGTGAAAGCCTCCCAAAATAGTATATCTGCTAAGCTTTCATTGTCAATTAGTACCCGCCTGGTGGTACAGTTAGCTATTACAAGGGTGATCACCAAGGCATCATCGTGCAGATACAACACTCCTTCCCGATCCTTCTCCCCGAATGATATTATCATATGGTTATTAAGTTTTTGATGCTTTGGGGCCCTATCTGTCACATATATCTCATCATACCTTGCCTTTTGTGCATACACCTTCCGGCTAGATGTCGACGCACCTTCTCCAGTGAAGCTCCCTCCTATTGTCTAGATTTCTCCTATAGGTGCCTTGTTCTATCGCCTTTTGGGGGCACCTTATCCCAATTGTTCTGGCAATCATCAACCCGATGTTGACGTCGTCATTTAGGATTGTTGGTTATTCAGTTATGACACCCAGACTCTTGGCGCCTTTTGGGTTTGGAGTGTTTTGCAATCATTCACTCTAATTCTCTCGTTCCTACTAGCTCAGCCACCCTTTTCTTCATAGTTGTGCAATCTTCAGTCCAGTATGATCTTGTCTAGTGATATTTGTAGTAGTGGCTGCTTGTCTTAATCTGATGTCGTTCCTTATTGTCCTTCTCTTCCTCTTGCACGTTCAAATTGCTATGTATCAACCTAGGATTATGGTTTGACCGCTTTTCTTTCCTTCTTCCTTGACGATTTGATTTAGGCTCCCAGTCAACTTGCCCACTTCTCTGTTCGACCTTATTGTCCTCCTTCCATGGATCCACCAACTCCTATAGTATATCTTTAGAGTTAACAAAATCATCCGCCTTATCTATGAATTTTGTAGGGGTGGAAGGAGTCTTCCTGGCTACTTCTACCATGCTTTGTGGCCAGATTCTGCCTAGGAGGTTGGCAAGGGTAATCTTCTCATCCTGATCATCAGTTGTTAACTCTTCCTTGTTGAAACGAGTAAGGTAGGTCTTCAGATACTCACCATCCTTTTGTTTGACTATTAGTAGATAGGTGGCTGGGCATCGACATCTCTTGCTGGGCATAAATTGGGTGAGGAATTGTTTAGCTAGCTCTTCGAGCTGTTTATTGACTTTGGCTTGAGGGTCCCGAACCACCCTTTTGCTTTCCCCTTTAAAGTCAAATGAAAAGTTTCACAGGCAATCTCCCCTAAAAAATCATGCAGGGTGATATGGGTTTTGAAGTTCTCCAAATGGTCCACTGGATCTTTAGACCCATCATACATGTCTATTTGAGTTACCTTGAATTTTTGCAGGAGAGGCATGGCTATAATCTGCTCACTGTATGGCAGATCAGTTTGATTTAGCAAGCATTCTACCTAGGAAGATCCCCCCATCTTCCTCGCCATTTCTTCATACTTTCCCGCTAGACTTCTCAATTCGTCATGCATCTTTTTCTTCTCCGCGATTCCTATGCTCGACTTTCCATTGCAATGTGCCTTACCCTTATCCTGCTCACTATGACTGGGTGCAGTGGTGTCATTAGATTTTGCATTCTTTCACCGCAAGTCATCATTTTCCTTCTTCAGAGTCTCCATAGCCTCCAATGCCTTGTTCAACTTTTCTTCAGTTGCTGCTAGTCATGCTTCCATGGCTATCAGTAACGTATACATCTCTCAGTTTGCTAAGGAAAGTGTTACGGTCGGCATATTAGAACCATGTTGGTCTATAATGAGAGACTAGAACTAGATCCCATAGACGCCACCAATCTTAACTTGCATGATGTAAGAAGACTCTGCAGTGATATGCCTGAAAACACTCTGATGCTTAAGTCAGTAAAAAGGTACTGCTCGAGGCTTGATTAGATTCAGACAGGCTCGTATCCAGTTCCATGTTGCATGCACTTCTAACTGAAAACCTCCCATCCTTAGAGCCTTGCCAAATAAGCCTATCCTTGCCATTGAGGCAACTTATGAGAGTTTTCAAGATTACTTCAGCTTCTCTTGGATCAAAAACCTCCAGCACAAGGGCTGAGTTCCAATGTTTTGATGAAAGGTCAATAAGGGCTGAGACCGTGGCCTTATCCTCCAGCACTCTGATGGTACTTTGAATCTTGCTGAGAGTAGGATCTGCAAGCCATTTGTCCTTCCATATCTGCACATCCTTACCATTCCCAATTCTCTAGTAAGAACCTACCTCTACAAGTGATCTAACTGCAAGGAAACTTCTCCAAACATAAGATGGTTTGGAGCCCATCTTTGCCTCATGGAAATTGGATCTTGGATAGTACTTAACCTTCATCACCTGTGCTACAAGAGAATCAGGATATTGGATCAATCTTTAACATTCTTTGGCCAGCATTGCTTGGTTGAAAGCCTCAAAATCCCTAAAGCCCATCCTCCCTTCAGATTTTGCTTTGCATATCCTTTTCCAAGAGATTTGAAGGATCTTATGTTCTCTTTCTTGCTGCCCCTACCAAAAATTGTGAATGACATTGTTAATATCTTTGAGAATAGACTTAGGCAGCTTAAAAACACTGATTGTATATGATGGAAGAGCTTGGATCACTGCTTTTATAAAGATCTCATTTCCTACTTGAGACAACATTCTAACTCTATAATTGCTGATTCTAGAGCTGATGATCCAAGATCACTTTGAATGACTTCCATTTACTTCTTCCAACCAGTGAGGGAGGGCCTAAGTATTTCTATAAGTCACAACATTCCTTACCCCTGCAATGGATAGTATGTATTGTTGGGCCATCTTTGTTGTATTCTTGCTAAAAATGATAGAAGTTTTCTCCAAGTTAAGCCTTTGGCCCGAGGATGTTTCATACACTCTCAATAAACCAAATAACTTGCTCTATTCAATTGCATTGGCTTTACAAAAGAGGAAGTTGTTATCAGCAAAGACAAGATGAGAAATTCTGAGCTTGCCTTTGGCAATAAGGACCCCATGAATCAGTGTATCGCCTTTAGCCGTATTAATAAGATTAATAAGAGCCTCAGCACATAAGATAAATAGATAAGGTGAGAGGGGATCACCTTGTCTTATGCCTCTAGTAGGGTGGAAAGATTCTGGGGGGAGCCATTCACTAGGATTGCATAGGAGACTGTCTCAATGCACCTCATCACCAACTCTAACCATTGACTACAAAAACCTGTAAAGCACAACCCTTAGAAAGTTTCACTCAATTCTGTCATAGGCCTCATTCAATTTTGTCAAGTTTCAAACTCATGTAGCCCTCATTACCTGTCATTTTACATTTCATAGTATGCAATGCCTCAAATGCCACTATTACATTGTTGGATAAAAGTCTGTTTGAAACAAAGGCGAATTGAGTGCTAGAAATAATAAGGGGCAAAGCTATCTTTAATCTGTTTGCTACTACTTTAGAAATAAGCTTATACATCACATTACATAGAGATATGGGTCTGAATTTAGTCACTTTAGAGGGTTCTTTTTCTTGGGAATTAAGGAGATAAAGGTGGTGTTGACTTTAATGAGGCTACCATTTGAATTCAGAGCAGAAAGGATAGCTTCACAGACCAGTGCTCTAATGAGAGGCCAATGTTTTTTATAGAATGCTGCAAGGAAGCCATCTGGTCTTGGGGAGCTAAGGCCATCCATTTGGAAGAGGGCCTCTTCTACTTCCTGCTGGGTATATGGTCTAGTAAGCATGCCATTTTGTGCTTCTGTTACACGTAGTTGCATGGAGTCTAAGCACTCAGAAATGTTGACAGCGTTCGAGGTAGTAAAGAGTTCTTTATAGTAACCTTGGAAAAGGGATCTAATGCCCTCTCTGGATTACACTTCCTGCCCATTATCATTCACTAGCTTCTTGATCACATTATTCTTCATTCTTTGGGAGGCACATTGGTGAAAAAATTTTGTGTTTGTCTCCCTCCCTCAGCCACCTTTGCATTGCTCTATGTTGCCATCTAAGGTTTTCTTCCTCTAGCAACGTATTAATAGTTTTTGGGCTTGCTTAATTGAAGCATTGAGTTGACCTATGTTTTTTTTTGAAGTTTAGATAAGAGAGCAAGCTGATCATCCATCTCTTTTTTGGAGTTTCCCAAGGCCTCTTTAGTCCATTGCATAAGGTTCTGCTTACAAATTTTGAGTCCCTCATTTGTACAATTCAGTATGTTATCTGACGTTCTCTGACACTCTAGGCCGAGTCCATGCTTCTTCAACCAGTTTATAATACTCCTTCCTTAAGGTCCAGCTTGTCTCAAATCTTAAGGGTTTGTCCTTCCTATTCATGTAGGGCAGGCTTACCTCCATAGTGACAAGTAAAGGATAGTGGTTTGAGCTCAGAGCAGGGAGGATGTACATCCTCGAATTATGGAATATCTAAGCCCAAGATGCATTGTAAAAGGCTTTGTCAAGCCTTTCTTTAGTGAAAGCCCCTCGTTCTCTCCCATTATTCTAGGTGTATTTATTGCCAACTGATCCCATGTCACAGAGATCATAAGCATTGATAGCATCTCTAAATGCCTCAATTTGACTGTGAGGCCTTAAGGCTTCACCCCATTTCTCACCAAAATTAAGTATCTCATTAGAGTCTGCTACACACATCCACCTTCTTGGACTTTCTAGTTTGATGGCTCAGAGTAGTTGTCAGCTCTCTTTCCTCTTAATTGTACTGGGACTGCCCTAAAACCCAGTTAGCAGCCACTCCATTCCCTCCTTAGCCCCCTTCACCATAATAGAAATGTGCTGTTGGGTATAAGTGAACTGTAGCCTCAAAATCCTCTTTTTATAGGAAAGCTAATCCTCCACCCTTATAGTCAATAACAAAGTTGTTATTAAATCTTTTTCTTTTTTTGAAGGGTTCAATTTTTAGTTTTTTACACTTTGTTTCCATCAAGAAAACAAAGGCTAGGAGCTTTTTTTGCACCATCTGATGCAAGTCATGAACTGTCTGGGGGTTCCCAAGCCCCCGACAGTTCCAACTGAGGCAACTCATTGGGCTTGGTAGGGTTGTTCAACAGACACCATCATTTCTGGGTTACTAGAGCCCTTATTGCCATTTTCCTTGGTTCTGGCTTTTTGCCTGTGGACTAGTCCTCACTATCAAAAAGTAGACTTCTAATTCTTTTGCTCCTAGTAGGTAACCCTGCGCTGCCCCCCAGTCCCAAGCAAGAGCTCTCAGAGCAGGTATTCCTGGCCCTACTCTTCCAGTTGGCAGTTTTTTTGGCATGTTCGAGTGCTCTAACTTGGTTGGAAAAGAACTGGTCAAGTGAATTAATCTGGTCAACCAGATCAGTCGAGGCCTTAGTCCTTTTTGGTGGTTTGTGACCAATGTTGGGGTTGAGTGTGGTCTGCTTTGCATCAATATCTTCCTTACTCAGTTCTAGTTTCATCACTCCAAGCATATTGCATGCCTCCTCAACTGGGTTTGAGGGTATGTTGACTTTCTTATTTAGCTTTACCTCACTTTCTGTTTCTAGCTTTGGTTTGGACTCTATCAAATCCCTGAACTTCTACACATTGCTCATGCCAACTGCCTTAGCCTTGAGGTCAATAGTTTCCTTGGCAACCTTCTGACACCATTCCTTAATGTCTGCATTACCTTTTATAGCTTCATCCCTGTCTTCCCCTCCTTTCCTCCATAGCTGAGCTCCAAGTTGGGCAAATGGTGTATCCCCTTCTCCATAGCATTTAAACTGTAGCTCACTCTCGTTAGCTGCTAGTGCTCTTAACTAGATCCCATATTGAGGCTAGCCACCCCCACTTAGGACATTAGGACATGGGTGTTGGGAGTGTTTGATGACTCCACATTTGAAGCACAAGGAGGGTAGTCTTTCGTATTTAAATTGCACCCAAGACTTCTTCTTATCCACTGTGAGGAACAGGCCTCTAAGGAGAGCTTTAGTGATGTCAATTTCAACCCTTATCCTAAGGAACTTCCTCCATCGTTTGCCCCTGTCATCTGCACAGGCTTTGAGCACCCTTCCAACGTTACTCCCAGACTGGTGACCAAACTCTTGGTTCATACAATCAAAGGGCAGGTTGTAAGCTTGTATCTAAAATTCCTCTCTGTTAAAGGAGACTTCATTGATAGACATGGAGCCATCGAAAACCTAAAGACATATATAGGAGCCATCTGTCGAAAGACCGTGGCCTACCATTAACCACACGTATCATGTCCTTTTCTCTTTGAAACTCAATGAGGAACTTATGGAGACCAATTTCAGAGAACTGTAGCCAGCTTTCACATCTCCGGTCTTTTTTCATGGTGTTCTTAAAAGCTTCCTTATTTACTATTTTATCCACCACAATCATCACCAACAAACAGAAATGGTTTTATTTCCCTTCTTTTGCTTTTGATGATGATGGTAGTAACACCCCCTCCCTTTCCTTCTCAGTGAGATATAATCTCTCCCACTTCTTCGTTAATTCCTCCTCCATGATCACCTCTTTTGGCCAGCAAAAAACCCACCTAAGAGACCTACTCTAGTTTAGAGAGAAAACCTCACCAAGGACCCATAGTGGTAACTTGCGAAATAGTGGGAAGAAACAATCGACCAAGTTTTTACTTTTTAAGATTTAAAAAGGAGTAGGTCCCGCGGTATTTAGAGAGTATCCGAATTGTACATTGTTCATGTACTGTTCACATCAGTTTTACACTGTTCACGCACTGTTCATGTCAGTTTTTACTGTTTTATACTGTTCATTTAAGTTGATGTTTTCAAAACTTAAGAGATGAAATATTGCGTATGGATAACCAAAACTACTATATGGTACAACTCCAGATGAGATCTGGCTAACCAAACAGGGTCTAAATTTCAAAACAAAAGTAATATTGAAAAATAATATTCAAACAATTTTTTAATTTTATAATATTTTATTCGATTTTTTCTTTCTTATTTCTCAAAATTCAATAAAATATTTTAAATCAAACTATTTTACTATTATTTACAAACCTTTTCATTACTATTTACAAATATTTTAAAATATTCTAAGTGTCTAAATGAGGAACTTGGCCTGCCCCCAAATACAATATCCTATTAAAATTTAATGGCCGCTGATCAATGTAATATTAACCTTTGTGCAATAGTAACAACTGGGAGAGGAATAACAAATGTTTTTCCTCCCAAATGTCCGATTCCCACATCCATATCTCCTAGATTTTTTTTTCTCCTATTCTCTTTTGCACATACAATAGCAATAACAACTAAAACTGTAACAAGAAGATGCAGCACAACAACCAATAAGAAAGATTATACCCCCAGCAAAAAGGTGAGGCCCATTGGATTATAAAATTAAAGCATTTAAGCTAAGATACTCTTAAGAAGATCCATTAGAGAACATTACAACCGTAAGTGTGCTAAGTGTCTCTAGAAGAAGCAGTGCAATTATGAATTCCCAATAAGAGAAAAGAATTTTAAAAAATATTATAGAATTTTCATGATGTGTTCGCAATATGGTGTCATTTATAACATAACTTGTTATGGTTGTCAATTTATTTGAAATTGTAGGATAAATGTTTGTAAAAGTACTCTTAAAATGTGAAGTGGGATGTCTTGTTCTGGTTTGTAATATAGTGTTAATGGATGTTGTGTTACTCTAAAATGTGTAATTAATAGATATATTTACAAGTTTGCCTTTTGAGAATTCACTTTTGATGCAGGAGGATCGAGACCTAATTATGAGGCTCAACTGATAGATGCGACGTTAAAAGCACACTACTTTGAGGTGGTAGACTAGCGAAAAACCAGCAAGAAGAGATCATTACTCCTCAGATTTGGGCGAGAAGCGGTATTCGTCGAATTTGTGAGAGAAGTAGCATATGTAGGCAAGAAATGGTATTCCTCTAATTTGGGCAAAGAATGACTCATACCTCAATTGGGGAGACCTATTCCTCGATTGGGCAAGGAGAATTGGTGATATTAGTATTTTAACCATAACCTTGGCTACAGATGTTAGAATCGCGCATTGTGGTCACCATGTTTTTCCTGGTGGGCCTCTTGTCGGCCTTAATATCAGCCATTTTTACTTTTGAATTGCTATTTTTAGTAAACTCTTTCATTTTTAGGTAATTTTCTTTTATGATAATGTTTACTTTAGTAACGAATTTATTCCAAACTCTTGGGTTAGATTTTAACCATAATTATCTTATTTCGTATTTTACTATTTGGCCTTAATTACAATTTACCATTTTTCATTAACTATTTAAGCTCGACTTGTGGACTTCAGAAGTTGATTTATTTTTTGAATTATTTTATAACAAAACCCTAATATCAGAGTTTATCTAAGAATTTATCTGTGTTTTCAATTTTTCTCAATCTCAATCTTTAGCTTTTGGTTTTAACTAGTCTTTAGAATAATCTCTTATTCTGCCTCAGCTTCAATTGGCATAAGAGTTTTAGCATTTTCTAGAGGTGAATTATCGTTAATTTTCATGGCTGGTGGTAGAGGTTGTGGTTGGCGTGAACAAGTTTCGATTGAAGAAGTCCCTCCCCGTGATCGTAACATACAAGATGCGATTATTTGTAGATTTGTATAGGCAAATAGCAGAATTATCCCAGCGTCTAGAGGATTAAAACCTGGAGGATTAGACTTATGATCAAGGGTCTGAATCCAATTTTGAGAATCTGTATCACAATCATGCTCCTTTTCAGGAGTACTGTGGTAGGGAGGAGTGAGGTAGAGACCTAGGTTTCAGAGTGGATCTACCAAAATTTTTTGGTACTTTGCAAGCAGAGGGCTCATTGATTGGTTGCATGAAGTGAAACATATATTTGAATACAAGAATGTTCCAGATTGTATGAAGGTGAAACTAGTTGCTATCAAACTAAAGGGTTGAGCATCTGCCTGGTGGAAGCAGTTGAAGTGGTCTCAGAAGTGATAGGGTAAAGCCAAGATTGGTAACTGGGAAGAGATGAAGAGTCATTTTTTTCCCATCAAATATACTCAGAATTTGTTTCAGCGACTTCACACGTTGAGGTAGGGAATGAAATTCATTGATGGTTACACTGAGAAGGAACGACACGAAGATCTAGGCTTTAAAGTTGACTTACCATAATTTCTTAGTACTCTATAGACTAAATGTTTCATTGATGTGTTGCCTAAGGTCGAATTGGATTACTAGTTTGAGGAAGATGACTTCCAACATTCTTCCATAGGATGGAAACCTACACTAATTTACTATACCTATCTCGACAAAGATGAAGCCATGGAAGAAATAACTGTATTTTTTTGAAAATATAGAAAATTATAAAAAGGAAGATGGTGGTGAAAGTTTGAAATTGAAGATGAAGCAACTTTTGAGCCAGTTACTTATGTTGATTTTCTTGGAATTGATGAGTTTTTTTCATGTTCTTTGAGGAAAAATATTGTTTCTGAATTTGGAATAGGGGATAGAGACTTTATTTTAGAGTATGAGATGCTCAATATTATTTTATTTCGAGCTAATCAAATCTATGTCAACTTAGCCTTGATCATTGGAATGGGACTCCAAAACAATAGAAAGATGGGTTTAACTGAACATCTTGAAGACTGAGGCAAAAAGACTTAGAACTCTAGGATGAATTCTCTTTAACTTGATGAGAATGATGTAACTATGTGAGTCCAAATTTATATGAAAAAAAATATGGGTTCAAAGTCTACGTTGGTTGCACCTTCCAAATGACAACCTCAGTCACACATGCTTCATAGATGCTCACGTGAACTCAAGGGCAAGTTCTTTTCAACCTGGAGAAACTAAGGTAGGAGGATCGGCCCAATGATGAGGCTTAATTGACAAATGCGATGTTAAAAGCATAGGACTACCTTACGGTGGTAGACCAGCGGAAAACCAACAGGAAGAGTTGAGTACTCCTAACATTTGGACGAGAAGCAATATTTGTTGCATCTGCCAATTGAGTCGATACCTGTAACCAAAGTTATAGTTAAAATACTGATATCACTACTTCTTTTCACCCAACTGAGGAATAAGTCGTTTCTCGCCCAAATTTGAGAAATACCATTTTAGATAGAGGTGAAAGTTTGAACCCGAAAATCAAAGAATCAGCCTGAACCAAACCAGACCTGACCGATCGGCTCGGTTTTGAACCGATCCGGTCTGGGATCCGTTCCTACATTTTTAAAACTGGCAAAACCTATCTGGTTTCGGTTATTAACTTTCGGGCACTAGACCAGACCGATTTATAAAATATATATATAAACTTAATTTTTAATATTATATAAAATATTTTATATATGTATATATAATTTTTATATATAATTATATATGAAATAATTTATAAAATAAAAATAATCTTAAATACATTATTATTTATATATGATAAATAATTATATTAGCACTTGATTATAACCGAAAAATTAGTTAGGAACTGGTAAAACCGAAAATATCAATTTAATAGGGTAATTGATCCAAGATTGGTTCTTAAGAATGCAAAGTCGGTGTATTCCAATTTAGTCTTAAAATTTGTACAAAATTGGACTGGTTATACCTCTAGTTTTAGGCAAAGAGAACTATTCCTCAGTTGGGCGAGCATACCACCAACCAAGGAATAAGTTGTTCCTTGCCAAATATGAGGAATAACGTTTCTTGTTCACATTGCTTCTCGCCCAAATTCGACAAATTTCGCTTCTAGCCCAAATTTGCCGCTTCTTGCTCAAATCCTTAGAGTACTCATCTCTTCTCATGGGTTTTTCATTGGTCTACCATCTCGAAGTAGTTCTGTACTTTTAATGTTGTATTTGTCATTTGAGTCTCATCATTAGACCCGTTGTGGTCAC
This sequence comes from Carya illinoinensis, assembly GCF_018687715.1. NCBI lineage: Eukaryota > Viridiplantae > Streptophyta > Magnoliopsida > Fagales > Juglandaceae > Carya > Carya illinoinensis. The sequence goes on from NC_056756.1 coordinate 42,593,235, forward strand.
CAGGCTTTGCTTGGTGGGCCTCTTGTCAATCCCAAAATCAAACACTTTTATTTCCAAATCGTCATTTTTAGTTATTTTTTTTTATAATAATGTTTATCTTATTCCATATTTTACCATTTGGCCTTAATTACAAATTTTCCATTTTTTATTATTTAAGCCTGGCTTATGGGCTTTAGAAGTTGATTTATTATTCAAAATATTTTATAATAAAATCCTAATCTCAAAGTTTCTTTCTGTTTGAGATTTTTCTCAATCTCATTGTTTAACTAGGTGTCAGAATAATCTCCTATTATGTCCCGGCATCAACTTCTAACCAATGCATATGTAAAACTTACTAAACTAGAGTGATGCAAATGAGTTTAGCGGCCAACGTTCAATGACCAACTAATATGACTCTTTACATTCTTAGACTAAAAGCACTACACGATGCCAGTTTGATTAAAAATCTTGTGATCTCTTGACCATTGTATTTTAACGGGAGATATATCCTGTTAGAACAGGAGGCAAGCCGGACGCCTAAACGAGCCCTTACAATATGGTTTTTATTTAATAATTTATTTATTAGTGAGTTATAAACGGTGGCTGAACACCTTCAATAATTTTTCTTTTGAATAAATTCTTCAAGATTGCTCACTTCAATACCAAATATTAGTTTTTCTTATTTACTTATTTTGATATTTATTGATATGTGGTTCTTAAAATGGATTAATCCGTTAGAAGTTTTAAGTTGGTCATTATTCACGTTACATGCCAAATGTTGAAGAGAGATAATTTAATTATAGAGAGATTTTATAAAAATAAATTTATAAATTAACATAATTTAAAATTGTACATTATATTAAAATTATTTTTATTATAAAATAGATCGTATAAAACCACTTTTAACTTATGATTATATTTTTATAAAATTATTTTATAACTTTAGCCCTTCTCAATGTTTAATATTGTTTATAACTAAAGAATTGTTATTTCTTTTAATTTTTAGAACGATATTTTTATTTATTTTTAAGGAAAAAATTTAAAGGTTTAACTGATTTTTTTATAATATATTTTATTTATCTAAATTGCCAAATTGGCATGGAAAATAGTTCACCTGTACATGAAAGATTGCCATGGAAGCAACAAACTTGCGGTGGTTGTACACCGATGTCACGTGACTTTGGGTGAGTGTTGACAGGATCGTACGTTGGAGGTTGACTGAAATTTGAAAAACTTGGCTCGTTAATAAAGTAGACTCATCCAACGGTTCAAATGCATAGGAAGCACACGGATGTTATCAGTACATACACATTAATAATCCCTTTCTTCTCCACCTTCCTTCGTTCCAAGGTTTTAAGCACAAAAACCTGTTGTAGTTCGAACTTCGAAACACTAGCAGACTCCATAGTCAGTCTTATCTACACAGAGAGAATGGCGGACGCGGCACAAGATATCGAGACCCCTACGAAAGAAGCCAAGGGTTTGGCACACGATATCGAGTCCCAGATCAAAGACGCTATGGACTCACGCGTTGCACACTTCAAAGAACAATCCGAGTACTCTCTTTCTCTATCCATCCTTGTATATGTCGTTTTCGTGTCTTAATCAATTTTTGTTATTCTAGAGGCTAATTTTTCGGCTGTGAGATGCTTAAAACGCCGTAGTTTGGCTATGAAGAAACAGTGTTTTTCGTTCTAATTTTGTGGTGTTTTGTTTAATTGGCGGTATAAGTTTGGTAGTAAGAGTCTTGTGGTCAATGGGGGGTCTCTGTATGTGTACGCGGGCGGCAGTAGCACTAGTTATTTCGCAGAATGATGAAGTATTAGGAGTTCTATGCGTACATTGTTTCAGGGTTTTGAAGGATTTCCGTGTTCTGGGCTCTATAGGGGAATATAAAGGGATATAGGATCAGAATTAACATAGAAATATGTTCATGTGAAATATAACTCTGCGGGGTTTTGAAGATTTTATAATAGTTTAAATTTCTTATTGGAGAGTACCTTTCTATTGCTGTTTGATTAGATGTCTATTTCTTGTACTTGTTTGGGAGTGCCATAAACTTTTTGCAGAAGCACACAAAATTCTTGTTTGCTCGCTTATATTTATTTAGCTCCCTTGTTGTTTCCCGTTGCCTTTTCCATAATAGCAAGATACACACATACACGCTTACATACAAACATTTAGATGCATACGATTGTATGTATATTAACAATGGTTTGATTTTGTTTTTTGTGAAAAAGAAATGTAGGTAATTTTTATTTATAAGCAAGGTAAGTTGATCTGAAACACAAAGGGAAACAACCCAGGTTCACAAAATTACTGACTACTGTAGGTCTGTAATCTTGCCTAATTTTTGGTGTATTTCATATGCCCCAGATTTAGATGGAAGAATTTTTTTGTAAGTCAATTTTTTATGCATATGATTCTTTGCCATATATGAAGAATTTACTGATTTTGTTGATGGTAATGAATTCAATTATTGGTTTATATCACTCATTGATTAAATTTTTAACTTTCTTGTTTTGCATGATAGTGGAAGCAATCTATTTGCTTTATATTGTTTCATTAGTATATTAGCAAGAATTTTTTGACTCAAGCATTCGTTGGTTATTCAAAAGCTGAGTTACTTATGAAATTGTTTTTTAAATGCAGTTCTTTGACATTTGAGGGGGTACGGAGATTGTTAGAGAAAGACTTGGGGTTGGAGCCATATGCTTTGGATGTGCATAAGAGACTTGTAAAGCAATGCTTGCTGGAGGTACCCTTTTGGATTTAGGAAATTTTCATTCACTTACAATTGAAATACATTATTTTTAGGGTGGAAAATTTGACAATTGGTATGCTTTCTATTCAGCTTTGAATTATGTCCGAATGTAGGCGAGTTGTTTCATGGTATTGTATCTTATTTTGTGTCATTTTCAAGAATACAAATTAATGTAAAGGGAAAAAAACCATGATAGTAACACCAGAAAAATAATTGGAGTGGTTGACAAAGCTGATTTGATGATGAGAGCTTCACCTTGGGAACATGAACCAGAGTGTGCACCATGATATCTTTGACTTGCTTTTGTATCTTTACAAATGATGTCTTGGTCTTTCTCTAGGAGCTTCTTTTAAGGCTTAATCATGGGATGACATTCTTGAAAGATGGAGCGCCATTTGACTGGCCAGAAGAGACTTTACTTGTCTAAAAGAGCCTTGGGTACATTGATTTAAGTTCCCTTATCTAATTTTCCTAGAGTTGCTAATCCCTGAGGTGAAGTACAAAGGGATTTTCTTTGGGGTGGTATGGGGAGGAACCTAAATCTCACTGGGTTAATTGGTCCAACATGTAATCTTTGATCTCTGATCGAAGTTTGGAGATCCGAAAGGTAGTTTGATGGAGGTTAGTTGGGAAAATGGCCATGACAGTATGGGGTGGATGCCAAATATGGTAGCTCTTGGGGCATATGGTGTTCAATGAGGTTAATTGGACATTTGAGGTTGGTCTATGAAAGAACGTCCATCAAGATCAGTGGGTTTTTCTCGGTGAATTAAATATGGGTGGAAGATGTTTCTAGGAGAAGGTTTTGGAATGATATATGGCATGGAGTTCAATCTCTCAAGGTAACCATCTCATAGTTAATACAATATTGTGCGTGCCAAATATGCTTCTGTGGTAGGTCACCTTCAGTATGTTAATGACTCATACCAATGGGATGTAGATTTTATTAGATTGCCTCACAATTGTGAGGTGGAATTTTTTTTTTTGGAATCAATTTTATGCCATTTGGTTGAGGAAAGGTGGTGAAGACAAGCCATGATTGGTCCCTTCCAAGATAGAGGTGTTTGGCCTCGTTTGGTTTCGCAGTTTAAATGAGATGAGATGAAATGTTTTGTTGAAAGTTGAATAAAATATTGTTGTAATATAATTTTTTTAATATTAATTTTGTTTTGGGATTTGAAAATTTTAAATTTTTTGTTATATTTTATATGAAAATTTGAAAAAATTGTAATAATTATATGAGATAAGATAAGATGAGATAGTTTGGTTTTTGTTAACCAACCAGCCCTAAAGTTAGATCGTTCTACAATGCTTTAGCTCCCCATAGTAGCTCTTATCCATGCATATATGGCAAAGTAAATCCGTTTGGAGGGTGGCTTTCCTTTTTTGGATGGCTAATTCAGGGAAGATACTTATGTTGGAAAATGTGCAAAAGTGATGAATATTTCTGCTAAATTGTTATTACACGTGGAAAGGAATTATTTGGATAAGTAAGAATAATTTATTGTATAATTTATTGATTTACATAATTAGGCAAGGCCCAACTACACAAGAAGTACAAGAGATGAACTTAGTTACAAGCTAAGCGCTATGAAAAACAACATAAAAGTCATTAAAACTAGTCCCATTCAATACAATAGCCGAAGCCCAAAGTAACAATGTATGAAAAAAAAAAAGTCCCTAAACCTGATGAACGCTCCCTATTATCAAACAGTAACTATTCCTCTCGTTCCAAGTATGCCACATTAAACATAGAGGCACGATCTTCCAAACATCCGCGATTTGATGATTGCCCTGAATTCCTCTCCAACATGACAATAAATCTACCACCCTCCTAGGCATTACCTATGCAATACCAAGCCTAGTGAAGATTTAATCCCATAAAGCCTTAACTACTTCACATTGAAGAAGATGATCAGCCAATTCTCCATTTCTTTTACACATGAAACTCTAATCTATTATATAAAAGCCTTGCATACTCAGCTTATCAGCAATCAATATTTTCCCATGGGAGGCCATTCAGTCGAAGAAAGCAATCTTGGAGGAACGTTACTCCTCCAAATGCACTTCCAAGGGAATGCAATAGAAGAATGGGTTGACATAACCTTATAATAGGATCTGACCGAGAAGTTCTTATTCCCCAAATGAGTCCAAAGCAACCTATCTTCCCCTCCAGTATACGCGCTGTAAATTTCAGTAATATTCCTGACCTCTTAATCTTGGACAGCTCTAATAGACACAGACCATTGAAGAGAACTAGTAGAAATGTCCATGTTATCAGCCACTGAGGCACCCTTTTCCTATGCAATCCTATAAAGAGAAGGGAAAGCATTCTTGAAGGCAACATTACCACATTAAATATCGTACTAGAATCATTCAACTATCTCTTGCTCTACCTTACTCTTTTTATTTTTAACTAATTTGGGGTCATGCCTAAAATTGTGTCCTGGAGTGCTGAAAAGGGAGATTCAATAGGCATCATACCAATACATTGTGGAAAATAATTCCAATATGTTTAATGTAGTGCATTTGGAGAGTCATCAATAAAATTCCTATTTACTGATTAAAAAATGTGGTGCATTTGGAGAGAGAAATTCTGTTTGATCTGTAAATAAGAGTTTTATTGACAAGAACTAGGCATAGCCTAGGTACATGGGACATATACAAGAGCAACACCTAGGCATGATTGACTCGGGATACAAGGAATTCTTGGATATTCAGACCATTGAAGTCTATACAATCGACCAATGGAGTAAAGTGTTAAGAAAGAAAACTCTATTCTTGTCCATTGACTGTTCACAATCTTCAAAGCTTCTATCATTCCTCTCCCTCCAAAGATGCCACCATAAGCAAGAAGTGACCGTAGCTTCAATGAGTAAGTGAAGATTGTGTGGATCTTTGGCTTAATCCTTTTGGAACTTTGCACCACCGAATGGCTGCACATTTCATACTTTCTTGTTCTAGTTCCCAGAACTTTCCGGATCTCTTTACTTTTTTCTCTTGTATAATCCATGTGGACTAGGGTTTTACCTTTTTTCATATCAATAGTCTCTAACTTATAAAAAATTCTGAAAAGGAAAAAGATTTAACACACTCAACAGACTTTTTTTTAATAAAAAAAATATACAATATATACAAGTATAGATCAAGTTGATTGGCTGAAGTTAAAGCTCTTGAGGCTTCCCATTTGGTTATGAATTCTGTAAACCAGTAAGTGCACCAGGGGATTGACAGAAAAAGCACAGAAGTTTGGGAAAGGGTTGACTGTCCTTGTGGTACATCATTTGAGGTTGGAAATTACCTTTGTACATTGAGTTACATTAGCCTAAGAAACTCCATAAAGACTTTGTAGAGACCACTGATGATTGATAGACAAGGCTTGCCAAAGAAGGTCAATGATTTTGCCTGTGTGGAGTGATGGGAGGAGATCTAGGCTTACGTTAATTCTCATTGTAGATGTGTTCATGCTTGTTTAGCTTAGGGATATTTGAGTCTACTAGATATCGTCATCACAATTTCCATTTCTTATACTATTTTTTATTGTAACAGTCCAAATGCATTCAATGGTCTGGAACCCAGTATTTACCATCTTTGATTATAATTAGTATCATTAATACTATTAATATAATTTTTTAATTCTTAGTTATGTATCTGTTGTCGTGTATGGCTTGGAAAGATTCTGCAAGGGTTCTAATGAACTCAATATTTTAGACTCCACCCTAATAAGCAGCATAAGCAAAGAGGAGTCAAATACTGGCAAATTCAAGTGGACTGGTAGGCCTTTGGTTTTTTTATTGCTTATTGGCTAACCCTGTCTAGAACTGAAGAGTTGCCTTGTCAGCATGATAGTTCACTGCATTAGGATTTATATGTTTTCGAACAATTTTGTTTCAATTCTAATCATTGATACAAATATTGTGTATGGATTTTGATTGTTGGGAGGGGTGTATAAAAATGTCATTGCTTTTGATTGGCTAAATGTTTTGTTCTATTCTAAATGCTAGTGCTTAGATGGTGCTGATTCTGATAATGCCTCTAAGATGTCTGGGGAGATGGGGGAAAAACACGTGAATAGAGAAGTGGCAGATTCATCGGAGGGTCTTCATTCCAAGAAAGATGTAAAGGATTCAGAAGACTCTCCAGTTATGGGTCTTTTGACAGGACATAAAACAACCAAAGTTGAACACGGGGAAGCTAAAGGCAGTAAAAATAAAGAGTTTCCAAGTGAGAGCACGATAAAGAAAGCTATTAGAAAAAGATCTTCTTACGTCAAAGCTAATTCTGAGTACGTTGCTTGATCCTGCAGATTTGTTACCAAATTTGGCTATTGCATCAATTTACTTTGACATTCATGATAGCCTAAACCACTTTATTTGATACATTTTGGTACTCATTTACATTGTTTCTTCACTTTGCATTTTTATTTGGTACCCCAACCACCCACCAAAAAAAAAAAAAAACTGGTTTTGTCTTCAGGAAGGTTACGATGGCGGGACTTCGTCGACTTCTGGAGGAAGATCTTGAACTTGAGGAATATACTCTCGACTCCTATAAAAAGTTCATAAGTCAGCAATTAGATGACGTGGGTAAATATGTTGGATCATTAACTTCTAAAAGCACCTCAGATAGTCTAACATTGTGTTCACCTTCTTTATCATATATCAGGTATTGAAATCTTGTGAACCTTCTGAAGAAAAACTTGCAAGTAATGTCAGGAAAAATGTTAAGAAAAATTCCAAGAGGAAAGCATCCAAAACGGTCGGCAGTGATGAGAGTTCTGATTCCTCAGACAGCAAGGATGATGGGGAAGAAGAAGATGAAGAAGTGAAACCTAGAAAGAAAAGCATTCCAAAAGGAAAGGTGCAGAACACTGATGTTAAAAAACGTGGAAGACCTGTAAAGGAGACCAACATATCTAGCAGGAAGCGGAGAAAGGCTGCAGAAACAATACCAGAGGAAAATAGTGATGCAGAAGATGGTGGAAATGTCTCTGAAAATGGTCACTCTGAATCTTCTGAAGAGAAACCTGTGAAGGTTATCTTTCTTATTTTTCCAGCTCCTAAAAGTGATCAAATAAAATACTCTTTGTTGATGCACATTTTTTCCCCAAAAAGATGCAGAAGAAAGAAGTTTCAAATCCTGCATATGGGAAACGTGTGGAGCATCTGAAATCAGTTATCAAATCATGTGGAATGAGGTTTCTTATTCGACTTGCTTGTTATTGCTGTAGAACTTTGTCCGGATTGATGGCTTGACATTTTGATCTCTTTCAGTGTTCCCCCATCAATTTACAAGAAAATAAAGCAGGCACCTGAGAACAAACGTGAGGCCCACTTGATAAAGGAGTTGGAGGAAATATTATCCAAAGAAGGGTTATCCGCAAATCCTTCAGAAAAGGGTATGATGTTATTTAGCTTATCTCTGGTGTGATCCTTGATCTCTGACCGTGAATTAGTATGCTTACTAAGTTGATATGATTTATTCCTGAACAATGTTTTTGAAACCTAGTAAAAGGACAAAGACGTTCTAGAAGGCTATGGAAATCATTTCTTGTCTGCAGTAGGATGTGTATGATTTTGTTGTCTTCTCACCTAATCCAAATGATGATGAAAAAGTAATTTTGTTTGCTTTTACTGTTGTTCATTTTGTTCCAGAGAAGTAGTTTGAAATTATTCTCTTCAAATACCATTAAAAATGCTTTAGTTTGGGCATTATTCTTTCTCTCGTTTGGTTATGAGTCCGCCTGTTTAGACTAAGGTCTTTATGAGTGTGGAGTTGTATACCCTTGCATGCTGAAAGGTGCCAAGCTGCATGCACTTGTATACAAGGATTGACACGATATGGTATCTTATGCTCAGAAATCAAGGAAGTTAGAAAGAGAAAGGAAAGAGCAAAAGAACTTGAAGGCATTGACATGAGCAATATTGTACAGAGTTCACGTAGAAGGTCTACATCCAGTTTTGTAGCTCCTCCAAAGCCCAAAATTCCAGTTGAAAGCAAGGGTGACGATGCTGAAGATTCTGATAAAGATAATGATGAAGATAATGATGAAGATGATGAGGAGGAGGAAGTAGAAGATGATAATAATGATGATGAAGATGATGATGATAATGGTGGTGATGATGACAGTCAGAGTGAAGAGTTTGACGAGGGTAAGTTAGATTTATGCTAAAGCTAATTTGAGCCCAGAATTTTTGTCCTTATGTAAACCAATACAGTATCTTGACTTAATCTTTGTGACCTAATTATATGTCTCTCTTCTGGTAATCTTATAATACCATTAATATTGAGAACAATATGGGAAATATGATATAGAGTTCGTAATCAAACAAATACAGGAAGGATGCCTTATTTCTTAGTCTGAGAAAAGCTGCTAAAAGTGGTGTGAGATGTTCTATTATTGTAATTAGTTTTCCAGCTGTTCTGGATGTGATGCAGAACTTGAATATTTAATTTCCTATCATATCCAAGAAAGTATTGAAGTAAACCTTTCTAAGTTACTTGTTTAATGGTTGCTGTAGTCTTTTAACTGCACTTTTCTAAAGCTACTACTCAGTTGCCTTACTAAACATCAACCATTTATATGCAGATGCTGATGAAGACAGCGATTAAATTCTTTATATGCAAGACTTGCAAGATTACTGATCATAACAGAAGCCTGAACAGATAGCGTAAGAATGTATATTGTAATTTAATTTGCTACTCCCAATCTTGTTTTGTGTGTGGCAGTGGTAGTTTTTGATGGAGAATTTGCCAAGTAGGACTTTCAACTTCAGCTGTATCAGTGACTCTCATAAGGCGTATATCCTTGGCAGGAGAAAGTAGTATGGTTATCAATCATGTAGGATTAGTAAGTTGGTGTCGTTTGCAATAACGAGTGACAAAGGCATGAGTTGGGACTCTTGATTAGTTTTACCACCCAAAGAAGCTCCCAACCTCTCTCTCTCTCTCTCTCTCTCTCTCTCTCTCTCTCTCTCTCTCTCTGTGTAATGTTGATTAGGCAAACATTTTTCAGTTTTTGAGTCTGGTAACTAGAATTGGACAGCCCATTATAAGATTCGTACCTTTGGTTGTAATTTACTTCCAATATTGGGAAATTCAAAAGATCTCATCCCCAGTCATGCTTAAAACAATCTGTTACATCGATACCAATTAATGGACCATGCATGATTGAACCCTGTCGAGACCCCCACCCGATGCAAAAAATTAACATCCCAAGTTTCCTCGAAACATTATGTCACGACTATCCCTCCCATTGTAATAACCCCTTTTCATTGAGCTCCAGTCTTTCCAGCAGAGGCTTCCCTCAAAGCTTGCAGCAACGGACGAATAATTCCTAGTTCTCTAGCATGAAGACAAAACTCGTCCGTAAAGTTTTGAGGGAAGAAAGACACCACGTGAGGAAGCCTTAATTGTTAGCATAGAAGAAGAAGAAGAAAAGGTCCTTTGGAGAAAGGCAGATTTGGTGATCAGTAAGCGTGAATCGAGATAGATTATTAAAGGGAAGCCTTAAGACACTCAGCTTGAATTTGAGTTGGTTAAGTTTGAATTTGGCTCGATTTGATCATTGATCATAAGGATATTTCCAAATATAAATTAGGCTCAATTATTAAATGGCACAAACTTATATGGAAGACTTGCTAGACTGATAATGTTTATAAACAAATTTGTATGAATTAGTTTGACTGTATGATTAGGTCAATTGTATATATGATATATTTTATATTCAATTTATAACCCATAAAAGACTGTATAAAATATAACATATAACTAATAATTAATGAGTGATGCTAGTGTGTCGCCCAGCTTTAACCACTTGGTATACCCACTAGTACAAATTTTACATTTTATTTTTTTGCTCTTTTCGTTTTCATATTTTTGAAACATCTTTAAATATTTTTAAAAAATAAAAATATCAATACACTAAAAGTCACTTCTTTAACCATTACGTAAAATAGAAAAAATAAAAAAAATGAAATAAGTGAGTGGTCAAAATGAGGCCGAGGGCAAACTCATGAGGTATACTAGCATTTTCTTTAATTAATATATATAATATTTTAAATCCTAGGGGTTAGCTCTAGGGCTTTGGTCATGATGATGTGCTCCATTTAGGTCTAAGGTTTGAATCCTAATCTTGTATTGTGCAAACAATTTCGATCTAAGGGTAATTGGATTTGGTGAATTTTTCCTTCATGAATTACCCGATGTGCATTTACTGAAAACTTATTATCGAGAACTTGTACACTCTAGGGATTATTTGAGACTTTGTTTTTGGACACCCGGTGCCAATAAAAAAATAAAAAGTAATAATGTAATTGAATTTTTAAGTTTGTATGATTAATTGTATATTTCTAGTAACTAATAAAAGTATTTTTTATATATAGTTTTTTAAACTTTATTTTAGATTTTTGTTACTTACAATTAGAAAATTTATAAAATGTTAAATGTGTCGAATTGATTCTTGTTTTAGTCGAGTCTCGAGCTGGTTGCTTGTATTAGATTTGGTATTAGCACGCAAATAATCATGCACAAGTACTTGCATGCGTCTACGAATAGAACTAGAGCAAAGTAGCAGATCAAGTACTAGAAGAATCTCTTAAAAAATAAATAAATAAATAAAAGGACTATTGGATCGCACGTGTGTGTATATATATATTTATATGATATGTGATATATATTGGAGAGAGTGAAAAGGGCCAGAGAGCTCATGGTCTAAAAGGGGCCCATTCGACTGTTAAAATCTAGACTATGGCCCTCGTGGGCTTGGCCCACTCAAAGAGAGGCCTGCCCAGCCAGGCCCAAGGCTGATGAGACACCACCTGAGGTAGCCAAGTGGGCTATACGCCAACTTGTCAACAGCCTTGAATCATTATTAGCACGTGGCCGCTAGAAAACATGTGGAAGAAGTCAAAGACGAAACTAACTTAAACATCGAAGGCTTGATAAACTAACTTGTACGTGTGCATGCAGGTTTTGTGGTGCACCACCCAGCTGTTTAAGGAGTCCTCATGATACGTACAAAACACGTCAAAACAATAATAATTGGTGATAATTTATTTATATTGTCTGACATTGTAATCGATTTCTACGTCGTACAAACATCAAAACATGATACATGATATCTAGAGCAGTCCCACTCTGGAAAAAGGGGGAGAGATTATAAATCGTGTACAATCTTTCAAAACCCTAGAACTAGTGGAGTGGCGCTGTTGCATGAGGAATCTTTAACACCTTGGAATTAGCTGCATCGTTATTGCTATCAGCAGTAGTAGTAGTGGTTATAATTGATGATGATGCTGATCTAATGGTGTCTGTGATTGGCAATTCTTGGGTTCCTTTCTCATCGGCCACTATAGCTTTTGAGTTTGGAGCATCTTTGCTTTTACCCCACACGACTGTGTAAAGGCCGAAGACTATGATAATGGCTCCAATTACACTGAGCATCAAGTCACAGCAAAACAATTAAACATGTATATATATATATATATATAATCAACACATGAAGATTAAGACATTAATGCTCTAAATACTGATCGATCAACCCATCATGTGCATTTTAGTTAGCTAGCTAGCACATTACGATCGAGACATATATGTTCATGTACACTGAGTTGAAATAAATTGAGGATTGAGTAGCACTATATATATAAATACCTTCCAAGATGGACTTGCTCAGCTAAAACAATGAAGCCGAGAGCGGCAGTGATGATCATGCACAGAGGGCTGAAAGACGTTACGAACACAGGGCCACGGTCCTTGATAACAAATCCTTGTACATAATATGCGATTCCAGAGCAAACTATCCCCTATTAATAAATTATAGATCAGGTTTTAGTAGTAGTATAGATCTTTTGGTGTACTCATGATTTACAATATATGAATATGGTTGGAAAGTAAAGCAAGAAGATTGTAATAAAAATGGCTTAATTGATTGCAAGCTGCTTACAGAGTAAACAGCAGCAAGGAGCCTTGAATCCCAGCCAATAACCCAGACGCTGAGGTCGCGTTCCATGATAAGCGATACGATTGAACCTTCCACCATCCCCATTAAGCATATCCAAGCTGTGAGAGAGAGCTCTGCCGGGTACATCTTCAACGTAAATGACTGATCTCCACAAGAATGCATGCCATATTTCAGATTTATAATTTCACAACATATATATATTTATATATGGATAAATCATCAAATTAAAACACTAAATTAAAACTTGTATATATTTATATTATTACGCACTTGCAATATAAAGAAACTGGCCCAGCTGCAGCAACTGGCTAGGAGCATTAAAGTCCCGGTGACCCAATGCTGATCTGCAGACTCTGTGCTGGATTTGTGGTGGCTTTGCTCTCTACCCCCCACGAAATTGACGATGGGGCCTTTGTACAAAGTCATCACCATGGCTCCCATCACCGTCACTACTGTGCCCACCACCTTGGCTGTACTATGTAACTTCTTGAAATTCACCGTCTCCAACCTGATTAATATTAATTGATGAGACCATCATTGATTAATTAATTAAGTTATTATGCACTCACAAGCAGTAAAAACTGACATATATATATAGATGTCTTTTAGGCTCATATCCCATGCAATCATGCATGCTGCATATAGAACTACTTTTGCTCTTTTTTACCCCTATAAATTTTCTTGCCCCCTAATAATTTTGCAAACTTAGGAATCATACTACGTACGTCACATTAAAATTCAGCATGATTAATATTCCAGGCCAGAAAAGTGAAACACCTGCTCGCACTTCTTTTGGTTTTTCCCAAGTTTTCAAAAAAGTTTTATTTTTTTCAGCTTTGCTACCTACAGTCGCCACACGCAGTCGGCATGCAGTCGGCTGTACGGAATGAATAAAAAAAATTATAAATTTTTTTTTTTATATTCAAAGGGACCTACATGAATTATAAAAAGTTATAAAACTAATTTTTTTTTTCATGTAGGTCCCGTATTAATTTTTTTTTTACAGCCGACTGCACGCCGACTACATCTCTCGACTGCAAAAAGTATTTCTCTATTTTTTTATTTCATTGGTTAACGCAAAATGATTATGATTAACGCACCTTCTGGGCCAGCCAGTACCAGAAATGTGGCCTTTTATGTGGCCCCTGTACTCATGTCACCCGGCTGCTGGCTCCTAACGCTACAAGTAACTTTTTCATTTGCACTAGTGAATGATGACATAACTAGAAACTCATACCTGAAGATGATTGCCATGATGAAGGTTATCGCGGGGAGCATATTGAAAATGGCAGCCGCAAACGTTGCTGAGGTGTACTTCATTCCCAGATAATAGAAGTTCTGATCAAGCACGGGCCTGCCAATGCATAGTACCAGCAGTATTAATATATATTAGGCCTTAAAAGTTGTAATAGCTAGTACTGCCTCTTTTCTGTCTAATTTATAGTTCATGACTTACTTTCCAAAAAAAAAAAAAAAAAAAAAAAGAAGAAGAAGAAACGAAAAGAAACAATCTCTTAGTTTCTTGTTTAAAGAGATGGTAAATAAAGTTAGTTTAGGGGCTATGCATCAGTTCATGCAGAACCGAAATGATAGAAATATCCATCCCGATCTCAATAAAAGAATATCTAGATACAGGAAAAACAAAAACCGAAAAGAAAAAAGAATGCCATAACAAGATCATGTTTATCCACGCTTCCCTCTGATCTATATATTCCCGGCCTCTTGGCCATCCCTCCAGAAAGTTAATTAAAAGTAATAATATATATATATATATATATATATATATATTATAGATTCGGTCGCCAAAGTGAAGATAAAACAGTTTAAGGTTCTCTGATCTCCATCATTTCAGATATATATATATATATATATATATATGCATATATATACGTAAACAAGATATTGTTAGAGCATTACTCCAGGAAAGCGAGCACCACAATTCTCAGGAAAATGGGAAAAGTCATCTTGGGTCTTATTTTCCTGTAAAAAACAAGCAAACGATATATATTGGTTAATTATATTGGTATATATAGAAAGTGGAAAGGTATCTTGTTCAATCAGAATAGCATGCAACATATTACAGAAGATAAAGATGACGACGCAACTCAGGTATATATACATGTAGTGAAAGATCAGATCAGAGAGAAACCTTTCAAGAACAATAGCAAAGGGAGCGATCACAATCGTGGCAACTACATGACGGTAAGTTGCAAGTATGTAGTGACTCATGCCTCTCTTCAAAGAGATCATAGAGATTATGTACATTCCTGAATAACCAAACTGCAAAGAGACGATAGCCAAGAAAGGTTTTGCCTTCTTAAGCGCTTGGCAAGTCATCCCACCTTCCCTTTGGTCTCCCATCTCTATGTCAGATTTCAAAACTCTCTCACGCTCAACTTGCTAATTTCTCTATGGCTGCCAACACCAAAATGAGAAATGGCCTTCTTATACACAAGAAAAGTAACTAAACCATTATCCGCAGGGCTCCAATGGTAAATGCCAAAGGCATTAATTTCCTGTCTGGCTCTTAGATTCCCTTATCCAATATTAACTAAATAAATCGCTATTTCCGAACTAGAATCGTCATAAATAAAATAGAAATATTAATCAGCTTAAGGAGGAGTTTGCGTACGTCCACTTCATGATGATAATAATGCTTTTATTTATTTATTTATTTATTTAATGGGAAGTTAATTGGGATTCGATTCATTGACCACCAATGTAAATAGGTTTAGTGCTCTGTCGGGTGATCCTTGTGGGCCGGGTGCTTATCATGTGATGCTTTTCTAGTGTAAGTGCTACGAAGAGTGGACACCAATATTTCTAAAAGACGGTTTGATTGAGCTCACTCACGATGATTTACTCTAATTAACGGTAAAAGTAATTTTAGACACCACACTACTATCTCAATTACATCTAATTATATATATATATATATATATATAATATTGTGGCTTATTTATCATTATTTGATAATAAAAAAATATATAACAAATGATTATTCAATTATAGTAAATATGTCATATTTTACTTAGTAGATATAAGTGGGATGGTAGTATGGTGTATAAAATTTTCTTAACTGTAAACATATTGACCTCGATCACAAGCAAAGTTAGTGCAGACGACGTGGCTGTAGGTTCCAAACTCACTCACCAAAAAGGAAAACATGAACACACACACAAAAAAATAAAAGGGAAGAAGAAGATCAACTTATATATATATATATATATGTTCAACTTCAAGTACTTCATTATATATTGTCATGTCTAGCTGGCTAGGCCATTTAGAAGCATGATCGGATTATCTGTCTAATCCGTCACTCTTTGTTTTTTGACTTATTTCAATTGGCTACAATAAAGGGGAAAAAAGTAACCCCACGAATTAAACCAAGCGTTTCTTACTTACATCATGTATGAACAAATATAAACCAGTACTCCTGCTTAATTATTATATATCAGTTAGTCCGAATGGTACGTACTAGTTTTGGATCGATCGATGATGATCTATGTCCATGCACGTTTCTCTTTTCTGCATAGATTTCGTTCTCTTGTTGTAAATATATATATAGGCACTTTTGTGGTGACAATATTCCCTGCAAAAAGTCGATGTTGTGGCAATTTTTCTCTCTCGAAGGAAAGAGAATGCCACTACAGTAAAAATGATTTGTTGAGACTAGAAAAACTGTCGCAATAGGTTTAAAGTTGCCGTAAAAGATTGCACGGTAAAATCGCTAGAAAAGACTGATTTTCTGTGTATATAGTCGTATATATAAGCCATATATAGATAATATTATATATATATATATGTATATATATATAACATCACTAGTACTATAGCTGTGAATTAAATTAATTAATTAAGTAATTACACCATGTTGTGGTCATCATTGTCATTGTATAACAATTCCTTGAGTATTAATTTAAAAGTAGAGTTGAAAATCTGTACATTTTAAATATGTTTTACGGCAGAGAGGATATAGATGGTCATCCTCAGTACTAATACTTAATTGAGGATATAATTTTCACCATTAATTAGTGTTTTCTGGCCCAAATTTGCAAGAACAGAATGGGAGACAAATGTCAGGAGGATCAAATTAAAGTTGGTGCTTTCATGTTTGGATTCCAACGAGAGAAATCAAGCAAGTTGGTGGGAATCCCACCTTGCAGAATAGAATGCACTAGAAAGAGAGAGCTAGAGAGAGCGAGAGAGAGATCGAGATCATGTCGAACGGCGCTACGTACGTAGGCGTGAGGAGGCCAGCATAATGAAACCATATATTTTTGGTTCACTGTATATAATGGATTGATGCTGTGGTGATGATATTGAATTATCGCTCAGCTTAAAATAAGAAAAAAAAGAACAGACTTTTCTTATGATTGTAATTGCATGACAACACATAAAGCTGTAATTTGGGTTTGTATTAACTGGCATATATATATATATATATATCGTACCCGCAGTATAATTCTGCAAGGATTTTCCTTTAGCCGCCATATGCATGCATATGAAACCTCTATAATTAATGTGTATTTATTTACTTAATAATTATATATTATATATATATGGTTTTCCCTATAAACGTCTAGCTTGTATGCTTCCAGAACTGGTAATGCTCGATGATGAGTCAATTTAATTGCAGTACAACTACACGCAATCAAAAAATAAAAAATAATAAAATTGCAGTACTTTTATTCATAAATATCTTATATAAGAAAATTGCTTATTTGTTACTAATTATTTCTTACCAACTTAAATGAATCTATTCTCATCGCAAATAATCATTTTCATTACAAATGCTCATTATTTTGTAATAATGCTTAAACAAGACTTACACGTCTGTGCATTATATCTATCTCTCCAAAAATTATCATGGCATTTGAGTACGTGATGAACTCTAGGAAAGTTTTTTTTAAAGCAAATATGATATTATTCAGGTTCAAGAACTCATAAGTTCATAACAACAGAATATGCATGAAGGAGTCTCCTTCATGTCTACAATCACATCCGAAATAGAAACTAGAAAGAGCATATTGAGCTATAGTCTGAGGTATAATGTTAAGGTCCCTTTTCACATGGTGTATAGACCATTAATTGTCAATAGACTGTAACTGGTCCTTCATATCACTGACAAGCAAACCTATTGCTGACCAAGACTCCTCTTCCCTTTTAATTGCTTGGACAATATGGAATGAATCACCTTCTAAAAGGATCTTTAGGAGTCCTAGATGTCGCCCAAACTTGATAACTTCAAAAACTCCAATAGCTTCTACCAACAAAGGATGAGGAAAGATAGACTTGTTTTGTCTTATAGCTGCAGTAACCAGGTCATTCTCATCCCTTACTATAATGCCTATCCTCACTTTACAATTAATCTTCTCCACAACCACATTCCAATTTATCTTGAAGAAATTCTTAGATGGGGTGTTTCCAACTTTGAACCACCATATTGATTGAGCTAAACTACTCAGGTTTCTGGGCATGTAAAGCCTTCATCATCTGTAGATACTCACGAGCCTGCTTCACCACCAAATTTGGATGCTTAAACTCATTTTGGAATACCACCAGGGTCCTATACCATATTCTCCTCAAAACCATAGCTATCTCTTCCATGATATCAATATCAGAATTGCTACATAGTTCTTCCATGGAGAGATCTGCATCTTCCAAACAGTTTACCAAACCTTACTTTTCCCTGAACTTCTAGATGGTTGCCCCTTCAATTCAATGTGGAAGTGGTAGGTACTTCTAACTATAAATCTTCCATCTGTAGAACCTTTCCAAGCTAGTCTATCAAGCCTGTTGCAGCTGCTTATAGGAAATCTTTTTGTGGCATCAGGTTCCTCTTTTAAGAAAATTTCATCAATACGAGAAGCTCTCCAATGCTTGGTATTGGGGTCAACCAGATCTATCACTTTAGCATCAGCTTCTAGTAGGTTGATAGCACTTTTGATTTTGTGATTAGAAGAGTTGGAAATCCATTTATCCTTCCATATATGAACATCACTGCCATTACCTATTTTCCAGAATGTGCCTTTTCCCTATAGGGGTCTAGTTGCCAAAATGCTTTTCCACATGTAAAAGGGTTTACCTTCCATTTTAGCCTCCTTAAAAGTGACGTTAGGGAAATATTTCAATTTTAACACTTGAGAGGCTAGTGAATGAGGGTACTGCAATAATCTCCACCATTGCTTAGCTAGCATGGCCGTGTTGAAGCTTACAAAATCTCTGAATCCTAGGTCTCTAGTATTCTTTGCTTTCCCCATTGTATTCCAAGATGAAAATTGGTACATACACAAATAAATTATACAAAATAAACCACAAACTGATGTAATTTTATATAATCTGTTAGATCTACTTTATAATAAAAGTAACTTTATAATCTGACGTACCACGTCAAGTCACATTAGTATGTATGTTTATTTTTGTTTAATCCCTTTATGACTAAAATATTTTCCTTCCAAGATATCCAGTGAATTATCCTCTCTTGCTCTTGTTGTCCCCACTAGTAATCTTGCATCACTTTCTTAATGCTTATGAGCAGGCTACCAAGAAGTTTGAAAACTCCCATGCTATTGGTAGGAATTAGAGCTTGCACCATAGCTTTAATCAGAATTTCCTTGCCTGCTAGAGAAAGAGTTTTAATCTTGTTGCTGCTCAGTCTATTTCTCACTTTGCCTAGTATATTTTTGAAAGAAATTACTTGGGACCTTCCAACCATAGTAGGTAATCTGAGGTATTTCTCATAAGGCATAGAAGATCTAACTCCAGTAATATTAAGTATCATATCTTGAATCTGTCTTGGTGTATTTCTGTTGAATTGAATAGATGTTTTCTCCTTATTCAATTTCTGACCAAAGACCTTCTCATACATGTTTAGAATGTGGTTCATTATACTCCATTCAATAGTATTAGCTTTACAGAACAACAAACTGTCATCTAGGAAACTTTAATTTGCTTTTCTTAGCTAGGGATCCAAATAAAAAAGGGAAACAGCTGAAAATGCTAGTATATATATCAAGCCAATTAACAATTTGATTCAGGATTAATGACATTTATTCTCTCAACGAAGTTGTGATCATCTGAAGTCCAAAATTGAAATTTATTCCAACGTATTATTATAATAGGATGGGAGCAATGTGCAAAATGCACGCTTGTCTAGTTTGGTTAAATAATTATTTTTAAAAAAATAATATATTTATAGGTGATGATAGTTAAGTAGAGTACAATAATTACATGCTTGCATAAATTAGAAGATAAAAACATTAGTTCAAAATATAACATAGTCCAATACATATTTATAATATGAGTAATACTATACACCTCACTCTTATCTTATTTTCATGTTATTAAATAAGATGTGGCTCATTTATCACTATTGAATGATAAAGAAACATGCAATAAATGATTATTCAATGGTGATAAATGTGTCATTTCATATTTAATAAGATGAAAGTGGGATGGTAGTATAGTGTATAGAATTTTTCTTATAACATCGATAGTTTTAGCAATGTTACTTGTGATAAGTTTAATAGAAGTTCAACAAAAACTTTAGTTCAAAATATGAGTCTTTTAATGCCAGACTTTACAGGATCTAGCCCATCATTTTGTGGCATCCTTAACAAGGTCAATAGAGACGACATTGAAATTTTTGTGTCAACTTATTAAATGTGTATAAAAGCTTGTAGAGAAATCATATAGTTTATACTGCATGTGAAAATCAATGAATAAGAACCAACTCAATGAATAATAAAGTTGGGAACTGTCGTGATCATGGATATTATCTCCTGATTGGTCTCCTTTGTTTCGGAACTTGTTGTTTGGTTTTTTTTTTTTTTTGAAGTATGTGGTCTTTAATATTGGAAATCAATGAAAACCAATAAAAACCAACATGTAGTTTGTACCGAATGAAAAAATAATCTACTTTGTATTACATGTGAAAATCAATGAATAAGAACCAACTCAATGAATAATAAATCTGGGAACTGTATACAACCTAAACCAACCCAAAAAGAATAGTAAGCTTAGTTTTCTCAATAGTGATAAGTAATTTAGTACACATAGAAAATAAACCATAAACTAGAGAAATGTAGAATGAAGAATCCGTATAAAAATAACCCACAGAGAAAGTATCCATAAACCATAAAACAACCAACAAAGAATCAACATTAAAATGTAGAATAAAACAGCAAGTGCTAAAATTCAATTTAATACTACATAAAATAAAACTACCCTAAAGGAACGGCCAGCTTAGTTTTCGCAACAGTGATAAGTAATATAGTACACAGAGAAAGTAATTAACCATAAACCAGAGAAATGTAGAATGTAGAATCAGCATAAAAATAATACACAAAGAAAGTAAACATAAACCATAAAACAACCCATAAAACAGCAAATGCTAAAATTCCCTTTCTTTGCCTCAGAAGATAAATATTTACATACAGATAACAAAATAAGAAATGGAGCTCTAGACAAAAGTAATGCTACACACAGTCGTGAAATTGTAAATACTATGCAATCGTTTTGAAAAAGAGTGGAGTCCACGACTAAAAAGAGAGTTAGTCTTTTTTTTATGTAGATCCCATATTAATTTTTTTTTTTCAAAATAACTGTACGCCGTTTACGTAATCACGACTGTAAATATCGTTTCTTTTAAACTAATTAGCTGAAGTAAATAAAAAAAGGAATGCAAATAAAAAAACCATCCAAATAATTAAATTTAAGTCCAGTCCTACTGACACTAAATGATGTAGTCACCTACCATAGGGCCACACGGGGTCTTAAAACTTGAGTTGAAACAAAAATAAATAAATAAATAAATAAATAAAATAAAATAAAATAAGTAATAAAGCTGGTATAATAATTTTAAAAAATAACCATTAACTTTAAAATAATAATTTAAAAATAATAACAATAGTTTTAAAAGATATTAGTAAAAAAAAGGTTAACTGATAAAGCAGGAATAATAATCTTAAAAACTAATAATTAACTTTGAAATAATATTTTTAAGAGTTGCATCACCAGATCACCAAATCATAAAACGTATCACGTTGCAGGCCCTAGAACCACATAGCAGTAAAAAGCTGCATCTGCATCACTTTGTCCACTGCCAAAAAAAGGCCAACAGATAAAGTTGGTATAATAATTTTAAAACATATTAATAAAAGAGAGGCCAATTGATAGGTATAATAATTTTAAAAAATAATAATTAACTTTAAAATAATAATTTTAAAATAATAATAATAATTTTAAAAGATATTAGTAAAAAAAGGCCAACTTATAAAGCTGTTATAATCATTTTAAAAATTAATAATTAACTTTGAGACAATATTTTTAAGAGACACATCACCAGATCACCAGATTATAATACGCATCGCGTTGCAGGCCCTAAAACTACCGAGCAATAAAAAGCTACATCTGCATCACTTTGTCTAATGACACAAATCACTTTGTACTAATTCACTGACACAAAAATGACATATAGTGAGCAAATATGGGGCCCTAGAACCTGGGTTAAAATCTAGAATACACTGTCATAAAACCTGACACGAATTTACACAACTTACATTTAAACCACATAAAATAGAAATAATTTCTTATTTTTAGTGAAAATTTGTGTCAGTGATATAAATCACTGATACATCATGCAGTACATTTCATTAATATTATTTCACGTTTTAATAATGTACCCTTCATACATCATACAAGATAGGTGATCACTAATAGGTGCCCACCCTTTTGGAATCGTATACCCTTCATTAATTAAACAAGGAATTTTGATATGTACACCATGAAATTAATTAAATAGCTAATAATACTGTACATGATTTGAACTTATAATAATTACCATTCACTTGAATGTCTTGAGATGGTATTTTCAGTATCTCGAAGTAACACTCCCCAGCCTAAGTGATTCTTTGTGGAAGAAATCAACGTATCCTATTTTTAATTTAAGATACATTTTAGTGCTGATTCTTTGTTGGTTGTTTCAACTACAAATGTATTATACTGTACATGATTTGAACTAATAATTACCATTTACTTGGATGTCTTGAAGTGTTCTTCTCAGTATCCCAGGAGCGCAACACTCTGCAGCCTAAGCTGATTCTTTGTTGGTTGTTTCAACAACAAATATATTTACAATGTAAAGTACAAATATATTAGAAATTAGGATATGTTGGTTTCTTCCACTCTTCCAATTTAACATATATTTGATCTCTCCATTTTGCAGGTATCATGGACAGAAGGCTGAAAAGAAGCTAGCATATGGCACTGGAAATTGGAAAAGGAATTTTTTAGCATTGTAACTATAATATTTTTCAAACCCAACATGTAAATATGTAAATATAAGATAGAAAAATCCACCCTTTATACTAGACTGCAGTGAAGAGAGAGTAGCAATGAGAGAACATAGTTCAAAATGTAAAATCAATCTATAGAAAATAATTATATCCTGGAGGACATGGATCCACATGATCAGTTAACATAACCTGTACAATTCATTTATTTATTTTTAATTGTGATAGATTTATTCTGATGGATAGGTTTTAGTGAGAGAATCTCTATCTTCTCTCTAGGCAAAAGAAGCTGAAAACCGTCCGAAGGAGGAGGGGCTCCGGCTCCTCCCTCCCTCCTCCTCCAACCCTTTCCTTTCTGTTTTTTTCGTTTTTTCTTTTTCTTCTAAAATAAGATCTGTATCCTATGGCCTCCACCAGAGGCTCTGTCCCTGAGGCCTCTTCTTCGTTTTTACACCCAGCTGGGCGGAGATTGATTCTTTTTGGGGGTGGAGGTTCTCGGTTCCGTTTTGGGTGATGCTCCTGACTGTTGTGGTATAGTCTTCTGTGGGGTTTGCTCAGAGGATTACGGTGTGAGTTGATTCGGGTTTTGCTCCTGGAGATGATTTTTGCATGTTGGTTTTGGGTATTTCCCGCGAGGTGAAGGATCTCTGTTTTAACCATGGAAAACAGAGGGTTTTTTCGGGTGGTATGCCGAGCTGCATGGAGGTTTCAAAGGGGTTTTGGGGTGGAGTCCGGGTGTAACTCATGGCGATTCACTCCTTAGGATGGTGGCCGGAAATCGGGTGTTGCAGTGTTCTATTTATTTTTTTTTTATTTTCGTTTTGGTTGTTTTTTTCCATTTCGTTTTTGTTTTCGTTTTGGTTATTTAGATCTGCTAGATATGGTCTTTGGTTTAGGTGTCTGGAATAAGCCTCTCGCTGGCTCGATTGGTTTTGTCTCTGGCTTCTGTTTAGTCTAGCCGAAGTGGTGGAAGGATGGTTTCGGTGGTTATGGGCTGGCGATGGTGACGGGGATGAACCTGGTATCGGTTTGAGAAACCCTGGTTTTGGCCGGGACGAAGGAGCTTGCTGATCTGGTTTTTGGCGTGTGGTTTTTATGGGCTACCTACCCACGGCTGCCGTGCTTTCACCTGGATCAGTGGTGCTCTCCATGCATCGTGGTGGAGCGGCCGGCTCATGTGCAGGATGGTTAACGGGGGTGGCGGCCGAAGATGCAGGCGATGCAACCCTAACGGGTTGGCTTGGGCTGGGCCCCCACGTGCATACAAGCCATTATCAGTTTTTTAGCTTTTGTTTTTTAATCTGTTGTTCTGTTTTAGGTTGATAATAATAAATAGGTTGGAGTCCCACTCCTTTTTGGAGGCATGTGGGTTTTTGTCCTACTCCTCTTTGGAGGATGGTAGGTGTCGGTACTCTTCCTCTTTGGAGAGGAGAGAGTGTGGATGTACTCCTCCTCCTTGGGAGGATGGAGTGTGGGTGTATCTTTCTTCTTTGAAAGAAAGGTTGTTTAGCTCTGTTTTGACAGAACGCTTTCTCTTTTGACTATTGTTAGGAGAGAAGGTGTAGAAGTTTAGACAATGTCCGTCACAAAGTAATTTGTTGATGGGGAAGCTCCTGAGCAGTTGCGTTAGTTGACTTATAGTCTGGTTTTCCTGTATTGATAAGTCACAGTTGTAACTTCGATTATGAATGAATGCAATGAAGCATTTTCCATCCAAAAAAAAAAAAAAAAAGTTAACATAACCTGTCAAAACAACATAACATATAAAACAAAAAATCAAACATTTATATCCAGAGCCCGCTGGGGAGTACACGGATGACGGATCCACATGTAAAATCAATCTATAGAAAATACAATTATATCCCTAGGGTATACGAATACACATACCAAAATGGAAGACAACAGAAGGTACGGTTCATTACACGGAAAACAACAAAGTTATTGTTTATTATTGTAGCAGCTCGTTAGGCACTTACATAATAAAATAGATATTCCACACTTAATTTGAACTAGAAAGTAATCAAGACTGGTGAAAATGTTTTCTTTGATGGTATTAATTTTAAGATCACAGCTTAATTAAGTGATGAGCCAAGCTCATGATTGCAAACAATATTATGCATCTTCATTTTTTTTTTTTGGCAGTGTGCATTTCCAAACATGTAACTGCTCATGAAGATTAGGCTGGGGCGCGAGCTAGGCATGAATTTCATCGACCCATATATATTACATATATTTAAAAAAACATTTTTTTAATAAAAGGAAAACGTTTTATTTTAGGTTAGAATTTAGTGCAAATGTCTTTCCTCTCTCCCTCTCTGACTCTATCTCTCATTATGATCTCATCATCTCGTCATCGGTCTCTCATAGTCTCGCCATTGCCACTTGGTCTCTCAGACTCTCTCACACTCGTCGTCACCCCCATGTATCTTGGACTGATCTCTCTCTCTCTCTCTCTCTCTCTCTCTCTCTCTCTCTGTGTGTGCGTGCATATTCAAAGTTGATAATGGCTGGATGGCCCGAGGGCCAATCCTCCCTCTCAGAATCTAGGCAAGGGCAGTCGCCTAAGCAAGACAAGGCCTGAGGGCCCAACTCACCCCCCGCCCATGAGGGGTTAGATGGCAGGGACCCTAGTTGCCTGCTCGCAGTGGCGGTAGCACCCCTAACAGAGATACCAACAAAAGCTTTAATGTCAATTAATTGGAGTCTATGAAATCATATCAAGATTTGATCATGCATGCCACTCAATCGACCAATTTGATGCCAAATTATGATTTGGAAATGTCATCTTGATTTGGGCGTGGTTGGGAAAGATATCATGACGCACTCACGTACAATATATAATATTTGTATTGGATGCAGGTTAGGCATGCAATTCCCGGAATGGAGATGCTTGAGTTGATGGAGGTACTAGGGATATATAGTTTCAAGAAAATTTGCCTTTCTAACAGTTGAAATTGGAATAATATATCATATTCCCACTGACAAGTACAAGGGAATTAAACAAAAACATGTATGGGCTGATGATCATGGAGGAAAATTGTAACTAAACCACATAAAAATAATATGTGGTCGATCCATGACTAAATGTATATATGGCAGAGAAAATGTTTGGGTTACTCATGTTTTCATTGAACTTTAGATAGTGACATTAATGTACAGATCAAATTCACTGATCAGATCTAGAAACGACACCAACAATATCTTTTGGCTAATTATTTATGATTAATATCAATATATATATATATATATATATCAAGCACTTAAGTGGTGAAAGATACATGATGTGGGATTACATTGAGATTGCAGCGCAATTAAGGCCATGAATTCGTGTACAGTACACGGTGTACTCGATATTCCAGCATCACCACTCATGATGTCCAATCTTAAGATCATATTTATTTATTAGCTTTTATATATATAAATATATATTTATAGCTCAACACTGTATAACGTCTATCCAAAATAGTTCATCGATCCCCAGTACTATAGACGTTTGATCTTTTTTTTCTTTGGCTCGGTGCATGACACACCACTTTCCGTACGTACCACGATGCTGCGTGCTCGTCATGTGCACAATTTTAACTATTTTGCGCAACAATTTCCACATCCAAAATAGTGAAAAGAGGACCTTATAAATTATAAATATATGCAATATTCGAAATTAAAGCTTGTAAATAAGAAGAATCAAGAGCACCATTGCTTAAAGTTGTTTTGTTTTTTTGCATTTTTTCTTGATCAGTTCTTGACTTGCTGATGGCCATGAGTTTTATTCCCTGATATGACCGATTTATAAGCAGCTTCATTTGCAGTAACTGGGAGCTCCTGGCCGTCACAGTCCATGACACTATAATCTTTGCTTTTGCCCCAGACGGCAGAATAATGGCCAACTGCGATTATAATGCCTCCAATGATACTGATCATCAGGTAGAAATTGAATTAGGATCATTACGATCGAAGAGATCAATTATTAAACGATAAATTAGAGTATCATATATATATATATATATATATTTGCTCTAATTATATTTGCTCCGAAGGACGCACCAATGTATATATTATGGATAGTGATAAGCTTACTATCTTATTACTATCCATTCACTATTTAAGTGTATTACAAGTTTTTTTTTTTTTATTTTCTTTTAAGTATTGTTTTAACATTCCTAATCATTAAGAAAAAATTAAAAAAAATATAATTTTACTAATACTCACTTTCTTAATCATTAAGTAAAATAAAAAATTAAAAAAATAAAATAAAAAAAATAGTAAATGGATTGTAATGGAGTAGTAAGTATATCATTTTTTATATATTATCGGGTATGGGAACAAAAAGGGATCAGAAAGGAGGAGAAAGAAGAAGATCAACAATGAGAAGAAGTCTAATAAATATAATATACCTTCCAAGTGGAGTTTCTCGGCTAGAATTACAGACCCCAGAGCAGCGACGATGATCATGCAAAGAGGGTTGAAGGCAGTTACGAAGACTGGGCCTCTATCTTTCATAACCAGGCCTTGCACATAATATGCAATTCCGGAGCTAAGTACTCCCTGAAAAATTTGGAAATTCTTCACTTTTTTCAAATATTGTAATTGAATTGATGTAGACTATACGCAAGACTCATGCAGCTCGTTCTTGAGTCATGCTAAGGATCGATCGAGCATCCCATTTGACAATTATTAATAAATAAAAAAATCTTTAATTGGGTTATGAAAATTCAAAGATTTGAAAGTACGAATAGATCAAAATTAGAAATTGTTGATGAATGTCTTATAATATGGTTATCAAATGTATAGTGTTTGACGACTATGCCAACTGACCATACACAGATCAAATTAATCTTGATCGACTGCACGTACGTACAGCCCAACTAACCGTATAGAGAGGAGCAAGGAGCCTGGAGTCCCAACCTGTAGACCATGCACTTGGGTAGTGACGCTCAGCCACGAGCCACTGCTGCACTTTGCACTCTGCCCATAAAACATATCAACGAGGACAGAGACAGCTCCGCTGGGTATTTCTTCACTGTTACGGACTGCATATATAATAAATATATTAATTAATTACTTATATACCCTAGCTTTTCTCCTAGCTAGCTAGCAAATCACAATCTCCTCTGAGCTAGGTAAGATTAATGTTCTAGCTAGATCGATGGGATAATTAATTTAGTCAAACAGCTTACTTGCAATATGTAGAAAGCGGACCAGGCCACACAACCAATGAGGATAAAAAATGTCCCGATTAACAGTGGCGGAGCTAGAAATTTATTTTAGGGGGGCCAAATAAAATTAGAACAATATATATTTTATATATTTTGTTTTACTATTATATAATTTTTTTTACAATATATAATAATCTGATATGAAGATTTACAATAAAAAAATATATTTAATACAACTTATATATTAAAAAAATATTTGATATGTCAAGAACAATATATTATTGAAATAATATAAAGACATTCATATAAATATATCAAATAAAAAAATATAGAATGTCTAAAATTATAACTTACGTTCTTTTAAACAAACAAAATCATCAATTATTGAATTTAAATTAAAATTCTTAACTATTTCTTTTCAATATAGACAATGGAAAGAGGTTAGAAATACTACTAGTTATAGTTAGATTTTTTTTATTTATAATAAAAATTATGTATTTTATTTTATATGGGATATATATGTTTTATTTATTTCATTTTTATATCAGATTAAATTTTATAGAGGGGGCAAAATAATCTTTAGAGGAGGGGTTAATACATGATAAATTAATATTATTTTATTAAATCAAAAAAATTAACACTTATAAATTTTTTTTTTCAAATTTGTTGGGGGGCAGCCCCCTGCCCCAACGTGGCTCCGCCACTACCGATTAACCATTTATGGTCTGAGCTCATCATGGAGGAGGAGTAGGCCATTTTCCTTGACCAAATTAGGTCAATCACAGGGCCTCGGTAAAGTGTCATGAGCAAAGCACCTGCTAAGGTTAATATTGTTCCAATGACCTTGGCTTGACCTTGAACCTCCTTTATCTTCACTCGCTCTAATATAGAATATTATATATATTCAAATAATCATTCATATATATGTGTTTGTGATATAATATTCCTTAGCTTGAAATTACCCATGTTCATGAAATAAATCAATAAGCTATGCAAAACGTACGATCGAGCTAGCCATCTTGTTTCACATGTACGTACGTACCGAAGGATAACCGCAATAATGAAGGTAACAGAAGGAACGGCGTTCATAATGGCAGATGCAAATGATGCCGATGTGTACTTCATGGCCAAGTAAGTGAAGCCTTGATCAAGGAGTAGTCTGATGATCAAAATCTCGTATACGGATCATATGCATCAAAAGGTATTCAATCTCGATCCCTTGAAATTAATTCTAATAAATTAATGTATAATCTTATTAATTAATCTAATATAAATCATGCATATATTAATTAATTATTAATCACAATTAGTAGATATGTTCGACCTATATATAAATTCCCCATATATGTTTTTTTATGGGTATATATATATATATGTGCATGCATGTGTGGATGGATAATACATCATACTCTAAAACTCCCAGCACTGCTATCTGCATCAAGACAGGGTATGTCATCTTTGGCCTCGTTTTACTGTAAAGCGTAATGAAAGAGAAAAGGCCAAAAAGAGGTTAGTTTGTACGATATATATCGACCTTTTTTTTTTTTTTTTTTTTTTTTTTTTGTCTCTTTTTGCTGAATAAGTCCGACCTCGACCAATGATACGATCGACTAAAATATACAAGAGATTCCTTTTAAGATCAGGCAAAGAAAACTTTATTTGGATTTTATAAATAAAAAACGATAAAAAATAATTGTTCATTTTTCATATTCTCCGAAGCTGAAAAATGCATATTATATGCATGAGTACTAGTGTCGACGACATTGACTGACGTCGACTCATGAGGTAAGAAAGACCGAAAAAAAGCGCAAAAGGAGCAAGGACGAGTGCAGCAATAGCATTGCGGTAGACAATGAACACGTAGCGACTCATGCCATGGTTGAGAGAAACCATGCTGAAAATGTACGTCGACCCTGCCAAACCAAATTGCATGGCCACCATCAGTAGATAAGGTTTCATGTTTTTCATAACCATTACACGGCCACCTGATTTCGTGGAAGATGTTTCATCAATATCTGTGTTAAAAAGAACTGGTAGTGATTGTTCTGGAAGATTCTTTTATTTTTTTACATATGTAAATCTGTCATAGAGACATGTCAATAAATTTGTTAGAGTTGGTTATTTTTTGTCTGCATTAATTGTATATATTAACCATAGAAGCTAATCAGACTTGGCAGATCACTTCACTTCCTACTGGTAAAATTCCTACTAGCTGTCGATGGGTTTACAAGGTTAAACTCAGGTTTGATGGGTCTATTGAAAGGTATAAGGCTAGATTAGTGGCCAAGGATTGTACCCAATAAAAGGGATTTGATTATTATGAGACATTTTCACCTATTGCCAAAATGGTAATTGTTCAGACAGTTTTAGCTCTTGCCTCCATTTTTAATTGGTATTCCATCCAATTGGACGTTAACAATGCATTTCTACATGGTGAGCTTCTTGAGGAAGTGTACATGACCTTACCTCCAGGATTTACTAAACAGGGGGAGCCTTAGCAAGTGTGTAAATTATTTAAGTCTCTTTATGACTTAAAGGGAGCCTCGAGACAGTGGTTTAGCAAATTCTCAAAAACTCTCATTACTCATGGTTTCACTCGGTCTACTGCAGACTACTCACTCTTCATTTAAGTCACTGAATCATCTTTTGTAGCTTTGTTTGTGTATGTAAATGATATTTTAATAGCATCTAATGATATGAGTGCAGTTGAGGAACTTAAATTGTTTCTGGACAGCAAGTTCAAATTGAAAGATTTGGGTCCTTTAAAGTATTTCTTGGGTATTGAGATAACTAGGACAGCAAATGGCATCACTCTTAGTCAAAGGAAATATGCCTTAGAAATTCTTGAAGACACTAGGATGTTAGAGAGTAAAATACGGAAATTCCCCATGGAGCAAAATTTAAAATTGAGTAGAATAGAAGGTAACTTGCTAGATGATCCTACAACATATAGAAGGTTGATAGGTAGACTTATATACCTTAATGTCACGAGGCCAAACATCTCATATGCTATTTAAGTGCTTTCTCAATTTATGGATAAACCTAGACATACACACCTTACTATAGCAAATAGGTGTTGCAATACATTAAAGGAACTGCTGGACATGGAATTTTCTTATCCTCCAAGTCAAAACTGCATCTAAAGGGTTTGGCAGATGCTGATTGGGCTGGGTGTGTAGATACAAGGAGAAGTATTACTGGTTTTTGCATTTTTCTTGGGGATTCATTGATTTCGTGGAGATCCAAGAAACAACCCACTATTTTTAGAAGTTCTGCAGAGGCTGAATATAGATCAATGGCATCAATAGTTTGTGAGTTAATGTGGTTAGTCCAATTGCTTAAGGATCTACATGTCACTCATCCACATCCTGCACTGCTGTTTTGTGATAACCAGGCAGCTTTACACATAGTTGCTAACCCAATATTCCATGAGTGGATAAAGCACATTGACATTGATTGTCATATAGTAAGGGAGAAGCTTCAAGCTGGACTGATCAAGACACTACATGTCAAGAGCAATATACAACTGACAGATGTTTTTATCAAGGCTTTGGGACAGCAGCAATTTGAAGCTCTAATTTCCAAGATGAGACTATTGAATATATATAGTCCATCTTGAGGGGTAGTGTTAAAAGAACCAGTAGTAATTGTTCTAGAAGATTCTTTTATTCTTTTATATATGTAAATGTGTCATAGAGACACTTCAATAGGTTTGTTAGAGTTGGTTATTTTTTGTTTGCATTAGTTGTATATATTAACCATAGAGGGTGCTCTGTAATTCATTCAATTCAGTGAAAGGAATCTTTTTTTACACGACTTTCTTTTTTTGTCAACTTGCCTGCATCTCTCTCTCTCTCACTCTGGGAGGAAGCACCAACTTGTGAATGGGTAGTGAAGAGTGCTCGATCAGATGCATGGCCTTTTTATAAACAGTAAAAGCTCGCAAGAAACAAGATAAACAGTCTCAGAGCCCCCTACGCATCTCCATATTCAGAAGAATAATACTTGCTTCGGTCATTTCTCATTAGTTTACCATGCCCTACCTATTTCTGCATGCACTTACCATACTACAAGAGAATTGATTTTTTTAGACAAAAAAATTTGTCTCAAAATTTCATCCCTAGAAGTTTTTGGAGATAAAATTTTTTTGTCTCTATGTTGTCTCAGAAAGATCGTCTCAGAAGTTTTTCGGAGACAAAAATTGAATTTCGTCTCCAAAAAATAATTTTAGAGATGAAATTGGGTCGAACCAGTCGAAACCATTCGAACAGTAATTTTTTTTTTTTTAGACAAAACAATGTCGTCTTAGAATGAAGTTCGAATGAAAAAATTGTTGTTCGAACAACAAGAAATCTTAATTCGAACCAACAACCATTTCTGACTAAATTCGTTTAAACAACACATTTTGAAGTGACTTTTATTCGAAGAAAAATTTTAACTGCTCGAACAGATAATATATTTACAAAAATCTTCTGTTCAAACGAAGTTTTGAAAAATATCGTTATTCAAATGAGTATTTAATTGTTCGAACAAACGCATTGATTGTATTTTTCGATACATTCGAATGGGTTTTTTATATTCGAATGGATATGTTTTTGTTCGGATGTATGCATAAATGGTAATTTACCATTCGAACGGATTATTTAAAGTTCGAACGGTATTGATCAAACAAAATAAAATTTAATTAAAAAGAACATACTAATACAAATTATAATCTATATACATCAATTGTTCAAATCTTTACAAACATCATAAATAAAGGTAATTAAAAAAATTAAATGAACTGTGATGTGATGGTACTAGTGGCCTAGGGTTTTGAGACATCACTGACTGGAATTGTTCAAATATTTTTTGGTTATTTAATTGTAGCCTCTCTTCTAATATTGCCTCTAAATCTACTGCTTGATCTAATCGGGTCAGTAACTCTTTTTCCTTTGACCTCAATCGTTCTATCTCAAGTGTAACTTCCTCTAACCTCTTAGTCTGGTCGTCATTCAATCTGGTTTTAAAAGATGATGACAATGTTAAGGATGGCTTTACGCTACGTCCTAAACCCCTCAAATATCCAGAACGTGATCAAAGAACTTGAGAAAAGATTTGAGCATCGTTAACAGATGATTCATCATATGGATCTGCAGCAGTATCTTTAAGAGATTTCATCTTGTCCTACAAAAAAAAAAAACATTAAAATTAGTATAGGTAATAAAAATATATTTAGACAATGAAATTAAATAAACTTAAACTTACATAGTTTGCCTCTGCTTCAGGATTACTCCAAACACCATCACGATTTTTATGTACATTAGCATACAATTGGATCAGATCATAATCAGCAGGATTTTCTTCTTGCTGCAAAATGAAAATTAATATTAGAATTTAAACCAGAAAACTGTATGTATTAATATTTAATTGAGACTAAGATAACTAACCATTTTTTTTTTACAAGCGATGAAAAGATCGAGAACCTGCATGATGGTGTATCGTTAAATTTGATCTATTTGCTTTGTTCACCGTACTCTGTTACTAAAAAAATATTATAATTTTATGTTTAATACATCTATCATTATAAAAAAAAGATAATAACGAAATTACCTGATAAGCAGAATCTTCAAACAGATCACAAACTTTCTCTCATTCGTTTGGTGACATTGCTTGGAAAGGATTTTGACGCACCTCTATCGTAGTACTGAACTTCTGATAGTGTGCATGGCATTGACTTTTGTACTTCCGGAATGCATTCGATATCAGTTCCTCAATCGTTAATCGATCCTCTTGTCGGCCAAAATTTAGTTCAAACTCGTCCTTCAAAAAATTAGAAGCTATTAGTATAATTTCAAAAATTATTTAAATAAAAATGTTCTCCAGATTAACTTCTTACCAGACAACGATTTTTTATGTGATCTTTCATATCTTGGGGAACTTTAGCCTAGGAGGATGTAGCCATCGGTGCATACGTGCGAGTAAGTGTACCAACATAAGAAGCAAGCTAAGTTGCCGAATTCCCAGAGCCACCGGTGTGATCATTAGGTATATCAACTTTAATTTTACTCACTTTCCTTACTTTCTCTATGCCAACACCCCTCGTAATGCCTCTAACTCGGCGTTGATTTACAACAGCTATATATACAAAAATTAAAGTATATATTTTAATTAAATTATTTTATTTAAAAGATATACAATAATAAAATATCTTGTTCTGATTCTGGTGATGTTGGCCCACTATTATTGGCAGGTGAATCACACGAGGAGTTAGTAGGTGGTGGGGATGGCTCACGTGTTTTTTTACATTTATAAGGCATATCTGTTTGAAATTATAATAAATTATTATTCAAACAAGATACATTTCATATTTTTATAAGAATTATACCTACACAAATATCTGTTTGAAAATCATTCGGTATCAGTTTTGTTGGACTAGTCGCTCTCATCATCAGTAGACACTTCAGTTGATTCATATTCTTCTAACATGTCACCTTCAATTACTTCGGGTTTAACATCTTCTCTGCACAATGGGACCATATCATATTAGCTTAGATCAACAAATAGATTGATACCTGATTCATTTTCTTGATATGCTTCTTCATGGTCTGGACTATCAACTTCTTCATATGGTTTGTCTGCCTCTGGAATATAATCATATATATTTCTTGGTGCAAACTTCTCGACTACCCGCCATGGATTTTCGAACTACGGATCATTTAAATAAAAAACTTGATTTGCTTTGCATGAGAGGACGAAAGGATGGTTCTCATACCATTTTCGAGAGGTATTAACACTTACAAAATATTCATCCTTACGCACTCTCAACCTAAAATTTGAGACATTTCACCAATTACATTTAAATAACCAAACCATATATCTCCCCACATACTTTAACGCTATGATATCTTCCACAATTCCGTAAAAATCGATATTATCATCCTCATGGCTTCCTTCGACGACGACTCCATGATTTTGAGTTTTTCTATATCGTTCTATGTCTGTTGTGTGAAATCTATATTCACGCATCAAATGTCATGAATATTAGATAGTCCGCTTAGACGAACCACATGCTAAAGCATATACTTCTAGTGAGATTTTACCTGAATGTTCACTATATTTCGATGCAACCTACATAAATAAATTTTATTCTAGTTATATCAATATCATATATAAATATCGTGACACATACAAAATGTATAAAATTCAAAATAATTGTGCATATTTATTTTTAGTAATACCGTATGTTCAAACCATGAGACAAATTCTTTTTCCTGCGTCTTTTCTACGTCAATCACACCATTTGTGCAAAATATGTTCGCTGCGTATGTTAATGTGAGCTATTAATTTGTATCAATATATACTATATTATTATAAATACACTTAAAAATACCATTAAATTAGATGATTATCACTAACCTCAAATAATGTTCAATCTCTTCACAGTTATTCAAGACATACCAGCGAGCTCTTTCAAACTCTCACCCACATAGGTCATAGCCCCCTTGTGCACCTATGGGATGTACGTTCTGAAAAAACACAGTAAATACTGACGAAACTCCCATTTGTCCACCTTCATAATTTCGATCCGGTCTTGTAAATCTAATATCAACTCCACAAAAATATATTGAACAAAATATATGCCACTCATTATGAATGTATGACTCTGCGAGCGATCCTTCCGGCGAGCCTTATTCTCTACAGATCACTTAAGTTTTTCTAAAAACAGTTCAATAGGATACATCCATCTATACTGAGCGGGGCCAGCAACTAGAGCCTCACGAAGTAGATGCATAGCCAAATGAACCATTACATCAAAGAATGAAGGCGGTTACAAACTCTCCAACTTGCACAATATCAATGCAATGTCAGCTTCCATTTTTAATAAGGCATCAACCTTCAATGTTCTACTGTAAATACTCCTGAAAAATCATCTTAATTCTGTCAGAGCTGCATGAACATATCAAATAAGCTTTCCTCACACACCAACTGGCAACAATCGCTGCAGAAATATATGATCATCGTGACTTTTGAAACCAGTTATCTTCCAATCATGAGGTCTGACACATCTTGACATGTTTGAAGCATAACCATCGGGTAATTTGATTGTCATGAACCAGTCACAAAATTTCTTTCTCTCATCACTCGAAAGTATATACCATCCAAGGGGCATATAAACTGACGACCCAGTATCTTGCAAATGCAACTCCAATCTTATTCCCAACTCTTTCAAATTTTTACGAGAGTTGATTGTATCTTTTGTCTTCCCTTGTATTGACATCAGGGTACTCAAAATATTCTCACATATATTTTTTTCAATATGCATAACATCTAGATTGTGACATAGTGTCAAGGTAGACCAATATGGTAACTAAAAAAAAATACTTTTTTTTGTCCAATTTAATTCCACTGTTTGTCTTTTCCTCTTTCAACATATTGCATTCTTTCCAAATCTATTATCTGAAACATCTTCCAATTGAGTGAAAATATCAAGACCAGAATACTCTAGTGGTGATGACTTACGCTCAACCCTTCCATCAAATAATGCTCTATTTGAATGACATCTATGATCATGAGGTAGATATCGACAGTGTCCCATGAAACATAATTTTCGACCATTCGTTAACCACTAAGACTGTGTATCTTTATTACAAACAGGACAAGCCATCTTTTCTTTCGTGCTCCACCCAGACAAGTTACTGTATGCTGAAAAATTATTTATTGTCCAAAGTACTACAGCATGCATCTTGAATTCTCCCGACATGGCCGTATCATATGTATTGACACCCTGCTCCCATAACTCTTTCAACTCTGCTATCATTGGCTGCAAATATACGTCTATTTCATTTCCTGGTGACCTTGGCCCTGGGATTAATAGAGTCATCATAAAATAGGGATCCTTTATACACTTCCATGGTAGCAAATTATAAGGCATTACTATGACAGGCAAGGTGCTATGAGAAGTGCTCATGTTGCCAAATGGATTAAAGCCATCAGTTGCTAAACCAAGACGTACATTGTGAGATTCTCTGGCAAGCCATGGATACTCGTCATCAAATTTCTTCCATTATAAAGAATCTGCAGGATGCGTGAGGAATTGATCATTTTGAACTCTCCCTATGTGATGCCAAGTCATATCTGTCGCAGTTATCCGAGAAGAAAACAATCTCTAAAGTCAAGAAATAAGCGAAAAATGTCTTAACACTTTATGGGATACATTACGCTTATCTGATGTCCATTTTGGCTCATGACACACCGGATATGAATCAAATTTTGCATATTGCTTCCAGAAGAGAATACAATTATTCTTACATACGTGGATGATATTATAATCAAATCCTAAACCTCACTTCAATTTCTTCGTTTCATAAAAATTTTGAGGTACTACGTTATCCTGTGAGAGAGCCTCTTTAAATAATTCAAACAACATATCGATGGCTTTTGCATAAATACGACAAATAGAATTAATATGAAGCAGCCTGACAGTGAATGACAACTTGCTATGACGGGTGCACCCTGGGTACAATTCTCGTTGTGCATCTTCCCACAGTAATTCAAAGTCTTCATTTCCCTCAAATGATTGTGCAGATGTTCCTTCTCCATCCCTGGCACCAAATATGCCTACGCCAAGATTTTCTAACATTTCAGTAATATCTTCTCCATTATCATAACTATCATCAGAAACATCATCATTTATGTTGTCCGTGCCGATCTCGTTACATTCATCCATCTGATTAAGATTACTGCCAAATCGAACTCCCTTAGGAAATGGTTCGCCATGTAAAACCCAATATGAATATTTTGGATCAATTCCATTTACGAATAAATGATCCTCCACAACCATCATATTATATGAACTAAGGTTTTTGCACTTCTTGCATGGGCATCTTATAAATCCTCGACTGACAACACTCCTACAAGCAAATTCTAACAAAGATTTCACCCCTTGTGCATATTGCTTATAGTCTCGACCAAGTCTATCTCCCAACAACATCCAACTCTTATCCATATATAAAAAACCGAATTCATGGAATAAGCACTATCAATAAACGTGTCACTTTACCATCTATTTTTAAGGTAGTTAGTTCTATCCCATTCAAGAGACTATTATCTATATCGCATATATACTCAATTCAAAACTCATATGTTAGTAAAAATTTCGACAGCATTTCCCTACAATTCTCCAAGTATGCTAGTTACGGTAAATCATCGACCCTATTTATGGGCCGAGAAACTTACGAACTACATACTCAAAGAATGTAAGAAAATGCTAAACCAAAATTTTAATTGACTAACACATGAGTTTTAACTGAATATATATACCATATAGATGATAGAATCCCAAACTGTCCACTTTGGATAATTCAAGAGTTGTACCCAAACATTGTTTACGAGAATATTTGGCTAAAACTCTTGAACAAGTGTAAGGTTTAATTACATGTAAAATAATTAGAAAATCCAACCGCTCAGTAATAAACATAACAAGTATACATCACAAATACATTGCAAGATTACATTACAAGTATAAATGATGGGCCCTTAAATATATGGAAGTACTTATAATTCTTTACTTAAATATTTGTAATGTATACAATGAAATATTAATCTATTTAATTAGAGTACTTAAATATCTTCAATTATTTAATTATAATTTTATAATTATAATTTAAGTCATAATTAGAGTACTTAAATATTTTCAAATATTTAATTATAATTTTTTATAACTTATATTTTATAATTATAATTTAAGTATTAATCTATTTAATTAGAGTACTTAAATAGAATTAATTATACATTATAATTCTTTAATTAAGCACAATAAGAATATTTAGAGTAGTAATCATCTTAATTAGAGTACTTAAATATTTTCAAATATTTAATTATAATTTTTTATAACTTATATTTTATAATTATTGTTTAAGTATTAATCTATTTAATTAGAGTACTTAAATAGAATTGATTATACATTATAATTCTTTAATTATAATACAATAAGAATATTTAGAATATTAATCATCTTAATTAGATTACTTAAATATTTTCAAATATTTAATTATAATTTTTTATGACTTATATTTTATAATTGTAATTTAAGTATTAATCTATTAATATACTAAATATTTTCACTAATACATTAAACTTCTTTTATTAAATATTTTATAATTATATTTTAAGTATTCGAATATTACAATACAGTACTTAAATATTTACAATTATACATTATAATTACATTTTATAATTACATTCTCGACCAACTATCATCTAATTGCTACTATTTGAACAAACACTCAATATGTTTGAATGGAATTCTGGCCTCATTTGATTTTGTTCGAACTGAGTACATTCAATTCGAACGGTATTTAGAGTGTTTGAATGGAACAAAACCAGAAACCAGTCATAAAAAAAGTAAAAAACTGAACCATAAAACACAATTTTCACATACATGATGGCATATTTCAATACAATATATTGGAAACTATATAATTATCCCTAAATATGGTTATTAAATAACTTAGAAAACTATAAAAACTTACCTCTAATTTTTACAATCTAATAAAAATATCAATCCACAATACCTATATATGTATAAAACACATTAAACAGCTGTTCTATCCCAACAAATAAATGCAACAAATGAAATTTTACTTATAAACGAAAATCGGAATGAAAAACAACAAAAAAAACATATTACCTCTTGTCCTTTTTTCTCTCTCAAGAATCTCTTCTCTCTTACTTCTTTGAAGCTCTCTCTCTCCACAACACTCTCTAAAAGCCTCTGTCACGCTCTCTCTCTCTTTCTCAAATTTCAATCCGAGTAAAAATGAAGTAAAATGATCGGGTTAATAATATGTGAATTTACGTTCGAACAAATTTTTTACAAGTTTGAATGCGAAAATAAAAAAACCACGAATTTTTCCCACAATATTTTCACGTTCGAATTAATAATATTACAGTTCGAACAAAAAAAAAGGAATATTCTCTAGCATATATCAATAATTTGGCGCGAATTTTCCCTCCAAACAAAAAAAATTCGTTCGAACATACTTTATCTCCATTCAAACAATTTTATATGTGTTCGAATAGATAATAATACAAATATATAAATATACACAAAATATTATTATTAGTATATAATAAAATACAATATACTATATAATACTAAGTGTCACTAATAGCATAATACTAAGTTTCTTATCAATCTATAATATTATATATTAATAATAGTATAATATTTTATATAGTATCACTAATAGTATAATACTATCTATTATAGTATAGATAGCATAAATATTTGAAAACTAATAGTACTATGATACTTTCTAATATATTCTAACTACTTGGTTTATTAATTACTAATACACAAACTAAATATATTAGATATATATGTATTTTATACTTATATTTAATGCAATGTTTTACTATAGAATT
The DNA here is from genome assembly GCF_018687715.1 of Carya illinoinensis. NCBI lineage: Eukaryota > Viridiplantae > Streptophyta > Magnoliopsida > Fagales > Juglandaceae > Carya > Carya illinoinensis. The sequence goes on from NC_056756.1 coordinate 42,633,801, forward strand.
AGTATATTACTATATAATGCAATGCTTTACCTAAGACTATTTTATACTCATCTAATGCATAATATATATACTATTATATATATATATACTAGTTATTTACAATATATAGAAGTAACTAATTAAATACTCTATACTATAGATGATATAGATAAGTAATATAGTATTATATATATATACACTATATTATATATACTAGTATCGACCTTTTTTTTTATTCGTGCATCCTCTCATTCGAACTGTCCGATTGAATCCTCCGCCATTCACAGCCCCAACGCCGCCGCCGCCAACTCTGTCCAAGTCCTCAAGTCCCCTACAACAAGAGGTATGGGTTAAATGAGTTTTATTTTTACCGATTAAATCATTGGTTTTGGGGGGTTCGGATTTTGAATCAATCCAACCCCATTTTGTTGTTTTGGAGCCAAATGACACAAAAGTAATCGATAGAAATGATGGGGCTTTACTCCTCAATCATTTCTACCGATTAAAATCTTATATTATTGTTAAAAATAGGATTTGTAGATTCGGGACTAAGTCGATTCAGCCATGTCTGTTTGGCTTAGTCCCTTCAATTCCATTCGAATGGAAATAATTTCCATTCGAATGGAAAAGAAGTTCATTCAAATGGAATTTAGGCTCATTCGAATAGATGTTTTATGAGATCATTCGAATTAATTTTATAGTCATTAGAATGACGTTAAATTCCATTCGAATGGACTTTTACTTCATTCGAATGAAATTTTAGGTCATTCGAATTGAATTTTAATCATTCGAACTAAAGATGATATTTGGCAGCCTTTATTCCAATGAATTGGAATCCATTTGAATAAAGGCTTGCCAAACATTGCAAACTAACATTTATGTCCTCTAATTCACTTTAATTAAATTACATAATTATTTTATAGATCAACAATATACTAAAAGCAAGCAGTAGCGAAAGAAAACGTTTTCGACCCTAGACAGGCCAAAGTAGCGAAGCAGCTCCTTCTCAGCCGGTTGTGAGGCCTATACTAGTTGAGCGAGAGATCATTCTGAATGACTTCCGTGATCTCACTTGGGAGGGATGGAGCATACATGACATCATCACCGATCGTGGATGGACCTCAATCTGTCGGCAGAGGGCCGCAGCATATCCTGAGATGGTCGGTGAGTTTTACCGTGCCATGGGAGAGCAGTCTGGTGATGCTCTATGCTACAACTTAGTAGTCCAGGGAGTGAGTATTATCTTTTCTCCCCGCGTTATTGCTGAGTTTCTTGATTTGTGGCAGGAGTTCGGTGCATATCCTGCAGCACCAGCACCAAAGAGAGCAGCGACTGCACCATCTGGAGAGGACACACCAGTCGCATCCTCATCACCAGCGCCGGGTGTACAGACCGCAGAGCTAGATGCTGGCTTGGATGATAGTGAGAGACGCGTTGAGGTACCTGATGATGGTCTCACAGATGATCAGGTTTGTGACATTGTGCAAGAGCCTTCAACTTCGCCATATGATGGCAGTAAAGTGATCCGACAGGCCGACTATATAGCATTTTTCAGAATGCTTAATTTGATTGTTGGGTATAATATTGATCCAAAAAAATACAAGACTGATTTCGAGATCGAGTGAGCCAGATTTTTGTTACGGTTAGCATAGGGGGAGCCGATTGATCTGGCATTATATTTCTTCTTCCACATTCAATCAAAGTCACGCTATTTGGGTGGAGGTAGTCTACCATTTGCACTGCTGATATCTAACCTCCTATTCCAATCGGGGGTTCAATTGACTTCGACTGAGTGGAGGACACCACAGATGGAGCCCGTTAACAAGATCACATTCAGCAAGAGCAGGGGTCATTTGCCGAAGACTCATGCAGTACAGGATCAGCCTCCGCCTACTAATCCAGCTTCTACTACTGATGTCCCTATTGAGAGACAGTCTGCTGGGGCTACTCCGGATGAGGTACGAGTTATATTGGTGAAACACCGCCAAATTATATTCAGGGGCTTCATTCAGCCCATCATAGAGAAGTTTAAGGACGTGGAATGACACTTACATACCTTACAGGAGGATTTTAATTTACTTAATAAATAGATATCGTTAGTTATTATTTTACTTTTTTAATGTTGTATAGAACATCTAACTCTTTTTGGGATGTAATTAATGTATGGTTTTTATTTTTAGTGTTTGCTAGCCTCTTTATTGTTAATTATATTTTCTTCTCATTATACTTAATGTTCACAGTAATTGAAAAAATGACACTATCTTTAAATTAATATTTATTTAACTAAAATATTTTTAAAATAATTACATAAAATTAATTTTTGAATTCGTAAATATTTTAATTCATTGTAAATCATAATATATAATATATAGAAATTTTTATTTACTTTGAAAATTATAAAAAATTAATAGAAAAAATATGTATTATTACAATTTTAACAATATATCTTTTCAATTAAATAATACTATTCAAACAGTTTATTTTGCATTCGAATAGATTAATTATCTGTTCGAATTAAATTTTATTAGTTCGAACGGTTTAGATTTTTTGAGACAATATCTAATTTGTCCCATAATCTCCGATTCGAATTAATATTTATTAGTTCGAACGGATTTATAAGGTTCTCCATATGTATCTTTAAATTTCATCTCTAACAAATTTTGTCCCTAAAAAGAAAATTTCTTGTAGTGTTACTTTTTAGTGCTTTTTCATTTTTTTTTTCAGGTGTTAAGTACGGATTTAGAATGTCCTCGTGAATAACCTCAACATGGGATGAAACTATCTTATATCTACCATACATCAACAAATATAATATATATATATATATATATATATTTATATATAAGAACCTAATTATACACCACGCGAGTCTTAATTTCTTTCATGAGTACGTACGTATGTAACTCAAATTCTTAAATGGTTTTTAGGCATCGATTAACGCCACAACCTAAGAAAAGCCATATTCATGAAATATTTGTGCTCATTATGATAAACCCCTGATCATAATGTCCCGTATTGTAGTACATACTCAATTGCTAAACTTGTAGTACTAATATATATGACTGTTGTAAGAGTTTTATTTAAACTCTATGTCCCACACACCCATCTTAATAGAATTTGAAATAGCTCAAGTCTATCAGATTAAAGATGAGTGATAACGGGATAACAGAAATCCTAACAGATAAGATTAAAACTCTATCTCTAATTATAGTCAGATACAAACTCTTAGATTTCTTAATGGTCAGAAATCTATAAATAGCACTGAGGGATTAAAGGGTTCTCACCTACAACATTAGAGTGCCTTTTGCCATCGTGAGACACTTGGGAGGTGAAGTTGCTAGGGTGATCCTTCTCTCATAGTCAGATTTAATTCTTCATCAAACTGATGGAGAAAGGTACGCATTTATTTATTACTGTTTATTATTGTAGATCATATAAAATCGAAGATCCGTTTATTAATATTCATGTTAAAATATTTAACATGTGGTATCAGAGCTTCAGGTTATAGATTTTTATGATCTCAATAAAATATTCAGTGAATATATAGTTTCATGTATTGTGATTTTATCGTATCGGAAAAGATTAAAAATACTGTATTTACCTTTTGAGCGAGAACGATACACTGACACTTCATTAAAGCACTTCGGTTTTCATTAAAGCAAGAACGATGCCATACTGTATTCACTTTCCTCGTGTATTGTTTGAAGTATTACATGTTTTTTTTTTGGATTTCATGAACTATATTTGCTGTTTACCTGAGATGGGAAAAGAAGGGGTTGAGGAAAGACCACCGTGTGGGTCGGCAGTGTACGGCATAAGGGGCTGTGACGCCCCGAATGGTTAATCAAAAAAAAAAAAAAATTGAAGGAGAGGCCGGCGGCGTGAGGAGGCTGTTATCCTCCTCGCCGGCGTCTATAAAGGTGGCAGTGGGATTTCAAACCCACTGGCCACAGTTCTCTAATAATAATAAAAAAAAAAAAAAACAAAAAAAGGGAGAGAAGGATGGTGCGGCGAGGAGGCTGAGAAACTCCTCGCCGGAGTTCCTGTAACGGCGGCAGAGGGCTCAAAAGCCCACTGCCGCAGAGGTTCTGTGTTTATAATAAAAAAAAAAAAAAAAAAAAAAAAAAAAAAAAATTGAAATCGAAGAGGAGGTGGACCTCGGCGGCGGATGGAGGCTGGTGATGCCTTGCCGTTCTCCTCCTCGCCGGCGAAGACCACCATGCCTTGCCGTGACTCATGAAGTGCCGCGTGAAGATCGGTTGAAGTGCTGTGTGCTTGATGAAGTGCGGCGCTGGTTCTTTCCTGAGGCAGAAGAACTAGATTCAATTACTTAGGTTTTCTTTTAAGTGTGTAACCGGGTTTGGGCTGTGGGCTATGGACTTTGACCCAGTCCAAATTATTTTATCTGTTTTTTTTTTATTAACAGATGGGTAAAGCACTTGGGCCTGCATTTCGGCCCAGCCCGAGAGAAAATAACGGGCCACAGTAATGGCCAGCCCAATAAAAGAAACAAAAAAAAAAAAAAAAAAAAAAAGGACGGGCCTGTACAGCTCCGGCCCAAGTCAACGCATTCAGTTGACTTGGTCTCGGTCCGGATTGCTGAACCGGTCCGGTTCAGACCCGGACCGGACCGGTCAGATTATTAATAAAAAAATATATATATATACGAATTTTATTTTATTTTATTTTTTTTATTTTTTATATACATGTTATTAATGTTATTTACATGTATGAAAATTTTATTATTGATAAATTTGTATGCATGTTATTATTGTTAAATACATGTATTAAATTTTATTAAATGTTATATGCATGATATTATTGTTAAATACATGTATTAAATTTTATTAAATGTCATGTGCATGTTATTATTACATACATAAAAATACATGTATGAATTGACTCTCATTATCATGTTATATATTTAATTATTTATCCAATGTGGACAAATGATTTTCATTAAAATTAAAGAAAAACTTGGTTGCCCAAAGGTACAAGATTTTCTTCAATTTTGGTGCACAATCATTAAATTCCATAGTAAGGTGGATATGATAGAGTGAACAATTTTGTGTGTCAAGATCTACTCCCAAAGGAGGGTTTTGATGACACTACTAGTTCATCCATCAAAAGAAAGGTTGGAGGGAACAATTGTATGTCAGAGTTTACTCCCAAAGGAGAATTCTGATGATACGCTTAGTTCATCCACAGAATTTAATATTGGTGAGAACACTTTGTGTATTAAGATCTACTCCCAAAGGAGGGTTTTAATGACACTACTAGTTCATCCATAATTATTTAAATTCTGATTATTGTTTATAAGTGTCTAACTCAAAGCATTATGTGACGAATATTTTCTTGCAGTAAATGTACCGACTTCATTACATTCACAAACTTCATCAGTTCCTGTTTTGAATGGCTCTAATTTTTCTGAGTGGGTTGAGCGAGTCAGATTCACCTTAGGGGTCCTTGACCTGGACTCATCCCTTACAAGTCCAAAACCACCACCCATCACTGAAGAGAGTAACAGGGATGAGAAAGAGTCATTTAAACAGTGGGAGAGATCAAACAGGCTGAGTCTAATGTTCATGAAAATGACCATATCTGAAAATATTAAAAATTCACTCCCTAGTGTTGAGGATGCCCAAAGTTTTTTGAAAAATACTGAGGAGAGATTTAAGTCTGCAGATAAGTCTTTAGCAGGAACACTGATGGCTAGACTTACCACCATGAAATATGATGGAGCCAAAGGAATGCAAGAGCATATCCTTGAAATGACAAATCTTGCTGCTAGATTACAAACCCTGGGAATGAAGGTAGAGGAGTCCTTTATTGTTCAGTTTATTCTGAACTCATTGCCACCTCAGTATGGTCCATTCCAGATGCATTATAATTCTATTAAGGATAAATGGAATGTGAATGAGCTGGCAAGTATGGTAGTTCAGGAGGAAGTAAGACTGAAACAACAAGGGCATTACTCTGCTAATTTTGTGACCAAAGAAGCTGGAAAGAAAAAGCACCATTATAGTAAAAAGAAACGAATTGGACCACCAAGAGGAAAGGAGCCTGGAAATGTTAATCAGGTTCAACATCGTAGTACCAAATGCTACTGGTGTGGGAAAAATGGACACATGAAATCTGAGTGTCAGAAACGTAAGGCTTGGTTTGAAAAGAAGGGTAAGCCTCTTGCCCTTGTATGTTTTGAATCAAACCTTGTAAATGTTCCTACTAATTCTTGGTGGCTAGATTCAGGTGCTAATGTTCATGTTTCTATAACCATGCAGGGATACCTTACAAGCCAAACACCAAGCCCCAGTGAGCGATTCATTTTTATGGAAAATGAGAATAAGGCTGAAGTTTTGGCCATAGGGACTTTTCGTTTAGTGTTGAGTACTGGTCATTGTTTAGACCTTCATAACACAGTTTTTGTGCCTTCTGTGAGGCGTAATTTAATTTCCCTTTCTAGACTGGACTCTGATGGTTATTCCTTTTCATTTCACAACGGTAGTTTCAATTTGTTCAGAGACTCTTTATCTATTGGTTCTGGGTTTCTTTCCGATGGTCTTTATCGACTTTGTCTCGATAATACATTTATTCATAATACCTATACCCATAACCATGAAATGTGTATTGGAACTAAAAGAAACATGATGAATGAACATTCTTATGACTTGTGGCATAAGAGATTGGGGCACATCTCCAAAGAAAGGTTAGAGAGATTAGTAAGAGAAGGGATACTTCCGCATTTAGATTTTACTAATCTTGAAGTATGTGTGGATTGCATTAAAGGAAAGCAAACCAAACATACTAAGAAAGGTGCCACAAGAAGTAAAGAGCTTCTTGAAATAATTCACACAGATATATGTGGACCATTCTCCACTGAATGTTTTGGTGGAGAAAAGTATTTTATCACCTTTATAGATGATTTTTCACGGTTTGGATATATCTATCTGCTACATGAGAAATCTCAAGCTGTTTCAGTACTTGAGGTATTTCTCATGGAGGTGGAAAGACAGTTAGATAGAAAGGTGAAAATCATCAGGTCGGATCGAGGTGGAGAATACTATGGAAAGTATGACGAATCGGGTCGTAACCCTGGCCCATTCGCCAAACTTCTAGAACAACATGGCATTGTTGCACAGTACACGATGCCAGGAACGCCACAGCAGAACGGTGTTGCTGAAAGGCGTAATCGGACTTTATTGGATATGGTCAGAAGTATGGTAAGCAATTCTACCTTACCCAAATCATTGTGGGGTGAAGCCATTAAGACGGCAACTTATATCTTAAACCGGGTTCCTAGTAAGTCAGTTCCAAAAACTCCTTTCGAGTTATGGACTGGTAGGACACCAAGTTTAAGACACATGCATGTTTGGGGTTGCCCAGCAGAAGCGAGACTTTACAACCCACATGAAAAGAAATTGGATCCCAGAACAGTAAGTGGGTACTTTATTGGCTACCTAGAGAGATCCAAAGGGTATAGGTTTTACTGTCCTAATCACAGTCCGAGAATAGTGGAAACAGGGAATGCCAAATTCATTGAACTTGGCGAAATCAGTGGAAAAATAGAACCTAGAGATGTGATCATTGAGGAAGTACGAGTAGATGTCCCCATACCTACATCCTCAGAAAAGATAATGGTTCCTCTAATTGATCACGACAATGATACATTGGAACAAGAAAATGATCACCCATCTCAGAATGATAATATCACTGATGAACCAAGTTCGGAGTTACCAGAACAGATAGTCTTACGCAGATCTCAGAGAGATCGGAGACCTGCTATTTCAGCAGACTATGTGGTATATCTCCAAGAATCTGAATTTGACATTGGGACAAGTGAAGATCCACTAACGTTTTCACAAGCTATAGAGAGATGTGATTCTAGTAAATGGATCGATGCCATGAAAGAAGAGTTGAAATCCATGGATCAAAATCAAGTTTGGGATCTCGTTGAGTTGCCTAAAGGATGTAAAAGAGTCGGGTGTAAATGGGTCTTTAAGACCAAACGCGACTCTAAAGGCAACGTCGAACGACATAAGGCCAGACTTGTTGCTAAGGGTTTTACCCAGAAAGAAGGCATTGATTACAAAGAGACCTTTTCTCCAGTATCTAAAAAGGACTCATTCAGAATCGTTATGGCATTGGTGGCTCATTTTGATTTAGAGTTACACCAAATGGATGTGAAAACAGCTTTTCTAAATGGAAGTTTGGATGAAGTGGTCTACATGGAGCAGCCAGAGGGCTACTCAGAAAAGGGCAAAGATCACCTAGTATGTAAGCTTAAGAAATCAATATACGGGCTTAAACAAGCTTCCCGACAGTGGTACTTAAAGTTCAATGATACCATTACTGCCTTTGGATTTAAAGAAAACATTGTTGATCGATGTATATACCTAAAGGTCAGTGGGAGCAAGTTTATATTTTTGATCCTGTATGTTGATGATATCTTGTTGGCTAGTAGTGATCTTGGCTTACTTTATGAAACCAAGGGTTTTCTATCCAAGAACTTTGAAATGAAAGATATGGGTGAGGCATCCTTTGTGATCGGAATTGAAATCCTCCGGGATCGAAAACAAGGACTGTTGGGATTGTCTCAGAAAAATTACATAGAAAGAGTTCTTGAGAGATTTGGCATGAAAAGTTGCTCATCACTTGATACTCCGATATCAAAAGGTGATAAGTTTAGCCTATCACAATGTCCTAAAACTGAGTGGGAGCGTAAAGAGATGGCAAAAATCCCCTATGCTTCGGTTGTGGGGAGCTTGATATATGCACAGATTTGCACGAGGCCAGACATCAGTTTTGCAGTTGGCATGCTTGGGCGTTACTAGAGTAACCCAGGGATGTCTCATTGGAAAGCAGCAAAGAGGGTATTGCGATATCTGCAAGGAACTAAGGATTACCAGCTTACCTTTAGGAGAACTGACAACTTAGAGGTAATTGGATACTCAGACTCTGATTTTGCCGGTTGTTCTGATAGTAGGAAATCTACTTCTGGATATATTTTCCTACTAGCCGGTGGAGCGATCTCATGGAAAAGTATGAAGCAAACTATCACTGCTTCATCAACAATGGAGGCTGAGTTTATGGCATGCTTTGAGGCCACAGTGCATGGTTTATGGCTAAGGAACTTTATCTCAGGGCTTGGAGTTGTTGACTCTATAGAAAGGCCGCTGAGAATTTATTGTGATAATTCCTCTGCAGTATTTTTCTCCAAAAATGATAGGTATTCTAAAGGTGCTAAACACATGGAGCTCAAATACCTAAGTGTCAAGGAGGAAGTACAGAAACAGACAGTGTCCATAGAACATATTAGTACTACGCTTATGATAGCAGACCCATTAACAAAGGGTCTAGTAGCGAAACAGTTTAAAGAACATGTTGACAGAATGGGTCTTATGATGTAAACATGTTATTGAGCTCGTAGATCTTTTATTTTGTTTTGGACACTTAATGATATCTATTATGGTTGTTTTGTTTCTGTTTTCTTGTCTTTCCAATTCTTTGTACATTGTATGGTTTGGAAGAATGGTGACAAGATAATGTCTGCAACAGACATGAATTGGAACCCAAGGCATTACGGTATTAGCCTTAATTATCCCAATTAAAGATCATGTAAAATTGGTTGCTGGTGTTGTGGTACATGGAAGGGAATTTGTTGATTATATAACAAAGGACCGCCATGACTCGCATCAGTAGTTGATTTAACATTGATATTACAGAACTCATGTAACGTACTTTGAGCTATGAAAGTTTCAGGAAATGAATTTGCGCAGTATGGTTAATTTCCTGTAATAAACCCATGAACGGAAAATATTATTTTATGGGCGTATGGGCCAAGTGGGAGAATGTAAGAGTTTTATTTAAACTCTATGTCCCACACACCCATCTTAATAGAATTTGAAATAGCTCAAGTCTATCAGATTAAAGATGAGTGATAACGGGATAACAGAAATCCTAACAGATAAGATTAAAACTCTATCTCTAATTATAGTCAGATACAAACTCTTAGATTTCTTGATGGTCAGAAATCTATAAATAGCACTGAGGGATTAAAGGATTCTCACCTACAACATTAGAGTGCCTTTTGCCATCGTGAGACACTTGGGAGGTGAAGTTGCTAGGGTGATCCTTCTCTCATAGTCAGATTTAATTCTTCATCAAACTGATGGAGAAAGGTACGCATTTATTTATTACTGTTTATTATTGTAGATCATATAAAATCGAAGATCCGTTTATTAATATTCATGTTAAAATATTTAACAACTGTAACTTGATGTTTCGATGGGAAGATTCCCATGAATGTGATGTACCTTTTTTCAGTTGGAAAATCTGAATAATAATATACTAGATATTGGATGCATGGGAATGTGGTAATGTACATTCTAATTCGATCTTAAAGTGATCTGACTCAGATTATCACCTGGAATCTAATCAACGATTTGAGATGATCATGATCTATATATATATACGTACGTACTCGAGCTGCATAGTGCAAGCCACCAGCTTGCTCAGGTTTATCTTGTTCCTTCTTTTTTTTTTTTTTTTTTCCTTTTTTTTTCTTGTTAGTGTTGATTAAATTATGATTTTAACTGATTTTTTAAATAGATATTACAATTTTGTGTTATGAATATGAAATTTCACTAAGTTTTTATGACTAAAATTTAATTACCAAAATGACTATTTCTCACGATTTTTGTAGGAAATAATCCGTTTAGTCACTAAAGTTTAGTCACAAAAGTCTACTTTTCTTGTAGTGTTTAAAAACATGTGCTTTTTTTTATTTTCCTTTTTCACCTAGAAAATCTGAGTTTTTAATTTGTACAAAATTAAGACTACTTGTTGTTCTCTTCAAGTAATTAACATGCTAATTAAATTCGAGTTCCAATGACTCTTCCTTCAAACAAGTGACAGAAAACGTCAGCTTGTAGCACTGATGGTGCTTGGGCATTTAGCTACGATAAAGGATAAACAGAATAAAAGAAGCAAAAAAGATATGAAAAAGAAAATAACTCAAGGTGACCCTGCGGTAGATCGATTCTGCAGGCACTTTCACCGCTCATTGCGGCCAAATGGTATTTTATTATTGAGTTTTGCTACATACAAGTAAAGTCGTGTATTAATCTGCGTACTAGTACTGATTTCTTCATATTTAAAATTTAAATTAGTACTATTTTCAATAAAATCTACTTTTTGACCAATCACAATAGATTGGTACACATATTAGTGCACAATTATGCTTGCAACTAAATTTTTTCTTTATTATTTTGTTTTCTTTATTCTTTCTATTTTTGAGGTTCCACTAGTATTTTGAGACCACAGTGAGAAAACAGGCTGTCCCTCATTCAAAATGAGCCAAGAATCAGTATGATAAACATAGGAAGAAAAGAGCAAGCATAGGTAATCAAAAAGCATTCCCGACCATGTCGAGAAATCATTAGAATTCAGTCTTTTACTTTGGTTTTATACCCCAAAAAGCATAGGATTGCTCAGCAGAACACACCTAGAGTTCACGCGGCCTGCAATGAAAATATGAAATAATCAAATGAGAGTGGATATATACAATCTTCACCAGGGTCCAGAAGGTAATAATCAAAAGGTAATGTTTTAGTCTTGGTCAAAGAAATATATCAACATTATAAATCACTTTTGTTTGTTCAAGTGGTTTGCTTTATAACTCAAGTAATATATCGATCAATGATCGTCTCCCACGTGCATGTTTGATGAGATCACAGATCAAGAACTTTACATGAAAATATTTCCTTTCGTTTTCTTTTTGTTGGAAGTGCTTCATGTAGAAGGTAAATCAATCACAGATTCACACATATATATATATATATATAATCCCGTATTTATATATATGTGTGTGTGTGTGTGTGTAATGTTACATGCATACATCCCACACATGACCGATTATGCCATAAAGCAAGCTTGAGATGCGTGACGAAGAGGTGCATGCAATAGCTAGCTTTAGAATTCTTTAGTTGTAGTAGTGCAATTTCAAAAGTATATATATTCCAACTATTTACAATCTCTTTCCATGATTTGACACAAAAATATCAGTACTGATATTACATATGTTGCAGTCAGAAGCATGCATACATGACTAGTACTACACTAGAAAGGATCGAATATGCTTAATTGCCACTACTAAAGCAAATTATGTGTATATGAAACTTTGACAAATATTAAAAACGATGAAACTTTATATATGTCTTCTTCCTATAAAGCAAAGAGAGATTAATCAAAAGTAGGAAAAACTTTATTTATATCTTTAGGAGTACTGATTGCAATAATTCGAAGTGATCATAAGCTAATTTTCCACCTTCGTGATAAAAAATGGGTAAGGATAAGGCCGGGAATGGAGCCACCATTACTGCTACGCACGTAACTGTATTGCATGTAGTCTATCAGATTTAAAGTAAATATCCTCAACACTTTAATTAATTACACGTACATATATATGACTAAGAAGTTAGCTAGGAAAGTAAAAAATGGCTTTTGCATAAAGTATATATCTTAGCTAGACGTTGTATTGTTAGGTCATGGTACTGTAACATATTATAAATGGATCGAGCAGGTAGCCAAATTTAAAGCTTCCGGAAAAACATGTAGAAATAAATATTATATATAGAGAAGAATATAAGAAAAAGCGCGCCCCTGCTTATGTGCGCATCTCCCACAAGGTTATGATTGAGCATAATAATTTAGCATATAGCCCTACGATCGATCGATGTGTATATACATCATGTTGCAATTACAGAGAGGATTGGAGTCTTTGGATCAAAGAGTGAGCATGCATAATATTTGTCAATATCATAAATGCTTATACTTTTCTAGCATTGTGGATCAGCTACGTACAAGAAATTAGAAAGAGGCCGGCCGCGGCTAAAAGGAAAATATAAGGAAATTAGAAGAAGACTACCAAAAGAGGTAACTGAGTGGTGGCGTGCGTACATACGTACCCACATATAGCTCTTTCTTTTTTCTCTATCTTTTTCCTTTTCCATGCATTTTGAGAAAGTAACATGCAGAAAGTTGCATGCAACACCAATCAAGAGGGTGATCACACTATTTGGTGCAATTGTAAAGGAACACTAAAGTTTAGGATTTATTGTTCAAATGGACGTTCAAAGAAAAACAAATAAATGATCTTTATCTTGCTCCCATGGGACCCTTTGTCCACGATAATGATCGATACGTACGGGTCAAGTTAGAATTGCGAAACCGGTCAAGGAATTAAGTTGTTCTTAATTTTCATTATTAATATATGTCACACATGATTCTTCAGTTGTAAGTGCATGTACAAGATTCATTAGGTTATTCAAATCTTATCAGTAATTAGAAAGTTTAATTTAATTCGACTAATGATTAAGAAAGCATTAATCGGTAGTGCAGCCCAGCTAATACAACTAACTAGGTAATTAAGCTTGTAATTGGGCCAAATCGATTTGAATATCGAGTATTAATTAATCTTTTTATTTTTAAACACAAGTCGAACTTGAGAATAATATCATGATCTCATGACTGTGTCATTAATGTTCATCATCATTAATTTAATTGTTTTATGAATTAATTATGACATATATATATATATATAGATATTTCAAGATCCCAGTTTTGCACCTCAGATATTGCTGTTGGTTTCCCACACTTATGATCTTATCTAGACATCATTCCACTAGCAAATGTCACCTGGCCTCCTCTTGGCCAGTCCCTTCAAATGATGTCCTTAATGGTTGGTAAGCTTAGTGTGCAACAGGCAGGAAAACAAAACTTCGATGCTAGTAGTTTTATGACATTGTTTTCCGCTGCCATGTGTTGATCTGTCATGGCATGATAAATATGGAGGAAACTTTAATAATTTATATCTTTTCAAATCTTTAACGCATAAATTAAAAGAACAGTCAAAGCACAAGGGTTGGCCTGCTTGTCTTTTGCAATCATGCTTGGACTAATCACATCAGTAAAAGCATATGAAAACGACATTCCATATGTATATTTATATATATACCAATAACGTTCTGCGACGCATAGTGGACTTTAATAATTTGTGCCTCCAGAAAATATAATAAAGGTCGAAAAGGAAAGATTAATGCTGTTTGTTTTTTATATTTGTATGTACATCACAGCTTTAGCCTTGAAGCTTGGTTACGTTTTGCATGAAAGCAACGAAGAAATTAATTGGAAATTCGACAAGGGAACATTATCATGGAGAGCGTGCCATTCCAAGGGGTGCAAATGTTTGGTGGTCACATCCAATATTTATTATATATTCTTGAGTACCGATCGATGACTCACTGAACCTAGAAATCCTCTTGTTGTTACAAAGCAGCTGCAATCTTCTTTTGGATCATGAGCTCCACTGATTTTGGAGAAATAAAGCTGGTAGGTTTTCCTGAAAGATATTGATGTTTGAGTGAGATGTCATCTTCAAATGATGATGTATGCAAATGCATTAATCACTACTGAATTATAATATTCACGCCTAAGCTAGCAAGGGGATGTTCCAGTTCGTGACTGGAAACCTTTCTTGCAAGGAAAAGGTTTAGTCTTCTTATTGTTTACCAGCTTTTGGCATTATTGGCTAATCAATTGATGTTTTAGTGCTTTCTTTCATTAAGTTGATCGTGATTTGATAGTCAGCTGAGATTCTCACCATTTGTAGTAAATTATTTTGGATGAAAAGAATCCAGCTTTCCAGATTCAAGGAACAAACTTACTGAACCTGGCCTAGAAACATAATAATCCTGAAATCAAGCCTTACCAAAAAGATAGAGCAGAGTTGAGAGAATCCAAAAGGATCAGTAAAAGAAAGAAAAATGGGAATTGACAGTGATACTGAAAAAAAAAAAAACAGATTGAAAACCTTGAAGTATTATTCCAATGTATATGGATAAACAACATCCATGTTGGTAAAGGACGTGTTTTACCAACATGGATTGGAAATAACATTGATAGTATTCCAAAGCAAAACACAGCCTTTACCAACATGGATAAACCTTAGCCAAGGTTAAGTTCATGGGGGCAATTACAACAGGCAAAATGCTGCACATTAAGTTGATTGGCGGGAACTCATGACATGAGGATTATGTGCAAGCTAAACGGTTAGTCAACCATCCCTGGCAAGAGAAACACAATCAAAAGCGAACCTCATGATTTTCTACAGAAATCACTTTGTAGGATGTCTAAAACTTCCACAGGCATGAACCAGCTTCAGATTTCTATGGCCTACATTCTAGAAAATCTTCCTCTAATTTCACCCTTCGGAGTTGCCTGATAGATGTAGAACAGTTTTACCTCCATATTTATACATATATAACTAATTACAGTCTATTATCTAGTACAATGATCATCAGAATCCATGTGAACCAAACCACGATAGTTGGAAAACTAACATCATAAATTTCTTTTTTGTGCCTATTCTTCCACCATAAAAACTTCATTCGCAGTCCAATTTTTATTGGACATGCACGGCAGACATCATTTCAAGAGGGTTCTCTGTGATCATAGTCCAAAATAACCTTGTTTTGGCCCAAATTCTCTGGGCTAGTGCTAAACCATCAGACCAGTACTTGTTCTAACAACATGCCGGCCCCAACATTAATAGTTAGGATATAACATATAAATATAGTTATAGTTATTTCTCTTATTAAAAAAAAAATATATATATATATATATAGATATAGTTATTTCTAATCTTAAAGGATGCCTAAACACAGGAGAATACGGTGAAAATTGAAAACGAGGACATGAAAACAAGAAAGGAATGATAAAATGCAAGGAATCGAGATATGATGCAAGTTTGTCCTGTTACAATAAATTTTATTGTTGATCACACCTAGGAGTGTAAAAAAAAAATCGATAAATCGGTAAATTGGACCAGACCAAACCAGTGGGCTCGGTCCAGTCCCGAATTTGGTTCGGTCCGGTACCAGTTTTATTTTTTTTTTAAATTAGTCGAAATTGGTCTGGTTCCGATTTTTCTTTTTCTAAAACCGGACCGGACTGGTTTGTATATATTTTTTAATTTTTTATATTATATATAATATTTATATATAATATATAACTATATATAAAATAGTTTTGTATTATATGATACATTACTAATTAATATAATATTAAATTTTAAAATCTTATATCATTTTGTTTATTGTATTAATAGTTATACTAATACTATATCACTATATATTATAATATATTATAATATATATTATAATATACTACAATATATTATCACTATAGCATTATATACTATAATATAATATATAATATAGTACATTAAAACCGATAAAACCGAATCAAACCAGACTGGAAACGGGTAAAACCGGAGTACCAGTTTAGAAGGGTAACTAGTGCATAATCGGTTTTGAAAAATACAAAACCAGTGTATACCGATTCGATCTTAAATTTTGTCTAAAACTGGACCGGTTACATCCCTAATCACACCATGAGTACATGTAATAAAGCAGGGCACGCCCTTGCTGCTTCCCATATTGGGATGTTAGGCATAACAACTGGCATTCCAGAGTTATGGGAGGGTTGCTGAAGGCTGGCCTTTGAGGCAAGCTGACTATCACCAATATAGGATTGGATTTAAATCAATCATCTAATTCCATAGATGGACAAGCATTCAAATTTCAAAATAATCTCTCTCAAATATTCTCTATGTGATCAAAAAGCTTGTAGGTTTTGAACATCTTGAGTGTCTCCAATTAATTTACATTGCACACTCACACATCGGGCGGAGACGAACTCAGCTTGAACGAAGGTTTGATTACTGGATTCACTCATGGAACATCTACACAAATTAACCTTGAGGTATTTCCTTCCACTTTGAGTATTTTCATGAACTCTAACATTGATATCAGAGCATATGATTGATTGTTCTCAGTGATATGTATCTCTATTTTTGTTCATGTAATATCCATATTTTTTCTCTTACATTTATGTTTCTGATTATGAATATTTTTGTTGAGTTTTTTTTTTTTTTTAAATAAACATGTTTGAGACTCTATTTAATATACCATGATCTATTATACGTTGTGCACTATATCTTTGTTTACATAAACCTCTATTATGCACCTTTAAATACATACATATATATATATATACATATATGTCTATATGAGTCTCTGTTTCATATCATTGATTTGCATATGTTAATATGAGCTCTTGTATTATATATTTCGGATCATTAAGCATAAATCCATTAAATAAAAAAGAGAGGGAAGCAAACGAAGAGACTCACTATGGCACTAAATGCAACGCGCTGTGTTGCTTCTCATGGTGAGTCCAGTGCAACAGTAGTGTGGCACACTAGGTGCTGCACGCACTATGAGTGCAGTACTAAGTGTAATGAAAATATGTAATGTAGTGAAAATGATAGATCAAGGCGCCAATCCCTCCAATACTTCTTAGATGGATAAATTTCTGATTCAATTTCATTACTGAGAATGTAAGAATTTAAATATAGCATAAAGTAGATAAATAAATAGCTCCTGGACACTATCTCCTAATGGCCTAAAATGGCCCACAACCTTTAACTGCAATACGTTCTACTAGTGGCCTGAATGGCCCATGACCCCAACAACACTTAAGACCTAGTCTGCCTCTACTAGCCAGCCCACCCACTACTTAATAAAACAAACAAATAAAACAATAACAATATTTAACTAAAGATCATTCTATCTTGACCAACTTAAAATAAGACCTAACCAATGTAGCCCTTCTCCCCTTCACATAAATACCAACTTTTTCTCTATTTTGACATTCAGACCTCATCCCCGAATCAGCTCATGTAACACACTCTCTCCCTTCAAAAGATCTTGCCGACAAGATTAGGAAATTTTTGTTTCATAGCCTCAAGATCCTCCCATGTAGCGTCTTCGATTACTGCTCCATTCCATTGGATCAGAACTTCAGCCCCTGCTCGAGACACCTTCCTCACCAAACGCCTTTGGAGAATGGCTTCTAGCTTTGGAGTTAATGCCCCTTCGGTCATTACTTGAGGCAGCTGCAAACTGGCCTGAACTCGAGCTCCCAGCTTGGGTTTGAGGCATGATACATGGAATGTTGGATAGATCTATGACTCCTTAGGAAGATTTAGCCGATACGCCACCTTGCCTACACGATGGAGAATCTGGAAGGGCCCGTAGTATTAAGGCAATAGCTTGAGATTCCTTCTCATGGCGACAAACATCTGACAATAAGGCCTCAAATGTAAGTAAACCTAATCACCCTCTTGGTATTCTCAATCTATCCTCATTTTTTCCTGCATCCCTTTTCATCCTTGCTTGTGCCTCTTGTAGGTTTTCTCGTACCAGGGTAGCAATGAAATCACGGCTATGCAACTCCTCTACTGCTTACACATGGGTAGAACCTAGTTCATATGGTAAGATTTTTTGTGGAGATTGTCTATACATAGTCTCGAAAGGTGAGATCTAGGTTGAGTTGTGCCTTGAAGTGTTATAAACATACTTTGATAGAGCTAACCACTTGGTCTAATCCATAGGTCTGTCCCTAGGAAAATAATATAAGTAGCATTCTAGATTTTTGTTGAGTACCTCAGTTTGTCCATCCGTTTATGGATGGTAGGCCAAACTCAATAGGAGATCTATGCCACAGATCCTGAATAATTTTGTCCAAAATTGGCTGATGAAAATTGGATCCCTGTCACTGACTATAGTTTGTGGCATCTCATGCAGTCACAATACATTGTCCATGAACATCCTTGCTACTATTAGTGTTGTGTAAGGAAGAAAAATTGATATGAAATGAGCATACTTGTTCAATCTGTCAACAACTGTCATTATCACAATACGCCCTCCTAAAGGTGGCAACCCCTCTATGAAGTCCATGCTTATATTTGCCCAATTCTTTTTTGGTATAGGAAGAGGTCAAAACAATCCTCTCGGGTGAAGGGCTTCAACCTTGTTCCTCTAGCACGTATCACACTCCCTAATGAAGGCTTGAATATCTGCATGCAAGCCAAGCCAATAAAACTCACTTTTTACTATTGCATACTTTTTGTGTACTCTTGTGTAGCCCTCTAATGGACTACTATGAAACTATTGTATGATCTACTGCTGGAATGGCACCAATGTGCCCAAATAGAGTCTACCTTTATTAAAATATATATATATATAACTCATTGCAAACTTGGTACTGAGATGGGTCCAAGGTCTCTTAATGATAGTGGCTGTAACTCTTGCAGCAGGGGATATGGGGGGTAAGACTTCTTCAACTCCTCCATCCATGTTGCTTGCATCATACTAACTGCTTGTATTGTTATGGTTGGTTGTTTGGTCTGATTTTTGGATTGAGTTTAGTTGTGATGGTGATAGTTGGGTGTTTACTGTGGTGGAGGGATGGTATTTTCAATGAGCGGTAATTGGGATAATGAAATTGCTACTATATTAGATTTGCCACTTTTGTATTCAATTGTGAAGTCGTAGCCCATTAGTTTAGAAACTCACTTTTGTTGGGTTAGTGTCTCTACCTGTTACTCTAATAAATATTTCAAGACTTGCTGATTAGTGCGAACCTTGAAAGATTGACCCAATAAGTAGTGTTGCCACTTCCTCACTGCCATAACTAAAGCCAACTACTCCTTTCGTATGTCAATAAGGCTAGATTCTTTCCCTTCAAGACCTAATTGAGAAATGCTATAGGCTGCCCCTCCTGCATTAAACCTGCCCCTAACCCATATCCTAATACATCACATTCCACAATAAAGCCCTTGGTAAAATATGATAAATGTAGCACAAGAGAACTAATCATCACCTCTTTAAACTGATTATAGGCTTGTAAGGCTTTATCTATCCATAGGAAGTCATTCTTCTTAAGCAAAGATGTGAGAGGGGCAGCTATCATCCCATAACTTGTAAGTCCCAGAAAACCACATAAGGCTTTAAGACTTTTTGGAGCTGGCCATTGCTACATAACTGCTAATTTCTGTAGATCTGCCCTCATGCCTACTTTGGAAATTAGATGTCCCAAATATTCCACTCCCCAACTGCCAAAAGTGCATATTGAAGTCTTTGCATAAAACTGGTGAGCTTGTAGGATCTCTAATATAGTAAGTGATGTACATGCTCTTGTAGTTTCTAGCTATGAATCAAAATATTATAAAAAAAAAAATACCAAAACAAACTTTCATAAATAAGGCCTGAAAAATTCATTCATCAACCCTTGAAAGGTTGATGGAGCATTGGTAAGGCCAAATTGCATCACCAAGAACTCATAGTAACCCTTGTGGGTCCAAAAAGCCATCTTTGGGATATCTTTCGAATTCATCCTGATTTGATGATACCCCAACCTTAAGTCCAATTTAGAGAAAATGACTGCGCCATAAAGCTCATCTAATAATTCTTCAATTTTGGGAATGGGGTACTTATCTTTTACAGTATCCTTATTAAGAGCATAGTAATCCACACACATACGCCAACTCTCATTTGCCTTCCTCACAAGTAACACTTAGGATTAATATGGGCTTTGACAGCTTCTAATAACTCTACTCGTTAACATTTATACTACTAAATACTCGATCTCTTCCTTTTGGTAATAAGGATATTTGTTTATACTACTAAATGCTCGATCTCTTCCTTTTGATAATAAAGATATTTGTAAGGCCTAATACAAGGGCGTTTAGAGCTCTCTTGTAGCTGTATTTTATGATCAAAACTGCGAGGTGGAGGCAGCCCTTTTAGCTCATCAAAAGCCTTCCCAAATTTCTCAGTAAGTTGTTGTACTTCAGATGGAACAACTGTTTTTGACCCCATGGGAACTTACTTTATCGATTGCAACCAAATCCCCTTAGCAACACTCTTTTTTAATAGCTGAATGTGTTCTTCTTCTTCCAAGAGCTTAACTAGTAACTATATTCTCTACAGAGTAACTTTAGCACCTTCACAATTGAATTTCATGGTCAAATCAATAAGATCCTATACAATAGACCCGAGCCTTCTCAACCAATCAATCCCCAAGACAACTTCATAGCCCCCTAAAGTAACTAAATAGAGATTAAGAGTCATGTGTAGGTTCTGTAGCTATAGTGGAACAACCCTACATAAACCCAGGCAAGGTAGGCTAGCTCCCTTAGCCACTTTAAATGATAGTTGGCTCTCCTCCACTACCAGTTTTACTTTTCTTGTTACATGGGGGTATTTAAAACTATGAGTACTCACAATGTCAATAAGCACCAACACCTTATGTTGATTAATGATTCCCATCAATCTCATGGTCCTTGGAGCTAGAGAGCCTACAATGACATGTAGTGAGATGCCTAGCGGTTCTCCAACCTCTGCCTCCCCCTTTTTAGCTTCTTCAAGTTGTATTACAGTTAGGGTTCCTTCAACATCACTTTCTCCTACTTCTTCTTCTTCTATTCCCTCTAATAGGAAGATTTTGGGTGTTTATTTCATCTATGGCTTGGGTGAAATTTATCATCACAATAACAACACAAGTTTTTTTCCCTTATTTCTTGCATTTGTGCAAGGGTAATTCTACTAATTGGTAAGGTTGGCTTTTTGTTTGGGTTAAATAGTTTGTTAGTTGGGATTGGTGTTCATGGTATCTGGTTTGGTTGGTGGTGCAAGTAATCTCAAGATGGGTTTTGGTGCAGGTAGTTTTGGAGTTTGACTTAAGGTAGGCTAGTTAGGTGTTTGACTGCTGGGTTGGTAACCTCAGCTTCTCCTTCACACCTCCTCCTCACCTCTTCCTCTTCCAGTAGTTTTGCCAACTCACAGGCAGCTAATAGGGTTGTTGGTTTAAATATAGTAACAGTAATTCTAAGGTCCTCCCTTATCCCACTTAAAAATGTGCTAATATGAAACTCCTCCGGAAATTTATTAATTTTGTTTGATAAAACCTCAAATTGAGACTAATATTCTTCCATTGTACTAGTTTGTCAGAGCTTGGTAAAGGCTACAACTGGGTCTTCATAAGCCAAAGGCCTAAACTTGATTTTTAAGGCTACAACAAACTCTTCCCAATAATGGATTGGGCTAGAGTCCATGAGCCAACAGTACCATGAGGAGCTTTTCCTCTCATATGGAAGAAAACAATCTATATGTTTTGATCTTCTTAGGTATTACAATAAGAGAAAAACTATTGGGCTTTTAAAATCCATGCAGTAAGTTCTGAACCATCAAATTTAGGAAAATCCAATCTAAGGGTCCTAACCTAAATTCCCCCATGGCCCTTAAACAAAGGATTTCCATTGAACTTAAAGGCATTACCTGATGACCTTTCTCCCATGTTTTGATTTTCAGTTGTCACTACCAACTGATTGTAGCTTGCTATTAGATTGTTGAGCTACTGCCACACTGCTTCTGCCTCCTTGCTCTTCCCTCAAGTGCACTAACTCCCCTTTCAATGTCAACACAACCTCGGCCAACTGAGCATGACGGGTCCCGTTAGACATGTCATAAGAACACGATTTTGAGACCATTATTAAGTGTAATGAAAATATTTAATGTAATAAAAATGGTAGTTCAAAGCGTCAATCCCTCCAATACTTCTTAGATGGATAAAAATTTTTTATTCAATTTAATTATTGAAAATGTAAGAATATAAATACATCATAAAACAAGTAAATAAACTCTTCCTAGATACAAACTCCTAATGGCCTAACATGGCCCACAACTGTTAACTGCAACACATTCTACTAGTGGCTTGAATGGCCAACGACCCCAACGACACTTAAGACCCAGTCGACCTCTACTAGCTAGCCCACCCACTACTTAATAAATTAAATAAATCAATCAAATAATAAAAAGATTTAACTAAATACCATTCTACCCTGACCAAATTAAAATAAGACCTAACCAATGTAGCTTGTAGCTCTTCTCCCCTTTACATAAATACTAACTTTTTCTATGTTTTGACTTTTAGACCTCACCCTAAATCAGCGCTTGTAACATGCAGTGCCCTTGGTGGTACTACACATCGTGGTATTGCATGCACCAGTGAGTGCGATTCCAGCATGGCACAACACCGAGATGCGGCAACAGTTTAGGTGCTATTATGAATAATACCCTAATTCTGAGGAAGAAGACTTTTTAGTCATATGTTACAAACAGGCCTGGGCTGATTTATTTTTAAAAATGTTCGAGGCTTATTTTTTCTCAACCTAGCCCTAGAAGTTTTGTTTATGGGCATAGTTCTTTGGCCCAACTAAAGAAAGTTTTTATGTGGCTACATTTCTAGGCTTAGGATCCATTTCTAACCCAACCCATGTGACATGATTGTTTTAAAAATAAAAGGAAATACACAAAAAAAGTGCCTTTCATGGGTTGAACCCATGTCCTTAACTCATGGGAATCAATGAGTAAGCACCAATGAGCTACTGCTTTCCTTAGTGATAGGTGAGGCATTTGTTTTATTTGTTGTACTAATTGTGCCAAAATAAAATCAAATTTCAGTTTTTTTTGGCATTCTTTTATATATGTTGTGATATATGAATTTTTTTTATCACTAAATCTTTAGGTTATTTATTTGTTTTTGACCTACACATATTTTGAAGGGATAAATAGTGGGAATATGGTAGAGATTAAATTTAATTTTTATCTCCGATACAATTTACATTTGCACAAAAAATAATTTGAAAATTAATAATTAGGCATTATGACGTAAGAGATTATTAGTTTATTTTTGTCTTTAATATAGACTGATGCAGCAAATTTTTTAAGGTGTTTGTGTGTAATATCTTATTTGTGTCATTTTTGTAGTGAATGACATCCAAATGTATTTTTGCCAATTTGAACAAAGGGAATAAGTTGGATGTGGAGAATTATGACATTGGACATCACAAGATCCAATGTCTTGAATGAGTAGGAAGTCTTGGAGATCTTAACTCACTCCTTACCAAGCCTGAGAAAGAGAACTTGGAACAATATCGAAAGGATCATGAGGCATTTGGAAATTGGCTCAAGAATGATCAATGTGTGCGTTTTACTATGTTAAGCAGCATGCACAATGACCTTATCAATAAGTTCGAGGAGTAAAACATTGCTCAAAGTCTGTGGCACACATTAAAAGTGAAGTACGAGTGAACTTTTGCCACGAGGTTGCGCAAATTGACTATGAGATTTGAGTCCTACAAGATGCGCACTAAATACAAAATAAAGCAGCATCTTAGAGTGATGTCATCCATGATCCATGAACTCAAGGTGATTGGAAACAATTTGACTAATGAGCAATAAGTCCCAGCAGCGATACGCTCGCTACCTAATTCTTGGGAAACAATGAGCCAGAATTTTGCGCACAACGAGAATATCAAAACTTTTGATGACGTGCCACATCATTTGAAACTTACGGTCGAGCACCTAGAGGCTACTAAGCCTAAGCATTCATCTTATATGGCTGAATTAGGCTCGTACAAGGCATTTAGGTATAAGCACAAGAACAACAAGATTGTGGTAGCTATTGGACGTGTGCAAAACTGAGTCAAAACCTTTCAAGCGTAGCAAGAGAGGAAAGCACAAAAATAACAAGTCTAAACAAGACTACTTCAACTATGGAAAGAAATGTCACTTTGTTCATGACTATAATGAGCTGAAGAATGAGCCACTAAGCACATAGGGCGAAATAGAATCAAATTTGTAGAATATCATCGGATTTTTATTAGGAGTCGTGATATTAAGATGGGGAATGGAGCAAGCGTGAAGATGTTATGAGTTGGTACCTACAAACTAAACATGCAAGGCAATTGCATTCTACAATTCCATTATGTGTTATACCTTCCCGAAATACGAGAAAACTTACTTTCTTTAGTTACTTTAATTAGACTTAGCTTTCACATTTTATTTTTAAAAACAAGGGTGTTTCCATATTTTTGGGCAATAATTTTTTTTTCTGCTTTTCTTTTAAATGATTTTATGATAATAGAGTTAGATTACTCAAATATGAATAAATATATTATTTTTCTCACTACATCTAATAATTTCGATTCTATAAATGGCATGTCAGGCTTAGCCATATTAGGTAAGAGAGGATGACTCAATTAGCTAAAAAAGGCCTAATAGCAATCTCGCTAAAGTCACATTGTTCATATATGAACATTGTTTAATGAAAAAAGCAATGAAGAACCCGTTTGGAAAAGCAACAAAGGCATTTTCTCTGTTGCAATTAATCCACTCAAAGATTTGTGACCCAATGGGTGTGAAGACAAGACATGAGGCTATCTATTTCATTACCTTTATAGACGATGTTGCGCAATATGGTCATGTATATTTGACCACCCACAAGTTTGAAGTATTGGATTGCTTTAGATATTACGTGAACTTGGTTGAAAATGAATTACATCATTTGAAATGAGAAATCAGACATTGTTTGAGATGGTTGAAATGAGAAATCAGACATTGTTTGAGATAGTTAGGTCGATGATGGCAAAAGCGAATCTACCAATATCATATTGGGGAGTTCGCTTTTGACTACAATCCATCCCTAATCGAGTGCCCTCCAAATCAGTACCGTCCACTTCGTATGAACTTTGGACCGGTGAGAAACCCAACTTAAGTAACTTGTAGTCATAGGGTTCAATAGGTTTCATTCATGATTTTTCTCATATATGAACATTGTTTGATGGAAAAAGTAATGAAGAACCCGTTTGGAAAAGCAACAAAGGCATTTTCTCTATTGCAATTAATCCACTCAAAGATTTGTGGCCCAATGGGTGTGAAGACAAGACATGAGGCTATCTATTTCATTACATTTATAGACGATGTTGCGCAATATGGTCATGTATATTTGACCACCCACAAGTTTGAAGTATTGGATTGCTTTAGATATTACATGAACTTGGTTGAAAATCAATTACATCATTTGAAATGAGAAATCAGACATTGTTTGAGATGGTTGAAATGAGAAATCAGACATTGCTTGAGATGGTTAGGTCGATAATGGCAAAATCGAATCTACCAATATCATATTGGGGAATTCGCTTTTGACTACAATCCATCCCTAATCAAGTGCCCTCCAAATCAGTACTGTCCACTTCGTATGAACTTTGGACCGATGAGAAACTCAACTTAAGTAACTTGTAGTCATAGGGTTCAACAGGTTTCGTTCATGTTTTTTCTCATAAATATGGAAAGTTGGGCCCTAGAGGGAAGAAGTGTATCTTCATAAGGTACCTTGACCACTTTAAGGGATTTGTATTAATTGGTGAACAACATAATGGAACGGTATTCGAAATTGAGTCATGAGATGTGAATTTTATCGTAGATGAATTTATGATTATTGGTAAGGTTGATAGGATTTTGAATCTCCAAGAAGTTGTGGATCAAGAGGAAGCCACTTCAAGGATCTTAGTTGAGAATGAGTGAATTTCTCAAACTTCTAAGAACATTAAGAGTGACTTGGCTCCAAGTGGCATCATAACACTTATTGGTCATCCACAACAACCTTAACCATGCAGGAGTTTATGTGTCAATCTTCCTCTCCGTCAATTTGAAATTGAATGAGAAACTTTCATGGTATCTATGTAAGATGATGATAACCCTAGGACCATCCAAGAGGCTCTCTCATCTTCTATTAAAGATAAGTAGATGAAAGTACTAAATGATGAAATGGAGTTTATGAGATCCAATTAGATTTTGGATCTGATAGATCTATTGTCACGGCGGGAGGCATTGAGAACAAATGGGTTCTAAAGGTAAAATGCAAAGTAGGTGAATCAATAGGGAGGTACAAAGCTTCCCTCGTGGCAAAAAGTTACCAACAAAATAGTGTAGACTATGAGGAAACTTTTTCTTGTAAGGTTTGTCTCAATTTGTATTATTCTAACCATATTAGGATATTTGGGTTTGGAACTTTATCAGATGGACATCAAGGCAACTTTTCTCAACAGAGAACTAGATAAAGAGATTTATATGCAGCAATCCAAGGACTTTATGGTCAAAAGTTGAGAGCGGAAAGTGTGCAAGCTCAAGTGATCTATATATGGCTTAAAGCAACCATCTAGATAGTGGTATCTCCAATTCTCTTATTCCATTGAGCCATTCTCTTAAATAACTTTACGATGATCACAGAAAATTATTGTATCTATGTAAAATGGTCCAAAACTAGTTTCATATTATTATCATTATACTTTGATGACATTCTCATGGCTAGAAATTATAAGGGGATGATTATTACCACTAAGCAGTGGTTATCCCTCCACTTTGAGATGAAGAACATGGGTGAAGTAGAATACATTTTGGGAGTTAGGATATATAAAGATCACTCGAAGAAACTCCTTTGTTTGTCTCAACAGACTTACATAAGGAAGGTTCTTGAGCGCTTCCAAATGAATGATTGTAAACTATTGACACCCATATTGTTGAATGAGAAAGCTTATTGTAAGATATGTGTCCCAAGACTCCAAGAGAAATAGAAAAGATGACCTATGTTCTCTATGCTAGTGCTATTGGTAGCTTGATGTATGCAAAGATGTATACTTGTTAGACATATGCTATGCAGTTAGCTTGATCAATAGATTCCAGTTTAACCTTGGACCGATCCATTAGATAGATGTCAAAAGAATTTTAAGATATCTCTAAGAAATATAGACTATGTGTTGTGCTATCAAAGTTCAAATTTGTAGTTGAAGAGTTACAATGATGTTGGTTAGGGTAATGACGTAGACGAGCATAAATTGACTACTAGATATGTTGTCTTGCTAAACAATGGCACCATTACATGGAGTAGTAAGAAACAACTATGCATAACCTTACCCACCATGTAGATAGAGTACATATCATGTTCAATAGTAGTTCAGGAGGCTATTTGGTTTAAAAGGTTCCTTTAGCAGTTAGACATCATTGCGAATAATTTTGATCTAGTGACAATTTATTGCAATAGAATGGCTACTCACGCATATGCTAAGGACCTAAAGTATTATGGAAGAACAAAACACATTAATATCCAATATCACTACATTAGAGACATGGTGACACAAAGCCAAATGGCTCTGAAACATCTTTCTACAAGTTGCATGGTTGTTGATCCATTGACAAAACTTACAACGAAAAATCTTTTTATCGCTCATGTTAGGAGTTTAGAATTACGTAGACTATGATTATAATTTTTTTCCAGTTTAGATCGGCTTACTCACACAAGCATTACATTTGGTACTACAAAGAGGTAGTACACATAGATGAGACAACATGTCACTTAGTACTTGTTTAGAGAGAGATAAGTTGTAAGATACGAAAAATATGTCATCTCAATGGGAGTTAAGATAAAGTCTATCATATTTAAGAGGATCATGCATGGACACTCAACAATCTATGTAGCCTATAGTTAGCCAGATACAAGACCCTCTTTAGTACATTGGAGGCGAGCAAATGGAGAGACATAGGTTAGATGCAGAAATGGTGTCTAGAATAAGATTTGTATGGTATTTGATATGGATATACGCTCTTTTGTTTAGAAAGAGAAATCTACCATAACATGTATTTCATATTATATGTCCTTATATAATTGAATATGGAAATAAATAAATGTTTCCCTATTTTTTCATTGTGTAAGTCCTATTCTTACTTTTGAGTACTATTCTTGACCTTTGACAATATCATAAGATAGGGGTTCTGATGTTTTCTACTCTAGCAAACTGTCGATGACAATAATTGATATGTTCTAAAAAGGTATTACTAGAAGAGTGGTTCGACTAAAATTAAATGACATGAGAGCTAAGGGAATGCTATTTGATAAAGTATCCTCGATTGTGTTTGCTTACATCAAAATTTGGCACTACAATGTAATAGTGACAAAATTTATAAACGCATTGTGATAATTTAGAAGTGATCGAGCATAGTTCTAAGTTTTTTTTAAACTCGAAAGGGATTGAATATGCTTAATTAGATACGATCGAATGAATCTAAAGCATATGAGACACTTTAAGGGATGTCTCTATGCTGATCTTCTCTGGGAGAGATTTGGTATAGTGCTCCCACACATTTTTTCAAATGCATTATGCGGTCGCATAATCCATTTGCTTATATGAACGAGATAGAAAATACATTGAGAAATATATGCAAGGAGCATACTCACTATGTGCAAGTGGGAGGTGTAATAAAGCATTGGCACCCTTAATGGGAATGCACCTACTGCTTCCTATATTAGGATGCTAAGCATAACGCTTGGCATTACTCCAGGCATTGCATTATGCCGAGAGTTATGGGAGAGTGATGAAAGCTAGCCTTGACTAGCCAATTGTTACCAATTGAGGACTTAATTTAAATCAGTCCTCCTCCCATAGATGGACGAACATTCAAATTTTATAACACTCTCTCACAAATATTTTCTATGTGAAAAAGCCGTTAGGTTGTGGGCATCTTGAATGTGTCTTTAGTTAATTTACGTAACACACTCACATATAGGGTGGAGACGAACTTGGATTGAACAAATGGTTGAACACTAGATTTACTCGTGGAACAACTACACAAATTGACCTTGAAGTATTTCCTTTTGCTATGAATATTGTATGAACTCTAATTATACAGTTCCTATTTACTCATACTGTCGATGATCATGGATGAAAGTTCCTACTAACAATGAGTCTAAGACTCATACACAACAGAGTTATTTAGCAGTAAATAAAGCATAGAGAAAGAGAAGAAAAGCATATCACAAGAGTAATGCCCATAACTCAAAGGTTGAGTGGCATGCTGTTCTTGATGGATTGAAGTTAGTAATGTGTCTAGTGCCTAAACATGTACTTGGGTAGTGGTGAATGACACAATTTATATTCACTTACCACTATGAGTATCCTTGCATATTAGAGCTCGAACCACTGCCTACTATTAATATCAGTGGGTAACCAAATAGATGAAGGAAGATCTTGGAAAACAATTTTTAGATATGAAGCAAGTTGGGCCAAAAAGGAGGACTATCATGATTTAATCAATGAAGCTTAGAGTAGCTTCCTATCTTCAAATAACAATCTTGAGTCTTTAAAGAAGGTTTGTAGCGCAGTAGGGTTAAACTGGCTAGATGGAGCAAAAAATTCCTTGGCAAACAAAATGGTCTTATCAATAATATGATGAACCATTTCTAAAATCTTCAAGTGACCAATAATGGAGAATCCACATGAAGTATAAAAGAATTGCAGAAGGAAGAAGATTGCTTGCTTGAAGAATAAGATATTAGATTGAAACAAAGAACAATATAAAGATGATTGGAGGAAGGTGGTAGAAATACAAAATTCTTTCATTTGTGTGCAAACTAAAGGAAAATGATTAACATTGTCATCATGATATTAGATGTGGAGGGAGGATTTTGCTATTAAGCCAAAGGATAATAGTCAATTATTCTATAATTTCTTCCAAGATCTATTCACATCATCCCTATATGAGGGAATAGAAGATTGTTTACTATCTTTGAATAATAAAGTTAAATACGAGAGAAATGCAAGGTTGATACAAGAATTCACTGTGGTTTTCTAATAACTTTCTATCAAGATCACTAGGGTACAGTTGGCCAAGATGCTTGTGCAGTAGCTTTTGGCATTCTAAATGTGGATGCTTGAATAGATGACATTAATGACACATACATAGCTGTTATTCCTAAGACCAAATTTCATACCAAAGTCTGGGAGTTCAGACCCATAAGTCTTGGCAATGTGCTTTATAAGATCACATCAAGAGTGTTGACAAACTGGAATTTATTCCCCATGAGATTATCTTCGCAACCCAAAGTGCATTTTTTCCTGGAAGATTGATCTCAGATAACATCAATGTGGCTTATGAATCAATGCACATTATGAACAACAAAATGAATGGAAAATCTGGTTTTATGGCTTTGAAACTTGATATGAGCAAAGCTTAAAAACATTATATAATGAGATTTCTTAAAAGCATTAATGAAAAAAATGGGTTTTGCTAGAAGGTGGATTGATCTTATAGTGATATATTTTATTACAATTTCGTACTCTATCCTAATCAATGGTATCCCTTAAAGAGCTTTCAAACCAACAAGATGAATTAGGTAGGGTGACCTTCTATCGCCTTATCTATTTATTCTATGTTCCAAAGTCCTAAGTAGCCTCCTTAACAATGCAGAAATTTCAAGCCATATCATAGGAATTCCAATCTCTCGAGGTTAATTGCACATTAACCTTGTTCTTTACAGATGGCAATTTACTTTTTTGATGGCAATTTACTTTTTTGTAGGCAAATTCTTTAAAATGGAGTAGACAATTGAGATTGCTAGAACTTTACAGTAGGGCATCAGGTCAAAGGCTTACTAAGGATAAAACATCAATTTTCTTTAATAGGAATACTAAAAAAGAAGTTAAAGACATCATTCTGGATATAGCAAGCATTTGATCCTCCCACTCTTATGAAAATCACTTGGGATTACTAACCTTTATTGGTAGATCTCGATCAAAGTTCTTCAAGAGTATTATGGATAATGTGAGGAACAAAATCCGCAATCGAAAAGTAAACTCTCTCTCAACCTGGAAAGTAAGTTCTACTCAAATTTGTCATATAAGCTCTTCCAACCTACTGCATGGGAGTTTTTAAACTTTCCAAGTTACTACTTAGGAAAATCAATATAATTATGCAGAACTTTTGGTTGGGTCAAAGAGAAAATGAAGGGAAGATTCACTGAATTAACTGGAGCCAAATGGGAAAGGCAAAGACTATAAGAGGGCTCAAGCTCAGAGACTTGAAAAATTTCAACATTTCAATTCTTGTCAAGCAAGAATGGAGATTAGTACAAAACCCTGATTCACTGGCAGCAAAGGTTCTAAAATCTAAATACTTTCTTGAGACTGAATTCTTTAAGGCTAAGTTAGGAAGTAACCCATCATTAGTATGAAAAAGTATCTTGATAGCAAGACAACTTATTGAAGAATGAATAATATGGAGATTTGGAAATGGGGTATCTATCAAAATCTGGAAAGATAAGTGGCTCCCTGAACTAGTAACCTTCATAATCCAATCTGCAATAAGGGTTTTAAATGAAGAGGAAAAGGTTGTTGCCTTGATAGATAGAGATGCAAAACATGTTAAATACTCTTATAGTATAGATATTCTTCTTGGATGCTGAAGTTAAGATAATATGCAAAATACAAGTAAGTCCTTATAAAATTCTTAATAAACTGGTATGGAGATTCACTACAAATGGCCAGTTTTCAATAAGAAGTTCTTACCATATACAGGGAGAAATACAAGAACAAAGGATCAATCTTTAAGCTACACCAACAAGCAGGTGAGGTGGTCCAAGATATGGCAATTGAGAATTCCAAATGCTGAAAAAATCTTTGTGGAGAGCCTGCCTTGATACTCTTCTAACCAAAATAAACCTATTTAAGAAAAAAGGTGGTTGGAAATCCAAACTACCCAAATGTATAAATGTAATCGAAACAATTGAGTATACTTTGTGAGGTTTTAGTTCCTCTTTTTGGGGGCAATGCTCAATAAGGATATAAAAAAAGTACAATCATGAGGAAGATTTTATTGGAAGTACTAGAAACTCTGATTGCCCGTGGATAATGAGGAATGTGATAGAAGGAAGATTTGGCTCAGAAGAAACTCCTTTGTTTTTTTTTTTTTTTTTGGAGAGTTTCTAGATCCTACTAGACTAGTGATGCAATAAAAACAGGTTGTGCATGAATTAAAAAATTTGGCCCTTAAGAATACAACAAACGCAACAACCCCCACAAGCAAAAACTGATGTTGGGTAGCACCCTAAATGAAGCACAAAAGATCAACTAGGATGCAACAATTGACAAAACTTTATGTATAGTAGGAATTGGAGTAATTGTTCAAGATTGGGAAGGCTAAGTAATGGCTACCATGAGGACGAGAAGGGACTTATATCCAAATGTTTTTCTAGCTAATTTTTGGAATTAAGTTGGGTTTAAGGAATGCAATTATAGAGGGAGATACCTTAAAAGTGGTCAATCTTATTAAAGGTATTGAAGTATAATAGAATAGTACAGAAATGCTAGTAGCCGACATATAAAGTCTCTAAGTAGGTTTGATCATTAGTCTATTCAACATATTAACAAGGAAGCAAATTTAGTGGCTTATGTATTAGCTAAAAAAGGCTTTAAGGATACCTGAGGATATTATTGGTGATATGGAAGAGAGACATCTTGTATTCACTCCTTGTTATAAAGGAGCATCATTAATAAAATGAGTAGGGGTGATATCCACATGGTGAAGGGCGGGGGGACCCTTCTTTGCACCCACCCCACACCATAGGAGGTAGGATTTTCAACCTATTAAGTCCCAGATTGGTTAAGTATGACTATTACATTATCTTGACCTCCTATATAAAAGTTAGCTTAGGAGGCCAAGGCAATCTAATAACTTGAATACAATTTTAAGTTTTTAATAAATTTTATATATCTATATAAAATATATTTATTTATATCAATGTATTAAAAAAATATATATTTTTTTTTATATATGGGGGTGCAGAGCAAGGGGTGGGGTGGGGCGGGGCAAGGCCCCGCTAGGTTTAGCCAACCCCCCACCCCTGCTGAGTACTCTCTTTGCGGGGCGGGGTGGACGGTGGCTGGGGAGCAGGGTGCAGGCCCTCGTTGCCCACCCCTAAAAATGAGTAGTACTGTTTTAAAGCGTTTACACCACACACTATTACATTGCATAATTAGATTTGAAAAATAAATTTTAAAATTTAAATATGACAAATTAAATCTTACCATTTAAGTAATATAAATGATATGTTCTACACAACAGCTTGATAATTGAGTAATTTTAATAAAATTTCTTATTTATTAAAAAAAGGATGTGCATGATCTGCATCTTTTTCTTAAAAAATATGAGGACCACTAATAAAAGGTAAATGTTTTATATATGCCTCATATTTATTCACATTTTCAAAAAAAATGCACGTAATTTGCATTCTAAAATCCTATATAAATCATTTCTCTCACCTTAATTCTTTATTTTAATTTTGATTGATCACACGTCATCGATCTATAAAGCTCATAAAATCCAAATTACTATAGTTTTTGTTTTAATAGGAAAATTATTATAGTTGTGAAAACTGAATCGCATTCATACAGTACGGTGAAGGCTACAGCCATGCCGAACTCCACTCACTCCCTGTTCCAACTCGTACTCACAAACCTCGTAGTACTCTTCCTTATCGTTTCAGCCCAACAACCTCAAGACACGCCCATCGCTCGCTTCCAGCGCTACCTCCGCATCAACACCGCCCACCCTCGCCCCGACTACTCCTCTGCCATTTCCTTTCTCGAATCCCAAGCCCTCTCCATCAATCTTCAAGTCAAGACCCTTGAATTCTCCCCTGGAAAGCCCGTCCTCCTCCTGACCTGGCCCGGCTCCAATCCCTCCCTCCCTTCCCTACTCTTTAACTCCCACCTCGACTCCGTCCCCGCCGAGTCCTCCAAGTGGACTCACCCGCCATTCTTCGCCGTCCGATCCCCCGATGGAAAGATATTCGCCCGCGGCGCCCAGGACGATAAATGCATCGGCGTCCAGTACCTCGAGGCTATCCGGAACCTTAAAGAGAAGAACTTCGCGCCGGTCCGCACCGTCCACGTGTCCTACGTCCCCGATGAGGAGATTGGCGGGGTCAACGGGATCCTTAAGTTCGTTGCCTCGGAGGAGTTCAGGAAATTGAACGTGGGGTTCGCGATGGACGAGGGTCAGGCCTCCCCAGGCGACGAGTTCAGGGTTTTCTACGCGGACAGGTCGCCGTGGAACTTGATAATCAAGGCTAAGGGGATGCCCGGGCACGGTTCCAGAATGTACGATAATAGTGCAATGGAGAACTTGATGAAGAGCGTTGAGATTATCTCTAGGTTTAGGGAGAGTCAGTTCGATGTGGTTAAGGCTGGGGAAGCCCCCAATTCGGAAGTTGTTTCGGTTAATCCTGTTTATGTGAAAGCTGGGATTCCTTCCCCCAGTGTGAGTGATTTAACGCGTATAGCTTGAATTTAGGTATACCAACGCCCGCATTTTTATGATGGGGACAGTTAATTTGTTTGTGCAGGGATTCGTGATGAACATGCAGCCTTCGGAGGCGGAAGCGGGGTTCAATATCAGATTGCCGCCTGTTGCGGACCCGGAGCTTGTGAGGAGAAGAATTGCTGAAGAATGGGCACCGGCTAGGCGGAACATGACTTACCAGGTGAATGACCTTAGTTGATATACAGTTTATTTAGCTTATCGAAACCTTCAAAAGAAACTTTGTTTAAGAACCGCAATATGCTTCGTTTCTTTTATGATATTAGTATGATTTGAAATTATCGACTTAATTCGAATGGGTGATGCTCTATTATACACTCTTATTCTATTTTCATCCCAAGAATAAATATGGCATTTTTCATCACTCTGGGATCATCCCTTATTATTTTTTAAAGAAAATTCAGGATTTGATAAGCAGTGCCACTCATTGTAATGTGATAAGAGTGGGATGATGGTGTAGTGTGTAGAATTTTTCAATTCAAATTGAAGATAAATAATGCGTTGAGGATGCTTCTGCAAGCGTGCTTCTTTTTATCTAAGAATGTGTAAATGGTTTTGCTATGGTAGTGCTACTTCATAATTCCATATTATGCCACCTTTGAGATTCAATTTATAAGCTATTAACAATAATTAACCATTTTTGGCTGCCTTTGTTTCTTGATAGATGTCTGTCTTTTATTATTAACCATTAGGTGATGATTTTGTTGATAGTTTAGCACTAGCTTCTTACAAGTTAAATCGCTTTATATTTAAACAATTGATCAGTTCAATCCCCATGTGAAGTCAGGTTGCTCTAAATTGGATGGTGATGGACGTTGATATTGTAAGTTGATTGTCAATGTTTTCTAAAAATCTGAAAGAGATTGAGGTTATGTGTGTGTGTGTGTGTGTGTATCTCAATTGAAACTTTTTTTGTAAAGATTGAATTAAGGATAGGTATGAATAAACATTTGAAATTGTGATGGACCTACTAATTAATAAACATTATCTGATATTATTCTACTTGTTGATACAAGCTTCTGTAAATCATATTATACAAGGTCCTAGACTCCTAGTTGGTAAAAGTATTTCTATTTCTATTTTTTAATTTAGTTGATATTTTAGGTTACGTGGAGAAGGATGACTCTTGATGAGGACTGCACTACGACGGGGATTCAAGTGATTATTTCACCGGTATGGATTGTTAATTTGGGTGGAGGGTGTTTCTTAGGGGATTTGTTTGTGCAATACTGGGAGGAGGTTTTGGCATTACCAAAATGAGAGAGATGAATTGTGGAGAGCAGAAGTATATTCAAAATAAGATGCTTGTGGGTTGGGTAGTGTTCTAACGAGTTCCGAGGACCTCATACTGTGGGATTATGGAAGGAATATAAGGAGCGGTTGGCAGATATAATCAAACTATATCAGATTTGAGGCGGGAATGGGAGTAATTTTGGCACAATTGGCGGTATGGTGATAGGGCAATCATGGAAGATTTCCTGGTATAAGATACTTCAGGGTAGCAGAAAATTTGGAGATTTCTTTCTAGTGATTTTCTCGGTAGAATATAAGTTTTGTCAAAGTAGCTTAAGATTGGGAAGTGGATGCTTTTACTGAATTTTTTTACTAGTTGACCCCCTAGATTAAGATAAGGAGGGGAAGATGAGATTCTTTGGACCACATCCGATCGATTGATGCTGTTCATTCGTTTTATAATATCCTTGTTCATCATGACAATAATCTGTATCTTGAAAGAGTATTTCACGGACAAAGGTACCCCTTGAGAGCTGTGTTCTTCGCTTGGAAAGCCTATATGGGGAAGATCCACACTATAGATAATATAAGGAAGGAGTAGTTCTACTTACAAGCTGGTGTGCCTTCCACACCATTGACATGACAAGATTTGCAAGAGATTTCATTTTAAATTTCTCTTACAAATCAAATCATACCTTGTCAGCGACGTGAAGGGTTTGTCCTCTAACATCAACTTGTAAATAGAAATTTTTATGAGAAAGAGGTACATTATTGTAATTGATTGGTGTTTCATATGCAAGGAGAGTGAGGGGTCTATTGATCATCTTTTACTTCATTGTGAGATTGTGAGTTCACTATAGAGTGACTTCTTCAATCGAATTGGATTGGCTTGGATCATACCCGAAAGAGTTCTGGATCTTTATTATCCAAGGAAAGGGTTAAGTGAAGCCTTCAAATCATAGCAGTGTGGAAGATGGATGCATACTTGCCTCATTTGGTGCCTCTTGAAGGAAAGAAACAGAATCTTTGAGGACCATGAACGAACGCTGGAGAAGTTCAAAACTGTTTTTATCAACCCTTTTGCTTTGGACTGTTTCTATAGGCTTTAAAGAGTTAAATTTGCATGAATTGCTTGTATCCTTTTTCCTTGTAGATGATGTCTCTATTGCATACTTCACATGTAATCAAATTGTGCCTTCTATAAAGATTTGAAAGGCGTGGACTTGTTGCCATGGATTGGTGCTACATGTGTAAGAAGAGTGGTGAGTCTATGGATCATCTCTTCACAGTGAGGTGGTGAGGATGTTATGGGCTGAGATCTTCAATAGGACCAAACTTGCCTGGGTGATGCCCAAGAGGTTGGTGGACTTGTTTCCTTGTTGGAAAGGGATTTGGGGCAATTCCCAAATTGCGGATGTCTAGAGAATGATCCTTTATGTCTCATGTGGTGTATTTGGGTTGAAAGGAATGGTTGAAGCTTTTAAGATAGGAAATCTTCTCTGGATGAGATTAGAAGTTTCTTTTTCCATTGTGAACTGGCTAGGTTCTTGTGGATTGAGGTTTTGAATCGGACTGGTTTACTTTGGGTAATGCTCAAGGAAGTGGTGGATTTATTGGTAGGGTGGAAGGGTTTGAAGGGTAGAAAGAATGCTGCTCATGTCTGAAAGATGATTCCTTCTTGTCTCATGTGGTGTCTATGGCTTGAAAGGAATGGGAGATGCTTCGAAGACAAAGAACGATGAGAACTTAGGGATTTCTTCTTTAGTACTTTGAGATTGTGGGCTAAAGTTTTCGTAACAGAAGATATTTTCCAGTTTATGTTTTAGTTTTCCTTTTGTTCTTGGAAAGTAGTAGGTATTTCCTTTGTATACGTTCTGTGTACTTGGGTTTATGCATATTTCTTGGGAATAAAATCTTTTATTAATTATAAAAAAGAAAAAAAAAAAATTCCATACTTTGTCTTTGGGCTTCTGCCAGTGTTTTTAATGGAGCCAGCGTACATGACTTTTTTGTATCACTTTCTAGCTCCGAACTTGTAACTAGGTGCTTTTTGATGTATACTTCCTGTGTACTTGGGTTATGGCTATTTAATTGTTTCAATAAATTTTTATATTACTTATAAAAAAAAAAATGATATATTACATATAAGAAATGTTATTTTGATTTCAAGTTAATGATCATTCATTTGGTTGTCTCTGCAATGTTAAACATGTGTCTAACAATGTGAATGTGATTGTGGTTTAACAACCGAGAGACTAATATTTGTTGTCATTGTTGTTCACGTGAGTGGACCTTTAAAGAACCTATGTTGCTAAGTGGCTTATCCGCTCTTTCCATGTGACTGAGTAAAAGTGCTTCATACTTGTGCATATGACAAGTGCAAAATGAAAGGATAAAGAAGATCATGTTTATAGGTCTGAAAACTTATTGATTTTGGGTTATAAGGTGTTAGATCCCAGCTAAAGAATGCCATGATCTAGTGATTATTGAGTTTTCTGCCCAGAGTTGACACATGGTTTGTCTATGTTAAATCAAGTTATGAGAAGACATGGTAGGTAGCCAGTAAATTTTTATCTCGGCATCAAAAGAGGACTGGTAGACTCTGTGTAATGCACCTTTTCTAGATTGTTGATCTCAGTTATTTACTCGATCAAGTTTTATTGGAAGGAAAATGACATTTCCATTTTTTTTTTAAAGTGGGTATGCAAATTCAACAAACTCCAGTTTGGTATGTTTCATCTGTTCACATCGGTTGATGTTGCTACCAAAAAAAAAAAAACAGCATTGGTTGATCGGGCAATTGTCCACTTTCTTGACTAAGATGTGCTGACATGAGCCAAAATTCCTATTTAATTTTTTCTTTTTGGTAATGTTAGATTATATATTTTCTGGCAGAACACCATTACAATGTCTAACTAGGTTCAGAACTTCAGATTTTCTTTTATTTATTTTCTTAGCAACTAGATGGCTGATTTCTTTCTTTGTATTAGATAATTGAGCTGGGACCCCTAAGAGACTACATGGGCCGCCCTTTGACGACACCAACCAATGATTCCAATCCATGGTGGCCTATTTTCAAGCAAGCTATCACTGCAGTAGGAGGAAAACTTGCAAAGCCTGAAATCTTGGCCTCAACTACTGATGCACGATACATAAGACAGTTGGGAATTCCTGTACTTGGTTTCTCCCCAATGAAAAATACTCCCATCTTACTGCATGAACACAATGAGGTTTGACACGTTTGCAATCTCTCATCTGACTCTCTCATATACATCTAGTGCTGCTTCTTTTTCTCACTCCCCTAACTGTGTCTTGCAGTTCCTGGAAGACACTGTATATTTGGAAGGAATAGAGGTATATGAATCCATAATCAGATCTTTGAGTTCCTTCGAAGAATCATCATCTTATTAGAGCACTCAGGGCGTCTCTAAAGGGGAGGATGGTGTTCATAATTCATACCTTTAACTTGACGCGTGGCAATGTTATGCTGGTACGAATTGTGATGTTGTAACTTTATCTTTGGCCGTACAGTGCTTATCCTTCAATAAATATGTGCTCCCGAACCAATTTTTATGGGAATGCTCTGGTTTCCATATGTAACCCTCTTGCTTTTTTTGGTATATAGTATTCTTTGAACATAAATGAGGATTTATCACTAAAATTGGAGTACTGTTCTCTTCTTAAAAAAAAAAAAAAATAGAAATGTTATGATCTTATGTTCTAAATTTTGTAAGAGGGCGTGAAAGGGTTAATTCCATATTCCTAGCATTTAACGTTTTGGTGCAAGCGTACCTGTATTTAATGGATGTTGCATGCATGTCCACACAAATATGCAAAGAAAGCCCATATATGCAAGTATTTTTCTTTTTAATTACACGCATTGAAAAATATAATTTGGGAAATTGCACTTCGTATTGGTAACGTCACATATCTTAATTGGCGGTGTAAAGTGTCTTATAAATCACCATCAAAATAGCATTTTGCAGCCTCGAAACTCTAATAGCTTGCATTAGATAAACTAATTTTGTTAGAACTTGTGACCAACTCAACAGTGCTTCCTTTATAATTTGTAAGAATCTCTCTCCTGGAAAATGCAACTAGTTCTTCAAAGACATAACGCAAGATCTCAGTTTCAAACACCTTTTCAATTTCCCACAAAAAGCACTCTATTTTGCTTCAAAGCTACAGGCGAACAGGACAGCCATTGGAGGTGAAGCATGTTGATAACCAAGGAAGAGAGTCAAAAATTGCAGAGCTCCAAAACTCTGACCCTGCCATTGAAAGTCCCAATATAAGGCTGAAGTGTGCATAATCTCAATGTCTTAATACGACATACAGGCGGGTGAGAGCAGTAGGCCTCAGGATCAGGCCACACAAAGGGATAGGAAACCGACTGAGGAAGCACTCATGGAAAGCTCGCTAAGGCACTGCATTATGCAGGCCTACTCTTTCTGCCAGAGAGGATGCATCTAGAAATAATCTATTAGATTTCCATTCCACCCCGCAATTTACATAAGCATAGAGTAATATCCTAACCATAGAATATTATAGAATATTGTTAATATCTTCATATTTTCCTATGATTTTTTCTGAAATTTAAAATATCTACATACCTTTTGGGTCAACAAGTTCGCCTTGAAAAATACATTTATTGTATGCAGAACAGCTCTCTCCCTATGGATATGGTTGTTGATACCGCCCATCAACTTTTTCCAGGAAGCTGCTCTCTCTCTCTCTCTCATATATATGAAAGGGAAAAAGAGAAAGAATGGAATTTGATATTCTTGTAGCTTCTGAGAAGACCTTACCCACATGGATCTTGCCTCTCCATCATCCAACATCCTCCTGTCCAAAGCCTTCCCTGCACTTTCGCCCATTCTCCCCAACCCAATCTTCTTCCATTTCTATATCATTATAATTTTATTGAAATGAAAATGGTGCCATGTCATGTCATGATTTTTTCTCATTGTTTGGCGCTTGCCCTCTCTCCCAACTCCTTGGCCCTACTTCTCTCTGGCTCTGCCTGATCCTTTTTTGATACGGATTGCATTATTGCATCTCTTTCATTAATATGAAAGGTACGGAAGGTCACGAATACAGGGTACGGGCCAGATAAGAGAGAGGCTAGAGGTTTTGAAGTACATGCATGCATGAGTTAGAATATAGGGGAGTGGAGCATGAATCTTCGTACTTCGT
Source organism: Carya illinoinensis (assembly GCF_018687715.1). Taxonomy (NCBI): domain Eukaryota; kingdom Viridiplantae; phylum Streptophyta; class Magnoliopsida; order Fagales; family Juglandaceae; genus Carya; species Carya illinoinensis. The sequence continues at coordinate 42,675,164 of NC_056756.1, forward strand.
CATCTAGTACTTTCAGATATATATGATCTGTTATATATCTTCAGACCTAACAAAAAATATACATGTTGATTTCGATGTTTCGATTATCATTTATACTTAGTTGGTAGGAGCTGATCGTGACTCGTGGGAATTGAGATAGATCAGCCAAACAAATGAAAAAAAAAATGTGATGCGTAGAGCATTCATAGTGTAATTATGCATGAAAACAGACAATATATACAAGATTATTCACTGTTATACTTTACTCAAGGATAGTGAGAAAATTCGGAAAATCTACTGTTCTATTTGCAAAATCTCACGAAAACTTACAAATTAATATAATTAAATGCTATATATTAGATATGAGTAATGTTATATACTACACTACCATCTCATTTATATTTTATTATATATAATGTGGCGTATTTGTCATTATTTAATAATAAAAAAATATTTACTAAATGATCATAATTTAATAATAATAAATATATCACATCTTAATAAAATATAAATGAAATAATAGTATACTGTATAAAATTTTCCTTTCATATATAATAAGACTTGGAAGAACCGTACCCACCCTGTCAATATTCGGTAAAAATTTTACTGTACTAATTCTATTTATAATGAACTGCGTTCAGATTTGAATAGTACGTTTGGAGAGGGAGGTTATAAAGACCCACCATGAATAATGATGATGATCATCCTTAATTTATCTGTACGCGCTTAAACATTTTCTCACGAAAGCAAAAGAAAAGTCATAATAATATATGGAAGTTGTCTTTGTTGCAGCTTGGCTAGCTAAGTGATGACTCTGCGGTACGTACGTAATGTGAATACTCATGTGTTCAGCACGTAATTAAATAAAGTAATTAGATTAAGATGATGATTAATTTCAACAGGCCACGCATGAATGCATGGAGCTCAGTAACATGGCTATACAGCTTTAGTTTGACATTCCCATGTAGGACAGGAGGAAAGAAACCTTGATCAAGCTAGCTTGCTGCTAAATATCCGGAAAGTCAAGCAAATTAATTAACCAATGAACTTATGTAATTTCCTTCTCCCTTCCAACAAAGAAATTAAACCCTGGCTAGCTAGCTAGTTCAACTCTGCATTAATGTGACAGATATAATATATAGAAAAGGGAAAGGGAGTGTGGCCAGAACATGTGATAAGACTCAAATTAATATTATATATATATATATTGAAGCGGTAGTGTCAGGCCACCTGATGATCATGATATAGTATCAAGAAATATTTTCATTAATTTAATACATGCAGTAATTAAAGTTATTTTAAGATGATCAGAAGATGCTTGCAAATTGCAATAAAATATATTTATTTAATGTGGTTTCCTAAGTGAATTCAGGCATAGAAAGGAGGGATATTAGGAGATGGCATGGAGATAACTCGTACGGGTTGACGACACTATTCTTTTCACACATGGATTATCATTGGAGTTTGCAATTATGCCTCACGATCTGTCTCTCTACCCACTGAATGAAATCTCCCACACTTTTTTAGCTTCTTTTCAATCTTTTAGGCGCGTTGAAAAATTCCACTAATAATTCAAAAACAAATTATATACATATTGGTGTGAACAAATCGAGATTAAAAACAAAAAAATACCTTGAATTTTTTTCATCCGAATTTGGATTTAATTCAAAATTATTTAGTTTATAAAGAAAATTCATAAATGTAAAGCTTACAAATTAGCGTGGTTTGTTTTTAGCACTTTATACTGTAAATCTCTTTTTATTATAAATAAAAATCTAACACATCAGTATATTTAATCACGTCAATTTATAAATTTTTTGTAAAATTTTTCTATAAAGCTAGTTAGCATTTCTAATAATTGATTAGATAAGTTTTGAAAATATATATATATATATATAGGATATCTGATTCGAGATAAACAAAAACAAAAGAAAATGAAATAAAGAAGGAAAGTAAGAGAAATATATTATATGCTTCTGAGATCTCCCATTTTGCAAATTCCTTGTTTCTAAAAGAGGAAAATTAAAGAAAAAATAACATTATGATGGAGCTAGATAATTATAATTTTTGTAGGTTTAATTTGTAATATGAGAAGTGAATCACATTTTTTGTGGGTTTCCTGAATGCATGGCGAGTTCAATTAAATTGTTGATGCCATTCATGATTTCTTGCATTATGATGTCGTGTAATTTTGACATTTCAGATAGATCTAGCTCTGTTTTTTGTAATTGCTATGACTTTTGTTTTGTACACGGTTTTCCTCTGCAATAAAAAATATAAAAAATAAAAAATAAATCCAGCAAATCAACAGCATCTAGCTAAGAAATTTATATAGAATATGACGTACTATTTTTGTTTGTTCACGTGGGTTTGATAATTACTGGGATACTATATATATATATATATATATATATAGTTTCATACCTAGAAATTTCAAATTTAATTTCAATGAATTAATTTTCTCTGCAGTGCATTTGTTATGATGGTATGTTCGTGATCATCTGATAGTGACGGCCAAGACTATTGAAACACCCTAATAAAGAGAACAATGACCGGCCAGTACGTAGATCAGCAAGAATAAAAACGTCTTTCAAAGGAATCGATATTCATGCATGGCTGTCCTACAATACTAATCTTTCTTTGATCACATTAATTGCCATAGCCCAACAGCTACCACAATTCTGCAGGAAAGTTGACAAAATGCATGCTGGCTTTTACTTATTTGCAACTCTGCATAGAAATTAACATCGACCGTTGATATGAAAGTTCTTCGAAACATTTTTTATTTTTATTTTTGTAATTAGAATACATGATGGTCTTGAGATAAACGATTTGTTTTAACGCCTACTTGTTAATAGTAAAATAGGAAAAGGTCTACGAAATTTGTGTAACTTGAAACAGAGACCATTTCAGCCATATATAGATCTTTAGTGTGAAAGTATATTCGGCTAAGCTCGAAAAGAGTGTCATTTGCCCCCATAGGAAAGTAGGTCGTATCTTCCCACAACCTCGATCGGCCTCCAATGTGTGTGTGCTGGCAGTACTTTTCCTTCGTCTAGAAAAGTGTCTGGTGTTGGTCATACCGTACCAAAAGAAAATCCCATGAATAATAACTTCGATGATCATCAACATGCATGCAGCTTGGTCAAAAGATTAAAAAAAATTTGGGAAAAAGAATAATTAACCTAGCTCATGGACATGATCTTTCTATTGGAGTTAAAAGAAAATTTGAAAAGGAGCAAAAGTCAAGTCATGCAGGCGTAAGCAGCTAAGCAAAATGCATATGCCATGACAACGGTTGAGATGTGAACCCCTTTATTTATTATAATCTTTCTGTAGAGAAAGAGAGAAAGGCATATGGTCTTTCTTTGGTATCTGCATGAGGCCCATGACGCGGTTTTGGAGCTGCGAGACAGAGAAGCAACAGCTGGTGATCATATCTATGGGGCAATATCAATTGGCTCACTGTTAAGATCAGTAAGACTGCGGGTGGGTTTCGAGTATCATTTCGGTTTCATAAATTAATGCTTTCATATGTATATATATTTTTAATTTTCATCACAGCCAACTTCAGATCCTGGAAGTTGCCTATGACAGAATCCTATGTTTCTTCTTTACTTACCCTACATTATTGCATAAATCAAACATAAGACATCACGTTCCCAAAATAGATAGATAGAACATGCATATAAAATACTAGTAATATCTGTACAAAATATCACGACTCTCAGTGATATCAAAATTACCCGCCATATGCCTATTATATATATTGAATGTTGTCCTTACTCTCTACTTTTTTTTTATTGCAGTTTTGTTGGGGTGTCAACTGGGGAGGGGAAGACTTGTTGTGTTAGTCAGAAACTCCAAAACAAAGACGGTAATATATGTTCCATAAAATCATGAACAGTACAGATACCATTATATATATATTCATTCTCAGTGAAATCTAAAAGATTTACTAAAAAAAAATCGGACTTTTGTAATTAATTTATTATAACTAAAAGAATATTTGCAACCAATTTTAACTAGAAATATTCATTTTACTGAAATTAATTGATTGCAAATAAGCAATTTTCTTGTAGTGATTTATTTTACTCTAGACAAGCACCTCATGCGTGTATATATATATATATATATATATATATATGCTCTGAACAGTTTTCCTAGCAAGAAAGTCAGAAAAATATTAGTGTCATTGTCCAATATTATTGCATTACAACTATAAATTTTGATGAAGCACGCCACACACGACACAAGCACGCATTTTTGAGGTCATCCAAGATCTTCTACACAAGTGCTGACATTGATTATAATTTTACTTGGGTTAACAATTACGTGGCTCATGACTAATTCAAAGTTGTTCAAAACTCAAACATGCAAAGTACTGGTGATTGAACTACTGGTAAACAAAATATGCAAACATCAATAATATATATATATATATATATCCCTGCCCAAGCTATATATCAGATCCCCCTTATATATTCCCCATCTTTTCTTAATAGAAATATTAGTAATGCCAGGCATCTAAAGTTACCTTTACCTTGATAGGCAAATAGTCACCTTTTCAAGAAATTCAGGAATGGGAATATAGTTTTGATTTTAATACACTAGAAAACATCTGTCACCCATTTTCATAATTCATGTCCATATGTTGAGAACCTTATTACTGTGCATTGACTAGCTAGCAGGATCTTCTACTGAAAAAACTCAAACCACCCATCTATAAATAGCAATCTTTTCTCCTCAAAGTTCAGTACCTACATTGCTTTCCTTACTTTCAGAACAAGAGAAAGGAAAAAAGTTGCCTATAACAAACCAAAGAGCTGCTAGGTAGAGAGACGTCTCCAACATACTTTCTCCACCGACGTATTGATTCCAGAACACCCTTGTTCACCAAAGCATTGATTGTTGCAGCTTTCAACAAATGGTGAAGACAGAGCAGAAGAATCATCCAGATCCAATATCAAAACCAGTTCCATCAACATCAACATCGGCATCGGCATCGGCATCGGCATCGACGTCAGCAAGCAAAAAGAAGAAATACAAGGGAGTGAGAATGAGGAGTTGGGGTTCATGGGTATCTGAGATAAGGGCACCAAATCAAAAAACAAGAATATGGTTGGGCTCTTATTCCACACCAGAAGCAGCAGCCCGAGCCTATGATGCTGCACTTCTATGCCTTAAAGGCTCTTCAGCAAATCTCAACTTCCCCATCACTTCCTCTAATCACATTCCTGATCAAGACACCATTATGTCACCAAAGTCCATCCAAAGAGTGGCTGCAGCTGCTGCCAATAGTTTCATGGCAGATGCTCCCACCCCTCCATCTCCTCCTCCTCCTCCCTCATCGTCATCATTAGTCTCATCTCCATCCATGTCCTCATCTCCGTCGGATCAACTCGACGACGATCATGTCTCATTGATGTCATCCTTTGAGGCCTATGAGCCAATGGCCACGATGGAATCCTGGTATAACTTGGACGGCCTACAATCACCAAAATTCATTGATCAAATGCTTAATGGTGCCTTGTTTGATCCACCAGTGTTTGATGATCTGTACGAAGAAAGCGATATTAGTCTGTGGAGCTTCTGCTGATGATCAGGAGAAAAAAGGGAAAAAACAAATCATATTCATTCTTTCTTTTGTCCATTCATATTCATTGATGATCTTCGCTTGCTGCCTGAAGACATTGCTGACAGTGACCAAAATTCATTTATTAGTGTATTTTGAATTAGTTGAAGTAAAACTCATGGGGAGTGAGACAATTTTTGGACTCTCCCCTGTGGTTTTCTATATGTTAAGAATATGTATGAGACAATTCCTCATATTAGTATTATTCATATGGTTTATATTGTAATGGAATAATAGGAAGAAAATCTTAATTTCATCAGTGCCTCTTGTTGGCTTGTTCTATGCTCTGTATCTTTCTTTCTTTCTAATTTATTTAATCAAATCTCTGTAAAACATGCTGTTTTATACAGAACTTACTGTTTCACGCTCTTTTTGGAGTGTGGGAGCCCATCTATTGTATAGAGATATGTCAGATTTGCCTATCTTCCTGGGAACAAATTGCAGAGTTATGTGGAAACTCGAAACCATCCGAGCGCCTTTTTTGGTTAAGGAGTTACGACTTAGCTCGCTCAAACGGTCATGGATTGTTGTAAAATTCCCAGCCTCAAAACCTTGTAAAAATCTTATTTTTTCTTGGTAGGTCGAAATCTTGATGTTCTACCACATTCTTGTGATTTTGTACCCTTTTCTGTTTTTTTTTTTTTTCCTGAAATTGTAACCTTTTCTGTTGGCTTGGAGGATTTAGGACTTGCAAAATGATAAGCAGTACAACTGTGGTGATATCTGAAGTGTCCAGAATTAATGCATGCTTGGGTATTTCTTTTAATTTGCAGAAAAAGATGGAAAGGAGGTTAATATGATACTTAATTCAATATTAGTTTTTATTACTGGAATTTTGACTCTAGTTTCTTAAAAACTTTGTGCTTTGGCTTTAGCATTTCTGCTAAGATTCGAAGTGGACAGGATACGCAATTATATGAGCAGAAGAATATCACATGTATACGGAAACTATATGGGCACTGTTTATGTTGAGCAGAATCTGACAAGGAAAAATATAATAGTAAGCATAATTATGCACTAATCTGTACATCAATGTGATGTGATTGGTCAAAAAGTAGATTTTATTGAAAACAGTGTTAATTTAAATTTTAATTATGAATAAATCAATATTAGTACATAGATTAGTGTACGACTGTACTTATACGTAACAAAACTCATCTGACAAAATATCATTCACCCCCAAAAATTTAAGCAACAAAAAGAGAGAAATTAAATTGATCAATATTTCAACATCATAGATGGAAATTTTGGACCTGGTCAAGTGTAAGAAACTGTTAGTCAAAGCCATATAGCACATGACCTGTCTGTCCTGTTGTGCTTGTGGTCCTGTGGATGAGGAGAGGGCATGGAATCTCATCTCCACTTTCTGCCTTTACATTGTATTTGGTCTCTTCATTCAGTGTGTTTTGTATGGGCCACACTCACTCACTGTGGGAAAGTTGCACAAAATACTGTGTTTTTGAGTGAAGTGTAGTGTACGTAGCAAGGAGAGTTTTTTGGCAAAAGCAGAAGCCGAATTATCCATATTTGGATCCTAATCATGCTACTGTTGGGCCTACATTGGATCATGCTCCCAGGACGAACATGCTTCTGCATTTGAGCACATGATGGCAAAAATCCAATTTCCTCAGATTGAAGAGAAGACACTTCATGTGATATCAAAGCATCAATATACGTACCAAGTCTTTCCAGTTTCATAGTTTTTGCCCAATTATTGTTATTATGTTGTTGACACTTTTAACACTTTTTGTTTTATCTGTAAATGGTCTGAACCAATTAAGAAGGTAATGCTATTTTCTTTTTCTTCTTCTTCTTCTTTTTTGTTTTTGTTTTTTTATGGAAAAAAAAGAAAAAATTGGTGAAAGAAGTTGCTAGATGCTCATCTGCATATGCTTTCATTCATTGATTTTAAAGACGATGATCTGTGCAAATAATGAAGATACAGTACAAGTCAGATCCAACATACAGCGTGAGTGTAATGATTTAGGTTTGGCCTCATTAAGACAGAAATAAGCTTGATTGAGAATTAATTAATTAATTAATTGTTGAGTAATTATTTCACACAAACCAACAAATATACGCTCTTTTTTATGCATATCTACAATATCGTAATATTAAAATCTCCTGTGACTAACATTTTAAGAACATTTTAAAACAATTTTTTTTTTTTTTTTTTTTGGTATCCAAAGAGATTTTTGAAATTGAGGTGACTTGATATATAAATTAAATTTATTTTATAATATATAAATATCTTTTTAGAAGTAATAAGAAGTTTTATTGAATCTAAGTAAATAGATAGAGTCAAAGTACACAATAAGTATACAAGAGATAAAAGCCTAAATACAAGATAGGAACTGGTAGAAGCTAAAAGAAAATCATGAAAATTATCCTCATTTAGAACAAGGACATTTGCCCAAAGATATTAAATTCAAAAGAAAAACTCTCTAATTCCTGATCCTGATCCAAGGTATAAACTTGCTTAACCCCTTGCTACCCTCCCCTTCTTCAGTATCCTCCACCACAACAACCTTCCCTCTATAACAAAAAAGCTACTTAGAAGAGGAGGAAGAAAGAATCGACCACTCACTATGTTTCTTACAACAAAAACCATCATCCCGAGCCAAAGAAATTGGATCCCGCACCTCATATGAAAAAATTTCATACACTATAAAAGAAACCAACACAGAACACCCTCAAAAGAGTCGTTGGAGTCCTCCAAACTTTTCTGTGTCGACAACAATGATGATAATCAAGCATTGGCTTGGGTTAAGCTGCAACTTGTTTCCGAGCTAATGGATCGTGAAGATGTAGCTTTATAATTTGCCCAACTACGCCGTTTGTATTAACTTTATCCAGCTCAGAAGAAGATCTCACTAGCATAGGAAGCCCACTCTTAAACCTCTTGCTAAAATAGCATGTTGCATTACAGCCCAAGCCCATTAAAAGACCCAAACCCGTGTCCACCTTCTTCAGCTAGCTTTCGATACTCTTTCAACCCAAATAGTTTAGCCCAGGCATCCCAAAGCGACCATTTAACTTCTTCTTTAACTTATTCGATTATCTACAATGCCTTGAAAGACCAACCTTCGTCTCCCCCTACGAAGATACCGGAAATCACCTTCCTTTCTCTCCTTGCCATTTTTTCCTTCCATCAATGGGCCACTCTTCTGATAAATACAATCCCCTCCTAGTATTTCACAACCACTCCGTGACCTAGAATTTCACAACCACAATTAACCACAGCTCTGTTATCATAAATAGAAACAGATGACTGAATACCCACAATTTGCCACATTTTTTCCACAAAACCGGCTCATCTTCTCCCTTTCTTGTCTTCTAGTACAACAATGATGCCCTTCCTCGCACCAACTCTATACTTAACCAATTTCACAAATCTACCATATGAGTTAGAGCATTGCTTAATCAAAAAATATCATTCAGCTTCCCTCCTTGTATGATAAAATCTTGAGTTTCTAGCAAACCTCAAACACTCATCCACCACCTCGGCCAAGCAAATCAGTATCCATCTTGTGAGATAGAGAAACTTTATCAACTTCCTACTTTTTTTCAAAAAATATAAAAGAGATTTATACCGTTCCTTAGAAAAGCAAACAACTTTGCTTTCGACCCATAATCTGGACACATTCTTCATCTGCTAAAAAACTTTAAGCCCCGAAATAGATGAGAAAAGCAAGAGGAAAGAACTAACAAATGAAACTACCGAGAGAAGCAAAAATGAATTAGGATAGTGGAAATCGACTCCTCATTATTCGCCAGGTTTGCACTTTTGAAACTACCAAGAATAACTGAAAAATAGAGAGCCTCCTTGGCTATCAAGTAATTCAAGCCCAGCTTTGGTTTTACAATTTGAGTTTACTTAAAAAAAAGAGAACAGTATCTCAATTTTATTGATAAAACTTCACTTATCATAAAGAAATACCTTATACAAACAGAGTAAAAGAGTTACAGTAGAAATCCCAAAACCAAACTCATAGAAAAATTATTATTGGAAAAAACAGTTGAATGGATACAATAGAAAATTAAAAAAAAAAAAAAAAAAAGTAGTACAAACTAATGCTAGAAACTAGGAATACCTGCACGATCTAAAGCAAAAAAGTCAACTATATGTTTGGGGAGCTAAACAATGATAACTAAGTTGTCCACTAAAGCATTCCCTTCCTTGTAGACATGATTAATCTACAATGGAAAATATTTTTGAAATATAAAATACTATCCCAAATATTAGCATAAATCCAAGGAGGTTCGGAATTATTAAAAAACCAATTCATAAGAAGACGAGAATTTGCTTTTACAATGAGGTCCTGAATGCTAAGCTGATAGCACAAAGTAAGCCCGATCCTTAAAGTTGACAATTATGCAAAAATGTTAGTACTCACACTAAGTAATAGGAAAAATAAGCAATAACAAAGTAATTATAAGACTGAAGGATACCCCCACAACTTGCAGGTCCATAATTACCTTTAGAAGCACCATCAATGTTAAGCTTAAAGGATACCTAGGAGGAGGCAACCATTTGACAAGGAAATGTCTCTTAGTTTAGATGATGAAAAATGAAATTCGAAAATTAGCAATGTCAAAAGCATTAGAAAATGATGTAAGAGTATGAGGTTTTGATAAGGGAATTTAAGGTTTCTATGCAATCTATTGATCTTATATAAAACAATGGATGGGTGGGTATATGAGTCCTTGAAACAGGCTTTGTTTAGGGCTAACCAAAATCATGAAAAAATGGAGAAAAGAAACAAGATTTGAGAAGAGATTAGAGAGGGAGAAGGAGAAAAAGCAAATGGCAGCTAGGGATTTACCATCCCAATCCTCTAGAGAAGAAAAAGGTAAAAAGGATAAGCATTTCTCATTTATGAACATATGAAATAAAAATTTGAATGTATGAAAATATGAACATTTTTTTTTTTTTTTAAGGAGGGTGACCTCCAAATTTTATTGAAAGAAATCTCTCCCTTATTGTGGAGAAATATGGTGTAAACAAGTGAACCAAAATTTCAACCCAAACACCAATCTACACCAATACAAAACAAACATAAAAAAGAAAGAGGATAAAAGTGACCCTCCAAGCCTATTGACGAATATATATAAGGCAAACTCAACCTCTCCAAACGCATGATTCCCTTTAGCTCCTTATGAAGCAGTTCATATGCATCATACTTTCTGTTATACCCTTCCTCTCCATGTCGTACCAAGAAATCGGCTACCATATTTTCTTCTCTAAAATGGTGAGAAATAGAGAAAAAATTTCTTTTGAAGTGATGAGAAACTCTTCCCAAAAACCCTACAAATATCAAATCGTACATCATTGGGCTTGTACCCAATCAAGCACAATTTTAGAATTACATTCAATATCAACATGCTTAAAACCCAAACCCGTGCACAACTTCACTCCCTCCATCAAGGCCCTCAGCTCGGCTTAATTGTTAGTGCCTTGCCAAAAATGGCTTGAGAACAAGGCTAAGAATTAGCCATCACCATCTCGGATAACTCTCCCACCACCTATACTCCCTGGATTATCTCTATAGTTGCTATCCGTATTTAATTTCACTCTACCTATCATCGGTCTCTGCCATTGAATCGATTAAGGTCTTCATGCAGCAACCAAAGGAATACCGACATTCAGAGCAACCAAAATTGGGGCATAAACCCTAGAAACCTCACCCCATTTTTTCATATTTTCCGAGATATTTCTAAGCCATGCCGCTATAAAATTTATAAAACATGAAATTGAAAAGATGATCATATAAAATTTATAGAGTTAAAGGTTAAAGGATGATGATGAGTCACTATCTATGGATGCTTAAATGTGTTATTTTAAAATTAACTAATAATTCATGGATAATTCCATGTATGATCAAAGTAGAATGTTAAAACGTGTATAGCAAAGATTAATTATTAAGTATTTTGGTACGAATACAAGATATTCTCATTTTGCCAAATGATGCCAAATTAATTAAGTTTATGCTTCACATAAGCAATTTTAATTATGTCTAGGATGAAGGTACCACATCATCTGCATTTTAGAAGTATCCATACTCATATCTACATAGAAATCAATTTGTATAATTTTAGAGTGTGCAAGATCCGGCATAATTCCTTATAAAAAAAAAAATTGAGCCAAACTTTAAACCCACGTTAAAAATCTTTTCTAAAGAACTGCACAAAATTTTCTTTTGAGCAATACTGCATAATATTTGAGTAATATATTTAGAATTTTAGTGATAAAAAGATTATATAAAAATAAATTTATAAATTAATATGATTTAATGTAATATATCAAATTATAAAATTATAAATTATATAAAATTACGTTAATTTATAAATTTATTTTTATTTATTGTTGTTATCCATTTATCACTCTTTCCCGAATAACCCTTTGAAAATTCATACTTCTACATGCAACGGTGTCGTATAACCAGCCAGTCCCAAACGAACCGGCGTCTCCGCTGATTCTGAGCGTAACCTATAGCTGCAAATTATTCGCCATTCCATTTTTCTAGTGCTCTTTTTTTTTTTTTGCCCCTCCCAAGTTTGGCATTTGGCATCCAGAGGACGGAACTAAGCAATGGGCTTTTCCAAGGATCAGTTCCTCGCTCGCTTACAGGTTCTTTTTGCAGCGCGCGCCCCCCACCCCCCAATTTCCTTTTTTTCTTGCAGTATTTCAGTCTTTTTCTTTCTAGTTCAATTTGATGTGGGTATTCTTCATGTTGGCTTAGAATTCAATTTCCATGTTCGATAGGTGATTTTAGATCTCTATTTTATGCTATTATGTAAACCTCTGCTTGTAACAGAATGAACTTCTCTTCGCTTTGGTTTGTTAACTAATATATGAGTTAGAAGAAGAATGATATTGTTGAATGTTGTGATACTTAGCAGAATTCTGCAGTGTTTTATTGGAACTGTGACAAGTTATTATTTTTTTTATAGGTAATAAAAAATTTTATTCATTGTGGCCATTTTAACCGAAAGTACAAAATCATGGACATTTAGACCATTAAAACCAAGGACTCCGACCGTAAGAACAGGGTTTTAAAGAAGAGAACTTTAAGCTCGTCCATTGTCCTCTCGTGATCCTCAAAGCTTCTATCATTTCCCTCCCGCCAAATGCACCAACACATACATATAGGGGCCATCTTCCATATTGCTGCCACTTGAAGATTGCCTTGGAGTCCTTTCCAGCTTGCTAGAAAATCCACCAGCCTACAAGGCATAGGATTTAGTTTCATGCGAATCTATGCGGTTCAGAATTATGCCAATGGGCCAACAGATTTGTATCATTTGGTTTGTTTTCTTTCAAGAGACTAATATGTTTGGTTTTTTTTTTTTTTAGGAGCTTAAAATTGAGTTCTCCCAGTATGAACATCCTGTTGTCATGACGGTTGAAGCTCAGGTAAAACGATACTAACAAAAAAACAGAATAAAAAAACTGTGCTGTATTCCTTCCTCTTTCGTATGTACTTATGGTTTCTGAATCAAGAATATGTATTTTCTGGCAGGCAAAATATGTTGGAAATACTGGCGGTGCACTGAGTAAAAACTTATTTTTGAAGGTATGATAGTTTTAGACTTAGTACAGCTGCTGCAAAGTGTTAAATTTGGGCCGTTTTCTCTCGGTTGATGTAGTCTGTGGCCCAACACCTGGACTTGTTTGTATATACAGGACAAGAAAAATAGATTTTATGTTGTTTCCGCTCTGGCAGATACTAAAGTAGATCTGAAAGGTATATAACTCTACACCTCATCACATACGGGCAAGTAGATTTTCTAGAGATGCTTGCCATCTCTGAATTCCTATTGGATTGGTCTTGCTCTTATATTGCTTCTATTTTTGCGGGCATTGATGGAGTTACACATTTCTTCAAAACTGAGCAGTTCTATCTCAAAGGCTTGGTTTGGGGAAAGGAGGTTTGAGAATGGCTCCTGAAGAAGCATTGGGTGAAATACTTCAGGTTGGTGTAAGCGTATCAGTTCAGTTTCTGCTACATGCCCCCTGTTTTGTGCCATTATGCTGCTCGTGCTCTTTCCAGTTAGTTTTTCTTTTTGCTAATAGTTCCATTCCTCTGTAAATACTCCCTACATGTGCATCATATTTCGCTCATATCTCTTCATGTTTGAAAATATATAAATTCTTTCTTTAGAGGAACCTTCCAGATGCAGTCCTGCATGAGTAAGCTCTCTCCTCTTTGAAATAAAGTTTTCTCTCACATATTGTGGATGGTAGTTTTCAACTTTTCATTGAGGAGCTATAAGGAGGTAGAGCCCTAGTCTGATGGCAGATTCAGTCCCTTTTTGTGATTGACAAATCCAAGCCTGATTGATTGACCACATGCTAGTTTGTTTTTGGCTAGGTATATGTCTATTACTAAAAAGGATGACCATTTTCTTTTATCAGTATTATTTAATTATTTAACTCAAATGCTTTCTGTTATGTATATCTGAAGTGTACATCTTTCATATGATTTATTTGGCTCAATACTCAGTACTACTCATTGATTTGACTGTAATCTGCTCCCTGATTTTATTGCTTGTGTTTTTTTGTTTTTGGAAGGTACCTTTGGGTTGCGTTACTCCGTTTGCACTTATTAATGATTCAGCAAGGTATGAAGTAATTGTTGGTCACACTGGAAATTGAACTTCTTTCTGTATACTTTTTTGTTCAGACATGTCATGGTACTGTTATGTATGCCTTGAGGTTACATTTTTGCAAAATGATTCAAATTATCCAATATTTTTTAGTTGTTGGAGGCGGAGAATTGAAATCTGTATTAATGTTATTTTTTATCAAAAAAATTACTTATCAAAAAAAAAATATATTAAAAAAATCTCCACTAAAGGGAAGATTTAATGGGGAAACTTTCTACTACTGGTTGGAAGGTCTCTTCTTTTTTGGAGTTTTTAGATCTTCTGATTTTTGTTTGTAGTTCTCAGGCATACTTTTTGTGCTCTTCATATATTTAAATTTCTTTAATGAAATCAATAATTTTTTTAGATAATTAATCAAGAAGTTATATTCATACAAATAGGCAAAGCCTAGGTACACAAGAAGTATACATGAGAAACACCTAGCTAGAGGTTGCAATAGAAAGAAGAAGCTCATGGACCCTAAGCCTGTTACAAACTAAGGCGCCCGCCCATAAGAACAATGACTTAAGAAAGAAAACTTTTAGTTCCTCCATATTTCTCTCTTGATCTTCAAAACTTCTAGCATTTCTCTTCCTCCAAATACACCAACACATACATATTGGGACCATTCTCCAAATTGCCGCTACATATGAGTTGCCACGGAGTCCTCTCCAACTTGCTAGGAAATCCACTAGTCTAAGAGGCATGACCCAACACAATCCGATTCTTGAGAAAAAGTCATCCCACATGAACCTGGCCACCTCACAATGTAAAAGCAGATGATCTATTGATTCCCCATGCTTCTTACACATACAACACCAATCCAGAGCAATTACCCATTGTTTCCTCTGATTATCTGTAGTGAGGATCTTATCCATTGAAGCTGTGCAAACAAAAAAAGCTGCTTTTTGAAGGAGCTTTTGTCTACCATATGCTCCTCCATGGGATCATAGTCCTTCCTGGACTCGTTAGCACTTGATAAAATGAGCTAACAGAGAAAATACATTTTGGAAATTAATAATTAGAATAAGGAGCAAACATTTTTACTATCACTGGACCAATACTATTGTGTGCACAGATATGCTTGTGAGGATAGAATTTCTCGTGTGAATATCGTAATTTCAATGGTTTCATATTTTATTTGCGGGC
Organism: Carya illinoinensis; assembly: GCF_018687715.1. Taxonomy (NCBI): domain Eukaryota; kingdom Viridiplantae; phylum Streptophyta; class Magnoliopsida; order Fagales; family Juglandaceae; genus Carya; species Carya illinoinensis. Next base: position 42,690,576 of record NC_056756.1, read on the forward strand.
TGCCCCAAACAACATTGTTCTTCCACAGTAGTGTTTTTTTGTGAATTTTGTAGAAGCTTCTATCTTCTTATTTCCTAGTGATGCGATTAATTGTAGATCTGGATTGAAGTTAGAAGGATACATTTCTAGCTTTGAGAGGCTGAGTAATGTACCAAAGTGAACCCCAAGGGGTTGGCCCAAGTGGTGAAGGCCTTGGTCTTGGGGTCTCATTCCCTTCAAGGTCCAAGGTTCAATACCTCATGGGTGCAAACAATCCTTTGGGGCCACACCCCCTGGTGAAAAGCCAGCGATTTAACCAGTTCCGTGTAGGGAAACTTCCGAGGGTGTGGTGCACGGGACCGGGGTTTATTCTGCAGGGGTGGGTCCAAAGGGCCCTGCCTTGGAGAGGTTCCCCGACATCAAAAAAAAAAAAAAAGTAATGTACCAAAGTGAAATTGGATATGCTACATAACAGCAGACTGCTTACACTGCCTCATAATAGATCTACTGACCTTTGGCAAATTAATGTCTTCCCCTTTAGTTATTTTACCTCGATCTTATAATAACAATGCCCACTCATTAAAATTTACGTGTGAGCTGCATTTTTTAAAACAAGAATAGGGCATAGCTTACGAAAATAGGGGAAAAGGAGACATAATTAGGACACTCATAAACACAAGAATAAAACTGAAGTAATGCTAGCTGGTGGCAGATCCAAGTGGATTGTAGGCCTGCTTGGTTTAGATGGCTTCTTAGATGCTCCAGTGTCACCTAGGAACACACACTCGCGGCACAGGTGAAGGACACTTCATGGCGAACCTTTTCGAGATATAGATAATGGACTCACTCAGTGAAATGTTGGTTTATTAGTGGCTCATGATTGGGAGGTTGAGGCCTTTATTGGATTTTTTAATCTATTGTACTCCACTAGTTTGAGAATAAGAGGTGAAGACAAACTGCTTTGGACTCCATTCAATACAGGGAGCTTTAATGTCCATTCTTTCTATAATGTTCTTGTCCCTCATATTACCATCTTTTTCTCATATAATAGAATGTGGAAGACTAAAGTACCTCTAGGAGTTGTGTATATTGCTTGGACAGCATGACAGCATATATTGGGAAAATTGTATTTAATGGAACTAGTGTCCATGGATTCTTCTTTTCTTTTTCTAGTTCTTGACATGTAATAGGTTCAGTTTTTGTATATTTCCTGTGTACTTGGCTTTGCCTTGTTACTTGTCTAATAAAAATTTTATTCATAAAAAGAATATGTTGAGAAACTCACCAAAAAAGCATATCTTGGGAAGATTCTTACCATGAACAATAAGAGAAATAGACACATTGGTGTAACTTGGATTATGCCTAGAAGCATTCTGGACCTTCTTAACTTATTGAGAGGATTAGGTGGTAGTCCACAAATCTCAGCAATGAGAAAAATGGTTCCTATATGTCTCATTGGTGTAGCTGGAGGGAAAAGAATGATCAAAATTTTGAGGATCAGGAATGGATGATCGAGGAGCTCAAGACTTTCTTTAACGCTCTCCTTATGACAATATCCATAGACTTTAATGGGCTTCATCTACATGACTATCTTGTATCTATTTCTATTTCTAATAAGATGATTTGCTTGCACACATCTCGTTGTAAGTAAAATGCACCATCAAGCATTTTTAAATGAGATGATTATTACTTATAAGAAAAGGTTCCTTTTTTGGTTTCATTGATTGTCATTGTTGAATTGGTTTTGGTACTGTAGAATTGTCTTGTCAGTCAGTTTTTATTCTTTAGTTAGGGTTAAAGGTAACTTGTTTGTAATCTTTCTGTGCCATAGACTTTCATGTGCATTAAACCTGAATTAAGAAAAATTCCCACAGATATTAACTTTTAACTCCCTTCTCTCTCTATCTATCCCTCTGGTCATTTATTTGCCATATTTATCTGTATATTCTCAGTTTCATCTTATCTTCTGTCTTTGCACTGTGAAGACATGTCTCCCTGTTGTTGGATCAAGGTTTTAAAGGCAAGGAGCACTGCTTATTCCACCCACTGTCAAATGACATGACAATATGTAAGTTAGAAGTGGTTTGTAGAGACAGAAAATCTTTGGTCATTTTTTTCTCCAGATATAATTTTAAAACCACTTTCATCTTGGTTATTTAGTGTGCTAGGTTGTTTAACATGTATCTTGCAAAAGGGTTTTGAGGGTATAGGCAGGAAAAAAAAAAGAAAAAAAGAAAAAAAGCAGATTCTACTTATAAAAAGAAAAAGGGGGCTCTTCTTGCACATGTCTAGTAAAAAGTGTATCCCACCGAATACTTCCATTTTGTATTTGCGTAGTCTCTGCCATGCATACATCCTTACAATTAGCAATACCATACGACTTCGGGTAAGATATCTTCCAAGGTTGATCCCCACAACACACATTGTTTCAAAAGCCTAACATAGAACCAACACCTGCCACAAATCTAATAAATTTTGACAAAGAATCTCATCACCTCGGTTGTACCTCCTTTATGGTATAACGTCATAAACATTTACCCAATAATAGTGGACAATATATGAAGTTTGTTATGTGACAAGTAATGCCTTATCATTCTATGATCCCAAGAAACTCCATGGTAATCTTGCCTAGTTCTTTTGGAGTATGAACTCAAAAATGTAGTTTGAACTTTTCTTGGGTCATACAAGACTAAGAAAAAAAGATACACGTCAGCCTTTTATGTTGCATAACATGACTTTGTTGTGTCAAGAAACTAAATTGACTCATTTGAAAAAAACATAGGAGTAACTTGGATGGAAACTCTTTTATAGATAGAACTGAAATTGGGGTGATTTCAGGGAACAAGCATATATTCTTTAGGGGAAAAAAAATTTCATTTAGTTTCATAACAGATTAAAGAAAATGCTACAGCTACAGAAATTCATATGTACATACATAATGGCAGCTATTTATCTATGACAAATTATGGAAAGTGTGAGCTCCATAAAAACCTTCTGTGAGGGGTAGCATTACTCAAAAGACTTTTGAGTTCATTTTCAACCGTTATCTGCTGCTTACTTCAAAACATTTGGGTACATGGGAGGCTGCACCAGTAAATGAATTTATTGGTAAATATACATGCATTTTTTTTTTTAATTTAGGCCCTGACACTTGGTTTCCTACTTACAGCTCTTAATGTCTGTGAGCTCGACAAATTTCTAAGATCAATTGGCAGGAACTCCTCGTATGTTGACCTGGAGGTGATTTGGGATTTTTTTTTTTTTTTTTTTAAATGTAGGTTCAACAAATAATTCTTTATTTGTTTGTGTGATTTAATCTTTTTTTATTTTTTTCTTTTGGGTTTTTTTTTTTTCAGGCTAATCCTCCTGTAGGGAAAGATAATCCTCCTGATCTAGCTGATCTTGTTCCATCTGATTCTGTGGCTGTGCCAGATCTCCTGGAAAAAGCAGCTTCAGTTCAAGGTCCTACAAAAGATCATGCTGTTTCAGTTAGTAAGTCCATGGAAATTACTGGTACCTTTTTTCCCCAAAATATGATATTGCCACCCAATCATGTGCTTGAACAAAGATAAAGATATGAATGCTTGTGTATTTCATATTTTCCCAAATTTTGGAGGACTATCTGCATGTCGAAGATGCAAAACATTGCAGTTACGAGAATGATTATTTCTTATATTGTTTTTCGTTGCATTCATTGTACATGGTGTGCAATTGTATACTTGAAAATGAGTTAATTGTCTTGATTGCACAATGCATATGAATGTTTTTAGACGTCATGAATTTGCTAAAATCTTCTTGCTTCTTCTATGTCAGCCGAGTTATTCTTTCAAACATGTTATCACATCTGAAAGGATTCTACAAACCACTGGGGCCCCATATTATTGCTTGGTTTTATGTTGCTGTGCTGAGTGAACAATTGCGTTGGTGTGGTATGTGCAATTTTCTTTATGGGCCATGAGGGGCTTAGGGAGACGATTCCACTTGAATGCAATACGGCATTATAAGAAAGGGGTTTATGCAAAGCCACTTGATTTATGCCTGGAAGCAAGCACCTTATTCAAACAATCAGAAAGTAAAAAATGTTAGATTGGAAATTCATGAGGTATTGCATTCTCAGATAAAAGCATTTTTTCCTCCCAGGTGATGGGGAGGTAGCTGTATACAAAGTTTTCATCTTAGATTTCCTCTCAGGTGTTGCTCATTAATCATCCTTGATACTTAAATCGGTTTGATTTGGGTGTTGTTGAGTAATCATCTTCAACAACTCAAATTGGTTTATGTTTTTTCAAGTGTGTTCTATTCAGCTATTGTTCTCTGACATGCCAGTCACCAGATTGATTCCAGGGAAAGGCCATTTCCTAGTTCCTCTTTTCTTTTGTCCCCAAATAGTGATTGTGGTATTCTAGCTACTATTGTGGTATTCTAGCTGCTATCTTTCCTGATATAGGATGTTCATACCAATATGCCAATATGGTGATCTCAGCACAAAGCAGCATAAAATGGATGGATGTGTTGTCTAACCTAGACCTGTGCGCCAAACATGCCATATGCAACTTAACAGTGGCACATGCAAGCTATGCAAGTTAATCAATGCACCTTGCAACTTCCTTGAAGCTGCCCATTTATGTTCCTCTTTAGATCGGACTCATCTATTATGAGTTTTGATCATTATTGAGTTGAATATATATTTTTATTTGGTTTTTTGTGCTGTGGTTTATTTTTTTTTTTTTGGGGGGGGTGGGGGTGGTGGTCCGAACTTCATCCCAAAATGTCTTGTTCTTAATCATCTTAACCTAATATACTAATTATTTTTGATGCAGCAAAAGGTGCTGAGCCATCCAGAAAAGTGAAAAATGTGAAGGACAAACCTGTTGGTAGCATGCAACCGTCCAACTCGTTCAAAGATGTTGGGCAATATGTGGAAGAGATACTGGATAAAACATCAGCACTATTACTTTCAGAGGTAAGCATTTTTGTCCTGTTCTTTTTTTTCCGCAAAGAGATTCTTCTGGATTATGCTAAAGAAATCAAATCATACAGATAACCGAGGACACTATTAAGCAACATGGAGAACGGCTAGGAGCTGTTGTATCAAATTGTATCAGAGAACGTCTTAGTGCTGAGTTGAAGGCGGATACTGTAAGTATTTGGATACAGCAGTTGTATTTTTACCTTTTCAAACATTTATTCTTTTTCAGAAAAGTAACAGTCAGTCATGACACCTTTTTCTTTTTCAAACATTTATTATTTATCCTTAGTTTGAAAAGCAGCAATCGGTCATGGCAATTTTATAGAATACATGGCTTGCATGTTGAGGCATTGGTTCCTTGCATTATTATTGGTTGTGATTGTGTAAAGCTTTTTCATGTAATTCTATGGTTCTACTATGTTCATCATTATCATTATTGCAGAGGTCATACCTGAACGCAGCATACACAGAAGGGTTTGGTGTTGCTCGCATGATGTTCCAGAACACTGGTTCTCACAATCAGTTCAGGTGCTTGTGAACTTCTAAAGAACAGAATGCAAGGGGGAGTAAAGGTGAGCAAGGAATTAAGTTGTTCAACTTTCCTTGCCAAACTTTCGAATGTTAAAATGCTAATTGTTTTACATTCATATATACATTGGATAGAATATGTACTCGCTCAACTGATTGCTATCCATGATTATTGATATCAATCCGTCCAACTTGCTTTGGATGTTTTGGATTTTATATTCGCTGATCTGTTTTCATGGTGATAAATGGATGATCCATGTCATGACCTTGGCTCCCTTAATGGATTCCGCAACAGTAGCTAGCAGAAAGTGCATTTTGAGAGTTAATTACATTTTGATTAGTTCTGTGCTTCTAATTTTATGTAGCTTGTCATGATAATGAACTATGGATTCTTGATGAATGAATAAATAAGTATGCTATTGGCCGATATATGATCCAAGTTATAAAATGAAGGGGTTGAAAACTTGAAACACAACTAAACGCAATCCGAAGGGGAAAGGGGAACCAAATTAGTGTTTACCATTATCATATTATCTTGGCTAAAAGAATTCTCTCTATCTCTCTCTCTCTCTCTCTCAACCAGCTTCAGTGGTTCGTTTGGACATTAAAAATTTTCATCTCAAACTTAAAATTCTCATTTCATCATTACAAGTTTATCAAGTTTCTAAATAAAATATAATAAATAATTCAATTTTTTCTTAACTCTTTCCAATCCCAAAATAATAATAATATTAAAATATAATATTTTAATATTTCATCTTAAAATTTAAACTTCTCATCTTAAAATTCTCAGTGGCCAAATCGAACCTTGTGTTCTCACAAGTGTTCGGACTTTTTGGGTACCGTAGTTTCTTAAAATCGTTGTGTTTTTTTTTTGTTGTAATAGAGGTGGAGGAAATCTTCTGTCTACCGTGCATGGCAATGTTCCCACCACGGTCATCGGCCACTTACGAGGAGGGGGCAATCTATGTAGCGGCTGTGCACTAGGGGAGAGATCATCTCCACCCACACACACAACTTCTCGGGGTATATTGAGCGATGTAGAGATCTCCCGGTATGAGTTGAGTTATTCTTCAACTACTTCTATTTCCATGAATCTTGTCAAGTTGACTAATTATTAATTGAAAATAGTACATTAGAGTGCTATATTTACATATATTTTCATTAACAAGATTTAATATTAACTTGTCAAAACTAAAAGTACAGCATGCATGCATGTACGCTTTGATGTACATTAAATCTTCATCCGCAGATCGAACGTAGATTAGTCATACACTACACAGCAATAGAAATTGGCAACCCACCATTTCATTGAAATTTCCAATCCAATGCAATCCATATGATTGTTACAAAATTGACATAACTTAATATATAAGGTTATAACGCTCTTTTTATTATAAAGTATGTTGACAAATCATATTAATACTTCGTTATGATATTTCAATATATGTGTGAATATTAGTGAAATAAGTTGAGTTATGATGTTTTATTAGATTTTAAAAAACAAGAGAGAAAAAATTAATTAAAAATATTGTAAATTTAAAAAATTATTCGAATATTATTTTTATTTTAGAATTTGAAAAAGTTTTATTTTTTATTTTTGTATTTTGTCTTGGAGTTTAGGAAAGTTATAATGATTAAGTAATGATTGGATGAAATATTTAAAATTGAAAAATGTTGAAATTGAATTAGGTAATGCTAATTCTTTATTTTATTATTTCTTTTAACAATTTTTCTCCTCTCTCGACAGTTTCTGTCGCTTTTCATGTAGTGCTTGCATGTGGACTTTCTTGGTGTGCACTTATTTTCATTTATAAAGACATGCCTAAGTGACTTTGTCTATTTCATGCTTTATTATCTTATTTTCGATGTTTACTAACTAATTTATAATGAATGGTAAAAAATGATAAAATTAAATAAATTAATAATTAAAAAATTTAAATATTTTTTTAGGTTAATTTTATTTTATTATTATATAATAAATAATTTAATATAAAAATTTGATGTGAATAAAATAATTAAAAGTTAAATTTATCTCACATTGATCAAAATTATCCATTTTCTTTGATTAATCCGTGGAGGATACTCTTACCGGTGCAGAATCATGACTATAAAAATTGACTTGGCAGGCTCAAATGGTACTTTGACAGTCATTCCTTACATTCTCTGAATCAAAGAGAGAATTGGGAGGAGTTTTCAGATCATTACAAAAAGTTTTGTAAAATCCAAAGATACTTTTACTTTTTACGTGTGTAATGAATCCAAAAACCAGTACTTACTAGCTTCTAGTACTTTGTTAAACTGAACAAAAAGCTTAATATATATGATCGATACAAAATTAAGCAAATATATATATATATATATATATAGGAATGTAAACTTCTATTAAATTAACAATAAAGTAATAATTATTACATTCCTAAAGAAAGCAGTCTAAACGATAAAGTCCATATAAAGAACTACTGCCTCCAGCACTAGCAGCAACAATTTTAAGTGCTAAAGAATAGAGCAAGAATTCCTCCATGAATTAACTGCTGGGAAACAAAGGCACAAGAGCAGATCATTCAGTACAAAGATTATATATATATATATATATATATATATATACAGACGATGGATTTTAATCCATCCTTAAAATATTTCCAATCTATATATGAAGGAAAAATATAATTGCAAGCATAATTGTGCACTAATCTGTGCATCTATGTGATGTGATTGGTCAAAAAGTAGATTTTATTGAAAACAGTGTTATTTTAAATTTTAAGTATGAATAAATCAGTATTGGTACACAGATTAGTGCGCAACTGTACTTGTATGTAGCAAAACTTATATATGAAAGTATACGTAAACTAAATTCCATTAATTATGTTTATTATATCAAGTAATTAATTGCATGGTTCATGCATGTTACTAAGATCTTACTACGAATTTTATCAATTTGGTTGCATTATTAATCCTTTACTTGTTTGTTTGTTTCCAAGTTTAGTGAGTCATGTCAAGGAATTGAATGGAAACCGAAACACTTGTCGAGATTTTACAAAAGTGAAATTACAAATTGATATAACATAAGGAAAGATATGGTATTGTAAAGTTATTTTTATTAAAAAGTTGATTTAACATTTCATATTTATAAAATTGACTACAAGATAGTCAGTCATCAAGTCGTACGCAATCATACAGAGTCCAGATACCAAAGAGTAAAAAGCTTTTTCAATGTTCATAAGCATGGCGTACATACTAGGTTTTCAGTCTCCTATGCATGTTAAAGGATCTGGTACTGGAAAAGGAATTATTATAGAAACTTAATGCTCACCCCTTCGAGAAGAATCGACGTTGTCGCCGTGTTGATTTGTACGGCGGTCTCTCGCATTGAAAGGCCAGAAAGTGGCCAACTGACTCCACCTCAAGCACCGCAGCCGGCGTCTCCTGCCCTCTTCAACCGGAGCCTGTAGCTCGTTCCGGCAAACGGGACAGGAATTGTGAAGCTGCAGCCAAGGAACAATGCAATCGGAGTGGTATATGTGCTTGCAGGGCAATTCCCTTGCTTCCCCACCAACCTTGAACTCGTCCTTGCACACGGGGCAGTTTGAGTCATTGATCAAATGGTCCTTGGTGATTTGCACGGTTGGTATAGCGTTGATTGCTGATTCGGGCGCCGGAGAAGGCCCTGGCCTATCGTTTTGAGTCAGTTGCTCGATCAATTCGTTTAGCATGAGATCGAGAGCCACCAGTAGACGTGCTTCGGGGGAGGGATCGTACTCGGTGAAATCGACGACGAGCCTTGGCCGGGCGACGTCAATCTCACAGACGAACTGCCCGGCACAACGTGGGCAAATGATCTCGGATGGGTTGGTGGAGGCAATCCTGACCGCAAGGTGGCAATGGAAGCACCAGTAGAGCGGGTTGGTCCTCGGACTGCCATTATTACGGACACGAGGAGGGCTCAATGACATAGCTACCTCAGTCGTGAACTTGACAGTTCAGCTGGGTTTAGGTTTATGGCTTTCTGGGATGTGCGTTTGCACCTGAAAGAATGCGTACGTGCACATCGAAGAAATCAATCAAGTCGTCAGATACACATATACAAACAAGAATTGGAACAAAAAGAAGAAAAGAATGGCTTAGTAGGGTTGCAGAAAGCAATTCTTCCTCTCTGCAAGGTTTTGTAGTGTTTGCTTTCTCAGTACTGTTGGTTGTAGGGAAGGAAAAGGATGAGTGAGGTTTGATACAAAGGAGGTTTTTCTTGCGTGCTGAGGTCTCTGTTAAGTTCTAATACAGGAGAGAAAGGTAACGGCTAACTTTCCTGGCTACGTACGAAGGAAGAGACCATAGGATTTTTTTTCCCCTTTTTAAGTTAAAAAAATGCCAATTTTTAAAGTATAATTCCAATTTGAGTTCGCGATAATTAAGGATATTCTAATATTTTTTTTAGTAACGCCCCCATTGGGAATGAAATTCTCAAACCACACTGCGCGTATATACTTTAAAAGAACTAATAGATTACATAACTAAAGTCTCATTAGAACATTATAAAGAAAAAAAATTAACTTCATGTGGTCATCGATCGAAGGTAGCTAGCGTGGCTCAAGTCTCATATTTCTAGTTAGGGTAGTCTTTGATACTATTTATAGCGCTCCAATAAAAGGCTCAAACCACATTATCTATACTCCAAAAGACTAATCAACTATATAATTGGAATCTCGTTGGAAAATTATAAGGAGCAAAAAATTTTTCTTCCCAAACAACATGGTATCACATACATCATCGACATTTATCCTTATCATATAAGGTATTAAGATTGACTTTGCAAAAAAACAAAGAAAGAGTATTTATTTAGTTATGCTCGAAGTGCCAAAATCATTTTCTTGTGGAATAATTTTTTTTTTTTTTTTTATGCATGAAAGCACGTAATTATTTACATAGTTCTTGGGTATAAATATGTAGTATTCTGATTTTATCATAATTTGTAATTCTATTAAAAATCAGTGCTTATATAAACAATTTTAATGACATGATAGTTAATGATAGATCATCGAGATTATGAGAAAAAGACATTAATATACCAAAATAGAGAGGATAAACTCTAACAAACACCTTAATTAGAATGATCGAGAATATTCAAGTACTCTGATCTCATGAATTTCTATTTTAACTATTTAAAATGAAGAGCGATATGTTGGTAATAAATTAGGATGAATAATAACATTTTTCTGCTCGAACTACGTACTCATTGGCTTATAGCATCATACTCGGTTAATCTCATTTACCATGCCAAAATCATCCACTCATACATATCATGTAGATAACAGAGTATATACTACAGGAAAGCTATAAAAAAAAAATAGAGATCCAATCTCTCAAATCTCAATCTCTGGTTTATCAAGGATGGGGAAGAATTTTTGTTTCTATTTTTAGAGAGAGAGAGAGAGAGAGAGAGAGAGAGAGAGAGAGAGAGAGAGAGAGAGAGAGAGAGAGAGAGAGAGAGAATGGGCCTTTCAATATCATGACGTACGGTCTTAGTTTGAAGTGATCAGTTTGAGGGGGCATCAGCCCATCACTGTGAATGGGCCTAAAACAAACGTATATAGTTTTGGTCCAAACCTCATTATACCACACACCAATAGAAAGAAGCCCAATTTCATTATATTTCCTATAAATTATTTCCATCATTCGTGGAGAGTCAAGGATTTTGAATTCATCAAATTTGATCAATTATTGGAATTAATGTTTGCATGGCATTTTGGAACAACATGTTCCAACTCCATTTGCCGGTGGTTAAGTATTTAATGTGCGTGAATGATACGTACCGAACAGAACATATATCTTTATATTAATAAGTGCCAATAACTTAAGCTACAGAACTTTCGTCTAATATTTTTATTTCCAATTTTACCCTTAACTTTATTCCAAAATTACGGACAGTTTGCTTTTATTTCTGTTTTGGTCTTTAGTGAGATTGTGTCATTCAAAAGAATTTCAGACTACACAAATCTTCCATTCTCGTCTTCGTATTCCTCCTAAGTTCTCTCTCTAAACTCAGACCCATCCTCTATTCTCTCTCTCTCTCTGTTTTTAAATTTATTTATTATTTTGTTTATGAATTTGATGATCTGTGATTTTTATTTGCAGAAGAAGGAAAATATCACTCTGATTGGCTTGAAGATCGTGGTAATTTTAACTCCATATCTTTTTGCTTACTTTTTTCTTGCTGAACCTCTCTCTCTCTCTCTCTCTCTCTCTCTCTCTCTGAAGCTCACAAACCCAGCTCTCTGCCAAAGCCTCAAGATCCACTCCCTCTGCAAACAACAGGCAATGAAGTGCCGAAATCGATGGTTTCTAACGAGAGAACTGAGAAGCAGCTCCACCAAAATCGATTCCTCCACTCTCTGTGATTTTAATTTCTTTATTATCTCCTAAATTTCCTGCATAATCTTTTCTGATGCTTGGCAGGGACTCGACGAACTGGAGGAAACCGATTTCAGTAATCAAAGGGTGGTTCTCGCCCTCTATGAGACTAT